>NC_059086.1:28601397-29816393 GCF_020497125.1 Mauremys mutica | reverse complement strand
ACCAGCTGCCTGGGTGTCACATCATCCCTTCTCCCTAGTTTCACAGACCCTCCACACTCCCACCCCTTTGTCAGGGGCTTGGTGTATCACCTTTTTCTAGAGGGTTTCCCATGTCATTGCTTATGTAGGCCAAGCTGTATTCCCTCCACTCTGAGTCCCATCTGCCCTCACTACCCACGCACCCACTGCCCCCTCGTAAGGAATGTGTAGGTGTCTGGAGTGGGGGAGACCAAGATCCTGAGAGGGGAGGGTACAGCTTGGCCTACGTAAGCAATAACATGCATCCCTCCATGGGGCTGGCTGGCTTTCAGCCTCTGCAGGGGTGGACATGTGTAGGGTGCCATGTGTGACGAAGTGAGAATTTTTGATAATATTTGTATGGAGCCTAGGTGTGCCTCAATTTCCCTCTGGACATTACATTGTTACCCAGTGGTGGCAGAGGGGGTAGCACTGCTCCTGGAAGAGCACGGGAGACAGGAGATGTGTGCATGTCACCTCGCTGTCTGAGTGGGATGACTGGGTCATTAAGGAACGGGCCCAAATTCATCGAGGGTCCCTGGGTCAGTCAGGAAATTCAGGCTTGAAATTAGACGAAGGTTTCTAACCATCAGGGGAGTGCAATACTGGAACAGCCTACCGAGGGAAACAGTGGGGGCGAAGGACCTCCATGACTTTAAGATTAAGCTAGATAAGTTTATGGAGGAGATGGTATGATAGGATAACGGGCTTAGTCAATAGGTCAATTAAGTGCCACACTGGTAAATAGTACAATGGGTCAATGGTATGATATAACCTTTTCCAGAGGGTTTGGCTGGAGAGTCTTGCCCGCATGCTCAGGGTTCAGCTGACCGCCATATTTGGGGTCGGGAAGGAATTTTCCTCCAGGGAAGATTGGCAATGGCCCTGGAGGTTTTTCGCCTTCCTCCGAAGCATGGGGCAGGGGTCGCTTGCTAAGGAGTGGGTGGATCGGCTTATGTGGCCTGCATCTTGCAGGAGGTCAGACTAGATGATCATAATGGTCCCTTCTGATCTTGAATTCTATGATTCTATGAAGACAAAGAGACACCCAGCAACTGAATGCTCTGTACCTACCAGGGGGAACCCCTGGTAGGTGGACATGTGAATGGAGCTGGGGAACACGGGGCTGGGGACTGGAATAAGGCCGGCCTTCTGGAAGCACTCAGGAGCTCTGACCTGGGCAGGTGAAGGGGACCTGGGCAAGAGAGGAGGAGAGAGGGAGCCGGAGATGGGGCCATGACAGCTTGGCTGGCTCATCTGGGCACTGGCTTGGCCAGAGTGGACTATGGCTGAACTTCTGCCGCTCTGTGCTAACCTAAGGCCTGTCAGGCTCTGTGGCCAGGTGACTCAGTGGTACTGAAGGGCTGGTCTTGGATTCGGGGAGGCCGTGGACCCGCCCCTGTGGAACAGTCCTTGGGGCCTGGCCAGCCATGGGGGTCACTCCCAGGGGCTGGTTCCAGGCTGTGGCATAGATCAGCCCTGGTGACTCCGTGACACCATGTAGTGTCCTTAGAGAGAAGCGAGGAGGAGCTGGCCTGTGGGGATCCAGGCCGTGCTGTGTCTCTGGGCATCTGAAGCTTCCCCAAATGCCCTTCCTATTTTCCGATTTTCACCAGAATCAATAAGGCTCTGCCTCCTGAGGCCTAGCACAATCCTGTATGCTTTGGAAGGGGTGGGGTGTGATGTTCAGAGGTGATTATGTGACACCCAGACAGACAGAGCGAGCGAGTAATGCCGCCCTGTGGTGGTAGGGTCCAGCTTAGCTCGGCCAGTAATCCTTGCTAGTAAACTTGGCAGAGGCGTAAACACTGGGGGAGTGTAAATAATGGTGGGGACTCAGTTCTACAGAGTAACCCTAGATCACCGGATAAGCTGGGCTCACTCAGACAACAGGTGTTTTAACACAGCCCAGAGCCGGGTCAGACACTTAGGAGCAAAGAGCGCAGGTCACAGGTACAGGATGGGGCTTGTCTCCTGAAAAGCATCGACTCTGCAAAGCATCCAGGGATCACGGTGGAGGTCAACAGAACATGAGCTTCCAGTGCAATGCTGGAGCTGATAGAGTGAAAGCAACACTTGGCTGGATGAACAGGAATATTGGGTAGCAGAGAGGAGGCATCACCTCTGTATACAATGTTATCAACCCCTTTACAGGATACTGCGTCCAGTTCTGGGTCCACGCTGCAAACAGGATGCTGAACAATTGGAAAGGGATCGGAAAAGATGGATCCGAGGTCTGGATCTCCTAGAAAGAGACTAAAGGAGCTCAATCTATTTGGCTTATCACAGAGCAGCCAAGAGACGTGACTTCAGCAGGGTCTGTAAGTATCTGCGTGGGGAGGAGATTTCTGACAGCAGAGGGCACAGGGGCCGACTTTCATTTTCCCCATTCTGCCTCTTTTCCCAAGACCCCACCCTTGCTCCACCTCTTTCCACCCCAGCCCCGCCCCCTCCCCCAGTGTCTCCCGCCCACCGCCAAACAGCTGATTGGCGGGTGGCTGATGGGTGCTGAGCACCCACTATTTTTTTCTGGAGGAGCTCCAGCTCCAGATCATCCATGGAGTCAGTACCTATGGCAGTGGGTGCTTTGGTCAAGCAGACAGAGGCAGAACGAGATCCAGTGGCTGGATGCCAAAGCGAGACAATTTCAGAGGGGAAATAAGGTGCAATGTCTAACCGGTAGAACAACTTACTAAGGGACACGGTGGCGTCTCCATCATGTGGAGTCTTTAAACCAGGGCTGGGTGTTTCCTTCTTAAACATCCACCCTAGCTCATACAGGAGTCATGGGCAGGGATCCCTGGGGGAGGCTCTCTGGCCTGGGCCATGCAGCTCAGACTAGATGGTCACAATGGTCCCTTCTGGCTTTAAACTCTATGAATCTGACCCAGACTCTCTCCTCTTTTCCCCACAAAGGTTTCTTCCCGACAAGGATGGCCAATACACAGTTGCGGTGAACCTGCCCCAGGCGGCGTGTAATCTCCTTGATGAGCAGCAGCTGAGGGCGTACCTGAGTGAGGCAGAGCTGAATGAGATGAAGGCTAAACTCAACAGCAAGGAGCTGTTCGAGGGCCAGAACGTTGCAGCTGCCCGGCCCAAGTTCCAGAAGAAGAACCCCGACCTGCACTCTGAGTTCCTGCTGCTCAGCCCGGACCAGAACAATGTCAGCCCCGTCTCCTGCCTCCTGGACAAGACCTGCCCAGAAACCCACGTCCTGGGCAAGGAATGCGGCAACAACTGCTACAAGAAGTGTCCCTGGGCCAGCGCTGTGGTTGGAACAGCTGCCTCATCTTCTTCACCAAGAACGCACCGTGCCTGGGCACCTGCCTTAACGACTTGAGCTGCATCCGGGACCTCATGGACGGGGTCTTCGGTGCCATCAACAACAATTTCTGGGGGCAGAACCAGGGGCTTGAATCTGTCTGGATTAGGTGCCGTGGCAGTGAGACCAGAGCTAGGTTGTATTTGGACAGTGGCAAGGATGGTTGAATATCTCGTGTCGCTGAGGGAGTTTTAATAAAACAAAACCTGGGTTGTCATTTTGGTTCACGATGGACTATCTGGTGAGTTGATTGTACAATTTGAGGGTCTCGAAAGTTTACAATAAATTGTTGAAAAACAGGTGTGTTGATGATGTGTGTGTGCGCGTGCGCTATGTCATTTTTCTCCATACTCCTATAGCAGCAAGATCCCATCAGAGACATGGGCCACATTGGCATATAGCATAGTTCGCATACAAGGTAAAGTACTTTGAAGTGTTCATGGTAAATTTTGTGCCTCAGTTTGAAGGTGCCAAATTTTAATCTGATGGCAAAAATGTGGTGTTGGAAAAATGGCTAAAAATGAGCGAGAGGAGGAGCAGCCCAGGACCCAGGGCTCTAAAATGACAAAATCCACTTTGATCTGCTACAGCCCGACACTGTTTTCAGAGTGACTAACCCAGGTTGGGGGTCTCAGATTTCTAACCACTAAGCCACATTCCTCTCCCAGAGCTGGGGGGAGAATCCAGGATTCCTGGGCACCAATACGCTGCTGACAAGTGAATACATGGGTAACTTACTGAGAAAACATTGCTCACATCCATCTTCAGTGGCTGCGTGCAGAAGGGTCTAGTAATTACTACTGTTCTCTTTCTGGTCCAAAAACTGGGAAATTAAATAGCAAAAAGCTTTGTTAACGGAGAGTTAAGGTTGCCCGGTGACAGCTCATGCCCTCCCGGAACATCAAATTCAGCAAAACTCCAACTGGTGAGCGCCAGGCAGCATGGAGGGAAGGTAAGTGCCCACGCCACCGAAACTCTGCCCTCTTGGAGCGATGCCCCAATGAGCCTGCACCACGTCCTCACCTGGCACTGACCAGCAGCTCCCTGCACTCAAATCCTTCGCCTGCGCCACAGAAAGACAATCACAGCTACTGACCGTGACAGCTCCTTCCGCCCTTTGCAGTCTCTTCACCCTTGGGCACACGAGACCATCACTCTTCGTTCACTTACCCGCTGCCCTCCTCTCCCACCTCACTGCTGACAGTCCCCACGGCCAGGAGCCCCTGCATCCACCCAGTGGCACAGCCAACCCCAGTGGGTCCCCAACTTCTTTGCCATGTAACTATTGTGCACTGTGGGGGGAATTGCTGCACTGTGGAGTGAGGCTGTGACCTCCTGAGTGGGTTAGTGGAGATGGTGCTAGACTAGGAGCCTGGCAACTTCCGTTCTAATCCTGACGCTGACCTTGGGCAAGGCTGTGCCTCAGTTTCCTGATACGAAGAAGCTATTTACCCTCCCTATGTAAAGGGCTTAAAGTTGCAGAGGAGAGTCTATAGAACAGGCAGAGAGGCCAGGTGGGTGAGGTAACATCTCTTATTGACCCAGCTCCTGCTGGTGACAGAGACAAGTGTCAAGCTGCACAGGTTGGGTGTGTAACCTCCAAAGTGTCTCTCTGACTAGCAGAGACTGGTCCAATAAAATCTGTTACCTCCCCCACCTCGTCTCTCTAATACCCCAGGACCGACACGGCTATGGCATTGCTGTATAGTACAGTGAGCCGCTGTTACTCTTCGCTGCCTCTGCGCTCTGGGTGGGAGGGTTCAGAGGCAGCTGCCTCCCCCACTGAGCTGCCCTCAGGTGCCCAAGCCGCACACCCATTAGCTATTGCCCTGCCTGTGCTCTGTGCTGCACTCCCCCTGCCCTGCGCAAGGACCCTGTATCTGCCCCCCGGACACTCTCTGCAGCTGCGTTTGGGACACACTCAGGGATACGCAGCAGATCAGTAAATCAGAGCAGAAGTTAGTCCAGAAGAAGGAAAAGCGTCAGGGCGATTCCCCTGTGTGTTCGGTTCTCCCCCAGCCCCACCACTCAGGGGAGCAGGAACACTTGAGAATCGTTTCCCTGAAGGACTCACACCCAAAATAACCTGCTGAGAGAGAGAACAATGGAGCCTCGGGCTCGGGGCCCAAACACCACATGTGACCCACAGACATGACCTCACTTGGCCCTCCATGGGCCAAAAGTGAGGCCTGAGTCAATGGCCCCACCCCAGATCCCAGCTGGTGTGAACCAGCCCCTCTCCCTTGGAGTCAATGGGGCCAGACACCAGGGTGCTGGGAGGGTTGATGGCTCTGTACAATCTACACTTCCCTGGGCTTTGCAATGATCACATATAAGGAGCACAACGAGGTCAGAGTGGGCACCATGTGCCCTTGTGTTGTCTGTGTAAGGGGACTGTTGCTCCCTTACTAACATTCAGTGGGGGTCTTTGGTTGCTAGCTCCCAGCACTAAAAAGGGAGGGGTCGATGGGAAATCAGGAGCCTGAGACTGATAGTCTAAAGTGACCATTTTTTTCAAATTTAAAACTAGGACATGACGAGTATTGCCGAGATCCAACGACGAGAACCGTCGTGTAAACTAAAACTAAAACTAGAATAAATTAATACAATTGATTTAGGCTGGTTTATCAAGGATTGATTTGATGTACTCAATCTTTTGATAAATTAATAATTTTTGATTTTTGATTTTGTAGTCCTAAACTGTACTGGTTACATCTCACGACTAACCAGACCAATGTCCAAAAAACCAGTACTGTACTGGTAAAACCAGTACGTATGGTCACTTTATGATAGTCTCCAGGAACAATGTGGAGAGGCCAATGCTCCAGGTCAGCCTGATTGGCAGGGCGGGCTGGCTAATCAGGGAGTCAGGAGGCCAGGGGGGTCCCGTCCTCCGTGTAAGCTGGAATTGTCTGAGTTGGATGAAGTGGGGCCGAGCTAAGGAGAGAGCAGGGGCCCAAGCTAAGCTGCTGGGAGTAGAGCTGCAGCCCAAAAAAGCCAGATCACAGTCCAGAGAGAGCAGCCCTGCCCTGGGAGCAGAGCTGCAGCAACCAGAGCCAGAGGGGCCAGAGAAGCAGCCCAGGGAGCTGAAGGCAGACCAGCAGCAGCAGCAGCAGCCGTGCTGAGGTAGTGAGGAGCTGGAGCTGGGGCTGGGGCTGGAGCAATCCGGAGCCGGGTGCCGTGAGCACCTGGAGAGAGCAAGGGGGGACCCTGGGCAGCAGGCCCAGTGCAGGGAGATGCCTCAGCCAAGAGGCCCTGCAGGTCAGACTTGGAGGGGGATCGTAACCCTGACAGTGCGGGGGTGACGCTGGGGAGAAGGGTCCTGCCACCCAGAGCCTGAGAGTGTGTGGCCACCGCCAGAGCAAGTGTCCAACCCGCAGCGTCCCTGCAGCACAGCCAGGGCCTGAGAAGGAGGCCTGGGACCTACAAGGAACAGAGTGAACTGCCCTGACATTCCAGAGACACTGTTTGTGATGTTCCCTGCCACAGAGCGGCATGATGTGTTTTCCTTTAACCTTTCCCATTTTGCCTTATTCTTTTTTTAAATTAAGTGTTAATTAAATAACTTGTATTTGCTTTACATTGTATGATGTGATCAGTGGGTCAGGGAGGTGCCCCATGCAGAGAGAGTACCCTGGAGTGGGGACACCCTGGCTCCTGTCCTGGGTGACCACAGCAGGGTTGGGGGTTGAGCCCCCCAGGAATCCTGGGCCCAGCCTTGTTGGGGTTACGAGGACTCTGCCAGACAGGAGAGTGGAAGGGGAGTCCTCAAGGTCAGGCAGGCCTCTGGGTAAAGGAGGTGGGAGCTGTTGTCAGAGTTGTACCGGTATGGTGCTCTGCTCTCTCCAATGTTGATATCACTCAGCTGCGTGCGTGTGTTCCCTCTGTGTGCTGCCCCAGCTCTGCGCAGATAGCTGACACAGCAGACCCAACGAGAACCCCCAATAACCACAGAGTCCAGTAAGATGCAAAGTCACGTCGACTAGGTTTATTGCGACCTCAGACACAATGGCAGTTCCCTGTAGGTTTCTTAGCCTAACTCAGGGCATACTACGAGAAAGTGCCTCTTGGCAATGGACCCGGCTCAGTCAGTGGTGGGACTTTCCACTGCCCCCTAGGCCGAACAAAGGCACCTCCCCAGGAATGCATTCTTTTACACAGATACAAACAAGTTACACATCACACCTGATGTATTTTCCTCCAGGGTAGATTGGCAGTGGCCCTGGAGGTTTTTCGCCTTCCTCCGAAGCATGGGGCAGGGGTCGCTTGCTGGTGGATTATCTGCTACTTGAAGTCTTTAAATCATGATTTGGAGCATTCAACAGCAGAGTCAAGGGAGAGAATTAGTTCAGGAGTGGGTGGATCGGCTTATGTGGCCTGCATCTTGCAGGAGGTCAGACTAGATGATCATAATAGTCCCTTCTGATCTTGAATTCTACAACCCCTCTACGTATTTAGGTGCCGCCTTCTACCTTGTACATGATGGTTCGATCAAAACAACTCTATCCATCATTTTACCCTTTTGCCCCTGTCATTGGGATGGGCCAGCCTGTTCTTTATTATCTGTGTGGAATGTGCAAGTATGTGAATGTTCAGTACCTTTTAGGTACATATCAGCCCTTTCCTTGCCAGCTTCTGTGAGCAGGGCCTGTCTCTGGCTTTCTTTGCTTTATGTTAGCAAAGTCTTGACCATTACTTTAGATCAGGCCTCAGGCCTCATATCGGGCCTCTGATACCAAGGTTTATATCTTAGGGCCTCCTCTTACTACAGGAGCGAGGACTCAGATCCTTTCGCTAGCCCATTTCACCGGGGTAGTGCAGAAGCCAGGAAAGTTCCCCACAACAGCGGGACCATTCCCCCACTTTCATCTGCTTCACACCGGCTGCACACACTGAGGGCATTAAACTAGAAACAGCAGCTCATGCTGGGGGGGCAGTTTGGGGAGGGGAGCATGCTGTGCCCAGGGGCTGGGCAGATGGCTGGGTTCCCATGCCCAGAGGGAGATGCCAGGGGGAAGGGATGCACCCTGAGGGGTGTCTGGATCCCGAGGCTGGGGCAGTGGCTGGCTTCTAGTCAGGCTCCAGGAGCTTGAAATATCCCTGGGGTGCAGCGCACAGAGACTTAGATCCTCTCACAGCAGCCCTGCTGGATGGCCGGGGACTGGGAAGGCGCTGGCTGGGCCCTGTGACAGATGCCCCACCACCATTCCCCAGGGCGCTGGCTGACTGGAGAGGGGCAGGAAATTGTCCCCCTGCTTCTAGCCACCAGCCCTTCTCCCAGGGGTGACAGGGCTGCGGGAGGGGCAGGGATGCTGCCAGCCCAGAGCTCAGGGCTGCGCAGCCTGTGGCCTAGTTGGTGGCCCATGTCTCTGCCCTCACTGTGCTCTGGTCCCCGGTGGTGCAGGGTCAAAGGGCCATTCTCCAGCCAGGCCCATGCCAGTTGCAGGCAGCCCTGGAAGAAGGGAGGGGGCTCTGCCCAGGGACTGTCTGGAAAAGATGCAAAGAGCGACTGTGGAGCTTGGCTGAGGGGACGGGGGCAGCCTCTCGGCCCCACTGATCCCAGCCCAGCAGTCCAGTGTTGCCTGCTCCCCCGTGGCCAGAGGGGAGGCTCCTGCCTAGGACCCACAGCCAGAGCAGGTGCCTGACCTTCACCGTCAGCTCACCCCACATGGGGATGTGGCTGCGGGAGAAGAGGCTCTTTCATGCCATGGGGTTGGCCAGTGGTGCCTCCCAAGGCAGCAACAACGATGCGGCCTGTGTGTTTGAGACAATCTTCCACCACGACTTCCGCGCCCTACTCCTGCTGCATGGAAACCCTGCTGAGTCCCCTGCCCCGCACATCTCCGCAGGGCACAGAGGAATAGGGTCGAGGCATTAGCACCACCCTGGTTCCAACAGTGCACTCAGATCATTCCCAAATCCTGCTCTCACCACCTCTGCCCAGGAAGTGCCCTCAGCTTTCTCCACCACACGCCGCCCAGGGCATTGCTGGGACACATTCTGCACCCAGGAACCGCAGGGTGAAAGGTCCCATTGGTGCTGTCTGGCTAAAACCTGACATGTTGTTCAGTCTAACCCAGCCCCAGTCAGTAAAATCCACGCAGCCGGTCTTCTGCTCTCACTTCCCCAAACTCCAGGGCAAAGGGGCCCCTCGCTGTTTGGATTCAGCTTCCTCAGAAATCTGGACCAGATGACACCCACTTAACCTGCTAATAGCACTAGTCAGGGTGTGCTCCTCAGGCCAGAGACTGTCTCTCACTCTGTGTCTGGGAAGTGCCTGGCGCAATGAGGAGCTCTGGCCAGTTCACCCTGTTGGTGTCCCTAGGCCTAAGTAAACCAAAGTTGTGACTTTGGGCTTGAGTGAACCAAAGTTCTTCCATGCTGTGAACTTTAACCAGCCTAAGATGCTAATAAACGGCAAGCAAAAAGGGGGGGAAGATGCTTCACATTTGCTCTCTGTGGCTTTTTATCTGGCATTGGTGGCTCAGAGCTGGGAGGGTGATTCTGGGGTGCAGGAGGAGATGGGGCCCAGAGCTGGGCGGGGTGATTCTGGGGTGCAGGAGGAGAGGTATTGCAGTGCTGGAAGGAGAGATTCTGGAGGAGCAGGGGGGAGATGTGGGTCTCATTACTCATGTAAAGGTCTGGTCAGAAACTGGAATTCCAGTTCCATTGGAAATTTCTATTTTTTTCCCTTACGAATCAGAACTAAAATTTGAAATCTTCTACAGAACGGGAATTTTGATTTTGGAAAAATTTAAAACAGATTTTGGTTTGATCATATCTAACTATTTCATTTCAGTAAGTTCATAATCTTTCCATTTCAGCTTTAACAGCTTGACTATATAATATAATATAATGTGAAAGTCCAGATGTTTTCACTTGTATATTATAAACAGTAATATAACGTAAGAAAAGTAAAAAAACTAAATGTTTCAATCTAAACAAATTGTTCTGATAATTTTTCATCAGAAAATTACACAAAATCGAGGTAATCCCTTGGAACCTTTCAATTTTTTTGAATCAGCGTTTTCCTAAGGAAAACTGTTCTGTCTGAAACATTTTGACCAGCGATAGTCATGTGCTTGCTGTATACTCCCTTTGGAATAAATCAGGAGCAGATAACTTGCACCCAGGAGTCTTAAAAGAACTGGCCGCGAGCTCTCTCAGCAACTGATGTAGATTTTTAACAAAACTTGGAACCCTGGGGAAGTTTCACAGGATGGGGGGAAAGTTAAGGTTGTGCCTGTATTTACAAAGGGTAAATGGGATGGTCTGGGGAAGTATAGGCTGGTACCTGACACCAATCCTGGGCACAATCTGTGTGCGCTTCCATTGCCCACACATCTCAGTACCAGGGTCCCCATCCCTTCCCACCAGTGACTCAGTGTGTCCCCCCATTTCCACTGACAGTGACCCTGGATAGACTCATGGAATGCTTCACCCAGGGCTCCAGGAATAAAGGTAACTGTGCTGACTGCCACGGCTCTGCGGAGGACGATGGGCCAGTAAGTGACAGAAGGCTGGGATGGAAGCTGCCTTTGGAGAGACACAGCAGCTCTTGCCTGGGAATGACAGAGGTCAGGTAGATTGATCCCCTTACATCACTCACAGGTGTGAAAAATCCACCCCCCTGAACAACATAGTTAAGCCGACCTATGCCCCAGTGCAGCCAGCGTGAGGTTGAAAGAGGAACTCTTCCGTTGACCTCTCGGGGAGGTGGATAATACAGCGCTGAGAGACCCCTGTAGCATTTCAAGTGTAGACAAACCCAGACAGACAGACAGAGACGGGGCCCAAATGGTTTCCACGGCAGCTTGGCCGGGTAGAGCCCTGACGTCGGCCAGTCTGAACCGTGTCATAACGTTCACGTCTCTGTGCTCACCTACGGCCTGCCCAGTGCTGGGTTCCCGGTGACTGCTAGACCCTGCTCTGTGTCGCAGAGGCTGCCTGGTGTTGCTGCAAGGACTGGCTGAGATACATGGATCTATGAAGAACATCAAAGTCTCTGACCAGGACGGAGTGAAGCAGGAGGGCGGGAGACCAGGGGCTCAGGCTCAGAAGTGGGGAGGCCCTGTGGCCTGCCTTTGAGGAGGAGTGGGACCACTTTGGGGGCTGGCACACTGAAGGGCTCCTCCAAGGGACTGTAAAATCTGGGGCTGTAGCTCATTGGGTTGGCTCACCATCCCTCTACTCAGCTGTAACACAAGGAACAGGCCTGTCTCCTGTCAGACATTAGCTCAGGCAAGTTAGCGTAAGTGCAGCCGAGTATCATCAGCCTGTGACACAGTTAAATGGTCTGACAGTTACCCTGAGATTTTGGGGAGCTAGGAATAGCAGGAGATGGAACTTAACGGTACACGGCAGCTGCAGGAACATGGACGTGAGAACCACAAATCTGCTTGAGCACGAGGTGACGGGTATGATAATGAGCTAAAATAGCATTAATATGTATCACTGTGTCAGCCTATAGCCAGGGCCCTACCAAATCCACGGCCATGAAAAACATGTCGCGGACCGTGAAATCTGGTCTCCCCTGTGAAATCTGGTATTTTGTGAGCTTATACCCTACACTGTGCAGATTTCATGGGGGACACCGGTGTTTCTCCAACTGGGGGCCCTGATCCAAAAGGGAGTTTGGGGTGGGGGAGAGGACAAGGTTATTTTAGTGGGGTTGGGATACTGTCACCTTTTCTTCTGTGCTGCCTTCAGAGCTCGATGGCTGGAGAATTGTGACTGTTGGCTGGGTGCCCAGCTCTGAAGGCAGCGCCCTGCAAGCAGCAGCGCAGAGGTAGGAGTAGCAATACAGGTCTGTCACATCTTAGGCGCATTTAACATGCGCAATTTCAGCTTTACGCAGGTGGCAAAAACAATGAAAAAAAAAAAGAGAAAAATAACAATTTAAATACTGTTTCTGTAGTGCGGGTGATTCCACCCGCCATTACACTCAATGTAATTTTGACTGTACGCGATTTTCGCTATACGCGCTGACTGCAGAAGTAACCCCAGCGTAAGATGAGACAGACCTGTACTGCAAGACCCCCTACAATAACCTTGTGACCCCCCGCCCACACACACAACTTCTTTTTGGGTCAGGACCCTTCAGTTACAACACTGTGACATTTCTGATATAAATAGATGAAAACACGAAATTTATGATTTGTAAAATCCTCTGACCATGAAATTGACCAAAAGGGACCACAAATTTGGTAAGGCCCTACCTATGGGGTAAGTGCTCCCCAGTATTATGAGGGTGAAGAAGTTAGATTTGGACATGGGAGGCTGAGCATTAGCATGAATATTCGTGATAGCGCTCAGGCCCTATGATAGGGCAAACCACCATGAACCCAGCTTCATTCCCACCCCCTGCTGCAGAGGTTGGGGGCTGCAGCAGGAGGGGAGGCTCAGCTTAGAGGATGAAGGATCTGCAGTGCTCCCCCAAGCCCATGCTGTAACTCCCAGAGCAAGGTTCCCTCCCAATATATCGTAGCTAAGGAGAAGGTGCACTGGGCTGGGAGCCAGTGTCTAGTGCTCAGCACAGCCCTTGTTACTGATTTGTTACCTGCACACTCCAGCCATCTTTACCCATCCGTGGGCTCAAGACGTAACCCGGTTAATTTAGGCACCCCCGCGCTTTCCCAATTCCTAGGGCTCAGAGTGTAATTTTCCGCAGGTTTTGTGGGGCCTTTTACCAGTGAAAGAGCCTTGCACAGTAATATCCTTAACGTCTGTTTATTAACAGCTACCAAAACAGAATACACAGGGGACGCAGACAATGCTCACCACTCCCAATAAGGCAGAGGAACATTTCCTGGGGGCCAGTCAGTGCCAGGTCATGTGGGGCTCCAGCTGCTGCATTGAGGGCTGGCAGGGTGCTGAGGGCTGGCAGCTCTGATCTTGGGCTGTGCCCTGGAGTTAGTGTCCAAAGAACTTCCTTCCTTTTGGATCCCAGTTTATATAGTGAAACGTGAGTCCGGCTTATCTGTGCCTGAACCAGTCATTGTAAACTGAAGTTCTACAAAACAATCCTTGCCTCACTATGAAACAATTCTTTACCCAATTAGACCCCACCACCTTGGTTGGTTTAAATCTTGCAAAATTAGTTCTGTACCAGACAGAAACCACAGAGCTAAACAATAGAGAAGTGGGGACCATAAGGGCAAAACATTAGAAGTAGCAATTTCACAATCACAGCTGTTGCTAAGTGGTTTCCTGTCAGACAGAACGCTATCAAAGTTTTATTAACGATCTTAAACTCTGGTGATGGTGGGTACTATTAGAACAGGAGCGCCGCCTTAACAGCCTGATACTAGATTATTTTGATATATTTTAGAGGGAATGTGAGCATGTGACTCTCTCTTTCCTGGCTGCTGCTGCTGACTGCAGAAAAAGGCCTCAGACCATACAGATTACTACCCTCTCCTCAGCTCCCCTCCCTCCCCAAATCAGCTGCATAAGGTCACTTCAGGTAGAGATGGGACTAGAACCCAGCTTTCTAACATAGCAGACACAGCCTTTCACAGGGAATGTGCCACATAGCTGTGCTGTTGTTAACCTCTCTTTAACCACAGTCACAGTCCCTTCCCAGAGCCTGGGGGAGAACCGAGGAGCCCCAATCTGCAGTGTTCTTCAGCTCTCCAGCAAATCGCTGTGTATCCCAGGGGCCAACTGTGTGTCAGATCCCCCTCTCTGGGTGGCTCCGCATAAAAGCTCCAGCTTGCCCCTGAAGCGCAAGTGGTAACGCTCAGGCCTGTGGGGCTGACGGACCAAAGCTCACACCGGGCTGATGAGTCCCGGGGGCATCTGTGGCAGTTTCTGATCTTAAAACCACCCTCCAAGTGTATTTCATTCTCCCAGGGTGCAAACATCCCCTGACCCAGGCTGGAGCCCTGAGAGCTTAGAACTAGCCAGTAACGGCACCAGGTGTGACCCAACCCAAGTGCCAGCACTGCAGCCATTTGCTGCTCAGGGCTGGGGACAGAGCCATCCAGAGCCCCACAGGCCCTCACTGCCCTTTGCTTTGCCTTCCCTTAGGTATAGCGTGAAGGGTCAATACGCCTTCGCCGTCAGCCTGAAAAGAACCTATTGCCAGAACGTAGCTGATCTGGAACAGGAGCTGCCTGAGCGTGAGCTGGAGAAGATGCAGAAGGCCATTGAACCAGAGGGTGGCCTGTACAACCCAGACTGGGGGAACATCGTGGCTGCCAGGGTGAAGGAGCTGTCCAACAATCGCAAGGAGCACGCCGAGTGGCGCCTGCTCAAGGGCGGCCAGAACAGCCCTGTGTCAAATCTCCTGGCCCAGTCCTCCAGGAAGAACAACTGCCTGATCTTCTTCACCCTCAACTCACCCTGCACGGAGATTTGCCTGGCTGAGAATGGGCCCTACAGCATCCTACAAATGGTGAATAACACCTTCCACCTCATCGATGGCAACAACAAGGCCTTTGTCTTCCGGCACATCTACCAGGACCCTGTGACGCCCCAGAGACAGCTGGAGGCCTGGCACCGGCTGTCCAACATCCCCCTGTATCGCTGCAATAGAACACAGTGCTCCAACTGCCGCAGGAACGACCCCAAAACCAACGCCTGCCTGCATGGGATGTGAGCCGTGGGCCGCCACTGCACCCACCTGGCAGAGGGCACAGGGGAAAGCAGAGGATGCAGGGGAGAGCATGGGGCACCATCAGAGGGATTGGGGGATGATGGGGCAGGGGGCACTGTCAGAGGGATAGAGGGGATGGCGGGGCAGGGGGCACTGATGTGGGGATGCCATGGTGGAGCTGGTGGGATCTTTCTTCTTGCAAGGCCTGTAATTTTTCTGAATCCCCCCATCCCCGTCCCCTCCAGCCCATAAAATTAACACCAATAAAGTGTCAGACCATCCTGGGGCCTCCTGTCTCTGTCCATGCGTCTGGTGCCCTCGTCTCTGTGCGTGTGACTCAGCTTTCCAGGGAGTGTGAGGCCTCCCAGTCTCCCTGGCAGTGCCCCCTTCATTGGGCCAGGCCTGGGCCCCCACTTTTTCCCTGGGGCTCCCCCTGAACCCAGACCCCTGGTAGAGTCACACCCCTGGGAGCGACACAGGCCAGCCTTTGCGAAAGACCCAACTCGCTATGGATTGACCTGGCCATCTGCTGCCATCTGCTGGTGAACTGGAGGAAGACATATGATGAGCACAAGGAGCAGACCCTAGTTTGCATGTACCCTGCCAGCTCCCACTGGCAGTGGGGAGACCCAACCCTCTGAGGGAAGGAGGCGAGAGGGGATCAGGGCAGATCTGCCCTGTACGCCCTTGGCTGGGAGCATAGTGACATGGAGGCCACCCATGTAGCCCCCTGAGAACTGCTGCTTAAAGTGCGCCAGCGTGAGTGCTGGGTGCACATCTACCTGCAGTGGGATGTGGATGTAAGCAGAGGCTACGTCTTCACTACCCGCCGTATCGGCGGGTAGCGATCGATTTTTCAGGGATCGATATATCGCGTCTCATCTAGACGCGATATATCGATCCCCGAACGCGCTCCTGTCGACTCCGGAACTCCACCACCGCGAACGGTGGTGGCGGAGTCGACATGGGGAGCCCCGGACATCGATCCTGCGCCGTGAGGACGGGTAAGTGATCGATATAAGATACTTCGACTTCAGCTACGTTATTCACGTAGCTGAAGTTGCGTATCTTATATAGATTTTCCCCCTTAGTGTAGACCAGCCCAGAGTCTGAATGAGCTCTCCCCTGACATCTAGTGGTGAGCTGTGGAAAGACATCAGAAGCTGATGTTTGCATGGACACACCCACCCTGCCTAGGTGCTCAGCACGATGGGACTGCTTGCCCAATTGATCAGTTGTGGGTGGTGTTGGATTCCCCAGTCTCTTTGTTATTGGGGCAGGAGTAATAAAAGGTTGCTATACTTGTTGTGCGAACTGAGGGCAGCAGAACTGTATGTGGCATACCCCAATGGAGGGAGTCACCCTCAACCCAATAGCACTTGCTAGGCAGGGGACATGGGTTCCAAATCCTAATGCATTCAGGTAGGTAAGTGGGTTGTCCCCTTGCCTGTTAGTTATAGCAAAGGTAGATAAGTGTTATGAAAAGGTTAATTTAGAGTTGATGGAGACCTTTATTACATGCTACAGAGCTTAATTCACTATTTTTTAGGGCTATGTACTAGGTGTGCTTTGGGACAGTGTTTCTGTTGTAGTGTTTATGTGCCCTCACAGTGAGGATTCCCCCCACTAAGAGCTGGCTGTAGGGGCATGAAGACATTTTGGTGAACAGCCAGCAGGGGGGCTGCCAGAGAAGCTGATGGAGAGGAGCGAGTTCCCCAGCAGTGCAGCATGTAAGGTGCCTCCTTAATCCCCCCACCCCCCCTGCCTTCTGCCAAGGTGGGAGGTGAACTGTGCAGATGAACCTCTGAACTCTGAGGTTGCACTGGCCACAGACTGCAACTGTGAGTGGGGTACAGAGAAGGGATGGGCACGTTAAAGGGACTTTTGGGTAGCTGGACTTAAGACCCTGAGAGGAAAAGGACAGTGCCCAACCTACTTCAGGGTGGGTCTTTTGCTCATAGTTTGTGTTTATGAGCCCTAGTTGTGGTGTTTTCCCTAATTAATGCTGAGTTAATTTCCTCCTTTTATTACAAGTTTTTGCTCCACTCAGACTCTGTGCTTGTGAGAGGGGAAGTTTTGCCTCTTAGCCCTGGTCTACACACACCCCCTAATTCGAACTAGGGTACGCGAATTCAGCTACGTGAATAACGTAGCTGAATTCGAACTACCCTAGTTCGAAAACTTACCCGTCCAGACGGCGGGGAAGCGAAGTCCGCGGCTCGCAGGTCGACTCCGGCAACTCCTCCTGACGCGGTGGAGTACCGGAGTTCGACCTAGCGCTTCCGGAGTTCGAACTATCGCGTCTAGATCAGACACGATAGTTCGAACTCCGAGAAGTCGAACTCCCCGCGTCGGACTGCAAGGTAAGTGTAGACCAGCCCTTAGAGGCACCCAGGGGGTGGTGTGTAATTGTCCCAGGTCACTGGGTGGGGGCTCAAGCTAGTTTCATGTTGTATTGTTGAAAAGGAACCCCTAGATCCTGAACCCGGCCCCTGTTGCTGCTGGCTCCACCTGGCAGAAAGGTTACACGTATGTCCCTGTCACTTTACAGAGACCTACAGCTCCCCAGACTGATGGGATGAGGCTCCAGTTGGTGGCTGGGGGTTCTGACATGCCGTGCTGGGGATGGGGGAAATGGGGACCAGAAGAGCCGGTTAGATAGAAACGTGGGCCTGGCCTGGCTTGGTGATTCGTACGTGCCAATTTCATTTCATCCAGCTTCTCTCCTTGAGCCAGTCTCACCCACTCATTAACCAGGCAGGGATCCACTGATGTGTACTGGTGAATGGTGCTGACAGACACCCAAGAGCAATCCGTCCCCAGCTCCACCGAACCTGCAGGGAAGGCAGCATCGGCACAGTGATCTCTGCTGGGTCCAGGCACAAGGATGTTGCTGGTGCAGGGAGCGCGTGGTTGAGGGACAGGCTGCCGTAATGCAGATACAAGCAGAGGGTCGCTGCTGAGGGGCTGCATTAGCAGCAGGGGTGGCTCTAGGCACCAGCAAAGCAAGCACCTGCTTGGGGCAGCCCATTTGCAGGGGCGGCATGGGAGCTGAGAACCAACAGGGGGCTCTGGGAGCTGTAGTTCCTTGGTTAGCTCCCTGCCTATAGGGCCAGCCCTGAAGCAGGGAAAGAACTACATTTCCCAGCATTCCCTTGGCCACTACCAACTGGAAAGGAAGGAGGGGGACCTTATGTGGCAGCGTGCTGTGAGTGGAGAGTTGCACTGTGAATGGTGGGGAGACCATATTTTAACATTCAAAAAACAGGACACTCCAATGGGAGGGTAGCCCCAGCCTGCCATCATCCACTCCCTCCGACTGCCCCCCACAGAAACCCCAACCCATCCAACTCCCCCCCCTCGCTCCCTGTCCCCTGATCACCACCTCCTGGGACCTCTGCCCCTAACTGCCCTCCGGGACCCCACCCCCTATCTAAGCGCAGCTGGTCCTTGTCTACTGATTGCCCCCTCCTGGGACCCCTGCCCCTAACTGCCCCATGGGACCCCAGCCCCTATCTAAACCTCCCTTCTCCTTGTCCCCAACTGCCCCCTCCTGAGACCACCCCCAACTGCCCCTCAGGACCCCACCCCCTACCTGTCCCCTGACAAACCCCTGGGACTCCCATGCCTATCCAACTGCTGCCTGTCCCCTGACTGCCCCCCCGAACCTCTGCCCCATCCAACCCCCCCTTCTCCCTGTCCCTTGACTGCCCCCCTGGAACCCCCTACCCCTTCTCCAACCCCCCAGCCCCCTTACTGTGCCACTCAGACCAGCGTGTCTGGCTCCGCACAGCTCCAGACATGCTGCTGCATACATGCTGCCGTGCTCCCCCGCAGAGCCACAGCCCCCACACAAACCCACCCAGCACCTGCCTTCCAGATTTGAACACCTCAACATTCAGGAGTGCTCAAGCTCAGTTTGGGCAGCTGTTACTTCATTTCTCCCATATTTAATATACTGATCCACTGTAACTTGCAGTAGAAAAAGTAGGATAAAATTGAGCAAGAAATGCTTCCCAGTGGTTATTAGGACTGGAATTGCTGTTTTCAACAGCCATTGCCTTTTTTGTTTGTTTGTTTGTTTGTTTAAAAGGAAGACAGTGATATCGCATTGGCAAATTCCCCATAGAAAGAAAGAGTGGAACAAAAGAGTAATAAAGGCACCTCAACTTTTCCTCATTTATGGAGGACAGTCTTATAATATGCATCCAGATATTCTCCAGTCACACAAGCTGAAAATTGTTCCACTTCACTGCAGCTCTGTAACCATATGAGAACCAATTCTGTCTGTGTTCTGTGCACATCCAAAATTCCCACTGAATGACCCGCCCTGGGAGCGAGTTACCAGTGACTCAGGACTGCGGCGGAAGGAGGGTGCAGGTGTGTGAGGGGAGAGCCCAGGGCTGGGGCGGCAGCAGGGTGGGAGGAGGGCACTGGTGGGGGGGAAAGGGGGAAGCCCAGCACTGGGGCGGCAGGGGGTGCGGGTTGGGGGGGGGAGATCCCAGGGCCGGGGCATCAGGGTGGTGCAGGGGGGAGCCCAGGGCTGGGAGGGGGGGGGAGCCAAAATATTTTTTGCTTGGGGCGGCAAAAAACTTTGAGCCGGCCCTGGGATGGAGGCTGAATTCTGTGCTGGGAATGACAATTCCTGTCTTCCTGCTGCTGGGGCTGGGCCTGGCGGGTTACCTGCTGCTGTGAAAAGGGAGACGAGGTAAGAGCAGCAGGGACTGGAGAGGCAGTGGGGTCTAGGGGGAAGGGCAGGGGCCTAGAGACAGGTAGTGAGGTTTGGGGGAGGGGCAGGCAGTGGGGTCTGGGGAGAAGGGCAGGGGCCTAGAGGCGGGTAGTGGAGTCGGGGGGGGGACGGGTCGGGGTCTAGGGGCAGGCAGTGAGGTCTGGGGGAAGGGGGAGGGGCCTAGGGGCAGGCAGTGGGGTCTAGGGGCAGATAGTGGGGTCTAGATGGAAAGGCAGGGGCCTAGGGGCAGGCAGTGGGGTCTAGGGAGAAGGGCACGGACCTAGGGGCAGGTAGTGGAGTTGGGGGGAGGGGCAGGGGCCTTGGGGCAGGCAGTGGGGTCTGGAGGGATGGGGAGGGGCCTAGGGGCAGGCAGTGGGGTCTAGATGGAAAGGCAGGGGCTTAGGGGCAGGCAGGGGGTCTGGGGAGCAGGGCAGGGGCCTGGGGGAAAAGGCGCTGGCGTACAGACAGGTGGTGTGGTGTAGGGAAGGACACACTTACACCCCACACCCCACCCATCTGAAGGATTCTTGTGATGCTGGGCATGTGTCAGCCCCTCTGCACAGGGAACAGCCTCCCCCACCCACAGAAAAACAAGGGTCTGGGTTTAGCCAAGTGCTGAATGATTTTGGGGGGCAGCGAGGTTGGGGAGCCCACACTGAGATGCCTCTGAGGGGCCAAACCCCAGAGTTTGATACTCAGCGTGGTGGGGAAATCAGCCCCTTTTCGAGGACTCAGGTGGACTCCTGACCCTCTGAAGCACCTGACGCCGGCCACTGTCAGGAGACAGGATTCTGGGCTAGACGGACCTCTGGTCTGACCCAGTCTGGCCACTCTTATGTTATCAGTGGATAGAAGCAGGTCAGCGGGAGGGGCTGCAGATGTTTGTAACCCACGGTTAGAAGTGACCATTTGGTCTGTTGGACTCTAGAACCATCGATGACATTCAGTTAACCATTACAGCACCTAATAGTCATTAATCGACCCTTAGTTAACGATTTATCAACAGAATCTGATATAAATACTGGCTGACAGCAGTGGGCTCTTTACGAAGGCAGAACCCACCTCCAGTAACTGGAAGTTGAAGCTGTGTAAATTCAGACCAGAACTAAGCTGTATAAATGTTTAACAGTGTCATAAACAGTTAGTTAAGGGTTAAGGGTTTTTTCTACCAGTAAAGGGTAAACAAGCAGTACCTGTGAACACCTGACCAGAGGACCAATCAGGGACAAGATATTTTCAAATCCCTGTGGAGGGAATTTTTTTTTCCTGTTCTTTTGTTTTTTGGAGAGTCTCTCTTGGGAGTTAAGAGAGTCCAGACATCTTAGTCAAGTCCTCCCAGGTTTCTGCAATAAATTCTTCTATTCAAGCTAGTGAGTATTAGCAAGGAACTAGTATTCTTATACTTATATTTCTGTATTTGCAATTCTGTGTTTTGCTATAAAATTTCTTTAATTCTTTACTGTTATTGCTTTTACTGAGAAAGAAAGGAGGGGGGATTCTCTCCAGAGATTGATAAGTTTAGACCCTGTGTATTGTTCCATCTTGGTATTACAGAGACAAGTTACTTTCTTTTTATTCTTTAATAAATCTTTTCTGTTAAGGACTTGGTTGATCTTTCCTTGGGTGAATTCTCAGGGAAAGGGGAGGAGGGAGGCATCCCTCTGTAGTCGGATCCCGGTATCTCTCCTAGGAAAAGGGAGGGGGGAGGAAGCAGGGGGGAATGGTTTATTTCTCCTAGGTGTAAGAACTCCATGGATTTGGGGCTCTTGGGATCCCCAAGGATTTTGGGGAAGGACTGTGTCCCAATACACGTACATTATTGGGTGGTGGCAGCTTTTACCAGATCTAAACTAGGATTTTAGTTTAGGGGAGTCCAGGCAGGTCCCCATCTTGTGAACCCAACAGCTCCAAGTGAGGGAGAAACCTATGACAAACAGCGAGGGTGATTAACCGCCAGAACGATTTAACTACAGACGAGGCGGATTCTCCAACACTTGGAGTCTTTAGATCAGGATCCGAGGATACTAATAGATACACCTCTACCCTGATATAACGTGACCCGATATAACACGAATTTGAATATAACACGGTAAAGCAGCGCTCTGGGGGGCTGCACACTCTGGCGGATCAAAGCAAGTTCAATGTAACGCGGTTTCACCTATAACGCAGTGAGATGTATGATTACCTGCCCTGTGGGCGGGTGGCGTATGTGTGCAGTCGGTGCAAGGAGCTCTTGGCCCTCAGAGACCATGTACGGACTTTGGAGGCCAGGGTGGCGGAACTGGAGGAGCTGAGAGAGGCAGAGAGGTATGTTGATGAGGCTTTCCGGGACACTGTAGAATTGTCCCACCTCCGCTTAGACAGCTCCTGTGCTGTTGAGGAGGAAGAACGGCCCAGGGAAGTAGAGCAGTCAATGGAAGCAGAGGGAAACCTTCCCATAGTTGGGACCCTCCTGCCAGATGGTGCTGGGGTTGCCTCTCGCACTGAGGTTGCCTCTCCGGGGGAGGGAACTCCAGTTTCTAGGAAAAGGCAGGTGTTAGTAATGGGAGATTCGATTATTAGAAATGTAGATAGCTGGGTCTGTGATGACCGGGAGAACAGTATGGTGACTTGCCTGCCTGGTGCGAAGGTTGCGGATCTCTCGAGGCATCTAGATAGACTTATGTGTAGTGCTGGGGAGGAGCCGGTGGTCGTGGTACATGTAGGTACCAATGACATAGGGAAGGGTAGGAGAGATGTCCTGGAAGCCAAATTTAGGCTGCTAGGGAAGAGACTGAAATCCAGGACCTCTATGGTGGCATTTTCAGAAATGCTCCCAGTTCCACGCGCAGGGCCAGGTAGGCAGGCAGAGCTTCAGAGTCTCAATGCGTGGATGAGACGATGGTGTAGAGAGGAGGGGTTCACGTTCATTAGGAACTGGGGAAACTTCTGGGATGGGAGGAGCCTATACAGGAGAGATGGGCTCCACCTAAACCAAAGTGGAACCAGACTGCTGGCACTAAACATTTAAAAAGTTGTAGAGCAGTTTTTAAACTAGGAGATGGGGGAAAGCTGACTGCTGCAGAGGAGCGTGTGGATCGGACACAGACTTCTCTTAGGGGAGAGTCTGATGGTAGAGAATCTCCAGGTTATAGTCAGGAGCAGAGGACTGAAAAGTATAATGTAAGGGCCGGATCAGATGATAAACAGTCACATAAAAAAGAATCTGGCACATCAGAAAAAGGCAGGCTAATAAACAGGGACAAGTTTTTAAAGTGCTTGTACACAAATGCCAGAAGTCTAAATAATAAGATGGGTGAACTAGAGTGCCTTGTGATAAAGGAGGATATAGATATAATAGGCATTACAGAAACCTGGTGGACTGAGAGCAATCAATGGGACACAATCATTCCAGGGTACAAAATATATCAGAAGGACAGAACAGGCCGTGCGGGGGGAGGAGTGGCACTATATGTTAAAGAAAGTGTAGATTCAAATGAAGTAAAAATCTTAAGCGAATCCACAGGTTCCATAGAGTCTCTATGGATAGAAATTTCATGCTCTAGTAAAAATATAACAGTAGGGATCTATTATCGACCACCTGACCAGGACAGTAATAGTGATGATGAAATGCTAAGGGAAATTAGAGAGGCTATCAAAATTAAGAACCCAATAATAGTGGGGGATTTCAATTATCCCCATATTGACTGGGAACATTTCACTTCAGGACAAAATGCAGAGATAAAATTTCTCGATACTTTAAATGACTGCATCATGGAGCAGCTGGTACGGGAACCCACAAGGGGAGAGGCGACTCTAGATTTAATCCTGAGTGGAGCGCAGGAGCTGGTCCAAGAGGTAACTTTAGCAGGACCGCTTGGAAATAGTGACCATAATACAATAGCATTCAACATCCCTGTGGTGGGAAGAACATCTCAACTGCTCAACACTGTGGCCTTTAATTTCAAAAGGGAGAACTATACAAAAATGAGGGGGTTAGTTAGACAAAAGTTAAAAGGTACAGTGACTAAAGTGAAATACCTGCAAGTTGCGTGGGCCCTTTTTAAAGACACCATAATAGAGGCCCAACTTCAATGTATACCCCAAATTAAGAAAAACAGTAAAAGAACTAAAAAAGAGCCACCGTGGCTTAACAACCATGTAAAAGAAGCAGTGAGAGATAAAAAGACTTCCTTTAAAAAGTGGAAGTCAAATCCTAGTGAGGCAAATAGAAAGGAGCACAAACACTGCCAACTTAAGTGCAAGAGTGTAATAAGAAAAGCCAAAGAGGAGTTTGAAGAACGGCTAGCCAAAAACTCCAAAGGTAATAACAAAATGTTTTTTAAGTACATCAGAAGCAGGAAGCCTGCTAAACAACCAGTGGGGCCCCTTGACGATCAAAATTCAAAAGGAGTGCTTAAAGATGATAAAGTCATTGCGGAGAAACTAAATGGATTCTTTGCTTCAGTCTTCACGGCTGAGGATGTTAGGGAGATTCCCAAACCTGAGCTGGCTTTTGTAGGTGACAAATCTGAGGAACTGTCACAGATTGAAGTGTCACTAGAGGAGGTTTTGGAATTAATTGATAAACTCAACATTAACAAGTCACCGGGACCAGATGGCATTCACCCAAGAGTTCTGAAAGAACTCAAATGTGAAGTTGCGGAACTATTAACTAAGGTTTGTAACCTGTCCTTTAAATCGGCTTCGGTACCCAATGACTGGAAGTTAGCTAATGTAACGCCAATATTTAAAAAGGGCTCTAGGGGTGATCCTGGCAATTACAGACTGGTAAGTCTAACGTTGGTACCGGGCAAATTAGTTGAAACAATAGTAAAGAATAAAATTGTCAGACACATAGAAAAACATAAACTCTTGAGCAATAGTCAACATGGTTTCTGTAAAGGGAAATCGTGTCTTACTAATCTGTTAGAGTTCTTTGAAGGGGTCAACAAACATGTGGACAAGGGGGATCTGGTGGACATAGTGTACTTAGATTTCCAGAAAGCCTTTGACAAGGTCCCTCACCAAAGGGTCTTACGTAAATTAAGCTGTCATGGGATAAAAGGAAAGGTCCTTTCATGGATTGAGAACTGGTTAAAGGACAGGGAACAAAGGGTAGGAATTAATGGTAAATTCTCAGAATGGAGAGGGGTAACTAGTGGTGTTCCCCAAGGGTCAGTCCTAGGACCAATCCTATTCAATTTATTCGTAAATGATCTGGAGAAAGGGGTAAACAGTGAGGTGGCAAAGTTTGCAGATGATACTAAACTACTCAAGATAGTTAAGACCAAAGCAGATTGTGAAGAACTTCAAAAAGATCTCACAAAACTAAGTGATTGGGCAACAAAATGGCAAATGAAATTTAATGTGGATAAATGTAAAGTAATGCACATTGGAAAAAATAACCCCAACTATACATACAACATGATGGGGGCTAATTTAGCTACAACGAGTCAGGAAAAAGATCTTGGAGTTATCGTGGATAGTTCTCTGAAGATGTCCACGCAGTGTGCAGAGACGGTCAAAAAAGCAAACAGGATGTTAGGAATCATTAAAAAGGGGATAGAGAATAAGAATGAGAATATATTATTGCCCTTATATAAATCCATGGTACGCCCACATCTCGAATACTGTGTACAGATGTGGTCTCCTCACCTCAAAAAAGATATTCTAGCACTAGAAAAGGTTCAGAAAAGGGCAACTAAAATGATTAGGGGTTTAGAGAGGGTCCCATACGAGGAAAGATTAAAGAGGCTAGGACTCTTCAGCTTGGAAAAGAGAAGACTAAGGGGGGACATGATAGAGGTATATAAAATCATGAGTGATGTTGAGAAAGTGGATAAGGAAAAGTTATTTACTTATTCCCATAATAGAAGAACTAGGGGTCACCAAATGAAATTAATAGGCAGCAGGTTTAAAACAAATAAAAGGAAGTTCTTCTTCACGCAGCGCACAGTCAACTTGTGGAACTCCTTACCTGAGGAGGTTGTGAAGGCTAGGACTATAACAATGTTTAAAAGGGGACTGGATAAATTCATGGTGGCTAAGTCCATAAATGGCTATTAGCCAGGATGGGTAAGAATGGTGTCCCTAGCCTCTGTTCGTCAGAGGATGGAGATGGATGGCAGGAGAGAGATCACTTGATCATTGCCTGTTAGGTTCACTCCCTCAGGGGCACCTGGCATTGGCCACTGTCGGTAGACAGATACTGGGCTAGATGGACCTTTGGTCTGACCCGGTACGGCCTTTCTTATGTTCTTATGTTCTTATGTTAACACAGTTTCACCTATAACGCAGTAAGATGTTTTGGCTCTCAAGGACAGCGTTATATCGGGGTAGAGGTGTACAATTTAGCTCAGACGGAAGTTCTGGGCTAGACACATGAATTACTGGGGGCGTTCTCTAGCCTGTGTCATGCAGAAGATCAGACTGGGACGTGATCACAGTGGTCCTGTCTGGAATTAAATCTGTGCATAGGCGCAGCCTTTGATTTTGTGTTTATACAGGGCCCAGTGCAATCACAGCTGGAGCCTCTGGGCCCCAGTGCAATAATATTAATAATTAATAATAAAGTCATTGTATTTCTTCTGCAGCCCCCTCAGCCCTGGAAGCCCCCAGTAAGTCACATTTTATATTAAAAGCCCTCTGTATCCATTTCAGTTCTGCCATGTTATTTATGCTCAGGGATTCCCAGGCTGGATTTTGTTTCGTGATCACATCTGTAACCAATGGTGAGATCACTCCAGCACATCGGGCCCGATCTTGTTGCAGATTCTGATCTGTTCCCGGGCCAGATCCCCAGCTGGTGTCAGAGCGCCATTGGTTTACATGGACGTGGCCACCATGCTGTTTTGCACCAGGCAGACGCCTGCCCTGAGGGGGACGAGGGGTGTTTGGTGTCCAGGCAGTCACAGCTGGTTCTTTCAAGCACGTGTGCAAATGGAAACATTTCCCGCCACTTCTCTTCACTTCCTTTTCCCTGTCTCCACCTCCTGGTTGTTTTATGTAGCTGCTTGCATGCCTTTAGATGTCCCTCTATGCTGTGGGGTGCAATTCCCCCTGTGCAGAGGGAGCACGAGGCCCAGGCACCCTATTTTGACGGTCCAGTGGGAGGTCAGTCAGGCCTGGGTGTTGTGCTGGCCCCTCTGTGCGGTGGCGGCGGTTGGGGAATCCCAGCCCCTGCGAAAGGCTTGGACACTCCTGCGGCAGGTGACGTCCCGTTGTCCACAGCATCCCCAGCCACCAGAAGAGGCTGGGCTGTGCATGCAGCCAGCTGCCAACGCACTGGTGCAGCTGGTCGATTCAGAGATCTACGGGCCCCAGCCAGAGCGAGAATCCCAAGTAGAGAGAGGCACCTCTCTCCGGCCCATCAGTCAGGCGACGTGAACCCAGATCAATGCGGGGTCAGTCTCAGTCCCGGTGAGACTCCAGCCCTAGGCGCCTCAGCCACTGGGTACGTCTACACTGCGATCAGAAACCCGCTGCACCGAACTGCAGAGCCCGACTCAGCTGAGCTGGGTTCCCAGGGCTATGGAATTGCAGGGTAGCTGTTCAGGCTCTCCAGCCCAGGCTTTCCAGCCCACCCTCCTTGCGGGGTCCCAGAGCCAGGGCTCAGACCGAGCCTGAACACCTACCCTGCAATTCTGCAGCCCCGCAGCCCGAGTCGGCTGAGCAAAGCCAGCGGCGGCCGTGCCAGGAGTCTCAACTGCAATGTGGACGTACCTGTAGGGCCAGGCTTTCAAAGGGATTTAGGTGTGTAGGGAAGCAGAGAGGTCCCACTGGGATTTTTAAGGACCCAAGCAGGTTTGGCACCTCAGTCCCATTGACACCAGTGGCTGACAGGGGCTGTGTGAGGGCTTTGGGAAGTGGCTCAGGTTCTGATCTGCTTCTTTGGGAGCCCAAATCCCTTAGCACACCTGGCCCTGAGCAACTCCCTGCCTCCTCAGGTGGCACGGGGGTGGGGGTGGGGCAGCTGCATCGACTCCGACGGCACTGAGTGCGCTCTGAGAGGTAGGCACATGCGGATGGGCCTGACCCCAGCTGGGTGCTGCTGTGATACAGGAAATACTACATGGATTGTCCCTACTTGGGAAAGATCAGTGCCGCTCCCCCCATGTCACCCTGGGGTAGACGTGGTGGATGCAAGCCCCCCACCAGTGTCGTCGTGGGGAATGCAGCATAGTTTGCCCAGACAGCAAGTGTGAAAAATCAGGATGGGGGCGTGGGGAGTAATAGGTGCCTATGTAAGACAAAGCCCCAAATATCGGGACTGTCCCTCTAAAATCAGGACGTCTGGTCACCCTAAATGCAGGCCCCCCGCTATGTCACCCTGGGGCAGTCACGGGGAATGCAGACCCCCCATAACATCACCCTGGGATAGTCATAGGGAATGCAGGGCCTCCCCGCAATGTCACCCCGGGGCAGTCGTGGAGAATACAGGGCCCCCCCCAAGTGAAGAGGGGCCTTACACGTAACAAAGAGACATGGTCAAAAACGCTGATTATTTTTTGAGGGATATTTTTAAATTCATTTTCTTCTAAACATCCCATGAACATTTGTCAGTTCTCAGATGAAAACTCAAAGGTGGCTATGATGATATAGTCAGGTTTCGAAAACTTCCGCTTTCCTATAAAAAAAACACCTGGATTTCTGAAAAAAAGCTCAAAGAGTTTTGGAGTCCAGGGAAAGTTGTTTTCTTTAACCGCCTGCCTTTTTTTTAACCAACCCCCCAACTGTTTTCCAGCAATTAGTTTTTGATTTTTGGTTTTTCATTCCAAAATGGAAAATGTTCACTGGATTACAAAATGTTTGTTTTGATCAAAAATGCCATTTTTTTCATGCACAAAATGTTTCAATGAAAGAATTTCCACCAGTTCTGCCAAAGCATCTCCGGTTCTGTCCAGTCACGGCTGACGATCCAGCAGAGAAGCTGGCTTAGCTTTAGCCAGGTCTCCTTTGAAATACCCGGCATCCCGTGGCTGCTTTGCAGCTGTTTCCATGCCGCCATCCCTGTGGGCTCCCCCTCTGTGCTGGGCGAGGGTGTTACTGACCCAGATGCTGCGAACGCTGAGTCTAACCCCTGGGGATCTGCCCCCAGACGTGAGGGAGGTGCCAGTGTTTTCTGTCGGATCCGCCCCACAGAATCCACTCAACTGTCCCCCCTCACACCTTTCTGGGCCTTTTCCTCTGTGACGTTATTGATATAAATTGGGACCATATAGAACATGGGTTGCAACCAAGGTCCTGCAGTGGCACCAAATTTTAGATAAAGGGGGTCATCTAAGGTGTCTAAGACCAGATTATGGGTTGCTGGTTATAATTATGCTGTCTGTATGTCTATCATTTTTAGTTGAAGTTATGAATGTTGGCTCTATGCTGTCTGTATTTCAAGTTTGTGCTGTGCTTCTGGGGGAAGCCTCCCAGACAAGCTGGTGTTAGCTCTGCCTAGCCTGTTTGATGGCCCATTAAGGACCATCAGCTACACAATTGACCCATGGAGAGAAGGCAGACACGCCTTGTGACTCAGCAAGGTATACAGAGACTTGTCCATGTGACTGCAGACTCCATTTTGCTGTGATTTTCCACAGTGAGAACAAAGAGATTCTTACACCTGGAAAAGTCTATATAAGGCTGATTCATCATCTCCATCTTGTCTTCAATCCTGCTTCTGACCTCTGGAGGGACTTTGCTACAAACTGAAGCTCTACACAAGGGACTGAATGACCCATCCCAGCGGGGGATGTATTCCAGAGACTTAATTTGAACCTGCAGTTTACTCCATCACTGCTGCAAGCCTGAACTAAGAACTTTGCCATTACTGTATGTAATTGATTCCATTTAACCAATTCTACCTCTCATCTCTACCTTTTTCCCTTTGTAAATAAACCTTTAGATTTTAGATTCTAAAGGATTGGCAACAGCGTGATTTGTGGGTAAGATCTGATGTGTATATTGACCTGGGTCTGGGGCTTGGTCCTTTGGGATCGAGAGAACCTTTTTCTTTTATTGGGGTGTTGGTTTTCATAACCATTCATCCCCAGGACGAGTGCACTGGTGGTGATGCTGGGAGACTGGAGTGTCTAAGGAAATTGCTTGTGTGACTTGTGGTTAGCCAGTGGGGTGAGACCAAAGTCCTTTTTGTCTGGCTGATTTGGTTTTCCTTAGAGGTGGAAAAACCCCAGCCTAGGGCTGTGACTGCCCAGTTTAAACAATTGGTCCTGATTTGGCACTCTCAGTTGGGTCCCGCCAGAATCGCTCCGTCACATCCTCAAACGGAGTGTATGCATGGATCTGTTTATTCATTGGCTGATCTATTGTGCTCAGTGCATGCACAATGTCAGGTGATACATAGCGCTGGCACATGCTCCTACACATGGGGACACACAACAGGATAATAGCCTACTACTGCTACTAGCTGACAGAGCTGCTCCTTTAGCTCCACTGACAGCATTCTCTGCCTTTTCATGCTGAAAGTCACAGGTTTGAATGCTAATACTGCTGGCTCAGGACAGGGCTGATTACATTGTCACAGGCCAGCTAGCTGCCAGGGTGTGGAGAGGCCTGTAAAAACCAAAATATTTTAGTTCCGAAAGGCTGCAGTGGGGCCCCATGGACAGTTCTTTATAGGCCAGGCTCCCGGGTTGAACCCTGGCTGTCTCCCCTGGTGGCGAAGGGAAGCTGTATATCATGGGAATCCTTGGCCTCAGTCTTTTTTTAGCTGAAATCCAAAATTTCACCTGCTCAATTTTAACCAGCTGCAGAGTGGGTGAAAAATAAAGTGTGTGTGTGTGTGTGTGTGTGTGTGTGTGTGTGAGAGAGAGAGAGAGAGAGAGAGAGAGAGAGAGAGAGAGAGAGAGAGAGAGGGATATTGGAGCCATTCCACTTTCATTTAAGAAATAAGCAAGTTTCTAGCCCTTGCGGTTGCAGAGGAAAGCTGGAAAACGTGACCCGACGGCCCCGAAAGGCTCAGAGACGAGAAGGCAGCAGCAGTCCCTCTCGCCTCCCCACCCCACCAAAATTATTATTAATTTAAAAAATACTTGATGGATTTTAAACCAGTCTTGTGATCTGGGGCCTGACAGTGTGAGCTCGGGGCGGCCACACTGCTAGCACTGGCGCAATGTGGCTTGACTGGGAGCCGCATGTAAATCTCCACCGGCCCGTCTGAGCCGTGGCATTTCTCCGGCAAGCCCAGACCCCTCTGAACACACCAGTCCCCTGCAGCAGCATCCCCAGAGCCCCCCAGTCCCTGCCGGCATGATGCTGTGGTGGTCCACTGAGTTGCTGCCCCCCTCTGCCCTCGGCTGGTCAGTTCTCATTTCCCACGGTGACCCCCCGGTCTGGCTGGCTCGGGCCTGGTGGCGGCTACTTTCCCCAGCACCCAGGTGATGAGTGGAGCGGAGGCCAGAAGGAGCAGGAGCAAGGTGCTGCGGAGGATCCAAACCCAGAGCGGGATGGCAGGGCCTGGAACGTGAGAAAAGACAAGGGCCGTGAGATGGCAGCTGGGACCCTGTTTGTGGGGACAGAGCGGGGGGTGGATTGTGTCCGGGGTGTAACTGCAGTGCCAGGGACTCTGCCAGGGGCCCTGGGCGTAGGAACCAGAGCCGGCCTTGGCAGAATAGTAACACCGGCAGCCTGGTGCGCTGATGGAGCCGATGTTACTATAGGCGCCAGCTCTGTAGGTGCTCAGCACCCACCAGCCACAGCTGTTCAGCAGCCAGTGGGGGGCAGGCAGGGGCCTCAGGAGGGGATGGATTGGGGGCAGGAAGAGGCGGAGCCAAGGCGTGACCTTGGGGGAAAGGGCGGAGTGGGGGCGGGGCCTCAGGGCAGAGCAGGGGTGGAGCATCCCTGGGGAAAAATAAAAGTACGTGCCTCTGGGTGTTACTTAGGGTTGCCAACGTTGTATTTCAAAAATAAGGGACTGTTTTCCTAGCACCCCCACCCTACCCCCTCCTCTCAATATAATCATTATTTATGATTATTAGCAATAATAATAATAATAACGAACAAGCAGAACTCACCGACATTTGCCAGGAGTATTTCTTGCTGCTTTTTGCAGCACTCAGCAATCCCTGATCTTGTTGTACAGAGATGAAGACGCAAGGGACGTGTCTAATAAGGTATCGCTGGCAAACCCCAGTTTAGTGTCCCTGTAGCGCCTACGGGGGGGGAGGGGCTAGGACCGTGCTTTGGCGACAATAAACCTGGCCGGGCACCTTGGCAACAGGGCTGATTCCAGGCACCAGCTGACCAAGCACGTGCTTAGGGCGGCACCTTGGGGCGCTCGGGTTTATTTATTTATTTTTGGTTCCTCAGGGCAGCGCTGGAGGTTTTTTTTTTTGTTTCAGCGGCGCGGCGCTGGGGGAGTGGGGCTGGTGCGGCGCTTGGAGGGGGTGGGGGCTTGGGCAGCATGGTGCTCGGAGGGGGAGCGGAGGCGCGGCGCTTGGGGGGGCGGGGCCTTGGCGCGGCACAGTGCTTTGAGGGGGCGGGGCTTCAGGGGGCGTGTCACTCAGGTCGGCGGGGGCTGGTGCGGTGCTCAGAAGGGGGGTAGGGGCTTGGGGCAGCGCAGCGCTTGGAGGGTGGCGGGGGCACGGCGCGGCACTCGGGGGGGCGGGGGCTTGGGGCAGCGCGGCACTCGGACAGGGGGTGGGGGCGCGGTGCTCAGAAGGGGACGGTGTTTGGGGGAGCGTGGCACTCGGGGGGCAGGATTTTAGTGGCGCTCGTGGGGGGGGGTATGGCAGGGCGGCGCTCTTCTTTTTTGCTTGGGGCGGGAAAAAGGTTGGAGCTGGCCCTGCTTGGCAACCAGCCCGACTTGGCCTCTGTTTATGAACAACCCTGAGGTCGGCTGAATCTGCTCGTGCTGCTGACCCCGGAGCTCTGAGAACAGCCTGGGGCATTACCCACACAGCACATCGTGTCTGCTCAGTGCGGGCTGGGCGGTGCGGGGGGGCGTTACATATCACAGCTCCCATCCTGCGTGGCTGCTGACACAGACACGGAGCTGAGACCCCTGCCCTGCTGTCCCATTCACAATGGGCTTTTCCCCGGAACTCCTCCTACCCCTTCCATTCAATCCCGGGGAAACGCCGGGACATCAGAGCTTTGCTGCATTCAGAGCAGCTTTGGGACACCCCAGTCTGATCCCATGGTGAATGCCAACGGGGGTGGGGTGGGTGTGTGGCCAAGCAAATGTCCAGCTCCTGCTGCCTCGTGTTTATAACCAGGGCTCCCCGCAGCCAGCCACGCATCGCTCTATGTTCCCTCATCACCAGGGGGAGCTCCAGCACATAAGGGGCCACGATTTTGCCAAGCCACTAGTGACTCTGGGTGCCTGGCTGGAGAAGGATTTTTCAGACAGTGCCGAGCGCCTGCCTCTGGACTCAGGGCTTCGATGGGGTCTCCTGGTAACCCCCAAATCTCGCTTCGCTTTAGGGAATCTCAGGCTGCTGCACGATTGATTGCGATTCTCACACCATGGGCTCTCTGCCCTCTCTAGTGGCCCCGGGGCAGCTGGGGGAAGCCTCCCTGAGCTACCCAGCATGCACTGCACACCGGCCCTTACACACACTGCACTGGGGCAGAGAGAGTGCCCCACTGAAGGAGCAGGCACAATCAGGCCCCCGTAAGCTGCCCCCCTGGTTTCCAAGCACTCAGCATGCGCAGGCAGGCCCGGATCCCCAAGGGACCGTGTGTGCGAGCACTGGTTAGTGCCTCAGTGGGGATGGAGCGCTTGGGAAGTTGGGCCCAGCTGTAGGATCTGGGCCTTGCTAAACATCCAGGCCTCAATGGGCCTGCAGCTGCCCCTGTCCAGTGCGTGGGAGCAGAACCAGAGCCAGTGAGAGCAGGGGCCGCCGAGAACAGCAGGGAAGCAGAGAGGAGGGAGCGACAGGCAAGCGGGGGAGCCTCGGGGAAGGGGTGGAACAGGGGCAGGACGAGGCAGAGTGAGGGCGGGACCTCGGGGTCTGGGCGGAGCAGGGGCGGGGCCTCGAGGCGGAGGGGGAGTGAAGCACCTACCAGGAAAAATACAAGTCAGTGCCTGTGCAAAGAGCCCTGGAGGCCCCGGTATTTTTTCTTTAGTATTTTCTTAATGCCAATTGGCAAGTGCTTCTACTGGCCAAGCCGTAGAGTTGTGTCCTTGCAGCGACTAAACAAGGACAGCGTCTAGTCAGTAAATCAGCTGCAGGGGGACTATATGGCCACAGAACTGGGGGTCCTTTGTAACCGAGCTGTAGGTGATTGATCTGCACCCCTGACACCGACGGAGCAGTACATTGTGCCGCCCGTGTTGGCTGGCTGTGGACTCACCTGTCACACGCAGGAACCGGGAGGTGCTCAGAAGCGAATTTGTCTCTTGGTTCCAATCGCCTTTGTGCTGATACAGACAGGCAAAGCTCGTGGAGCTGTTTGCCCTCACGTCATAACGCAGGTCGTAGGCATATTTGCCTTCCTGTACTGGCTGGACTGCGAGATCCTTCCCGTCTCGACAGAATATAACCCGGGTAGCAGGAGAGAAAGCAGGCACTTTACACTTCACCACCACGGTGTCCCCGGGGCGACTGGCCACCGTGTCTAGCAGTATCTGTGGGGCTGGGAGGTCCCCTGGAAACATAGGAGCGGCTGTTGAGAACAGATTGTGTATGGAAGAAGGTGGCTTTGTGGGTTAAACAGTGGACTCAGGACACCTGGGTTCAATTCTGGGCAGGGCCGCCCAGAGAATTCCGGGGGCCCGGGGTCTTCGGCGGCGGGGGGCCCCCGCTCAGGGGCGGCTCTAGACCCCAGCGCGCCAAGCAGGCGCCCTGGGGGGCGGCATTTGGCTCTGGTGGACCTGCCGCAGGCATGACTGCGGCGGGTCCCCTCTTCCCGCGGCTCCGGTTGAGCTCCCGCAGGCATGCCTGCGGCAGGTCGACCGGAGCCCGGGACAAGCGGACCTGCCGCAGGCATGACTGCGGCGGGTGCCGTGGTCCCGCGGCTCTGGTTGACCTGCCGCAGTCATGCCTGCGGGAGGTCCAGCCGAGCCGCGGGACGAGCGCCCCCTCCGCAGTCATGCCTGCGGCAGGTCCGCTTGTCCCGGGCTCCGGTCGACCTGCCGCAGGCATGCCTGCGGGAGCTCAACCGGAGCCGCGGGAAGAGGGGAAACACTCCAGGGCCCCCGGAAAACACTCGTGGGGGCCCCTGCGGGACGCGGGGCCTGGGGCAAATTGCCCCTCTTGCCCCCCCCTCTGGGCGGCCCTGATTCTGGGTGCTGCCACAGAGTCGCTGTGTGACCAGGGACCAGGCACTGCATTGCTCTGTCTTCAGCTCCCAATCTGTGACATGGGGCTAATCCGCCTTCCTTGGTCTGCCCGGTCTACTTAGCCTCCTGGAGGCAGGGCCTGTGTGTCACTGTGTGTGCACAGTGCCTGGTGCAGTGCAGCTCTTGTCTCAGCCAGGTTTCTCAGCTGGTTAATGACAGTTCACTCAGCCCCTGGCTCTGTGTTTTGAGAGATGGCTACACATTGCAGCAGGCCACTCACTCGTTGGTGTTGTGCTCCCCGTACACACAAAGGAGTTAGATAAAAAACATGATTCTTCTGGCTGGAAGGCTGCAGCGCAACATGGCTTCAGTGCTTAGAATCCAGAACGATAACGCACCAAAGCAAATCCAGAGAGAGACAAAGCAGGCTGCTCCCTCAGGTTGGGGGGCCCAACTCCCCCCCACCTCTCTGTCTGCAGAACTCACTCTGCTTCCCTGCAGCAAAAGCAGGACCAGGAACACTGGAGAATTTAAAGGGAGAGTCTATACTTTTAACACAGCTTTCTCTACCCCTAGACTGTTAACAGGTCACTCAGGGTTTCCTCTGGTTGCTCCTATTTCTGCAGTGACTGGGGTGTAGGGGATTTTCTTTGTCTTGGAGGTAAATCTCTGCAGTGGGGCCACCTGTTGTGTGTGGGGATCCCCTCCTGGCATGTGTCAGGAGCCTTCACTGGATGCCCACAGACAAACTTCTCCTGGCTGTGAGGAGCTGCCAGTTCACCTCCTGGTCACACTCGTCCTATTGCCCCTTGGAAAGTGGATGGGGAGGGAGGGGGCTGTATGGTGAAGGCCTATGGACCCATCTTCCTCCCAGCTCTCTGGCCATGGAGGTGTTGGGGCCACTCCTGCAGGCCAGACAGGGTCAGGCTCCCTGTGTTTCCTGCTCCTGCCTAACCCACTATACAATTGCTGCTGAGAGAGTCTGCTCTCCTCTCTACCTAGTACATCCCCCAGCCCTGCCCACCAGGGGACCTCATGGCTTATTTTCTGCTGGCAGGCAGGGAACGCTCCCCCATGGCACAGAGGGGGTGCTGAGACACAGGGTGGATTAAGGGACTTGCCCAGGGCCACACAGGGAGTCTGTGTCAGGAATTGAACCCAGATCTGAACACACCCTACCTACTAGGCCACCCTCCCTCACCAGGCTCCGCTTGCGCTGCCCTTTTGAGCCCAGCCCTGTGTGTATCCCCTGGAGCCAAGGGATGAGCTCCCACTGGCTGCAGCTGGACCCATCGCAGGCAGCCGGGCTCCTGGGTGACTCAGGCGAGTAGGGCTCAGCTCCAGCCCTTCCCAGCCGGCCAGCATCTCTGCAGCTGCCTCTCTCCTGGGTTCACCACCGGGCTGCGGGTATGACGGGGACGCGCTCACCTGGGGAGCTGCAGATCTTGGCCATGACCAGAGGTAGACCTGTGACAGGAGGGAAGGGACAGGGGTGAGAATGTGACGAGGGCCGTGTGGGGATCCCAGAGTGGGGTGCGTCCCAGTGAGAGCACTGCAGCCATCTCAGGGACACCAGGCAAGAGGGCTTATCAGGGAGGGTAAATCCCCCCTGCAGAAATCCAGGGCCAGGCCCTGCGCTGCGGGGTCCCTGAACAGCACTGGGCTCTGGGAGAGCCCCACTGACCCTGCACAGGCTACCTGTGAAGTCAAGAAGTCGGCATCCAGCCGCATGTTCGTAAGATCACCCAGGGCTCATCAGAAGCAAGAGCAAAGCTCCTGCTGGGTCTAACGGGCCCTGGATCCAGCCTGTCTGTTTGGGGCTGGCTGGAAAATTACCACCGGGCTTAATTTTCCATGTCTCAGTTTAAAACCACAGGAACCGCCAGAGTGGGTCAGAACCGAGGTCCACTTACCCCAGCATCGTGCCTCTGACAGGGGCAGCACCAGACGCTGCAAAGGAAGGTGCAAGAAACTCACAGTAGCACCTGTGGGATAATTTCTGCCACTAAAAGTTCCTTCCACTCCACGATTGGTTACGGGCAGGTTCATGCCTTGGCTAGAGCTGCTCAAAAATGCCAAGTATTTTTGCAGGAAATGTTGAAAAAAATCATTAAAAAATTTCTACCAACAAATTCAATTTTGTATTTAAAAAATCCCCAAATCTTAGGCATTTGAAAACCATTTTGGAGGTAGAAATATTCAGCGTGAGGCGGAAATGTTTGGGTTTGGAAAGCCAAAGGCTGAAAACTCTTACTGCAAAGTAACATTTTGTACCTTTTGGTAATAGATGGTGGGGTTTGGGTCACATCTGGGGCAGTCACATTTTTGGTTAGGGGATTTTCATTTAAAAAAAAAAATCAAAAAATTGTGCCTAGAGTGGGTGTGCCTGGTTTGCTCAGAAAGTCGTTTCCCATCACAACTTTGTTTTGACAGAGAAGCGTCCCTCAGCTGGAGCCCGAGGAGTGACTGGGGCTTTCTACTGCCTTCCCTTTCACAAGTTACGATCTTTGCCTAAAAAAGCAAGCTACCAAGCTTACATCAAGCTAGCAGCGTCTCCAGCCGTTCCGGATCCAACGCTCACAGAATCAGCGGGCGCTGCCCCTTTTGCCCCCAAAGCCATGGATCACTAGAATGTCTTTTTGCTCCCTTTATATTTTCCAAAGTCCATTGTCTTTGCCTCCAGAGCCAAGAAGACCTCCTGGGGGGTTTAGACTCCGATGTGTCCCCCGTGGGCTCCCCAAGCAGTTTCCTCCAGGGCTGCTTAGCTTGATTGCTTTGTTTACCGTATATGTAAATGTACTCTCACTCTCTATGGCTTATAAAGCTTGACCCCAACAGGTAAATCCACATTCCTTTGTCTAAGGCAGGCTTGTCCCCAAAACATATTTTAAGAACACATTTCCAGCACACATGTACTGCTATTTACACAATCTGTCATTGCCTGACACAGTGATATTCATGACCGGCCTGTCAGCAGTTCTTCTATCACATCTTACAAGACACAGTTTGGCTAAATATTCTGGCAACGGGGTGCCGAGTGTGCCTGCTGCCACAGAGGGGCTTTTAGGGTCACAAGCATAACGGCCGTAATCTCTAGGGCTCGGGGAAGGAGCTGATTGGGTCCAGTGTGCTCCTTTCCGGGGCTCAGTCCTGGCGGCTGCTGATGGGCCGGGCCCAGCTCCAGCAAAGCACCGAAGCAGCCAGTTCACTTTCAGCACAGGCGTAGGGCCATAGGTGTAAACGGGCCCAAGTGCTTTGCTGGATTGGGTCTGAGGGCTCATTACCCTGCAGGGTCATTCCCTCTCTGGGTTCAGTGTGTGACGTTGCCAGTACAGGGGGTTGTGCAGCACCTGCTGATTTCAGGGTTTGGGGGTTTTTTGGAAGGGGGGGGGTTGTCAAGATAAAGTGACCCAGGACAAGGGGGCTATGGACAAACAGGAACACTGGGACAGCCCCTTATCCCACCCACTATTCCAGCCACTCCCGCTCTCGGGCTCCAGCTGAGGGACGTTTCTCCATTAAAATAACGCTGCGATGGAAGTCGGTTTTCTGGCCAAACCAAACATTCCCACTCTGGGCACAAAGTTTTGATTATTTTTAACTGAAAACCCCCCAACCAAAAACATGACTGCCCCAAAGACAGAACCCATGTTTTAGCTGGTTGTATTGGTAACTATTTTCTCTTTCTGTTCTCTCTGCTTATGCCACGTAAGTCTCTGCACTTTCTTAATAAACTTTGTCTCCATTTTACCATAAACCATCTCAGGGCTGTGTTCAAGGGACTGAGTGTGTCTCCCCCCACCCCGATAAAGCCCCCCAATCCTGATTAACAGACCCCCCACCCCCGATAATGCCCCACAATCCTGACCCGCAGCCCCTGCCTCATTCATAGGTTTTAAGGCTAGAAGGGAGTATTAAGACCATCTAGTGCAGGGGTAGTCAATTATTTTGTGCCAGTGGCGGAATGTCTTGGTCAAGGTATAGCCAAGATCCAGACTGCAGAGAGAACAATAATAATAATAATAATAATAGTAAATAAAAAGATTTTGAGGTCTGTTCAAAAGCAGGTGGCTGTCCGGATTTGGCCCACAGTCTACCTATTGACTAACCCTGACCTAGCATGACTTCTTGCACCATAAACACCAGCAAATCTCCTCCGGTGATCCCTACATCCAACCAGTCTGCACCAGGCAGAGCAATAAACAGATACACCCGCTCTGGTGGTGGTGCAGAGGGGGCCCTGTGTGTGCTAGGGGTGAACATCAGCAAGGATGCCTGTTTCGTGAATCAAGGGGAGCCGCCATTGTAAACGCAGCTCGTGCCCCGTCGCTACCATTCTCCAAGCAGTTGGGCATCAGGGATGAAGCCAGCAGTGAATGTCCTGCCCCACAACAAACCTGAGAGAGGGGAAATGGCTCCAGCGATGGTTGGAACCGAGAGCCAGACCCCCAGCTGGTGTAAATCGGCCCTGCACCATTGGAGTTACTCCAGTTTACACTGGCTGAGGAGCTAGTCCAGAAAATCCAGCTGCCAGGCGGCCGCAGCAGTGGAAAGGTGACACTGCCCGAGCTGCGTTCTAGCCATGTGGACATTCGCTGCATTGAAATGTGCTTGTGCAGCCTTCCATCGCAATAGCATTGCATTCAGCCCTGTGTGCATCTCATACAGAGCGTCCCAGCCCGAGATACGCTCAGCTGGGGCCTTCATCTCACAGGTGCTTTGGCTTTGCTCAGAACACCCCTGCCCTGTAATTGTCCCAGGGATGGAGAAATCCCCAGTCTGGATGGTCCCAGGGTCCCTCTAGCCCAGGATCCTGTCTCTGACAGCGACAGCACCAGATGTGGTAAAGCAAAGGGTAAAGATCCCTGCAGCTCTGGGCTAACCTACCCCCTCAGGAAAATTCCCACGCAGCGCCCAGTGGCTACCGCTCAGCACCCCCCCTGCAGCAGACAGGCCTTGTGTCCCTTCCCAAACGCCTGGGTATCGTTTTTAATCGTCGCTGCGCTATCTCTGGACACTCTTGTTCTCCGCAGACATGGGGAGAAATAAGAATCCCATTCTCTGTCCTGTTTTTTGAATCCCACTAAACTCAACTCTCTCCTGTGGCAATGAGTTCCACAGGCCAGCTGGCGCGGTGAGGCAGAAAGCATTTGATTTTGTCACAGTTTTAACAACCAGCTCACGCCTTGCCAGAGCAAAGCTCAGACTCGGAGATGCAGTGCGGGGACAACCCCCACATGCAGCCCATGGCTCAGGACCCCAGCTTGGCACTGACATACCCGGACAGCTGGAGGACTCCCCACTCAGCACGTCCCTGACTCGCACGGAGAGGAAAACACCCTGAGAAACACGTCGCCCTGGCTAGTCACTGGGTGGACAGCAACGCACCAGCCAAAAGGTTCAAAGGTGGCCAGCCCATCCTCCCATTATCCTGCAGCCCAACAGCGTGGACGACACTCACCGAGGATCCACAGGCCACGCGGCAGAAACATGGTGAGAATCCCTGGTCAAAATCCGGTCTGCAAACAGCCCAGCAGCTCCAGCCCCCTAGAGCTTAAATACCAGCGACAGCCACTCTCTGACCTGCCTCCAAATCAGTCACTCTCTGACCTGCCTCCCGCGCTTCGGGGGCTGTGTGGGACAGAAACCGCAATGGCTCCTGTGCTCTGCCTCTCCCACAGCTTCTCAGTGCCCCGGCACATCAGACACCAAGGGCCAGATCCTCTGCTGGGAGAATGGCTCCAATGGAGCACGGCGGATTTACACCCGCTGGGGATCTGGTCTGTTGAATTTCACCCAGTTAGGGACCCTGCCGTCAGAGACACTCCTGGGCTGGGGCCCGCTGGCGGATGCCCTCATGTCTGCACATCCCTGTTTTGTTGTGTGCTGCTCAGAAACCTTTGGCCCTGAACTGCTCCCTCTGGGCCTGATGAAAGCCCCTGGGAGGCTGCAGGGCTGGATCGGGCATTCAGCGCTGACGCTTACAAAGTTATGGCTGCAATCAAGGCCCCATGGATTCTACAGCCGACTGGACCAGCCTTGGGGATAGCTGTGTGGGGAGCTGGTGGGGAAGGGTGTGGGGATGAGCTGGGGAGATCTATCGGCATTGCTCCCATGGCTGTGCAGCCCACAGCAGGATCTGGGCTGGGGACTGCTGGGCGTCTGTGCCATTCTGAATAAAAGGAGTTTGTTTAACACAACTCCTCTGACATTAAAACTGAAGAAGTCTGCTGCTCTTGGGGGGATTCTGCATAGTCGTTTTATCAATGGAGGGTTTTACTGAAGTCAGTATGAAATGAACAACCCAGCCAGAGCAGCCACATCCTGTGCTGTTTATTTTGATAGTAAATACAATTTATTTGATGCCGTCCCAATATTTGTAGTGTCTAGTGTGCTGCAGGTTGTCATCTGTAGGGTTCAGAATTAACAGTCTAGCAAGATAATCAAGGGTGGTTCCCTCCCCTCACAGCAATGGGCTCAGGCTCTCAGCAGACTCAGGCTGCATAGTTGCATCAGTCACACTTGGGGTGGCTCCCCCTCTCACAGCGACAGGCTCAGGCTCTCAGCAGACCCAAGCAGTGTCACTATATCAGTCACACTTGGGGCAGCTCCTCTTTCTCCCAGAGATGGGTGACTCCTCCTCTCTCAGGAACAGGCTCAGGCTCTCAGCAGACCCAGGCAGCATCAGTTACACTGTGGGTGTGTCAGGTTGGCTAGGTGAGGATGAGTGTTAATGGTGCATGTAGGGCAGAGGTGGGCAAACTATGGCCCGTGGGCCACATCCGGCCTGCAGGACCAGCCTGCCTGGCCCTTGAGCTCCAGGCCAGGGAGGCTCGCCCCTCAGCCCCTCTCCCACTGCCCCCCCCACAGCCTCAGCTTGCCGTGGGGGCTGTTAGGGGCAGGGGGGTCCCAAGAGGAGGTGGTTAGGGGACAAGGAGCGGGGGGGGGGGTTGGATGGGTGGAGAGTTCTGAGGGGGGCAGTCAGGGGGTGGGAAGTGGGAGGGAGTGGATAGGGGGTAGGGGCCAGGCTGTTTAGGGAGGCACAGACTTCCCTACCCGGCTCTCTGTAGTTTTGGAAGCCCTCAGGCCAAAAAGTTGCCCACCCCTGATGTAGGGTGTTGGTTTGGTGGGTGTCGGTGAGTCTGAGCGAGCGGGTGTGTGTGGGGCTTTGTGTGCGTTAGGAGAGTCAGTGTGTCTGTCAGTCAGTGGGTCTGGGCGTGTTGGGTGTGTGGGTCTGTGTGTGCTGTATTACGTTGGGTTGGTCTGGGCTGTGTCAGGTGCATGTGTGTGGGTCTCAGTGTATTAGCGGTTCTGTGTGTGTCAGTGGGTGCTGGGCAGGTGGGGCTCATGCACCCCTGAGCCTCTGGTGGCACCTCAGCCGCAAAGCACCTCACGCTGAGTCTCCATCCCCGGGGTGACTCAGCTGGCGAGAGCTATTGGGCAGGGGGCAGTATGTGGTGATGGACCAGCCTCCTGGGGTGCAAGGCTCATGGCAGGAGTTGTAGGGCCCGCACTTAGCCCCGGCACCTGGGGCTGAGAAGATCCTGAAGGTTCCCTGGGGGTGGCCAGGAGGCCTGTGTGTGGCTGAGCCTGGGTGCAGGGAGCGGCCACCCCACCTCATGCTCCCTGCCAGGTTGCAGACACCTGGTCTGGCCGAGGCTGTGACACCTCCCCGGCAGGGCTGGCTATTTCCCAGGTGTGGGCAGGCCTGGATCCTGCCCGCTCTGTTCCCATTGGTGGAGCACGGGGGCAGCGGGGCCCAGCTGAGAGCAGGCCCCCGCCCCTTGCGCCGGGGGCTGCATACCCAGAGCTCCCCGGGGGCTGGGCCTGTCTTTCACAGCCCATCAGCGCACAGGAGCGAATGGCCAGTGTCTGAACTGTAGCAAGCAGCTCAATGTCTCCAGCTGAGCATGACGGTCTCTGCTGCAGCTGCGCCTGGGGGGCGAGGTCCTGTGGCCCTGGGGGAGAGGGGGGCTGCTCCCATCGGCTGCTCATGGGCAGCCCTGGAATAAAGGAGGCTGCCGGCTGACTGGAAGTACCAGGCTCAGCTCACGCAACGAGAGGGCTGAAGCTGCAGCAAAGTGCAAATGCAGGAGCCAAAGCCGCATCCAGCCCAGCCCCGTGTGCAGGGAGCTACTTATAGTCGTGGCTCAGATGCACGTGGGCCCCTGCTCTGCTTGAAGCCACAGCCTTGGCCTGTGAGCTCACAACACCCCTGGCTGTGGCTGCTGCAGGCCGTATCCCCAGGTGGGAGCCCGTTCCCGCAGGCAGCAGCTTGCACGGTAGCAGTGTCCGGTGCAGAAATAGCAGGCTGGGGCCAGATCCCTGCAGCCACACGCTCGCTCTGCTGGTGCTGTAGTCGCTGCTCTTTGTCCCCTCCATTCCCACGCGATCCGCTTGCCGAACCGCAGCCAGACCGGAAACGGGGAGCTCTGCTCCGAGCAGCAATGGAGTGGGGCGTGAGAACAGGCCAGAGCTGTTCCCAGGTCACCTTCGGCCAAACCTCCACTCACCCCGTGACAAGCCGGGCCCAACGAGAGACCCACACAATGTCATGCCTTCCCTGGATTCCAATCCCTCCTGCTGCTCTCAGTTTGTGCAGCACCTTGCACCTTGTGGTCAGGGCCTCAACAAATAAGTAATAACAACACGCAGGCAAAACCCTTAGCCAAAGTCCTAGCGGATTTACTTTGCACCCTTCGGCCAGGCGGTGTCAGCAGCAACAAAGGACTGGGTTCCATATCTAGGGGTTCCTCTTAATATCAGAAAACAGAACTGGCTCGAGACCCTGCCCGGTAACCTGGGAAAACTAAACCCCACCCCTGGGCATTTCAAAGAGGCAAAACTTCCCCACTCACAAGCATTACAACGACTCAAAAGTAAGTAACCAATAGAAAAGAGACAATAAGTGAAACACCCGCCTCACGGTGTCTTGGGCAGTGTCCTTTGCCTCAGTTTCCCACCTCGTGGTGTGAAAGTCCAATGGACAGAGATCCCTCTGGCCCTCCGCCGCACCCCACTCACGGTTGGTTGCTGCTCACTGCCTTTGCTGCCACTTCTGCCACTCGCTGCAAGGCCATGGTTCAAGGTTCTGCCTCTTAGCCGAGGTCTTAGGGATCTCAGCACCGAGGGATTTCACTGGGCAGCAGAGCACCTCACGGCTGCTGCAGCCTCTGGGTTATCTTTCCTCCCAGCTTTGTCCCCACACGAGCTCTAAGGCGCTCACCCTCCAGACCAGCTTATCAGTGAGTTCATCTCGAGTGAAACTAAATAGAAACAAGGAGTCTAAACTGATCTGAGCAGCTGTGTTTTCAAGCACTAAAGATGCACGGAGAACCGTATCTGTAATTCTGTAATCGCAGTGCAAAGCACCAAACACGACCGTCTCTTCCCATCGCCTCAGACTTTCCCAGGGCTTTGGCATCACTGCCCACTGCTTAGCGAGTGACATTCATAGCCTAGGTGGAGCTACTATAAGGTGGGTGCGTAACTGGTTGGAAAACTGTTCCCAGAGAGTAGTTATCAATGGTTCACAATCAAGTTGGAGGGACATATCGAGTGGGGTCCCACAGGGATCAGTTCTGGGTCTGGTTCTGTTCAATAGCTTCATCAGTGATTTAGATCATGGCATAGAGAGAACACACATAAAGTTTACAGATGATACCAAGCTGGGAGGGCTTGCAAGTGCTTTGGAGGATGGGATTAAAATTCAAAATGATCTGGAGAGACTGGAGAAATGGTCTGAAGTAAATAAGGTGGTAGAGTCCTGCTCTGGAATTCTATGGACAGGGTCTCGCTCTCTTCCGGCTCTATAGGAGTTTACAGTTGTTTCTCTTGAGCCTTAGTCATTGCTAAGGAACCTGATTGGTTTCCTGGCCATTAGCTCCCCCAATTTTCCATGCTGGATTTGGGCACCTCCCGTCCTGCCTTTCCAGGCCTCGTCTCTCTATGCAGCTCTGACGATGCACCTCAAAGACAGCCCCGCTGCTATGCCAGCCCTGGGCTCCCTCCCTCCCAGCTCTATGGGCACCTGAGAATGGGAGTGAGCTAGGTGGAGGCCGGCTAAGCTATCTAAAGGGGGATGCCAACAAGAGGGGGTTGTCCTAAACCGTGTCCCTCTCAGGGACTTTGGTGCCTATTTTGCGATCCAAAGCCAGGAGCTCTCTCCTGAAGCCAGGCAAACTTTTGCCAAATGGATTAGGGCACTTAGCTGATAGGGGGCAGATTCCTATTCAAATCCCTTCTCTCCATCATGCAGAGAAGGGACTTGAGCCAGGGGTCTCCCACATCCTGCCCACCCTACCCACTAGAGAGATCACTGCCTCCCTTTGGGTGGAGCCAAGTAGCCTCTGATCACGCCTCCCGGCTCCGAGCTCCGCCTGTAGCAAGAGATTTTTGCTCTGAATGTTCGGAGATACCTTGCAGCACCTTAACAGAGGCTCGCAGAAAAACCTCGGAAAGGGTTTAAATACCACAAAAATTCCAGCTCTCCCAAGTGACATAATTACGACGGTGACAGTATCGGGACACTTTGATTTTCATAAAACAGTCATTAGTTTTAAGAGTAAGGCTCCAAATAAGTTGAAATGAACGACAGTTTACGTTTAGCAAATCCAAGATGGCGGAGACAGAGATGACGTAGTTTAAATGTAGAGAGTGGCAGCTGCTGAGGAGAGGTTTTGTGGTTCACAGAGATGCCTAAATCCCGCTGTAGATCAGAACATCTGTGTCTCAGCTCCCCAGCTGTACAAGGGGAACCCGCTCCTTCTGTTTCCCACCCTGTGTGGGTCTGTTTAGACAGTGAGCTCTTTGGGGCAGGGCTAGTCCCATTCTGTGTGTGTGCAGCACCTGGCACAATGGGGCCCTGGGTCTCAGCTGGGACAGGGGTTACCTCCCACTCTCTGTCTGTGCAGCACCTGGTACAACGTGGCCTTGATCTCAGGCTCAGCTGGGTCTATCTCCCACTATATGTCTTTGCAGCACTAGTGTGATGGGGCCCTGATCTCAGCTGGGACAGGGACAATCTCCCACTCTTTGTGCAATGCCTGGCATTCTGGGGCCCTGATCATAGCTGGACAGGGCAGATGTGAGACATCCAAGGGGCCATGTGCCCTTCCAGTGATGGCAAACGCCCCCACACCCATCCACAGATTAACCCCAGGCATTGTTCTCTGGCCAGTCATCCTGTGACTCACATGACAGGAACTTTACACTGATCAGAAAATAAACATCAAGGAAACTAATAAGAGAAACCGAAATAACTAACCTTTCACTCAGACACTCTGCATTGTTATGAGGTAACGTTTCTATTGTGGAAACACCTAGAGACTGACCGGGTCAGGGCTCCGTTGTGCTGGGTGCTGTAAAAACAGAGCAGATGACAGCTCCTGCCCCACAGAGCTCAGTCTAACAGCTGAATCCCAAGGCTCCACTGGAGTCAGAAGAAAAGCCAGCTCAGGTACAGAATATCAAAGCAGGAACAGAGACCTTGTTCCTTGTCTCCTTGTCCAGCACCACTGAGCCCCGATTGCATTTTGTCATTATTATTTATATAACAGGACCCACCAGAGACCCCAGCCAAGGTCAGGGCCCCTTTGCGCTGGGTGCTGCAGACACCAAGGGTTGCTCTGCAGGGGAAAATAGACCAGCAGAACTAGACTAGTCTAACTTACCCACTACAGCTATCACAGGATAACTCCCCGTGGGGACACTCTCATTCCAGTGTACAAGGGACTTTGTCCAGTTTAGCTCATGTCACTTTGAAACCAGTTTAGCTCATGTCACCAAAGCTCTCTCTCTGATTCTGGAATAAGAGTGTCCCCACAGGGAGTTATCCCAGGATGACTGTAGTAGTTTAATTACACCAGTGTGGTTCTGCTGGTCTATTTCCCTGTGCAGACAAACCCTTAGTGAGAAACAGTCCCTGCCTGGAAGAGTTCACATTCTAAGCCCTGATCTACACTACGAGTTTAGGTCGAATTTAGCAGCATTAGATCAATTTAACCCTGCACCCGTCCACACGACTAAGCCATTTTTGTTGACTTAAACGGCTCTTAAAATTGATTTCTGTACTCCTCCCTGATGAGGGGATTAGTGCTGAAATCGACATTGCCGGGTCGAATTTGGGGTAGTGTGGACGCAACTCAATGGTATTGGCCTCCAGAAGCTATCCCAGCGTGCTCCATTGTGACCACTCTGGACAGCACTTTGAACTCAGATGCACTAGCCAGGTAGACAGGAAAAGCCCCGGGAACTTTTGAATTTCATTTCCTGTTTGGCCAGCATGGCGAACTCAGCAGCACTCAGCAGTACAGGTGACCATGCAGTCCCCCCAGAATGTTTCTACGTTCCCCCTATCATCTCCGTCCCTGAGTTTACCACAGATTAGAAGGCGAAAAAACGCACTTGCGATGACATGTTTTCCGAGCTCATGCAGTCCTCCCACACTGATAGGGCACAGCATAACGCATGGAGGTATTCAGTGGCAGAGGCCAGGAAAGAATCGCTGTGTTTGCTTAACGGCAAAAGTATCATGCCTCGCTAGCGATGCTGCCCGAGCCAGGTTGCTGTGTCAGCTTTGGGTGGGGGCATGACTGCTTAGGAAGGCCATAGATATAGACATTGCATTAGGTAGCTTCTGTAGCTAGAGAAAATATTCCTCTGCATTTGGCAAAGTCTGTCACAAAAAAAGAGAAGCCCTGTAGTGTAGCAGTTATCATGTTCACCTAACATGTGAAATGGCCTGGTTCAAAACTGGGTGGAAGCATATCACTGTTCCTTTTTTCTGACTCCCCTCCTGCATTTTTAGTCTTAGAACAGAACACGCTGTGAAATTTTACTTTGAATTATATCAATTACGAATTAAATAATATGGAAGCTCTCGCTAAGTTATAGTCCCGGGTTCCTTACCCTTTTTGCTGCTCCGATAAATTAACATTTTTGTTAGAGGCGGGGGAAAATTTTCATGAAGCCTTTTATAGGGACTAAATGCTATCTAGGATTCTGAAATAACCTCAACGAAGCCCACAGAGTGCAATCCTTCATTCTGGATTTGTCATTCCACAAGCTGAACTGCTCCTTACTACTGTCCAGGCTTCATGAGCCATGGGAGCAAGGGGTAGGCTGGGGTAGGTGCGACCGCGTGGTGCTGCTGGCTGGGAGAGCAGCCTGAGGCAGAAGCCTCCAGCTCGCATGATATTCCAGGCAGGACTGAATCTCCATGAGACGAAACTTAAAGAAGAGAATGACCTGGAGTCACTTTCTTCCTCTAGGAGGAGGATAGCCATGTCTGTCCAGGCACCCCTGATTGACCTCACTGAGGTCTGCCAGCTGAGCGGGGCTGAGAGGGACCTCGGCTGGCAGGAGCCGGCGGACGGAGCCCCAGACTGCCAGCAGGCTGAGTCGCTCAGCCTGCTGCCAGCCTGAGGCTCTGTCCACCAGCCCAGCTCAGCCCGCCGATGGTCTGGGGTTTTGATCATCCAGGCAGGCAGCGGGCTGAGCAGGTCTGGCGGACAGGACCCCGGAAAAAAGGTGCAAAATGATTGTCTGCTGTTGCTTTCATGAAAGGAGGGAGGGAGGGGGGGCCTGACGACATGTACCCAAAACCACCCATGACAAAGTTTTTGCCCATCAGGCATTGGGAGCTTAACCCAGAATTCTAATGTGCAGTGGAGACTGCGGGAAGTGTGGGATAGCTACCCACAGTGCACCGCTCTGCAAGTTGATGCTAGCCGCGGTAGTGAGGCTACTACACTCTTCCAACTTAATGCGCTTAGGGTGGACATACGCAATAAACTGTATAAAATTGAATTCTAAAAAATTGACTTCTATAAAATCGACCTAATTTTGTAGTGTAGACATACCTTAAGGGAGGGATTTTCAAAAGCATGTGAGGGACTTAAGAGCACAAGGCACTGGGCACAGAGCACAGTCACACACTTGTGCTCCTAAATCCCTTAGGGGCTTTGGAAATTCTCCCCTGAGACAAGGCAGAATTATTATCCCCATTTCACAGATGGGAGCTGAGGCCCAGAGAGATGAAGTAACAGGCCCAAGGACTCTGTAGCAGAGCTGGGACATGACCCCCAATCTCCCAGAAGTGTCACCTTGGTGCCTTAACCATGAGCCCAGCCTTAACCCCTAATCATACAGCCTCTCTGCAGGAGGGATTATTTGCACAGAAGGAAGGAGCTGGGCTGGGCTGTCTGGCTGGGACTGCTCATGGCAGGGCTAAGATCTGGCAAAGCTCGGTGTGGCCCTGGCCTGGCTGGTGGTGTGCAGAGGTCTGCAGGCTGCAGGGCAGAGTGGCTGACAACGTCCCTGATCGGGGGAGGGAGGGGGACTGAAGGAGGCTGGAGGAGTTACCTGGGCAAAAACTGTTACCGCAGGGGCCTATTGTGCAGCACTGACCAATGGTGTGTCCCCAACATCCCTCTCAGAGCTGGTCACTGGTATCACCCCTGCTCATGACTTTTTAATGGGGTTTCCCCACTCCCAGTCCCTCTCCCCGCAGGATGCAGCTGCTTCCCCCATGCAGCCCCGCAGGCTCGGGCAGGCCCCGTTTCTCCAGCACGAAGGTGATGACGGGCGCAGACACCAGGAGGAGCAGGACCAGGACACAGCGGGCGGCCCAGATGGCAGGGGACATGACCGGCCCTGCAACATGGAAAGGGATGCGGTGACGTCTGCAAAGCAGTGGGTGGGACTGCAGTGCCACAGGGCAGCTGATACAGGGCAGCTGCGGTGTAACAGGGACCCCGTGTGAGCTCCCAGAGGCCTAGATCTAAGGTGGGATCATGCTGCAGGGGGCACGTTCCCCCGACAGGAGGTCTAAGCGATGGAGACTGTTGGGGAGGGTCCACCCTTTGCCCAGCACAGCCCTCAGGGGTCGGAAGAGCAGGGAACGGCCCCAGTTTGCTCAGGCTGCACTGGGACTCTCTGCAAAGGCCCCACAAGAGCCAGTGACAGACATAGAAGCCCAGGCCCTCTCAGCCCTCTCCAGTGTGGCTGGTAGTTCACCGCGGGGGTGACCCACCCTGGGCACAGGGGCAGCACGAGCCTTGGCACCAGCTGTGTGCTCAGGAGAGGGTGGACATGGGATGTAAGTGATGCCAGGGGCTCTGCTGCCCCTCTGCCCTGGGGGAATTGCACCCACAGAGCCCAGCCCATTGGGGGTGACTGTGCAGCAGGCTGAGGAGTTACCCACCGTGGGGTGAGATTGGCCCAGACTTTATGCCCTGAGGCCAGAGCTGGGGGCACAGAGCCGGGCTCTGATAATCAGGGTGTGACAGAGCAATAGCCCGTTACCTGTGCGGGTCGGCTCCGCCCCTCCTCCGCTGCTGCTCGCGCTGCCTGTGGGACAAGGGCAAAGAGAATCGCACCGTGTGGGAGAGACGCCTGCAGCGTCCGCAGGGACGCGCCTCCCAGCGACAGACAGAGCGGTTCTGCCAGCCACAGGGGTGAGATTCCGAGCAGGTGTAAATCAGCATCACCCTGCTGGAGTCACTGGGGCCAGATTCCCAGCTGGTGTAAATCAGCATCCCTCCAGTGGAGTCCATAGGGCTCTGCCAGTTTACACCAGCGAAGGAGCTGGTCCCTGGACTCTCTCTCTTGCGCTGAGTATCACACTGAGTTTCCCCACTGCAGACTCAGGGAGGATGTCACTGTCCATTTAACAAACCAACATTTCACTGATCCCCGGCACCTGTCACTGAGGTTGAAGCTCCACGGGGCTGAAAATGCCCCAGGAAGCCCTGAGACAGGATTTCCCTGCCCCCCGAGTCAGACGCACTTCTCTGTGGAGCACCCTCGGGGACCTGAACGTGCCGGAGACCCCTGCACCCTGCAGACAGCCCAGGGCTCGCCTGGTGGGCAGAGCGAGTTGTGTGATAGGCTGTGTGCACGGGAGACATTCCCCAGCCGCCCCTGTGCCTGGAGCAGCACCAGGCCTAGGCCCTGCTCAGGCCCAGTGCTGAGGGTTCAGGGGAGTTAAGTGCTGCCTGGCCCTGGGGCTGACCCCTCTGCACAGGCCGGGTTTCACTCCTGAGACCTGGGTCTCCCCTTGGGGTAAGTGCTGCAGGCAGAGGAGTTACCCCAGGGGTGAGTTTGGCCCAAAGTCTCTATGCAGCGAGGGGAGAGCTGTGGGGACAGAGCCGGGCTCAGATACCCAGGGTCTGTCACAAAAGCGTCTCTGTGAGCTGTGGGGTCTGACTCCTCTCCACTGCTGCTCGCCTGGCCTGTGCAATGGGGACAAGGAGCATCTGGGCCTGTCAGAGCTTCCAGGTGACACTCAGTGTGTGAGAAACGCGGCTGCGATGGCTGAGCCCAGCCCCCTGCACCAGTCAAATGGGACATGATTGTTCCCCGAATGGAAACCTCCTCAAAGGGGCTCCCCCTGGCTCTGTCAGACCTGCCAAGTGTCACACACATCATGGGCATTTGGCAGCCCTGTCACCCTGCATAGAAGCTGTGGGTGTGGGCCTGGACTCCTCACTCGGTGTCCTGGACCCCGGGGGTGACTCTCAGCTACAAGCCAGGAGACCCTGCAATCTAGGCCCAGCTCTTCCACTGAGTGTTATTCACTTCTCTGTGCTCTTCACCGCCCCAGGTGCTGCCTCTATGGTACAGGTGAAACTGTCATTCACTCCTTGTACAGATCAATGTGGTGACAGATGGTCACTTGAGGCAGTGCTGGGAATACGGCAAAAGTATTGAATTCAGCAAACCCCAGTCCCATCTAGTTTCTTTCACTGCCTTCAGAGGGAATGTGCCAGATTTATGTGCTTGGCTGTGCTGCCCTTAACTCTACCCACAGTCCGCTCCCAGAGTCAGGAAGAGAACCCAGGAGTCCTGGGAACCAATGTCCCCATCCCGTCTCACTAACAATTGAGTGACACACATACAAAGCAGGTGCAATGTCTCCATCTAGGGACTGGTGCACATGGAGGATAACAACCTACTTCTGCCCATCACCCTGCCACTCAGCTATGTGTCTCTGGATTCTCTCTCAGCCATTGTATGAACGATTGTACTCGCTCTGCTGTTCATCACTCTTACCAGTGATGCTGAACTTCTTGGCAGGGCTGAGCTGGGATCTGCTTGCCCAGTTGTCTCTGTTCTTGGTCTTATACCCGCAGGAGTAATTCCCGGAGCTGCCCCTGGATACTGTATGGTTCCAGCTGTAGATGACCTTCTCTGAGCCTTTCTGTGATGAAATCTCTTCCCCGTCCTTGCAGAAGACGACGCGGGTGGCCAGGACCCGGGAGAACACGGAGCACTGGAGCAGCACAGAGTCCCCTGGCTGGGCTGACATCTGGTTCAGGTAGAGGGTAGGGGCACGGTGAGGGCCTGGGAAGGGAAATGGGTCAGAACTGTCAGTGGGGCTGTTGGTGGTGCCCGTTTGGGGGGGAGCCAGGGAGCAGTTTGCCAAGGGAAGCTGGTTACTGTGGAAACAGCTTACAGCTGCTCAGAGTATGTCTACACTGCAATCAAATCCCCATGACTGACCCATGCCAGCTGACTCAGGATGGTGGGGCTTGGGCTATGGGGCTGTTTGCACAGCACAAGCCAGCTGTGGGCGTCTAACTGCAGTGTAGATGCACTCTACCTGCTGCAGGGTCTGTGCAATGTGTCTGGAGCAGGCTCTTATTTCAGCACAGCTGGGTACCGGGGGGATAATGATAGATCTGAGACTGTCAGCTCTTCGGGAGCTGGGACGAGAGCATCACATGGGGGGTGCAGCACCTGGCGCCATGGGGCCCTGATCCCTGAGAGGGCATCTGGGGCCACAGTAATCGTAATAATAATAATCTTCTGTAGCTGGAAGCCTTTTCTATAAATACAAACCCTTCTGGCATGAGTGTATGTGGGGACAGACAGACAGATGGACTCACCGGGAGCTGAGCAGATCTCCTGGCTGCTGGGACTCAGTGCTGGGAACAGAAAGGTGACGTGTGGTTAGTGCTGGAGATAAAATCTCTCCCTCGTCTGAGATCCCTCTTGAGGGACAAAAGCTGCCTTTAATAGACAGGGAAATTAATTCCTGATTTGTGTGTCGGTGAAGAAGCAAACCAGGCAGGACGTTAGCTCTGGGGCATGGCAGGTTCCTCACACACACAGACCTTGGCTGAGCTGGGAACTGCCTTTTCCTTCAGCTCTCTAGAGCAGGGGCTCTCTCTGAGGCCCCCCTCACATGCTATAAAAACTCCATGGCCCACCTGTGCCACAATAACTAGTTTTCTGCATATAAAAGCCAGGGCCGGCGTCAGGGGGTAAGAAGCAGGGTGACTGTCTGGGGCCCCCACAAAGCTACATTGCTCAAGCTTTGGTTTCATCGCTGGGTGGCGGGGTTCAGGGCCCTGGGCATCAGCCCCATAGAGTGAGGCTTCAACGTTCTCCCTGGGACCCAGCGCGTCTAATGCTGGCCCTGCTTGGTGGCCCCCCTGAAACCTGCTCACCGCCCCCAAAGGGCCCTGGATCCCTGGCTGGGACCTGTTGACCTAGAGGGCCAGATCCTCAGCTGTCGTAAACCAGCATTGACTCCAGTGGCGCTACACTGATTTACACCAGCTGGGGATCTGGCCCAGTAGCTCTCACACTCAGTGTTTACACTGTTTCCCATTTCTCTCCCACTAAAGAGGATTTGCCGAGAATCTGGGCCGGAGCTGCTCTCGGTTCTGTTTCCTCCCAACCTGCTACGAATTAGCACAGGGGTCCCGGATACTCACTGGTGTTGGTGTCATTAGGCATGACTCTAGGTAACTCAGGAGGGTGGAAAACCACAGTGTCAATGAAGCCTTTCTGTAGTAGGCCTGAATGAACTAAAGTCACTCCATGTCTGACCAGAGTGCCTCCATGTTTAAACTCTAATCGACCTAGCAGGCCAGTAACCGAGAATGGAATGTGCAACAGCTAGCTCAACCCTGATACTGCCAGGAGATAATGATGAGGCCTGCTTGCACCTGGCTAAGAGGGGGCAGAATAACAGATCAAGGAAAGTAAAACAAGATAACAGTTGAAGAAAAAGTCACTAACGAGATGAATTGTTTGCTGCCAAGAATGATTTAACCTGCTTCGTGTAATTGCTACTTTATAATGTATTTGTTACATGGGAATAGACAGGAGGGGCAAGAAGGGAGGGTAGTGGGGGTAATGAGAATGCTTAGCTGAAATCATGTATAAAGAGAGAAAGCTGCTTGTATGTGTGTGCTTGATTTGAGACACCTCTGTCTCCTTGCACAAGCTTTGAGATCTCAAATAAACTTTGTCTGCTTCTCCACCTTGGTGTGTTTATTGGAGCGAAGCACACCGGGCAACGAACCACTGTTGCTGTCCTCGGGCCTCTGTGCCGGCAACACTGGGAAGCAGGAGTGATAATGTTGTGTATTTGGTTGTCATGGTAATAGACTCTTGTGTTGCTATGGCAACTGAGTTAGATTATTAGGGGATAGCCCAGACAGTTTTGGCTGGTTTTTGGTTAGTTCAGTGTGTGGCAATAAATGGCTGCTCCCAGGTTTACAGATCTCTGTGTCTCCAGTGATTTCTTCCTAAAACTGTTGCCCCGAAGGATACAACACACAGAGACAAGATCATCAGGGCTGTGGGGGAACCGTAAGGGATGGAAACGGCTCAGCATCTACTTTTGCTCCTTATGGGGTCAGGAGGCGACAATCCACAGTCGCTCCTGCTCCCAACAGCCCCCTCTGCCCTGTCTGAGTTCAGCAGAAGGGAAGCTCCAGTCTCTCTCTCTGCTCCGATCTGCCCCTGTCTGCTCCCCAGGGTTGGATGCTCCAGCCAGCCATGGGCGGCGCGTACTGCAGGCTGGGAGAGGCTGTTCCTCCCCAAACAGCCGGGCGTGGCCCCGCCCATCCTCCACCCGGAAGTCCTGCTCCTGTTTGCCCTTCCCACTTGGCCCCAGGCAGGCAGGATGTGTCGCATGCTGGGACTGGAGCTGGGGCTGGGGTCGCTGCAGTCGGGACTTGGGGTGGCTGGGGATGCTCAGCGCTGGAGGGCTCCCAGGTGCCAGGGCCATGCCACCCAGCGCTCAGTGGGGCGGGGGCTGCTGATGCTGCCCACCCTGTGCTGAGGGTTGGCTGAGGGCAATGGGGCTAGGGGCACCACTTGCCACCTGCCTGGCACTTGGCAGCTGGGAGGGCCATGTGCCGCCTGCCCAGCTTGCTGGGGTGGGGGTGGCTGATGGCCACAGGGAGGGGGAGCTCTGGACTCGGGTGGGGAAGGGGGTCAGGAAAGGTGGGGCCTCAGGCAGAGGGGGCGGGCCAGTCAGAGGCTAGCCTCCCCAAGCCGGTGGGTCACCCATCGCCCTTGCTCCCAGGCCCCCATGGATCTGCAGGGCTCAGGCAGCAGAGATGCTGCAGCCTCTGTCTGTCCTCCTTTGTCTCCTCCTTGGGTCTCGTAGTCATCACCACCCCCTCTTTCCTGCCCTTGCTACAGCATCTCTATTTAGGGCTGGAAGATTGAGAACCGAAGGGGCCTGGTTTGCTTGTTTGAGTCTAAAATGTCACTGAGGAAATGCCTCCCATCCCATCCTACTGCCTGGGGACCGAGACAGCCCCCTGGCTAAAGGCACAGCTGGGCCAGGGTGAAAGGTCACTGGGTGACTGCGGGGCCTGAGATGTTGGATGAGCCCGAACCTTTTGCCTCCACCCTGGTCTCCAGTCCCTGGTGAGAAGGACCCAGCTCCCCCAGGGGGTAATTCACCCTCTGGAATTAAGTGAGAAATAAATAGGGGGTGGGCCCTGTGTAGGACCCTCTCTACAGGGTGAATTTCAGCCTCAGAGAACACCGACCGTGGGACTGAACCTGCCTTCCCCACCTGCTTAGTCATCACTGCCCCGTCCTCCACACCCAGCTCCAGCCACTTCTGCTCATCCTGCCCTGACTGTCCCCGCTCCCCATTCTGGGTTCCTGAGGCGTCTGCTGTCCCTGCTGGGAGGCGGGTACCGGGGCACGGCCGGACGGGGAAGAACACAAGGCAGTTGAGAAAGAGCATCCAGAGGTGACCTCTGAGCAGGTGGGAGCCAGAATCAGTGTGACTAAGCAAGTGGTGGAACTCGGGCAAAAGGCCAAACAAATGTGGGAAAGAAAGGAAGTCTTGCGAATAGACGTTAACACCCGAGTGTGAAGCCAAGCAGCTGAGGGCCTCAAGGGAAATCTGTCAGCAGCACAAGGCAGAGCAGTTTTTCAGAGCAACTTTGCAGGGTATAATTGATGCAGAAGTGGATTGTCCTGGGATGGTGGCTGGGCACATGTCACCATTGGGATGGAGTCAACTCGGCAGAGCAGCTGGGCAGGGGGGCACATTCCCATCACGGGAGGCCTGTGATGGAGGCTGTTGCAGCGGCTCCTCCCTTTGCCCAGCACTGCCCTGAGGGGTCGGAGGAGCAGGGAACAGCCCAGGTTTGCTCAGGCTGCACCAGGACTTGGTGCAAACGCCTCACACGAGCCAGTGACAGACACAGCAGCCCAGACCCTATCGCCCCTCTCCAGTGTGGCCGGCAGTTCACCACGGGGGTGACACCACCCTGGGCACAGAGGCATCACGAGGCCTTGGCACCAGCTGTGTCCTCAGGAGAGGGTGGACGTAGGTTGTGCTGCCCCTCTGCCCTGGGGGAATTGCACTGGCAGAGACCAGTTCATCAGGGGTGACTGCGCTGCAGGCCGAGGAGTTACTCACCCCAAAGTGAGCTTGGCCCAGACTTTAGAGCTGGGGGCACAGAGCCGGGCTCCGATAATCAGGGTGTGACAGAGCAATAGCCCCTTACCTGTGTGTGTCGATTCCTCCCCTCCTTTGCTTCTGCTCGCGCTGCCTGTGGGACAAGGGGAAAGAGAATCGCACTGTGTGGGAGAGACGCCAGCAGCCTCCGCAGGGACGCGCCTCCCAGCGACAGACAGAGCGGTTTTACCAGCCACTGGGGCCAGATCCCCAGCAGGAGTAAATCAGCATCACTCTGCTAAGAGTCAATGGACCAGATCCCCACCATTGGAGTCATAAGAACATAAGAACGGTCATACTGGGTCAGTCCATTTAGTCCAGTATCCTTCTTCCCACAGTGGCCAATGCCAGGTGCTTCAGAGGGAATGAACAGACCAGGGCAATTCATTCAGTGATCCGCCCCCTGTTGGCCATTCCCAGCTTCTGGGAAAAAGAGGCTAGGGAAACCCTCCCTGCCCATCCTGGCTAATAGCAATTGAAGGACGTATCCTCCATGAACTTATCTTGTTCTTTTTTGAACCCTGTTAGTGTCTTGACTTTCATAGGATCCTCTGGCAAGGAGTTCCACAGGTTGACTGTGTGTTGGATGAAGAAATATTTCCTGTTGTTTGTTTTAAACTTGCTGCCTTTTCATTTCATTTGGTGACCCCTAGTTCTTGTGTTATTAGTCCATTGGGCTCTGCCAGTTTACACCAGCCAAGGAGCTCATCCCTGGACTCTCTCTCTTGCTCTTAGTGTCACATTGACTTTCCCCACTGCAGACACAGCGAGGACGTCACTGTCCATTTAACAAATCACCATTTCATTGATCCCTGGGACCTGTCACTCTTGTCAAAGCTCCGCGAGGGTGAAAATGCCCCAGGAAACTCTGAGCCAGGATTTCTCTGTCCCCCAATCAGATGTGCTTGACTGTGGAGCACCCTCGGGGACCTGAATGTGCTGGAGACCCCTGCACCCTTCAGACAGCCTGGGGGTCGCGTGGTGGGCAGAGCGGGTTGTGTGATAGGCTGTGTGCATGGGCGACATTCCCCAGCCGCCCCTGTGCCTGGGGTAGCACCAGGCCTAGGCCCTGCTCACGCCCAGTGCTGAGGGGTGAGCTGTGGGGTCTGACTCCTCTCCACTGCTGCTCGCCTGGCCCTTACCAGTGATGTTGAGGTGCTGGGCAGGGCTGAGCTGGGATCTGGTCACCCGGCTGTCGCTGTCCATGATCTCATATGCGCAGGAGTAATTCCCAGAGCTACCCCTGGATACTGCATGGTCCCAGCTGTAGGTCACGTTCTCCGAACCCGTCTGGGACCAAACCTCCTCCCCATCTTTACAGAAGATGATGTGGGTGGCTGGGACCTGGGAGATCACGGAGCAGTGGAGCCACACGGAGACCCCCAGCCGGGCTGACGTCTGGCTCAGGTAGAGGGTGGGGGCAGGCAGAGCACCTGGGAAGGGGAATGGGTCAGAGCTGTTAACGTGGTGCCTATTTCAGGTGGATCCAGGGAGCAGTTTGCCAAAGAAAGTTGGTTGCTGTGGAAGGAGATTGTAGCTGCTAAGGGTACATCTATAATGCAATTTAAAAACCCATGGCTGGCCCGTGCCAGCTGACTCTTCGGGGGCAGGGATCAGAGCTTCACATAGGGGTGTGCAGCACCTGGCATGATGTAGCCCTGATCCCTGAGTGGGGCATATCGGGACCATAGTAAGAAATATAATTAATAATAAACTGCTGTAGTGGAAAACCTTTTCTATCAATACAGACCACTCTGGCAGGATGGATAGAGAGAGGGGTGAGTGTGTCTGGGGACAGACAAACGGACGGACTCACCAGGAGCTGAGCAGATCTCCTGGCTGCTGGGACTCAGCGCTGGGAACAGAAAGGTGCCATGTGGTTAGTGCTGGAGATAAAATCCCCCCGTTTTCTGAGGTCCCTCTGCAGGAACAAAAACTGCCTTTAATAGATAGGAAAAACATTCCTGATTCATGTTTTGGTGAAGAAGCAAACCAGGCAGGACATTAGATCTGGGGCAGGGCAGGTTCCTCGCGCACACAGACCTTGGCTGAGCTGGGACCGACTTTCCCTTCAGCTCTCTAGAGGGCCAGACCCTCAGCTGGCATAAACCAGCATTGACTCCAGTGGAGCTACACTGATTTACACCAGCTGGGGATCTGGCCCATTAGCTCTCACACTCAGTGCTTACACTGGTTTCCATTTCTCCCCACTGAAGAGGATTTGTGGACAATCAGAGCCAGGGGCTGCTCTCGGTTCTGTTTCCTCCCAACCTGCTATGAATTAGTACAGGGTTCCCAGATACTCACCGGGCAGCAAGAGGCACAGAGATGGGAGCATCAGGGCGGTGGGGAGAATTGATCAGGATGGAAACAGCCCAGTGGCTTCTGCTCCTGACAAGGTTAGGAGGGGACAATCCACAGTCGCTCCCAGATGCCACCTGCCCCCTTTGCCCTCTCTGAATTCAGCAGAAAGGAGACTCTGGTCTCTCTCTACTCCGATCTGTCCAGGTCTGCTCCCCTTGGTAGGACACGCCAGCCAGCCCCTCTTCCAGTCCTTGGGGTTTGCAGGGCTCAGGCAGCAGAGTCGCAGAGTCGCTTCAGCCTCTCTCTGACCTGTTCTGTCCCCTCCTTGGGTCTGATAGTTGTCACTGTTTCCTGCCGTGTGCCGCCCCGTTCCCTGCCCTGGCCATGCCCTATGTAGGGCTGCAAGACTGAGAACTGAAGGGGCCTAGTTTGCATATTTGAGGCTTATAAGATCATTGAGGAAACACCTCCTGTCCCATCTGACTGCCTGGGGACTGAGACAGCCCCCTGGCTAAAGACACAACTGGGCCAGAGTGAAAGATCATTGTGGGGCCTGAGATCTCAGATGAGCCTGACCCTTTTGCCTCCACCCTGGTCTCCAATCCTGGGTGTGAAGAACCCAGCTCCCCTAGGGAGAAATTCACCCTCTGGTGTTAAGGGGATATAAATGGGGTCTGAGCTTCATGTGGGAGCCTCTGCACAGGGGTGAATTTGTGCCCCAGAGAACAGCAGCCAGGAATCTGCACAGTCTGTCCCTGCCCTGTCCTCCATCCCCAGCTCCAGCCACTTCTGCCCTGACTGTCCCCGCTCCCCATTCTGGGCTCCTGCTGTCCCTGCTGAGAAACGGGCACCAGGTCCCTTCTCCCATCCTGATCCCTTCTGCTTCCCTGCTCATTCTGCTGCCCCTGCTGAGAGACGGGCACCAGGTCACTGCCGGACGGGGAAGAACACAAGGCAGTGAATAAAGACCATCCAGAAGTGACCTCTGAGCATGCGGGGAGCTGGAATCAGTGTGACTAAGCAAGTGGGGGAACCACACAAAAAAATATGTTGGAAAGAAGAAAGTCTTGTGAACAGAAGCCAAACAGCCCAGGGCCTCAAGGGAAATCTGTCAGGAGCACAAGGCAGAGCAGTTTTGCAGAACAACTTTGCAGAGTAATTGATGCAGAAACAGATTTTCGTGGGATGGTGTCTGGGCACATTTCACCCTGGGATGGAGTCAGCTCTGCAGAGCAGCTGGACAGGGGAGGTTTGGGGGAGCTCAGATGTTCAGGGGATGGTCGGGGAGCTGAAATATTCGCTGGATGATGGGGGAACACATGGTTGGGGGAGATCAGATGTTGGGGATAGGCGGGGGTTTCAGAAGTTTGGGGAATGGATTGGAGGCTGTTTTTGAGGGATGTTTTTCAGAGATCAGAAGATGAAAATTAGCAGGGTGCTTAGATGTTCAGGGTATGATTGGGGGAGCTCAGAGGATCGGGGGAGCTAGCTCTAAGGGGGGAGCATGTGCAGGGGGACATGTTCCCCTGATGGGAGGCCTAAATGTTGGAGGCTGTTGGGCAGGGGCGGCTCCGGGCACCAGCGCGCCAAGCACGTGCCTGGGGCGGCAAGCCACGGGGGGTGGGGGGAAGGGGGGCGGCTTGCCGGTCGTCGTGAGAGTGGCAGTCAGGCTGCCTTCAGTGGCATGCCTGTGTGGGTCGCCGGTCCCGCGGCTTCGGCGGTAATTCAGTGGCAGGTACGCCGAAGGTGCGGGACCGGCGGACCTCCTGCAGGCGCACTGCCGAAAGCTGCCTGCCTACCATGCTTGGGGCGGCAAAACACATAGAGCCGCCTCTGCTGTTGAGGAGGCTCCTCCCTTTGCCCAGAACAGCCCTGACCCTGCCCTGGGCACAGGAGCAGCACAAGGCCTTGGCACCTGCTGTGGGCTCAGGAGAGGGTGGAAGTGGTACCTAAGTGATGCCGGGGGCTGTGCTGCCCCTCTGCCCTGGGGGAATTGCACCGGCAGAGCCCAGCCCAGCCGGGGGTGACTGCACTGCAGGCCTAGGAGTTACCCACCCCGTGGAGAGTGTGGCCCAGGCTTTATGCCCTGAGGTCAGAGCTGGGGGCACAGAGCCGGGCTCTGATAATCAGGGTGTGACAGAGCAGGAGCCCGTTACCTGTGGGGGTCGGCTCCTCTGCTCCTCCGCTGCTGTTCATGCTGCCTGTGGGACAAGGGCAAAGAGAATCGCACCGTGTGGGAGAGACGCCTGCAGCCTCTGCAGGGACGCGCCTCCCAGCGACAGACAGAGCGGTTCTGCCAGCCACTGGGGCCAGATCCCCAGCTGGTGTAAATCAGCATCACCCTGCTGGAGTCAATGGGCCAGATCCCCATCTGGTGTAAATCAGAATCACTCTGCTAGAGTCAATGGACCAGGTCCCCACCATTGGAGTCATAAGAACGGCCATACTGGGTCAGTCCATCTAGTCCAGTAACCTGTCTTCCCACAGTGGCCAATGCCAGGTGCTTCAGAGGGAATGAACAGACCAGGGCAATTCATTCAGTGATCCGTCCCCAGTTGTCCATTCCCAGCTTCTGGCAAACAGAGGCTAGGGTCACCCTCCCTGCCCATCCTGGCTAATAGCAATTGAAGGCCGTATCCTCCATGAACTTATCTTGTTCTTTTTTGAACCCGGTTAGTGTCTTGACTTTCATAAGATCCTCTGGCAAGGTTGACTGTGTGTTGGGTGAAGAAATATTTCCTTGTGTTTGTTTTAAACCTGCTGCCTTTTCATTTCATTTGGTGACCCCTAGTTCTTGTGTTATTATTCCATAGGCCTCTGCCAGTTTACACCAGCCGAGAAGCTGGTCCCTGGACTCTCTCTCTTGCTCTGAGTTTCACACTGAGTTTCCCCACTGCAGACTCAGCGAGGACGTCTCCGTCCATTCAACAAACCAACATTTCACTGATCCCTGGGACCTGTCACTCTTGTCAAAGCTCCGCGAGAATTAAAATGCCTCAGGAAGATCCCAGCCCCTATGTCACTCTTGTCTGTGGAGCACCTTCAGGGATCTGTATGTGCGGGAGACCCCTGCACCCTTCAGACAGCCCGGGGCTCGCCTGGTGGGCAGAGCGGGTTGTGTGATAGGCTGTGTGCATGGGTGACATTCCCCAGCCGCCCTTGTGCCTGGGGCAGCACCAGGCCTAGGCCCTGCTCACACCCAGTGCTGAGGGTTCAGGGGAGTTAAGTGCTGCCTGGCCCTGGGGCTGGCCCCTCTGCGCAGGCCGGGTTTCACTGCAGAGAGCTGGGTCTCCCCCGGTGTAACTGCTGCAGGCAGAGGAGTTACCCCAGGGGTGAGTTTGCCCCAAAGTCTCTATGCAGCGTGTGGAGAGTGGGGGAGACAGAGCCGGGCTTGGATCCCTGGAGTCTGGCTCAAGAGCATCTCCGTGAGCTGTGGGGTCTGACTCCTCTCCACTGCTTCTCGCCTGCAGGGACGGCTTTAGGAAGTGTGGGGCCCAATTCAAACAGTTTCGACAGGGCCCCGGCAGGGATGACTTAAAAAAAACCCAAAAAACCATGTGGTGCTTGTACTCACCGAGCGCTGCTCCGAGTCTTCGGCAGCACTTTGCCGGCGGGTCCTTCGCTCACTCCAGGTCTTTGGCGGCACTGAAGGACCCGCCGCCGAAGTGCCACTGAAGACCCGGAGCAAGTGAAGTACCTGCCATCGAAGTGCCGCCGAAGACCCAGAGCGCCGCCGGGTTAGTAAAAATTAAAAATGCACATCTAGCCAGGGAAGGGATTCTCACTGGGCGTGGGGCCCTCTTAGGCGCGGGGCCCAATTCAGGGGAATTGATAGAATAGGCCTAAAGCCGGCCCTGCTCGCTTGGCCCTTACCAGTGATGCTGAGGTGCTGGGCAGGGCTGAGCTGGGATCTGGTCACCTGGTGGTCGCTGTCCATGATCTCGTACGCGCAGGAGTAATTCCCGGAGCTACCCCTGGATACTGTATGGTCCCAGCTGTAGGTGACATTCTCCTCCAAGCCTGCCTGGGACCAAACCTCCTCCCCATCTTTACAGAAGATGATGTGGGTGTCTGAGGCCTGGGAGATCACGGAGCACTGCAGCAGCACAGAGTTCCCCGGCTGAGCGGACGTCTGGCTCAGGTAGAGGGTGGGGGCAGGGAGAGCACCTGGGAAGGGGAATGGGTCAGAGCTGTTAATGTGGTGCCTATTTCAGGTGGATCCAGGGAGCACTTTGCCAAAGAAAGTTGGTTGCTGTGGAAGCAGGTTGTAGCTGCTAAGGATATGTCTACACTGCAATTAAAAACCTGTGGCTGGCCCGTGCCAGCAGACTCAGGCTGGCACGGTTCAGGCTATGGGGTTGTTTGCACAGCACGAGCCAGTGGCGAGCATCAAATTACAGTTTAGACGTACTCTGCCTGCTCCAGGGCTGCGGGGTCTGCTCATTGTCTCTGGGTCAGGCTGTTTTTTCAGCACTGCTGGGTACCAGGGAGATAACATCAGATCTGAGACTGTCGGCACTTTGGGGGCAGGGACCAGAGCTTCACATAGTGGTGTGCAGCACCTGGCGCAATGGGGCCCTGATCCCTGAGAGGGGCATCTGGGGACCACAGTAAAAAATATAATTAATAATAAACTGCTGTAGCGGGAAGCCTTTTCTTTCAACACAAACCCCTCTGGCATGATATCTAGAGGGGTGAGTGTGTCTGGGATGAAAAGACAGACAGACGGACTCACCGGGAGCTGAGCAGATCTCCTGGCTGCTGGGACTCAGCGCTGGGAACAGAAAGGTGCCGTGTGGTTAGTGCTGGAGATAAAATCTGCCCTTTTCTGAGGTCCCTCTGCAGGGACAAAAACTGCCTTTAGTAGCCAGAAAAAAAATCCTGATTTGTGTGTTGCTGAAGCAGCAAACCAGGCAGGATGTTAGATCTGGGGCATGGCAGACTCCAGTGGAGTGATGCCCATTCATACCAGCTGAGAATCTGGCCCAGTGCTCTCATGCTTCTACTAATTTCTATTTCTCCCCATTGAAGAGGATTTGTGGGCAATCAGGGCTCTAGGTTGTTTCCTCCCAACCTGCTAGGAATTAGCACAGAACATGTGATGAAGTAGGAATGTTCTTCATGTGTTCTTTGAATACTGAGCGGGGAGTATAGACCTGGGAAGGTTGCAGGGGAGTTTTGCTGGGACTGTCTGCATTGGGGATGGGAGACTTTCCTTGAGGGAGGATACCTGACCATGTAACATGAGTACCCAGGAGGGGGGTTGGAGGCCAGGTAATACCCTCTACTGGGAACCTGGACAAAGGCTGGCGGAGGAGCCGGGTGAGGCTGAGTGAGAGGGCTGGAGGGAATTTCAGTTTGGAGCTGGCTGGGAAAATGGAGGGAGCCCAGATGGGGCTCTGGCCTCTCAATGAGGCTGTGACCTCCCTGGCCCCCCCAAGATGGGCCTAACTGAGGGGGTCCTGTTATCTGTACCTGCAAGACCTGTCTTGGACTGTGCTCCTGTCGCCTAAATAAACCTTCTGTTTCACTGGCTGGCTGAGAGTCGCAGTGAACCAAAGGAAGCCAGGGGTGCAGGGCCTTGTCTCCCCCCCCACACTCCATGACAATCCAGGGTGACTGTGCTGCAGACCAAGGAGTTACTCACACCGGGATCAGTTTGTCCCAGACTTTATGCCCTGAGGTCAGAGCTGGGGGCACAGAGCCGGGCTCTGATAATCAGGGTGTGACAGAGCAAGAGCCCGTTACCTGTGGGGGTCGGCTCCTCCCCTCCTCCACTGCTGCTGTCGCTGCCTGTGGGACAAGGGCAAAGAGAATCGCACCGTGTGGGAGAGACGCCTGCAGCCTCCGCAGGGACGCGCCTCCCAGCAACAGACAGAGCGGTTCTACCAGCCACTGGGGCCAGATCACCACTGGGTGTGAATTAGCATCACTCTGCTGAAATCAATGGGCCAGATCCCCAGCTGATGTAACTTGGCATCCCTCAATTGCAGTCCATAGGGCTCTGCCAGTTTACACCAGCTGAGGAGCTGGTCCCTGGGTCTGCCCGTGGTGTAAGTGCTGCAGGCAGAGGAGTTACCCCAGGGGTGAGTTTGACCCAAGCTCTCTATTCTGCGAGAGGAGAGCTGAGGGGACAGAGCCGGGCTCGGATCCCCAGGGTCTGTCACAAGAGCGTCTCTGTGAGCTGTGGGGTCTGACTTCTCTCCACTGCTGCTCGCCTGGCCTGTGCAATGGGGACAAGGAGCATCTGGGCCTCTCAGGTGACGCTCAGTGTGTGAGAAACACGGATGCAATGGCTGAGCCCAGCCCCCTGCACCAGTCAAATGGGACATGACTGTTCCCCGAATGGAAACTGCCCAAAAGGGGCCCCCCTGGCTCTGTCAGACCTGCCAAGTGTCACGCACTTCACAGGCTTTTGGCAGCCCTCTCCCACCTGTGTAAGGGTTGTGTGTGGGGCCTGCATTTCATAGAATCATAGAATCATAGAATCTCAGGGTTAGAAGGGACCTCAGCAGGTCATCTAGTCCAACCCCCTGCTCAAAGCAGGACCAAACCCAACTAAATCATCCCAGCCAGGGCTTTGTCAAGCCTGACCTTAAAAACCTCTAAGGAAGGAGATTCCGCCACCTCCCTAGGTAACCCATTCCAGTGATTCACCACCCTACTAGTGAAAAAGTTTTTCCTAATGTCCAACCTAAACCTCCCCCTCTGCAACTTGAGACCATTACTCCTTGTTCTGTCATCTTCTACCACTGAGAACAGTCTAGATCCATCCTCTTTGGAACCCCCTTTCAGGTAGTTGAAAGCAGCTATCAAATCCCCCCTCATTCTTCTCTTCCGCAGACTAAACAATTCCACTTCCCTCAGCCTCTCCTCATAAGTCATGTGCTCCAGCCCCCTAATCATTTTTGTTGCCCTCCGCTGGACTCTCTCCAATTTATCCACATCCTTCTTAGTGTGGGGCCCAAAACTGGACACTGTACTCCAAATGAGGCCTCACCAGTGCTGAATAGAGGGGAATGATCACGTCCCTCGATCTGATGGAAATGCCCCTACTTATACAACCCTAAATGCCATTAGCCTTCTTGGCAACAAGGGCACACTGCTGACTCATATTCAGCTTTTCGTCCACCATAACCCCTAGGTCCTTTTCTGCAGAACTGCTGCCCAGCCATTCGGTCCCTAGTCTGTAGCAGTGCATGGGATTCTTCCATCCTAAGTGCAGGACTCTGCACTTGTCCTTGTTGAACCTCATCATATTTCTTTTGGCCCAATCCTCTAATTTGTCTAGGTCCCTCTGTATCCTATCCCTACCCTCCAGCGTATCAACCACTCCTCCCAGTTTAGTGTCATCTGCAAACTTGCTAAGGGTGCAGTCCACACCATCCTCCAGATCGTTAATGAAGATATTGAACAAAACCGGCCCCAGCACCAACCCTTGGGGCACTCCACTTGATATCGGTTGCCAACTAGACATGGAACCGTTGATCACTCCCGTTGAGCCCGACCATCTAGCCAGTTTTCTATCTACCTTACCGTCCATTCATCCAGCCCATACTTCTTTAACTTGCTGGCAAGAATACTGTGGGAGACTGTATCAAAAGCTTTGCTAAAGTCCAGAAATAGCACATCCACTGCTTTCCCCTCATCCACAGAGCCGGTTATCTCATCATAGAAGGCAATTAGGTTAGTCAGGCATGACTTGCCCTTGGTGAATCCATGCTGACTGTTTCACTTTCCCCTCCTTTAAGTGGTTCAGAATTGATTCCTTGAGGACCTGTTCCATGATTTTTCCAGGGACTGTGGTGAGACTGACTGGCCTGTAGTTCCCTGGATCTTCCTTCTTCCCTTTTTTAAAGATGGGCACTACATTAGCTTTTTCCAGTCATCCGGGACCTCCCCCGATCGCCATGATTTTTCAAAGATAATGGCCAATGGCTCTGCAATCTCATCAGCCAACTCCTTTAGCACCCTCGGATGCGGTGCATCCGGCCCCATGGACTTGTGCTCGTCCAGCTTTTCTAAATCGTCCCGAACTACTTCTTTCTCCACAGAGAGCTGGTCACCTCCTCCCCATACCGTGCTGCAGAGTGCAGCTGTCTGGGAGCTGACCTTGTCTGTGAAGACAGAGGCAAAAAAAGCATTGAGTACACTAGCTTTCTCCACATCCTCTGTCACTAGGTTCCCTCCCTCATTCAGCAAGGGGCCCACACTTTCCTTAACTTTCTTCTTGTTGCTAACATACCTGAAGAAACCCTTCTTGTTACTCCTAACATCTCCGGCTAGCTGCAACTCCAAGTGTGATTTGGCCTTCCTAATTTCACTCCTGAATGCCTGAGCAATACTTTTATACTCCTCCCTGGTTATTTGTCCAATCTTCCACTTCTTGTAAGCTGTTTTTTTTGTTTTTAAGATGAGCAAGGATTTCACTGTTAAGCCAAGCTGGTCGCCTGCCATATTTACTTTTCTTCCTACACATTGGGATGGTTTGTTCCTGCAACCTCAATAAGGATTCTTTAAAATACAGCCAGCTTTCCTCGACTCCTTTCCCCGTCATGTTATTCTCCCAGGGGACCTTGCCCATCAGTTCCCTGAGGGAGTCGAAGTCTGCTTTTCTGAAGTCCAGGGTCTCTGTTCTACTGCTCTCCTTTCTTCCTTTTGTCAGGATCCTGAACTCGACCATCTCATGGTCACTGCCTCCCAGGTTCCCATCCACTATTGCTTCCTCTACTATTTCTTCCCTGTATGTGAGCAGCAGGTCAAGAAGAGCTTTTCCCCTAGTTGATTCCTCCAGCACTTGCACCAGGAAATTGTCCCCTACACTTTCCAGAAACTTCCTGGATTGTCTGTGCACTGCTGTATTGCTCTCCCAGCAGATATTGGGGTGATTAAAGTCACCCATGAGAACCAGGGCCTGTGATCTAGCAACTTCTGTTAGTTGCTGGAAGAAAGCCTCGTCCACCTCATCTCATTTCCCACCAGGAGTCCTCGAGCTAGGGGGTGGCACTCAGGTACTAGCCAGGAGACCCTGTGCTTTACTCCCAGCTCATCCACTGAGTGTTATTAACTTCTCTGTGCACTTCACAGCCCCTAGTACTATCCAAGTGCTCATGTCCCTGCAGTTTAGGTGACAATTGGCATTCACTCCTTGTATGGATACTGAAGGGTGCACAAGGTCACTTGAGGTGGTGCTGGCAATAGAGGGGAGGGTTCTCACATAGCAAACCCCAGTCTCATTCACTTTGTCTTGGTGCCTTTAGGAGGGAATGTGCCAGATTTGTGTGATTGGCTGTGCTGCCTCTAATACTAACCACAGTCTGCTCCCAGAGCCAGGAAGAGAACCCAGGAGTCCTGGGAACCAACAACCCACTGCTGCTAACTAACAGTTGTGTGACCGACAGACAAAACAAACATTGTGTCTGCAACAAGAGGCTGATGCACTCAGAGAAAACAACTTACTTCTTCTGCCTGACACCCCCGTTACTGAGCTATCTGCATCTGGAATCTCTCTCTTCCACTGCATGGACAATTGCACTTGCTGCGTTGATCACCTCCCTTACCAGTGATGCTGAGGTGCTGGGCAGGGCTGAGCTGGGATCTGGTCACCTGGTTGTTGCTGTCCATGATCTCGTACCTGCAGGAGTAATTCCCGGAGCTCCCCCTGGATACTGTATGGTCCCAGCTGTAGGTGACATTCTCCTCTGAGCCCATCTGGGATGAAACCTCTTCCCCGTCTTTACAGAAGAAGATGTGGGTGGCTGGGGCCTGGGAGATCACGGAGCACTGCAGCAGCACGGAGTTCCCTGGCCAGGCGGATGTCTGGCTCAGGTAGAAGGTGGGGGCAGGGAGAGCACCTGGGAAGGGGAATGGGTCAGAGCTGTCAGTGGGACTGTCGGTGGAGCTCTGTCCGTTTCACCTGGAGCCCAGGGAGCAATTTGCTGAATGAAGCTGGCTGCAGTGGAAACAGCTCACAGCTGCTAAGGGTTTGTCTACACTGCAGTCAGAAACCCACGGCTAACCCGTGCCAGGTGACTCGGACAAACAGAATTCAGGCTATGGGGCTGTTTACACAGCACAAGAGCCATGGGCCTCTCATTGCAGAGTAAACGTACTGTGCCTGCTCCAGGGCTGCAGGGTCTGTGCAATGTCTCTGGAGCAGGCTCTTATTTCAGCACAGCTGGGTACCGGGGGGATAATGTCAGATCTGAGAGTGTCAGCTCTTTGGGGGCTGGGACCAGAGCTTCACATAGGGATGGGAAGCACCTGCCATGATGGAGCCCTGATCCCTGAGTGGGGTGTCTGGGGTCACAGTAATAATAATAATCTTCTATAACTGGAAGCCTTTTCTTTCAAGACAGACAGACAGAGAGAGGGGTGAATGTGTCTGGGGACAGACAGACGGATGGACTCACCGGGAGCTGAGCAGATCTCCTGGCTGCTGGGACTAGGCGCTGGGAACAAAAAGGTGCCGTGTGGTTAGTGCTGGAGATAAAATCTTCCTCTCTTTTAAGGTCCCTCTTCAGGGACAAAAACTGTGTTTAATAGACAGGGAAAACATTCCTGATTCATGTTTCAGTGAAGAAGCAAACCAGGCAGGACGTTAGATCTGGGGCAGGGCAGGTTCCTCGCGCACACAGACCTTGGCTGAGCTGGGACCTTCGTTCCCTTCAGCTCTCTAGAGGGCCAGATTCTCAGCTTGTGTAAACCAGCATTGACTCCAGTGCAGCTACACTGATTTACACCAGTTGGGGATGTGTCTCCTCTGACCCCGGTGGAGCGACATCCATTCACGCCAGCTGCAGGTCTAGCAGCTCTCACACTCAGGGCTTGGCTACACTTACAAATTTGCAGCGCTGCAGCAGGGTGTGAAAACACACCCTCTCCAGCGCTGCAAATTGCGGCGCTACAAAGCGCCAGTGTAGTCAAAGCCCCAGCGCTGGGAGCCGCGCTCCCAGCGCTGGGAGCCGCGCTCCCAGCGCTGTCCGTTATTCCCCACAGGGAAGTGGAGTACGGACAGCGCTGGGAGAGTTTTCTCCCAGTGCTGGCGCTTTGACTACACTTAGCGCTTCAAAGCGCTGCCGCGGCAGCGCTTTCAAATGCAAGTGTAGCCAAAGCCTCAGTGTTTACACTGGTTCCCATTTCTCTCGCACTAAAGAGGATTTGTCGACAGTTGGGCCAGGGGCTGCTCTCGGTTCTGTTTTCTTCTAATCTGGTACAAATTTGCACAGAATTCTCACATACTCACCGGGAAGCAAGAGGCACAGAGACAGGAACATCAGGGCGCTGGGGGGAGGAATCTCAAGGGATGGGAACCGCCAAGAAGCATCTGCTGCTGCCAGGGTTGGCAGGGGACTATCCACAGTCACTTCTTGCTCCCACCTGCCCCCACTGTCCTGTCTGACTTCAGCAGAGGGGAAGCTCCGGTCTCTCTATGCTCCGATCTGCTCCTCTCTGCTCCTCTTGGTAAGAAACTCCAGCCAGCCCCTCTCCCGGCCCCCAGGCCCCCTGGTGTCTGCAGAGCTCAGGCGGCAGAGACACCGCAGCCTCTCGCTGACCATCTTTGTCCCCAACTTGGGTCTGATATTTGTCACCGCTCCCTATTTCCTGCGTCACACCATCCCCATTCCCCGTCCTGGCCACAGCATCTCTATTTAGGGCTGGAAGATTGAGAACCGAAGGGGCCTGGTTTGCATGTTTGAGACTAAACATATCACTGAGGAAACGCCTCCTGTCCCATCTCACTTCCTGGGGACCGAGACAGCCCCTGGCTAAAGGCACAGCTGGGCCAGGGTGGAAGGTCACTGGGTTATTGCAGGGCCTGGGATGTTGGATGAGCCTGAACTTTTTGCCTCCACCCTGGTCTCCAGTCCCTGGTGGGAGTGACCCAGCTCCCATACAGGGTAATTCCCTCTGGGCTTAAAAGGGACATAAATAGGGTTTGGGCCTCATGCTGGACCCTCTGCACAGGGGTGAATTTCTCCCACAAAGAACAGCAACCATGGGGCTGCACTGGCTTCCCCACCTGCTTAGCCTCCATCACGCCATCCTCAAAACCCAGCTCCAGCCACTTCTGCACACCCCACCTTGATTGCCCATTCTGGGTTCCTGAGGAGTCTGCTGTCCCTGCTGAGAGATGGGTACAGGGCACTGCCAGGTGGGGAGACACAAGGCTGTTGAAAGAGAGCATCCAAAGTGACCTCTGAGCAGGGCCGGCTTTAGGAAGTGCGGGGCCCAATTCAAACAGTTTCGAAGGGGCCCTGGCAGGGATAACTTAAAAAAAAAACACATGTAAAAAAACACGTGGGGCTTGTATTCACCGGGCGGTGCTCTGAGTCTTTGGCGGCACTTCGGTGGTGGGTCCTTCACTCGCTCCAGGTCTTCAGCGGCACTGAAGGACCCGCCACCGAAGTGCCGCTGAAGACCCAAAGCGCCGCCAGGTGAGTAAAAATTAAAAAGGCGCCTATAGCCAGGGAAGGGATTCTTAGGCGCGGGGCCCGATTCGGGGGAATTGGTGGAATAGGCCTAAAGCCGGCCCTGCCTCTGAGCAGGTGGGGAGTGGGGATCAGTGTGACTAATCAAGTGAGAGAACCGGGGTAAAAGGTCAAAGAAACATGTGGGAAAGAAAGTCTTGTGAACAGATGTTAACACCTCTGCAGGAAGCCAAACAGCCGAGTCCCTCAAGTTTCAGAGTAGCAGCCCTGTTAGTCTGTATCCACAAAAAGAACAGACGTACTTGTGGCACCTGAGGATATGTCTATACTACCTGCCGGATCCGCGGGTAGCAATCGATCTATCGGGGATCGATTTATCGCATGTAGTGTAGACGCAATAAATCAATCCACAATCGCTCTCCCGTTGACTGCTGAACTCCAGCTCGGCGAGAGGTGGAAGCAAAGTTGATGGGGGAGTGGCGGCCGTCGATCCACTAAGTGATTCTAAGTCGATCTAAGATACATCGACTTCAACTACGCTATTCTCATAGTTGAAGTTGCATATCTTAGATCGACACCCCTCCCTGCCCCAGTGTAAACTAGGCCTTAGAGACTAACACATTTATTTGAGCCGATAAAGTGGTCTGTAGCCCACGAAAGCTGATGCTCAAATAAATGTGTTAGTCTCTAAGGTGCCACGAGTACTCCTGTTCTTTTTGAGAGCCTGGAGGGAAACGTGTCAGGAGCACAAGGCAGAGCAGTTTTGCAGAACAACTTTGCAGAGTAATTGACACAGAAGCAGGTTGTCCTGGGATGGTGTCTGGGCACATTTCACCACCGGGATGGAGTCAGCTCGCACAACAGCTGGACAGGGGTTTACAGGGGAGCTCAGATGCTTGGGGATCATGGAGGGGGGGTCAGATGTTTGGGGAATGTTTTAGGGAATGGAATGATTGAGGAAACTCAGATGTTTGGTGGATGGTCGGGGAAACTCAGACGGTGAGGGAAGCTCAGATGTTGGGGATTGTTGGGGGACTAAGATGTTCAGGGCATGATCAGGGGGCTCAGATGTTGTGGATTTTTTTGGGCCTCAGATTTTGTGGGGATGGGCCAGGGGCTCAAATGTGCAGGGTATGGTTGGTGGTTCAGATGCTGGGGATGGTTGGGGATGCTTAGATGTTTAGGAGATGATCGGGATGCTCAGATATTTGAGAAATGGTCAGGTGAACTGTGACACTGACAGCCTGGTCAACAGGTTTGTGACCCATAACAACTTAACAGGAAGCACTGAAATGATCAACAGGGCCATTCCTTGTAGATATTTTCAAAGCCATGTTAAGTGGACTCAAATCTTTAACATGTTTGCCTGTGTTAGAGAATCAAAAGTAGATACTTATTGTATTCATCTCCTTCCCCAGAGCACCCAATGCATGGGCTCCTATGGCATTGATAGTCTGAAATGGCTAATTGCCTTATGTGAATGAATGCAACTAGTTACCTGTGTATGTGTAGGAAACAGAAAATTAACTTAAAAGCAAAGGGCTTGCTGGGACAATTGCTGTCAAGAGGCTATCACCTGCTAGAGAACTATAAGAAAAAAGCTTCTGGCCTCATCCTTTTAATCTCAGATCTACTTAATCTTTGACAGGAACTGAGCTACAGGACTGAGGTCTCTAGGTTTGCTCTTGATTCACCCTGGATTTCTCATGGAAGGATTTGAACAACATAGAGATAAGGAGATGAATGAAGAAGTCAGAAAAATGACTGGACAAGGCACCCTCTCAGAAACCATCTACAAAAGACGACATCAGTGGCTGGGGCACGTGCTGGGAATGGAAATAGAACACTTAGCAAATACCGCTAGAAGCCAGAAAACGCAAGAAGAAAGAGGAAGACCACGAATAACATGGAAACGAACAGTTCTGAGCAACATCAAACACCTCAATGTGAAATGGGAAGATTTGGAGAGAAGGGCAGTTGACAGGCAAGGATGGCAAATGTGGGTAGCCCAATGTGCAGCAAAGCACGGGATGGACTAAGGTCTAATCTAGGGTCTATATCTGAACTGCCTATTGGGTTATAACTGTTTTCATTGATTCCAGCAGGACTTTTACAAATCAGTAACCCACCATCTCCGCTGTGAAACTGACCGAAGGACTTTATACGCATTTGTATGTATATTGATCTCTTAACTATATATAACTCGCTTTCTTTTTCCCTTGGTTAATACATCTTTGATTTAGTTAATAAGGATTGGCTGTAAGCATGTATTTGGGTGAGATCTGAAATAGTCATTGATGGTGGGCAATGTGTCTGGTCTTTTAGAATTGGTAGAACTTTAATTATGGTAAATAAGGTTTTCAAAAAACCTTCACTATGTTAGATTTGGCTGTCTGGGTGGGAGCCAAAGGCTGGATTGCTTAAAGAGTCCTGCACTTAGGACGGAAGAATCCCATGCACTGCTACAGACTAGGGACCGAATGGCTGGGTAGCAGTTCTGCAGAAAAGAACCTAGGGGTTATGGTGGACGAAAAGCTGAATATGAGTCAGCAGTGTGCCCTTGTTGCCAAGAAGGCTAATGGCATTTTGGGTTGTATAAGTAGGGGCATTTCCAGCAGATCGAGGGATGTGATCATTCCCCTCTACTCAGCACTGGTGAGGCCTCATTTGGAGTACTGTGTCCAGTTTTGGGCCCCACACTACAAGAAGGATGTGGATAAATTGGAGAGAGTCCAGCGGAGGGCAACAAAAATGATTAGGGGGCTGGAGCACATGACTTATGAGGAGAGGCTGAGGGAACTGGGATTGTTTAGTCTGCAGAAGAGAAGAATGAGGGGGGATTTGATAGCTGCTTTCAACTACCTGAAAGGGGGTTCCAAAGAGGATGGATCTAGACTGTTCTCAGTGGTAGAAGATGACAGAACAAGGAGTAATGGTCTCAAGTTGCAGAGGGGGAGGTTTAGGTTGGATATTAGGAAAAACTTTTTCACTAGTAGGGTGGTGAAGAACTGGAATGGGTTACCTAGGGAGGTAGTGGAATCTCCTTCCTTAGAGGTTTTTAAGGTCAGGCTTGACAAAGCCCTGGCTGGGATGATTTAGTTGGGTTTGGTCCTGCTTTGAGCAGGGGGTTGGACTAGATGACCTCCTGGGGTCCCTTCCAACCCTGAGATTCTATGATTCTATGATAGTTTGGCTTCTTGGTAACCAGTGTGGTATTACAAGAGTTGTTTGGTTACTGGCTTGGTGAATCTAATGATAGAATAAACTATCAGTTTTGGGGGCTCTATTGCTTGCAGTTTGCCCTAAGTAAGCATTCTGAGTGTGGCCCCTCCAGGCAACATGGTCACAGGAACTCATATATTTGGGAGATGGTTGGGGGATGTTGTGATGGTTGCTAGGCTCAGATGTTTCAGAGATGGACCAGGGGCTCAGATGTCTGGAGGGATGTTTTGAGGAGCTCAGAAACTCAGGGGATGGTTGAGGGAGCTAAGATGTTTGCGGGATGGACCAAGGGCTCTGATGTTTGGAGGATGTTTGTGGAACTCAGATGTTGGGGAAGCTCAGATGTTCAGAAGATGGACGGGGGAGCTCAAATGTTTCAGGGACAGATCAGGCCCACAGATGTTCTAGGGTTCTTTGGGGGAGCTCAGATTTTTGGGGGCTGTCTGGGGGAAACTCATGGTTGGGGGCCTCAAATGTTTGGGGGAATAGTTTCATGAGATCAGATGTTTGCCCTCAATCAGCCCAGCCAAAGGCCATAGACTTTATGGGCATTTGTCAGCCCTGTCCCCCTGTGTAGATGCTGTGGGTGTGGGCATGCACTCCCCACATGGAGTCCTGGAGCCTGGGGGTGACTCTCAGCTACAAGACAGGAGACCCTGTGCTCTAGGCCCAGCTCTTCCACTGACTATTAGTAACTCCTCTCTGGACTTCACAGCCGCTAGCTCATGCTGCTATGGTATCGATCACAGCTGCTGTTCACCCCTCGTACAGATAAGGAAAAGTTGCACAGGGTCACATGAGGCAGTGCTGGGATTAGAAGGGAGGTTTTCACACAGCAAACGCCAGTTGAATCAACTTTGTCTTGGTGCCTTTAAGAAGGAATATACCAGATTTATGTGCTTGGCTATGCTGCCTCTAATACTAACCACAGTCTGCTCCCAGAGCCAGGAAGAGAACCCAGGAGTCCTGGGAACCAATAACCCACAGCTGTCTAACTAACAGTTGTTTGGCCAACAGACAAAGTGAGTGTCGTGTCTGCAACTAGGGGCTGGCGCATATGGAGGATAACAACGTACTTCTTGTGCCTGACACCCCTGTTGCTCAGGTATCTGCATCTGGATTCTCTCTCTGCCATTTCATGGACAATTGTACTCGCTCTGCTGTTCACTTTTCTTACCGGTGATGCTGAGGTGCTGGGCAGGGCTGAGCTGGGATCCATTCACCCGGTTATTGCTGTCCTTGATCTCATACCCACAAGTGTAATTCCCAGAGCTGCGCATGGACACCACATGGTCCCATCTGTAGATGACCTTCTCCTCTGAGCCCTTCTGGGACGTAACCTCCTCCCCATCTTTACAGAAGACGATGTGGGTGGCTGGGGCATCGGAAATCACGGAGCAGTGGAGCCACACGGAGTCCCCTGGCTGAGCAGACGTCTGGCTCAGGTAGAGGGTGGGGGCAGGGAGAGCACCTGGGAAGGGGAATGAGTCAGAGCTGTCAATGGGTCCATCAGTGTCCCCGATATTAGGGGGAGCCCAGGGGACATTTTGCCAAAGGAAGTTGGTTGCTGTGGAAGCAGCTCTCGGCTGCTAAGGGTATGTCTACACTGTAGTCAGAAACCCACAGCTGACCCGTGCCAGCTGACTCAGACTCACAGTGTTCAGGCTATGGGGCTGTTTACACAGCATGAGCCAGCCAGAGGCCTCTAACTGCAGTGTAGACGTGCTGAGCCTGGTCCAGGGCTGCGGTGTCTGTGCAATGTCTCTGGAGCAGTCTCTTATTTCAGTACAGCTAGGTTACAGGGGGATAATGTCAGATGACTGTCAGCTCTTCGGGGGCAGGGACCAGAGCATCACATAGGGGGTGCAGCACCTGGTGTGATGGGGCCCTGATCGTGAGTGGGGTGTCTGTGGGCCACAGTAATAATAATAATTAATAATAATCTTCTGTAGCAGGAAGCCATTTCTATCAACACAAACCCCTCTGGCATGACAGCTAGAGGGGTGAGTGTGTCTGGGGATGGACAGAGAGACGGACTCACCGGGAGCTGAGCAGATCTCCTGGCTGCTGGGACTCAGCGCTGGGAACAGAAAGGTGCCGTGTGGTTAGTGCTGGAGATAAAATCTGCCTTTAATAGATAGGAGAAAATTTCCTGTTGCATGTTTTTCTGAAGAAACAAACCAGGCAGGATGTTAGATCTGGGGCATGGCAGGATCCTTGCGCACACAGACCTTGGCTGAGCTGGGACCTGCCTTTCCCTTCAGCTCTCTAGAGAAACTCTCTAGTAAATGGGCATTGACTCCAATGGAGCCACACTGAGTTACACCAACTGGGGATGTGCCTCCCTTGACTCCAGTGGAGTGACACCCATTCACACCAGCTGGGGATCTGGCCCAGGAGCTCTCACACTCAGTGTTCACACTGGTACCCATTTCTCTTCCACTAAAGAAGATTTACCGACAGTCTGGGCCGGGTCTGCTCTTGGTTCTGTTTCCTCCCAACCTACTACTAATTAGCCCAGAGTTCCTGGGTACTCACCGGTCAGCAAGAGGCACAGAGACAGGATCATGGGGCTGGTGGAGGAAACTGATTGGGATGGAAATGTCCCAGCAGCGTCTGCTTCTGACGAGTTAGGAGGGGTTGGTCCCTGCTCTGATCTGCTCCCACTGCCCTGTTTCACTTCAGCAGAAGGGAAGCTCTAGTCTCTCTCTCTTTGTTCTGATCTGTCCCCTTCTGCTCCCCAGAGTTGGATGTATCGGTCATTTCCTGCACTGCGCAACCCTGCACCGGCCACAGCATCTCTATTTAGGGATGGAAGATTGAGAACCGAAGAGGCCTGGTTTGCATGTTTGAGACTAAACATATCACTGAGGAAACGCCTCCCATCCCATCTCACATAAGAACATAAGAACATAAGAAAGGCCGTACCGGGTCAGACCAAAGGTCCATCTAGCCCAGTATCTGTCTACCGACAGTGGCCAATGCCAGGTGCCCCTGAGGGAGTGAACCTAACAGGCAATGATCAAATGATCTCTCTCCTGCCATCCATCTCCATCCTCTGACGAACAGAGGCTAGGGACACCATTCTTACCCATCCTGGCTAATAGCCATTTATGGACTTAGCCACCATGAATTTATCCAGTCCCCTTTTAAACATTGTTATAGTCCTAGCCTTCACAACCTCCTCAGGTAAGGAGTTCCACAAGTTGACTGTGCGCTGCGTGAAGAAGAACTTCCTTTTATTTGTTTTAAACCTGCTGCCTATTAATTTCATTTGGTGACCCCTAGTTCTTGTATTATGGGAATAAGTAAATAACTTTTCCTTATCCACTTTCTCAACATCACTCATGATTTTATATACCTCTATCATGTCCCCCCTTAGTCTTCTCTTTTCCAAACTGAAGAGTCCTAGCCTCTTTAATCTTTCCTCATATGGGACCTTCTCTAAACCCCTAATCATTTTAGTTGCTCTTTTCTGAACCTTTTCTAGTGCTAGAATATCTTTTTTGAGGTGAGGAGACCACATCTGTACACAGTATTCGAGATGTGGGCGTACCATGGATTTATATAAGGGCAATAATATATTCTCAGTCTTATTCTCTATCCCCTTTTTAATGATTCCTAACATCCTGTTTGCTTTTTTGACCGCCTCTGCACACTGCGTGGACATCTTCAGAGAACTATCCACGATAACTCCAAGATCTTTTTCCTGACTCGTTGTAGCTAAATTAGCCCCCATCATGTTGTATGTATAGTTGGGGTTATTTTTTCCAATGTGCATTACTTTACATTTATCCACATTAAATTTCATTTGCCATTTTGTTGCCCAATCACTTAGTTTTGTGAGATCTTTTTGAAGTTCTTCACAATCTGCTTTGGTCTTAACTATCTTGAGTAGTTTAGTATCATCTGCAAACTTTGCCACCTCACTGTTTACCCCTTTCTCCAGATCATTTATGAATAAATTGAATAGGATTGGTCCTAGGACTGACCCTTGGGGAACACCACTAGTTACCCCTCTCCATTCTGAGAATTTACCATTAATTCCTACCCTTTGTTCCCTGTCCTTTAACCAGTTCTCAATCCATGAAAGGACCTTTCCTTTTATCCCATGACAGCTTAATTTACGTAAGAGCCTTTGGTGAGGGACCTTGTCAAAGGCTTTCTGGAAATCTAAGTACACTATGTCCACCGGATCCCCCTTGTCCACATGTTTGTTGACCCCTTCAAAGAACTCTAATAGATTAGTAAGACACGATTTCCCTTTACAGAAACCATGTTGACTATTGCTCAAGAGTTTATGTTTTTCTATGTGTCTGACAATTTTATTCTTTACTATTGTTTCAACTAATTTGCCCGGTACCGATGTTAGACTTACCGGTCTGTAATTGCCGGGATCACCCCTAGAGCCCTTTTTAAATATTGGCGTTACATTAGCTAACTTCCAGTCATTGGGTACCGAAGCCGATTTAAAGGACAGGTTACAAACCTTAGTTAATAGTTCCGCAACTTCACATTTGAGTTCTTTCAGAACTCTTGGGTGAATGCCATCTGGTCCCGGTGACTTGTTAATGTTGAGTTTATCAATTAATTCCAAAACCTCCTCTACTGATACTTCAATCTGTGACAGTTCCTCAGATTTGTCACCTACAAAAGCCAGCTCAGGTTTGGGAATCTCCCTAACATCCTCAGCCGTGAAGACTGAGGCAAAGAATCCATTTAGTTTCTCCGCAATGACTTTATCATCTTTAAGCGCTCCTTTTGTATTTTCATCGTCAAGGGGCCCCACTGGTTGTTTAGCAGGCTTCCTGCTTCTGATGTACTTAAAAAACATTTTGTTATTACCTTTGGAGTTTTTGGCTAGCCGTTCTTCAAACTCCTCTTTGGCTTTTCTTATTACACTCTTGCACTTAAGTTGGCAGCGTTTGTGCTCCTTTCTATTTGCCTCACTAGGATTTGACTTCCACTTTTTAAAGGAAGTCTTTTTATCTCTCACTGCTTCTTTTACATGGTGGTTAAGCCACGGTGGCTCTTTTTTAGTTCTTTTACAGTTTTTCTTAATTTGGGGTATACATTGAAGTTGGGCCTCTATTATGGTGTCTTTAAAAAGGGCCCATGCAACCGAGACAGCCCCTGGCTAAAGGCACAGCTGGGCCAGAGTGAAAGGTCACTGGGTGACTGGGGGTCCTGGGATGTTGGAGGAGCCTGAAACTTTTACCTCCACCCTGGTCCCCAGTCCTGGTGAGAAGGACCCGGCTACCCCAGGGGGAAATTCACCTTCTGGGGTTAAGGGACATAAACTGAATCTGGGCCTTTAGTTGGACCCTCTGCACAGGGGTGAGTTTCCCCTGCAGAGAACAGTAACCACGGTACTGCACTGGCCTCCCCACCTGCTTAGTTTCTTCTGTCCCACCCTCCATACCCAACTCCAGCCAATTCTGCACTGACTGCCCCCGCTCCCCATTCTGGGCTCCTGTGGAGTCTGCTGTCTCTGCTGGGAGCACCAGGTCCCTTCCCCCTACAGGGCCCTTCTGCATCCCTGGTCCCCAGTCCTCATTCTGCTGCCTCTGCTGAGAGATGGGTACCAGGGCACTGCCAGATGGGGAAGAACACAAGGCAGTTGAGAAAGAGCATCCAGAAGTGACCTCTGAGGAGGTGGGGAGCTGGAATCAGCGTGACTAAGTGAGTGGGGGAACCAGGGCAAAAAGCCAAAGGAAAATGTGGGAAAGAAAGAAAGTCTTGTGAATGGACATTAACACCTCTGTGGGAAGCCAAACAGCAGAGGGCGTCAAGCGAAATCTGTCAGGAGCACAAGGCAGAGCAGTGTTGCAGAGCAACTTTTCATGGTAATTGATGCAGAAACAGATTATCATGGGATGGTGGCTGGGCACATTTCACCACTGGGATGGAGTCAGCTCTGCAGAGCAGCTGGACAGGGGAGGTTTGGGGGAGCTCAGATGATCTGGTAAGGGTCAGTGTGAGCCCTGGTCTACACTACGGGGTTAGGTCGAATTTAGCCGTGTTAGGTCAATTTGAAAATGACCACATCCACACAACGAACCCCGTTCTGTTGACCTAAAGGGCTCTTAAAATTTACTTCTGTACTCCTCCCTGGTGAGGGGAGTAGTGCTAAAATCAACCTTGCTGGGTCGAATTTGGGGTAGTGCGGATGCCAATCGACAGTATTGGCCTCTGGGAGCTATCCCAGAGTGTTCCATTGTGACCGCTCTGAACAGCACCTTCAACTCCAATGCACTAGCCAGGTACACAGGAAAAGCCCCAGGAACTTTTGAATTTCATTTCCTGTTTGGTCAGTGTGGTGAGCTCAGCAGCATGGGTGACCATGCAGTCCCAGAATCGGAAATGAGGTCCCGCATGGAGCGAAGGGGAGACACTGGATGTAATTGCTGTATGGGGAGAAGAATCTGTGCAGGCAGAACTCCGATCCAGAAGAAAAAATGCTGATATATGCCAAAATCTCACAGGGCATTTTGGACAGAGGCTTCACCAGGGACACACAGCAGTGCTGGGTGAAAGTTAAGGAGCTCAGGGAAGCCTACCAAAAGACAAAGAAGGCAAACGGTCGCTCTGGGTCAGAGCCCCACACATGCCGCTTCGATGGCATTCTAGGTGGGGACCCTAACACTATCCCACCACTGTCCATGGACATCTGCAAGGGGGGAATCTCACGCAACACGGAGGAGGATTTTTCAGATGAGGAAGAGGAGGAGAATGAGCAGCAGGCAAGCGGTGAATCCCTGACCCTGAAGCCAGAGAAGGCACCTCTGGTGAGTGCACATTTTGTAACTACAGTACTGGGTTTAAAAGCAATAGTGTTCATGGTCACCTGGTTGAAATAGGGGAATTTTTGTAAGGGAACAGTAAAAGGACCCTGTTCATGCTGGGCTGTTTGCACTTGGCTAAAAGGGATCATCCAGGAATAGCTATGCGGTGAGGGGAGGGTGGAAGGGATCATCCCAGAGAATACCACGCAGTGGGGTGGAAGTAGGTGTGTGCTGCACATCTACCTGAATACTGCAGCCCCTCCTTTTAAATGTGAAACCCAACTCATTTTTTGCTCTGGGAAAGGGGGGCGCTGCAGTTTGAAAACATTCCCACATGTTATGAAGGCGTAAGAAGCCAACTCAATTTTACTCTCCTTTTTTATCTTCCCCCAGGTGCAAATGTTTCTATGCTCCCCCATCATCTCCATCTCTGTGGTTATCGCAGATTAGAAGGTGAAAAAAACACACTGCAATGACATATTTACTGAGCTGATTCAGTCATCTCGTACTGATAGGGCACAGCTCAATGCATGGAGGCATTCAGTGGCAGAGGCCAGGAAAGAATTAAGTGAGCATGAAGAGCAGAGGTAGGACACACTATGCTGAGGCTAATGGGGGAGCAAACGGAGATGCTGAAGCATCTGTTGGGGGATCAAACGGACATGATGAAGCGTCTGTTGGGGGAGCAAACAGACATGATGAAGCGTGTGTTGGAGCTGCAGGAAAGCCAACAAGAGCACAGACCCCCCACTGCATCCACTGTATAACCATCAACCCTCCTTCCCATGTTCCATAGCCTCCTTACCCAGTTGCCCAAGAACACGGGAGGGGGAGGCTCTGGGCACCCATCCACTCCACTCCAGAGGATGGCCCAAGCAACAGAAGGCTGTCATTCAAGCAGTTTGATTTGTAGTGTAACTACAATAAACAATGTGGCCTTGTCCTTCCCTCCTCCCCCACCCCACCCAGGCTACCTTGTCCGTTTTTTAATTTTTTAAAAAAATTATTAAAGAAAGAATGCATGGTTTCAAAACAATAGCTACTTTATTTCGAAGAGGGGAGGGTGGTTGGCTTACAGGGAATTAAAATCAACAAAGGGGGCAGTTTGCATCAAGGAGAAACACACACAACTGTCACACCGAAGCCTGGCCAGTCATGAAACTGGTTTTCAAAGCCTCTCTGATGCGCAGCATGCCTAGATGTGCTCTTCTAATTGACCTGGTGTCTGGCTGCTCATAATCGGATGCCAGGCGATTTGCCTCAACCTCCCACCCTGCCATAAACGTCTCCCCCTTACTCTCTTACCCTTATGGAGCACACAGCAAGCAACAATAACAATGGGAATGTTGGTTGCGCTGAGGTCTGATCTGGTCATCAAACAGCGCCAGCGAGTTTTAAACATCCAAAGGCACATTCTATCACCATTCTGCACTTGCTCAGCCTATAGTTGAACTGCTCCTTACTACTGTCCAGGCTGCCTGTGCATGGCTTCATGAGCCATGGGAGCAAGGGGTAGGCTGGGTTCCCAAGGATAACTATAGGCATTTCCACATCCCCCAATGGTAATTTTCTGGTCTGGGAAGTAAGTCCCTTCTTGTAGCTGCTTGAACAGCCCAGAGTTCCTAAAGATGCGAGCGTCATGCATCTTTCCTGGCCATCCCACGGTAATGTCAGTGAAGCATCCCTTGTGATCCACAAGTGCTTGCAGCACCATTGAGAAGTACCCCTTGTGGTTTATGTACTGGTTGGCAAGGTGGTCCAGTGCCAAGATGGAGATATGCGTTCCATCTATTGCCCCACTACAGTTAGGTAATTCCATTGCAGCAAAGCCATCCATTATGACCTGCACATTTCCCAGAGTCACTACCCTTGATTATAGAATGTCAACGATTCCACTGGCTACTTGGATCACAGCAGCCTCCACAGTAGACTTGCCCACTCCAAATTGATTCCCGACTGACCAGTAGCAGTCAGGTCTTTCAAGCTTCCACAGGGCTATTGCCACTCACTTCTCAACTGTCAGGGCAGGTCTCATCTTGGTATTCCTGCACTTCAGGGCAGGGGAAAACAACTCACAGAGTTCCATGAAAGTAATAATTGGAGATATGCCAATCTCCTAGAACTGGAAGGGACCTTGCAAGGTCATCAAGTCCAGCCCCCTGCCTTCGCTAGCAGGACCAATTTTTGCCCCAGATCCCTAAGTGGCCTCCTCAAGGATTGAACTCACAACCCTGGTTTAGCAGGCCAATGCTCAAACCACTGAGCTATCCCTCCCCCCTAAAGTGGCCTTATGCATGCGAAAGTTTTGCAGCCACAGTGAATCATCCCATGCCTGCAAAACTATGCGGTCCCACAAGTCTGTGCTTGTTTGCCTGGCTCAGAATCGGAGTTCCACTGTATCAACCAGCCCCAGTGCCACCATGATGTCCCAATTGCCACAGTCTGTGCTTTCAGGAACGTCTGTGTCCATGTCCTCATCAAAATCCTCCGTGTGCTGGCATCTCTTAGCCCGGTTCTGCATATACTGAAGGATAATGCATGAGGTGTTTACAATGCTCACAGCAGCAGCGGTGACTGTGAGCTGAGTGGGCTCCATGCTTGCCGTGGTATGGCATCAGCAGGAGAGCAGGAGAGCAGAGTTGCAGCAGAAGCGGTGGATGATTATGGTTAGCACCGCACTGATTTCTGACAACGTCGAGAAATTTGCTATTGAGACTGAACTCATGTACAAAAGCAGGAGAGCAGAGTTGCAGCGGGAGCGGTGGATGACGACAGTTAGCAGTTCTACTGCACCGTCTCCTGCAGATGCCATACCACGGCAAGCATGGAGCCCGCTCAGCAGCACCCAGGACACAACAGCAGTGGTGACGGTGAACTGAGCTGAGTAGGCTCCATGCTTGCCGTGGTATGGCATCTGCATGGGAAAAAGCCGCAAAACGATTGACGTTGCTTTCACGGAGGAAGGGGCGACTGACGACATGTACCCAAAACCCACCTGCAACAATGTTTTTGCCCCATCAGGCATTGGGAGCTTAACCCAGAATTCCAATGGGTAGCGGAGACTGTGGGAACTGTGGGATAGCTACCCACAGTGCACTGCTCTGTAAGTCAATGCTGGCCATGGAAGTGAGGATGCACTCTGCTAACTTAATGCGCTTAGTGGGGACATATGCAATCGACTGTATAAAATCAATTTCTAAAAATTGATTTCTATAATATTGACCAAATTTCGTAGTGTAGATATACTCTGAGACTGCCTGTTATGAGCAGTGGCCAGAAGACAGCAGAGTGAAAAAGTGTTAATATTTTCGCATTATTTTTAAAATCATTATTTCAAACCTTGTGTGGAAAATATTTTCCCCATTTTTTCCCTCTCTCTTGGTGGCAAAAGGCTAAAAATTGAGGGAGGGGAAACCCAAAACCTGAAATTAAAAATCTCTGAAAAGTCAGTCATTTAAACGAAAATGTTCATCTTTTTTTTAAAAAAACATTTCCAGTTTTATTTTTACAAAATCTCCAAGACAGTTTTAATTTTTTCTTTGAAGAAATTGAAACTTTGGAAAAAAAGAAAATGTTTGACAAAAACTCTCTCTTTTTTAAAAAAGATAATTTTTAGAACAGAGCAGAGTGTGGTTCAGGCTGAGCTGCTGGCACCCTTGGATGGCAGCCGGGCCCTGCTTGTAGCTCATATAATCCTGCCAACAAAGGTCCTGATTCAAAACCCTTGGTATCAATGGAAAGACTCCACTGAGCTCATTGGCCTTTGGATCAGGCTGCTTTGTAAGAGGGTCGGTTCTCTTGTGACAGATAAATGGCTCCAGAGCTTTCACTGCGAGAGGCCCCAACCCAAACGGGCCAGAGAAACGGGAACAGGGAAAGTCTCCACCATGGGAAGGCGAAGAGGAGGTTGATGACGGGATCATGGACAGTGCAAAATGGGATGTGAAGAAGGGGAACTCTCCCCATGCCCCTCCTAGTCAGAGCTGTAAACACAGCTGAGATGTGAAGCAAGACCATCCCCAGAGTTCCTCCTGCTGCACACACCCTGCAGCCGCCTCACTGCACAAACCCCGAAAGGAGCAGAGAGATGACTCCATATAGGAGAGAAAGGACCAGGGCTCCTCTCTATGCTAATATTTTAGCAGAGACTTGAAAGTACTCAGCTGCACAGAGCCTGCGATAGATAGATAGATAAATGGCTATGTTTGGGCACAGAGAGCTAGACAGAGGATGTATATATGGGGATAGATAGACAGATACAATATTATTTTTAAATACCATGCTGGGTTTATGGTTAAGCACGGAGACCAAGACTTTCAAAAACAATTAGTGAATTTGGGGGCCCCATTTAAGCCATCCTAAAGGGGCTGACTTCCAGCGGGGGGGGGGGGGGGGAGGCTCAGTGCAGTCTGTCTGTCACCCCTTAAGCTGTCTCATGCTGGGGTCCCCAAAGACTGATAATTTTGGAAGGTTTGGCCAGAAGTGTTTGTGCCAATTATGCATGTGCAGAATCTGTGTGTGAGACCAGCTGTAGGGATGCGAGGGGCTGTGTCCCCATGGCCCAGTCCATCCTTGTCCCTCAGGTGAGACTGCAATCAAGGGCGATCAGTGCCAGTTGTGATGGGGATTTTGTGATAAAGCTCTGGCACAACCACACTGTGTGGACACTGAGCGGCCAGTCCAGTTCTCAGCTGCCCCAACCTACCTGAGGCAGTAGAGGCAGCTGTGTGAAAGCTGTGGGCACCACTAACATGTTGCCAAAGCACGTGAACTAGACCCAGCACCTGCCCATGAAACACAAAGCCCCTGCCGCTAGGGTACTTCCCTGGAAGTTATCTGGTATCAGCTAAAGGCTGAATTTATACCGCTCCAGTTACCCCAGTATAAGTCCACCCGGTGCACACCTGGGTTCTGGTCTAAGAGACCCTTTGTCTGGTTTATCTTTTCTTGTTTTGGAAGCAATATTAATGATAACTGTACATTTTTACCAGTGAGGATAATTAACCATGGGAAAAACTTACCATGGGATGTGGTGGATTCTCCATTACCAGCAATTTTAAAATCAAGGGTGGATGTTTTTGTCAAAGAGATGTTCCAGTTCAATCAGGAATTATTTTGGGGCAGTTCTCTGGCCTGTGTTATACCGGGCTGTGTGTGTGTGTGTGTGTGTGTCAGATTAGATTATCACAGTGGTCCCTTCTGGCCTTAGATTCTATGAATACACCTGATCAAGGCTCTGATTCCACAATAAGAGTGTCCCTGTGGGAGTTACACCAGCAAAGCTAGAGCAGTTTAATTACACTGGTAAATTTCCCTGTCTATAGAGAAGTTTTAATAAGCAGCTCTTCTTGTCAGTGCTCTCGCTCCTTCTACATCCCCTGTCACTGGAGTATCTGAGCCTCTTACAATCATTAATGGGGGTTATCCTCACAAGCTCCTGAGAGGGAAGTTCAGCCTCATTTCACAGATGGGGAAACTGAGGCACACAGTGACTGAGCACAGGACACACAGAATTTTCTACTGAGTCAAGGATTGAACCCAGGGTGTTGCTCCCCAGTGCATTTCCCTAACCACTTAATCATCCTTCCTCCTCTCAGCCCCAACCCCCCCACAAAGTCTGCTGGCAATCACCAACCTTGTAGTTGCCTGGAAGGCCAATGACCCTGGACTTCTTCACCCAAAGAGGAGAAGAACCTGGAGGGGATGGGAATGGGAAACAGGGAAAACCTGAGTCACAAGGTGGGAAATCTGCTGCAGCAGTCGTACACCCTATTTGTACCAGCCTCAATCCTGCCTCCTTTCCCATCGCCCAAACCCCAGGGCAGTCAGGGCAGAATTAGAATCATTTTCCCACACTGCAGGGGATATTGATGGATCCAGATGCTGCAGGACTAGAGAGCGACTGGCTGCTGCTCAGCAACTCTCTGCGCACACAGTCAAGCTGCTCCATGCAGCCACACAGGAAGGGAACCGCAGGATGAGCCGACAGCTCCCAGAACATCTGCAGAGTCACATATGCACATGCCTCTTCCCCCTCCCAGCAGTGATCTGTCCCCAGCCTGACCCCGAGCTCGCAGTTCAGTGGAGCGGGGGCGTATCACACGCCGTGATGTGGGATTGAAGAACCTGCTCTCACAATGTTATTTTTGTCCTCACATGTTAACCTGCCTCATTCTCTCTCTCTCTCTCCAGTTAGTCTGTTCTCATGAGGTTTCCAGGGCAGTTTATTTTCATAGTTGTACATTTAAAGGCCAGAAGGGACCAATGGGACCATCTAGTCAGAGCATCTGCACAGCCCAGGCCAGAGAGCCTCCCCCAGGGATCCCTGCATTGAGCTGCTAACTTCTGGCTGGGCTAGAGCCTGTGTGGTAGAAAGAAACGTCCCCTCTCGGTTTAACGACTCCAAACCAGCTCCCATTTCTAAACACTAAGGTGGTTGTGGCTGATCAGGGCAAGAGGGGACCAGGGTGAAGGAAGATGCTGGACTGGGACAGAGCAACTGGAGATGGGCCCTGAGGTTTAGCTGCAGCTGTGGGTCCTAATCTGACCTTCCCCAGAGTTTAGGGGTGTGGACTTGGGGTTCCAGTTTGTGCCTATGACAGAGACAGCCCCAGGCCACACAGTTAGGATCTAAACTCCCCCGAAGTCCAGGAGTGGTTGGGCACCTCATGGTCAATGGGGAAGAGGGACAAGGTAAAGCTGTTGGTCTTGGCATAGATTTCAGGAGCTCAATGGCACGTCTAAATCTGGTGCGTACTCAAGACCTGACGCTGACAGACTGACTGAGCAGCTACGCCAGGCCACAGATAGACTTTAGCAAAGGACGCTGGGAGGTTTAACACTGTAGTCAAGGGTACAGTCCATGGCAGATTGTCAGGGCAGGGACCGTGTTGTATGATACCCGACTGTACAGCACCAGGGACACCAATGGTATTGAGGAAAAAAACTAGTCACACTGACAACTGCACCAGGGCCAGCTGTGAATTTAAAAATCAAGATCGTTTTCAATACAGAACTAGATTCTTGAAAAAAATGGTTTTTTGATTTATTTATTTATTTGTGGCAGTCTCTGCTTTCTTTGAAGATTTTTGATTTGTCATTGGAAAACCAAAAGCCCCAAAGTATTTCAGTTTTTAGAAGTTTTCTGCTGAAAATTTTCAGTTTTCAGATGCCAAAACTGACATTTCCTTCCCAATTTTCAGGTTTTCAGTTCATTGATGAAAAGTTAAACTTTTATTGCTGAAAATTTCAAGGGAAATTCATTTAAATTTTCCACAGGAAAATCCATTTTCTGCCCCACCCCAGGGTGCACCATGTTTAAGCCCTCACTGGTTGCAGGTGGAATCTGCCAATTCTCTGTTCTGCCCTATGTCCCTACGATCTCCTAGAGGTTAATGTTTATTAGCCTGACGGACTGTGTAACAAGTGCGGGAATGTTGGTAATCAGAGAATCATGGAAATATTGGGCTGAAGAGACCTCAAGACGTCATCAAGTCCAGCCCCCTGCAGCGAGGCAGGACAGAGTAAACCTAGACCAGGGATGGGCCACCTTTGAGAAGTGGCCTGCCAAGTCTTCAGTAATTTAAGGTTTCGCGTGCCAGTAATAAAGTTTACATTTACAGGCTCCCCCCGACAGAACCGCAGACCGTCAGATGGCTGAACGGGGCCGGCGGCCGGGACCCCGGCTGGCAGGGGCCAGAACCCCAGACCAGCAGCGGGTTGAGCGGCTCAGTGTGCTGCTGGTTTGGGGTTCCATCTGCCGCCTTCGCTGCTGGTCTGAGGTTCTGTCCGCCAGCTTCTTATAACCTTGTTATCATCCAGGTGCGTATTAACTGATTGTTTAATAATTTATTCTAGTATCTTTACAGGTATGGAAGTGAAAACAACTCTATAGGCTGGGGATTGAGGTGCTCACTTGGGTGGTAGGAGCTAGGGACTCAAATTCCTCCTCTGAATGAAGAAGACAGAAGATCTGAATCAGTGTCTCCTACCTCCCGAGTGCCTTAATCCCCAGGCTGGAGAGTCGTTCTCATGCTCCTTGGCCCAAGGAATAGCAAATTGTTAGCTACTATTTTGGGGTCAAACACACTTCTGAAGCAGCCTGAACAACGTATTAAAAAACCTTTGTCCAGCTACAACTAATCGGGTGAAATTTGTGAATAGTTTTGGGTTGGCCAAAACAGCATTTTTCAGTGAGTAAACTATTTGTTCAGAAATTTCCACCCAGCTCTGCTTGTGAGAAACCAAACTGGTTTGTTGTTGTGGGATTGTTTGTGAGTGCCAGGACTGCACACAAAGGGGTTTGTGTGAAGGTCTGTGACTGCTGGGGTTGCATTTTGATTTATTTTTGTAGGTGCATCCGTGAGCACTGGGACACTTTCCATGTGGGATTGTTATTATAGGGTTCTCCATAAGTACTGAGGCTACTCATATGTTGGGGCTGCAGGCTTACTGGTTTGCTATGAAAGGGTCTTTTTGTGAGCTGTGGGGCCACTCCTGCTGGTTTGATTTTGTAGTATTGTTTGTGAATGCACAGGCTATCATCACACTGGATTGTTGTCAGGATGCTTGTGAGTACTCCGGCTGAGGTCACACTGTATTGTTATGGTAGGGCTGCTCATGAATGCTGGGTGTGTTGTTAATAACAACAGTGAAGTGGAATGAGAATCCCCAGTTGTTTCCATGTGTAAATTGCTGCATTGCTAAGAGTGAAATTCCCATGTGGGGTGAGGCTGTTCTATGGGGCGGGGGAGATGACTTCACTATTGGGGGAGACCTCCCTGTATTGCTCTGCTTTGTTTCCCCAACTCTGCCCCAGAGCAGAAACTCCCTCTCTCTCCCAAAGGCATCACTCAGGGGGTTGTGTTTTTTGTTTTGTTTTTGTTTTTTAATAAATGCCACTGCTGGGATAAGGGCAGGTCCATAGGTTTGGGCCTTACTCACAAGGGGCCTCCCTGTTTCTCCTAGAGCAGCGTGTCTGACCTGAAACCATCTATAGTTTGTGTGGGGGGAGCGATCCCACTGGGTGCCCCCTCGTGTCAGGACCCCCATTCTGTGACATGTGACTGAGGGGAGCGGGAGCAGCCACAGCCGTGGACACACCCTGAATGTGCTGCTGGAGGAAAGACACTGAGGCACCCAAACAGGAGGAGACTTACCAAAGCTCACATGGTGAGTCATTAGCACAGCTGGGAATGGAACCCAGTGCACCAGACCCTGGGTGTTAGCCCTAAGAGCCTTCCTCCCACCCTCGGCAATGGGAAGTCTCGTGTCTTGTCCGTGCGTGGAAGTGACACCATTGGCCCTGGAAGCAAAACATAACCGGGGGCTGGAATCTGTCTGGATTAGGGTGCATCCATAGTTGCACCGGATCTAGGGTTGTGTTAAAGACATTTGTGTTTTGACAATGGAACAGATGATGTGGTTTTGAGTGAGTTTTAATAAAACAAAACCTGGGTTATAATCTTTAGCCAGTGATGGACTGTTTGGGGGATTGATAGTACAGTTTGTGTCTCGTACCATATCCCACTGGGCCAGCCAGTTCCTCCAACCTAGTCTGTTTAGTCTGCAGAAGAGAAGAATGAGGGGGGGATTTGATAGCTGCTTTCAACTACCTGAAAGGGGGTTCCAAAGAGGATGGATCTAGACTGTTCTCAGTGGTAGAAGATGACAGAACAAGGAGTAATGGTCTCAAGTTGCAGAGGGGGAGGTTTAGGTTGGATATTAGGAAAAACTTTTTCACTAGGAGGGTGGTGAAGAACTGGAATGGGTTACCTAGGGAGGTAGTGGAATCTCCTTCCTTAGAGGTTTTTAAGGTCAGGCTTGACAAAGCCCTGGCTGGGATGATTTAGTTGGGTTTGGTCCTGCTTTGAGCAGGGGGTTGGACTAGATGACCTCCTGAGGTCCCTTCCAACCCTGAGATTCTATGATTCTATGAACCTGGAACTGGATCAGAGCCTGAGTCCCCTCTGTTGGGAAGGCCTCATATCCCATTTCATTTCTGGCTGACACGGAAGGGTTGAAACCATGGCTCCCAGACAGCAGGAGAGAGAAATTTTCCTGTTGAAAAAACAGCCCTTTCCTAATGCTGAAGTTCAGGAGAAGCCATTGTGGGGGTGGCCACAGGGATGTTACGCGGGTGCTAATGGCAGGGGAGGTGTCTGCTAGACAGTCTGTCTGCTACTGTGAGCTCCACATAACAGAGAAGTTCATGAAATTCTGGTGCAGAGACAAAATACATGAAAAATTTGCACAGTTGCAATTGTAGATTTGGCCAGTAGATGGCGGCATTAAGGTGTGACTCGAAAAAATAAAAAGACAAGGCACGGGAGGTAACATCTTTTATTGGACCAACACAGGTAAGATGGAGTTTTCCACTGGGATTGGTGTAAAGTGCCATCTAGTGGATGGGAAGCTGCCTTAACTGGGATAAGCCTGCAGGGGTCAGAGATGAAATATTTCCAGAGGTCAGGGCCAGTGCAAGGAAGTTTCACACCCTAGGGGAACCTTCCACCTTGCGCCCCCCCTCCTCCAGCAGCTCCCCCACCCTCCACCCTGAGGCGCCCCCCCCCCGCGGCAGCTCCCTCCCTGCCCTGAGGCACCCCCCCCACGGCAGTTCCCCCCTGGGGAGCCATGCAGCACCTCCCCACCCCAGTTCACCTCTGCTCCGCATCCTCCCTGAGCACGCCGCCCCCGCTCTAATTCTCCTCTCAGGCTTGTGGAGCCAAACAGCTGATTGGCCCTGCAAGCCTGGGAGGCAGGAGAAGTGGAACAGTGACCGCGCGCTCGGGGAGGAACCACTGTAAAAAAAAATTGGGGGGCACTGCTTTTTGGCACCTCCAAATCTTAGCACCCTAAGCAACCGCCTAGTTTGCCTTAATGGTAGCACCGGCCCTGCCAGGGGTTTCTTGTTATCTCTGCTCCCCTACTTCAAGAATTGCACATTGTCTAATAACCCCTCACTGCAACCCTTGCAGCACTGTTGACATTCCCAGCCAAGTGCATATTGCTAAAGACCCTGTATACATCCAAGGGGCCATGTGCCCTTCCAGTGATGGGAATCGCCCCCACACCCACCCACAGATTAACCCCAGTCACTGTTCTCTGGCCAGTCATCGTGTGACTCCCCTGATGGGAACTTTACACTGATCAGAAAATAAACACCTAGGAAACTAACACGAGAAACCCAGATAATTAACAGGAGACGGGACCTTTCACTCAGCCACTCTGCACTGTTATGACGCAACATTTCTATTGTGGTAGCACCTAGAGACCAACTGGGTCAGGGCCCCATTGTGCCTGGCAGTGTACAAACAGCGAGCGAATGACAGCCCCAGCCCCAAAGAGCTCACAGGCTAATATCTGAATCCCAAGCATCCGCTGGAGACAGAAGAAAACCTCAGTAGGGTGCTGCTTACCACTGTATGCTGGCTAGCATCTGTATCGCTCATATTAATAATATGTATTATTCTCACTGTATATATATTAGCATGCATTAAGCACAAATAATATTAAACACAAATATTAGAGCAATTATATAGCCTAGGTTGACCTACACCTTTATTATAGCCCTGTTCACTTGCGCTAAGTATCCAATCACATCTTGCATTTGCTGAAGGAAGCTTTGGCTTATAAATAGGAAACCTGTCAGGATCAGGACATGTGAGTGTTTTATCATAGCAACAGGTAGGGAGTTACTCTTACAGGTCTGTATTTGAATGTATAAAGGAGAGGACAAGACATTTGATTATTCCAGCCTAGTACAGACCTAGGAGGTTTTGTTATGCCCTTTGGTACCATGTGTTCAGAATAAGAAATAAGGGGTACACCATGGTACAGAGAAACAAGGTAGCAAGTTGATTGCAAGTTGAAATCCAGTGTCTCAGATGACAGACACAGCACCTTGTACCTCTAAACAGGTAAGGTATAAAAAGAGGCTTTAGGGGTGTAACTTGGGGAGCAAACCTTTTGTGTAAGGGGAATGTAACAACGCTGCACAAGGTGCTTCCCAGAGATTGGTATTGTACTGAACCTTTTCCCTAGACTATATCATTGTTGTCTTAGACCAATAAACCTGACTGATATTGGTTATTTGGGCTCTTGAATACATTTCATAACAAATCAGAATGTGTTCAAGCCACTGACTTTACAATTTATCCACAGGACATAATATCAAATCAGAAACAGAGACCTTGTTCCTTAGCTCCTGTCCACTGAACCCCCTTCTGCAATTTCCTGTGACTATAGACGTTACAGCAGCCCCTGGAGACCCCAGCCATGCTCAGGGCCCATTTGTACTGGGTGCTGCGCAGACACTAATTGCTGGTCTGCATGGTACTCAGGGGCGGCTCTAGACATTTCGCCACCCCAAGCATGGCGGCATGCAGCAGGGGGGCGCTCTGCTGGTTGCCATGAGGGCGGCAGGCAGGTTGCCTTCGGCGGCATGCCTGCAGAGGGTCCACTGGTCCCACGGCTTTGGTGGACCTCCCGCAGGTGTGCCGCCGAAGGCTGCCTGCCTGCCGCCCCACCCCGTGGCTGGCAGAGCGCCCCTCGTGGCATGCCGCCCCAAGCACGCACTTGGCGTGCTGAAGCCTGGAGCTGCCCCTGTGGCTGGTGAGTCTTGCCCACATGCTCAGGGTTTAGCTGATCGCCATATTTGGGGTCGGGAGGGAATTTTACTCCAGGGCAGATTGGCAGAGGCCCTGGATTTTTTTTGCCTTCCTCTGCAGCATGGGGCATGGGTCACTTGCTGGAGGATTCTCTGCAGCTTGAAGTCTTTAAACCATGAATTGAGGACTTCAATAGCTCAGACATAGTTACAGGAATGGGTGGGTGAGATTCTGTGGCCTGTGTTGTGCAGGAGGTCAGACTAGATGATCATAATGGTCCCTTCTGACCTTAAAGTCTATGATTCTATGATTTCTAGTTAGTAGTGAACAAATATATGCGGTCATATGCTCAGTATTACATCACAGACAACTGAAGAGTAAGTGAGGGCTGGGGACGCAAACTCACAATTTATATTGGCTACTGACCATCTCCAGAAAGGCCAGTAGTAAACAGTTCACGGAGCACGTTTTGATGGGAAAATTTATCAGTCCAGAAATTTAGATCAGTTTTAATCACTAAAGCATCATAAGCATTGTAAGGTCATACTGTCATTTACAATAAGGCTCCTTTACACCACTCTAGCAATGCAAAGGAACTTTAAAATGTTTACACCTGTTTTATGCCTCTGGGTTGAATTCACTAAGAGTGGGAAAAATTCAGTAACAACAATGGGAACAAATATGCAGACAGGCTGCTACATTATGCTGGGCCAGAGGGGACAGAGTTTGCCACACGCCTACCTCCAAACACCTCAAAGCCCTACCCCTCCATGCCAGGCATGCTGGAATAGCAAGCCAGAATCTCACCCACTCACCCAGTCCCACCTCCTGGCCTGTCACTTAATCTCTTTGCACCTCAGCTCCCATCTGTGAAATGGGGATAGTAATTCTGCCTTGTCTCAGGGGAGAATTTTCAAAGCCCCAAAGGAATTTAGGAGTACAAGTATGTGACTGTGCTCTGTGCCCACTGCCTTGTGCTCCTCACAAGTGCTTTTGAAAATCTTCCCTTAGATTGTGAACTCCTCCAAGCGGGGTTAGAATAATAGAATCATAGAATATCAGGGTTGGAAGGGACCTCAGGAGGTCATCTAGTCCAACCCCCTGCTCAAAGCAGGACCAATCCCCAACTAAATCATCCCAGCCAGGGCTTCCTCAAGCCTGACTTTAAAAACCTCTAAAGAAGGAGATTCCATCACCTCCCTAGGTAACCCATTCCTGTGCTTCACCACCCTCCTAGTGAAAAAGTTTTTCCTAATATCCAACCTAAACCTCCCCCACTGCAACTTGAGACCATTATTCCTTGTTCTGTCATCTGGTACCACTGAGAAGAGTCTAGATCCATCCTCTTTGGAACCCCCTTTCAGGTAACTGAAAGCAGCTATCAAATCCTCCCTCACTCTTCTCTTCTGCAGACTAAACAAACCCAGTTCTCTCAGCCTCTCCTCATAAGTCATGTGCTCCAGCCCCCTAATCATTTTTGTTGTCCTCTGCTGGACTCTTTCCAATTTTTCCACATCCTTCTTGTAGTGTGGGGCCCAAAACTGGACACAGTACTCCAGATGAGGCCTCACCAATGTCGAATAGAGGGGAATGATCACGTCCCTCAATCTGCTGGCAGTGCCCCTACTTATACAGCCCAATATGCCGTTGGCCTTCTTAGCAACAAGGGCACACTGTGGACTCATATCCAGCTTCTCGTTCACTGTTACTCCTAGGTTCTTTTCTGCAGAACTGCTTCCTAGCCATTCGGTCCCTAGTCTGTCCCTCGATAAGGATTTGCCTGCACAAGGAGCAGCTGGCGGAGATGTAAATTATTGTGGGTGTGGGGAACTGGGCGTGCATGGGGAGACATCAATCACCACCAGGGGGGCTGGCCTGGATATGCGTGAGAGCGGGTGCTCCTCCTGGGGACGCTCTTACTCAAGTGTATGAGGGGCACTTTCCAGTTTACCTCATAGTGAAAATGGTGTAAAGTAACCCCAATCAAGGCTCTCTAATTCCAGAATAAGGGTGTCCTCACAGGGAGTTATCCCAAGATAACTGCAGTGATTACTTACACCAGTATAGTTCTGCAGTGTCATTTTCTTCTGCAAACAAACCCTTAGTGAGGGGCAGCCCCTACCCAAAAGAGTTCACAATCTAAGGGGAGATTTTCAAAAGCACTTGAGGGATTTACGAACACAAGGCAGTGGGCACAGAGCACAGTCATGTACGTGTGCTCCTAAATCCCTTAGGGGCTTTGAAAATTCAACCCCGAGACAAGGCAGAATTATTGTCCCCATTTCACAGATGGGAGCTCAGGCCCAGAGAGATGAAGTGACAGGCCCAAGGACTCTGCAGCAGAGCTGGGACATGACCCCCAGTCTCCCAGCAGTGTTACCTTGGTGACTCATCCAGGAGCCCAATCTTAATCCCTGAATGTGCAGCTTCTCTGGAAGGAGGGATTATTTGTACAGAAGGAAGGAGCTGGGCTGGGCTGTCTGACTGGGTCAGTTCATGGCAAGGCTAAGTTCTGACAGAGCTCAGTGTGGCCCTGGCCTGGCTGGGAGTGAGCAGAGCTCTGCAGGCTGCAGGGCAGAGGGTCGCCAGGTACCCAGTTTTTGTCCAGAAAGTCCAGTCAAAAAGGGGAACTGGCAGCCAGGCCAGGGCCACACTGAGCTCTGTCAGAACTTAGCCTTGCTCCTTCCTTCTGTACAAATAATCCCTCCTTCCAGAGAAGCTGCACATTCAGGGATTAAGATTGGGCTCCTGGATGAGTCACCAAGGTAACACTGCTGGGAGACTGGGGGTCATGTCCCAGCTCTGCTGCAGAGTCCTTAGGCCTGTCACTTCATCTCTCTGGGCCTGAGCTCCCATCTGTGAAATGGGGACAATAATTCTGCCTTGTCTCGGGGTTGAATTTTCAAAGTCCCTAAGGGATTTAGGAGCACACGTACATGACTGTGCTCTGTGCCCACTGCCTTGTGTTCGTAAATCCCTCAAGTGCTTTTGAAAATCTCCCCTTAGATTGTGAACTCTTTTGGGTAGGGGCTGCCCCTCACTAAGGGTTTGTTTGCAGAAGAAAATGACACTGCAGAACTATACTGGTGTAAGTAATCACTGCAGTTATCTTGGGATAACTCCCTGTGAGGACACCCTTATTCTGGAATTAGAGAGCCTTGATTGGGGTTACTTTACACCATTTTCACTATGAGGTAAACTGGAAAGTGCCCCTCATACACTTGAGTAAGAGCGTCCCCAGGAGGAGCACCCTCTCTCAGGCATATCCAGGCCAGCCCCCCTGGCGGTGATTGACGTCTCCCCATGCACGCCCAGTTCCCCCACACCCACAATAATTTACATCTCCGCCAGCTGCTCCTTGTGCAGGCAAATCCTTATCGAGGGACATACTAGGGACCGAATGGCTAGGAAGCAGTTCTGCAGAAAAGTTCTGCAGCTGTACTGACTGGACCCTGATGGTCCAGTTATTGGGGAGGAGGAGGCACTGGGTCATCAACCCACATCAGCCTCTGCTCAGTTAGGGCCACCTCCTACCTCCAGGCAGGCTCTGAATCAGGCTGCAGTAGCTCCCATCCCCGCCCTGGAGCAGAGGCAGCCCAGCAGGTTGAGGGGAGGTGGAGACGATCCAGTGATGAGGAGTCGGGGGAGAGCAGAGAGGGATGGAGGGAGGCAGGAGATGGGCAAGCAGGGGTGGTAGCAGGGTCTGGAGAAGAGGCAGAGAAGGGGCAGAGCCTAAAGGGAAGAGAGGCAGGTAGCGACAGGGACTTGGGGGTCTGGTTTTTCAGCCAATAGAAAGTTGGCAACCTTAGTCACTGACTGACAATGTCCCTGATGGGGGAAGGGAGGGGGACTGAAGGAGGCTGGAGGAGTTACCTGGGCAAAAACTGTTACCGCAGGGGCCTATTCTGCAGCACTGACCAATGGTGTCTCCCCAACACTAACTCAGAGCTGGTCACTGGTATCGCCCCAACTCCCTCCTCACCCTCCCTCCTGCTCACAGCTGGTCAGTGGGAATCTCTCTTTGCCTCCTCCCCCAAAATGCTGCCGCTCCTGCCACAAGTCTCCTCCAGCTCCACAGGATGGGCAGGCCCTGTTTCTCCATCACGAAGGTGATGACAGGTGCAGACACCAGGAGGAGCAGGACCAGGGTGCAGCGGGTGGCCCAGATGGCGAGGGTCATGGCCGGCCCTGCAACATGGAAAGGGACATGGTGACGACCGTGTGCAAAGCAGCGTGTGGGACTGCAGTGCCAGTACTGGACACAGAGCAGCAGCTCTGTAATGGGGATCCTGTGTGAGCTCCCGCAGGCCTAGATCCAAGGGGGGATCATGCTGCTGGGGGCACATTTTCCCGACGGGAACCCTAAGTGATGGTGCTTCTTGGGGAGGGTCCACCCTTTGCCCCAGCACTAGGTCACTCTTGTTGCAGTTTGCTCAGGCTACACCCAGATTCTGTTAAAAGGCCTCACAAGAGCTTGTGACAGACGCAGCAGCCCAGACCTTATCACCCCTCTCCAGTGTGGCTGGCAGTTCATCATGGGGGCGACCCCACTCTGGGCACAGGGGCAGCATGAGGCCTTGGCACCAGCTGTGTCCTCAGAAAAGGGTGACAGTGGGACGTAACCAATGCCACAGGGCTGTCCTACCCTTCTGTCCTGGGGGAACTGCAGTGGCAGAGCCCAGTTAGTACTAAGGGTGACTGTGCTGCAGGCCGAAGAGTTACCCACCGTGGGGTGAATTTGTCCTAGACTTTATGCCCTGAGATCAGAGCTGGGGGCACAGAGCCGGGCTCTGATAATCAGGGTGTGTCAGAGCAATAGCCCGTTACCTGTGCGGGTCGGCTCCTCCCCTCCTCCGCTGCTGCTCGCGCTGCCTGTGGGACAAGGGCAAAGAGAATCACACTGTGTGGGAGAGACGCCTGCAGCCTCCACAGGGACACACCTCCCAGCGACAGACAGAGCAGTTCTGCCAGCCACTGGGGTGAGATCCCCTGTGGGTGTAAATGAGCATCACACTACTGGAGTCACTGGGCCAGATCCCAAGGTGCTGTAAATTGGCCTCCCTCTATTGGAGTCCATATGGACCCTGCCAGTTTATACCACCAGTCCCTGGACTCTCTCTTCCTCTGAGTTTCCCCACTGCAGACTGAGCGAGGACGTCACTGTCCATTTAACAAACCCTCATTTCACTGATCCCTGGCACCTGGCACTGAGGTCGAAGCTCCGCGGGGGTGAAAATGCCCCAGGAAGCTCTGAACCAGGATTTCCCTGCCCCCAAGTCAGATGAGCTTGTCTGTGGAGCACCCTCGGGAGCCTGAATGTGCGGGAGACCCCTGCACCCTTCAGACAGCCCGGGGCTCAACTGGTGGGCAGAGCGGGTTGTGTGATAGGCTGTGTGCATGGGCGACATTCCCCAGTTGCCCCTGTGCCTGGGGCAGCACCAGGCCTAGGCCCTGCTCATGCCCAGTGCTGAGGGGTCAGGGGAGTTAAGTGCTGCCTGGCCCTGGGGCTGGCCCCTCTGCGCAGGCCGGGTTTCACTGCAGAGTCTCCCCCGGTGTAAGTGCTGCAGGCAGAGGAGTTTCCCCCAAGGGTGAGTTTGCCCCAAAGTCTCTATGCAGCGAGAGGAGAGCTGAGGGGACAGAGCTGGGCTCAGATCCCCAGGGTCTGGCCCAAGAGTATCTCTGTGAGCTCTGCGGTCTGACCAGGGCTGGCTCTAGGTTTTTCACCGCCCCAAGCAAAAAAATGTTTGGCTGCCGCCCACCCCAGCCCTGGGCTCCCCCCTGCACTCCTCTGCTGCCCCAGCCCTGAGTTCCCCCCCCAACCCGCACCCCCTGCCGCCCCTAGCGCTACGCTCCCTCCTTTCCCCACCACCCGTGCTCTCCCCCAACTTGCACTCCCCTGCCGCCCCAGCCCTGGGCTCTCCCCCGAACCTGCACCCTCCTGCTGTCCCAGCCCTGGGTCACTGGTAACTCGCTCCCAGGGCGGGTCATTCAGCAGGAATTTTGGATGTGCACAGAACACAGACAGGATCGGTTCCCATATGGTTACAAAGCTGCAGTAAAGTGGAAAAAATTTCAGTTTGTGTGACTGGAGGATATCTGGATGCATTTTATAAGACTGTCCTTCATAAATGAGGAAAAGTTGAGATGCCTTTATTATTCTTTTGTTCCACTCTGTTTCTATGGGGAATTTACCGATGCAACATCACTGTCTTCCTTTTAAACAAATAAAACTTTTTTTTTAAAAAAAAAAAGGGTAATAGCTGTTGAAAATAGCAATTCCAGTCCTAAAAACCACTGGGAAGCATTTCCTACTTCTTCATTTCTTACTCTACTTTTTTCTACATCAAGTTACAGTGGATCAGTATATTTGATTTGGGAGAAATGAAGTAACAGCTGCCCAAATTGAGCTTGAGCACTCCTGAATTTTGAGGGTGTTCAAACGTGGAAGGCAGGTGCTAGATTCCCTTTCTAAATATTAGCTAAATCTGGAAAGGAAAAGTCAATTTCTGCTGCCATGGCTCAGAAGTGGAAATCCTCCTACACGCCTGGTACTGTATCTAAAGCTGCCCAGGTCCAGTAGAGTCTCCCCTCCCTTACTTTTCATTTTAAATTCTAGTAGGATCCACGTACTGCCCTTGCTAGGCTTCAGATAGAGAGGGGCCCTGTCCATTTAGTCCACCCAATTCCTTCTTTGGGGGCTGCAAGGTGAGGTCACACCAGTATCCCTAATCCAGTCTGGGGAAGTCTTCTGAAGGAGACATCTGGGCCAAAGCCTTCTACTCCTTAGGCACACTTGTTCCCCATTCACAGTGCCACCCCTTTCGACTCAAATAATAGCTCAGCTACCTCACTCCCTACTCCTCCCTTTCCTGTTGATAACAGCCAAGGGATTGCTGGGAAATGTAGTTCTTTCCCTGCTCCAGGGCTGATTCTATAGGCAGGGAGCTAGGCAAGGAACTACAGCTCTCAGAGTCCTATGGGTTCTCAGGTCCTATGTTGGATCCCCAGCTGCTCTATGGCTCTGCTTCTGCAGGGTTGTGAGAGGGGAGGAAGTGAGGTGTTTTGTTTTTTTTTTAAAAAAAGGGATGGCCAAAATGATGCCCCCTGGAAATGTGCTGCCCCAAGCACCTGCTTGTTTTTCTGGTGTCTAGAGCCGGCCCTGGGTCTGACTCCTCTCCCCTGCTGCTCACCTAGCCTGTGCAATGGGGACAAGGAGAATCTGGACGTGTCAGTGCCTCCAGGTGACACTCAGTGTGTGAGAAACGTGACTGTGATGGCTGAGCCCAGCCCCCTAAACCAGGCAAACGGGACATGACTATTCCCCAACTCGGAACCTCCCAAAAGGGGCTCACCCTGGCTCCATCGGACCTGTCAAGTGTCACACACATTATGGGCATTTGGCAGCCCTGTCACTCTGCGTAGAAGCTGTGTGTAGAGGCATGGACTTCCCACTTGGTGTCCTGGATCCTGGGAGTGACTCTCAGCTACAAGCCAGGAGACTCTATAGTCTAGGCCCAGCTCTTCCACTGAGTGTTATTCACTTCTCTGTGCTCTTCACTGCCCCAGGTGCTGCCTCTGTGGTACAGGTGAAACTGTCATTCACTCCTTGTACAGATCAATGTGGTGGCACAAGGTCACTTGAGGCAGTGCTGGGAATACGGCAAAAGTATTGAATTCAGCAAACCCCAGTCCCATCTAGTTTCTCTTGCTGCCTTTCAGAGGGAATGTGCGAGATTTATGTGCTTGGCGGTGCTGCCCTTAACATTACCCACAGTCTGCTCCCAGAGCCAGGAAGAGAACCCAGGAGTCCTGGGAACCAGTGTCCCACTCCCATCTCACTAACATTTGAGTGACACACATACAAAGCAGGTGCAGTGTCTCCATCTAGGGGCTGGTGCACATGGAGGATAACAAGCTACTTCTGCCCATCACCCTGTCACTCAGCTGTGTGTCCCTGGATTTTCTCTCAGCCATTGTATGAATGATTGTACTCACTCTGCTGGGACGGATGGCTTGGAGGTGGGAGGGATAGCTCAGTGGTTTGATCATTGGCTTGCTAAATCCAGGCTTGTAAGTTCAGCCCTTTAGGGGGCTACTTAGCAATCTGGGAGGAAAAATCAGTACTTGGTCCTGCTAGTGACACCAGGGGGCTGGACTCAATGACCTTTCAGGGTCCCTTCCAGTTCTATGCAATGGGCATATCTCCATATCTTATTATATTGTCACTCTTACCAGTGATGCTGAACTGCTTGACAGGGCTGAGCTGGGATCTGCTCACCCGGTTGTCTGTGTCCTTGGTTTCGTACCCGCATGAGTAATTCCCGGAGCTGCCGCTGGATATTGTGTGGTTCCAGCTGTAGATTACCTTCTCCTCTGAGACTGTCTGCGATGAAACCTCCTCCCCATCCTTGCAGAAGACGATGCGGGTCGCCAGGACCTGGGAGAATACGGAGCACTGGAGCCGCATGGAGTCACCTGGCCGGGCAGACGTCGGGCTCAGGTAGAGATGGGGGGCTCGGCGAGGGCCTGGGAAGGGAAATGGGTCAGAGCTGTCAGTGGGGCTGTTGGTGATGCCCATTTAGTGGGGGGGCCAAGGAGCAGTTTGTCACGGGAAGCTGATTATTGTGGAAGCAGCTCACAGCTGCTCAGAGTATGTCTACACTGCAATCAAATCCCCATGGCTGACCCATGCCAGCTGACTCAGGATGGTGGGGCTTGGGCTATGGGGCTGTTTGCACAGCACAAGCCAGCTGTGGGCATCTAACTGCAGTGTAGATGCACTCTGCCTGCTGCAGGGTCTACACAATGTGTCTGGAGCAGGCTCTTATTTCAGCATTTCTGGGTACCGGGGATAATGTCAGATCTGAGATTTTCAGCTCTACGGGGGCAGGAACCAGAGCTTCACATAGTGGGCTGCAACATCTGGTGCCATGGGGCCCTGATCCCTGAGGGGGCATCTGGGGTCACAGTAATCATAATAATAATAATAATAATCTTCTGTAGCTGGAATATCAATACAAACCCTTCTGGCATGAGTGTGTGTGGGGACAGACAGACAGATGGACTCACCAGGAGCTGAGCAGATCTCCTGGCTGCTGGGACTAGGTGCTGGGAACAGAAAGGTGATGTGTGGTTAGTGCTGGAGATAAAATCTCCCCCTTTTCTAAGGTCCCTCTGCAGGGACAAAAGCTGCCTTTAATAGACAGGGGAATAAATTCTTGATTTGTGTTTTGGTGAAGAAGCAAACCAGGCAGGATGTTAGATCTGGGGCATGGAAGGTTCCTTGCCTTTCATAGGGGATGTGCTTGGCTATGCTGCCTCTAATACTAACCACAGGCTGCTCCTGGAGTCAGGAAGAGAACCCAGGAGTCCTGGGAACCAGGAGCGGCTCTAGACATTTTGCCGCCTCAAGCACGGAGGGTCCGCTGGTCCGGCGGCTTCGGTGGCCCTCCCACAGGCGTGCCTGCGGGAGGGCCACCGAAGCTGCCGGACCAGCGGACCCTCTGCAGGCACGCCTGAGGGAGGTCCACCGAAGCCGCGGGACCAGTGGATCCTCCGCAGGCATGCCGCCGAAGGGAGCCTGCTTGCTACTCTAGCAGCGACCGGCAGAGCGCTTCCCGCAGCTTGCCGCCCCAGGCATGCGCTTGGAGCACTGGTGCCTGGAGCCGCCCCTGCTGGGAACCAACACCCCACTGTTCTCCCACGATCAGTTGAGTGACCCAACAACAAAGCTGGTGTCATGTCTCCATCAAGGGGCTGTTACACATGGAGGATAACAACCTACTTTTGCCAGTCACCCCTGTCGCTCAACTATCTATCTCTGGAAAATCTCTCTGCCATTGCATGGATTGTACTCACTCTGCTGTGTTTCCCCTTTATCAGTGATGCTGAGGTGCTGGGCAGGGCTGAGCTGGGATCTGGTCACCCGGCTGTCGCTGTCCATGATCTCGTACGCGCAGGAGTAATTCCCGGAACTACCCCTGGATACTGCGTGGTCCCAGCTGTAAGTGAAGTTCTCCTCCGAGCCCGTCTGGGACCAAACCTCCTCCCCATCTTTACAGAAGACGATGTGGATGGCTGGGGCCTGGGAGATCACGGTGCATTGCAGAAGCACAGAGTTCCCCGGCTGGGCGGAAGTCTGGCTCAGGTAGAGGGTGGGGGCAGGGAGAGCACCTGGGAAGGGGAATGGGTCAGAGCTGTTAATGTGGTGCCTATTTCAGGTGGAGCCAGGGAGCAGTTTGCCAAAGGAAGTTGGTTGCTGTGGAAGCAGACTCAGGCTGGCGCCGCTCGGGCAATGGGTTGTTTGCACAGCACGAGCCAGTCGCAAATGTCAAATTACATTCTAGACGTACTCGCCTTAATAATAATCTGCTGTAGCTGGAGCCTTTTCTGTCAATACAAACCGCTCTGGCAGGATGGATAGACAGAGGGGTGAGTGTATCAGGGGACAGACAGACAGATGGACTCACCGGGAGCTGAGCAGATCTCCTGGGGGCTGGTACTAGGCGCTGGGAATAGAAAGGTGATGTGTAGTTAGTGCTGGAGATAAAATCCCCCCCTTTTCTGAGGTCCCTCTTGAGGGACAAAAACCGCCTTAATAGATAGAAAAAAATTGCTGATTTGTGTGTCGGTGAAGAAGCAAACCAGGCAGGACATTAGATCTGGGGCAGGGCAGGTCCCTCGCACACACAGACCTTGGTTGAGCTGGGAACTGCCTTTCCCTTCAGGTCTCTAGAGGGCCAGATCCTCAGCTGGTGTAAACCGGCATTGAGTCCAGTGGAGCTACACTGATTTACACCAGCTGGGGTTGTGCCCCCATTGACTCCAGTGGAGAGACACCCATTCACACCAGCTGGGGATCCGGCCCATTAGCTCTCACACTCAGTGCTTCTACTGGTTTCCATTTCTCCCCACTGAAGAGGATTTGCGGACAATCAGGCCAGGTGCTGCTCTCGGTGCTGTTTTCTCCCCATCTGCTATGAATTAGCACAGTGTTACCGGATACTCACTGGGAAGCAAGAGGCACAGATCATTGGATCATTGGAGCGGTTGGGGGAACTGATCAGGGTGGAAATAGCCCAGTGGCTTCTGCTCCTGATGAGGTTAGGAAGGGACAATCCACAGTCGTTCCCAGATCCCACCTGCCCCCTTTGCCCTCTCTGAATTCAGCAGAAGGGAAACTCTGGTCTTTCTCTCTGCTCCGATCTACCCCCATCTGCTCCTCTTGGTAGGATTCTCCAGCCAGCCCCTCTCCCAATCCCTAGTGTCTGTAGGGCTCAGGCAGGAGTGGGGAGGGATAGCTCAGTGGTTTGCGCATTGGCCTACTTAAACCCAGGATTGTGAGTTCAATCCTTGAGGGGGCCATTTGGGGACTGGTCCTGCTTTGAGCAGGGGGTTGGACTAGATAATCTCCTGAGGTCCCTTCCAACCCCAATAATCTATGATTCTATGCTGCAGCCTTTCTCTGACCTGCTATGTCCATTCCTCAAGTCTGATATTTGTCACCACTCCCCATTTCCTGCACCCCCCTTTCCCTCCCTGGCCACAGCTTATCTATTTAGGGCTGCAAGACAGAGAACCAAAGGAGCCTGGTTTGCTTGTTTGAGTCTTAATAGATCATTGAGGAAACACCTCCCCTCCCATCTCACGGCCTGGGGACCAAGACAGCCCCTGGCTAAAGGCACAGCTGGGCCAGGATGAAAGGTCACTGGGTCATTGGGGGGCATGAGATGTCAGATGAGCCTGACCCTTTTGCCTCCACCCTGGTCCCCAGTCCCTGGTGTGAAGCACCCAGCTCCCCTAGGGAGAAATTCACCCTCTGGTGTTAAGGGGATATAAATGGGGTCTGAGCTTCATGTGGGAGCCTCTGCACAGGGGTGAATTTGTGCCCCAGAGAACAGCAGCCATGGGACTGCACAGTGTCCCCCTGCCGTGTCCTCCATCCCCAGCTCTAGGCACTTCTTCCCTGACAGTCCCCGCTCCCCATTCTGGGCTCCTGCAGAGTCTGCTGTCCCTGCTGAGAGATGGACACCAGGTCCCTTCCCCCATCCCGGTCCTTTCTGCATCCCTGCTCATTCTGGTGTCCCTGCTGGGAGGCGGGTACGAGGATACTGCCAGATGGGGAAGAACACAAGGCAGTTGAGAAAGAGCATCCAGAAGTGAGCTCTGAGCAGGTGGGAGCCACAATCAGTGTGACTAAGCAAGTGGGGGAACCACACAAAGAAACATGTGGGAAAGAAAGTCTTGTGAACAGAGGTTAACACCTCTGCAGGAAGCCAAGCAGCAGAGGGCCTCAAAGGAAATCTGTCAGGAGTACAAGGCAGAGCAGTTTTGCAGAGAAACTTTGCAGAGTAATTGATGCAGAAGTGGCTTGTGCTGGGACGGTGGCTGGGCACATTTCATCCCTGGGATGGAGTCAGCTATGCAGAGGAGATGGACAGGGGAGATTTGGGGCAGCTCAGATGTTCAGGGCAGGGCCGGCTCCAGACCCCAGCGTGCCAAGCGCGCGTGTGGGGGGCATTTTGCCGGGAGGGCGGCAGGCGGCTCCGGCAGACCTTCCGCAGTCATGCCTGCAGGAGGTCCACCAGAGCCACGGGACCAGCTCGATTTGGAGCATTCAACAGCAGAGTCAAGGGAGAGAATTAGTTCAGGAGTGGGTGGATCAGCTTATGTGGCCTGCATCTTGCAGGAGGTCAGACTAGATGATCATAATGGTCCCTTCTGATCTTGAATTCTATGATTCTATGACTGCGGAGGGTCCTCTGGTCCCGCGGCTCCGGTGGACCTCCCGCAGGCATGACTGCGGAGGGTGCACTGGTCCCGTGGCTCCGGTGGACCTCCCGCAGGCACGTCTGCAAGAGGTCCCCCGGAGCCGCGGGACCGGCGACCAGCAGCACGCCCCCCGTGGCATGCCGCCCTGCTTGGGGCGGCGCAATTCCTAGAGCCGCCCCTGGTTCAGGGGATGTGCCCCAGGGTGAGTTTGGCCCATACTTTATGCCCTGAAGTCAGAGATGGGGGCACAGAGCCGGGCTGTGATAATCAGGGTGTGACAGAACAATAGCTCCACTGCTGCTCGCACTGCCTGTGGGACAAGGGCAAAGAGAATCGCACCCTGTGGGAGAGATGCCTGCAGCCTCCGCAGGGACGCACCTCCCAGCGACAGACAGAGCAGTTCTCCCAGCCACTGGGGCCAGATCCCCAGCAGGAGTAAATCAGAATCTCTCTGCTTGAGTCCATGGGCCAGGTCCCCAGCTGGTGTAAATTGGCCTTTCTCCATTGGTATCCATAGGGCTCTGCCAGTGTACACCAGCCAAGGAGCTGGTCCCTGATTCTGCCCCTGGTGCAACTGCTTCAGGCAGAGGAGTTTGCCCCAATGTCTCCATGAAGTGAGGGGAGACCTGGGGGGACAGAGCTGGGCTCGGATCCCCAGGGTCTGGCCCAAGAGCGTCTCCGTGAGCTGTGGGGTCTGACTCCTCTCCACTGCTCCTCACCTGGCCTGTGCAATGGGGACAAGTTGAATCTGGACCTGTCAGAGCCTCCAGGTGACACTCAGTGTGTGAGAAACGTGGCTGCAGTGGCTGAGCCCAGCCCCCTGCTCCAGTCAAACGGGACATGACTGTTTCCCGACTGGAAACCACCCCAAAGGAGCTCATTGACTGTCTCTGTCAGACCTGCCAAGTGTCACACACACCACAGGCATTTGTCAGCCCTGTCACCATGTGTAGAAGCTGTGGGTGTGGGACTGGACTCCACACTTGGTGTCCTGGATCCTGGTGGTGGAACTCAGCTACAAGACCCTACACTCTAGGCCCAGCTCTTCCACTGCGTGTTATTAACTTCACTCTTCACTTCACAGCCCCTAGTACTATCCAAGCGCTCATGTCCCTGCAGTTTAGGTGACAGTTGTCATTCACCCCTTGTGTGAATAATGAACGGTACACAAGGTCCCTTGAAGTGGTGCTGGTAATAGAGGAGAGGGTTCTCACATTGCAAACCCCAGTCTCATTCACTTTTTCCTGGTGCCTTTAAGAGGGAATGTGCCAGATTTATGTGCTTGGCTATGCTGCCTCTAATACTAACCAGTCTGCTCCCAGAGCCAGGAAGAGAACCCAGGAGTCCTGGGAACCAACAATCCACTTCTGTCTTACTAACAGTTGTGTGACCCATTGTCTACAGCTATGGGCTGGTGCACACAGAGGATAACAACCTACTTCTTCTGCCTGGCACCCCTGTCACTGAGCTATCTGCATCTGGATTCTCTCTCTGCCACTGCATGGACAATTGCACTTGCTGTGTTGATCACCCCCCTCTTACCAGTGATGCTGAGATGCTGGGCAGGGCTGAGCTGGGATCTGTTCACCTGGTTGTTGCTGTCCTTTATCTCGTACCTGCAGGAGTAATTCCCGGTGCTACCCATTGACACCGGATTGACATAGTTGTAGGCGACCTCCTCCTCCGAGCCCGTCTGGGACCAAACCTCCTCCTCGTCCTTACAGAAGACGACGCGGGTGACTGGGGCATGTGAGATCAAGGAGCACTGGAGCCACATGGAGACGCCCGGCTGGGTGGATGTCTGGCTTATGTAGAGGGTGGGGGCAGGGAGAGCGCCTGGGAAGGGGAATGGATCAGAGCCATCAATGGGGCTGTCGGTGGAGCTCTGTCTATTTCAGCTGGACTCCAGGGAGCAGTTTGCTAAAGGAAGCTGGTTGCAGTGGAAACAGCTTGCAGCTGCTACAGGTATGTCTACACTGCAGACAGCAGGGCCGGCTCCAGGCACCAGCCTACCAAGCATGTGCTTGGGGCGGCACCTTGGGAGGGGGCAGCGATCGGGGTTTGGTTTTGTTGTTTTTGGTTTGGCCAGGCGGCGCTGAGGGGAGGGGGGGACTTGGGCGGTGCGACGCGGTGCTCAAGGGGCGGGGACTTGGGCGGCACGACGCTCAGGGGGGCGGGGACTTGGGCGGTGTGACGCAGCGCTCGGAGAGGCGGGGACTTGGGCGGTGCTGGGGAGGGGGCGGGGACTTGGGTGATGCGGCGCTCGGGGGGGTGGGGACTTGGGCGGTGCGACGCGATGGTTGGGGGGGTGGGGACTTGGGCGGCGTGACGCAACGGTGGGGGGGCGGGGACTTGGGCGGCGCGACGCTCGGGGGGGCGAGGACTTGGGTGGCGCAACGCTCGGGGGGGCGAGGACTTGGGCGGTGCGACGCTCGGGGAGGGGTCGGGCGGCGCTCTTTTTTTTTTTTGCTTGGGGCGGCAGAAATGTTATAGCCGGCCCTGGCAGTCAGAAACCCGCGGCTGACCCGTGCCAGCTGACTTGGACTCGCAGGGTTCAGGCGACGGGGCTGTTTACACAGCACAAGCCAGCCATGGGCCTCTAATTACAGTGTAGACGTACTGTGCCCGCTCCAGGGCTATGGGGTCTGTGCAATGGCTCTTGAGCAGGCTCTTATTTCAGCACAGCTGGGTACCGGGGGGATAATGTCAGATCTGAGATTCTCAGCTCTTCAAGGGCAGGGACCAGAGCTTCACATGGCGGGGAGGTGGTGCAGCATCTGGCACGATGGGGCCCTGATCCCTGAGTGGGGTGCCTGTGGTCACAGTAATAATAATAATAATCTTCTGTAGCTGGAAGGCTTTTCTATCAAGATAAATAGATAGACAGAGGGGTGACTGTGTCTGGAGACAGACAGACCGACGGACGCACTCACCGGGAGCTGAGCAGGTCTCCTGGCTGCTGGGACTCAGCACTGAGAACAGAAAGGTGCCCTGTGGTTAGTGCTGGAGATAATATCCCCCCTTTTTCTGAGGTCCCTCTTCAGGGACAGAGAAAACCTTCCTGATTCATGTTTCAATGAAGAAGCAAACCAGGCAGGACGTTAGATCTGGGACTTGGCAGGTTCCTCGCACACACAGACCTTGGCCGAGCTGGGACCTTCTTTCCCTTCAGCTCTCTGGAGGGCCAGATCCTCAGCTGGCGTAAACCGGCATTGACTGCAGTGCAGCTACACTGACTTACACCAGCTGGGGATGTGTCTCCTCTGACCCCAGTGGAGCGACATCCATTCACACCAACTGTGGATCTGGTCCAGCTGCTCTCATGCTCAGCGTTTACACTGGTTCCCATTTCTCTCCCACTAAAGCGGATTTGCCGACAGTCTGGGCCAGGGGCTGCTCTCGGTTCTGTTTTCTCCCAATCTGGTACAAATTTGCACAGGATTCCCACATAAAGCCAGAGGTACAGAGACAGGAACATCAGGGGCACTGGTGGGAATCGCAAGGGATGGAAACAGCCAAGCAGCATCTGCTGCTGCCAGGGTCAGCAGTGGACAATCAGCAGTGGCTCCCTGCTCCGTGCTCCCACCTTATGCCTTTGCCATGTCTGACTTCAGCAGAAGGGAAGCTCCAATCTTTCTCTCTGCTCAGATCTGCCTCTGTCTGCTCCCCTTCGTAGGAAACTCCAGCCAGCACCTCTCTCTGCTCCCAGGCCCCCATGGTGTCTGCAGGGCTCAGGAAGCAGAGACTCTGCAGCCTCTCTCTGACCTGCTCTGTCCCCTCCTTGGGTCTGATATTTATCACTGCTCCCCATTTCCTGCACCACATCATCCCCGTTCCCCACCCTGACCGCAGCATCTCTATTTAGGGCTGGAAGATTGAGAACTGAAGGGGCCTGGTTTGCTTGTTCGAGTCTAAAATGTCACTGAAGAAACACCTCCCATTCCATCTCACTGCCTGGGGACCAATATAGCCCCCTGGCTAAAGGCACAGCTGGGCCAGGGTGGAAGGTCACTGGGAGATTGCGAGGCCTGGGATGTTGGATGAGTCTGAACTTTTTGCCTCCACCCTGGTCTCCAGTTCCTGGTGAGAGTGACCCAGCTCCCCCACAGGGTAATTCCCTCTGGGCTTAAAAGGGACATAAATAGGGTCTGGGACTCATGCTAGTCCCTCTGCACAGGGCTGAATTCCCCCCAGAGAACACCAACCATGGGGCTGCACTGGCTTCCATAGGCGGCAGGTTCGTATAATTTTTGGTGGGGCCCAAAATGGTGGTTTCCCCACCCCGCTCTCACCCTGTAAGCTGATATAAAATGAAGCTACAATGCGTCAGCACCACAAGATTACAAGGGTCAATTAAAAGTGGAAAGTCAGAAGCAGCACTTGCAACAAAATTTAATACTGTATATTGAAGCAGGCACCTGTTGTGACAAAGTGGGAATGTTCTTAATGTTTTCTCTAAATATTGTGTGGGTGCCTCAGTTTCCCCTGCAAGGTGCCAACTGACGGTGTTGGGGACAAAGAGATCAGGTGGCCTCCTTGTCCAGAAGAGACACAAAGGCCAGATGAGGGAGTGTCAGTTTGGAGCTGGCTGGGGAAATCGGGAGAGGACCAGAACTTGGGTCTGGGCTCCCCACCCCCCAAGATGGACCTGACTGAGGGGTCCTGTTTTCTGTACCTATAAGCTCTGTTTTAGACTGTGATCCTGTCGTCTAATAAACCTTCTGTTTTACCAGCTGGCTGAGAGTCAGGTTTACTGCAGAGTTGGGGTGCAGGGACCTCTGGTTGCCCCAGGACCTGCCTGGGCACACTCGCTGCGGAAAGCACATGGTGTGGAAGGGGATGCTGAATGCTCCGAGGTCAGACCCAGGAAGGTGTAAGCTTCTTGCCCTGGAGACAGTCTGCTCCGAGAGAGGAGGCTCCCCCAGAGTCCTGACTGGCTTTGTATGGAGTAGTTCCAAAGCATCCCAGCATCCCCTTCCACACCATGCGCTTCCCGGAAGTCTGCACAGGCACTGACACTCCCTCCTCTGGCCTTTGTCTCTTTTCCAGGCATTAGGAGGCCACTTGATCTCTTTGTTCTCCAACACCTTCAGTTGGCAGCTTGCAGGAGAGTGGCCCAGGCCATCAGTTGCCTGGAGACAGGGTTGCAGCCATTCTCTGTGCAGACGGCATCACACTGGCCCTCTAGGGCTCTACAACAATCACACCCCCTTATCCCACCATCTAGATCCTTGAGAAATGCATAGGGGAAACTCAGGCACCCACACAGTATTCAGAGAAGAACATTCCCATTTTGTAACACCTGTATACGACTAGTTATATACTTTAAAGGGGTGTAAAATAATCAAGTATTGTGCTAAACACAATGATACTCCAAACTAACCACCAAATTTAAGGTGCACGTTTTTCCCCTCAGGTGAGGGCTCTGGGGTGGGGCTGGGGATGAGGGGTTCACAGTGCAGGAGGGTGCTCAGGGGTGGGGTGCTTGGGGCACAGGGCTGGGGATAAGGAACTTGGGATGCAGACAGGCTGCCCCAGGGCTAGGGCCAGAGAGGACTCCCCCCTACACCCCGTTACCGGCAGCAGCTAGCTCCAGGGGAGGGACCCCTCCTCTCCCCACTCCTCTCCCCCCTCCCTGCAGCACACTCACTCTGCACCACACTCACTGCACATGCTCCTAGGGACTCTCTCAGGTCCAGAAACCCCACTCACCTCCCCTATGGTGAGTACCGGGTGTCACGAAGTCCCTGGGCGATGCTCTGGAACTGCTCCCCACCAAGCCAGGCAGGACTCTGGGGAGCCTCCTCTCCCTCGGAGCAGCCTATCTGCAGGGCAAGAAGCTCATACGGCTTCACCTCCTGGGTCTCTCCTTGGAGCATTCAGCATCCTCTGCCCCTCCGTGCGCTTCCCACAGTGAGCCCACCCCAGCAGGGTCCTAGGGAAGCCACAGGGTCCTGCCCCCCCCCACTTCGCAGTCAGACGTGACTCTCAGCCAGCCAGTAAAACAGAGGTTTATTTGATGACAGGACGGGGTCTAAAACAGAGCTTATAGGTACAGCGAACCAGACGCCTCGGCCGGGTCCATCCTGGGGGGCAGTGAGACAGACCTCCCCCCATCTGCACTTCACTCCTCATCCCCAGCCAGCTCCAAACTAAACACCCGCTCCAGCCCCTCCTCCTCTGCTCAGCCCCTTTCCGGGCCAGGAGGTCACCTGACCTCTTTGTCTCCCACACCTTCAGCTGGCATCTTTGCAGAGGAGGGGCCCAGGCCATTAGTTGCTAGGAGACAGAGTGCCAGGCATTTAGGTGCACTGGCCTTTTGCTCTGCAGCAAAGAACTGCATAGGGGACACTGAGGCACCAACACAGTATTCAGAGAAAACATTAAGAACATTCCCAGTTCATCACACCAGGGGGGGGGTTGCCATCATGTGTGGCCTCCCCACCGCTGCTGCTGTCCCGGGGGGGGGCAGGGGAGAGAGCTCCCAAGCACCTGTGTGCCTCTTTCCTCCTCCTCTCGCCCTCTTCCCCTCCCCCGGTGCTCCAAGAGGCTGCTGGCTGCTGATCTCTATAGCCTTAGGCAGAAGCAGCACAAACAAAGGAGAGAGGCACTGGCTGTTTTCTTTCAGGCAGGGAAGCTCCGAGGCGGGGGCAGGGGAGAAACCCAGCTCCAAATACTAGTGGAGCAGAGCCCTCAGCCTTGAATATTCCTGGGGCTTAAGCCCCTTGAGCCCATATAAGTTGGCACCCCTGCTGGCTTCCCCACTCCTCCACACCCACTTCTGCACACCCTGCCTTGAGTGCTCCTGCTGCCCATTCTGAGTTCCTGAGGAGTCTTCTGATCCCTGTTGAGTACAGGACACTTCCAGGTGGGCAAGAACACAAGGCAGTTAGGAAAGAGCATCCAAAAGTGACCTCTGAGCAGGTAGGAGCTGGAATCAATGTGAATAAGCAAGTGGGGGAATCAGGGTAAAAGGTCAAAGAAACAGGAAAAGAAGGAAGTCTTGTGAATAGATGTTAACACCTGTACGAGGGAGCTCAGATGCCCAGAGGATCATAGTGGGCTCTGATGTTTGAGGAATGTTTTGGGGAATGGAATGATTGAGGGAACTCAAATGTTTGGTGGATGGTTGGGGAAACTCAGGTGGTGAGGGGAGCTCAGATGTTGGAGATTGTTGGGGGACTCAGATTTTGGGGGGATGGGCCAGGGGCTTAGATGTGCAGGGAATGGTTGGGGGTTCAGATGCTGGAGATGAAGCTCAGATGTTCAGGGGATGGTCAGGATTCTCAGATGTTTGAGAGATGGTCAGGTGGCTGCATCGTCGTGATTGTGAGTGCTGGAGATAGGTGACGCTGAGCAGTTTTTCGTTAAAGTCTGCAGCTTTGGGGGCATGGACCAGACCTGGGTCTGTGTTGCAGCAGACTAGCATGTCTGGCTCAACCAAGCAGGGTTCTGGAATCCCAAGCTGGCAGTGGAAAACGGGCTCAAAGGTAACCTCAGCACATCAGGTGACAGTCTCAAGGAGGTCTCTGTGACCAAACGCATCACAGGTAGAACTTTAAGTATGGTGAATAAGGTTTTCAATAAACATTCACTGTTAGATTGGGCTGTCTCGGTGGGAGCCAAAGGCTGGATTGCTTAAAGGTGACTATAGTGTGGTTTCTTGGTAACCAGTGTGATATTACACAAGCTGTTTGGTTATTGGCTTGGAGAATCTAATGATAGTTTGGGGGGTTGTCTGCTCTATCGCTTGCAGTTTTCCCCAAGTAAGCATTCTCAGTGTGGCCCCTCCAGGCAACATGATCACAGGAATTCATATATTTGGGAGATGGTTGGGGGGATGTTGTGATGGTTGCTAGGCTCAGATATTTTGGGGATGGACCAGGGGCTCAGATGTTTGGGGAATGTTTTGTGGAGCTCAGATGTTGGGGAAGGTTGGAGGAACTCAGATGTTCAGAGGATGGACGGGGAGCTCAGATATTTGGGGGACAAACTAGGGCCATAGATGTTCTAGGGTTCTTTGGGGGAGCTCAGATGTTTGGGACATGGTCAGGGGAGCTCAGATATTTGGGGGATGGTTGGGGGAACTCATGGTTGGAGGCTCAACTGTTTGGCGGAATAGTTTCAGGAGATCAGATGTTTGGGGAAACTCGGATTTGGGGGATTATCAGGAGGGCTCAGATGATCAGGGGATGATTTGGAGAGAGAGATCTCAGGGGGGATCATGTGCAGAGGGCACATTCCCACAGTGGGAGGCCTAAGTGATGGAGGCTGTTGGGAAGGCTCATCCCTTTGTCCAGCACAGCCCTGAGGGGTCGGAGGAGCAGGGAACGGCCCAGGTTTCCTCAGGCTGCACTGGGTCTCAGTGCAAAGGCCTCACAAGAGCCAGTGACAGACCCTATCACCCCTCTCCAGTGTGGCTGGCAGTTCACCGCAGAGGCTCAGATCCCTGGGGTCTGGCCCAAGAGCGTCTCCATGAGCTGTGGGGTCTGACTCCTCTCCACTGCTGCTCACCTGGCCTGTGCACTGGGGACAAGGAGAATCTGGGCCTGTCAGTGCCTCCAGGTGACTCTCAGCTACAAGCCAGGAGACCCCGTGCTCTAGGCCCAGCTCTTCCACTGACTGTTACTATCTCCTCTCTGCACTTCACAGCCACTAGCTCATCCTGCTATGATATAGATCACAGCTGCTGTTCACCCCTCGTAAAGATAAGGAAAAGTTGCACAAGGTCACATGAGGCAGTGCTAGGATTAGAAGGGAGGTTTTCACACAGGAAACCCCAGTCTCATTCACTTTGTCTTTGTGCCTTTAAGAGGGAATGTGCCAGATTTATGTACTTGGTTGTGCTGCCTCTAATACTAACCACAGTCTGCTCCCAGAGCCAGGAAGAGAACCCAGGATTCCTGGGAACCAATAACCCACTGCTGTCTAACTAGCAGTTGTGTGAGTGTCATGTCTGCAATTAGGGGTTGGCACATATGGAGGATAACAACGTACTTCTTCTGCCTGACGCTCCTGTTGCTCAGGTATCTGCATCTGGATTCTCTCTACCATTTCATAGTCAATTCTACTCGCTCTGATGTTCACCCTCCTTACCGGTAATGCTGAGGTGCTTGGCAGGGCTGAGCTGGGATCCATTCACCCGGTTATTGCTGTCCTTGATCTCATACCCACAAGAGTAATTCCCAGAGCTGTGCATGGACACCACATGGTCCCAGCTGTAGATGACCTTCTTCTCCGAGCCCTTTTGGGACGTAACCTCCTCCCCGTCTTTACAGAAGATGATGCGGGTGGCTGGGGCATGGGAGATCACAAAGCACTGGAGCCACACGGAGACCCCTGGCCGGGCAGACGTCTGGCTCAGGTAGAGGGTGGGGGCAGGGAGAGCACCTGGGAAGGGGAATGAGTCAGAGCTGTCAATAGGGCTGTCAGTGTCCCCCAGGGAGTAGTTTGCCAAAGGAAGTTGGATACTGTGGAAGCAGCTCTCAGCTGCTAAGGGTACATCTACACTACAATGAAAAACCCGTGGCTGTCCAATGCCAGCTGACTGAGACTCACAGTGTACGGGTTACGGGGCTGTTTACACAGCACGAGCCAGGCATGGGCCTCTAATTGCAGTGTAGACGTCCTGTGGCTGCTCCAGGGATGCGGGGTCTATGCAATGTCTCTGGAGGAGGCTCTTCTTTCAGCACAACTGGGTACTGGGTGGATAATGTCAGATCTGAGACTGTCAGCTCTTCGGGGGCAGGGACCAGAGCATCACTGCAGTGTGGCGGCTGCCCCACTCCTGGATAAACAAGGCTGTGGACAGGTGACCTAGCAGCCTCAGTTGTGGTCATGCCCCAATCAGGGCCCAGCTGGCCCTTAGAACAGGGCAGTGGTCCAGGAGCAGTCTCCCTCTAGCTGAGGAGGGAGATGGACCTGGCTGCCTGAGTGCTAAAGGGCACTGAAGTGAAGCCAGACTGGGGAAAGGCCAGAGGAGCTGGGGAGCTCGAGGCTGGCAACTCCCTGGGCTGCAGGGCCAGGGCCAAGGCCCCCGGAGGTTACTGGGCTGCAGGGAAAAGGAGCAGGTCAAAACCTCCCTTGACTATGATGACTGGCTTATACAGATTGCAGTCTGCCCCAGTGAAAGGGGGCTAGATGGTGACTGGCAGTAGCCCATATGCTGAGGCAAGGTGGGGATAGATGGTGGGGGTTTCCCAGAAAGAGGAGACTCAGATCTGTGGGGTATTGCCTGGAGGGGCAGCATCCCAGGTAAAAGGGTATCAGAGTCTGGGAGGGACACGGGGGCCAGCGACAGTGAAACACTGGCAGAGGGTGTTCCGGAATTGGTAAAAAGAGCTAATTCCCAGGCAGCCTTCAGGAGGCACCGCAGCGGTGACACTTGACCATGCTACATCACATGGGGGGTGCGGCACTTGGTATGATGGGGCCCTGATCCCTGAGTGGGGTGTCTGGGGGCCACAGTAATAATAATAATTAATAATAATCTTCTGTAGCGGGAAGCCATTTCTATCAACACAAACCCCTCTGGCATGACAGCTAGAGGCGTGAGTGTGTCTGGGGATGGACAGAGAGACGGACTCACCGGGAGCTGAGCAGATCTCCTGGCTGCTGGGACTCAGTGCTGGGAACAGAAAGGTGACGTGTGGTTAGTGCTGGAGATAAAATCTCCCCCTTTTCTAAGGTCCCTCTTAAGGGACAAACACTGCCTTAATAGATAGGAAAAAAATGCTGATTTGTGTGTTGCTGAAGAAGCAAACCAGGCAGGGCGTTAGATCTGGGGCATGGCAGGATCCTCACACACAGGCCTTGGCTGAGCTGGGAACCGCCTTTCTCTTCAGCTCTCTAGAGAAACTCTCTAGTAAACCGTCCAATGGAGTTACACTGAGTTACACCAACTGTGGATGTGCCCCTGTTGACTCCAGTGGAGCGATACCCATTCACAGCAGCTGGGGATCTGTCCCAGCAGCTCTCACACTCAATGTTTACGCTGGCTCCAATTTCTCTCCCACTAAAGAATATTTGCCGACACTCTGGGCCAGGGTCTGCTCTTGGTTCTGTTTCCTCCCAACCTGCTACTAATTAGCACAAAGTTCCCGGATACTCACCGGTCAGCAAGAGGAACAGACACAGGATCATGGGGCTAGTGGACAGAACCAATCGGGATGGAAACGTCCCAGCAGCGTCTGCTCCTGATGGGGTCGGGAGGGGACAATCCACAGTTGTTCTCTGCTCTGATCTGCTCCCACTGCCCTGTCCCACTTCAGCAGAAGGGAAGCTCCAGTCTCTCTCTCTCTCTCTTTGCTCTGATCTGCCCCTGTCTGCTCCCCAAGGTTGGATGCCCCAGTCAGCCCCTCTTCCTGCTCCAAGGCCCCTGGGGTCTGTAGGGCTCAAGCAGCAGAGACACTGCAGCCTCTCTCTGATCTGCTTTGTCCCCTTGGGTCTGATATTGATCACTGCTCCTCATTTCCTGCACTGCGCAACCCCGCACTGGCCACAGCGTCTCTATTTAGGGCTGGAAGATTGAGAGCCAAAGGGGCCTGGTTTGCTTGTTTGAGTCTAAAATGTCACTGAGGTAACACCCCCAGTCCCATCTCACTGCCTGGGGTCCTAGACAGCCCCTGGCTAAAGGCACAGCTGGGACAGAGTGAAAGGTCACTGGGTGATTGCAGGGCCTGGGATGTTGCCTGAACCTTTTACCTTCACCCTGGTCTCCAGTCCCTGGTGAAGAACCCAGCTCCCCCAGGGGGAAATTTACCCTCTGGGCTTAAGGGGGCAAAAATGGGATCTGGGCCTCGAGTTGGACCCTCTGCACAGGGGTGAATTTCCCCTGCAGAGAACAGCACCCACGGGTCTGCTCTGGCTTCCTCTCCTGCTTAGTCTCTCCCTGCCCTGTCCTCCATCCACAGCTACAGCCACTTCTGCCCATCTTGCCCTGACTGCCTCAGCTCCCCATTCTGGGCTCCTGTGGAGTCTGCTGTCCCTGCTGAGAGAAGGGCACCAGGTCCCTTCTCCCTATCCTGGTCCCTTCTGCATCCCTGCTCATCCACCTGTCCCTGCTGAGAGACATCTACTAGGGCACTGCCGGAGGGGGAAGAACACAAGGGAGTTGAGAAAGAGCATCCAGAAGTGACCTCTGAGCAGGTGGGTGCCAGAATCAGTGTGACTAAGCAAGTGGGGGAACGAGGGCAAAAGGCCAAAGAAAAATGTGGGAAAGAAAGAAAGTCTTGTTGAAGAGATGTTAACACCTGTGTGGGAAGCCAAAAGACTGAGGTCCTCAAGGGAAATCTGTCAGGAGCACAAGGCAGAGCAGTTCAGCAGAGGAACTTTGCAGAGTAATTGACGCAGAAGTGGATTGTCCTGGGATGGTGGCTGGGCACATTTCACCCCTGGGATGGAGTCAGCCCTGCAGAGCAGCTGGACAGGGGTGCGTGGAGGGAGCTCAGATGCTCTGAAAAGGGTCAGTGTGAGACTGCCTGTTACGAGCAGTGGCCAGAAGACAGCAGGGTGAAAAAGTTTTAATATTTTTCCAATATTTTTACAATAATTATTTCAAACCTCGTGTGAAAATACTTTTCCCATTTTTTTCCTCTCTCTTGGTGACAAAATGCTAAAAATGGAGGAAGGGGAAATCCAAAACTTGAAGTTAAAAAGAAAGAAGTTGGTCATTTAAATGAAAATTTGTCTTTTTTTTAATATTCCCAGTTTTGTTTTTACAAAACCCCCAGAGCAGTTTTATTTTTTTCTTAAAAAATTGAATCTTTGGAAAAAAAGAAAATGTTTGAGAAAAATTCTCACTTTTTCAAAAAGGGTCCTTTTTAGATCACAGCATTGTGGTGGCTCAGCCCAGAGTGACCCCCAGGGCTGTGGGTCAGGCTGAGCTGCTGGCACCCTTGGATGGCTTGGAGCTCAGACAATGCTGCCCAGAAAGGGCCTGATCCAAACACCCTTGGTGTCAATGGAAAGACTCCACTGACTTCACTGGCCTTGGGATCAGGCCCCTGTGTAAGAGGGTCGGTTCTCTTGTGACAGAGAAATGGTTCTTCAGGAGCCTTCACTTGGAGTGACCCCAGCCCAGACAGGCCATGGGCAGGGGCGGCTCTAGGTATTTTGCCGCCCCAAGCATGGCAGGCAGGATGCCTTCGGTGGCTTGCCTGCAGGAGGTCCCGGTCCTGCGGATTCGGCGGCACACCTGCGGGAGGTCCGCCGAAGCGGCGGGACCAGCGGACCCTCTGCAGGCATGCTGCTGAAGGCACCCTGCCTGCTGCCTCGCGGCGGCCGGCAGAGTGCCCCCTGGCTTGCCACCCCAAGCATGAACTTGGTGTGCTGGTACCTGGAGCCGCCCCTGACCATGGGCAGGTGAAGGGGAGGTTGACGATGGGATCATGAATAGTGCAAAATGGGATGTGAAGAAGGGAAATTCACCTCATCCCCCACCCAGAGCTGGAAACGCAGCTGAGATGTGAAGCAAAACCATCAGCAGAGTGAGTTCCTCCTGCTGCATGTACCCTGCAGCTGCTTCACTGCACAGACCCTGAAAGGAGCAGAGAGACGGCTCCACACAGGAGAGAAATAACCAGGGCTTCTCTCTATGCTAGTGCTTTAACAGAGGCCTGGTCTACACTAGGCGTTTAAATCGGTTTTAGGAGCCTAAAACCGATTTAACGCCACAACCGTCCACACTAGGAGGCACCTTATATCGATTTTAATGGCTCTTTAAATCGGTTTCTGTACTCCTGCCCGACGAGAGGAGTAGCGCTAATATCGGTATTAACATATCGGAATAGGGTTAGTGTGGCCGCAATCGACGGTATTGGCCTCCGGGAGCTATCCCACAGTGCACCACTGACCGCTCTGGACAGCATTCTCAACTCGGATGCACTGGCCAGGTAGACAGGAAAAGCCCCGCGAACTTTTGAAATTCATTTCCTGCTTCCCCAGCGTGGAGAGCTCATCATCACAGGTGACCACGCACAGCTCATCAGCACAGTTAACAATGCAGTCTCCTGAGAATCGAAAAAGAGCCCCAGCATGGACCGCTCGGGAGGTAATGGATCTGATCGCTATATGGGGAGAGGATTCAGTGCTAACAGAACTGCGTTCCAAAAGACGAAATGAAAAAGTATTTGAAAGAATTTCTAAGTCTATGACGGATAAAGGCCACAGGAGGGACTCCGTGCAGTGCAGAGTGAAAGTTAAGGAGCTCAGACAAGCCTACCAGAAAACCAAAGAAGCAAACGGAAGGTCCGGGGCAGGTCGAAAAACATGCCGCTTCTATGCTGAGCTGCATGCAATTTTAGGGGGCTGCGCCACAAGTACCCCACCCCTGACCGTGGATTCCGAGGTGGGGGTTGTAATCTCTGCCATGTCAGACGGGGAAGATGAAGATGAAGAAGAGGAGGAAGACCTCGCAGAGAGCACACAGCACTCCGTGACCCCCAGCAGCCAGGAGCTTTTTATCACCCTGACGGAATTACCCTGCTCCCAGCCCTCACAAGCAACTATTCCAGAGAATGACGCCATGGAAGGGAGCTCTGGTGAGTGTACCTTTGCAAATAGCAAACAGTGTTTTTTAAGCAAGCCTTTTTTAATGATTGATTTGCCCTGAGGACTTGGGACGCATTCGCAGACAGTATAGTTACTTAGAAAAGTTTGTTAACATGTCCGGGGATTGAGAGGAAATCCTCCAGGGACATCTCGATGAAGCGCTCCTGTAGGTACTCCAGAAGCCTTTGCAGAAGGTTTCTGGGCAAAGCATCCTTGTTCCGCCCACCATGGTAGGACACTTTACCATGCCATGCATGTAGCAAGTAATCAGGTATCATTGCGTGGCAAAGCATAGCGGCGTATGGTCCCGGTGACTGCTGGCATTCAAGAAGCATGCGCTCTTTATCTTGTTCTGTTATCCTCAGCAAAGTGATATCGTTCAGGATAACCTGGTTAGAAATCAGGAATTTAAGTAAGGGGGGGTGGCCATTTTTCTACTGGGTTCGTGGAATGCAGCAGCTTAAAAAAAACACTTTCCTGCACGTAGCGAAGCGGGGGGAGGGGAGGAGTGAAATGCCGATGATCTTTTCTGTTTGGTCACCGGCGAGGCGATCTTCCCCAAGCTACCGGACAAGCAGTGGGTGGGGGGGAGGGGGAAGGTTGTTGATTAGCAGGGAGCTAGCGTGGTATTAGCCATGCGTTGGGGGGGGAGGGGTAAATCACTGAGACAGTGGCTTACCATGGCCGCATGCAAGCTGAATCCTGATGCCTGGACCTGTGTCTGAGATCTGTAACCCAAGAGTTGCAAGCAGGCACTATTAAGATGAAAAATGCGACCTTGTAGGGAAATCACATGTGCTATGTAAGGTGAATAGTGCTTTTCACTGTGAAAGAGTATAACCATTGTTCTGTAAAATGTATCTTTCTAAATATTTATCTCCCTCATGCAGCTGCAAATATTTCAAGCGTCCCTCCTCCATCCCAAAGGCTAGCACAGATAAGGCGGAGGAAAAAGAAGACGCGAGATGAGATGTTCTCGGATATTATGGAAGTTACACGCAATGAAAGAGCTCATCTGAATGAGTGGAAGGACGTGGTTTCAAATTACAGGAAAGAGGCCAGTGAACGTGAGGACAGGAGGGATGAACGTGAGGACAGGAGGGACAACCGAGATGAGAGGTGGCGGCAGGAAGACCGGCAGGAAAATCAGCGGTGGCGGCAGGAAGATCAGCGGTGGCGGGATGCAACTCTGGGGCTGCTGCGTGATCAAACTGACATGCTCCGGCGTCTTGTGGAGCTTCAGGAACGGCAGCAGGATCACAGAGTGCCGCTGCAGCCCCTGTATAACCACCCTCCCCCCTCACCATGTTCCTTAGCCTCCTCACCCAGACGTGTAAGAACGCGTGGGGGGAGGCTCCGTGCACCCGCCCACTCCACCCCCGTGGACAGCCCAACCAGAAGGATGTCGTTACTCTGAATTTTATTTTTTTAATGGCCTTCTCCATCCCTCCTTTCCTCCTCCCAAAGCACACCCTTACTTCTCTCCCTCTTTTTATAATGAATCAATAAAGAATTCATGCTTTTTAAATGAGTGACTTTATTTGCATAAGTAAGCTGTACTCGAAGGGGGAGGGGGAGTTGCTTACAGGGACTGAGTCAATCAAGGGGGTTGGGTGTTCATCAACAAACACAGCAGTCACACTGTACCCTGGCCATTGATGAAGCTCGTTTTCAAAGCTTCTCTGATGCGCACCGCTTCCTGGTGTGCTCTTCTAATCTCCCTGGTGTCTGGCTGCGCGTAATCAGCGGCCAGGTGATTTGCCTCAGCCTCCCACCCCGCCATAAAGGTCTCCCCCTTACTCTCACAGAGATTGTGGAGAATACAGCAAGCAGCAATAACATAGGGGACATTGGTTTGGCTGAGGTCTGAGCGAGTCAGTAATGTGCGCCAGCGCGCCTTTAAACGGCCAAATGCACATTCCACCACCATTCTGCACTTGCTCAGCCTGTAATTGAACAGATCCTGACCACTGTCCAGGCTGCCTGTGTATGGCTTCATGAGCCATGGCATCAAGGGGTAGGCTGGGTCCCCCAGGATAACGACAGGCATTTCAACATCCCCAACTGTTATTTTCTGGTCTGGGAAGTAAGTCCCTTGTTGCAGCCGTTTAAACAGAGTAGTGCTTCTGAATACGCGAGCGTCATGAACCCTCCCTGGCCATCCCGCGTGGATGTTTGTGAAACGTCCCTTGTGATCCACCAGTGCTTGCAGCACCATTGAAAAGTACCCCTTCCGGTTTACGTACTGGGTGCCCTGGTGCTGCGGTGCCAAGATAGGGATATGGGTTCCATCTATCGCCCCCCCACAGTTAGGGAATCCCATTGCAGCAAAGCCATCCACTATGGCCTGCACGTTTCCCAGAGTCACAACCTTTCGTAGCAGCAGCTTAGTGATTGCTTTGGCTACTTGCATCACAGCAGCCCCCACAGTAGATTTTCCAACTCCAAATTGATTCCCGACTGACCGGTAGCTGTCTGGCGTTGCAAGCTTCCACAGGGCTATCGCCACTCGCTTCTCTACTGTGAGGGCTGCTCTCATCTTGGTATTATGGCGTTTCAGGGCAGGGGCAAGCAAGTCACAAAGTTCCATGAAAGTGCCCTTACGCATGCGAAAGTTTCGCAGCCACTGGGAATCGTCCCACACCTGCAACACAATGCGGTCCCACCAGTCAGTGCTTGTTTCCCGGGCCCAAAATCGGCGTTCAATGGATAGAATCTGCCCCATTACCATCAGGATCTCCAAAGCGCCGGGGCCCGCGGTTTGAGATAATTCTGTGTCCACGTCCTCATCACTGTCATCGCCGCGCTGCCGTATCCGCCTCTTACTCGCCTCGGTTCGAAGGTCCTGGTTCAGCATATACTGCACGAGAGTGCGCGAGGTGTTTAAAACATCCACGATTGCGGTATGGAGCTGAGCAGGGTCCATGCTTGCTGTGCTATGGCGTCTGCACGGTTCACCAAGCAAAAAAGGCGCGAAACGGTTGTCTGCCGCTGTCAGGGAGGGAGGGAGGGGTGAGGCTGTACCCAGAACCACCCGCGAAAATGATTTTTGCCCCATCAGGCACTGGGATCTCAACCCGGAAATGCCAAGGGGCGGGGGAGGCTGCGGGAACTATGGGATAGCTACGGGATAGCTACCCACAGTGCAACGCTCCAGAAATCGACGCTAGCCTCGGACCATGGACGCACACCACCGATTTAATGTGTTTAGTGTGGCCGCGCACACTCGATTTTATAAAATCTGTTTTACAAAACCGGTTTATGCAAATTCGGAATAGTCCCGTAGTGTAGACGTACCCAGAGACTTGAAAGGACTCAGATGCACAGAGCCTGCGATGGATAGATACATAGATAGATAGATGGCTATATTTGGGCACAGAGAGATAGAGGATGGATATATGGGGATAGATAGACCGATACAATATTATTTTTAAATACTGTGCTGGGTTTATAGTTAAGCACAGAGAGCAAGACTTTAAAAAACAATTAGTGAATTTTGGGGCCCCATTTAAGCCATTCTAAAGGGGCTGATTTCCAGCAGGTGGGGGCTCAGTCCAGTCTGTCTGTCACCCCTTAAGCTGTCTCATGCTGGGGTCCCCAAAAAACTGGTAATTTTGGAAGGTTTGGCCAGAAGTGCTTGTGCCAATTATGCATGTGGAGAATCTGTGAGACCAGCTGTAGGTGTGCGAGGGGCTGCATTCCCACGGCCCATTCTATCCTTGTCCCTCAGGCAGACTGCAGTCAAGGGTGATCAGTGCCAGCTGTGATGGGGATTTTGTGATAAAGCTCCTCTGGCACAACCACACTGTGTGGACGCTGAGCGGCCAGTCCAGTTCTCAGCTGCCCCAACCTTCCCTGCCGGGTGAACATTGATCATTTCCTGCTGAGGTAATAGAGGCAGCTGTGTGAAAGCTGTGGCCACCCTAACGTGTTCCCAAAGTAACTGAACTAGACCCAGCACCTGTCCATGAAACACAAAGCCCCTGCCACTAGAGTACTTCCCTGGAAGTTATCTGGTATCAGCTAAACTGTGAATTTATACTGCTCCAGTTACACCAGTATAAGTCCCTGTACTCACCCAGGTTCTGGTATAAGAGACCCTTTGTCTGGTTTATCATATCTTGTTTTGGAAGCAACATTAATGATAAGCTGTACATTTTTAACAGTGAGGAAAATTAACCATGGGAAAAACTTACCACGGGCTGTGATGGATTCTCCAATACCTGCAATTTTTAAATCAAGGGTGGATGTTTTTGTCAAAGAGATGCTCCAGTTCAAACAGGAATTATTTTGGGGCAGTTCTCTGGTCTGTGTTATACCGGGGGGGTGGGGTGACTAGATGATCACAGTGGTTCCTTCTGGCCTTAGATTCTATGAATGAACCTGACAAAGGCTCTGATTCCACAATAAGAGTGTCCCCGTCGGAGTTACACCAGCAAAGCTCTAATGGTTTAATTACACTGGCAAATTTCCCTGTCTATAGAGGAGTTCTAAATAATCAGCTCTCCTTGTCAATGCTCTCGCTCCTTCTACATCCCCTGTCACTGGAGTATCTGAGCCTCTTACAATCATTAATGGGATTTATCCTTGCACACTCCTGAGAAATAGAAAAGTTCAGCCTCATTTCACAGATGGGGAAACTGAGGCACACATACTCAGTCACTGAGCACAACACACACAAGAATTGTCCTGTAGAGTCTGGGATTGAACCCAGATCCTTTTTCCCCTATTGTATTTCCCTAGCCACTTGACCAGCCTTCCTCGCTCACCCCCAACCCTCCCAAAAGCCTGCTGACAAGACCAGCTTTGTGGTTGACTGGAAGGCCAATGACCCTGGACATCTTCACCCAAAGAGGGGAAGAGCCTGCAGGGGACAGGAATGGGAAACAGGGAAAACCTGAGAGACACAAGGTGGGAAATCTGCCGCAGCAGTCGTACACCCTATTTGTACTGGCCTCTATCCTGCCTCCCTTCCCATCGCCCAAACCCCAGGGCAGTCAGGGCAAAACTAGACCCATCTCCCTGCCCTGCAGGGGATCTTAATGGAACCAGATGCTGCAGTACTAGAGTGACTGGCTGCTGCTCAGTAACTCTGCACACACAGTCCAGCTGCTCCGTGCAGCCGCACAGGAAGGGAACCACAGGATGAGCCGACAGCGCCCAGAGCGTCTGCAGAGTCTCCTGTGCAGACTCTTCTTCCCACACCCAGCAGTGAGCTCTCCCCAGCCTGACCCCGAGCTAGCAGTCCAGCAGGGGGGAGGGTGTCACACGCTGTGGTGTGGGATTGAAGAACCTGCTTTCACAATGTTATTTTTGTCCTCACACGTTAACCTGCCTCATTCTCACTCTCTCTCCAGTTAGTCTGTTCTCATGAGGTTTCCAGGGCAGTTTATTTTCATAGTTGTACATTTAAAGGCCAGAAGGAACCAATGGGACCATCTAATCTTAATGTCTGCACAGCCCAGGCCAAAGAGCCTCCCCAAGGGATCCCTGCATTGAGCTGCTCACTTCTGGCTGAGCTAGAGCCTGTCTGGTAGAAAGCGACGTCCCCTCTGGGTTCAAAGACTCCAAACCGCAGGGGTGAAAGTAACTTACAGGACTTATCAGTACTGCCGGAGTCCTGAGGGGGGCGTGGTCTCATCCAGAAGAGGTGGGGCCTCTCAAGATTTAAAGGCCCTGGGGAAACCAGCTGTGGCTGGGAGACCCAGAGCCTTTAAATCAACCAGGGGCTCCCAGCTGTAGAGGTGGCTGGGAGCCCCTTGGGGCTCAGGGGCAAATTAAAGGGCCCGAGGCTCTGGCTGCTAGGGGGAACCCTGAGCTTTGCAGGGCTGGGGCAGGGATTTAAAGGGCCCAGAGCTCCTGCCGCTGAGGGAAGCCCGGAGTCCTTTAAATCCCCAGCCCAGCCACCGGAGCCGCGGCCGGGATTGAAAGGGCTCAGGGCTGCCTGCAGCTGCGGGCAGCCCAGAGCCCTTTCAATCCCCGCCGTGGAAGTTGATGCGGTCCAGCACGGCGTACTGGCTGTTGCCAGTACACCGTACCGTACCGGACCAGCTTACTTTCACCTCTGACTGTATGTATGGTTATGTGTATGAATGTGTCACAAACAATGCAGCTGCAGCCTGCCACCGACCAGCAGCGACCCCAGCAACTGGCCCCTGTGGGCTGCTGCCTGCAGAGAGCCAGCAGGTGCTGCTGGGCTGGGTCTGCCAAGGAATAAGTAATCAAGGCAAAAACCACAGCCAGCCAGCCAGGGAGGGAGCCGGGAGGGAGGGGAAGTCAGAGGTGAATGAAGGACAACTGGAACAGCCTTCATGAAATATACAAGATATTTAGAGAAAGTTTTATCAATTTCAGCCTCTGCACTCTGCAGGCAGGACAAAACAAAAAGAGATCTGAGATTGCACCCGATGTCCTAAGGACATTTCAGGTGTTTAAATCAATATATGAAGAGGGTGGATTGGAATGAAAACCACTATTTATTTCAAAGGAGGCACAACAATTTCCCTGAATATTCAGTTTTCCCCTCCAATCCCTTTGTGGTTTTGTCTATGGAGGCTATTTGCTTTCCCTATAAATCTTTAGTTGCTTTAGCAAAATTGCTTTGCCCAAAATAAACCTAATCATCATGACACATCTTTCCACCATGTTCTCCATGTTTTTTGTGTTGTTTTTTTAAAATAGTAACATTTCAAAGAGGAACTGCAAAGAGTTTGGACATCACAACCATGATCCTCTGCTGGGGAGGGAATGGGATAGATTTGAACTTGGAAATGGTTCCTGATTTTGATTGTGTTTAGGAGATCCCCTCATCCCAGGGGCAGAAAAGAACAGCCACTGCCATGGTCTCACATACCCAACAACAACTGGGAGTGAAATTAATAAGGATGCCAGAAATGGCTCCTAACTCTGGGCACTGAACTGCACAGGGAACAGCTGAGTTTAAACTGTTCTTTTGCAGGCAGCAGCAGCAGGCATTTCAGCCAGTGTCCCTACTGCAAGCTAGAGCCTAGAAGAGAACCCCTGCTGGGGGGGGGGGGGGAGGGGAGGGAATGCAGAGCCTGTCTGCAGCCTTGCTGGAGGAACCGAGAAACCAATGTGACAGTGAGTTTTCGCCTTCCACCTGCTTTTATTAGCTCTGGATTTAAGCTGTGCAGCCAAATGCTTGTGTTTGTTGTGTATATTAGTATTGGAGAGATCCCCTCATCCCGGGGGCAGACAAGGACTGCCCCTGCCATGGTCAAACACACCCTCCCCTCGACCCCCTCCCCCCAGCTACTGTGAGTGAAATTAACAAGGATGCCAGAATCCTAGCCCTGGGGGCTGAACCATCAGGGAACAGCTGAGTTTAAACTATTCTTATGCAGGGAGCAGGCTTCTCTCTCCCTCCCTCAGTCAGTCTCCTTTTCTTACCAGTCCTCCGTACTGGCCTGTACCAGCTTACTTTCACCTCTGCCAAACCGGCTCATATTTCTAAACACAGAAAGGAAGGTGGTTGTGGCTGATCAGTGCAAGAGAGGACCAGGGGGAAGGAAGATGCTGGACTGGGACAGAGCAACTGGAGATGGGCCCTGAGGTTTAGCTGCAGCTGTGGGTCCTAATCTGACCTTCCCCAGAGTTTAGGGCGGGGTGGACTTGGGGTTCCAGTTTGTGGCTATGATAGAGACAGCCCCAGGCCACACAGTTAGGATCTAAACTCCCCTGAAGTCCAGGAGTGGTTGGGCACCTCGTGGTGAATGGGGAAGAGGGACAAGGTGAAGCTGTTGGTCTTGGTATAGATTTCAGGAGCTCAATGGCACGTCTAAATCTGGTGCGTACTCAAGACCTGACGCTGACAGACTGACTGAGCAGCTACGCCAGCCCACAGACATACCCAGGATAGGCTTTAGCAAAGGATGCTGGGAGGTTTAACACTGTAGTCAAGAGTACAATCCAGGGCAGATTGTCAGGGCAGGGACCGTGTTTTATGATATAGCACCATGGACACCAATGGTATTAAGGAAACAAAACAGTCACACTGACAACTCCACCAGGGCCAGCTGTGAATTTAAAAATCAAGATCGTTTTCAATACAGAACTAGATTCTTGAAAAAATGGTTTTTTGATTTATTTTTTTATTTGTGGCAGTCTCTGCTTTCTTTGAAGATTTTTGATTTGTCATTGGAAAACCAAAAGCCCCAAAGTAGTTGAGTTTTTGGAAGTTTTCAGCTGAAATTTTTCCGTTTTCAGATGCCAAAACTGACATTTCCTTCCCAATTTTCAGGTTTTTAGTTCATTGATGAAAGGTTAAACTTTAATGCTGAAAATTTCAAGGGAAATTCATCTAAAATGTCCACAGGAAAAACCATTTTCTGCCCCACCCCAGGGTGCACCATGTTTAAGCCCTCACTGGTTGCAGGTGGAATCTGCCAATGTTCTGTTCTGCCCTGTGTCCTTATGATCTCCTAGAGGTTAATGTTTATTAGCCTGACGGACTGTGCAGGAATGTTGGTAATCAGAGAATCATGGAAATATTAGGCTGGAAGGGACCTCAAGATGTCATCAAGTCCAGCCCCCTGCAGTGAGGCAGGACAGAGTAAACCTAGACTGGGGGTGAGCCACCTTTGAGAAGTGGCCTGCCAAATCTTCAGTAATTTAAGGTTTTGCGTGCCTGTAATAAATTTTACATTTACAGCCCCCCCGACAGAACCCCAGACTGGCAGCTGGCTGAACGGGGCTGGCAGCTGGGACCCCGGCTGGCAGGGGCCGGCGGCGGGAAGCCCAGGCCAGCATCGGGCTGAGTGGCTCAGTGTGCTGCAGGTTTGGGGTTCCATCTGCTGCCCTCGCTGTCGGTCTGGGTTTCCATTCACCAAGGCAGGCAGCCGGCTGAGCGGGGCCGGCGGCCGGGACCCCAGCTGGCAGCAGTGTGCCAGTAAATATTGGCTCATGAGCCGCCTTTGGCACACATGCTGTAGGTTGCCAACCCCTGAACTAGACCATTCCTGACAGGGGGTTTGTCCAACCTGTTCTTAATAACCTTCGATGATGGCAATTCCAGAACCTCACCTGGAAGCCTATTTAAGAGCTTAACTTCCCTTATTGTTAGAAAGTTTTTCCTGCTATCGAACCTAAACAGATTAAGCCCATTAGTTCTAGTCCTACCTTCAGAGTCACTGAGTATAATTGATCACTGTCCTTTTTATAACAGCCCATAACATATCTGAAGACCATCAGGTCCCTCCTCAGTCTTCTTTTCTCATGACTAAACATGCTCCGTTTTTTAAATCTTTCCTCATAGGTCAGGTTTTCTAAACCTTTGATTATTTTAGTTGCTTTCCACTGGACTCTCTCCAGTTTGTCCACATCTTTCCTAAAGTGTGACACCCAGAACCGGACATAGTCCTCCAGCTTGGACCTCACCAGTTTCCAGGAGGATGGGAAGACGATGTCCCATATCTTACATACAATGCTTCTGTTAGTAGACCACAGAATGACATTAGCCCTTTTTGCGACTGCGTCACACTGCTGACTCATATTCAATTATTGATCCACTGTGACCCCCAGATTCTTTTCAGCAGTATTGCCACCCAGCCAGTCATTCCCCATTTTATAGTTGTGCATTTGATTTTTCCTTCCTAAGTGATGTACTTTGCACTTGTCTTTATTGAATTTAATCTCATTTGATTTCACTCCAATTCTGCAATTTGTTGAGGTCATTTTCACTTCTAATCTTGTCCTCAAAGTGCTGGCAACCCCTCCCAGCTTGGTGTCATCTGCAACTTTTATAATCATACTTTCCACTTCATTATTCAAATCATTAATGAGAATAGTGAATAGTACCAGACCCAGGACAGACGCCTACAGGATGCCACTAGATACGGCCTCTCATGTTGACAGAGAATTGCTGATAACTGCTCTTTTAGTACAGTCTTTCAACCATTTGTGCACCCACTTTAAAATAATTTCATCTACACCACATTTCCATGGTCTTATTATGAGAGTATCATGTGGGACTATGTCAAAAGCTTCACTAAATTCTTCATAGATCCCATCTTTTGTTTCCCTGCTATCCACTAGGCCAGTAACTCTGTCAAAGGAAGAAAGTTAGGTTGGTTTGGCATGATTTGTTCTTGACAAATCCGTGCTGGCTATTCCTCATAACCTTGTTATCCAGGTGCTTAACAACTGATTGTTTAATTTGTTCCAGCATCTTTCCAGGTTTGGAAGTGAGATTAACTGATCTATAACTCCCTATAACTAAAAAGCGCATCTCTCTCACCAGCAGAAGTTGGTACCGTGGAAGGTTTAACCTCACTCGCCTTGTCTGGCTAATAAAAACCAGACACACCCAGCAAACTGGAGGCCCCACAGTCCCTGGGCCAGCTGGACTCCAGGCCGGCTCACAAATGTGGGAATTTTACCTGGTGCCTCTCCAGCGCTGGCACCTCAGCAGGCAGAGCCCGTTTCTTCCCCACGCTCGCTCAGGTGTCTGGCCATGGCTGAGCAATGCCGGCGTAACCCCCGTGTTTGCATTTCAGGGCGTGGTGACATCACTAGGGGAGCAAACAGTCAGGGGCTACGTGTCCCTTTGCTCTGTGGGCTGGAGACTTGCTGAAGCCTGGTGGGGCCCTGCTGGGACAGACCGAACCCTCCAGCCCTGGGTGTGGTGAGCTCGGGGGATGGGCCGGAGCTGCCTGCAGAGACTTGGGAAACTCCTGTGGGGGGAGGGGCCTGGTGAGCAGAGTCAGTGACGGGACCATCAAGGGGGGGAATGGCCAACTGTCACCTAGGGGGGGTGGGGGAGGAGCCCAACTGTCTCCTGGGGGAGGATGGGAGGAGCCCAATTGTCACTTGGGGGGAGCCCAAATGTCATCTGAGGGAGGTGGCCAGAGGGGGGACCCAACTGTCACCTGGGAGGGGGATGGGGGGAGCCCAACTGTCACCTGGGGGAGGATGGGGGGAGCCCAGCTGCCACCTGAGGGGGCTGGGGAAGGTTCAGGAAGATCCCTACAGCAGAGACCCCCACACGCTGCCTTTAGAAGAGGTGACCCCCCACCCCAAGGCTGCAGGGCACATTCCAGAGCCGAGTGGCCACTCTAGGGTCAGTGTCGGGGGTTTCGTCCATTTCCAATGGGCGTGTTTTGCAGACATTGGTGCTGGGTTTACAGGTTCTGCGATGTCGCTGCATCTGGGTGTTATTGCAGGTCACCTGTGGATGGAGCTGGGCGAATAGTTGATGTTTCGGGCTGGCAGCAAACAGAAAACCAGAGCAGGGATTCGGGTCAGTTCCGAATGCTTTTGGAATTTGTCAGTAAATCGGGAAACTCTGCTTCGGGTCATAAAAATGTTTCACTCGGGGCAGCTTCCTAAGAATGCCTGCCCCACCCAACCTTTCTCTGGGGTGAGGGCACTCGTCTGGGATGTGGGAGACCCACATGTGGAACCCCACTTTGGAGCAGGGTCTTGAGCAGAAGCCTGGACCCTTGAACCCGAGATGTCAGGGAATGTCGGGGAGCGGCGGCCCAGACCCCTGAGGATGTAGCGAGCAGGAGGAGAGGCAAAGAGGTTAGCGCATTAGATTTTTAAATCATTTTTTTATTGGTTTTACACTTGGTGTGTTTGGCAGCGGCATTTTTCCCCCCAATAATGTTGCTTCTTCTATACACAGATTTGTTTATTTTGTGGTTGTCATTTGGATGCTGGGGCTGTGCACACACTAGGATGACCAGATGTCCCGATTTTATAGGAACAGTCCTGATATTTGGGGCTTTTTCTTACACAGGTGCCAATTACCCCCCACTCCCTGTCCCGATTTTTCACACTTGCTATCTAGTCACCCTAGTACACACTAGGTTGTTGTCATTTCCGTGTCTACTTTCAGATTTGCCCTGGTTGTTAACACCCACATGAAGCACACAAATGTTACTTGCCCTGGTTTTAGAAGGGCAAACTGAGGCACCCAGATAGGAGGGGATTTACCAAAGCTCACACGGTGAGTCAGTGCCTCAGCTGGGAATGGAACCCAGTGCACCAAGCAAGCCCTGGCGTTAGCCCCAAGATCCTTCTTCCCACCCTCTGCAATGGGAAGTCTTGTGTCTTGTCAGTGCACAGAACTGACACCACTGGGCATGGAAACAAAACATAACTGGGGGCTGGAATCTGTCTGGATTAGGGTGCATCCACAGTTGCACCACCACTAGGGTTGTGTTAAAAACATTTGTGTTTGGTCAATGGAAAGGATGATGCATATACTGTGGTTTTGAGTGAGTTTTAATAAAACAACACCTGAGTTATAATCTTTAGGCAGTGATGGACTGTTTGGGGAATTGATTGTACAGTTTGTGTCTCATACCATATCCCACTGGGCCAGCCAGTTCCCCCAACCTGGGACTGGATCAGAGCCTGAGTCCCCTCTGTTGGGGAGGCTCCATTTCATTTCTGGCTGAGATTGGAGGCTTGAAGCTCTGTGATCTCTGTTTTTAGCTGAGGCTGTCATGAGATTCTCTGCTGGGTGGGGTCAGAACTGAAGGAGCAGAACTAGACAGCGGGAGAGAGAAATTTTCCTTTTGAGAAACCAGCCCTTTCCTAATGCTGAATTTCAGGAGAAGCCAATGTGGGGGTGGCCACAGGGATGTTACGCAGGTGCAGGGCCAGCTTTAGGAAGTGCGGGGCTCAATTCGAACAGTTTCGATGGGGCCTCAGCAGGGATGACTTAAAAAAAATGCATGTAAAAAAACACATGGGGCTTGTACTCGCCGGGTGGTGCTCCGAGTCTTCGGGGGCACTTCGGCGGCAGGTCCTTCACTCGCTCCAGGTCTTTGGTGGCACTGAAGACCCAAAGCGTCGCCAGGTGAGTAAAAATTAAAAAGGCACCTCTAGCCAGGGATGGGATTCTCACTGGGCGCGGGGCCCTCTTAGGCGCGGGCCTAATTCGGGGGAATTGGTGGAATAGGCCTAAAGCCGGCCCTGCCAGGTGCTAATGGCAGTGGAGGTGTCTGCTAGACAGTCTGTCTGCTACTGTCAGCTCCACAACCCACAAGACAGAGAAATACACGAAACTCTGGGGCAGAGACAAAAAACACAAATTTGCACAGTTGCAATTGTATAATTAGCCAGTAGATGGCGGCATTAAGGTGTGACTGGAAAAAATAAAGGGACCAACGCAGGTAAGATGGAGTAGTCCACTGGGATTGGTGTTAAGTGCCATCTAGTGGATGGGAAGGTGCCTTCACCTGGACAAGCCTGCAGGGGTCAGAGATGAAATATTTCCAGGGGTTTCTTGTTATCTCTGCTCTCCTCCTTTAAGAATTTCACATTGTCTAATAACCCCTCACTGGAACCCTTGCAGCACCGTTGACATTCCCAGCCAAGTGCATATCGCTGAAGACCCTGCACAGATGTGAGACATCCAAGGGGCCATGTGCCCTTCCAGTGATGGGAATCACCCCTACACCCACCCACAGATTAACCCCAGTCACTGTTCTCTGGCCAGTCATCCTGTGACTCCCCTGATGGGAACTTTACACTGATCAGAAAATAAACACCAAGGAAACTAAAAAGAGAAACTCAAATAATTAACAGGAGACGGGACCTTTCACTCAGACACTCTGCACTATTATGACATAACATTTCTATTGTGGTAGCACCTAGAGACCAACTGGGTCAGGACCCCATTGTGCCTGGCAGTGTACAAACAGCGAGCGAATGACAGCCCCAGCCCCAAAGAGCTCACAGGCTAATATCTGAATCCCAAGCATCCGCTGGAGACAGAAGAAACCCCAGTAGGGTGCTGCTTACACTGTATGCTGGCTAGAATCTATATCTCACATATTAATAATATGTACAATCCTCGCTGTATATATTAGTATGCATTAAGCATAAATAGTATAAACACAAATATTAAAAAAAATTATGTAGCATAATTTGGCCTATTCCTGTTCACTTGTGCTAAGTATCTGAGCACATTTTGCATTCACTGAAGGAAGCTTTGGCTTATAAATAGGAAAACTGCCAGGACCAGGACATGTGAGTGTTTTATCATAGCAACAGGCAGGGAGTTACTCTTACAGGTCTGTATTCAAATGTCAAAGGAAAAGGACAAGACATATGATTATTCCAGCCTAACACAGACCTGGGTGTTGCCATCTCACTGTTTGGTACCATGAGTTCAGAACAAAGAAATAAGGGGAGCACCCTGGTACCAGAGAAACAAGGTAGAAAGCTGATTGGCTTATTATTAATAGTTATAAATACACAAATACATGCAGCCATATGCTCAGTATTACATCATAGGCAACTGAAGAGCAAGTGAGGGCTGTTCTAATCACTAAAGCACCATAAGGTCATGCTGCCATTTACAATACAGCCCCTTTACACCACTCTAGCAATGCAAAGGATCTTTAAAACATTTACACCTCTTTTCTGCTCCTGGGTTGAATTCACTAAAAGTGGGAACAATTCAGTAACAACAATGGGAACAAATACGGAGGCAGGCTGCTACATTATGCTGTGCCTGAGGGGACAGAGTCTGCCACACGTCCACCTCCAAACACCCCAACGCCCTGCCCCTCCATGCCAGGCATGCTGGACTAGCGAGCCAGAATCTCACCCACTCGCCCAGCCCCACCTCCTGGCCTGTCACTTCATCTCTCTGCACCTCAGCTCCCATCTGTGAAATGGGGATAATAATTCTGCCTTGTCTCCATGGCATTTTCAAAGCCCTAAGGGATTTAGGAGCACTTGTACATGACTGTGCTCTGTGCCCACGGCCTTGTGCTCCTAAATCTCTCACAAGTGCTTTAGAAAATCTTCCCTTAGATTGTGAGCTCTCCTGGGTGGGGATTGTCTCTCACTAAGGGTTTTTCTGCACAAGGAGCAGCTGGCGGAGATGTAAATCATTGCGGGGGTGGGGGAACTGGGCGTACATGGGGAGATGTCAGTCACTGCCGGGGGGCTGGCCTGGATATGTGTGCCATAGGGTGCGTCTCCTGGGGACTCTCTTACTCAAGTGTCTGAGAGGCATTTTCCCGTTTACCTCATAGTGAAAATGGTGTAAATTAACCCTGACCAAGGCTCTCTAATTCCAGAATAAGGATGTCCCCACAGGGGCTTATCCCGAGATCACTGCAGTGATTATTTACACAATAGTTCCGCTGGTTGATTTCCTTCTGCAGACACACCCTTAGTGAGAGACAGCTCCTGCCTGGAAGAGTTCACAATCTAAGGGAAGATTTTCAAAAGCACTTGAGGGATTTAGGAGCACAAGGAAGTGAGCACAAAGCACAGTCACACACTTGTGCTCCTAAATCCCTTAGGGGCTTTGAAAATTCAGCCCTCAGACACAGCAGAATTATTATCCCCATTTCACAGATGGGGAACTGAGGCCCAGAGACATGAAGTGACAGGCCCAAGGACTCTGTAGCAGAGCTGGGACTTGAAGCCCAAACTCCCAGCCAGAATTTAGCAATGCATCCTTAGCTTTGTTAAATGCAACATCACAGGCTTCAGTCCACTTCCAGGCCTTGTTCTGCCCAAGTTGCTCATGAAGTGGTTTTAGCAGTGTGACTAACTGTGATATGAACTTTCCATAATAGTTCAGTAGTCCTAGAAACGAGCGCAGCTGGCTTACATTTCGAGGTGGGGGAGCCTCCACAATAGCTTTAACTTTTGCAGGGGCCTTATGAAGACCTGCAGAATCAATGATGTGTCCCAAATATTCAACAGAGGGCTTGAAGAATTCACACTTGTCTTTGGGAACTCGTAGGCCATACTCTTCCAGTCTTTGTAGGGTAGCCTCTAAATTCTTTAAGTGATCCTCTTTATTTCTTTCAGTGACCAGGATATCATCCAGATAGCACTGAACTCCTGACAAGCCACACAAGATCTGGTCCATAGCCCTCTGGAACAGGGCGGGAGCAGATGTTATTCCGAAGGGTAGGCGACAGTATCGATAAAGCCCCTTATGAGTCACAATAGTCAACAGCTCTTGGGATTTTTCATCGACGTGCATCTGTAAATATGCTTGACTCAGATCAATCTTACTGAACTTTTGTCCCCCAGCCAGGCCTGCAAAGAGGTCATCGATGCGAGGAAGCGAGTATTGCTCTGCACACAACACTGGGTTGACAGTGACTTTAAAATCACCGCAAATTCGGATAGAGCCATCTTTCTTCACTATTGGAACGATAGGAGTGGACCATGACCTATGGGTAACTGGTATTAGGACTCCATTGGTGACCAGACACTCCTGGTCTGCTTCAACTTTTGGCCTGATGGCATATGGCACAGTTCGGACTTTCAGATATTTTGATGGACTGTCAGGTTTAATGTTCAATGTCACAGTGATTCCCTTCATACTTCCCAAATCATCTCCAAAAACAGCAGCATGTTTCCTTAGTATAGGGGTTAGACTGGTTTCTTCTTTAGTCATCCGGTGCACTTCTGCCCAGTTCAGTTGAATCTTCCCAAGCCAAGACCTATTACTCATTAAGGCTGGGTAGTTACCTCTCACCACAAACAGTGGCAACTTAGCAGCCTGTCCATTGAGCTCCACCTTAACATCAATAGTGCCCAGCATAGGCACAGCTTCTCCCGTATACGTCTTCAGAACAGTTTTTGTTGCCTTAAGCGGAAGATGCTGTAGCTTTTCTTTATACACAGTCTTGGAGACCAGCGAGACGGCTGCACCGGTGTCCAGTTCCATGCCTATAGGTTTGCCATCCAACAACGGGGTTACCCAGTATTCATGTGAGCCCACTGCCAAAGACAAAACATGCAGTGGCACTTCCTCTTGCAATGAGGTGTCACCTTGATCATCCTGGGTCTGCTCTAGGGTATGCAGGGTTCCTCTTTTTGTCGGCAAGACCACAGGCCTCTTTTTCTTTTGTTTACAGGCACACTCAATGTGTCCCTTTTTGCCACAGTGTCGACACACCAGGTCCTTACACCAGCATTCTGATGCCTGGTGACTCGGCTTACCGCAGCGGTAACATTCTTGACTCTGCATAGTTTTGTGGGTCAGTTCTTGTGTTGCGCCTCCCTTGTAGCCAGTTCCATGGAGACAGCAATATCAACAGCCTTCTGTAAGGTAAGCTGAGCCTCTGTCAGTAGGCGCTTCCGTATAGCTTCACTGTAGAGACCACACACTAACCTGTCACGCAGGGCATCATTTAACATCTCTTTAAATTCACAGTGTTCTGCTAGCTTTTTTAAATGTGCTACAAATTGTACAACTGTTTCATCTTCCTTTTGGTCTCTTTTGTGGAACCTATATCTTTCAGCAATTACCAGTGGTTTTGGGGAAAATGGGACCCCAGGATTTCCACAATGTCACTGTAAGATTTAGTCTCAGGCTTAACGGGGTGTAGTAAGCTGCGTAGCAGGGAGTAGGCTTTAGCCCCTACAACACTTAAGAATATTGGCACCTTCTTCTTTTTTTTTTATTTATTTGCTTCTGTAATGTCATTTGCAATAACAAAAAGCTCAAAACGCTCAGTATACACATGCCACTGCTCTATATTCTCATCAAAAGGTTCCAGTGGCCTGGTCAGAGTAGCCATGATTTTTAGTGTCACTTTCACAGTCAGTGCAAACAAGCAGGTTTTTTGTTTGTTTGTTCTTTACCTTGACTTCTACTTCCTTCTGTTACTGGAGCAGCACCGGAATCCCATCCATCGTCGCCATTTGTTATATCCTTGGGGGCAGTCGATTTAGGAAGAAATCACTTGAGGCCAGAGAGCAGACAGCTAACAAAACTACCATTTTATTTACAGACACTGAGCTCACCCAACCAGCCGAAGCTGGCTGGGCTATCCCCTAATAATCTAACTCAGTTGCCATAGGAACAAAAACCATGACAACCAAATACACAACAGGAAGGAGGCAATGGCTCACCAATCCACAGCAGCCCCTGCTCAGTCAAGGCCCCCTCCTACCTCTAGGCAGGCTCTGCATCAGGCTGCTGCAGCTGCCAGCCCAGCCCTGGAGCAGAGGCAGCCCAGCAGGTTGAGGGGAGGAGGAGACATCCAGCAATGAGGAGTGTGGGGAGAGCAGAGAGGGATGGAGGGAGGCAGGACAGAGGCGAGTACAGGGGGAGGGGAACAGGGTCTAGGGAAGAGGCAGAGAAGGGGCGGGGCTTCAGGGGAAGAGGCGGGCAGGGGCGGGGACTCAGGGGTCGGGTTTTCAGCCAATAGAAATTTGGCAACTCTAGTCAGTGACTGACAATGTCCCTGATGGGGGAAGGGAGGGGACTGAAGGAGGCTGGAGGAGTTACCTGGGCAAAAACTGTTAATGCAGGGGCCTATTCTGCAGCACTGACCAATGGCATCTCCCCAACACACACTCAGAGCCCCCTCTGCACCCTCCCTCCTGCTCACAGCTGGTCAGTGGGAATCTCCCTTTGCCTCCTCCTGCAAAATGCTGCTGCTCCCACCACAAGTCTCCTCCAGCTCCGCAGGATGGGCAGGCCCCGTTTCTCCATCATGAAGGTGATGACAGGTGCAGACACCAGGAGGAGCAGGACCAGGGCGCAGCGGGTGGTCCAGATGGCGAGGGACATGGCCGGCCCTGCAACATGGAAAGGGACATGGTGATGGCCGTGTGCAAAGCAGCATGTGAGACTGCAATGCCAGTGCTGCACACAGAGCAGCAGCTCTGTAATGGGGACCCCGTGTGAGCTCCCAGAGCCTAGATCTAAGGGGGGATTATACTGCAGGGGGCACGTTTTCCTGACGGGAGCCCTAAGTGATGGCGCTTCTTGGGGAGAGTCCACCCTTTGCCCCAGCACTGGGTCACTCTTGCCGCAGTTTGCTCAGGCTACACCCGGATTCTGTTAAAAGGCCTCACAAGAGCTTGTGACAGACACAGCAGCCCAGACCCTATCGCCCCTCTCTAGTGTGGCTGGCAGTTCATCATGGGGGCGACCCCACCCTGGGCAGAGGGCAGCATGAGGCCTTGGCACCAGCTGTGTCCTCAGAAAAAGGTGATAGTGGGACGTAAGCAATGCCATGGGGCTTTTCTACCCTTCTGTCCTGGGGGAATTGCACCGGCAGAGCCCAGTTCGTACTAGGGATGACTGCGCTGCAGGCTGAGGAGTTACTGCCCCCAGGATGAGTGTGGCCCAGGCTTTATGCCCTGAGGCCAGAGCTGGGGGCACAGAGCCGGGCTCTGATAATCAGGGTGTGACAGAGCAATAGCCCGTTACCTGTGGGGGTCGGCTTCTCCGCTCCTCCACTGCTGCTTGCGCTGCCTGTGGGACAAGGGCAAAGAGAATCGCACTGTGTGGGAGAGACACCTGTAGCCTCTGCAGGGACTGGCCTACCAGAGACAGACAGAGCTGCTCTGTCAGCCACTGGGGCCAGATTTCTCATGGGTGTAAATGAGCATCACACTACTGGAGTCACTGGACGTAGATCTCCAGGTGCTGTAAACTGGCATTCCTCCATTGGAGTCCATATGGCTCTGCCAGATTACATCACCTGTCCCTGGACTCTCTTGCTCTGAGTTTCACACTGAGTTTCCCCACTGCAGACTTAGCGAGGACGTCACTGTCCATTTAACAAACCAACATTTCACTGATCCCTGGCACCTGGCACTTAGGTTGAAACTCCGTGGGGGTGAAAATGCCCCAGGAAGCCCTGAGCCAGGATTTCCCTGTCCCCCCATTCAGATGCTCTTCTCTGTGGAGCACCCTCGGGAGCCTGAATGTGCTGGAGACCCCTGCACCCTGCAGACAGCCCGGGGCTCGCCTGGTGGGCAGAGCGGGTTGTGTGATAGGCTGTGTGCACGGGCAACATTCCCCAGCCACCCCTGTGCCAGGACCAGCACCCGGCCTGGGCCCTGCTCAAGCCCAGTGCTGAGGGTCCAGGGGAGTTAAGTGCTGCCTGGCCCTGGGGCTGGCCCCTCTGCACAAGCCGGGTTTTACTGCAGAGAGCTGGGTCTCCCCCGGTGTAAGTGCTTCAAGCAGAGGAGTTACCCCAGGGGTGAGTTTGGGGAAGGGGAGAGCTGGGGGGACAGGGCCGGGGTTGGATGCCCGGGGTCTGGCACAAGAGCGTCTCCGTGAGCTCTGGGGTCTGACTCCTCCCCACTGCTGCTCGCCTGGCCTGTGCAATGGGGACAAGGAGAATCTGGGCCTGTCAGTGCCTCCAGGTGACACTCAGTGTGTGAGAAACGTGACTGTGATGGCTGAACTCAGCCCCCTCCACCAGTCAAATGGGACATTACAGTTCCCTGAATGGAAACCTCCCAAAGGGGGCTCCCTCTGGCTCTGTCAGACCTGCCAAGTGTCACACACATCATGGGCATTTGGCAGCCCTGTCACCGTGCGTAGAAGCTGTGGGTGTGGGCCTGGACTCCTCACTCGGCGTCCTGGACCCCAGGGGTGACTCTCAGCTACAAGCCAGGAGACCCTGCAATCTAGGCCCAGCTCTTCCACTGAGTGTTAACTTCTCTGTGCTCTTCACTGCCCCAGGTGTTGCCTCTATGGTACAGGTGAAACTGTCATTCACTCCTTGTACAGATCAATGTGGTGACAGATGGTCACTTGAGGCAGTGCTGGGAATACGGCAAAAGTATTGAATTCAGCAAACCCCAGTCCCATCTAGTTTCTCTCATTGCCTTTCAGAGGGAATGTGCGAGATTTATGTGCTTGGCTGTGCTGCCCTTAACGGTACCCACAGTCGTGTCTCCATCTGGTGCACATGGAGACAACCTACTTCTGCCCATCACCCTGTCACTCAGCTATGTTTCTCTGGATTATCTCCCAGCCATTGTATGAACGATTGTACTCACTCTGCCATTCATCACTCTTACCAGTAACGCTGAACTGCTTGGCAGGGCTGAGCTGGGATCTGCTCACCCGGTTGTCTGTGTCCTTGGTTTCGTACCCGCAGGAGTAATTCCCGGAGCTGCCGCTGGATACTGTGTGGTTCCAGCTGTAGATTACCTTCTCCTCTGAGACTGTCTGCGATGAAACCTCCTCCCCATCCTTGCAGAAGACGATGCGGGTCGCCAGGACCTGGGAGAATACGGAGCACTGGAGCTGCATGGAGTCACCTGGCCGGGCGGATGTCGGGCTCAGGTAGAGATGGGGGGCTCGGCGAGGGCCTGGGAAGGGAAATGGGTCAGAGCTGTCAGTGGGGCTGTTGGTGGTGCCCATTTAGTGGGGGAGCCAGGGAGCAGTTTGTCAAGGGAAGCTGATTATTGTGGAAGCAGCTCACAGCTGCTCAGAGTAGGTCTACACTGCAATCAAATCCCCATGGCTGACCCATGCCAGCTGACTCAAGATGGCGGATCTTGGGCTATGGGACTGTTTGCACAGCACAAGCCAGCTGTGGGTGTCTAACTGCAGTGTAGAAGCACTCTGCCTGCTGCAGGGTCTACACAATGTGTCTGGAGCAGGCTCTTATTTCAGCATTTCTGGGTACTGGGGGATAATGTCAGATCTGAGAGTGTCAGCTCTTCGGGGGCAGGGACCAGAGCCTCACATAGGGGGGTGCAAAACCTGGCGCGATGGGGCCCTGATCACTGAGAGGGCATCTGGGGCCACAGTAATCATAATAATTAATAATAATCTTCTGTAGCTGGAAGCCTTTTCTATCAATACAAACCCTTCTGGCATGAGTGTATGTGGGGACAGACAGACAGATGGACTCACCGGGAGCTGAGCAGATCTCCTGGATGCTGGGACTCAGTGCTGCGAATAGAAAGGTTCGATGTGGTTAGTGCTGGAGTTAAAATCTCTCCCTTGTCTGAGGTCCCTCTTCAGGGACAAAAACTGCCTTTAATAAATAAAAATAAATTCCTAATTTGTGTTTTGGTGAAGAAGCAAATGGGGCAAGACATTAGATCTGGAACATGGCAGATTCCTCATGCATGCAAACCTTGGCTGAGCTGGGAACCCCCTTTCCCTTCAGCTCTCTAGCCTAGTGGCTTCTACTCCTAGGTAAGGAGGGGACAATTTGCAGTTGCTCCCAGGTCCTACCTGCTCCCTTAGCCCTGTCTGAATTCAGCAGAAGAGAAACTCTGGTCTCTCTCTCTGCTCCAATCTGCCCCCGTCTGCTCCTCTTGGTAGGAAACTCCAGCCAGTCCCTCTTTCAGTCCATGGGGTCTGTAGATGTTGGATGAGCCTTACCCTTTTTCCTCCATCCTGGTCTCCAGTCCCTGGTGAGAATGACCCAGCTGCCCCAGGGGAAATTCACCCTTTGGGGTTAAGGGGACATAAACAGAATCTGGGCCTTGAGTTGGACCCTCTGCACAAAGGTGAATTTCAGAGAACAGCAACCACGGTACTGCACTGGCCTCTCCACCTGCTTAGTCTCCCCCTGTCCTGTCCTCCATCCCCCGTCATTTCTGCCCTGACTGCCCCTGCTTCCTATTCTGGGCTCCTGCAGAGTCTGCTGTCCCTGCTGAGAGAAGAACACCAGGTGCCTTCCCTCTATCCTGGTCCCTTCTGCATCCCTGCTCATTCTGCTGTTCCTACTGGGAGGAACAGATGGGGAAGAACACAAGGCAGTTGAGAAAGAGCACCCAGAAGTGACCTCTGGGCAGGTGGGAGCCACAATCAGTGTGAAGTAGGGGGAGGGATAGCTCAGTGGTTTGAGCATTGGCCTGCTAAACCCAGGGTTGTGAATTGAAGCCTTAAGGGAGCCATTTAGGGATCTGGGGCAGAAATCTGTCTGGGGATTGGTTCTGCTTTGAGCAGGGGGTTGGACTAGATGACCTCCTGAGGTTCCTTCCAACCCTGATATTCTATGATTCTACGACTAAGCAAGTGGAGGAACCAGGCAAAAGATGAAAGAAAGTCTTGTGAATAGACATCACCAGCTATGTGGGAAGCCAAGCAGTAGAGGGCCTCAAGGGAAATCTGTCAGGAGCACAAGGCAGAGCAGATTTGCAGAATAATTGATGCAGAAGTGGATTGTCCTGGGGTGGTGGCTGGGCACATTTCACACTGGAATGGAGTCAGCTCTGCAGAGCAGCTGGCCAGGTGATGTTTGGAGGAGCTCGGAGGGTCAGGGGAGCTCAACTATTTGGTGGATGATTGGGGAGCTCATGGTTGGAGGAGATCAGATGTTGGGGATAGGCGGGGGTTTCAGATGTTCGGGGAATGGACTGGAGGCTGTGTTTGAGTGATGTTTTGCAGAGATCAGATGATGGAAATGATCTGGGTGCTTAGATGTTCAGGGTATGATTGGGAGAGCTCAGGTAATCGGGGGATGGCTTGAGGAGCTAGCTGTATGGGGGGATCACACTGCAGGGGGCATGTTCACCTGACGGAAGGCCTAAGTGATGGAGGCTGTTGGGGAGGCTCCTCCCTTTGCCCAGCACAGCCCTGAGGGGTCGGAGGAGCAGGGAACGGCCCAGGTTTGCTCAGGCTGCACTGGGACTCTGTGCAAAGGCCTCAGAAAAGCCAGTGACAGACACAGCAGCCCAGACCCTCTCGCCCCTCTCCAGTGTGGCTGGCAGTTCACCGCAGGGGTGACCTGCCCTGGCCACAGGGGCAGCACAAGGCCTTGGCACCAGCTGTGTCCTCAGGAGAGGGTGGAAGTGGGACGTAAATGATGCCGGGGGCTGTGCTGCCCCTCTGCCCTGGGGGAATTGTACCAGCAGAGCCCAGCCGATCCAGGGATTACTGCGCTGCAGGCCGAGGAGTTACCCACTTCAAGGTGAGTTTGGCCCAGACTTTATGCCTTGAGGTCAGAGCTGGGGGCACAGAGCCGGGCTCTGATAATCAGGGTGTGACAGAACAAGAGCCCGTTACCTGTGGGGGTCGGCTCCTCCCCTCCTCCGCTGCTGCTCGTGCTGCCTGTGGGACAAGGGCAAAGAGAATTGAGACGTCTGCAGCCTCTGCAGGGACGCACCTTCCAGCGACAGACATCGTGTCTGCAGCTACGGGCTAGGGCACACAGAGGATAACAACCAACTTCTGCCTGGCACTCCCGTCGCTGAGCTATCTGCATCTGGATTCTCTCACTGCCATTGCATGGACAATTGCACTTGCTGTGTTGATCACCCCCCTCTTACCAGTGATGCTGAGGTGCTGGGCAGGGCTGAGCTGGGATCTGGTCACCTGGTTGTTGCCATTCTTTATCTCGTACCTGCAGGAGTAATTCCCGGTGCTACCCCTGGACACCACGTGAACATAGTTGTAGGCAACCTCCTCTTCTGAGCCCGTCTGGGACAAAACCTCCTCCCCGTCCTTACAGAACATGACGCAGGTGACAGGGGCACTTGAGATCATGGAGCACTGGAGCCACACGGAGACCCCCAGCTGGGCGGACGTCTGGCTCATGTAGAGAGTAGGGGCACGGAGAGCACCTGGAAAGGAGAATATGTCAGAGCCATCAGTGTGGCTGTCGGTGGAGCCCTGTCCATTTCAGATGGAGCCCAGGGAGCAGTTTGCTAAAGGAAGCTGGTTGCAGGGGTATATCTACACTGGAATCAGAAACCTGCAGCTGACCCGCGCCAGCTGACTCGGACTCGCAGGGTTCAGGCTATGGGGCTGTTTACACAGCATGAGCCAGCCATGGGCCTCTACTTGCAGAGTGGACGTACCGTACCTGCTCCAGGGCTGCGGGGTCTGTGCAATACCCCTGGAGCAGGCTCTTATTTCAGCACAGGGTACCAGGGGGATGATGTCAGATTGGAGACTGTCAGCTCTTCGGGGGCAGGAACCAGAGCCTCATATAGGGTGGTGCAGGGCTTGGTGTGATGGGGCTGTGATCCCTGAGTGGGATGTCTGGGGCCACAGTAATGATAGTAATTAACAATAATCTTCTATAGCTGGAAGCCTTTTCTATCAAGATAGATAGATAGAAAGAGGGGTGAGCGTATCTGGGGACAGACAGACAGATGGACTCACCGGGAGCTGAGCAGATCTCCTGGCTGCTGGGACTAGGCGCTGGAAACAGAAAGGTGCCGTGTGGTTAGTACTAGAGATAAAATTTCCATTTTTCTGAGGTCCCTCTTCAGGGACAACCTTTAACAGACAGGGAAAACCTTCCTGATTCATGTTTTGCTGAAGAAGCAAACCAGCAGGGCAGATTCCTCACACACACAGACCTTGGCCAAGCTCGGACCAACTTTTTTTTCAGCTCTCTACAGGGCCAGATCCTCAGCTGGCATAAACCAGCATTGACTCCAGTGGAACTACACTGATTTACACCAGCTGGGGATGTGTCTCCTCTGACCCCAGTGGAGTGACATCCATTCACGCCAGCTGCGGATCTGGCCTAGTAGCTCTCACACTCAGTGCTTACACTGGTTCTCATTTCTCTCCCACTAAAGAGGATTTGCCAACAGTTGGGCCAGGGGCAGCTCTCGATTCTGTTTTCTCCGAATCTGGTACAAATTTGCACAGGATTCCCACATACTCACTGGGAAGCAACAGCCACAGAGACAGGAACATCAGGGCACTGGCGGGAATCACAAGGACTGGAAATAGCCAAGCAGCATCTGCTGCTGCCGGGCTCAGCAGGGAACAATCCGCAGTGGCTCCCTGCTCCCACCTTCCCCCTTTGTTTGCACTGTCTGACTTCAGCAGAAGGGAAGCTCCAGTTTCTATTTCTGCTTAGATTTGCCCCGTCTGCTCCCCTTGTTAGGAAACTCCAGCCAGCCCCTTTCCCTGCACCCAGGATCCCTGGGGTCTGTAGGGTTCAGGCAGCAGAGACACCGCAGCTTCTTTCTGACCTGCACTGTCCCCAACTTGGGTCTGATATTTGTCACTGCTCCCCATTCCTGCCCCACGCCATCCCCATTTCCCGCCCTGGCCACAATGTCTCTAGCTAGGGCTGGAAGATTGAGAACCGAAGGGGCTTGGTTTGCTTGTTTGAATCTAAAATCTCACTGAGGAAACACCTCCTGTCCCATCTCACTGCCTGGGGACCAAGACAGCCCCCTGCCTAAAGGCACAGCTGGGTCAGGGTAAAAGGTCATTGGATGATTGTGGGGCCTGGGATGTTGGGGGAGTCTGAATCTTTTGCCTCCACCCTGGTCTCCAGTCCCTAGTGAGAAGGACCCAGCTCCCCCAGGGGGTAATTCCCTCTGGGCATAAAAGGAACATAAATAGGGTCTGGTCCTCATGCTGGACCCTCTGCACAGGGGTGAATTCCCCCACCCCTGAGAACAGCAACCATGGGGATGCACGGGCTTCCCTACCGGCTTAGTCTCCTCCACCACGTTATTCACACCCAGCTCCAGCTACTTCTGCACACCCCACCTTAATTGCTGCTGCTGCCCAGTCTGTGTTCCTGAGGAGTCTGCTGTCCCTTCTGAGAGATGGGTACAGGACACTGCCATGTGTGGAAGAACACAAGGCAGTATAGAAAGAACATCTAGAAGTGACCTCTGAGCAGGTAGGAGCTGGAATCAGCTGTGACTAAGGAAGTGGTGGAATTAGGGTAATAGGTCAAAGAAACATGTAGGAAAAAAAGAAAGTCTTCTGAATAGATGTTAACACCTGTGCAGGAAGCCAAACAGCTGAGGGCCTCAAGAGAAATGTGTCAGCAGTAGAAGGCAGAGCAGTTCTGCAGAGTAAGTGATGCAGAACTGGATTGTCCTGGGATGGTGGCTGGACAAATTTCACTACTGGGATAGAGTCAGCTCACACAGCAGCTAGACAAGGGTGTACTGGGGATCTCAGATGCTTGGGGATTGTGCGGGGGAGGGTCAGATGTTTGGGGAATGGAATGATTGAAGGAATTCAGATATTTGGTAGATGGTGAGGGGAGCTCAGTTGTTGGGGATTGTTCGGGGACTCAGATTTTTGGGGGATGGATGAAGGCCTCAGATGTTCAGGGGATGGTGGGGATGCTCAGATGTTTGAGAGATAATCAGGTGAGCTGTGACACTGACAGCCTGACATAACAACTTAACAAGAGGCACTGAAATGATCAACAGGGCCATTCCTTGTAGATAGTTTTCAAAGCCATGTTAAGTAGACTTGAATCCTTAACATGTTTGCCTGTGTTAGAGAATCAAGAGTAGATACTGATTGTATTCATCTCCTTCCCGAAGCACCCACAGAATCTGCTAGTATAGCACTGATAGTCTGAATGACTAATTGCCTTATGTGAATGAATGTAACTAGTTACCTGTGTATGCATAGGAAACAGAAGATTAACTTCAAAGCAAAGGGCTTTCTGGGACAATTGCTGTCAAGAGGCTATCAGTCTGCCAGAGAACTATAAAAAAGGCTAATCTCTGATCTGCTTAACCTTTGACAGGAACTGAGCCACAGGACTGAGGTCGGTAGGTTTGCTCTGGATTCACCCTGGAATTCTCATGGAAGGATTTGAACAACTTAGAGATAAGGAGAGGAATGAAGAAGTCAGAAAAATGGCTGGACAAGGCACCCTCTCAGAAATCATCTACAAAAAATGACATCAGTGGCTGGGGCACGTGCTGGGAATGGAAATAGAACGCTTATCGAACACCGCCCTCGAATGGAAGCCAGAAAACGCAAGAAGGAAGAGGAAGGCCACAAATAACATGGAAACGAACAGTTGTGAACAACATCAAGCACCTCAATGTGAAATGGAAAGATTTGGAGAGAAGGGCAGTTGACAGGCAAGGATGGCAAATGTGGGTAGCCCAATATGCAGCAAAGCACGGGATGGATTAAGATCTAAGGTCTACAACTGAACTGCCTATTGGGCTACATGTGTTTTAATTGATTCCAGCAGGACTTTTACTAATCAGCAACCCACCAACTCTGCTGTTAAACTGACCTAAGGACTTTATACACATTTATATGTGTGTTGATCTCTTAACTATATAAAACTCGCTTTCTTTTTCCCTTGGTTAATACATCTTTGATTTAGTTAATAAGGATTGGCTGTAAGCATGTATTTGGGTGAGATCTGAAATATTCATTGACCTACTGGGCAATGTGTCTGGTGTTTTGGGATTCGTAGTGTGATGTTCCACGCCATATGTTTTACAGAAATATGTTTATAAGTGTGAATATAATGTAACTGGAATATGCTTTATGCAAAAGGTCTCTTGTAAGGTATCATTACAAAGTTTATAATCTACTGAGTGTGTTCATCCTATTTGTATGAATACATCATTCTTGTATGTGAAGTTAGCAATATGAAGTATTACTCTGAAGTTCTATTGTAACTATGCAAAGTGTGGGCCACTAATGGTGGCTTGGATTCTTGATGTCTCCCATTAAGTAGGACAATTGGTTATAAATGGCTCTGTTTAGTTGTAAGGTTTCCTGTATACGGGGCTTGCCAGACAGTGAGTAATGAAGTCTCACAGGACATGTGGACATGTCACATGATACTGGAATCCATCTTAAACCCGGTGCTTTTCCATTCAGAATGAAGAGTGGGAACCCAGAGAGAGACAAAGGATTCCTGCCTTGTGCCAGAGATATAAAAGGGGATGGAAGAGAACAAAGGAGGCTGTCAGTCATGAGAAATCCCCTAGTTACCACCTGAGCTGGAACTAACAAGGTCTGTACCAGGGAAAGGATTGGGCCCAGACTAAGAAGGAGTCTAGTCTGTGAAAGAAGCTGATTGGAAAATCTCTGAGGATGAGATTTACCTGTATTCAGATTCATAAATGCATTAGGCTTAGACTTGTGTGTTTTCATTGAATCATAGAATATTAGGGTTGGAAGGGACCTCAGGAGGTCATCTTTTAACTTTGATAGCTGCTTTCAACTTTTGATAGCTGCTTTCAACTACCTGAAAGGGGGTTCCAAAGAGGATGGATCTAGACTGTTCTCAGTGGTACCTGATGACAAAACAAGGAGTAATGGTCTCAAGTTGCAGTGCAGGAGGTTTAGGTTGGATATTAGGAAAAACTTTTTCACTCAGAGAGTGGTTAAGCACTGGAATGGGTTACCTAGGGAGGTGGTGGTGGAATCTCCTTCCTTAGATGTTTTTAAGGTCAGGCTTGACAAAGCCCTGGCTGGGATGATTTAGTTTGGAATTGGTCCTGCTTTGAGCAGGGGGTTGGACTAGATGACCTCCTAAGGTTGCTTCTGAATCCTGATATTCTATGATCTAGTTCAACCTGCTGCTCAAAGCAGGATCAATCCCCAGATTTTTACCCCAGTTCCCCAAATGGCCCCCTTCAAGGATTGAATGCCCAACCCTGGATTTAGCAGGCCAATGTGCAAACCACTGAGCTATCCCTCCCCCCAAAGTTAATGGAGATATCCTATCTCCTAGCACTGGAAGGAACCCCAAAGGGTCATCAAGTCCAGCCCCCTGCCTTCACTAGAAGGATCAAGTACTGATTTTGCCCCAGATCCCTAAATAGCCCCTTCAAGGATTGAACTCACAACCCTGGCTTTAGCAGGCCAATGCGCAAACCACTGAGCTATTCCTCTGAAAATTTGTTTTATTTTGCTTGGTAACTTACTTTGTTCCGTCTGTTATTACTTGAAACCACTTGAATCCTACTTTTTATACTTAATAAAATCACTTTTCTTTATTAAAAAAACCCAGATTAAGTGATTAATAACCTGAGGGAGCAAACAGCTGTGCATATCTATCAGTGTTATAGAGGGTGAACAATTTATGAGTTTATCCTGTATACGATTTATACAGAGTAAAATGGATTTATTTGGTATTTGGATCCCATTGGGAGCTGGGTGTCTGGGTGCTGGAGATAGGTGACCTCCTGAGCAGTTTTTGGTTAAAGTCTGTGTTGTGTATTTGGTTGTCATGGTTTTTGCTGCTATGGCAACTGAGTTAGAATATTATGGTCTGTAAATAAAATGGAGGTTTTGGTTAGCTGTCTGCTCTCTGGCCTCAAGTGATTGCTTCCTACTCCGGCTGCCCCAAGGATATAACACTGGCGACGAGGATGGGATCCTGGTGCTGCTCCAGTAACAGAAGGAAGTAGAAGTCAAGGTAAAGACCAAACGAAGAAAAAAAGCTGCTTCTTTGCACTGACTGTGAAAGTGAAACTAAAAATCATGGCTACTCTGACCAGGCCCCTGGAGCCTTTTGATGAGAATACAGAGCAGTGGCATGTGTATACTGAGCGTTTTGAGCTTTTTTTTATTGCAAATGACATTACAGAAGCGAAGAAGGTGCCAATATTCTTAAGTGTTGTAGGGGCTAAAACCTACTCCCTGCTACACAGCTTACTACACCCTGTTAAGACAGCAACTAAATCTTACAGTGACATTGTGGAAATCCTGGGGTCCCATTTTTCCCCAAAACCACTGGTAATTGGTGAAAGATATAGGTTCCACAAAAGAGACCAAAAGGAAGATGAAACAGTTGCACAATTTGTAGCCATTCTAAAAAAGCTAGCAGAACACTGTGAATTTAAAGAAATGTTAAATGATGCCCTGCGTGACAGGTTAGTGTGTGGCCTGTACAGTGAAACTATACGGAAGCGCCTACTGACAGAGGCTCAGCTTACCTTACAGAAGGCTGTTGATATTGCTGTCTCCATGGAACTGGCTACAAGGGAGGCACAATACATCGGTGCACCCCCTAGGGTGCAAAAAGTGTCACAAGAACCGACCCACAAAACTGTGCAGAGTCAAGAATGTTACCGCTGTGGTAAGCCAGGACACCAGGCATCAGAATGCTGGTGTAAGGACCTGGTGTGTCGACACTGTGGCAAAAAGGGACACATTGAGTGTGCCTGTAAACAAAAGAAAAAGAGGCCTGTGGTCTGGCCGACAAAAAGAGGAACCTTGCATACTCTAGAGCAGACCCAGGATGATCAAGGAGACACCTCATCACAAGAGGAAGTGCCACTGCATGTTTTGTCTTTGGCAATGGGCTCACATGAATACTGGGTAACCCCCTTATTGGAGGGCAAACCTATACGCATGGAACTGGACACCGGTGCAGCTGTCTCGCTGGTCTCTGAGACTGTGTATAAAGAAAAGCTACAGCATCTTCCGCTTAAGGCAACAAAAACTGTTCTGAAGACGTATACGGGAGAAGCTGTGCCCATGGTGGGCACTATTGATGTTAAGGTGGAGCTCAATGGACAGGCCGCTAGATTGCCACTGTTTGTGGTGAGAGGTAACTACCCAGCCTTAATGGGTAGGTCTTGGCTTGGGAAGATTCAACTGAACTGGGCAGAAGTGCACCGGATGACTAAAGAAGAAACCAGTCTAACCCCTATACTAAGGAAACATGCTGCTGTTTTTGGAGATGATTTGGGAAGTATGAAGGGAATCACTGTGACATTGAACATTAAACCTGGCAGTCCACCAAAATATCTGAAAGCCCGAACTGTGCCATATGCCATCAGGCCAAAGGTTGAAGCAGACCTGGAGCGCCTGGTCACCAATGGAGTCCTAATAACAGTTACCCATAGCTCATGGGCCACTCCTATCGTTCCAATAGTGAAGAAAGATGGCTCTCTCCGGATTTGCGGTGATTTTAAAGTCACTGTCAACCCAGTGTTGTGTGCAGAGCAATACCCGCTTCCCCGCATCGATGACCTCTTCGCAGGCCTGGCTGGGGGACAAAAGTTCAGTAAGATTGATCTGAGTCAAGCATATTTACAGATGCACGTCGATGAAAAGTCCCAAGAGCTGTTGACTATTGTGACTCATAAGGGGCTTTATCGATACTGTCGCCTACCCTTCGGAATAACATCGGCTCCCGCCCTGTTCCAGAGAGCTATGGACCAGATCTTGTGTGGCTTGTCAGGAGTTCAGTGCTATCTGGATGACATCCTGGTCACTGGAAGAAATGAAGAGGATCACTTAAAGAATTTAGAGGCTACCCTACAAAGATTGGAAGAGTATGGCCTACGAGTTCGCAAAGACAAGTGTGAATTCTTCAAGCCCTCTGTTGAATATTTGGGACACATCATTGATTCTGCAGGTCTTCATAAGGCCCCTGCAAAAGTTAAAGCTATTGTGGAGGCTCCCCCACCACGAAATGTAAGCCAGCTGCGCTCGTTTCTAGGACTACTGAACTATTATGGAAAGTTCATCTCACAGTTAGCCACACTGCTAAAACCACTTCACGAGCTCCTTGGGCAGAACAAGGCCTGGAAGTGGACTGAAGCCTGTGATGTTGCATTTAACAAAGCTAAGGATGCATTGTTAAATTCTGAAGTTCTAACGCACTTTGATCCATCCTTACCCCTGCAATTGGCCTGCGATGCCTCCCCTTATGGAGTGGGAGCAGTCGTGTCACACATTATGCCTTCGGGAGAAGAGAGACCTATTGCTTTTGCTTCACGCACTCTAAGCAAAGCAGAAACTAACTACGCCCAAATCGAACGTGAGGCATTAGGAATTGTTTTTGGAATTCGGAAGTTTCATCAGTACCTCTTTGGGCGAAAGTTTACTCTTCTTACAGACCATCGACCTCTGACGTCAATTTTTGGACCCTACACAGGCATTCCCCCATTAGCTGCTAGTCGTATGCAACGTTGGGCATTGTTACTTTCAGCACACACATATGAAATCAAATATCGGAAATCCACTCTGCACGGCAATGCAGATGGCCTCTCGAGGTTGCCTTTGCCGGTCAAACATCAAGATAGTGCCCAAAAGGAAATCTTTTACTTTGAACAGGTAGAGAATACACCCATCACTGCTACTCAGATAAAGAAGGCAACTCGTGTTGACCCAGTATTGTCCCAAGTTATGGACCTGGTGATGCATGGAAAATCTCGACAAACCTCTCCGGTCTCATCCGACCTTGTTCCCTACATGTCCAAACGGATGGAGTTATCGGTCCAATCTGGTTGTTTGTTGTGGGGGAGACGTGTCATTATTCCACCACCGCTGAGATCACAGATGTTAGAACAGCTACATTCCGGTCACTGTGGAATAGTGCGCATGAAGGAAATTGCACGAAGCTATTTTTGGTGGCCTGGATTGGACAGCGCTATTGAAGAGAAGGCAAAAGCTTGTATGTCATGTCAGGGTGTGAGGAATGCACCCCAATGGGCACCCCTACACCCATGGGACTGGCCTGAATACCCGTGGCAACGTATTCACGTTGACTTTGCTGGCCCCCTTGAAGGAAGCATGTTCTTGGTGGCAATAGATGCCCATTCTAAATGGCCAGAAGTCTCTATAATGCAGTCCACTTCTGCAGAGAGTACTATCCAAAAACTACGAGGACTCTTTAGTCGTTTTGGTCTGCCAGAACAACTTGTGAGCGACAACGGACCGCAGTTCGTTTCTCAAGAGTTTCAAAATTTTATGAAGGCAAATGGGATACACCACATCACGTCAGCACCATATCATCCGTCCACCAACGGATTAGCTGAAAGATTTGTGCAGACAATGAAAAACGCTTTGAAATCAGCAAGGGGACAACACTCCATTCAAAAGCGTCTGGATATCTTCTTACTTTCCTACAGAAACACCCCTCATGCTACGACCCAGGCATCCCCAGCCTTTCTAATGTTGGGACGACAGCTGCGCACTTGCTTTGATCTGCTGAAACCTTCTGAACCCCGACAAATTGTGCAACATCAGCAGCAATATCAAGTCATCAGACGGGCACCCAGAGCAAAAGACCGAACCTTTAGCCCGGGACAGCCAGTTTTGGCTCGGAATTATACTTCCAGAGCTAAATGGGTCCCAGCCACAGTCATCACTCAAACAGGACCTGTTTCCTACACAGTCCGGACTGCAGAGAATGTTACCTGGCAGCGACATGTAGATCAGCTGTTGCCAGGTCATGCCAGCCCTCAGGACCCATCTGCAGTTGAGGGGTCTGACTTCACCTCTTCTGGTGAGGCACCGAATCACGAGTCACCTGTTCCTGACTGTTCTCCTCCATTACTGCCGGCGGCTGAGATACCCCTTTGCCCAGCACGAGCTGATACCACCTCCTCACCCGTTCGTGCTGCAGACCCTGAGCCCCTAGTGCTTTCGGGTGCAATAACACCAGAAGTTCGCCGTAATCCACCTAGAGACAGAAGGCCTCCTCATCGGCTGGATCTCTAGCTAGGGCGAACCCACGGTTATGGGGCAAAATAATCCCCAGGGTTTAGCCGGGAATGGAGGCAGTCTACCCTCCTTCTCTAGTCTAGTGTGTGTTTTTTTTTATTTATGGGATGTTCTTATTAGGGGGGGAGGAATATGTTGTGTATTTGGTTGTCATGGTTTTTGCTGCTATGGCAACTGAGTTAGAATATTATGGTCTGTAAATAAAATGGAGGTTTTGGTTAGCTGTCTGCTCTCTGGCCTCAAGTGATTGCTTCCTACTCCGGCTGCCCCAAGGATATAACAGTCTGCAGCTTTGAGGGTGTGGATCAGACTTGGGTCTGTGCTGCAGCAGACTAGCATGTCTGGATCAACCAGGCATGGTTCTGAAGTCCCAAGCTGTCAGTGGAAAACGGGCTCAGAGGTAACCTCAGCACATCAGGGGACAGTCCCAAGGAGGTCTCTGTGACCGAACCCGTCACAGGTAGAACTTTAAGTATGGTGAATAAGGTTTTCAATAAACCTTCACTATATTAGATTTGGCTGTCTGGGTGGGAGCCAAAGGCTGAATTGCTTAAAGGGGACTGTAGTTTGGCTTCTTGTTAAATAGTGTGATATTACACAAGCTGTTTGGCTACTGGCTTGGTGAATCTAATGATAGAATAAACTTCAGTTTAAAAATCAGTTTTGAGGGTTGTCTGCCCTATCGCCCTGGCTGGGATGTCAGTTTGTCCTGAGTAAGCATTCTCAGTGTGACCCCTCCAGGCAACATGGTCACAGGAGCTCATATATTTGGGAGATAGTTGGGGGATGTTGTGATGGCTGCTGAGCTCAGATATTTCAGGGATGGACCAGGGACTCAGATGTTTGGGGCGATATTTTGGGGAACTCAGATGTTTAGGGGATGGTTGGGGGAGCTAAGATGTTTGGGGAATGGATCAAGGGCTCTGATGTTTGGGGGCTGTTTTGTGGAGCTCAGCAGGGCCGCTCCAGACCCCAGCGCACCAAGCGCACTCTTGGGGCGGCATTTTTCCAGCAGTGCGGCAGGCGGCTCCGGCAGACCTTCCGCAGTCATGCCTGCGAAGGGTCCGCTAGTCCCGTGGCTCTGGTGGACCTCCCACAGGCATGACTGCAGAGGGTCCGCTAGTCCCGCGGCTCCGGTGGACCTCCCGCAGGCATGACTGCGGAGGGTCCGCTGGTCCCGTGGCTCGGGTGGACCCCCCCGCAGGCATGCCTGCGGAAGCTCCACCGGAACCGCAGGACCGGCGACCGGCAGTGCGCCCCCTGCGGCATGCCGCCGTGCTTGGGGCGGCTGGATTCCTAGAGCCGCCCCTGGAGCCCAGATGTTGGGGAAGGTTGGAGGAACTCAGATGTTCAGAGGATGGATGGGGAGCTCAGATGTTTGGGGGACAGACCAGGGCCACGGAGGTTTTGAGATGTTTGGGGGAGCTCAGATGTTTGGGGCATGGTCAGGGGAGCTCAGATATTTGGGGGATGGTTGGGGAAAGTCGGACTTGGGCGATTATCGGAAGGGCTCAGATAATCAGGGGATGTTTTGGAGAGAGAGATCTCGGGGGATCATGTGCAGAGGGCACATTCCCACAGTGGGAGGCCTAAGTGATGGAGGCTGTTAGAGAGGCTCCTCCCTTTGCCCAGAACAGCCCTGAGTGGTCGGAGGAGCAGGGAACATGCAAAGGCCTCACAAGAGCCAGCGACAGATGCAGCAGCCCAGACCCTATCACTCCTTTCCAGCATGGCTGGCAGTTCAGCACGGAGGCTCAGATCTCTGAGCTGTCAGCTCTGACTCCTCCCATCTCTGTGAGCTGTCAGGTCTGACTCCTCACCACTGCTTGCCTGGCCTGTGGAATGAGGATGTGGAGATTCTGGGCCTGTCAGTGCCTCCAGGTGACACTCCGTGTGTGAGAAACGCGGCTGCGATGGCTGAGCCCAGCCCCCTACACCAGTTAAATGGGACGTGACTGTTCTCCGAATGGAAACCTCCCCAAAGGGGCACATCGATTGTCTCTGTCAGACCTGCCAAGTGTCACACACATCATGGGCATTTGGCAGCCCTGTCACCCTGCGTAGAAGCTGTGGGTGTGGGCCTGGACTCCCCACTTAGTGTCCTGGAGCCCGGGGGCGGCACTCAGCTACAAGCCAGGAGACCCCCGTGCTCTAGGGCCAGCTCTTCCACTGAGTGTTAGTAACTTTTCTCTGCACTTCACAGCCGCTAGCTCATGCTGCTATGATATAGATCACAGCTGTCATTCACCCCTCGTACAGATAAGGAAAAGTTGCACAGGGTCACATGAGGCAGTGCTGGGATTAGAAGGGAGGTTTTTACACAAACACCAGTTGAATCTACTTTGTCTTGGTGCCTTTAAGATGGAATGTGCCAGATTTATGTGCTTGGCTATGCTGCCTCTAATACTAACCACAGTCTGCTCCCAGAGCCAGGGGTAGAACCCAGGAGTCCTGGGAACCAATAACCCACTGCTGTCTAACTAACAGTTGTGTGACTGACAGACAAAGTGAGTGTTGTGTCTGCAACTAGGGGCTGGTGCATATGGAGGATAACAATGTACTTCTTCTGCCTGACACTTCTGTCCCTCAGCTATCTGCATCCGGATTCCTCTCTCGGCCATTTCATGGACAATTGTACTCGCTCTGCTGTTCACCCTCCTTACCGGTAACGCTGAGGTACTGGGCAGGGCTAAGCTGGGATCTGTTCACCCGGTTGTCGCTGTCCTCGATCTCATACCCACAAGTGTAATTCCCGGAGCTGCGCATGGACACCACATGTTCCCAGCTGTAGATGACCTTCTCCTCCGAGCCCTTCTGGGACGTAACCTCCTCCCCGTCTTTACAGAAGACGATGTGGGTGGCTGGGGCATGGGAAATCACGGAGCACTGGAGCCACACGGAGACCCCTGGCCGGGCAGACGTCTGGCTCAGGTAGAGGGTGGGGGCAGGGAGAGCACCTGGGAAGGGGAATGAGTCAGAGCTGTCAGTGGGGCCATCAGTGTCCCCCATTTTAGGGGGAGCCCAGGGGGCATTTTGCCAAAGGAAGTTGGTTGCTGTGGAAACAGCTCTCAGCTGCTAAGAGTACATCTACACTGCAGTGAAATCCCACAGCTGACCAATGCCAGCTAACTCGGACTCACAGTGTTCGAGCTATGGGGCTGTTTACACAGCACAAGCCAGGCATGAGGCTCTAATTGCAGTGTAGACGTACTGAGCCTGCTCCAGGGCTGCGGGGTCTATGCAATGTGTCTGGAGCAGCCTCTTATTTCAGCCGAGCTGGGTTACGGGCACGATAGACAGAGGGCTGAGTGTGTCTGGGGATGGACAGACAGACAGACAGATGGACTCACCGGGAGCTGAGCAGATCTCCTGGTTGCTGGGACTCAGCCCTGGGAACAGAAAGGTGCCGTGTGGTTAGTGCTGGAGATAAAATCTCCCACTTTACTAAGATCCCTTTTGTGGTACAAAACCTGCCTTTAATAGATAGGGAAAAATTCCTGATTTGTGTTTGGTGAAGAAGCAAACCAGGCAGGACGTTAGCTCTGGGTCACGGCAGATTCCTTGCGCACACAGACCTTGGCTGAGCTGGGAACCCCCTTTCCCTTCAGCTCTCTGGAGGGCCAGATCCTCACCTGGTGTAAACCGGCATTGACTCCTGTGGAGCGACACTCATTTACACCAGCTGGGGATCTGGCCCAGTAACTCTCACACTCAGTGTTTACACTGGTTCCCATTTCTCTCCCTGCCTCCGCAGTCCTGACCAGGTGCTGGTCTCAGCTTTGTTTCCTCCCAGCCTCCTATGAATTAGCAGAGGGTTCCCCGATACTCACCAGGAAGCAAGAGGCACAGACACAGGATCATTGGGGACGTGGAGGGAACCGATTGGGTTGGAAACGACACAGCAACTTCTGTTCCTGATGGGGTCGGCAGGTGACAATCCACAGTCGCTCCCTGATCCCACCTGCGCACTCTGCCCTGTCTGACTTCAGCAGAAGGGAAGCTCTGGCCTGTCTCTCTTTTCTGATCTGTCCCCGTCTGATACCCGGGGTTGGATTCTCCAGCCAGCCCTTCTCCCTGATGCCAGGCCCCCTTGGGGTCTGTGGGGCTGATGCAGCAGAGTCTCTTTCTGATCTGCTCTGTCCCCTCCTTGGGTCTGATACTCGTCACCACTCCCCGTTTCCTGCCCCACACCGCCCCCCTTCCGTGTTCCGGCCACAGCATCTCTATTTAGGGCTGGGAGATTGAAAACTGAAGGGGCCTGGTTTGCTTGTTTGAGTCTAAACATATCACTGAGGAAACACCCCCGGCCCATCTCACTGCCTGGAGACCGAGACAGCCCTGGCTAAAGGCACAGCTGGGCTGGGGTGAAAGGTCACTGGGTGATTGGGGGACCTGCGATGTTGGATGAGCCTGAATATTTTGTCTCCAATCTGGTCTCCAGTCCCTGGTGAGAAGGACCCAGCTCCACTGGGAGCAAATTCACCTTTTGGGCTTAAGGGAACATAAATGGGTCTGGGCCTCATGCTGGACCCTCTCCACATGGGTGAATTTCACCCCCAGAGAACGGTAACCATGAGACTGCACAGCCTTCCCCACCTGCTTAGTCTCCACCTTCGCCATCCTCCACACCCAGCTCCAGCCACTTCTTCCTGTCCTGCCCTGACTGACCCTGCTCCCCTTTCTGGGCTCCTGAGGCATCTGCTGTCCCTGCTGAGAGACGGGTATCTGGGCACGGACAGATGGGGAAGAACAGAAGGCAGTTAAGAAAGAGCATCCAGAAGTGACCTCTGGGCAGGTGGGGAGCCAGTGTGATTAAGCAAGTGTGGGAACCAGGGAAAAGGCCAAAGAAACATGTGGGAAAGAAAGGAAGTCTTGTGAATAGATGTTAACACCTCTGCTGGAAGCCGAACAGCAGAGGGCCTCAAGGGAAATCTGTCAGGAGCACAAGGCAGAGCAGTTTTGGAGATCAAATTTTCATCCTAATTGACGCAGAAGTGGATTGTCCTGGGGTGGTGGCTGGGCACATTTCACCCCTGGGATGGAGTCAGCTCTGCAGAGCAGCTGGACAGGGGAGATTTTGGGGGAGCTCAGCTATTTGGGGATGGCTGTGGTAACTAAGATGTATAGTGGATGGTCAGTGGAGCATAGAGTGAGACTGCCTGCTAGAAGCAGTGCCCAGAAGACAGCAACGTGAAAAAGGGTAAATATTTTTTGCGATTGTTTCTAAATCAGTTTTTTAAATTCTTTTGTGAAAAATATTTGTTTTCATATTTTTTTCCCATTTTTTCCCTTTTCTTGGTGGGAAGATGGACAAAGGGAGGGAGAGGGAATCCAAAATGAGAAATCTTTAAAAAAATATTCTGTGAAAAAATGAAATTTTTCATCAATTTTGTGTAATTTTCCAATTGTTATTTTTTTTAAAAACAGCAAAAACATTTTAACTTTTTTCTTTGAAAAATTGGAAATGTCGAAAAAAATGAAAATGTTTAACAAAACCTCTCACTTTTTAAAATGGTCATTTTTAGATCACAGAATTTTGGTGACTCTGCTCCCAAGTGTCCCCCGGGGCTGTGGTTCATTCTGGGTGGCGAACAGCAGAGGCTAACAGAGGGAGTTTGCCTAGGATCTGTTTGTGAGGAGGTACGCTAAGTGCTGCATCAGGGAGGCCGTGTTGGTGAGTATCTGAGTGTCTGTTGCAGGGGACAGTTTGTCAGTTGGACTGTGTGCTTGATTGTCTGATTGTTTGTTTGTTTGAACAGTGTGAATTGGGAGTGCTTTGTTCCAGGTGGGCCTTGAGGGGGCCTAACTGCTATAAAAAGGCAGTCAGCAGCAAACCAGCTGAGCGGCGAACAGCAGAGGCTAACAGAGGGAGTTTGCGTGGAGAGAGCCCACTGAGGCTTTCATTTCTCAGGCTTCTGTGAGTTGCTGCAACAGCTGAGGAAGCTCTTAGAAGGAAGAAATCATGGAAGGTGAGCGTTCAGCTGTTGTAACCTGCACAGGTTGTGCCATGTTTGTCTTTCTTCCACAGGACAGAAGTGACTTTGTGTGTACAAAGTGCAAGCTGGTCTCCATATTGGAAGAGAAGGTTTGAGGTCTGGAGCAACAAGTATCGACCCTGCGTTGCATAAGAGAAAATGAAGATTTCCTGGACAGACATTAGGATATGCTTCTATGGGCACAACGTCCTGAAGAATCGGAGCAGGCTGTGCAGAGGGGAGAGAGGGACGGTGAAGAAATTTGGCAGCATGTGACCTCCAGAAGAAGAAAGAGGAGCGTCCATGTACCAGCAACGGAGATACAGGTGAGCAACCGTTTTCATGTTCTTTCCACAGGTACTAATGCGCAGAGTGGACTAGATGATAGATCTGAGAGAAGGCAGAAGAAGGAGACTCCACCGATTGGAAGGCATGAGATGCACTGTCCTAGGGATGGGAGTTCCACAACCACCGCTCCCAAGAGGAGGAGGAGGGTGGTTGTGGTTGGGGACTCCCTCCTCAGGGAGACTGAGTCATCTATCTGCCACCCTGACCGAGAAAACCGAGAGGTCTGCTGCTTGCCAGGAGCTAGGATTCACGATGTGACAGAGAGACTGCTGAGACTCATCAAGCCCTCGGATCGCTACCCCTTCCTGCTTCTCCACGTGGGCACCAATGATACTGCCAAGAATGACCTTGAGTGGATCACTGCAGACTACGTGGCTCTGGGAAGAATAATTAAGGAGTTTGAGGCACAAGTGGTGTTCTCTTCCATCCTCCCCATGCAGGGAAAAGGCCTGGGTAGAGATCGTCGAATTGTGGAAGTCAACGATGGCTACACAGGTGGTGTTGGAGAGAAGGCTTTGGATTCTTGACCATGGGATGGTGTTCCAAGAAGGAGGAGTGCTAGGCAGAGACAGGCTCCACCTAATGAAGAGAAGGAAGAGCATTTTCGCAAGCAGGCTGGCTAACCTAGTGAAGAGGGCTTTAAACTAGCTTCACTGGGGGAAGGAGACCAAAGCCCTGAGGTAAGTGGGGAAATGGGATACCAGGAGGAAGCATGAATAGGAGAGTGCAAGAGGGGAGGACTCCTGTCTCAGACCGAGAAAGCGGGACAATCAGCGAGTTATCTTAAGTGCCTATACACAAATGCAAGAAGCATGATGTCATAAACAGATAGTTAAGGGTTAAGGTCTCTTTTACCTGTAAAGGGTTAACAAGCTCAGTAACCTGACAGACACCTGACCAGAGGACCAATCAGGGGACAAGATAATTTCAAATCTCTGTGGAGGGAAGTCTTTGTCTGTGTTCTTTGTTTGGGGTTTTGTTCTCTCTTTGGATCTAAGAGGGGCCAGACGTATTTCCAGGCTCTCCAAGTTCCCTGAAGTATTTTCTTCTATTCAGTATAGTGAGTATTAGAAAGGCAGTTTAGTCTTATAATTAATTTCTACATTTGCAATTGTGTGTTTGCTGGAGAAATATCTTTATTTCTAGTTGCTGTTACTTTGATTAGTCTGAGAAAGGAGCGGGGGGGGGGGGGGAGGTCTCTCCTAGTTCATAAGCTAGAACCTGTATATTTTTCATCCTGGTGTTACAGAGATAGTGTACTTTCTTTTTTTTCTTTTAATAAAATCTTTTCTTTTTAGAACCTGATTGATTTCTTCCCTTGTTTGGAATCTCAGGGGAAGAGAAGGAGGGAGGGGGGAAAGGGAATCCCTCTTTGTTTTGATTCAAGGAGTTTGAATCAAGGTGATCTCTCCCGACGGCTAAGGGAGGGGGAATGGATTATTTCCCTTTGTGTTAAGATCCAAGGAAGTTGGGATCTGTGTTCCCCAGGGAAAGTTAGGGGGAACAGGGAGTGTGCTAGACACTGGAATTTCTAGCTGGTGGCAGCTTTACCAGATCTAAACTAGGATTTAATTTTAGAGGAGTCCATGCAGGTCCCCATCTTGTGGACGCTAAAGTTCAAAGTGGGGAATGATACTTTGACACATAGACACTATGACACATGGGAAACAAGCAGGGAGAACTGGCAGTCCTGGCACAGTCAAGGAACTATGATGTGATTGGAATAACAGAGACTTGGTGGGATAACTCACATGACTGGAGTACTGTCATGGATGGATATAAACTGTTCAGGAAGAACAGGCAGGGCAGAAAAGGTGGGGGAGTTGCACTGTATGTAAGAGAGCAATATGACTGCTCAGAGCTCCGGTATGAAACTGCAGAAAAACCTGAGAGTCTCTGGATTAAGTTTAGAAGTGTGAGCAACAAGGGTGATGTCGTGGTGGGAGTCTACTATAGATCACCAGACCAGGGGGATGAGGTGAACGAGGCTTTCTTCCGGCAACTAGCAGAAGTTACTAGATCGCAGGCCCTGGTTCTCATGGGAGACTTTAATCACCCCAATATCTGCTGGGAGAGCAATACAGCAGTGCACAGACAATCCAGGAAGTTTTTGGAAAGTGTAGGGGACAATTTCCTGGTCCAAGTGCTGGAGGAACCAACTAGGGGCAGAGCTCTTCTTGACCTGCTGCTCACAAACAGGGAAGAAATAGTAGAGGAAGCAATAGTGGATGGGAACCTGGGGGGCAGTGACCATGAGATGGTCGAGTTCAGGATCCTGACACAGGGAAAAAAGGAGAGCAGCAGAATACGGACCCTGGACTTCAGAAAAGCAGACTTTGACTTCCTCAGGGAGCTGATGGGCAGGATCCCCTGGGAAAATAACATGAGGGGGAAAGGAGTCCAGGAGAGCTGGCTGTATTTTAAAGTGGAAGATTGGACAAATGACCAGGGAGGAGTATAAAAATATTGCTCAGGCATGCAGGAGTGAAATCAGGAAGGCCAAATCACACTTGGAGTTGCAGCTAGCAAGAGATGTTAAGAGTAACAAGAAGGGTTTCTTCAAGTATGTTAGCAACAAGAAGAAAGTCAAGGAAAGTGTGGGCCCCTTACTGAATGGGGAGGCAACCTAGTGACAGAGGATGTGGAAAAAGCTAATGTACTCAATGATTTTTTTGCCTCTGTCTTCACAAACAAGGTCAGCTCCCAGACTGCTGCACTGGGCAGCACAGTATGGGGAGAAGGTGACCAGCCCTCTGTGGAGAAAGAAGTGGTTTGGGACTATTTAGAAAAACTGGACGAGCACAAGTCCATGGGGCTGGATGAGCTGCATCCAAGGGTGCTAAAGGAGTTGGCAGATGTGATTGCAGAGCCATTGGCCATTATCTTTGAAAACTCATGGCGAACGGGAGAGGTCCTGGATGACTGGAAAAAGGCTAATGTAGTGCTCATCTTTAAAAAAGGGAAGAAGAAGGATCCGGGGAACTACAGGCCAGTCAGCCTCACCTCAGTCCCTGGAAAAATCATGGAGCAGGTCCTCAAGGAATCAATTCTGAAGCACTTAAAGGAGATGAAAGTGATCAGGAACAGTCAGCATGGATTCACTAAGGGCAAGTCATGCCTGACTAATCTAATTGCCTTCTATGAGGAGATAACTGGGTCTGTGGATGAGGGGAAAGCAGTGGATGTGTTATTCCTTGACTTTAGCAAAGCTTTTGATACGGTCTTCCACAGTATTCTTGCCAGCAAGTTAAAGAAGTATGGGCTGGATGATTGGACTATAAGATGGATAGAAAGCTGGCTAGATTGTCGGGCTCAGCGGGTAGTGATCAATGGCTCCATGTCTAGTTCGCAGACGGTTTCAAATGGAGTGCCCCAAGGGTCGGTCCTGGGGCCGGTTTTGTTCAATATCTTCATTAATGATCTGGAGGATGGCGTGAACTGCACTCTCAGCAAGTTTGCAGATGACACTAAACTGGGAGGAGTGGTAGATACGCTGGAGGGTAGGGATAGGATACAGAGGGACCCAGACAAATTAGAGGACTGGGCCAAAAGAAACCTGATGAGGTTCAACAAGGACAAGTGCAGTGTCCTGCACTTAGGACAGAAGAATCCCATTCACTGTTACAGACTAGGGACCGAGTGGCTAGGCAGCAGTTCTGCAGAAAAGGACCTAGGGGTTACAGTGGATGAGAAGCTGAATATGAGTCAACAGTGTGCCATTGTTCCCAAGAAGGCTAACAGCATTTTGGGCTTTATAAGTAGGGGCATTGCAAGCAGATCGAGAGATGTGATCATTCCCCTCTATTCGACATTGGTAAGGCCTCATCTGGAGTACTGTGTCCAGTTTTGGGCCCCACACTACAAGAAAGATGTGAAAAAATTGGAGAGAGTCCAGTGGAGGGCAACAGAAATGATTAGGGGGCTGGAGCACATGACTTATGAGGAGAGGCTGAGGGAAGTGGGATTGTTTAGTCTGCGGAAGAGAAGAATGAGAGGGGATTTGATAGCTGCTTTCAACTACCTGAAAGGGGGTTCCAAAGAGGATGGATCTAGACTGTTCTCAGTGGTACCAGATGACAGAACAAGGAGTAATGGTCTCAAGTTGAAGTGGGGGCGGTTTAGGTTGGATATTAGGAAAAAAAATTTCACTCAGAGAGTGGTGAAGCACAGGAATGGGTTACCTAGGGAGGTGGTGGAATCTCCTTCTTTGGAGGTTTTTAAGGTCAGGCTTGACAAAGCCCTGGCTGGGATGATTTAGTTGGGGATTGGTCCTGCTTTGAGCAGGGGGTTGGACTAGATGACCTCCTGAGGTCCCTTCCAACCCTGATATTCTATGATTCTATGATTCTATGAGCTGCAGGCACCCTTGGGTGGCAGCTGGGCCCAGCTTGTAGCTCAGACAATGAACAGGAACAGGGAAAATCCCCACCATGGGGGCGGCGGAGGGGAGGTTGATAATGGGATGTGAAGAAGGGGAACTCACCCCAGCTCCGCTAGCTGGAACTGCAAATGCAGACACGAGAAAAGCAAGCGTAGAGTGAGTTCCTCCTGCTGTACAGACCCTGTAGCTCCATCACTCGCACAGACCTGAGAGGAGCAGAGAGACGGCGCCACACAGGAGAAAAATGACCAGGGCTCCTCTTTACGCTAGTGCTTCAACAGAGACTTGAAAGGAGTCATTTGCACAGAGCCTGCCATAGAGAGATAAAGAGATAGGTAGGTAGAGGGCTATGTATGGGGATAGAGAGCAACAGAGGATGTATATGGGGATAGATAGATGGATAAGCACAGAGACAAAGACTTCTAAAAACAATTAGTGATTTTGGGGGCCCAATTGATGCCACTTTAAAGGGGCTGATTTCCAGCAGGTGGGGGCTCAGTGCAGTCTGTCATCTCTTGAGGTGTCTCACATTGGGCTCCCAAAACCACTGGCCATTTTGGAAGGTTTGGCCAGTAGTGCTTGTGCCAAATCTCTGTGTGAGACCAGCTGTAGGTGTGCAAGAGGCTGTGTCCCCACAGCTCATTCTATCCTTGTCCCTCGGGCAGACTGCAATCAAGGGCGATCAGTGCCAGCTGTGATGGGGATTTTGTGATAAAGCTCCTCTGGCACAAGAAACCACACTGCGCGGACGCTGAGCAGCCAGTAAAGTTCTCAGCTGCCCCAACCTTCCCTGCAGGGTGAACATTGATCATTTCCTGCTGAGGTAACAGAGGCAGCTGTGTGAAAGCTGAGGGCAACACTGACATTTTCCCAAAGCAGATAGACTCAACCCAGCACCTGCCTGCCATGAACCACACAGCCCTTGATGCTATAGCACTTCATGGGAAGTTATCTGGTATCAGCTAAGAGGTGAATTTATACTGTCCAGTTACACCAGTGTAAGTCCCTGTGCACACCCAGGTTCTGGTCTAAGAGCCGTTTTCTGGTTTACTTTATCTTGTTTTGAAGCAATATTAACGATAAGGTGTAAATTTTTAACAGTGAGGATAATTAACCATTGGAAAAACCATGGGCTGTGGCAGATTCTCCATCACTGGCAATTTATAAATTAAAGGTGGATGTTTTTGTCAAAGAGCTGCTCCAGTTAAACAGGAATTATTTTGGGGCAGTTCTCTGGCCTGTGTTATACAGGAGATCAGACTAGATGATCACAATGGTCCCTTCTAGCCTGAGAATCTATGAATAAACCTGACAAAGGCTCTGATTCCACAATAAGAGTGTCCTTGTACACCCCATGGCATTATCGTATATGAGCCGCTCACAAGCATTAATGGGGTTTCTCCTCACACATTCCCAAAAGGTAGGAAGTTCATCCCCATTTCACTCATGGGGAAACTGAGGCACAGAGAGAGCGTGACTGAGCGCAGGGCACACAGGAGTCCACAGCCGAGTCAGGGGTTGAACCAAAGACTTCTGATCCCCAGTCCACTGCCCTAGCAACTAGATCATCCTTCCTCCCTTCAGCCCCCAGCCCTCCCTAAGCCTGGGCAACAATGACCAGCCTTGTACCTGCCTGGAAGGCCAATGACCCTGGGCTATTTCAGCCAAAGAGGGGGAGAGCCTGGATTCGATGGGACTGGGAAACAGGCTAAAAATCAGAGATACAAACTGGGCACTCTGCCGCAGGGGATTTAATTAATCTTACAGGGCGTCCCATCCCTATTGCTTCTGAGCAAGATCCTGCCTCCCAGCCCCAGGCCCCAGGGCAGGCAGGGTAGAATTGGACCCGTCTCCCACACCCTGCTGGGGATATTGATGGAGCCAGATGCTGCAGGACTAGAGAGTGATCGGCTGCTGCTCAGAAGAGGGAAGGGAGAGGAGAGTTGGTGTCATGAGTAGCGGCTCCTGCTCAGCAACTCTCTGCACACCCAGTCCAGCTGCTCCTTGCAACCGTGCAGGGAGGGAACCACAGATGAACCGACAGCGCCCTGATCATCTGCAGAGTCCCCTGCGCAAACACCTCTTCCCCTGCCCAGCAGTGAGCTCTCCCCAGGCCTGACCCTGAGCTAACAGCCCAGCGGGGCGGGGGTGTATCACACGCTGTGATGTGGCATTGAAGAACCCGCTCACATGTTATTTTTGTCCTCACGTTAACCTGCTTCATTCTCTCTCTCTCTCCATTTAGTCTGTTCTCATGAGGTTTCCAGGGCAGTTTATTTTCATAGTCGTACATTTAAAGGCCAGAAGGGACCAATGGGACCATCTAGTCAGAGCATCTGCACAGCCCAGGCCAGAGAGCCTCCCCCAGGGATCCCTGCATTGAGCTGCTAACTTCTGGCTGAGCTAGAGCCTGTCTGGTAGAAAGAGACGTCCCCTCTCGGTTTAACGACTCCAAACTGGCTCACATTTCTAAACACTACAGAGATACCTGCTCCCCTGGGACTTAGACAAAAGAAGGGCGACAGAGCCTGGGTCAGCTGACTCAGGCTCATGAGGCTTGTGCTACAGGGATAAAAATAGCATTTCTGCTTGGGCCCAGGGTCACTGCCCCCCCCCCAGAGCAGTGTGCCCCGAAGGGGCATAGTTAGAACAAGCCTCCTGCAGGGCTCTGGCTGGGCTGGATTCACTGCAAGGAGCCACGGAAAGAGTCAGGGATCACAGGTGCCCAAAGGCCAGTTTCAGAGCCATGGAGACCCCAGGCCTGCCCCTGTGTTGTCGTGTGGGTCCTTTAGGCCCGACACACTAAAGGGGTCCCTCCCATGGGACCGGTTACAGGTTGGGGCCTAGCCCAGCCCTTTCGATCTCCCTGGTAACGCCCCCACAGGGTTGCCCAGGCTGGGGCAGGAGAGGGAGGTTGGGGGGAAGGATGCGAAGATGGGAATGAGCAGTGGATCGAGGGCAGGGGTGTAACAGCACTCAGCGCAGACCTGCAATGGGCCTCCCATGGGATGAGAGGAAGAACAGGATCCCATCAGCGTATAAACTCCTCATTGCTCCCCTGTCTCCACAGGTAACCGAACACCTGCCCTGGGTCCTGGCCAAATCTTACCTCTACCAGGCTAATGTGTTGGTTGCAGAGTTTGAATCTCAGAAGTTTGTCTCTTTCATCAACAGATGTTGTTCCAGTACAAGATATGGCCTCACCCTGGTTAATGTTTGACGGGTGCCCTGGTGCTTTCACTTTCCCCGTCAGAGTTCACACGCATCTCCAGGATCCATTTCCCCCTCTGCCCCAACACGTCAGTTCAGTTCCTTGAGTGCTCTGTGTGGGGATGGGACCCCCGGCTCGCTGCGTGGCATCACCTGGGACATGCTGAATCCTTAAGGTAGGTCCCTCCCCATTATTACCCTCTTTCCTTCACTCTTAGTGGTGCTCATGCTCCCGCCCCCGGGGAGCATGTTCCCCTGCCATGGCCTGTTCCCTCCTCCCATCAGTGCTGGGCAAACCCCAATGGTGGGTGTGAGTCACTGCTCAGCCCATTATCCCCTCACTGCAGGGTGTGGCCAGCTGGGGTTCCTTGTGGCCTTTCCCTGGAGGGTGTGATGGGCACATGGTGATTTGGTGCCTCTTCAAAAGGGCCGCACAGCCCTGCCCTGCTGATGCCCTAGGCGGAGGGGATCCCAGGCCAGAAGTGTGTTGGGGGGGAGGAGAGCGGTCATTTGGCTCAGAGATCTAAATGGAAGGTGCCTCCCTGGCTGTTATTATTTTATTTTATTATGTGTATTACAGTAGCACCTAGTGCCCCAGCTGAGATTGGCACCTCCATTGTGCTGGGCGCTGCCCAGATCACAACTGAAGTCAGAGCCTCACTGTGCTGGGCGCTGCACATACAGACTGTGAGAGACCGTCCCTGCCCCAAAGAGCTCTCAGTCTGGCATCAGGTGTAGCTGAGCCTAGCTGGGCTCAGACCCTTTCAAGCCTCATCTCCATGGGACATTACGTTGTGTTAGAACATGTGTTAACCCAGCACAGGAGGCTGAACACACAGGCCTGGTCTGTGCTGGAGGGATGTGTGGTGTTAGATAATGTATTAATTGTCAGACCTAGTAGTTCATCAAGCCCTCAGCTCATGCTCTGCCAGCAAAGGCAGCCTTCAATGTCGGCCTGTCCCCTCGAGCACCTCCGCGCTTGCTCCCACGCTGCCTCCATGCACGGGAACAGCTCCCGTCAATGTTCACAAAGCCACCACCTTCCCCTCCTCGAAATCCCCCCTTGGAGCTACCTCTGGATTGAGCGCTGCCACCTGGCGCTGGCTAGGCTAGCGGCCAGCTGGGACTCTGCTTCCCTGCTACGCTCCCTCTTCTGTCTTGTTATTTCGTCCTCCCAGCCCCTCACCACCGAGGGGTTTGTCTGTTTCACTCACTGGCTGCGTCCTGTCTGACATTTACATGGTGAGCTTGCTGGGGCAGGGCCTGTCGTTATGTGTCTGTGCAGCACCTGGCACAGCGGGGCCCTGACCCCTGTCTGGGGTTCCTCGTTAATACCGTAATGCAAATCATACACAACAGCAATTACTAGTCTGGTGTGACGAGCAATGTGCTCAACATGTTTTTTTCTCCTGGTGTGGAAAAGGACGGCCAGGGTCAGCATTGTGTCAGCTGGCCACGGTGACCCCTGGGAGTCACTCTAGTGTTGTTATTGTGGTGGTACCTGGGGTCCAGTCCTGGAGCAAGGGACCCAGTGTGCTGGGCGCTGCACAGACACAGAACAGAGACAGTCTCTGCCCCAAAGAGTTCACAGCCCAAGAGAAAGACTCTAGGGTGATCCACAACCAGCTGACACCATGTTACACATGACATGTCGTGTCTACACTGAGGCTGAACTCCTGCCCCTGTAGAGACCAATGGAAACTCTCCCATTGATTTCAGTAGGGCCAGGATTTCACCCTGAGTGGTTAGTGTTGTTAACATGCGCTCTAGGACCACCCAATTGCCCTGCGCAGAGAGGCCACAAGGGCCCTGGCTGGGCTACGCTTGTCTGGGGAGAGCTGGATTTGCTGATCAGAAGCCAGGAAGCTCTGGGGGTTTACGAGCTGTCCTGTGTGGTGTTGTGTGTTGGTTTCTATTGTGGGTCTGGAGCTCACAGACTGTTCATTTGCAGGAAGGTCGGGGAGGGGGTGGGGGCTCTGACTATGCTGGCTGGTGGGTAACATCTTCAGCACCACTCAAGTGATTTAGGAGCTAAGGCTGGAGTCACAACATTGCAGGGCCTGACTCCCAGGTGCCCTGTCACTAGGGGACTTCACAGCCCTGAGTTAGGTGTCCAAGTTCCCCGTACAATGTCTAGACAGAAGTAGGCACCTACCAAAGGGCCCCTCAGAAGCCAGCACGCTGAGCAGGCAGCTGCCTAAGCCAGCCAGTGAAATGCAGAGGAAAAGGGGCAGGGCTTAGGTTCCAGATGCACAAAGGGATTTAGGCACCTCACTCCCATTGATCTGGGCCTTAGGTGCCTGACTGATGGGCCGGAGGGAGGTGACTCCCTCCGGTTGGGATTCTCAGCAGTAAACCCTCGACTGGTGTTAGGCATCTAAACCCAGACAGCCCTTCCTTGTACAGAGCCAGAGAGATAAACCCCAACCTGTGCATTACAGCCAATAGCCCAGGGGTCAGGGCACTCAGCTGAGATGTGATGTGAGAGATCCAGAGTCAAATCCCTGCTCCAATAACTATTTATTCAAAGTGGACCAGCTCCAACAGGAGAGACTCACTCTGCAACCTGTTATTAGGGGACTCACCTGGGAGGGGAAAGACCTGGGGTCAAATCCCTGCCCCAAAGCAGGCAGAGGAGGAGAATCAAACCTGGTTCTCCCACAGCCCAGGTGATTGCTCCAACCAAGGGCTCTTGGGTATTCTGGCCACATGCCCACATCCCTCACCCACCCCCAGCTGCCTTTAGTGCAGGGTCTGAACTGGTAGGTGCTCTCAGAGCAGCTAGCCCTTCATCTGTCTATGTACCTTTGTGGCTCTGGCCCTTAACTCCTCTTGAAAGCCAATGGGACTTAGGTGCTTTTTCAGTATTTTACTCTCTGTTATTAGGCTGAACAAGAGCCCTGTAAAGAAGCTGGAAACTAGAGCTGGTCAAGAACGTTTCATGAAAACGTTTGTAATGAAAAGTGGCTTTCAAAACCATATGAACATTTTCACCAAAGTATTTTATTTAATTTGAAAATTGTCATTAAAATGTTTCACAACAAAAAATGTTCATTTCAATTCTAGTCTAATGCAATCAAAATTCATTTTTTTTTACTTTTAAGGGGGCAAAAACTAAGAAGTGGACTTGAAAAAAGTTCATTCTGAATCTATTTTAATTGAATTTCCAATCTATTTGAAACCATTATTGCTTTGTTTTGAGTCATGTTGTCAGAATATTGGAAGATTTCAGGAAAACTTTTGAATGAAAAGAAAATTTTCCTCAAAAAAAAAAAATCCCCATTTTCACCAGCCTCCCAGAATGCTCAGTGCCTGCCAGGCCTTGGCTCTGTGGCTCTCTCAGAGCCCCGCTTTGCACAAGGGCAAACAGGTAATAAAATGGCTAGAAACCTGCGCTCACCCTTTGCTCTGGGGCGGGGCTGGAGATGCAATGATAATAGAGAGCCCTTGGATGGGGGCCAGACTCCAATCCCTCCTTCCTGGCCAGCAGGTGCCGGGAGCTCTGCAGAGGGTGGGGCTGGATTCAGGCAATGCTGTGCCCTGGACCTGCCCCCTACCCAATGGAGTGGCAGTGGCTGGATCCTGCCTTCTCCTCCTAAAAGATGGGGACAGCACATGGGCCCCCTCTGCCCCCAGAAGGGTTGGGACATTCCCTCCCTCACTTCCACTACTTCCCTTAGCTGTGGGGTGTCGGCTGTAGAGATACATTTCTGCAAGATTATAATTTATTGAGGTTTGCTCATAAGGGACAGTGTTATAAATATAGGATTTTGAGCCGTGCCTGGTAGCAAGGTGGAGACCACCGTGTAGCTGTGCACAGCAGTTCCCCACAGACACTCTCTAGTTTGTTTTTAATTAAAATTTATTCCTTTCTCATTCACTGGGTTGTTGTTTAATGAACCGCAAGATCATTCCATGGTGTCAGAAGTGCCGAGTGACAAAGAGACTGCAGCAGTCATTTTGAGGTTAACTCCTGTGTTTGAAACTGAAAGTAGAAGCAAGGGGACTGGTGGAACAGCAGACAGACAAGAAACACAAGCTTTTCTATGTGATTTATGATCATGGTACTAGTTTAACTAGCTGAAGAAGGGAAGAAAGACAAACATGGTTGTTTTGCAAGCTCAATCCAGTCTGCAACTGTCAGGCAATATAGCAGAGAACTGAAGAAATTCTGCCAGAGATTTGAATTGTATTTAGCAGCCATAGGGGCAGAGGAGAAAAATGATAAAGTGAAATCATCAGTGTTTTTGCATGTTGTTGGGGAGGAAGCATTGGATATTTATAACAAGTTAAGTAAAATTCTGACTACATCTGAAGAACATTGCATATCAAAAAGAAATGAAATCTTTGAGAGAGACACATTTTATATATGCATGCGAAAAACTGATGACACTATAGAGCAATATGTTAGAGGATTAAGGAAACTCAATAAAATCTGTGACTTCAGTGATTTGAGAGACTCTCTGGTCAGAGATAGATTCAGTTGTGGCATTAAAGACAATGTGTTAAGAGAGAGACTGCTCTGTGATGGAGATTTAACCTTAGAAAAAGCTCTTCAGATCTGCAGGGCAGCCGAAACTGTGAAAGCACAAGTCAAAGAGCTGAATTCACCAGAAGGGCTTATCCACGTATGAAGTACAAAAGAATATAGCCTGGGAAGCTCAAATCAAGAAGTGGAACCAGTCACTATGGAAACCATTGGTAGTGGTGGACTGGATACAGACAGTTATGTGGATAGTCATCTGTCTTGGATGGTATAGACACAACAAATCCTGCATCTTGCACTTGCAGTCCCTTCTAATCTTATGAGTCTATGTGGAAGGTGTGGATCACAGCATGGCCCCAAACAGTGTTTTGTGTTCGAAAACTCTGTCATAAATGTGGGGGAAATAATCATTTTGCAAAATGCTGCAGATCTCAAATGTAAAAATGTCAAGTGCATTCAGTTGAAGACAACCTGGTTTTACATAGACATGCTGGGATTAAGCAAATCTGATGAGAGGGGCTGGATACTGCCTATGAAAGTGAATGAAACAATTATTCCACTGAAATTGGATACAGGAGCTCAGGTTAATATTCTGTCTGAACGCCATCATGAGAGAATGAAAATATGACCAAAATTGGGACCAACAAAAATAAAAGTAACTGGCTCTTCTGGAACAAATATATCAGTGATGGGGAGGTGCAGTGCTAGCATTAACTATAAAAACACAGCACATACACACTCCTGTTCATTGTGGTGCCAAAGGAGATGCCACCAATTGTAGCCCTGGCCAGCTGTGAAAAACTCAATCTAGTAAAACGATCTACAAGATCATACTGAATGTGGTGGTGAGGCACTCATTTGGGAATATCTTGATCTGTTCGAAGGGTTGAGTTGCTTTCAGGGTGAACATACAATCCAGATAAACAAGCAGTTCCCTCCAGTTATCCATCCTTGTAGAAAGGTGTCATTTTTACTCCATGATAATCTCAAGGCTGAGCTCACAAGGATGGATGTAATGCAAGTACTATAATACAAATAATCGAAGAGCCAGTGGAATGGGTGAGCTTCCTAGGTATTGTGGAGAAAAATATGGCCAATTATGCATATGCTTAGATCTGAGACACTTCAAGAAGGCTATAAAAAGAGAACATTTCAAACTGCCAACCAGAGAAGAGATTATTGCTCATATAATAGTTCAGTAAATTGGATGCACCCTCAGGATTTTGCCAGCTAAAGAGAACTGAAGAAAGCTCAAACTATGACATTTAATACCCCATTTGGAAGATATAGATTCTTACGCCTACCCTTTGGTGTAGCTTCAGCACCAGAAGTGTCCCACAAAACCCTACGTATGATTGTTGCCTGCTACAGGATCTATGAACATATTCACGGTGTCAACACCTCAATGGATGATTTCATGATCTGGTGTCCACTTAAAGAGCTACAGAAGTATGATTTGGTTCTGACCTACATGCCCAATAAATTCATGTTCACTGCAGATGCACTTTCTAGAGTGATGACTCCCACTTTGAAACTAAAGTAAACCTTAGAGACAAAGAGGCAGGGCTACGTAGATCTGATTGTAACGTCAATTCCTGTAGCTAACAGGAAACTGCAACAAATAAGAGGGGAAATGGAGAAAGATGAATGGTTGGGGATCCTTAAAGAAGTGATAATGGAAGAGTGGCCTGGAGAAATAAGTAATTGCTGTCCAAGTATAAGAGACTATTGGAACTGCAGATATGAACTACTCCTGGGGTAATTCTGCTCCAAAACATTAGAAATTTTGCAAAATTCTGCCTATTTTATTTGTCAAAATAACAAAATGTAATCACACCAGTTTCAATTATTTTTGGTCATTTATTTCAAAATACCAGTCAGCAAGTATGTCTGTAACAATACTGACAACAAAAAAGATTCAGGAAATGGTTTTTTTGTGTTTTTTTTGACAAATAGATTCCTTACTAGACATATTAATACAGAACTCTGAGCAATAATTCATTTAACCTACAATACAGAACCATATTTCCCACACCATATTTCTCTAAGCAGTGCAAAGGTTTGGGAGAATCAGGGTAATGGAGGAGCTGAGGGAGAGGGAAGTAATTGCTAGGAAGGAGGAGTCTGGGTGTGAATTTGGAGGGTTGTTGGGTGTGGGTGGGAGAAGTATGGAACAGGTTTTTTGCGGGGTGGGGAGCAGGGCCGGCTCCTGCTTTTTTGCTGCCCCAAGCGGCGAAGCAAAAAAAAATAAAAATAAAGATAAAGCCACGATCAGCGGCACTTCAGCAGCAGCTCTACCACGCCGCTTCGTTCTTCAGCGGCAATTCTGCGGCAGGTCCTTCACTCCGAGAGCATGAGGTACCGCCGCCGAATTGCCGCCAAAGACCCGGACATGCCGCCCCTTTCCATTGGCCGCTCCAAGCACCTGCTTCCTTCACTGGTGCCTGGAGCCAGCCCTGGTGGGGAGGGATTGTTAGGGAGCCTCCCCCATGCAGACCCTGGCTGATCCCTAGCCTCGCCCATTCAGTAAGATATATCTGCCCCGTCCCCATGTAACCCTGCAGCTCCCTCCATTCCCATGTGTCCCTGTACCCCTCCCTGTCCTCGTGTCCCTCCACCCCCCAATCAGAGTGTGTCCCTCTGCCCCCACCCAGCCACCCCATTTCATCATGTATGTCTGCACCCCTCCCTCTGTCCCCATACAGACACCCTGCATGTGTCCCTGCACCCCTGTCCCCATGTGTCTTTGCACCCCCACTCAGCCACTTTTCCTCCCCCATCCTTATGTGTCACTGCACCCCCTCCCTGTCCCTACATGTCCTTCCACCCACACAAAAAAACCACCACTCAGATACCCCCATGTGTCCATGCACCCCCTCACCGTGTGTCCCTGTGCCTCCACTCAGCCACCCCTCCCCCATGTGTCCCTGCATCCCCACTCACCCAGCCCCCTGCCCACATTCCCATGTGTCCCTGCCCCCACTCCCCCTGTCTCCATGTGTCTCTATGATCCCATTCAGCTGGACCCCCAACCCATGTGTCCCTGCACCCCCTGTCTCCAGTGTGTCCCCATGTGGCCCTGCGCTTCCACTACCATCCAGCCCCTGCCCCAGTCTGTCCTCCCCCAGTAGCCCTTATGAACCCATCTGTGACTCTCCAGCAGCCCATGTGCCCCGTGCTGTCTGTCCCCCTATATCCCATCTCCTAGCCTGGCTCACCAGCCTCTTCTCTACCCTATTGGCAGCTGGGGTTGGCCCAGGAGCCGCTGCTCTGTTCTGGCACCACAGCAGCCCGGGTGGGCAAAAGGCATAACTGCAACAACTTTGCAGCAGAATTTATTTTGGAGGGAAAAAATTCTGCTCGACACATAAATTATGCACGTGCGCAGTGGTGCAGAATTTCCCCATGAGTAATGAACCTATTGTGATGGGGTAATTTTCAAGGGCAACAAGGCTGTAATACCAATGAGCCTCCAGAAACAAATGCTATAGAAGATCCAGGAGGATCATCTAGGAATCGAGAAGTGCAAACGATGATCGTAAGAGGTGATGTATTGGCCGTGGATCAATCACTACATTATGACTGGAGTAGGAAACCACTTTTCATACTTAAAATAGAAGCCATGTCAACAGACAGAGCAGCTGAGACCTCACCCAGTTCCACAAAGGCCTTTTGAGAAGGTCGACTCTGACTTATTTACCTGGCAATGAAAGGACTATTTAATCTTCACATTTTATTGTTCTCTGTATCCAGAAATGTGCACACTGCACAGTAGTAATAGTAAGTCAGTGACAGCCGGCATGAAAGGAATCTGCTCCAGACATGGAATTCCTGATGACGCAATAAGAGGCTGCAATTTTCCAGTGCAGATTTTAAGCAATTTGCCATAGATGGGGATTTTCATCACAAAACATCAAATCCAAACAATCCCCAATAGAACAGACTTGTGGAACGGTCTGTGTGGACAGTAAAGAACCTTATGAAAAAGACTTTTGGTGGTGAGGGTGATATGCATACAGCTTTGAGTTACTGAAGTACAGCTCTGGAGAATGGCACTTCTCCAGCTCAGCTGTTAATGGGAAGAAGGATCAGATCTCATTTACCAATCACTGATAACTTGTTGAAATCTCATGGCAATGAAACCATATGGAAAATGAAAAAAAATCACAAGTGGAAGCAGAAATACTATTTTGAGAAAAGGGTCTATGATCTCCAGGGGCGGCTCTAGGTTTTTTGCCGCCCCAAGCACGCTGGCAGGCTGCCTTCAGCAGCATGCCTGCAGGAGGTCCCCTGTCCCATGGATTTTGCGGCATGCGTGCGGGAGGTCCGCTGGTCTTGCGGCTTCGGCGTACTTGCTGCTGAATTACCGCTGAATCCATGGGACCGGCGGACCTCCTGCAGTCAAGCTGCCGAAGGCGGCCTGACTGCCACCCTCACAGGGACCAGCAGGGAGCCCCCCGCAGCTTGCCACCCCAGGCACGTGCTTGGAGCACTGGTGCCTGGAGCCACCCCTGGTGATCTCCCAAAATAACAGTATGTTGGGAATCATTAAGAAAGAGATAGATAAGACAGAAAATATCATGTGGCCTCTAAATAAATCCATGGTACGCCCACATCATGAATACTGCGTGCAGATATGGCCTATCTCAAGAAAGATCTATTGTAGTGCCTAAGCCTTAACCCTGTCCTGGCACTGGCCTGTAGTGTCAAGGCTTTAACCCTCTCCTGGACAAGGGCCCAGGCACCTAGGCCTTAGCCCTGCCCCGGGCATGGTCCTATAAGGCCTAGGTCTTAACTTTTCCCTCAGGAATATCATTCCCAAATGACCTTGGATGGGCTCAGAAGGGAGGTCTCTTTGGGTGCATTTCCTGCTGGTTATGCTCCCCACATATACAGAGGAGTTATATAAAATCATAAATCTTCCGTCTGGAAGCTTTGTAGCATAACATGGCTTTAATGCTCAGAATCCAGAATGAGGACCTAAAAGAGAAAGAGACAAAGCAGGCTGCTCCCTCAGGCTGAGAGGCCCAGGTCACCCCACTTTTCTCTAGCCTGCTCTGTGTAGAGCTGCCTGCTGGACCCAGATCACACACTTCACTACAGAGCCCCCTGCCTGCCAGCAGGACCAGGAAAACCCCCATTTACAGCTACAATTTACAATTCCAGTACAGTTTTCAATGCACCAGGAACATAACGGGTGGACTTAGAGGGAGCTGGAAGTTAAACAGAAATAGATTCACAGATGTGAAGGCCAGAAGAGCCCATTGAGTCCATCCAGTCTGACTATGTCTACACAGGCTGGAGAATTGGTGGGAGAATGTCTGAGGCTCCAAGCAGAGCTGAGACGGCCCCTGCTGACCCCCACATTGTATCTTGTTGTAATGTCTACTGATGTGATGGTCTCCCGTTGACGTCGGAGGAGGGGGAGCAGGTATCTGACAGCTGGTGTCTGTCACAGCCACTGCCAGCCCTGTCCCTGTCACTTGGCAGCATCACTTACAGAGGTGGGTGACTTCTGGCCAGGCTGACCTGTCGAAAAGTGCCCAGACGTCACCCACTGGCCAGGGTATGAGACGAGCCCCTCTGAGCCTGATCCACGCAGCGTGTGAGTCTGTCACAGCCCCAGCTGCACAGCCTGTCTCTTTAGCTCATGCTGTAGAGCCGCATGCTGTGAGCTGTAGAGAGCCCCAGGTCAGGCATCTGCTGCGTTATCCCAGGTGGAGGCAGGCACAGAGCCAGGCCCCTTCTGCAGGGGGGACAGTGGTGTGGGTACCACTGGGGTTACCTCGGAAGTGGCCCTGTTCTGCTGCAGGCTTCCTCTGCACTGGTGGGGGTCGGGTCAGACGATGGATGGGGCATGTTCCCTGCACTGCGGGCCCCTCACACAGTCTGGGGAGTGTTAACCATCCCTGCTCTCTCCTTACAGGTCCCGACCCAGGGTGTCCCCATGGCGACGTGGTGGCGGCTCTGTGTGTGCAGCCTGGGGATCCTCCTCCTGGCGCCATGTTCTCTCTCTGGTAACAACATTTGAATCCCAATTATTGCCCTCCCTGTCCCCCATGTATGCTGCCCCCTGCAGAGCTGGGGTAGGGGGATCTGAGGCCCAGCCACCCCCACCCCCGGGGGTCCAGGTCCAAGAGGCTGTGGGGTGGGGATGACGTTGAGGTGACTGGGGCATGTCCTAGCTCTGGGTGGGAGGATTGTTGGATCTTGCAGCAAGTCGCCAGGCTCCTGTTGCCCCTGAGAGAGGTTCCCAGACACTAATTCCTTCCTGTATCACCATGGCACCCGAAGGCACCAGGATGCCAGACGTGCCCCACTGGGAACCTGGATTCTCATGCCTGCAAGGCTGAGATTTTCCCAGCTGCCTGAGGGGTGGGGGTGCCCAGTTCCCATTACGATGAATGGGAGCTGCACCATCACCTACTCCAACCCTTCAGCCACCATGAGTCAGGAATCAATAATCAGGAAACTGGCTAAAAACTCATCAGATTTAAAAAAAAATAACCCACCTTTTGGGGTCTTCTTGTTTCCTTTGTTTTTTGAGCTTTCCATCACACTTGGGTCACATTTTCAAGCTTTTCTCTGCAACCAATAGAGCTAGAAACTGATTTTTGTTTTAAATGAAAGCTGAGATTCTCACAGAATCACATGACTCCAGGAGCTGGGGCTTTATGAAAAACACATAGTAGCTCAAGGATAGGCACCCTCTCCTCTTTCTGCTCATTCAGTCTGCTCCTGGGGTTGTCCATTGCAGAGAAATTCTCCCTGGCTGGCTCCCCGCACCCCGTGGTGGGGGTAGTTGGCCAGGATGTGGTGTTACCCTGCCAGCTCTCGCCCGCGGCTCGGCTTCTCGGCATGGAAGTGCTGTGGAGGAAAATTGAACCAGGATTTGTCGTGATTCGCGAGTACTTGGAGGAAGGTACCAAGGACCTGCCAGGGGAGGGTTACCAGACCCGGACAGAGCTGTTCCCACAGGAGTTCAGCAGTGGGAACGTCTCCCTGAAGCTGAAACGGCTCCAAGTGGCAGATGCTGGGACATACCAGTGCCTTGTGAGGAACCTAGAGTGGACCCAGGAAGCCAGCACTGATTTACAGGTCACAGGTGAGACACTGCACTGAGGGGCACTGTGTCTGGGCAGCCAGAGCCTCCTCTGCCACGGGGGTGGGGGTGCCCCAGCACTGAACCCACACTGCTATAGGGTGCTCTGTGCAGGACTCAGTAGGGAGCACTTTCCCCTCGCACTCAGCCCTGACCCCACTGTGGTGCTAGCTGGGTCAGTGCTTCATTAAACAACCTCTTTTCAGTGAGACATGAAGCTACAGCCCTCAGCTCTCATGCTCATTGTGGTGCTGTTTGAGGGAGTGGGGCCTGTCGGAGAAAAACTTATTTCTCACTTTTTGGTTGGGTGCAGCAGAGTCAGATTCTTTATTTTCTCTTTACAATTGTATTGAGGGAGGGAGTGCCCTAGGACACAGGGTTGCCCCAGTCCCAGGTCTCTCCACAGGTAAACAATTACAGCAAGCATTTATACTTTTGTTACAGACAATAATAAGCAGCAGCTGCATTTTGTTTATACATAGGCCATCTTGATATGTTATTTTTCTCACTTCTATTTAGACGCCAGTCTACATTCCTCATTATCGACACAAGGTCGCAACAACTTCTCACACAGTTCTTTCCCACTCGCCTCACACAATCCTCGCTTCTACAAATCTCACATTAGTAGGGTTATAACTAGCCTAACTCTTGCTAACAGAGACTGTCATGCATTAAGATCCCCTACAAATCCCTGTCAGTTCTTTCTCTACTTCCACAGGCCTTTATCTCCATGTTCTGCCCAGATCCCAGTTCAGGTGATAATTATGGTCGGCTCAGGGCTGCCCGGAGGGGAGGGCAAGTGGGGCAATTTGCCCCAGGTCCCGAGCCCCGTAGGCGCCCCCACGAGAGTTTTTCGGGGCCCCTGGAGCAGGGTCCTTCACTCGCTCCGGGGGCCCCGGAAAAGTCTCGCGGAGCCCGGGCCCCGGATCTTCTTCCGTTCCCGGTCTTCGCCGGTGGGGGCGTCCTTCCTCCAGGGCGGAAGGACCCCCCGCCGGCGAATTATCGCCAAATCGGGACCCGCCATCGAAGTGCAGCCGGGTCTCAGGCGGTAATTCGGCGGCGGGGGTGGGGGGGTGAGGTGTCCTTCCGTTCCGGGACTCGCCGCAGAAGTGCCCCCTGCCTTTGAATTACCGCCGAAAACCCGGCTGCACTTCACCGGCAGTCCCGCTTCGGCGTTAATTCGGCAGCGGGGGGCCCCGCCGCCGGTCTTCGGGGCACTTCGGCGGCGGGTCCTGGAGCGAAAGGACCCCCCGCCGCCGAATTACCGCCGAAGCGGGGGCCCCAGCCACTGAAGACCCCAGACCCCTGGAATCCTCTGGGCGGCCCAGGGTCAGCTTCCCTGAAACTGCCCCTGCCGTGTCCAAGGGCTGGGATATTGTTTGTTATTCCCTGTGCACTGACCCCGTGTTCAGTGCTGCATAAGGGCAGTGGAAGGGACAGTCTCTGGCCATTGAGTTCACTGAGTAACCTATCCCGAGACAATACAGTTCAGACACATCAAGCCCCAGGTGAGGGGCCTTCCTGTGATAACGCAGAGCATTGAGATTGTTTTAAATCATCTCCCATTTTCAGTGGCTCCTAGTCCAAAGGAGACATGTGCTTTTAGAGAGAGATTGAAATGAGGGGAGGGTGGGTGTGTGCAGCACTGGGAGAGGGAAATCTAAGCATGAGGGGTGGCTTGGCCTGGGGCATCATTACCAGTGTGTGAGAAGGACACCAGAGGGGACAGTTATTAGAAGGGTGGCATAGGAGGAGTCGTAGCAGTGATGTAGGCAAGGTCACCATCCCTCACCTTCTGCTTCGTACCAAAGTGCAGTGATCCTGACAGCTGCTGGGCTGCACCCCAGATGTAGCTGCATTTCAGCAGCGGGTGCAGTGATCTCTCTGTAGCTGTATAAGCCTGCACCTTCCTCTGTGAGCCTGCAAGGCACAGTGCTCTATGGAAATGCAAGATTATATTATTTAATGGCCCCAGCTCTCAGGATGAGGGATCCCAGGGAGGCTTTGCACATACAGGAATGGAGTTTTCCAGCCACAGCTCCCTATACCCAGCAGTAGCTGGGGAATCACATGGTGCTACCAAAGACACAATTTCCTGATACCCACACCCTCTGTCTCTCCCTGTAGCTGTGGCTCCAGTGTTCATTGATGTGCTGGGCCCCCAGGACCAGGGGATTGGACTGGCCTGTAGATCCACAGGCTGGTTCCCCAAACCCGAACTCCGGTGGGTTGGAAAGAACGGACAGAACCTGTCGATGGATATTGTGATTGACTTGACTCAGGACAGGGAGAACCTGTATAGTGTTGTGAGTCATGTCACTGTCACAGAAGGGGAAGACAATGGAGACATCAGCTGCATAGTGTGGAATGGCCTGCTTGAGACTGAGCGACAATCGGCCATTCACCTCTCAGGTGAGTCCATCTGTGCAGAAGCGGTTGTTGTTAGTGCTGTGGAGAACTATTAAAGTTGCTAAGTTGTTCCTGCTGCTAGTGTTGCTGTTCTGGGAGCTCGGATGCCAGCTGCAGCAGCAGATGGTGCAGCGTGTTAATTCAGCATACCCTGATTTTATTCATAAGAAAGATCACAGGCTCAGTTCAGTGGCGATGGCACTCGGCCTGGTTTATTGTGGACAAAGCCTAGAGCCCCATAGGAGCCACAGTTACACTAACACATGTATGCCTGCGACAAGGAACCCGCTCAGCCTGTGCACCAGGATACTGTCCCCTCAGCTGGACAAAGATGCCTCACTTATGACTTCTCCTTTTATACACTGATACAAGCAAGTTACGTATTACATTCCAGATGTTGTTAGTTATCACCCCTATCCTTGTACCTGCCAGCTGGAACAAAATATCCTCATCCATTGACCTCTCATCCTACAAGGGGTCGATGTGTTCCTGTACCATCTCTTAGGAATGTGTTTACATAGTTACTTGAGAGATCCGTGTGTTTTTGTACTATCCTCTTGAGCCAGGAATGTGCTTACCTGGTGCTAGCTAATAGCTGGTGTATTGTTATTTTTCCAAGGCCAGGCCTACTCTGGTTCACAGCCTTTGGTTCACACTTTTAGTTATAGCTTGGGCTCCAACAATGCCTACAGGGCTCACCACAGGAGGGATAGCTCAGTGATTTGAGTATTGGCCTGCTGAACCTAGGGTTGTGAGTTCCATCCTTGAGGTGGTCACTTAGGGAGCTGGGGCAAAAATTGGTCCTGCTAGTGAAGGCAGGGGGCTGGACTCGATGACCTTTCAAGGTCCTTTCCAGTTCTAGGAGATCAGTATATCTCCAATTATTACCTTTAGTGCAGGGCCTGGAATTGCACTCAGCTAGCACCTCTTTCTGGTACTGAGACAGGAAATGTCCTTCTAACCTAATTTGTGGTGTCGTTAGTGATGGAGGTTTCTGTGATCTGGACAAACTGCCTGTCAGGAGCTAGGGCTGAGTCTTGTGAAATGAACTTGATATTGTTCTTTGAGGAGATGTTGATAAAGGTAACGGGGATGACATCATAGACTCAGGCTGTGCCTACACTAACAACACTACAGCTGCAGCTCTATGGTTTAAACACTTACTATAGCGACGGAAGGGGTTCTTTCATGGCTGTAGTAAATCCATTTCTCTGAGAGGCTGTAGCTAGGCTGACAGAAGAATACTTCCATCAACCTACTAGTGGCTACACTGGGGGTTAGGTTGGCTTAAATACATTGCAGAGGGTGTAAAATTTTTCACAGTTCTGAGCGATGTAATTAAGCTGACCTAACTTTGTAGTGTAGACCAGGTCTCAAACTCCATAAGGGGTTTTACTTAGTCCTGCATGAAACTCTGATAAAAAAAAATTAGCACTGTACAAACTCAATGTAGCCCATGCTATATGGATTAAAAACTGGCTAACTAATAGATCTCAAAGTAATTGTAATGAGGAATCAGCCTCAAATTGTAGTGCTGTCTCAGGGGATCTGTTCTGGGCCAATGCTATTCAATAACTTTATCAATGAGCTAGAAGAAAATATAAAATCATTGCTGGTAAAATTTGCAGATGACCCAAAAATTGGTGGAATGGTAAAAAATGATGGGGACAGGTCAGTAGTGCAGACTGACCTGGATCACTTGGTAAGGTGGGTTCACTCTAATAACATACTGTCAGTGATCCACACCTGTGCTGTCGCTCCAGCGGAAATTCCCATTTTGTCACACATGCATTTCAACATGGCCAAATGCAAGGTCACACGTTTATGAACAAATTGTGTAGGTCACACTTACAGGATGAGAGACTAACCTGGAAATCTGAAAAGGGCTTGGATGTGAGCTCCCAGAGTGAAGACAGTGAATGCAACCCTTGTATGTATAAATGACAATATCTATCAGGAGAAAGGAGGTGACTTTACCTCTGTGTGTGGCATTAGTGTAATGCTGACAGATCCTGGTTGTTGATAGGCAGGATTGAACCTGGGGCCTCTGGAGCTTAGTGCATGAGCCTCTACCACATGAGCTAAAAGCCAGCTGGCTATTAGCTAAAGCTGTAGCACAGACTCATTTTATCTCTCTCTCTCAGGGGCCTTGGTGCCACTAGATGGGATAGAACACCACACCCAGATAGCATGTGGGTTGCATAAGCAAGACCACTATGAAATACTGTGTCCCGTTCTAGTGCCCACACTGTCAGTTGGGGTAATGACAATTTGGAAAGTGCTCAGGAAATAGTTACAAGAATGATTAGAGGTCTGGAAACCCGCCGCACAGTGAGAAACGTAGGAGCTCAAGTTATAGAGCTTCTCCAAGGGAAGGCTAAAAGGTGACTTAATCATGGCCTGTAAGTACCTACATGGGGAGGAGATTTCTGACAGCACATCTTTAATCTAGCAGTCAAACGCTGAACAAGTTCTGATGGCTGGAAGTTGAAGCTAGACAAATTCAGACTAGAAATAAGGTGCAAAATTTTAACAGTGAGAGGAATTAACCGTTGGAACAACTGACCTATGGAGCTGGTGGATTTTCCATCACTTGGAATCTTTCAACCCAAACTGGATGACTCTTTCTATAAGATCTGCTGTGGCTGGACTGGATGCAGGGATCACTGGGGAAGGGTCTCTGGCCTGGGTTATACAGGAAGTCAGACTAGATGGTCATAATGACCCCTTCTGACCTTAACATCTATGAATCCATAGTATACTGAGGCCAACTAGGAAAACATTTGTTCTCTGCTGAACTTATCTGTACTGGACGTGGTGACTGGGAGCTGTGTGACAGTGACCGTCTGAACAGCCAGGTAGTGCTGGGCAGGCTGGGCAAGGAGCCTCTGACTTTTAGCTTGTAGCAGTGGGAGGGATTCGGGCACAGCAGAGTCCTGGCTCTTGGAATTGATGCTGCACTGGCTTCTCCGGTTTCAATGGCTCTATTAGTGGCTGTGATTAGAGCCAGGAGGGGACATGCCTTCAGTCCTGGGAATTTCTGAGGATCTCTGAGCCAGAACTCAGCTGTCAAGCCATGTGACAAACCCCATTCTCCAGCTCCAGGATGGGACCGTGCTTCTCACACTCTGTGCTCTCTGTTTGCCAGGTGATGCCTTCCCCCGTGTTTCCCCCTGGCGGGCTGCATTCTGGGTGATTTTCACTCTGTTTCTCATTGCTGCTGGAGCTTGTGCATATCTTGGATACGCAGGTAATGGGAATGTGTTATTTGCATGTTTAGAGCCTAGTCTGAGAGGGCACTGGGGTGGGGTATGGGAGAGTCTTATTGTTCAGATATTTACCCTCTGTTGATTTTAGGAAATAAACCAAACAATCACATATTGCTCAGTGTTTCCCCTTCCATCCCTGTCTCACTGTGATCTCTGATTCTCTGTCTCACAGGGAAGCAAAAGGCCTCTGAGAAGAAACGCTCTGAAGAGGAAGATCGATTATTTTATGGTAGGTCTCCTGCTCTATCTCTTATTGTGTCTATTGAGATGCATGAGCTTGGTGACTGCTTGGCATTACCTGTGGGCTCAGTGCAATGAAAGGGATGGAGCCAGGTGGTCTTTGCCTGGTGGTTCCTCATCTCCCCCACGTTCTCACACACACTGATGGTAACAGGTTGGTAAATGTGTATTTTGCAGCAGATACGCAATGGTCCGTGCTTGTGAGATTCCCTGTGTGTGGAGGCAGCATGATGACGATTTGCAATGACAATTCTGGGTCAGATTCTATCCCACCCACCCTGGGCAGTTGCTTAGTGATTGTATTCTCCTTAAAGGAAACGACACTGCAAGGTCAATGATGCTCTGTGAGGATGATTCCATAGAACCATAGAATATCAGGGTTAGAAGGGACCTCAGGAGGTCATCTAGTCCAACCCCCTGCTCAAAGCAGGACCAATTCCCAACTAAATCATCCCAGCCAGGGCTTTGTCAAGCCTGACCTTAAAAACCTCTAAGGAAGGAGAGTTCACCACCTCCCTAGGTAACCCATTCCAGTGCTAGTCCTAGTGAAAAAGTTTTTCCTAATATCCAACCTAAACCTCCTCCACTGCAACTTGAGACCATTACTCCTTGTTCTGTCATCTGCCACCACTGAGAACAGTCTAGATCCATCCTCTTTGGAACCCCTTTCAAGTAGTTGAAAGCAGCTATCAAATCCCCCCTCATTCTTCTCTTCTGCAGACTAAACCATCCCAGTTCCCTCAGCCCCTCCTCATAAGTCATGTGCTCCAGCCCCTTAATCATTTTTGTTGCCCTCCTCTGGACTCTTTCCAATTTGTCCACATCCTTCTTGTAGTGGGGGGCCCAAAACTGGACCCACTACTCCAGATGAGGCCTCACCAATGTCGAATAGAGGGGAATGATCAAGTCCCTCGATTTGCTGGCAATGCCCCTACTTATACAGCCCAAAATGCTGTTAGCCTTCCTGGCAACAAGGGCACACTGCTGACTCAGATCCAGCTTCTCATCCACTGTAACCCCTAGGTCCTTTTCTGCAGAACTGCTGCCCAGCCATTTGGTCCCTAGTCTGTAGCAGTGCATGGGATTGTAGCAGTGCATGGGATCCCTGAATGCAGTTGAATGCACAGGACACAGAGAGAGTGTTTAACCACTGGAACAAGCTCCCCAGGGCAGTGGTGAATTCTCCATCTCCTGATGGCATCCAATCCAGACTGGGCACCTTTCTGGAAGGTGCTGTAGCTAAACCTGAGTTATTGGGCACAGTGTGGGGGAAACTGGGTGGGATTCTCTGGCCTGTGATACACAGCAGGTAAGAGGAGATGAACTAATTGATCTGCTTGGCCTGAAATTCTATGAATTGAGCAATAGACACAGCAGCACCCCATGTCTAATTTATTCCACTATGAACTTTTCAGTATTTAAGAACAATATTGGTTTGCATTGTGATGGTGCTGAATGGTGCAGACCCGTTCTGCTGGGCACTGCACTCACATGCAGGGAAATACAGATGAAAGGTGCAGAGAATGGATACAACATGCCAGCACAGTGGCTGGGGTTCTCACGGCGATCACAGCCCGGAAGAGCCCCACGGATCCCCCTCTTATCTCCTTTGCCCTCTGCCATGTCCCCTTGCGGCCACCATTCCACCAACTGGGGAAGGCTGGACAGGACTCCCCTAGCAATCAGTGCTGTTCTGTAACTAGCCAGTGGGGTCACTGTGGAGTAACTGACCCTGCCCCATGGTTCTACTACCGCTGTGGCACCAGCACAAGACCTTCTCTGCACAGCCCTGCCCCAGTTTAACTCAAGGTGTGTTTTGTAACCTAATTAGTTAAACTGGTGTAAGATTCTGTGTAGACAAGGGCTAAGGAGTGAGAGCCTCCCCCAGGTCTCCTGCCTGTTGGTGCATATCACTGACCGCCAGCCCTGCTCCTGTCAAACCTGCCGGCTCCTGCACTGGGGCTGGGAGTGTGGGTGTGGGATGTCTGTGATTAACCCCAGTGATAAGGGAGTGTACAGCACCACCCAGTGTGTCTCTCTGGGTCTGACTCTTTTTTTCCCCATTTCAGACCCTAAAAAGACTGAGAAGAAGACTTTGGAATCAGGTATTTTGCTAAACCCCTAGTGACCGTGTATCTGCACTTTCACACTATAATGAGATGGGAAAATCACCACATGAGCTGAATGAACTTCAGTCACTTTCATGCTCATTTCCCCCCTGCCCTGGAAACAAACAATACAGAATTTGTAGCTCACATTTCAGTATCATCCAAAATAACAGAGACTGAATTTCATGCACATGGAATGGTGGGACTCCCTCAAGCAATGTTTACTCTGCCCAATGGTTCAGATTACAGGGGTGTGAATAGGAATGTGCACCAAAGTGCTGCCCTGTAACAACCTTGTGTGGATTCCGTGGGTATGAAGTAAAAGATTCTTAGTTAGCAATGTAACGAAGGCCTAACTGAAGAGAGATGGGTGAGTGTGAACCAGCAGCATCCACATGTGACAGTCCCAGCGTAGCACTTTCGTACATGCTGCAAATCACACCCCCGTAGGCTGTGTTGCCCAGGGTCATAAATCCAAAGCAGTGGTAACTTAACTGTTTCACTCCAGGTGGTGTCAGGAATAAATCAATGGGAACATAGCATTTCCAGCCAGGGTTGCTGAGAGCGGGTTCTGGCCCCGGTGAAAAAACTTTTCCAGGCCCCCCAGGAAGGGCAGACTGGCTAAACAGGGCTGACGAGAGTGGGGGGAAGCTGGGGAAACCGGGCCTTGGGGCCCCTTCCGGACCGCTGGGCCCCGGTAATTGGTATCAGCTTTACCACCCCTCCGCCATCGGCCCTGCTTCCAGCTTGTATGAAAGCTTGATACAAATAAGTGATTCTAAGTGTGCTCTTATCTAAAATGACTATTTATTAGATTTAAGTACTCACAAACAGAGGTTTAGAACATCCCAAATAATTGCCTACAATCTGAGATGGTATTGAGTAATTAACAGCAGGACAATGGCGAGTTGCTTCCAAGCCAGAGAGTAGGGTGTCAAGAAAAAGTCTCTCCAGAGAACCGCTCCAAAATACCCTCTATTACAGGAGTAGGCAACCTATGGCACGCATAAGAACAGAAGAACATAAGAAAGGCCGTACCGGGTCAGACCAAAGGTCCATCTAGCCCAGTATCTGTCTACCGACAGTGGCCAATGCCAGGTGCCCCAGAAGGAGTGAACCTAACAGGCAATGATCAAGTGATCTCTCTCCTGCCATCCATCTCCATCCTCTGACGAACAGAGGCTAGGGACACCATTCTTACCCATCCTGGCTAATAGCCATTTATGGACTTAGCCACCATGAATTTATCCAGTCCCCTTTTAAACATTGTTATAGTCCTAGCCTTCACAACCTCCTCAGGTAAGGAGTTCCACAAGTTGACTGTGCGCTGCGTGAAGAACTTCCTTTTATTTGTTTTAAACCTGCTGCCTATTAATTTCATTTGGTGACCCTTAGTTCTCGTATTATGGGAATAGGTAAATAACTTTTCCTTATCCACTTTCTCAACATCACTCATGATTTTATATACCTCTATCATATCCCCCCTTAGTCTCCTCTTTTCCAAGCTGAAGAGTCCTAGCCTCTTTAATCTTTCCTCGTATGGGACCCTCTCCAAACCCCTAATCATTTTAGTTGCCCTTTGCTGAACCTTTTCTAGTGCCAGAATATCTTTTTTGAGGTGAGGAGACCACATGTGTACACAGTATTCGAGATGTGGGCGTACCATGGATTTATATAAGGGCAATAATATATTCTCAGTCTTATTCTCTATCCCCTTTTTAATGATTCCTAACATCCTGTTTGCTTTTTTGACCGCCTCTGCACACTGCGTGGACATCTTTAGAGAACTATCCACGATGACGCCAAGATCTTTTTCCTGACTTGTTGTAGCTAAATTAGCCCCCATCATGCTGTATGTATAGTTGGGGTTATTTCTTCCAATGTGCATTACTTTACATTTATCCACATTAAATTTCATTTGCCATTTTGTTGCCCAATCACTTAGTTTTGTGAGATCTTTTTGAAGTTCTTCACAATCTGCTTTGGTCTTAACTATCTTGAGTAGTTTAGTATCATCTGCAAACTTGGCCACCTCACTGTTTACCCCTTTCTCCAGATCATTTATGAATAAATTGAATAGGATTGGTCCTAGGATTGACCCTTGGGGAACACCACTAGTTACCCCTCTCCATTCTGAGAATTTACCATTAATTCCTACCCTTTGTTCCCTGTCCTTTAACCAGTTCTCAATCCATGAAAGGACCTTCCCTTTTATCCCATGACAGCTTAATTTACGTAAGAGCCTTTGGTGAGGGACCTTGTCAAAGGCTTTCTGGAAATCTATGTACACTATGTCCACCAGATCCCCCTTGTCCACATGTTTGTTGACCCCTTCAAAGAACTCTAATAGATTAGTAAGACACGATTTCCCTTTACAGAAACCATGTTGACTATTGCTCAAGAGTTTATGTTTTTCTATGTGTCTGACAATTTTATTCTTTACTATTGTTTCAACTAATTTGCCCGGTACCGACGTTAGACTTACCGGTCTGTAATTGCCGGGATCACCCCATGAGCCCTTTTTAAATATTGGCATTACATTAGCTAACTTCCAGTCATTGGGTACTGAAGCCGATTTAAAGGACAGGTTACAAACCTTAGTTAATAGTTCCGCAACTTCACATTTGAGTTCTTTCAGAACTCTTGGGTGAATGCCATCTGGTCCCGGTGACTTGTTAATGTTGAGTTTATCGATTAATTCCAAAACCTACTCTAGTGACACTTCAATCTGTGACAGTTCCTCAGATTTGTCACCTACAAAAGCCAGCTCAGGTTTGGGAATCTCCCTAACATCCTCGGCCGTGAAGACTGAAGCAAAGAATCCATTTAGTTTCTCCGCAATGACTTTATCGTCTTTAAGTGCTCCTTTTGTATTTTGATCATCAAGGGGCCCCACTGGTTGTTTAGCAGGCTTCCTGCTTCTGATGTACTTAAAAAACATTTTGTTATTACCTTTGGAGTTTTTGGCTAGTCGTTCTTCAAACTCCTCTTTGACTTTTCTTATTACACTCTTGCACTTAAGTTGGCAGTGTTTGTGCTCCTTTCTATTTGCCTCACTAGGATTTGACTTCCACTTTTTAAAGGAAGTCTTTTTATCTCTCACTGCTTCTTTTACACGGTTGTTAAGCCACTCTTTTTTAGTTCTTTTACTGTTTTTCTTAATTTGGGGTATACATTGAAGTTGGGCCTCTATTATGGTGTCTTTAAAAAGGGCCCATGCAACTTGCAGGGATTTCACTTTGGTCACTGTACCTTTTAACTTTTGTCTAACTAACCCCCTCATTTTTGTATAGTTCCCCCTTTTGAAATTAAAGGCCACAGTGTTGGGCAGTTGAGGTGTTCTTCCCACCACAGGGATGTTGAATGCTATTGTATTATGGTCACTATTTCCAAGCGGTCCCGCTATAGTTACCTCTTGGACCAGCTCCTGCGCTCCAGTCAGGATTAAATCTAGAGTTGCCTCTCCCCTTGTGGGGGATGTGAGCTGAAGGCAGCATGTTAGCTGATTTTCAGTGGCATTTATACTGCCTGGGTCCTGGCCACCGATCTAGGGGGCTCTGCATTTTAATTTAGTTTTAAATGAAGCTTTTTAAACATTTTTAAAACCTTATTTACTTTACATACAACAATCATTTAGTTATATATTATAGACTTATAGAAAGAGACCTAAAAACGTTAAAATGTATTATTGGCACGCGAAACGTTAAATTAGAGTGAATAAATGCATCCGGTGAAGTGGGTATTCACCCACGAAAGCTCATGCTCCAAAACTTCTGTTAGTCTATAAGGTGCCACAGGACTGTTTGCTGCTTTTACAGATCCAGACTAACACGGCTACCCCTCTGATAAGTGAATAAATGAAGACTTGGCACAGCACTTCTGAAAGGTTGCCAACCCCTGCTCTATTATCTAGTCTTTTTATACACAGCTCCTAGTGACCCCATTGATCATCACTTCTCCTCACTTCAATAAACTACTTATCACTAAAACATTCCTAACCATTTTAGCCATAAGGAGCTTCTGTATCAAAGATGCCCAAACACAAGGTTTCCATCCACTTATTTTATTTCACTCCCATAATTTGTTGACTCTTTCCTGCCCTCCTCCCTTTCTAATTAGCAGAAATCACAAGCCTGCAGCTAGTATTTGACCTTGCCTCCAAAAGCCCTGCTTGTCCAAATTAACTCTTAACTACGTGGTGTTCTGTTTTATTAATTCCTGGTGGCTGAATGCACGCTCTGTGGCTGTGACTAGCTTAGTCAAGTTCTGGGGTAACACACACCTCAATTCCGGGGTAACAGCTGAACAATGGGGCTCTGTAGACAAAACCTTAGTCAGGGGCTGGACAAACTTCCTCCATGCAGGTCTGTGGATGTGTCTCAGTTCTGAAATGCAAAATCGCTGCTGTGCCAGTGCTGGACTCCACAGTCCTGTCCTCTTCCCCCTCTCACCGAGGCTAAGCCTTGGCTGCGAATGAACACAGAGTCTGTGTTTGGGCTCTGTGAGGTACACTCTGATGGGCCCCACCACCCACATTGTCCTCACAAGAGCTGGGGCAGAACCTGACCCTACATCTCTAGCACTGGGCAGTAAATCCAGTGCCACACAGCGCCACGGAGCTGTTCCCAAGTTAAGCTCCTGCCAGCCACTGACCCTAGAGTTACACACTTGTGCAAATCAGCACCACAAAGGGATTGCACGGCTCAGAAATAGGAAGTCTGAGTCTGGGTGACACACTGCAGCAGTGCAGGCCTCTCTCTAAGTGACACATGTTCTGGCAGTGCTATCAGTGGGGGAGGGTGGGGGGTGATGCCCCCAGGGGCCATTTGTGGGCTCTGTGTAGGGGCTGGTCTGGGACCATGTCCGTTGTTCATTAACAACAGTTTTGTCTGACGTGTCCTGCCAGCTCTGAGACCCTTGGTGCATTGGGTCTGTCTACACTACAGGAGGAAGCGAGCTTCCCAGCGCGGGTAGCCAGACACATGCTAGGTACGGGGTGGGGGTGGCTCAGCATTGCTACTCGAGTGTGTTCCTGGGGGTCTGAGCTGGTTTGTACTTGAGCAGCCAACCCAAGCTGCTGCACCTGCTCCCCCCAGCTACCCGGCTACTTTTAGTGCACTGGCTTAAGCAGAGCTAGCGTGTGTCTGTCTGTCCAAACTGGGAAGCTCACTCCCAGCTGCAGTGTAGACGTACCCAGAGTTTGGAACAGCCCCATGTCACTGTGCTCAGAATAACCACGCTGAACCCACAATGGTCTCCTTCTCTTCTCTCCCCAGAGTGCCAGGAGCTGCGTGAGAAGCTTGGTAAGTTCATCCACCTTCCCACTAGAGCCCCTGGGCAGCGGCTCCCAGCCACACACGGTGCTGAGCAGATACAGAAACACCGACACTGCAGGGCAGGGCTGAGTGAACAATTTGGGCCAAAATCAAAGTCATATTAGAGTCACCCCAGTCCCATGGCAGCACTGTGAGCTCTCTGCAGCAGACACAGTGTCACCTCCTCTCATGTCTGGATAGACAGACAGGTGTCATCTGGCCTTTGACAATCCAATGCCGATCACATTGTTCTGATGCTGGAGAAGGGGATTAGCCACTTTCTATAGATGACTGCGGCAGTGCAGGCTGTCCTTTCCCAGAACATGGAGATGAGCATGTATTTTGCAGCAGATACCCAAGGGTCTGTGCTTGTGAGATTCCCTGCATGTGGGGGCAGCATGGAAATGGTTTGCAATGACAATTCTGGGTCAGATTGTCTGTGGATGAGCCACATTTCCATGTGTTGTTGCCAAGACTGGACCCCAGATCTGAGCTCTAAACCCCTCTCCAGATCTATCTATGCCCCGGTTATACCTGGAGTGTGTAGCTTTGATGCTCCAAAGGGTTATTAGTAATTCTCTTTAGACGGAAGGGTTGAGAATGTCAGAGCTGCACAGATCCAGACATGCACGTTCCATCTAAGTTAAATGTTTTGCAAATCCCAGCCTGATTTTTATCCTGTCAGTGTCCCTTCAAAATCCCCCAGTCCGCTGCGGGCCTCAACAACCAAACAGCAGCTTCTTACAGCCCTGGATTCTGCTCTGGGTGACACTGGTGTCAATCCAGATTCGCCCCAGTGACGCATCTGGAGTTATGGATTTACAGCAGTGTCACTGAGAGCAACATTCGCTCCAGTCCCCAACACCAAGAGACAATATAAAGGCATCACTGAGAGCTGGTCATTGCTGTCAGCAGAGATCTCTGGTCTCTGGGGTGACAGGGCCTGTCTCTCACTTCACACAGCCGGGACATTTCTCCTTTTGTAGAGAAGGCTCATGAACCACGTGTAAAGTGATCACACAGTCACGCAGCAGGTCCCAGAACTGAGCCTTCTGCCTAAATGACAGGGAATAATTCTGTCTCTTTCCATTTCAGACAGGGCGGTCACACAGCTAGGTAAGAGAACGTGTTTCCATGTCACATTTCACATCACTCGGTTCCTTTCTATCTGCCAATGACCCTCCTCCCAGAACGGCATCTCCTGTGGGAGCGAATTCCCCACGTTGCCCCTGACCATGTTTGTTTCTCTTCCCTTGCAGAGTTCAGGAGGGCTTGGAGCTACATGGGTGAGTGGGGCTGCGAGGGGCTGAGCAGACACCATGCTGGGGTTAGTGGTATCGGCGTTACGTAGCTGAGCTGTCAGAGGTGTGGAGTCCCCAGGGGGCAGGTGGGGCAGGGCAGATGCTGGCTGCAGAGCTGTGGGGCTGGATGCCATGTATGGTCCCTAAACACGCTGCCCTGAGCTGTAAGTCTCACCCCTGGGCAGCTCCCTTGCAATCCTCCCTCACTCAGTCCTGATACCCCCCCATCTCTCATTGACCCTTCAGTGATGATCCATCCCTACCCTGTCATCTGCCCCTACAGCCCAGCTCAGCCCTCTCTCCGCAGCCTGCAGTCTTCCCCCCGGGCACCCTCCATGGCCCCCCAGAGCCCAAACACCTCTCAGGGACAGATCCTGTGCAGGGGGGAGTGAGAGGAGCAAAGAGCCCAACCCCCACTGCCCCTCCCCCCACATCTGATGAGGCCCAGCCACAGCCCTGGAGCTCCCAACCAGATCTAGGCTATCGGTGTCAGTCCAACTAGTCACCCAAACCCTTAACACTCTGGCTTTGGCTACACTTACACTTCAAAGCGCTGCCGCGGCAGCACTTTGAAGCGCTAAGTGTAGTCAAAGCACCAGCGCTGGGAGAAAGCTCTCCCAGCGCTGTCCGTACTCCACCTCCCTGTGGGGAATAACGGACAGCGCTGGGAGCCGCGCTCCCAGTGCTGGGGCTTTGACTACACTGGCGCTTTGCAGCGCCGCAATTTGCAGCGCTGGAGAGGGTGTGTTTTCACACCCTGCTGCAGCGCTGCAAATTTGTAAGTGTAGCCAAGCCCTCTGTCATTCACTCCGGCTGTGCTGGCTGGAATCTCTCCTGTGGGATCGTAGGGTCCCTGGCTGATCAATGGCTAATGGGGTTATTCTGTTTTTTTTCCCCCAGTCCACATCACCCTGGATCCAGATTACAAACACCCCGAACTCACTGTGTCTGAGGAGGGCAGAACAGTCCAGCACAACCCCCCGTCCCCAGGGCCGGCTGCCTCCTCTGGGGCTCTGATTACTGTCGGGAGGGAGGGGTTTGTGTCCAGGAGGGATCATGGTGGGGAGGGCAGGATTTGCAGGTGGTACTGGGAGATAGAGGTGGGGGACAGCGCAGACTGGGAGCTGGGGGTGCTGAGTGAGACTGTGAGGGACAAAGTGAGACAGGAGAGGCTGGAGAGACTCCCTGAGGGGGGATGCTGGGCACTGGGGAGATCTGGGGGGCAGTATCACCCCAGGGAGGCCAACACTGTGATTCAGAGCTGGGGTGTGACACCGACAGTGGTTGGGGTGTATCTGGATCTAGAAGGGGGGAGTCTCTCATTCTATAGTGTCAGTTCAATGGCCCTTATCCTGGAGATTCCTGTGGAAGGTTCTGAGAGATTGTTCCCATTCCTCAGCCCTGGTCACGCTGCGGAGAGGGACCCGGGAAAATCCCTCAGCATCTGCCCCCCCAGCGACTGGGATTTCCCCCCAAAATTAATGACTAGTGGGTCTGTTAGTCAGAGAGATCCAGGGGCAGGAAACGACACAGGGCCACCTGCAACAGGAGACACAGCCGCAATGCCTGGAGACAAGCAAGTGAAAGGAAACAGCACAGGGCCAACTGTGAGAGAAAATGTCCAAAAGCTCCTGCCCACCAACTGGATCCAAAAGTGGAGGAAGGGGCATAAAACAGAGCAGGAGCATCCACAACTGGAAACAACCCCCAAAGAGAAGGGGGAAAAGAAACGCCAAAACCCCCAGGACTGAAACCCACCCTGCCAAACTCCAGGGAATCACGCAGAGAAAAATGCTCAGAACTTGACTCCCGAGGGGTCTCTGGAGCTGACTCTTGGGCCAGGAAATACGACGGGGGAATCAGACCCAAACGCCCACACCTGGGAAAGAACCTCGCCCCACAGGGAATGTGGGGAAATGGCGACATATCAGATGTTCCCTCCCCCCTGAACTCAAAGGAAAACCTCAGCGATTCGTGATAACGCTTTGCCCCGCCCCAAGTTACATTGGAATGTGCTGATTGGAGGGAATTGTGATAATGCGACTGTTAAACATAGGAAATTCAATACACACCGGTCGGGGGATGTAGAGGGGAAGGGTCTCGCAGGGGCACTGATTCACTCCCATTGCACACGCACGCTCTCTCTCTCTCACTCTCTCTGCTCCTGCTCCTGCCCCTGCCAGCCTCTGGCACTGGGCTGGATTAAGGCAGGGGCTTTAGGGGCTGCAGCCTGGGCTCCACAAAAATAAATCACAGGCAGCGATCTCCTGGGCGCTCAGGCTGCCTGCCCTGGCCCCACGCCGCTCCCAGAAGCAGCTGGCTGCTGGCACATCTCTGCGGCCCCTGGCAGGAGGGGGAGATAGCTCCATACGCTGCCCCCGCCTCAGCACCATCTCCGCAGCTCCCATTGGCCAGGACGGTGCTTGCAGGTGTGGGAAGTGCAGATGTGCCAGCAACCAGCCGCTTCTGGGAGCGGGCTGGGGCTATGGCAGTCAGGCAGCCTGCTGAGCCCTGCCACGCCCCCGGCTGGGAGCCACCTGTGGTAAGCGCCTCCCAGCCGGAGCCTACACATTACAGCTGTTCCCAAACCCCAACCCCCTGCCCCAGGTAAGAATCCCCCTTCTGCACCCAAACTCCCTCCCAGACCCCACACCCCCTCCTGCACCCCAGTCCTCTGCCCCACCCCACTCCTGCACCAAACTCCCTCCCAGACCCCGTGCCCCCTCCTGCACCCCAGTCCTCTGCCCCAGCTCACTCCTGCACCAAACTCCCTCCCAGGAAAAAGACTTGTATACCGGGGCCCCACAAAATCAAATAGCTCTGGGCCCACAGGAGAGTTAATATGGCTCTGCTCAGGCAGCATGAGTAGGTGACAGGATCAGGCCCTCTGTTGTCAGACTGGGTTGTGATAGCCTCACACTGAGCAGCACCCTGGGGCTGAACCCGCCCTATAACCGCTGGAGCCCTCCCCTGGGCTCTGGCAGGGCTGGCTGGTCTCACTGGGAGCAGCGATGATGGACAATACTGCAGAAGCTTCTCGTGGAACAAGGACATGGGGAAGTTCAGATGCTGTTGGAAGTTGTAGCGAAGGGGGATGGGGTGCAGGAGGAGAACAGGCTGCCAGGTGCAGCATTGCCAAGTCTCCTAGTATTAGCTGTTCCCTTAAAGCCCCAGCTCCTGGAGTCCTGGGATTGTGGGAGAATCTCAGCTTTGGTTTAAAGCAAATAAACAGTAAGTTTCTAGCCTGTGGCTGTGGTGTGGAGCTGGAAAGTGTGACCCCAATGCCTCTGTGTGCTGTGTCTGGCTTTACTGCTGGGTGTGCTGCATTTAAACCCTAGGGCCTGTGTCATAAACAGATAGTTAAGGGTTAATGTCTCTTTTACCTGTAAAGGGTTAAGAAGCTCAGTAAACCTGGCTGACACCTGACCAGAGGACCAATAGGGGGACAAGATACTTTCAAATCTTGGTGGAGGGAAGTCTTTGTTTTGTGCTGTTTATTTTGGGGGTTGTTCGTTCTCGGGACTGAGAGGGACCAGACATCAGTCCAGGCTCTCCAAATCTTTCTGAATCAATCTTATGTTTCAAACTTGTAAGTAGCACAGGCAAGGCGTGTTAGTCTTATGTTTGTTTTCTCAACCTGTAAATGTTCCTTTTTGCTGAGAGGATTTTACCTCTGTTTGCTGTAACTTTGAACCTGAGGCTAGAGGGGGTTTCCTCTGGGCTATATAAATTTAAGTACCCTGTAAAGAATTTTCCATCCTGATTTTACAGAGATGATTTTTACCTTTCTTTTTCTTTAATTAAAAACTTTTTTTTTAAGAACCTGATTGATTTTTCTTTGTTGTAAGATCCAGGGAATTGGGTCTGGACTCACCAGGAGTTGGTGGGGGAAAGGAGAGGGGAATGGTTAATTTCTCCTTGTGTTAAGATCCAAGGGGTTTGGATCTGTGTTCCCCAGGGAAGGTTTTGAGGAGACAGAAAGTGTGCCAGACACTGATCTCTGGCTGGTGGCAATATTACCAGATCTAAGCTAGGAATTAAGCTTAGAAGGGTCCATGCAGGTCCCCACATCTGTACCCTAAAGTTGAGAGTGGGGGAGGAAACCTTGACAGCCTGGCTGTCGGTTTATTGCAGGTTGTGATGGGATCCGGCAGCGCATGGGGGGTGGGGAGCCCTGGGCAGCGTCGCCCACAAATGCTGGGTCTGCGCTTGGTAAAAGGTGTGATGAGCCAGCTGGACCCAGACAGCACTCTCAGCGTCAGATCCCAGTGGAGACAAGGCCGCCTCGGCATCAGATTATTTTACCTCCCTGTAGCTGGTGGAGGGGAACCCCAGGGAGGTGTTAACGGTGTCAAAACACATACCTCATAGCACAGGAAATAAGCCCCAGCCTGGCACACTCTGTTCTGGCTACTCCCAGTCCCGGAGGTGTTTTGCCAGACACTGAAGAGGAATCGCCTGAGCTGGGCCATTCTGAAATTCCAGGAACTGCAGCCAAAACCCAGCAACCAGAGGGACAAAATGAAACCAGTGCGAGCTAGAGGCATTTGCAGGAGTAATGGGGCCATTCCTGGAGCCCCAGAGATCCCTCCAGGCCCCATTTCCACTTTACTCTCTCTTCCTCCAGCCCCTTCCAGGCCAGATCCACCCTCCAAGGAGAACTCCTTCCAGGCCTCATCATCGCTGTATGGCCCGTATCCAAGGTCACCCATGCATGTCCCAGGCACTGCCCCATGGGGGCTCATGGGTAGAGCTGTTACAAAGGCTGGGCCATGCATTCGACGAAGTGGGTATTCACCCACGAAAGCTCATGCTCCAATACGTCTGTTAGTCTACAAGGTGCCACAGGACTCTTTGTCGCTTTTACAGATCCAGACTAACACGGCTACCCCTCTGATACTTTACAAAGGCTTTGTTGCAGGAATGTCCTTGCTGAAAAGTGGGGGATTCTCAGAAATGGTGTGGGGAGGTGTCTTTTGGGTTGATTCGGGTTTTGAAAACAAAACTGTCTGGAAATTTCAGGTTTTGTTTCCCCTGCCTTGTTCTCATTTTCAGGGTTGAAGGCAGCTGCAGCAGTGAGACCAACGGGGCCGGGTTCCCTTTGTGTGACAGGCCCCCTCCAGCTCCCTAGTCCTGCCAGTCACATGCCTCTGGGGTGGCTCCATGGCTCTGTGCTGCCATTATGGGGGAGGGGAGATGAAGCATATAAACCATCCAATGGGGCTCCTGCAGGACCTCGCTTGTCTCTGAGACTCAGCCAGCGGGAGCGCTGGGATCTCTGTATCCATCTTTCTGGGGTCTGGCCAGCACACACCTTGGAGAGCGCATGTCCCGCCAGGCCCATATACACCTGCCCCGATCCGTGTCTACCCCCAGAACTGTAGTGTGAGGCTCCTCCAGGTGTTCCAGGGCATCACGGCATCCTCCCAGCTGGAGGGAAAAAGCTTTCACAGCCCGTCAGGCCAGTGCCTGTTAACCGCTAAGAGGTCGCAGGGGGCCTCATGTAGGGCACAGGGCAGGAGGGAGAATGGCAGATAGGGGTAATCCCAGTGAGCCTGCTGGGGTTAGGGATCAGTTCCTCATGGCCAGAGGGGACCTGGTGCTTCACAGACCCCAAACACCTCATGGTTTTATCCTTTTCAGGCGCCATCACAACAAGGGCTTTTGGTCTGAGCCTGGTGGGACTCACTCACTTTCCCACACTCTGTGAGGGCAGCTCTGTCACTGCTCAGACCCCCAGCTCTTGGGCTTCAGAGCCAGGCTCCCCTGGAGAACGTCAGAGATGGAGAGAACGAACCACAGAGACACTGGCTGGGCCAGAAATATCACAGTGTGAGAGGTTCTTCAATCCCACATCACAGCATGTGACAGCCCCGTCTTGCTGGGCTGCTAGCTCGGGGTCAGGCTGGGGAGAGCTCACTGCTGGGCCAGGAAAGAGGTGTTTGCACAGGAGACTCTGCAGATGCTCAAGGCGCTGTCGGCTCATCCTGTGGTCCCCTCTCTGCACAGAGCAGCTGGACTGGGTGTGCAGAGAGTCGCTGGGCAGAAGTCGCTGCTCTCAGCACCGACTCTCCTCTCCCTTCCCTTTCCTGAGCAGCAGCTGGTCACTCTCTAGTCCTGCAGTGTCTAATTCTGCCCGGGGGTTGGGCTGGGGGAGGGAGGCAGGATTCAGCCCAGGGTCCAGGCCCAGGGTCCAGGCCCAGCAGTGGGTGAGACACTCACTCTGTGAGATCAATGAAGCCCCTGCAGCCTATTTCTCATCCTGTCTCTTACACTTGCTCTGTGTTTTCGGGCCCATCCCAGCCAGGCTCTCCCCACACTGGGACACAAACAGCCCCGTGAGTTGGCTTCCAGGGCCAGATGGGACATTCGCTCAGCCAGTCTGACCTGGACAGCCCAGAGACTCCCCCAGCCCCCTGAACTGAGCCAATAGCTCCTGTGGGACCAAAGCCTCTCCCAGGAAGGGAGGGAGAATCCCCCTTGCCCTGGGTGGTCTGTCCCAGGGTTAATCACCCGCCTGGACAGAAATTGGGGCCTGTTTCTCACTGGGACGTGTCTGGCATCAGCTGGGCTCAGCCTGTTCCCAGCAGTAGAGGGGGAGGGATGTGATGGGGGAGGGTTTGTGGGAGGTGGGAGCTTTTGGGTGAATAGCCTCAAGTTACTGGAGCCCTGGGCTGTGGGCTCAGCTCCGATGTAGCATTGTCAGCCCTAGAGCTCAGAGCCTGTCACCAAGGAGCAGGGGCGGCTCTAGGAATTTCGCCGCCCCAAGCAGGGCGGCACGCCGTGGGGGGCACTCTGGCGGTCGCCGGTCCCGCAGCTCCGGTGGACCTCCTGCAGACGTGCCTGCGGATGCTCCACCGAAGCCGCGGGACCAGCGGACCCTCCACAGGCACACCTCCCGGCGACAGGCAGAGCGCCCCCCGTGGCATGCCGCCCCAAGCACGCGCTTGGTGCGCTGGGGTCTGGAGCCAGCCCTGCCAAGGAGGGCTGGACAGGTGGGAACTGGCTGCTCCAAGCGCCCCTGCAAGGGAGCAGCAGGTGGGGGGATGGAGCCCAGCTCGCCTAACAACTGGGGATTAGATGGTGCCGCCTCCCCGGAGTCAGCAGCGTGTGGCCCCGAGGTGACAGCTAAGGGCTCCTCAGGCAACACACGGCCACAGCTGTTGTACCAGCAGTGACCTCCTAGTGCCCGTGCAGGACACGGCTCACACACGAGGGCAGGCGGTTTGGGGGCTGCCTGGCCCCACTCTGCACAGAGAAAGAATTGCCCTTTCTCACCTGCTTCGGGTCCTTCAGCACCTGGGGCCAGATTCAGGAGCCCAGTGATGCAGACAGGCACCTCGTGCGACTGACAGAGTGCCCAGGGGAGTGATGTGCCTAACTCTCATTGGCTGCCAACAGGAGTCAGGCACCTGGCCTGCCCAGGCGCTCTAGTGATTCCCACTACGCATCTGGCTGCAGCGCTAGGTGCCTTAATACCTTTGTCATGCTGGTCCCTGGTGCAGAGAGGCAGCGTTGCCTAGTGAGCAGAGCACTGGCCTGGAAATCAGGTGTTCTGACGCCTCTTCCTGGCTCTGCCCTGCTGGGTGACCTTGAGTCAGTGATGTTCCCACCTCCCATGCCTCAGTTTCCCCATCTGTTTCCCTCCTGCGTAAAGCACTTTCACATCTCTGGATGAGCGAGGTATGATTATTGTTAAGCCCTCCAGCAAGGCCAGGCCTGTGCTCCCCTCTGTTACTAAACCAGGGGAGTGTTTTTTGTGATGTATTTGATGTGTGTTTGATTCTCAGGCTTCTGGCGCTAAATAAAGACGCTGTGGCCGTGGGGTGTATGTGTACGGGACAGGAAACGGGGAGCGGTGACGATGAGACGTGAGGACAGGACGGGGCAGAGCAGAGAGGGGATGGAACATCCCTGCTGCCTCAGCCATAGGGCCCTGACGGGGATTCAGACAGAGACAGCGTCTGGGTTCACAGCCCAGCCCTGAGGGGCTGACGGAGACTTTAAGAAGGGAGAAGGTCCTTCCGCCCTGAGCCCTAAGACAGAGCACGGGAGTGAGGGGGGAGGTTGTGCTCTCCCCTCAGTGTAAGGAGCAGAGGGGGCAGGAGTCACTGCAGACTGTCCCCTCCCGACCCCGTCAAGAGCAGAAGCTGCTGGGCTGTTACCACCCTGATCCAGTCCCGCCCACTGTCCTGATGATCCTGTCTCTGTGCCTCTTGCTGCCCGGTGAGTATCTGGGACCCCTGTGCTAATTCGCAGGGTGTTGGGAAGAAACAGAACCGAGAGCAGCCCCTGGCCCTGACTGTCGGCAAATTCCCTTCTGTGGCAGAGAGGGTTGTGCTGTTGTGATGTACGAGGGAGTGGGACTGTCCCAAACCAGCACAGGGCCAGCGCACGGTGCTTGGGACAGGCCAGGGCTAGCAGTCGGCCCAGGCTGGGTTTACAGTCACAGCTTCACAGAGTTTAAGGCCAGTAGGCACCATTAGCCCATCCAGTCTGACCCCTGATAGCCCAGAGCAGAGAACTTCCCCCAGCAACCCTGCACTGAGCCCAGTCACTTGTGTTTGATTAAAGCATCCCCCGGAAAGGCCTATGGCCTGGCTGTGACTCCCCCATTTCCCTGCGGAGCTGGCGCTGGGGGTTAATCCCCCGCACAGGGAGAAACTGCTGCTTCCTTTCTCACTGGAGTTTGCCCAGACTCTGCGTCCAGCCCTTGGGTCTGGTTCTGCCTGTCTCTGCTGCACTGAGGAGCCTGGGGTTCTCCCCAGGAAGGAGCTTAGACACCGTGACCAGCCCGACTGTCTGAGCAGCTCCACACATGGAGATCCCCCGGCCTCTCCTGTGAAGCCTCTTCTCCAGCCCTCGCAGCGTTTTTCTGGCTCTGCTCCACACTCGTCGCATTTTTCCAACAGCCTTTTGAACTGGGGCTCCCAGAACCAGGCACGGGATCCAGCATCATCCTCACCAAGGCCACACGCTGAGGGAAATCCCCTCCCTGCTCCTGCTCCCCATAATATTCAGCCCTGGGGCGCATCAGCTTTGTTCCCCAGCAGCGCCCTGGGCGCTCATGCCGAGTTACTTGTCCCCTGGGGCCCCTAAATCCTTTCCCGAGGTCCCTGCTGTCCCGGCCCTGGCCCCAGGCTGCAGGTCTGGCCGGCATTCCTTGTTGGGAGCTGTGACCTGGCATTTGGCTGTATTCAAACCCCTGGTGTGTCACTGGGCCCAGCTCCGCACACCAGGCACATGGAGTCAGGATGGGCTGGGCTCAGGGCAGGATGCTCATGGGGCATCAGCTCAGCCTGGAGGCAGAAAGAGCAGGAAGGGCTGTTGCTATTGGGGGATGGAGGATTATTGGGGTCCAGCCCCAGGGCTCCTTCTTACTGATGGGCCAGAGACACTGAGTTGGGATCCAAGCTGGGATCCGGTTCTGGATTCCCCCAGAATTCAGGGGTTCTGGGTCTGGGGCCTGGGGTCAGACTCTTCATAGAGCCAGGCCCAAGTCACACAACTTGGATCCAACCCCAGATCTGTGTTTTTGGGAAAGGACCAAGGGGTCAGGGCTCTGTACAATACCTGGCACAGCCTCATGGAGCCGGCGGGGGTGCCCCTGGTGGGACGGAAGGAGCTGAAACTGGGGCCTATACTCATATGGGGAGCAGAGATCCCATCAGCTATCCAGGGTGTCTCACAGCAGGGGAGAGTCTAGCCCGGTACTGAACACATGTCACCTTTCTGTTCCCAGCGCTGAGTCCCAGCAGCCAGGAGATCTGCTCAGCTCCTGGTGAGTCCATCTGTCTGTGCCCAATCTACCCAGGGAATTTACCCCTCTGTCTCCAAGGCATCCAGCCACACCCCTTGGGCATCTCCTTGCTCAGTGCGGTGCCAGCGGACGGGGCTGTGTGGGATCCGAGCAGGGTGAACAAGTCTCCTGACCATCTCCTCCCAGCCATGTTGCCTGTCAGCTCTGCTCTGTCCAGGAGTCAACATGAGACGTGGCTGAGAGAGTCACATCCACAACCCATCCCACCCCTGGGGCACTGGCCCTGCGAAGCAGAGAACGCCACAGCTTTCACCCCAAGGGATTTACCTTCCCATGGCCCCAGCTCCCAGCCCCTTGCCTCTCTCCTAGCTGTACTGCCCCAGCTGCGTCAGCGAGGTGCCCGCACTGGAGCCTCTTGGTCTAGGAGAGTGCGCAGCACCAGAGAATGGCAACCCAGCCCAGCCGAGCCCTTAGGCTCTTACACAACCCAAATTAACACACTTGATAAAGCTTCCGGTCACCAGAGAGAGCTTCCCCCCCGTCAGCCCAGCTGGGCTGGAATCAGAGCCTCCATCTGAGACATGGTACAGACCCACCTGCCGTTTACCTCCTGCCCCACCCACAACGCTGGGCACCACCGACAGCTCTGACCCATTCCCCTTCCCAGGTGCTCTCCGGGGCCCCATCCTCTACCTGAACCAGACGTCTGCCCGGCCAGGGGACTTCGTGCTGCTCCAGTGCTCCGTGTTCTCCAGGGCCCAGGCCACCCGCGTCATCTTCTGCAAGGACGGGGAGGAGGTTTCATCCCGGAGGGGCATATTGCGAAAAGTCACCTACAACTATGACCATGTGGTGTCTGGGGATAGCACCGGGAATTATTCCTGTGGGTACGAGGTCAAGGACAGCAAAAACCGGGTGATCAGATCCCAGCTCAGCCCTGCCCAGCGCCTCAGTGTCACTGGTAAGGCGCACGTGAGTGTGTGCATGTGTGTGTGTGTGTGTCCCATCTCAGCCCTGCCCAGCAACTCAGCGTCATGGGAAAGAGCGGTGAACAGCACAGTGAGAACAATTACATGAAAACCCCCTTAAAATCCAAATGCTGAAATTCATCCATTTTCAAAACCTGAAATAAAAAATTTCTAATAAAACATCTTTGTTCAAAGCTTGTCACAGGAAACCACCCCCGCCCCCTGCCCCATGTTTCACCCATCTCAGCTCAGACAGCTCAGCCCTGGCAGCTGGGAGATGGGAACATCATAGAAATGTCAGGCTGGAAGGGACCTCAAGAATTCATCAAGACCAGTCCTCAACACTGAGGCAGGACCAAGTAAACCTAGATCATCCCTGACAGGGGTTTGTCCAACCTGTTCTTAATAACCTCTGACAATGGGGATTCCGCAGCCTGCCTTGGATGCCTGTTCCAGAGCTTAACTTCCATTGTCATTAGAAAGTTTTTCTTACTATGGAACCTAAACATCCCTTGCTGCAGATTAAGCCCATTACTTCTTGTCCTACCTTCAGTGGGCACTGAGAACAATTGATCTCCATCCTCTTTATAACAGCGCAACATGTATTTGGAGACTGTTATCAAGTCCCCCCCTCAGCCTTCTTTTCTCAAGACGAAACATGCCCAGTGCTTTTAACCTTTCCTCCTAGGTCAGGTTTTCTAAACCTTTCATCATTTTTGTTGCTCTTTTCTGGACTCTCTCCAATTTGTCCACAACTTTCCTAAAGTGTCACACCCAGAACTGTACCCTGTACTCCACCTGAGGCCTCACCAGTGCTGAGCAGAGCAGAACAATGACCTCCCGTGTCTTACATACAGCGTTAGCCCTTTTCACACCTACCTCGCACTGCTGACTCAGATTCAGTGTGTGACCCACTCGAACCCCAGACCCCTTTCAGCAGCACGGCCACCAGCCAGTCATTGCCCACAGTGTAGTTGTGCTAGGGTAGCGTATGGGCCTGGAGTGGGGCCATGCTCTGCTCTGATCTCTTGTGTATTTATTGCCTAGGCGATGACTCCAGCAGCGGCGGTGTCGGGGGCTCAACTCCACAAGGTAAATGCTTGTGAAGCTTTTCTTTATTTGGGGGACTTTATTTAGGGGAAGGTGGGTCCTGGGCTGGGCAACCCCCAGTCTGAGTGTGATCACCGTGACGATGGCTCTTGTGTATTTATCGTCTAGGTGATGACTCCAGCAGCGGCAGTGTCGGAGGTTCCCCCCCACTAGGTAAATGCTTCTGAGGCGTTTCTTTATTCTGGGGGCTCCATTTAGGGAAAAATGGGTCCTGGGCTGGGCAACCCCCAGTCTGAGTGTGATCACCGTGACGATGGCTCTTGTGTATTTATCGACTAGGTGATGACTCCAGCAGTGGCGGTGTCTGGAGTTTCTCCCTACAAGGTAAATGCTTCTGAAGTTCTTCTTTATTCTGGGGACTCTATTTAGGAGAAGGTGGGTCCTGGGCTGGGCAACCCCCAGTCTGAGTGTGATCGCCGTGGCGATGGATGTAGAGGAAACACACAGCCCAGCACCAGTACCCGGTTCCCAGGCAGCAACCGTATCCCAGGAACTGACTTTAGCAGAGCCCCAACCTGGCTGTTTGCCCCAGCTCCCCCCAAAGCACCTCCATCAACAGACTGAAACCCAAAGAGTATGCCTGCAAAGGCTGCGTGCAGCTCTTGTATGGCAAGGAAATATGGTTTAGTAACGGCGTCACCTAGTGACTCCTGCTAGAGCGACACTAAGTTTATCTGTGCCTCAAGAGCTTCTGGGAACACGGAATTTCTGTCCTGTGAGAAATCCTGAATCAGGATGAAAAGTCAAAATTTCAGATTTTGCATGGAACAGAAATTCAGCAACATTTTGATTCTGAAAGACTGAAGAGGCTTGTCAAAAGGTTTTGATTTTGAAGAAACAGCATTTTCTGATGGAAAACTCTTCCACTGGGTATTTGTAGACCAGCTCTGCACACGTCTCTGCATGCTGTACAGATCTCTGGCCCTCACTCAGAAAAGATCTCAAGTGTGTGCTCAAATCCAACCCTACCCAGGACAGCACCTATCTATGAGCTTAACTTTAAGCACCTGCTACAATCCTTAAAATGGCTGTTTGAAGTTAAGTTTGTACCTGGGCGCTGTCTCAATTTGTGATGCTTCCCTGAAGCAGGGCAGTTCCCACAGGGATGTTTCCTGCCTTGAGGAGCTCATCCTGAGAGCTGGGGGGAAATCCAGATTTGTTGCCACAAAAAATTGTGAAGAAAACTATTTCATTCAAAACTTGTGATGGGAAAGCTGAACAAAAATTTTTCATTTGGCCTCATTTTGACTAGACAGTTTCCTTTTCTGGGGGGTTTCGGAACCAAAATGAGACAAAACTGTCAATTGAAAACTAAACTAAATCTTGTCTTTCATTTCAAAATTATGTTTGTGGAAAGACTAAGAAGGTCTTTGCATGTGAATTGTTTCGGGGAAAGTTTTTTATTTCAGATAAACTGTGTTTTGATAAAAAAAAATTGGTAATTTTTTTTTTCTGGAAAAACCTCAACGAACTTTACTCACAAAGAACAGCCAATAACGACGCCCTGCAGCTAACCCCATGGGGAGTTCCCCGGGCATGTTAATGAGGAAATTAGGGGTCAGTTACCACAGGACTCAGTCAGCTCCAGCCAGTGAGGACTTGCCGGTGGCTGCTTGGAGAGGCCATTCACATCGAGGTTCTTTTCTAGGGACAGATCTGAAGCTCATGTTCGGAATTACAATCCCTGTCGTCGTGGTTCTGGCTGTGGTGTTTTATCTGCTGGGAAAGAAAGGTGGGTATGACAGTGAGGCCAAGCCATGTTAGCAAATGTACAGACAGACGTGGCAGAGACAATCCCTTAGATCCCCTGTATCCAGGGTGTCTGCTGGGATGGGAGGAGAGAGATAATCAAAGACACAGTGAAATTGTGTTTTTGGGAGGCTGGCTGGAGAGAAAAATCAAAGAGATGATGAAAGGGATTATCATTGTGATTAATTATTTCTATTGCATTAGCACCTTGGCACCCCAGTCAGGAATCAGGCCTCCACTGTGCCAGGTGCTGTACAGATCAGTAATGAAGGGGACAGCCCCTGTCCCCTAGATGGTCACAATCTGGGACGGATGAATGGAATATGCAGGTACCTAAGGCTGCAGTTCAGGAAGGGATCCGCTAGTCAGGAAGGGTCCTTACGCCTGTGACTGTGTGTAAGTGCTTTCCTGAATCAGGGCCTAAGAACTCTGGAAATAGAACTCTGGACCCAGCTCTTCCCTGCCAACCTTTCCTCACACAGCGTCCCCAGCCCCAAGCTTTCACAGCACTTGAGTCACCCCAACAATCTCGAGATTGGCTTAAAACTCATGGGATTTCCAACCAGTCACCAGTGTGGGGTCTTTGCCTGGGGGGATTTGATCTTTGGGGGTCTCTCAGGTCACATTTTCAGGCTTTTCTCTGCAAACACGGTTATAAATTTACACTTTTTTTTTTAATGGAAGCCGATATTCTCAGTGAAGCCCCTGACTCTCAGACCTGGGTCTTTACATCAAACATGAAATGCCATGAAATTGTCACTAAAATCATCACACTTGGCCACACTGCTCCCAGGGGCAGTCAGTGGGGCTCGTGGAGGAGAGAGCTGGGCTGGGTTATGGGGACAGGCTCTGCATCAATATGATGATAAATCTGGGCAGTGACGCTCAGTTTCGATCTCTCTCTCTCTCTCTCTTTCTGCCCATGAGAAAATGTGTCCTCGTCTCTGATCACATTGTCTCACTGCTTCCAGCTGTGTCTCTACCAAGGGATCAAAGGTAGGAGGAGATTATTCCTCTCCCATCTTGTTTTCTTTCTGGGACCCTTCTCTCTGCCTCACTGAAGGGCCGGCAGCCGAGTAGCTCAGCTCTCCTGATGCTGGGAGTTTCAGTCTGTACTGGAGGAATTTTTGAAAAGGCCAGGGAAGGATGAACTCCCTGGTTGGGATGGGATCTGGGGGTTAGGAGACACTTTAAGGAAGGGGTTTGCCAAAGCAACATGTTCCATCGAATTCACTGGCAGCAGAGTGCGCCTGTTTGAAAATCATCCCAAGATGCTTGAAAGAATGAAAGTGACCCTGCTTCACACTCAGGGGTTGTTGGGGCTGGTTGGCCACAAAGCGACACTGACCAACCCAGCTAGTTCCCTAGAACCGGGTCTGTTCTTCTGGGGCAGGGCTGGGAGTGGCCAGGCCTGGCTGGGAACCAAGGCTCTCCAGTTTCTCCAGCTGCAGTGGGTAACACCCAACGTTAGCTCCATCGGCTGCATCTGGTTTAGTGCCAGGCTCGGCGCGTCCACACACGGACTCGCCCCAAAACACCCACAACAGGTTCCCTCACAGTGGCTGTGATTTCGGTGCAGGTCTGTGCATGGGGCGGCCATAGCGCTCCCCCGCCCCAGTGGCAGGGACGCCCATGGGGATTCAGAGCGCGCTCTCCATGTGAACAAGGTGCTGTGCAGAGAGGGCTCTGAACCAGTTGCCTCTGCAGCACGGCCCAGGGGGACCAGCTCATTGGGGCCCAGGCTGCCCCCAGTTTCCTTGGAGCTGCTAAGTGCTGCTGACTCTCTGTCTGCCCACCACCCTGTCAGGGGGGTTTGAGGGACCCCTCCCCCACCCACCACATATAGAGACTCTGCAGGGACCCCTCATACAGTGTCTAAGGGCTGCTCCCCATTGCTCTGCAGCCAGCACCTGCCACTCAGGGCTCCCCCAGACTCCTGTTCCTCTCACCACGACTTCCCAGTCACCTTCTGCAGCCCACTGGGCCCAATGCTGCCCTTCTGAGGGCCACAGGCCCATACGCTTGTTTTAAACCCTGGCTGGGCCATGCCGGCCTCACAGCCCCAGAGCTGCACATTGCCCCAAGAGGGACTCCAGCAAATCTACACAGTCCTGGCCCAGTTGGATATGATAGGGAGAGAAGCCAGCCCTGTGGGTGGGGCAGAGAGCACCAGGTGAGAGTCCAGGAAGTCCACGGGGTGACCACCTGGACACAGAGAGGGAAAGGTGCATGGGGAGACTAAGGCAGTTTCCAGGCTCTGCCAGTGTCCGGCCCAGCCTGGGGTCCCAGGGCAGTGACTCTGCCAAGGAAACTGGCGGGGGGTAGGGGAAACACGACACACAGACCCTCAGCACCAGGAGTCCTCTCCCCTGACTCCCAGCACTGTCTGTTCCCTGCCTGACTCCTGCGCCCCATCTATAGGGCTCCTGAGCTGCCTCTCCCCACATATTCCCTCCCTCCCTCTTCCTGCCATATGACCAGTCTCTGCCCCCAAACACCCTTACTGTGCCCTCCTGGGTCATGGGAGCTGGTTAGCAGACTGGGCCAGAAGTGGGGTCTGAAGCTGCATTTTCACACTGTGTAGAATTGAGCCTTAACAATGAATATTCAGTCTTTCTACATTGTGAGCAGCCCTGGCTGAAATTCCAGTTTTATTTGAATGAAAAAATTTCAAATAAACCAATTTTGGTCAAAATTTTCACAAAATATTTTGTTGTTTTTCTGACAAAATAATTTAAAGTGAAACAAAACAAAATAAAAATGTTCATTCAAAATTTCATTAAATAAGATGGTTTTGCCCAAACATTTGATTTTGGTTAAACTATTATTCATGAAAAAAATGTCTGTGGAAAAATGTCACCCAGTTCTAACTTTGTGAAAACGACCGAGTTCTCTTCAACTTCTGTCCTGAGATGTCAGGGATTTTCAGTCCCGTCCCCCCCAAATCTTAACTCCATGCTGACCTAGTGGGGTTTTGGTTAGTTGGTTTCTTAGCCATTTTGCTGAAGTAGAACAGGATGTTCAAGTCTCAGTTTTATTAGCCTCTCCCTGCATAAATAGTGAAGCCACCATGTCCCCTGATTACCCAGAAGTAGGGCCTGCTGCCTTTCCACTGTGAGCTGAATGGAGATACAAGGTCCTAGCAGGATAATGAGCTATAGGAAGAAATCTCCTCACAGCTGGATCTCTGAAAACAGACTCAGTGTCACCAAGGTGAGAGAGAGAGAGCACGGGGTGTCACTGATACCCCCTGTCCTTATTTCTCCCCACAGGGAACGAGTCCAGCATGGCACCAGCAACACTCCTGAAGATCATATTGAATGTAAGAGCTTTTGGAGAGTATTGGGGTTACTGGAGTCACCTGCACGAGGGAGAAAGGCGGGGGTTGGGGGTAAATTTGTTAATTGGTGGGAGATGGACAGATCCCAGCTCAGATTGTCTGGCCAAGAGTTAAAACAACGAACTGTCTGTTATCAAGGTGGATGAGGACAAAGAATTCTTGGGGTCCCACAGCTCGTGCATCTGAGTCTCTGAGGTTCCTTTGTCCCACCTTTTGCCTGTAATCCCCAGTCCTGCATTGCCATGGCTTAAGGGACTGAGCCAAACTGTTACCACTTCCCATCCTTCATGGAAAGGGCACATCCCAGGGAAAGCTCCCATTGGAAAGTGTCCCACCCCCTTCCCTCGGAGCGGGTGCAAGAGTGCCTCATGGGAGCTGTAGTTCAGGTGTCTCATGCTCCTGGTCTCTTTGAGCTGGGCTCTCTGGCTCTCCCATGATACACCACTTTCCCCCCCTCTTGAAGAAGGGATGTAGTACATCATGGGAATCCCTGGTTGCAGTGTATCATGGGAGATGAGGTCCAGCCAGCCAGTTCAACCTATAGAGGAGAATATCAGCAAGGACCAACTGAACTACAAGTCCCACCACAGTGGTATTTGAATCAGAATATTTCTGCTTTTGGCCAAAATATTTCAGTTTTGGGGTCACTCATTTTTTGAACAAAAGGTTGAAATTTTCTGCCAAAAGCTGATGCTGTTTCTGACAAAATAGCTCTGTGGAAAACCCAGACAGACAGTTTCCACTGAATATCTTCAACAGCTGCATTAAATCCTTCTGCTTCAGTATCCCCTAGCGACCCTGATCAGGATCAGGTTCCATTGTGCTCAGTGCTGCCCACAGAGGAGCCCTGCCCTGGCTGGGGGAGAGATGGGAGCTGTGAGGCTTTAATTCGTGCTCGGCGAGGTGCCTTCCCTTATAGGCATTTACACCCGAGTGACAATGTGTAACTGTCTTTCTCTCCCCAGATGCCTCCGTGAACTGCGCGGGAAGCGCTGGGGTGAGTCTCAGCTTTTATTAATGACAAAGTGAAGTGATAGAAAAGAGCGATTTGTTTGCCTGTTCCAGCTCGACAGTGACCTGTGGACTTGGAACATGGATTTACTCAGGATTCCCAGGGTTCAGGTTGTGTCTGTTACCCTGGTCTCATTGCTGCTGACCCAGATCTCCACACAGGTCCCAGGAGCAGGCAGCTGCCTCCCACATCTGCTGTTAGCCTGGCCAGTCAGGTCCTGCCCACCACTGACAAGCATCCAGACAAAAGGAAAACATCCTTCCCAAACTCCACACCCCAGTGATGGGGGAGAATCCCCCATGGCCTGAAAATCTATCTGGCTACAGAGGGGCTTTCCCCACTAGCCTCTGCAGTCAGACAAACAACCCAGGCAGAGATGTTCAAGGTTTCAAAGTTCCCATTCAAACTCCTGGGAACTGGATGGTCAAATCCCCCAGGGGGGTTTGAAAACCTCCAAAATGTTACCCAAGGGGGAATCGGGTCTAGTGAGATGGATCCTGTTAGTGAAGTCCCAGCACCACTCACTGGTAACCCCCCACCACTGGCCTCCCACAGAGGAAGAAAGACAGACAATGGGTGAAATCCTGGGAGTTTCCCATTGACTTCAATGGGTGCAGGATTTCCCCCAATGGGTCTCCATGCGCTGTAGGTGTCAGTGGGGTGTGCACGGTCTCACACGGCCAGCAGCGGCTGTGCGGTGGTGCACACACCCTGGGTATCATGTTAGTGGCAGGGAAAACTGCTAACACAGAGCTTTAGCAAAGCTTTTGATACAGTCTCCCACAGTATTCTTGCCAGCAAGTTAAAGAAGTATGGGCTGGATGAATGGATGATAAGGTGGATAGAAAACTGGCTAGATGGTCAGACTCAACGGGTAGTGATCAATGCTTCCATGTCTAGTTGGCAGCCGGTATCAAGTGGAGTGCCCCAAGGGTCAGTGCTGGGGCCGGTTTTGTTCAATATCTTCATTAACGATCTGGAGGATGGTGTGGACTGCACCCTCAGCAAGTTTTCAGATGACACTAAACTGGGAGGAGTGGTTGATACGCTGGAGGGTAGGGATAGGATACAGAGGGACCTAGACAAATTAGAGGATTGGGCCAAAAGAAATATGATGAGATTGAACAAGGACAAGTGCAGAGTCCTGCACTTAGGACGGAAGAATCCCATGCACTGCTACAGACTAGGGACCGAATGGCTGGGCAGCAGTTCTGCAGAAAAGGACCTAGGGGTTACGGTGGACGAAAAGCTGAATATGAGTCAACAGTGTGCCCTTGTTGCCAAGAAGGGTAATGGCATTTTGGGTTGTATAAGTAGGGGCATTTCCAGCAGATCGAGGAATGTGATCATTCCCCTCTATTCAGCACTGGTGAGGCCTCATTTGGAGTACTGTGTCCAGTTTTGGGCCCCACACTACAAGAAGGATGTGGATAAATTGGAGAGAGTCCAGTGGAGGGCAACAAAAATGATTAGGGGGCTGGAGCACATGACTTAGGAGGAGAGGCTGAGGGAACTGGGATTGTTTAGCCTGCAGAAGAGAAGAATGAGGGGGGATTTGATAGCTGCTTTCAACTACCTGAAAGGGGGTTCCAAGGAGGATGGATCTAGACTGTTCTCAGTGGTAGAAGATGACAGAACAAGGAGTAATGGTCTCAAGTTGCAGAGGGGGAGGTTTAGGTTGGACATTAGGAAAAACTTTTTCACTAGTAGGGTGGTAAAGAACTGGAATGGGTTACCTAGGGAGGTGGTGGAATCTCCTTCCTTAGAGGTTTTTAAGGTCAGGCTTGACAAAGCCCTGGCTGGGATGATTTAGTTGGGTTTGGTCCTGCTTTGAGCAGGGGGTTGGACTAGATGACCTCCTGAGGTCCCTTCCAACCCTGAGATTCTATGATTCCTTCCACCAATTGCTTCCTTAGGATAATTATTTTTCCATACTCCAGCTGATATTGGCAATGAACAATAACCCTGGATTTTTATTTCTCCTCCTCTACAGATGGATGGGAGGAGTTTGGGTCACTGACGTTCTATCCTAGTATTATTATTATTTTTAATATGTAACATTTTATTGAGTGTTAAAGCAGCGTCACAAAGGGAGGAGCTGTGCACTGCTATCGTGGAGGGGTAGCTGGTCTCCTCGGACTTAATGCTGAACTTAGCATTCTGTCATTGCTCGTATTTTCACACACACCTCCACAAACCCATTCCAGAGAGTGTGAAATTTGATTTCCACGGCTCATCTCTATGTAGATCTTGTCCTGAAAGGTTGGGGAAACAACTCCAGTGATCTCAGAGAGAGGGAGATTCATTCACTTTCCAGAGATTTTCCTAGCATTACTCTGGCTGTTCTTATGCATTAATGATCTGGATGATGGGATGGATTGCACCCTCTGCAAGTTCGCAGATGACACTAAGCTGGGTGGAGAGGTAGATACGCTGGAGGGTAGGGATAGGGACAGAGGAACCTAGACAAGTTGGAGGATTGGGCCAAAAGAAATCTGATGAGGTTCAACAAGGACAAGTGCAGAGTCCTGCACTTAGGACGGAAGAATCTCATGCACTGCTACAGGTTGGGGACCGACTGCAGATAAGGACCTGGGGATTACAGCGGACGAAAAGCTGGATATGAGTCAGCAGCGTGCTCTTGTTGCCAAGAAGACCAACAGCATATTGAGCTGGATTAATAGGAATATTGCCAGCAGATAGAGGGAAGTGATTATTCCCGTCTATTTGGCACTGTATCAGAGGGGTAGCCGTGTTAGTCTGGATCTGTAAAAGCAGCGAAGAGTCCTGTGGCACCTTATAGACTAACAGACGTTTTGCAGCATGAGCTTTCGTGGGTGAATACCCACTTCTTCGGATTTGGCACTGGTGAGGCTACATCTGGAGTATTGCGTCCAGTTCCCTGCCCCCCCCCCCGCTACAGAAAGGATGTGGACAAATTGGAGAGAGTCCAGCAAAGGGCAACAAAAATGATCAGGGGGCTGGGGCACATGACTTATGAGGAGAGGCTGAGGGAACTGGGATTGTTTAGTTTGCAGAAGAGAAGAGTGAGGGAGGATTTGATAGCAGCTTTCAGCTACCTCTAGGGGGGTTCCAAAAAGAATGGAGCTCGGCTGTTCTCAGTGGTAGCAGATGACAGAACAAGGAGTAATGGTCTCAAGTTGCAGTGCGGGAGGTTTAGGTTGGATATTAGGAAAAACTTTTTCACTAGGAGGGTGGTGAAGCACTGGAATGGGTTACCTAGGTAGATGGTGGTATCTCCATCCTTAGAGGTTTTTAAAGTCAGGCTTGACAAAGCCCTGGCTGGGATGATTTAGTTGGAGATTGGTCCTGCTTTGAGCAGGGGGTTGGACTGGATGACCTCCTGAGGTCCCTTCCAACCCTAGTCATCTACGATTCTATGCTAACAAATGCTGATTTATCCCTTAGAGCGTTTAGTAATTGACTGTAGGACAGGGCACTACTTGCAGAGATTTTTGTGACTCATGTGAATTCTGAAGCTGGTTTAACCCTGTCGATATTCTATATATTGGTTCTTGTAGCGGGGTAGTCAACCCCCTCCTGCCTGGAAGGGTTAAAAGCAACCCTGGAGAGGGCTGTGGCTGGGGAAAGGCTGATTGGGGAAGCAGCCACAGCTGAGGCCATGCACCAATCAGGTCACAGCTGGCCCTATAAAAGGATTGTGAGCCAGGCACTCAAGAGACACTCTCTCTCGCCTTTTGAGAGAGCAGGACCTGGCTGCCTGGGATCTGAGCAGGGTACCTGAGGTGAAGCAGGGCTGGGGAAGGGCAGAGGGAGCTGGGGAACTCCAGCCTAGCAAAACCCCATGCTGCAGGCCTTGTTAAGAGCCCACAAAAGGTACTGGCGCTGCAGAGGGGCAGCCCAGAGATAGGCAGAGGCAGCTGGTCCAACCCTCCTTGCCAATGCCAAGTGTTTTACAGACTGCAGTCTACTCCAGGGAGTGGGGGCTAGATGATGACTGGCAGTCGCCATTGAGGTGAGGTGGGGATAAGGGTCATCCTTGGGAGGGGAGACCCAGAGTGGGGGTTGCTGCGGTGGGCAGAACCCCTGGGCAAAGGGCACCAGTGTCCGGGAGGGACACGAGGGCCAGTGGCAGGCCAGACACCGGCCTCCAGAGGGTGCTCTGGGCTGGAAGAGCTAATTCGCAAGATGCCCAGCTGGAGGCACTGTGCCGATGATTCATCAACCCACCACAGTTCTCCTTTGACCCAAACAGTTAGCCAATAAGCTAGGTCTTGCGCATAGTAAGTTTAAGAGGTGAAAGTGATGACAGAGACAGGTATGTTCATAGATACGATCCCATTTATTTACATAACCTCATTTTCTTTGATCCCAGCTCCAAGCCTCTTTCCAGCCAGCACTCTGCCCAAAAGCTCTCTCTTTCCAGCTGGGGGGCAAAAAAGGGCCAGACCAAGGCTGGGGAGGGGGAAATCTGAGCTTCATGGCTCGGAGAGGTTAATGTAAGAAGTGAGGCCGATGGTGTTTCCCAGCCTAGATGCCCCTTAGAACTGCTCCTGATGTACATTCAGCAGTTCTGTCAAATGGACATTTTTTGGCTTCATTTCTCTGGTTTTAAGCTGGCTTAGTAGAAAAGTAACATTACTGTGTTTTATCCTAAAGCATCCACCGCCCCAGGGAGAAGAGACGCTGACATATGCAGCGATCACTCTGCAGCGGGACAGATGTCATTAATGCTCCATTGCTGAAATGCAGGACTCATCACAGCCGAGCCACATCAAAGAGCCTCCCAAAATCAGAAGCAACTGTAGGGGCCATGCAGTAAGAAAGTGAGAGACCTTCTCTGGGGTCACAGCTAGACCATGCACAGTGACCCGAAATGCTGTAGGATACTAGAATATTCTTAGGGCAAATGCTAATTGTTTTCCTTTTGGAAAAAAGTTTCTTCTGAATAAAATTTGGGGAAAAAAACCCCAAACTCTGTATTCCTACCCCCTGACTCTTTATATGGACAACTCAGTTCCCAAGTCCTCTCAGCTCTGTTTAGTGATTCCATTGCCAACCCAAAGTGTACAAAAATCATGAGGCTAGATTAACTCAAGAATTCATGGTGGGGTTTTTTTAATTATGCATTTTGTTTGCTTTTATTTGACTTCTGGTGTTTGACTTTTTGGAGGTCAGGTTGGAGCCTAACTGAGAGCTGAACTCCAGAAAATCTGGCTGTGTAGTTAGATTTCAAATGAGCGACAGAGGCCCTGCTGCTGGTACAATCTGAGCAATGTCTCTGGATCATGCTGCAGACATTGGTGGATTTGGGAATCGTTCTTTCCCACTTATAACTTTGTTTTCTGTTCCTAGTTCAATCTCTTTGAACCGTTGTGAATGTGTATAACTATCCAGAGAAGCACTTTTCTGCAGGGCTTTGAGCTCCCTGGCACATTTCCATAGTGACTCAGGGCAGCTTTCAGGTAATTAAGAAAATGAATTGTCATGGGAGAAAGCATCATCTTCTTTCTGATCAGAGTCTTCTGCTGCAGGTTCATGCAGCAGATAACCCACCTCCGTCCTTCCTCCCTCTCAGCTGGCTTTTCTTTAACTTTGCCACCCCCAGCACTCAAAACTAAGAAGTCAGGCCACCCAAATCATGAGATTGGCTTAAAAAAACAAGAGACTTTTAGAAATGTTCACTGTTGGGTTCTTTGTATTTGCCTCCTGGTTTTGGAGCCTTTAAGATTTTATCTTTATGGGCTTCTAAGGAAAATTAGTCTGAATTAATTAAAGGTATGAATTTAAAGTGGATTATTTAAACTGCATTACATTCCTGTGTAGACACTCTTACTCAGAATTAAAGCCCTAATCCAATTGGTAGCTAAACTCACTTCCAATGTGAACTAAACTGTGAGTAGGAGAGTAGAGAGGGGTCTTGGGAGCTATGACTGAGCAGCTCAAAGCAGGGTGTTGAGGAGACACCATTGGCCAGTGCTGCATAATAAGCCCCTATAGTAAGAGTCTTTGCTCAAGTAACTCCTCCAGCTCGTTGGGGACACCATCAGTCACTTTGCCCTGAGCCTGCCGACCTCTGCTCACTCCCAGCCAGGCCAGGGCTACACCGAGCTCTGTCAGATCTTAGCCCAGCCATGAGCTGTCCCAGCCAGACAGCCCAGCCCAGTTCCTTCCTTCTGTGCAAATAATCCCTCCTTCCAGAGAGACTGTGTGGTTAGGGGAAAGGACGGGCTCATGCTTAAGGCATCTGGAAGATTGAGATTCAAGTCCCAGCTCTGCTGCAGAGTCCTTGGGCCTGTCACTTCCTCTCCCTGGGCATCAGCTCCCCATCTGTGAAATGGGGATAATAATTCTGCCTTGTCTAAGGGGAGAATTTTCAAAGTCCTTCTGGGATTTAGGCGCAGAAGTGCCTGACTGTGCTCTGTGCCCACTGCCTCGTGCTTCTAAATCCCTCAGGGACTTCTGAAAATCGTCGCTTAGATCTTGAACTCTTCCGGGCAGGGGCTGCCTCTCACTAAGGGTTTGTCCGCACAGGGAAATGGACCAGCAGATCTACAATAGTGTAACTGAATCACTGCAGTTATCCTGGGATAACTCCCTGTGGGGACGCTCTTATTGCGGAATGAGAGAGCCTTGGGCAGGGTTAGTTTACACCATTTTCAAAGTGACATGGGCTAAACTGGACAAAGCCCCTCGTACACTAGAATAAGAGTGTCCCCTGGGGAGTTATCCCAGGTTAGGTGTAGTGGGTTAGTTAGACCAGTATGGTTCTGCTGGTCAAATTCCCCTGCAGACCGGCCCTTAGTGTCTGCAGCACCCAGAGGAAAGGGGCCCAGACCTTCGCTGGGGTCTCTGGTGGATGCTTTTATATAAATAATAATGGCAAAATGCAGTCTGGGCTCAGCCAACAAGCGCTGGACAAGGAGCCAAGGAACAAGGTCTCTGTCCCTGCTAGGGTTGCCAACTTTCCAGTGTCTGAAAATTGCACACCCCTGCTCCACCTCCTCCCCTGCTCCACTCCTCCCCCCCAGGCCAGGGACCACCACACTCGCCCACCCCACCTGTTATCTGCTGGGGACGGGAGATTCTCTCTCCAACAGAGAAGCACAAAGCCCTGTTATAAAAAAAGGGAGAGAAAGCTAATGTCTTTCCTTTTCATTCAATACCTTAAATGTTATTTAGTTTTAGTCAAATTGCCTTAACCAGTCTGGTTCACCAATTCACTTCTTCTTTAAATGTAATAATAAAGAAAAAGGTCCTCTATAGTTTGGTACTGTCAATTTTTCTATTTGTTTGTAACAGGGATTTTCATTCATATACAGTACTTAATACTAATTAATTAATGTATTAATTAGGTAACTGAGTAATTTCACAGTCCAGCAGAGGTGAAGAAGTGTGCATGAATTCCAAGTAAAAATTTCTGCACATAAGAGAAAAAGGAAGATATTTTACAGTGCTTTTCAGAAATCTATATAAAGTTAATAAACAAAGTCTCTTATGTAAAACTGAGGGGATCTCAATCTAAGCTTTTAGAATTCTAAGTTATCACTTTTTGTGAAAACTAACCTGGTTAAATTTATTTTTTTCTTTTATTTACATTTATACGTAACTAAAATTATATATCCGTAACTAAAATTATAAATTATACGTAACTGCATCTGATGAAGTAGGTATTCACCCATGAAAGCTCATGCTCCAAAACATCTGTTAGTCTATAAGGTGCCACAGGATTCTTTGCTGCTTTTGCAGATCCAGACTAACACGGCTACCCCTCTGATACTTAAAATTATATATGTAAATTAAAACACAGCCTTTTTATGTATTAAAAATTGAGCTATTATTTTTATCATTTTATCATTCTAAAATATTATAAAGTTAATTCCTAAAATTGAAGTTCATTCCTTTTAAATTAATTGTAAAAAGATTAACCCAGTGCAATCTTTTCTGAAAATCCTCAGTAACTAAATTTTGGCTCTGCATGTGCTCGTCTATAAAAATTGTGTTAAAGCACTTAACAACAGCACACACACAGATCCTGCCAGCACAGTAACTCAGTTACAGTATTTTGGAGATTCACACCATAATTTACAGATTATCATCATTTTTAAGTGCAAAACTTGTTTCTAAGTGGGCTCCTCACTGTGTTAATCCCTCAAAGCCAAACTACTCTTAGTATTATTATTATTATTAGCACTGTGGTAGCACTTAGGACCCCAGTCATGGACCAGGATCCCATTGTGCTAGGAGCTGTACAAACCCAGAACATAAAGACAGTTACCCCAGTGTAGATCAGCAACATGGTTTGAACCCTTAAACATCTGATATCCAGTTCAGACCCTTGTTATCTGAACCACATAAATAATTACTAGGTTCTTTTAAAACCAGCTACTGGAGAAGGACGTGACAAACCCTTTCTCAACAGGTTACACAAGTATTCACTTGTCAGCAGTAGAATATGGTTGATCAAGAATCGTGGCTTTTACTTCGGCTCTGGGAGAGGAATGTGGTTTATAATGAATAGAAATATGCCATTCCAGCCTGTGTTAGTCACTCTAAAAGGTGGTGTGGTGCAGTAAATGACCAGAATGGAGTTTGTCCTTAGAGACCTGGGTCCCAGGCAGAGCCGTAATGAGGAATTGTAGTCCCTGGGGTGAGCATGCCTCCCCCCAAGACGCGGGGGTTGATCCACCTTCACCCCTCTCTGGGCTGGGCACACAACCAAAAATCAGAACTACAGATAAGAACTGATTGAACTGGTACCTTGTCACAGGCAAACATGTGATAGTGGCTGGGTGAAGGTGGTGCACCCTCCTCTAGCTACCTTTACCCACCCACTAACACATGTATGTCTGCAACAAGGTATCAGTTCAATCAGCACACCAATATGCTGTGTGTGTCTAGACTAGTACAAAGATGCCTCTCCTATGATTTAAGGAACAGGAGTACTTGTGGCACTCCTGTTCTTTTTGCAGATATAGACTAACACGGCTGCTACTCTGTCTCCTATGACTTCTCCTTTTATACACTGATATAAAGAAGTCACATATTCCACTTTAGATCTTATCAGTTACTACCCTTATCACCACCCTTAACCTTGTTCCTGCTAGTTTGAGCAAACATCCTTATCCATTATCTTGTCATCCCCTCTTCATCCTTAGGGATGGTAGGTGTGTTCCTGTACCATCTCTTAAGCCTGTAATTCCAGAGTTACTTTAAAACTTTGTGTGTCTCTGTACCATCCTCTTAGGTCAGGAGTGAGCTTACTTGGTTAGCCAATACCCAGTATGCTACTGTTCTGTCAAGTCCTGCTTTGGTTCTCAGCCTTTGGTTCATACTGTTAGTTATGCCTAGGGCTCCAGCATGGGTGGCCCGCAATGGAGGCTGGGGGAAGCTAAGCCACCCCAAACCTCCTCCTCCTTGGGCCGGGCCCTGGTGGGGCTCAGAGCCGGGGCTTGAGGCTCCTCCGTCTGGCCGGGCTAGCTGGGGTGGCTCACACGGGCCAGTTGGGGAGGCTCAGGTGGGTGGGCAGGCCAGTGTATGGGCCGGCATTTGGGGTGGCTCAGGCAGGTGGGCTGGCTGGGGTTCGGGGGGGCTTGGACAGGCGGGCTGGGATAGCTTGGGCAATAGGGCCAGCACTCAGGGCAGCTTGGATGGCGGGGCGGGAGTCGGGTGGCTCAGGCCGGCCAGCCGGTGCTTTTCTGGCCTGGGCGGGTGGGCCCTTGGGCAGAAGAGATTAGGGAGGGGGCTGGCCTCCCCAAATGGGGGCTTCATGTGCCACCCATGGGCTCCAGCAAGACTTGCACCCATATGCCCACATTTGTGTCACAGGCATTCAGGCTAATCTGCATTAACCTCTAGGAGATCACAGAACAAAGCATTGGCAGATTCCACCTGTGAGCCTTGAGGGCTTAAGCTTGGTGCACTCTGGGGTGGAGCAGAAAATGGAATTTTTTTCCCTGTGCAAAATTTACATGAATTTTCATTGAAATTTTCAGCAATACAATTTTAACTTTTCATGAAAAAACTGATAATCTAAAAATTGGCTTAGAGCAGGGAATATTAGGTTTTGGCCACTTCCAAAATATTTTGGGCGTTTGGTTTTCCAACAAAACAAAAATGTTCAAAAAAAGGAGAGACTTCAATGAAAATTTATTCAAAATCTAGATTTCTATCCAAAAAAAGATCTTGATGTAAAATTCTCAGCTGGGCCTGGTGCAGTCGTCATTGAATGTTGTCTTTCCTCAGTGCCATTGGTGTGCTGATACAGTTAGGTATCATATAGAATGGCCCCTGCCCTGAAAATATGACATGGGTTGTACTCTGGAGTGTTAAACTTCCCAGAGCATGCCTATGGATGCTCCACCGGAGCCTTGGGACCAGCAGACCCTCCGCAGTCATGCCTGCGGGAGGTCTACCCAAGCCGCGGGACCAGCACCTCCCACAGGCATGACTGCTTGGGGCGGCCAAATTCCTAGAGCCGCCCCTGGATCCTGGGCATGTCTGTGGCCTGGCCTAGCTTCCCAGTCAGTCTGTCTGTCAGTGTCGGGCCTTTGGTACACACCAGATCTGCACACTCCACTGAGCTTCCTGAAATCTGTGTCAAGACAACAGCTCCACCTCATCCCTCTTCCCCATTCATTGTAAGGTGGTTCAGCCATCCCAGATTGAGCATCTTGTTCCCTTTCTCTGTCAGACTCTGGATCACCATCTCTGGTACCTATTGAACTTTTGCTCAGGGCAGGAGTCCCCACACCCAGACTTTGGGGCTGTCTCTATAATAAACTCAAACAAGAACCCCAAGTCCACACCCCCAGACTCTGGGGAAGGTCAGATTAGGACCCATAGCTGGAACTAAACCTCAGGGCCCATCTCCAGTTGCTCTGTCCCAGTCCAGCATCTTCCTTCCCCCTGGTCCCCTCTTTCACTGATCAGCCACAACCACCTTAGTGTTTAGAAATAGGAGCCAGTTTGGAGTCGTTAAACCGAGAGGGGACGTGTCTTTCTACCAGACAGGCTCTAGCTCAGCCAGAAGTGAGCAGCTCAATGCAGGGATCCCTGGGGAAGGCTCTCTGGCCTGGGCTGTGCAGATGCTCTGACTAGATGGTCCCATTGGTCCCTTCTGGCCTTTAAATGTACAACTATGAAAATAAACTGCCCTGGAAACCTCATGAGACCAGACTAACTGCAGAGAGAGAAAGAGAATGAGGCATATTAACATGTGAGGACAAAAATAACATTTGGAAAGTGGGTTATTCAATCCCACATCACAGCATCTTGACTCTTCCCCCCAGCCTGATGGGCTGCTAGCTCGGAGTCAGGCCGAGGAGAGCTCAGTGCTGGGGGGGGGAAGAAGAGTCTGCACAGGAGACTCTGCAGATGCCCAGGACGCTGTCAGCTCATCCTGAGTTTCCCGCCCTGCACGGCTGCATGGAGCAGCTGGACTGTGTGTGCAGAGTCGCTGAGCTGGAGCACTGACTCTCCTCTCCCTTCCCTCTTCTGAGCAGCAGCCGATCGTTCTCCAGCCCTGCAGCATCTGGCTCCATTAATATCCCCACCAGGGCTGGAGAGCCAGGTCTAATTCTGCCCTGGGGTTTGGGCCAGGGGAGGGAGGCAGGATCTAGCCCAGAGGCAACAGGGGGTGGGATTGTCTGTGAGATCAATTAAATCCCCTGGGGCACATTTCCCAGCTTGTGTCTCTGACATTTTCCCTGTCTTGCCCCATCCAGGCTCTTCCCCTCTTTGGGTGAAATATCCGAGGGTCATTGGCCTTGCAGGCAGGTACCCGGCTGGTCACTGTCACCCAGGCTTTTGGGACAGCCAGGGACTGAAGGGAGGCAGAACAATCTTGTGCCTAGGGCTGTGGACTGGTGCTCAGGAGCCCTGGGTTCAACCCCTGACTCAGCTGCAGACTCCTGTGTGCCCTGGGCTCAGTCACTTAGTCTCTCTCTGTGCCTCAGTCTCCCCACCTGTGAAAGGAGGATGAACTTCAGGAGTGTCTGAGGATAAATCCCATTAGTGATTGCGAGGGGTCAGATACTCCATTTTCAGGGGATGTACAAGGAAATGGAGACCATTGATGGGAAGAGCATTTTATGCCAGGGCTTCTCTATAGACATGGACATTTACCAGTATAATTAAACTGCTCTAGCTTTGCTGGTGTAACTCCCACAGGGACACTCTTGTTCTTGAATCAGAACAAGATTCTGTTTTGGGGGGAGGGATGTTAATATTGCTTCCAAAACAAGATAAGATAAACAAGAAAAAAAACTCTTAGCTGATACGAAATATTTTCCCATGAAGTAGTTTAGTGGCAGGGACTGTGTGATTCATGGGCAGGTGCTGGGTCGAGTCCATCTGCTTTGGGAACATGTCAGGGTGCCCACAGCTTTCACAAAGCTGCCTCTATTGCCTCAGCAGGAAATGACAAATGTTCATCCTGCAGGGAAGTTTGAGGCAGCTGAGAACTGGACTGGCCGCTCAGCATCCGCGCAGTGTGGTTGTGCCAGAGGAGCTTTATCACAAAATCCCCATCGCAACTGTCACTGATCATTCTTTATTGCAGTCTGCCCGAGGACGAAGGTTAGAATGGGCCATGATGACACAGCCCCACACACCCCTACAGCTGGTCTCACACACAGATTCGGCACGTGAAGAACTGGCACAAGCAATTTTGGCCAAACCTTCAAAAATGGCCAGTGATTTTGGAAGCCCAACGTGAGACACCTTAAGGAGTGACAGACAGACAGACCGCACTGAACCCCCGCCTGCTGGAATCAGTCCCTTTAGGATGGCTTAAATGTGGCCCCCAAATTCAATAATCGTTTTTGAAAGTCTTGGTCTCTGTGCTTAACCATGTGATAAACCAAGCGCAGTATTTAAAAATAATATTGGTTCTGTCTATTTACCCCCATATACGTCCTCTTTCTGTCTCTCTATCCATCGATCTCTCTATCAGTCTCTCTCTCTGTTGCAGGCTCTGTGCAGCTGATTCCTTTCACGTGTCTATTAAAGCACTAGCCTAGAGAGGAGCCCTGGACATTTCTTCCCTGTGTGGAGCCGTCTCTCTGCTCCTTTCAGGGTCTGTGCAGTGAGGCAGTTTCAAGGTCTGTGCAGCAGGAGGAACTCACTGTGCGGATGCTCTTGCTTCATGTGTCAGCTGTGTTTGCATCTCGGGGGGGGGTGGGTGGGCAGGGAGCGGCAGGGTGAGTTCCTCTTCTTCAAATCCCATTTTGCACTGTTCATGATCCTGTCATCAACCTCCCCTTCACCTGCCCATGGTGGAGACTTTCCCTGTTCCTGTTCCTGCGGCGGGTCTGGGTTGGGGTCTCTCCCAGTGAACGCTCTGGAGCCATTTCTCTGTCACAAGAGAACCGACCCTCTTACCCAGCAGCCTGATCCCCAGGCCAGTGAGGTCAGTGGAGTCTTTCCATTGACATTGGATCAGGCCCTTTCTGGGCAGCATTGTCTGAGCTCCAAGCAGGGCCCGGCTGCCATCCAAGGGTGCCAGCAGCTCAGCCTGACCCACAGCCCTGGGGGTCACTCTGGGCTGGAGCCACCACAATGCTGTGAGCTAAAAATGACAGATTTTATCAAACATTTTCATTTTTTCCAAGTTTTCATTTTTACAAATTAAAAATCTCAACTTTTTGTGGGGGGCGGGAGGGGTGTAAAAACAAAACTGGAAAATTAAAATAAAAAAGGTTTTCAGGTTTTTTTCCCCTCCTTCCATTTTTACCATTTTGCCACCAAGAGATGGAAAAAAATATTTTTAAAAAAGGTTTTGAAACAATCATTTTATAAAACTTGCCACAAATATTTACCCTTTTCCACACTGGCGTTTTCTGGGCACTGCTTATGACAGGTGGAGTCAAACTCTGCTCCTCTGACCTCACCTGAGCATCTGAGTTCCCCGACACACCCCTGTCCCGTTGCTCTGCAAAGCTGACTCCATCCCAGGGGTGCAATGTGCCCAGCTACCATTCCAGGACAATCTGTTTCTGCATCAATTACCACGAAAAGTTGATCTGCAAAACTGCTCTGCCTTGTACTCCTGACAGATTTTCCTTGAGGGCCTCTGCCACTTGGCTTCCCGCAGAGGTGTTAACATCTGTTCACAAGACTTTCTTTCTGTAAGTGGGGAAATGGTCTGGCTATTGTGGAAAATTTCCTGGGTTACTCACTACCCCAGTGGAATTGGCTAGTGAAAGGATCTGAGTCCTCGCTCCCACTCCCTTTACCCAGAGGCCTGCCTGACCTTGAGGACTCCGACTCTCCTGTGTGGCACAGTCCTTGTAAGCCCGACAAGGTTAGGCCCAGGATTCCTGGGGTCTCCTGCCCAGGCCCTCGCTGTGTTGCAGGGATGGCACAGATCAGACATTTGCTGTGGCTGTGGCCACATGCCCTCAGGCTTGTGGTGGCAGAACCCTTTTCCCCAGCGTCAGCACTCCCCCTAAGGCCTGCAAGGCCTCTTGACTGGTGGCGTCTACCCGTATTGGGCCTTCTGCCCAAGGGTCCCCGTCACACTCCCCGGCTGCTCACCCCACCCAGCTCCGGCCTGCCCCAGCCCCAGCTGCAGCCTGAGCACTGCTGCTGCTCTACCTCCTCTGGCCTCTCTGGCTCTGGATCCTGCTGCTGTCCTCCCAGCACAGATCTGCTCCCTGGGCTGCTTCTCTGGTTCTCTCTGGTTCCAGTTGATACGGCTCTGCTCCCAGCTCAGCTCGGGCTCCTGCCCTCTCCTTAGCTCTGCCCCACTCTGACCCAGGGCAGTTCCAGCTCACATGGAGGATGGGACCCTCCTGGCCTTCTGACTCCATCTTTAGTCTGCCTGCCCTGTCAATCAGGCTGACCTGGAGCATTGGCCTCTCCCCACTGCCTCTGGGGACTGTCAGTCTCAGGGACCTGATTTTCCATCAACACTTCCCCTTGGTACTGGGAGCTACCAACCAAAAACCCACATCAGTTTTAATAAGGGGCCAACAGTCCCTTACATTTCTATCCCACATGTTTCTTTGGCTTTTTCCCCTGGTCCCCCACTTGCTTAGTTGCACTGGTTCCAGCTCCTCACCTGCTCACAGCTCATTTCTGGGGGCTCTTTCTCCACTGTCTTGTGTTCTCCCCCCCAGGCAGTGGGGGGTGAATTGAGAGGGAACCAGGGTAGGGAGAAGGGACCTGGTGCCTGTCTCTCAGCAGGGTCAGCAGACTCCTCAGCAGCCCAGAATGGGGAGCAGGGGCAGTCAGGGCTGGACGGGCAGAAGCGGCTGGAGCTGGGTGTGGAGGATGGGGCAGGTGGAGATTAAGCAGGCGGGGAAGGCTGTGCAGTCCCATGGCTGCTGTTCTCTGGGGCACAAATTCACCCCTGTGAAGAGGCTCCCACATGAAGCCCAGACCCCATTTATGGCCCCTTAACACCAGAGGGTGAATTTCTCCCAGGGGAATCTGGGTCCTTCTCACCAGGGTCTGGAGACCAGAGTGGAGGCAAAAGATTCAGACTCATCCAACATCCCAGCTCCGCCACCCAAGTCACCCAGTGACCTTTCACCCTGGCCCAGCTGTGCCTTTAGCCAGGGGGCTGTCTTGGTCCCCAGGCAGCGAGATGGGACGGGGGGTGTTTCCTCAGTGATATGTTTAGAATCAAATAAGCAAACCAGGCCCCTTCGGCTCTCAATCTTGCAGCCCTAAATAGAGATGCTGTGGCCGAAGCACGGAAGGGGGGCGGTTCGGGGCAGGAAATGGGGAGCGATGATGATTATCAGACCCAAGGAGGAGACAGAGCAGGTCAGAGAGAGGCTGCAGCATCTCTGCTGCCTGAGCCCTGCAGACCCCAGGGGGGCTGGGAGCAGGGAAAGGTGCTGGCTGGAGCATCCAACCCTGGGGACCCGACAGGGACAGATCAGAGCAGAGAGAGAGACCGAAGCTTCCCAGACAGGGCAGAGGGGGCAGGTGGGAGCAGGAAGCGACCAGGGATTGTCCCACCCCAACCCTGTCAGATAAAGAAGCTGCAGGGCTGTTTCCATCTCGAGTGGTTCCCACACCGCCCTGATGATCCTGTCTCTGTGCCTCTTGCTTCCCGGTGAGTATGTGGGAATCCTGTGCTAATTCATAGCAGGTTGGGAGGAAACAACCGAGAGCAGCCCCTGGCCCAGACTGTCGGCAAATCCTCTTCAGCGGGAGAGATATGGGAACCAGTGTAAACACTGAGTGTGAGAGTTACTGGACCAGATCCCCAACTGGTGTAAATCAGTGTCGCTCCACTGGAGTCAATGCTGGTTTACACCAGGTGAGGATCTGGCCCTCTAGAGAGCTGAAGGGAAAGGCAGTTCCCAGCTCAGCCAAGGTCTGTGCGCGAGGAACCTGCCATGGCCCAGATCTAACGTCCTGCCTGGTTTGCTTCTTCACTGAAACACAAATCAGGAATTTATTTCTCTGTCTATTAAAGGCAGTTTTTGTCCCTGCAGAGGGACCTCAGAAAAGGTGATTTTATCTCCAGCACTAACCACCCGTCACCTTTCTGTTCCCAGCGCTGAGTCCTAGCAGCCAGGAGATCTGCTCAGCTCCCGGTGAGTCCGTCTGTCTTTCTGTCCCCAATCTGCCCATTGCATTTACCCCTCCCCCTCCAGGGCGTTTAGTCATGGACCCTGTGGGAGGCTCCCTGCTCAGTGCAGTGCCAGTGGCAATGGCTCGGGAAGGCAGACGGGGCTGTGTGAGATATGGGCAAGTAAAACAGATCTCTCGGTTGTCCCCTCCCTGTCCTGCTGCCTCTCAGCTCTGCTCTGACCTGGGGCCAGTGTGACAGGCGGGTGAGAGAGCCACGTCCACAGCTCATCCCACCCCCGGGGCCCTGGCCCTGGGAAGAAGCGAAAGCCACGGCTCTGACCCCAAGGGATTTACCTTCCCGTGGCCCCAGCTCTCAGCCCCTCATGGTAACAGGTCTCTCTCCTGGAACTCACCGCCCATATAGACTCAGCCTGCACCTCATTCTTAAATGTCAGCAGCCTTGTTAGTCGTCAGCCCTGGGTGGGCAGGCAGCATTCCTAGAGGGTACAGCCAGAAGGGACCATTATATAACTCAGGCTGAGCTCCCGTATGACAGAGACTGAGGTGTTGGCCGGGCCCTAGAAAACCCTCAATCACCAGGCGCCGGCCACGCTGAGTGGTTGCCTCTCTCCCTGCCATACTGCCCCTGCTGGGTGAGCGGGGACCTGCATCGGGGCCGACAATGGGAGCCCAGCCTGGCTGACCCTCCGACTCTTCAGCAACCCAAATAATCCCACTTAATAAAGCTTCTGGTCACAAGAGAGAGCCCACCCCCCTGTCTGCACAGCTGGGCTGGAATCAGAGCCTCCATCAGAGACATGACACAGACCCACCCACCATTTACCTCCTCCCCCATTGACAGCGCTGGGCACTACCAACGCCCCATTAACTGCTCTGACCCATTCCCCTTCCCAGGTGCTCTCCCTGCCCCCGCCCTCCACCTGAGCCAGACGTCTGCCCGGTCAGGGGACCCTGTGTGGCTCAAGTGCTCCGTGTTCTCCCAGCTGCTGGCCACCCGCGTCGTCTTCTGCAAGGACGGGGAGGAGGTTTCGTCCCAGAGGGGCTTGGAGAAGAAGATCACCTACTACTATAACCACATGGTGTCTGGGGGCAGGTCTGGGAATTACTCCTGTGGGTACGAGATCAAGGACAGCTACAACCAGGTGACCAGATCCCAGCTCAGCTCTGCCCAGCACCTCAGTGTCACTGGTAAGAGGGGGCGTGTGTGTGTGTATGTGTGTGTGTGTGTGTGTGTGTACATATATATACCAGCTCAGCCCTGGCAGGTGAGGTCAGGGACCTCATAGAAATGTCAGGCTGGAAGGGACCTCAAGAAGTCATCAAGTCCAGCCCCCTACACTGAGGCAGGACCAAGTAAAGCTGGACCATCCCTGATAGGAGTTTGTCCAACCTGTTTTCAAAAACCTCCCTTGGAAGGACATGGATTCCGCAACCTCCCTTGGAAGCCTATTCCAGAGCTTCACTAGCCCTATAGGTAGAAAGCTTTTCCTACTGTCTAACCTAATCCTCCCTTGCTGCAGATTAAGCCCATTACTTCTTGTCCTACCTTCAGAGGGCACTGAGAACAATTGATCTCTGTCCTCATTATAACAGCGCGACATGTATTTGGGGACTATGAGGTCTCTCCTGAGTCTTCTTTTCTCAGGACTAAACATGCCCAGTGTTTTTAACCTTTCCTCCTACGTCAGGCTTTCTAAACCTTTGATAATTTTTGTTGCTCTTCTCTGGACTCTCTCCAATTTGTTCACATCTTTCCTAAAGTGTCACACCCAGAACTGGACCCTGTAGTCCAGCTGAGGCCTCACCAGTGTGGAGCAGAGCGGGACAATGACCTCCCATGCCTTACATACAACGTTAGCCCTTTTCACACCTACCTCTCACTACTGACTCAGATTCAGTGTGTGACCCACTCTAACCCCAGGCCCCTTTCAGCAGCACGGCCACCAGCCAGTCATTGCCCATGGTGCAGTTGTGCTAGGGCAGCGTATGGGCCTGGAGTGGGGCCATGCTCTGCTCTGATCTCTTTTGTATTTATTGCCTAGGTGATGACTCCAGCAGAGGCAGTGTCCGGGGTTCCTCCTCCCCACAAGGTAAATGCTTCTGAGGCGTTTCTTTATTCTGGGGACTGTATTTAGGAGAAGGTGGGTCCTGGGCTGGGCAACCACCAGTCTGAGTGTGATCACCGTGATGATGTCTCTTGTGTATTTATTGGCTAGGTGATGACTCCAGCAGCAGCAATGACGGGGGTTCCTCCCCACAAGGTAAATGCTTCTGAGGCGTTTCTTCATTCTGGGGGCTCTATTTAGGAGAAGGTGGGTCCTGGGCTGGGCAACCCCCAGGCTGAGTGTGATCGCCGTGGCAATGGATGTAGAGGAAACACACAATGACACAACAGGGTGACGGGCTCATCCAGTGCGGCACATTCTTCCTGCAGCTCTCCCAGGCTTTAACCAGCATTGCTGAGCTGGGCAACATCTTTGCCGGGCAGGAAAATGGCTCTTTCAAAGGGGGAATCCCAAACCCTTCTGCTGGAAAAGAGTTTCCTCTGGAGTTCACTGACCTCCTCTGCTAAACTGGCAGCCAGTGAATTATTTCCTCTCTCTGCACTCATAGACTCATAGACTTTAAGGTCAGAAGTGACCATTACGATCATCTAGTCTGACCTCCTGCACAATGCAGGCCACAGAATCTCACCCATCCACTTCTGTAACAAACCCTTAACCTATGTCTGAGTTACTGAAGTCCTCAAATTGTGGTTTGAAGACCTCAAGCTGCAGATAATCCTCCAGCAAGTGACCATGCTGCAGAGGAAGGTGAAAAACTTCCAGGGCTTCTGCCAATCTGCCCTGGAGGAAAATTCCTTCCTGACCTCAAATATGGCGATCAGTTAAACCCTGAGCATGTGGGCAAGACTCACCAGTCAGCACCCAGGAAAGAATTCTCTGCAGTAACTCAGATCCCAACCCATCTAACATCCTATCACAGACCACTGGGCATACTTACCTGCTGATAATCAAAGATCAATTGCCAAAATTAGGCTATCCCATCATACCATCCCCTCCACAAACTTATCAAGCTTAGTCTTAAAGCCACATATGTATTTTGCCCTCACTACTCCCCTTGGAAGGCTGTTCCAGAATTTCACTCCTCTAATGGTTAGAAACCTTCGTCTAATTTCAAATCTAAACTTCCTAGTGTCCAGTTTATATCCATTTGTTCTTGTGTCCATAGTGGTACTAAGCTTAAATAATTCCTCTCCCTCCCTAATATTAATCCCTCTGATATATTTATAAAGAGCAATCATATCCCCCTTCAGCCTTCTTTTGGTTAGGCTAAACAAGCCAAGCTCTTTGAGTCTCCTTTCATAAGACAGGTTTTCCATTCCTCGGATCATCCTAGTAGCCCGTCTCTGAACACTTTATTTGGTGTTGTTCTGGAAGGAGGCATCAGAGGCATCATCACACCTGGACTCACAAGTTCTGTCTCTCTGTGTAATTAATTATTTACACAATGTGCTGCAGTTCTGGAACAGAGGTGTCACAAATATCATGCAGGCGAACCCCTCTTTGAGGAATCTCAGTCCAGCACCAATACCTGGTTCCCAGGCAGCAACCGCGTCCCAGGAACTGACTTTAGCAGAGCCCCAACATGGCTATTAGCCCCAGCTCCCCGCAAAGCGCCTGCATCAACAGACCAGCACCCAAGGAGTATGCCTGCAAAGGCTGCATGCAGTGCTTGTATGGCAAGGAAAATTGGTTTAGTAACAGCGTCACCTAGTGACTCCTGCTAGAGCGACACTAAGTTTATCTGTGCCTCAAGAGCTGCTGGGAACACGGAATTTCTGTCCTGTGAGAAATCCTGAATCAGGATGAAAAGTCAAAATTTCAGATTTTGCATGGAACAGAAATTCAGCAACATTTTGATTCTGAAAGACTGAAGAGCCTTGTCAAAAGGTTTTGATTTTGAAGAAACAGCATTTTCTGATGGAAAACTCTTCCGCTGGGTATTTGTAGACCTGCTCTGCACACGTCTCTGCATGCTGTACAGATCTCTGGCCCTCACTCAGGAAAGCTCTCAAGAGTGTGCTCAAATCCAACCCTATCCAGGACAGCACCTATGTATGTGCTTAACTTTAAGCACCTGCTACAATCCTTAAAATGGCTGTTTGAAGTTAAGTTGTACCTGGGTGCTCTCCGGAATAGTGATACTTCCCTGAAGCAGGGCAGTTCCCACAGGGATGTTTCCTGCCTTGAGGAGCTCACCCTGAGAGCTGGGGGGCGGGAATCCAGATTTGTTGCCACAAAAAATTGTGAAGAAAACTATTTCATTCAGAACTTGTGATGGGAAATTTCAGTGTTTTGATGAAAAAAATATTCATGAAGCTCAACACACATTTTTCACTTGGCCTCATTTTGACTAGATGGTTTCCTTTCCTGGGTGGTTTCAGAACCAAAATGAGACAAAACTGTCAATTCAAAACTAAACTAAATATTGTCTTTCATTTCAAAATTATGTTTGTGGAAAGACTAAGAAGGTCCTTGCACATGAATTGTTTTGGGGAAAGATTTTGTTTTCAGATAAACTGTGTTTTGATTTAAAAAAAAATTGGCAATTTTTTTTTTTTTGGAAAAACTTCAACGAACTTTACTCACAAAGAACAGCCAATAACGTTGCCCTGCAGATAACCACAGTTATGGTCATAAGAACATTAGGGGTCACTTACCACGGGACTCAGCTAGCTCCAGCCAGTGGAGACTTGCTGGTGGCTGCTTGGAGTGGCCATTCACATCGAGGTTCTTTCCTAGGGCCGGGTCTGAAGCTCCCATTGGGAATTACAATCCCTGCTGTCCTGGTTCTGGCTGTGGTGCTTTATCTGCTGGGAAAGAAAGGTGGGTATGACAATGAGGCCAAGCAGTGTTAGCAAATGTACAGACAGACGAGGCAGAGACAATCTCTTAGATCCCCTGTGCCCAGTGTGTCTGCTGGGATGGGAGGAGAGAGATGATCAAAGACACAGTGAAATTGTGTTTTTGGGAGGCTGGCTGGGGAGAAAAATCAAAGAGATGGTGAAAGGGATTATCATTGTGATTATTTCTATTGCATTAGCACCTTGGCACCCCAGTCAGGAATCAGGCCTCCACTGTGCCAGGCGCTGCACAGATCAGTAATGAAGGGGACAGCCTCTGCCCCCTAGATGGTCACAATCTAGGACTCAGCAAGGGGTGTGTGTATGGATGGAATATCAACACACAGATACCTAAGCCTGCAGTACAGGAAGGCATCCGCTAGTCAGGAAGGGCCCTTATGCCTGTGCCCGTGTGTAAGTGCTTTCCTGAATCAGGGCCTAAGAACTCTTATAACAGAGCTCTGGACACAGCTCTGCCCTTCCAACCTTTCCTCACACAGCGTCCCCAGCCCCAAGATTTCACAGCACTCGAGTCACCCCAACAATCTCGAGATTGGCTTAAAACTCACGGGATTTCCAACAAGTCACCAGTGTGAGGTCTTTGTATTTGCCTGGGGGGATTTGATCTTTGCGGTGTCTCTCAGGTCACATTTTCAGGCTTTTCTCGCCAAACACGAGGGTTATAAATTTACACTTTTTTTTTTAATGGAAGCCGAGATTCTCAGTGAAGCCCCTGACTCTCAGACCTAGGGCTTTACGTCGAACATGAAATGCCGTGCGACTGGAACTTAAATTGTGATACTTGGGGACAGCGCTCCCAGGGGCAGTCAGTGGGGCTGGCACAGGGGAGAGCTGGGCTGGGCCATGGGGATGGGGCTCTGCATCAATGTGATGATGAATTGGGGCCATGTCACTCAGTTTCCATCTCTCTCTCTCTCTCTCTCTCTCTGCCCACGAGAAAACGTGTCCACGTCTCTGATCACATTGTCTCACTGCTTCTAGTCATGTCTCTACCAAGGGATCAAAGGTAGGAGGAGATTATTCCCTCTCCCATCTCGTTTTCTTTCTGGGTCCCTTCTCTCTGCCTCACGGAAGGGCCGGCAGCTGGGTAGCTCAGCTCTCCTGATGCTGGGGATTTCAGTCTGTACTGGAGGAATTTTTGAAAAGGCCAGGGAAGGATGAACTCCCTGTTTGGGATGGGATCTGGGGGTTAGGAGGAGACACTTTAAGGAAGGGGTTTGCCAAAGCAGTGTGTTCCATCGAATTCACTGGCAGCAGAGTGCGCCTGTTTGAAAATCACCCCGAGATGCTTGAAAGAATGAAAGTGACCCTGCTTCACACTCAGGGGGTGTTGGGGCTAGTCAGCCACAAAGCGACACCAACCGACCCAGCCAGTTCCCTAGAACCGGGTCTGTTCTTCTGGGGCATGGCTGGGAGTGGCCAGGCCTGGCTGGGAACCAAGGCTCTCCAGTCCATCCAGCTGCAGTGGGTAACACCCAACGTTAGCTCCATCGGCTGCATCTGGTTTAGTGCCAGGCTCGGCGCGTCCACACACGGACTCGCCCCAAAACACCCACAACAGGTTCCCTCACAGTGGCTGTGATTTCAGTGCAGGTCTGTGCGTGGGGCGGCTGTAGCACTTCTCTGAATGTTGGGGAGAGCCGGGCAGCAGGGACACCCATGGGGATTCAGAGCGCACTGTCCATGTGAACCATACATTGTTCCAAGGGGGCTCTGAGCCAGTCGCCTCTGCAGCACGGCCCAGGGGGACCAGCTCATTGGGGCCCAGGATGCCCCCAGTTTCCATGGAGCTGCTAAGTGCTGCTGGCTCTCTGCCCACCACCCTGTCAGGGGGTTTTGAGGGATCCCTCCCCAACCCGCCACATACAGAGACTCTGCAGGGGCCCCACAGAGGTTGTCTAAGGGTCACTCCCCATTGCTCAGCAGCCAGAACCTGCCACTCAGGGCTCCCACAGACTCCTGTTTCCCTCCCCCCTGACTTCCCAGTCACCTTCCGCAGCCCGCCAGGCCTGCTGCTGCCCTTCTGAGGGCCACGGGGCCCAGACGCTTGTTCTAAGCCCTGCCTGGGCCATGCCGGCCTCACAGCCCCAGATCTCGGAGCTGATTCATCATCTGCACATTGCCCCGAGAGGGATTCCAGCAAATCTACACAGTCCTGACCCAGCTGGATATGATAGGGGGGAGAATCCAGCCCTGTGGGTGGGGCAGAGAGCACCAGGTGGGAGTCCAGGGAGTCCATGGGGTGACCATTTGGACACACAGAGAGGGAAAGGTGCATGGGGAGACTAAGGGCAGTTTCCAGGCTCTGCCAGTGTCCGGCCCAGACTGGAATCCCAGGGCAGTGACTCTGCCAAGAAAACTGGTGGGGGGTAGGAGGAACACAACACACAGACTCTCAGTACCAGGAGTCCTCTCCCCTGACTCCCAGCAGTGTATGTTCTCTGCCTGACTCCTGCACCCCATCTATAGGGCTCCTGAGCTGCCTCTCCCCAAATATTCCCTCCCTCCCTCCTCCTGCCATATGACCAGTCTCTGCCCCCAAACACCCCCACTCTGCCCTCCTGGGACGTGGGAGCTGGTTAGCAGACTGGGCCAGAAGTGGGGTCTGAAGCTGCATTTCCACACTATGCAGAATTGAGACTTAACAATGAATATTCCGTCTTTCTACATTGTGAGCAGCCCTGGCCAAAATTCCAGTTTTATTTGAATGAAAAAATTTCAAATAAACAATTTTGTTCAAAAAATTTCACAAAATATGTTGATATTTTTCTGACAAAATAATTTAAAGTGAAACAAAACAAAATAAAAATATTCATTCAAAATTTCATTAAATGTTTGGTTTTGGCCAAACATTTGATTTTGGTTAAACTATTATTCATGAAAAAAATGTCTGTGGAAAAATGTCACCTAGTTCTAACTTTGTGAAAACTGCCCTGAGATGTCAGGGATTTTTGATTCCCCCCAAATCTTAACTCCATGCTGACCTAGTGGGGTTTTGGTTAGTTGGTTTCTTAGCCATTTTGCTGAAGTAGAACGGAATGTTCAAGTCTCATCTTTATTAGCCTTTCTCTGCATAAATAGTGAAGCCACCATGTCCCCTGATTACCCAGAAGTAGGGCTTGCTGCCTTTCCACTGTGAGCTGAATGGAGATATAAGGTCCTAGCAGCAGAACCAGCCATGGGAAGAAATCTCCTCACAGCTGGATCTCTGAAAACAGATTCAGGTCACTAAGGTGAGAGAGAGAGAGAGCACACGGTGTCACTGATACCCCGTGTCCTTATTACTCCCCACAGGGAACGAGCCGAGCATGGCACCAGCAACACTCCTGAAGATCATATTGAATGTAAGAGCTTGTGGACAGTATTGGGGTTACTGGAGTCACCTGCACATGAGGGAGAAAGGCGGGGGTTGGGGTAAATTTGTTAATTGGTGGGGGATGGACAGATCCCAGATCAGAGTGTCTGGCCAAGAGTTACAACTACGAACTGCCTGTTATCAAAGTGGATGAGGACAAAGAGTTCTTGGGGCCCCAAAGCTCGTGCATCTGAATGCCTGAGGTTCCTTTGTCCCACCCTTTGCCTGTAATCCCCAGTCCTGCATTGCCATGGGTTAGGGGACTGAGCTAAACTGTTACCACTCCCCGTCCTTCATGAAAAGGGCACATCCCAGGGAAAGCTCCCATTGGAAAGTGTCCCACCCTTTTCCCTGGGAGCCAGGTGCAACAGTGCCTCTTGGGAGCTGTAGTTCAGGTGTCTCATCCTTCTGGTCTCTTTGAGCTGGGCTCTCTGGCTCTCCCATGATGCACCACTTTCTCCCCTCTTGGTGATGGGAAGTAGTACATCATGGGAGTCCCTGGTTGCAGTGTATCATGGGAGATAGGTCCAGCCAGCCAGCTCAACCTATAGAAGAGAATATCAGCATGAGGCAACTGAACTACAAGTCCCACTAGGGTGGTATTTGAATCAGAATATTTCTGCTTTTGGCCAAAATATTTCAGTTTTGGGGCACTCATTTTTTGAACAAAATGTTGAAATATTCTGACAAAATAGCTCTGTGGAAAACCCAGACAGACAGTTTCCATTGAACATCTTCAACAGCTGCATTAAATCATAGAATCATAGAATCTCAGGGTTGGAAGGGACCTCAGGAGGTCATCTAGTCCAACCCCCAAAAAATAATAATAGGAGATATACTTATCTCCTAGAGCTGGAAGGGACCTTGAAAGGTCATTGAGTCCAGCCCCCTGCCTTCACTAGCAGGACCAATTTTTGCCCCAGATCCCTAAGTGGCCCCCTCAAGAATTGAACTCACAACCCTGGGTTTAGCAGGCCAAAATCCTTCTTCTTCAGTATCCCCTAGCGACCCTGATCAGGATCAGGCTCCATTGTGCTCAGTGCTGCCAAAGGGGGAGCCCTGCCCTGGCTGGGGGAGAGATGGGAGCTGGGGGGTTATAATTTGTGCTCAGCGAGGTGCCTTCCCTTAAGGTCATTTACAGCCAAATGACCATGTGTAACTGTCCTTCTCTCCCCAGATGCCTCCGTGAATTGGGTGGGAAGCTCTGGGGTGAGTCTCAGCTTTTATTAACGACAAAGTGAAGTGATAGAAAAGAGCGATTTGTTTGCCTGTTCCAGCTCGGCAGTGACCCGTGGGCTTGGAACATGGATTTACTTAGGATTCCCAGGCTTCAGGTTGTGTCTGTTACAGGGCCGCCCAGAGGATTCCGGGGGCCCGGGGTCTTCGACGGTGGGAGGGCCCCTGCTTCGGCGGTAAGTCGGCGGTGGGGGGTCCTTCCGTTCCGGGACCCGCCGCCAAAGTGCCCCAAAGACCCACGGCGGGGACCCCCCGCCGCCGAATTACCGCCGAAGTGGGACCCGCCGCCGAAGTGCAGCCCCCACCGCGGGTCTTCGGGGCACTTCGGCGGCGGATCCCGCAACAGAAGGACCCCCCCCCGCCGCTGAATGATCGCCGAAGACCCGGCTGCACTCCGGCGGCGGGTCCCACTTCGGGGGTCATTCGGCGGTGGGGGGGTCCTTCTGTCCCGGAGAGGAAGGACCCCCGGCCAGCGAAGACCTGGAGCGAAGAAGCTCCGGGGGCCTGGGCCCCGCGAGAGTTATCCGGGGCCCCCGGAGCGAGTGAAGGACTCTGCTCCAGGGGCCCCGAAAAACTCTCGTGGGGGCCCCTGCTGGGCCCAGGGCCTGGGGCAAATTGCCCCACTTGCCCCCCCCTCTGGGCTGCCCTGGTCTGTTACTCTGGTCTCACTGCTGCTGACCCAGATCTCCACCCAAGTCCCAGGAGCAGGCAGCTGGCTCCCACATCTGCTGTTAGCCTGGCCAGTCAGGCCCTGCCCACCACAGACAAGCATCCAGGCAAGAGGAAAACATCCTTCCCAAACTCCACACCACAGTGATGGGGGAAAATCCCCCATGGCCTGAAAATCTATCTGGCTACAGAGGGGCTTTCCCCACCACCCTCTGCAGTCAGACAAACAACCCAGGCAGAGATGTTCAAGGTTTCAAAGTTCCCATTCAATCTCCTGGGAACTGGATGGTCAAATCCCCCAGGCAGGTTTGAAAACCTCCAAAATGTTACCCAAGTGGGAATCGGGTCTAGTGAGACGGATCCTGTTAGTGAAGTCCCAGCACCACTGGCTGGTAACCCCCCCCCAGCCCCAGCCTCAGCCTCAGCCCCAGCCTCAGCCTCAGCCTCCTACAGAGCAAGAAAGACAGACAATGGGTGAAAGCCTGGGAATTTCCCAGTGACTTCAATGGGGGCAGGATTTCCCCCACTGGGTCTCCATGCGCTGTAGGTGTCAGTGGGGCATGCACGGTCTCACAATGCTAGCAGCGGCTGTGCGGTGGTGCACACACTCAGGGTACCATGTTAGTGGCAGGGAAAGCTGCTAACACAGAGCTTCTGTCCCCCAATTGCTTCCATATGATAATTATTTGTCCACACTCTAGCTGATATTGGCAACGAACAATAACCCTGGATTTTTATTTCTCCTCCTCTACAGATGGATGGGAGGAGTTTGGGTCACTGACGTTCTGTTCTAGTATTATTATTATTTTTAATATGTAACATTTTATTGAATGTTTAAAGCAGTGTCACAAAGGGAGGAGCTGTGCGCTGCTCTCATGGAGGGGTAGCTGGTCTCCTCGGAGTTAAGGCTGAAGTTAGCATTCTGTCATTGCTCTTATTTTCACACACACCTCCACAAACCCATTCCAGAGAGTATGAAATTTGATTTCCATGGCTCATCTCTATGTAGATCTTGTCCTGAAAGTTTGGGCAAACAACTCGAGTGATCTCAGAGAAAGGGAGTTTCATTCACTTTCCAGAGATTTTCCTAGAATTACTTTGGCTGTTCTTATGCATTAATGATCTGGATGATTGGATGGATTGCACCCTCTGCAAGTTGGCAGATGACACTAAGCTAGGTGGAGAGGTAGATATGCTGGAGGGTAGGGGTAGGGTCCAGAGGAACCTAGACAAATTGGAGGATTGGGCCAAAAGAAATCTGATGAGGTTCAACAAGGACAAGTTCAGAGTCCTGCACTTAGGATGGAAGAATCTCATGCACTGTTACAGGCTGGAGACCGACTGGCTAAGCGGCAGTTCTGCAGAAAAGGACCTGGGGATTACTGTCAGCTGGGTATGAGTCAGCAGTGTGCCCTTGTTGCTAAGAAGGCCAACAGCATATTGAGCTGGATTAATAGGAATATTGCCAGCAGATAAAGGGAAGTGATTATTCCCGTCTATTTGGCACTGGTGAGGCCACATCTGGAGTATTGTGTCCAGTTTTTGCCCCCTTCCCCCACTACAGAAAGGATGTGGACAAATTGGAGAGAGTCCAGCAGAGGGCAACAAAAATGATTAGGGGGCTGGGGCACCTGACTTATGAGGAGAGGCTGAGGGAACTGGGATTGTTTAGTCTGCAGAAGAGAAGAGAGAGGGAGGATTTGATAGCAGCTTTCAGCTACCTCTAGGGGGGTTCCAAAAAGAATGGATCTAGACTGTTCTCAGTGGTAGCATATGACGGAACAAGGAGTAATGGTCTCAGGTTTCAGTGGGGGAGGTTTAGGTTGGATATTAGGAAAAACTTTTTCACTAGGAGGGTGGTGAAGCACTGGAATGGGTTACCCAGGGAGGTGGTGGTATCTCCATCCTTAGAGGTTTTTAAAGTCAGGCTTGACAAAGCCCTGGCTGGGATGATTTCGTTGAGTTTGGTCCTGCTTTGAGCAGGGGGTTGGACTGGAACCTCCTGAGGTCCCTTCCAACCCTAGTCATCTATGATTCTATGCTAACAAATGATGATTTATCCCTTAGAGCTTTTAGTAATTGACTGTAGGACAGGGCACTACTTGCAGAGATTTTTGTGACTCATGTGAATTCGGAAGCAGTTTAACCCTCTCGATGTTCTATATATTGGTTCTTGTAGCGGGGTGGTCAACCCGCTCCTGCCCGGAGGGGTTAAAGGCAGCCCTGGAGAGGGCTGTGGCTGGGGAAAGGCTGATTGGGGAAGCAGCCACAGCTGAGGCCACGCCCCAATCAGGCTACATCTGTCCCTATAAGAGGGCTGTGAGCCAGGCACTCAAGAGACACTCTCTCTCGCCTTTTGAGAGAGCAGGACCTGGCTTCCTGGGAGCAGGGTAGGGGAAGGGCAGAGGGAGCTGGGGAGCTCCAGCCTAGCAAAACCTCATGCCGCAGGCCTATTTAAGGGCCCACAAAAGGGCTGCAGGGGGGCAGCTAAGAGATAGGCAGAGGCAGCTGGTCCAACCCCCCTTGCCGATGATGAGTGGTTTACAGACTGCAGTCTTCCCCAGAGAGTGAGAGCTAGATGATGACTGGCAGTTGCCATTGAGGTGAGGTGGGGAAAGGGGGTTCCCCTGAGAGGAGAGACCCAGAGTGAGGGGGTGCTGCAGTGGCCAGAACCCCTGGGCAAAGGGCACCAGGATCTGGGAGGCACACAGGGGCCAGTGGCAGGTGAGACACTGGCCTCCAGAGGGCACTCTGAGATGGAAGAGCTAATTCCTGAGATGCCCCGCAGGAGGTGCCATGCCGGTGAGTTGTCGCCCTGCCACAGTTCTCCTTTAGCCAGTAATTTAGGTCTTGTGCATAGCAAGATTGAGAGGTGAAAGTGATGACAGAGACAGGTATGTTCATAGATACAACCCCATTTACTTACAGAACATCACTTTCTTTCATCCCAGCTCCAAGCCTCTTTCCAGCCAGCACTCTGCCCAAAAACTCTTTCCAGCTGGGGGGCAAAAAAGGGCCAGAACAAGGCTGCGGAGGGGGAAATTGGAGCTCCATGGCTCAGAGGGCTTGATGTGGGAAGTGAGGCTGTTGGTGTTTCCCAGCCTAGATTCCCATTAGAACTGCTCCTCATGTACGTACAGCAGTGCTCTCAGAGGCGCATTTTCTGGTTTCATTTCTCTGGTTTTAAGCTGGCTTAGTAGAAAAGTAACATTACTGTGTTTTATCTTAAAGCATCCACCGCCCCAGAGAGAAGAGACACCGACATACGCGACCATCGCTCTGCAGCGGGACAAATGTCATTAATGTTCCACTTGCTGAAATGCAGGACTCGTCAGTGTGCAGCCACATCACAGAACCTCCAAAGGGGCTGTGCAGCAAGGATGTGTGGGACCTTCTCTGGTACCACAGCAGGACAATGCACAGCACCCAAAGTGCTGTCGGACATTGGAATATTCTTAGGGCAAATGCTACTTGTTTTCTTTTTTGAAAAAAGTTTCTTCTGAATAAAATTGGGAAAAAAAACCAAACAAACTCTGTATTCCTACTCCCTGACTCTTTGTATGGACAACTCAGCTCCCAAGTCCTTTCAGCTCTGTTCAGAAATTCCACTGCCAACCCAAAGTGTACAAAAATCATGAGGCAGCTCCCTCCAAATCCCAAGATTAACTCAAGAATTCATGAGGTGTTTTTAATTCTGCATGTTGTTTGCTTTTATTTGACTTCTGGTGTTTGACCTTTTGGAGATCAGGTTTTCCAGGTGTTCTTCATGACCAGGAGGGCTAGAAATGTACGAATTTCAACAAAACCCAAGATTCTCACATAATCCCAGCACCTCGGGAGTTGGGCTTTAAGAAAAACAGCAAATACACCCCTACCCTGATATAACGCTGTCCTCAGGAGCCAAAAAATCTTACCACGTCATAGGTGAAACTGCGTTACATTGAATTTACTTTCATCTGCCAGAGTGCGCAGCTCTGCTCCCCACCCCCAGCGCTTCTTTACTGCGTTATATCCGAATTGGTGTTATATCAGGGTAGAGGTGTATTATGAGAGGCACTGACAACAGCATCTGGATCACCTTTGAATTTGCAGGTCTGTTTAATGTCATGTAGGTTTGTAGGGATGTGATGAGCAAAAAGCTATGGCTTGGTGAAACTGTTCATTGGCCTCATCCAGAGAGTGCAGCCATGTGGATGCAGGAGAACATCCTGCCAGTATTTGGCTCCCTGGAAAGCAGTCACTGCATGAAGCAATTACGTCGCTTTGGTGTTTGGGTTTGTGCTGATGTTTGGCAGGAATTCTAGGCTGACCGCCAGGTTTCTGTAAGTGCCGGCACCCAGAGGCTGATACAAATTCTCATTTGAGAGCAATGATTGACAGCTGCTGGGTCCTGGGTGCTTTGGAAAATCTAGCCACTGCGATTAGGAGCCTAACTCAGATCTGAACTCTGGAAAATCTGGCTGTGTTGTGAGTGACATAGGCCCTGCTGCTGGTACAATAACACCTGAGTGATGTTGCTGGATCATGCTGCAGGCACTGGTGGATTTGGGACTTGCTCTTGTACCTTTGTTTTCTGTTCCTAGTTGAAGCTCTTTGGACCATTGTGAGCAGGGCCAGCTTTAGCCAGTGCGGGGCCCGATTTGTGGGGCATGTACTCTCCAGGCAGCACTTCGAATTTCCGCGCTCCGGCGGTGGTAGCGGGGCCGCAGGGTTGCCGGGCTCCGGCCACGGGAACGGGGCTGCCGCACTTGCCACTCTCTGGCCGGGGGTCCGGGGCCGCGGGGTTGCGGGGCTCCAGCCGAGGTAGCGGGATCGTGGGGTTGCGGGACTCTGGCCCGGAGAGCGGAGCTGTGGGGCTGCGGCCTCGGTAGCGGGGCCACGGGACTTGCCGCACTCGACCGGGGGAGCGGGACCACGGGGTGGCGGGGCCGCGGGGCTCCGGCCGGGAGAGCGGGGTTGCGGGGTGGCGGGGCTCCGGCCGAGAGAGCAGGGCCGCAGGACTTGCCAGGCTCCGGCCGGGGGAGCGGGACCACAGGGTTGCGGGGATTCGGCCGGGGGAGCAGGACGGGGGGGGTTGCAGGGTTCAGCCGGGAGAGTGGGACCGCGGGATTGTGGGGCTCCGGCCGAGGGAGCGGGGCCGCAGGACTTGCCAGGCTCCGGCCGGGGGAGCGGGACCGCAGGGTTGCGGGGATTCGGCTGGGAGAGCGGGGCTGCGGTGTTGCGCGACTCTGGCCAGGGTAGCGGTGCCGCGGGACTTGCCGCGCTGCGACCAGGGGAGCAGGACTGCGGGGTTGCGGGGTTCGGTCGGGGGAGCAGGACGGGGGGGTTGCAGGGTTCGGCCGGGAAAGTGGGACCGCGGGATTGTGGGGCTCTGGCAGGGGGAGCGGGGCCAAAAGGCAAAAGCTGACATTAACATTGTTTCAGTCTGTGTGTTACTTGACATCGTGTATTCAGTGTCACCGTAGAAGGGAAGGGCTCTGCACAGATGGAAATTTGCCTGGGCATCAGTAGAAAATGTTCAGTAACATTTGCTTTAAAAATTAAACCTGGCGCTTTGTCATCTTGTGTCATCATTTTTATTTCTTAGCTTTCAGCTATTTAAGTGAACTATAAAACTTTTATACTATTTCCTATCTGCCATTGTATCTCTCTCATCTCCTTCAGAACCATCACTGACTTTTTTCCATTTTAATACTATCCCATAGTATCAGAGACAGTGAGAAAAATAGCAAATAAAGGTCCATGACTATCTTACTATCTCTATAGAGAATGATAGATACACATGCATCTGTCTCACTTAGAGAGATGTGATGTATTCCCTGCAGCCAGGGCCGGCTTTAGGAAGTGCAGGGCCCAATTTGAATAGTTTCGACGCCCCCCGGCAGGGATGACTAAAAAAAAAAAAAAAAGTAAAAAAACATGTGGGGCTTGTACTCACTGGACAGTGCTCCGAGTCTTCGTCGGCACTTCGGCGACGGGTCCTTCACTTGCTCCAGGTCCTCGGCAGCACTGAAGGACCCACCGCTGAAGTGCCGCCGAAGACCCAGAGCAAGCGAAGAACCCACCACCGAAGTGCCAACGAAGACCTGGAGCACCACCAGGTGAGTAAAACTCAAAAAGGCGCCTCTAGCCAGGGATGGGATTCTCACTGGGCTCGGGGCCCTCTTAGGCGCGGTCCTGATTCGGGGGAATTGGTGGAATAGGCCTAAAGCTGGCCCTGGTTGTGAGTGTGTTTAACTATCCAGAGAAGCTCTTTTCTGCAGGGCTTTGAGCTTCCTGGCACATTTCCACAGCGACTCGGGGCAGCTTTCAACTTTCAGGTAATTAAGAAAATGATTGTGTCATGGGAAAAAGCATCATCTTCTTTCTGATCAGACTTTTCTGCTTCAGGTTCATGCAGCCGATAACCCACCTCCTTCCTTCCTTCCTTCCTCTCAGCTGGCTTTTCTTTAACTTTGCCTCCTCCAGCACTCAAAACTAAGAAGTCGGGCCACCCAAATCATGAGCTTGGCTTAAAAAAAACAAGAGACTTTTAGAAATGATCAGTGTTGGGTTCTTTGTATTTGCCTCCTGGTTTTGGAGCCTTTAAGGTTTTATCTTTATGGGCTTCTCAGGAAAATTAGTCTGAATTAATTAAAGGTATGAATTTAAAGTGGATTATTTAAACTTCATTACATTCCTGTGTAGACAATCTTACTCAGAATTAAAACCCTAATTCAATTGGTAGCTAAACTCACTTCCAATGTGAACTAAACTGTGAATGGGAGAGTAGAGAGGGGTCTTGGGAGATACCACGGAGCAGCTCAAAGCAGGGTGTTGAGGAGACACCATTGGCCAGTGCTGCTTAATAAGCCCCTGTAGTAAGAGTCTTTGCTCAGGTAACTCTGCCAGCTCTTTGGGGACACCGTCAGTCACTTTGCCCTGAGCCTGCAGACCTCTGCTCACTCCCAGCCAGGCCAGGGCTACACCGAGCTCTGTCAGAGCTTAGCCCTGCCATGAACTGTCCCAGCCAGTCAGCCCAGCCCAGCTCCTTCCTTCTGTGCAAATAATCCCTCCTTCCAGAGAGACTGTGTGGTTAGGGGAAAGGACGGGCTCATGCTTAAGGCATCAGGGAGATTGAGATTCAAGTTCCAGCTCTGCTGCAAAGTCCTTGGGCCTGTCACTTCCTCTCCCTGGGCATCAGCTCCTCATCTGTGAAATGGGGATAATAATTCTGCCTTGTCTAAGGGGAGAATTTTCAAAGTCCTTCTGGGATTTAGGCGCAGAAGTGCCTGACTGTGCTCTGTGCCCACTGCCTCGTGCTTCTAAATCCCTCAGGGACTTCTGAAAATCGTCGCTTAGATCTTGAACTCTTCCGGGCAGGGGCTGCCTCTCACTAAGGGTTTGTCCGCACAGGGAAATGGACCAGCAGATCTACAATAGTGTAACTGAATCACTGCAGTTATCCTGGGATAACTCCCTGTGGGGACGCTCTTATTGCGGAATGAGAGAGCCTTGGGCAGGGTTAGTTTACACCATTTTAAAAGTGACATGGGCTAAACTGGACAAAGCCCCTCGTACACTAGAATAAGAGTGTCCCCTGGGGAGTTATCCCAGGTTAGCTGTAGTGGGTTAGTTAGACCAGTATAGTTCTGTTGGTCAAATTCCCCTGCAGACCGGCCCTTAGTGTCTGCAGCACCCAGAGGAAAGGGGCCCAGACCTTCGCTGGGGTCTCTGGTGGATACTTTTATATAAACAATAACGGCAAAATGCAGTCTGGGCTCAGCCAACAGGTGCTGGACAAGGAGCCAAGGAACAAGGTCTTTGTCCCTGCTAGGGTTGCCAACTTTCCAGTTTCTGAAAATTGCACACCCCTGCTCCGCCTCCTCCCCTGCTCCACTCCTCTCCGCCAGGCCAGGGACCACCGCACTCGCCCACCCCACCTTTTACCTGCAGGGGACGGGAGATTCTCTCTCCATAAGCCAATCACTCAAGTCACACAAAAAGTCTCTGGAGGAGCCGGGGCTAAAACCCAGGAGTCCTGACCTCCAGCCCCCCCCCCCTTGCTCTAACCCATTAGCCACAACTCCCCTCCCAGAGCCAGGGAGAGAGCCCAGGAGTCCTGACTCCCACTTCCTCCAGGCCTGTCTGGGTCTGTAGAAGTGAGGACAGTGGGCTGCTCACTTGCATCTGGGGAACCTGCCCCATTGTTTGTAGTCACCCCCCGGCAGCTGTGACTCGCTCACCTGGGCTGGCACCAGAAAATTTACATGGAAATATTGGTTTCACGGTCTCCCCACTTCTCCAGAGGGGTTTTATGAGCTCTTCTCTTGGTTCCTCTGCACCCCACAGTGAGCGGCTCCTGGGACCCCAGCTACTGGGCTACCTTGGCTGCAGCTGGGGCAGCTGGATGCAAAGTGTTGGAGCCTGCCAACTTCTGTCACCTGGAGCAAGCGGGCGCTCTAGTTCCCAGAGAGTGGTGCCAGGGAGCACCTGGGCGGTAATCGTGCCATGGGAAGCAGCCCTGAGGGTGTGCTGAGCCCAGGCCCCTCTGCAGCTGACAGGGGGAGAATGGAGCAGGGCTGGGACCTGCTCTTCGAACAGCCCATCTCCCGACATCCACATCCCGCAGGTAGCATGTTGCCCCCTTCCTTCCGTGGCCTCTTCGTTGTGCTCAGAGCTTGCCCCCCTCTTGCCCACTCTGCTCGCAGGACCAGTGCAAACCTGTGGGTGCTCCCTTCCCCAGCCCCAGGTCGACCCCCTAGTTAAGTGGAGCTGCTGCCCCGGGCTGCGAGATGACTCCGAAGCCACCACTGAGCATGGGCAGCAGTTATCATAGGCAGGGGGAGCCTGTGCCTTCCCCAACAGCCTGGCACGTCCCACCCACGCTGCACCCCAGGGCCAGGCCCCTCCTACAGTTCCCAGTGCTCTGCCCTGGCTGGTCCAGGCTGGGTGGGGCTGGCCTGCCTGCCTTCTGCAGGGACTCGGGGCAGCTGGGGCTGGGGCCGTGGTTCACCAGTCTGGTTCACCAATTCACTTCTTATTTAAATGAAATAATAAAGAAAAAGTTCATCTATATTTTGGTATTGTCAATTTTTCTATTTGTTTGTAACAGGGTTTTTCATACATATACAGTACTTAATACTAATTAATTAGTGTATTAACTAGGTAACTAAGTAATTTCACAGTCCATCAGAGGTGAAGAAGTGTGCATGAATTCCTAGGGCAGCTCGGACGGCAGGGCAGGAGTCAGGTGGCTCAGGCCGGCCAGCCGGTGTTCCTCTGGCCTGGGCGGGCGGGCCCTTAGGCAGAAGAGATTAGGGAGGGGGCTGGCCTCCCCAAATGGGGGCTTCATGTGCCACCCATGGGCTCCAGCAAGACCTGCATCCACACGCCCACATTTGTGTCACAGGCATTCAGGCTAATCTGCATTAACCTCTAGGAGATCACAGAACAAAGCATTGGCAGATTCCACCTGTGATCCGTGAGGGCTTAAGCTTGGTGCACTCTGGGTGAGGTGGAAAAGGGAATTTTTTTCCCTGTGCAAAATTTACATGAATTTTCTTTGAAATTTTCGGCAATAAAATTTTAAATTTTCATGAAAAAAACCTGATAATCTAAAAATTGGCTCAGGGCAGGGAATATTAAGTTTTGGCCACTTCCAAAATATTTTGGGCTTTTGGTTTTCCAATAAAACAAAAATGTTCAAAAAAAGGAGGGACTTCCACAAATAAAAAAATAAAATAAAAATATTTAGTCAAAATCTAGTTTTCTATCCAAAAAAAGATCTTGATGTCAAATTCTCAGGTGGGCCTGGTGCAGTTGCCACTGAATGTTGTCTTTCCTCAGTGCCATTGGTCTGCTGGTGCTGTACATTCACGTATCATATGGAACAGCCCCTGCCCTGAAAAAAGGACATGGGTTGCACTCTGGAGTGTTAAATTTCCCAGTATCCTTTGTTACAGTCTATCCTGAGCATGTCTGTGGCCTGGCCTAGCTTCCCAGTCAGTCTGTTGGTGTCAGGCCTTCGGTACACACCAGACCAGCACACTCCACTGAGCTTCCTGAAATCTGTGTCAAGTCCAACAGCTCCACCTCATCCCTCTTCCCCATTCATTGTTAGGTGGTTCAACCATCCCAGATTGAGCATCTTGTTCCCTTTCTCTGTCAGACACTGGATCACCATCTCTGGTACCTATTGAACTTTTGCTCAGGGCAGGAGTCCTCACATCCAGACTTTGGGGTTGTCTCTATAGTAAACTCAAACAAGAACCCCAAGTCCACACCCCCAGACTTTGGGAGAGGTCAGATTAAGACCCACAGCTGGAGCTAAACCTCAGGGCCCATTTCCAGTTGCTCTGTCCCAGTCCAGCATCTTCCTTCCCCCTGGTCCCCTCTTGCACTGATCAGCCACAGTCACCTTAGTGTTTAGAAATGTGAGCTGGCTTGGAGTCTTTAAACCGAGAGGGGACGTGTCTTTCTACCAGACAGGCTCTAGCTCAGACAGAAGTGAGCAGCTCAATGCAGGGATCCCTGGGGGAGGCTCTCTGGCTTTGGCTGTGCAGAAGTTCAGACTAGATGGTCCCTTCTGGCCTTTAAATGTATAACAATGAAAATAAACTGCCCTGGAAACCTCATGAGAACAGACTAAATGAGAGAGAAAGAGAATGAGGCAGGTTAACGTGTGAGGACAAAAATAACATTTGGAGAGTGGGTTATTCAATCCCACATCACAGCGAATGACCCCCCTCACCAGCCCGCTGGGCTGCTAGCTTGGGTCAGGCCGGGGAGAGCTCAGTGCTGGGTGGGGGAAGAAGAGTCTGCACAGGAGACTCTGCAGATTCTCAGGACGCTGTCAGCTAGTCCTGCATTTCCCGCCCTGCGCAGCTGCACTTAGCAGCTGGACTGTGTGTGGAAAGTGTCGCTGAGCTGGAGCACTGACTCCCCTCTCCCTTCTCTTTTCTGAGCAGCAGCTGATCGCTCTCCAGCCCTGCAGCATCTGGCTCCATTAATATCCCCACCAGGGCTGGAGAGCCGGGTCTAATTCTGCCCTGGGGTTTGGGCCAGGGGAGGGAGGCAGGATCTAGCCCAGAGGCAACAGGGGGTGGGATTGTCTGTGAGATCAATTAAATCCCCTGTGGCAGATTTCCCAGCTTGTGTCTCTGACATTTTCCCTGTCCCGCCCCATTCAGGCTCTTCCTCTCTTTGGGTGAAATATCCGAGGGTCATTGGCCTTCCGGGCAGGTACCCGGTTGGTCACTGTCACCCAGGCTTTTGGGACAGCCAGGGACTGAAGGGAGGAAGAACAATCTTGTGCCCAGGGCTGTGGACTGGTGCTCAGGAGCCCTGGGTTCAACCCCTGACTCAGCTGCAGACTCCTGTGTGCCCTGGGCTCAGTCACTTAGTCTCTCTCTGTGCCTCAGTCTCCCCACCTGTGAAAGGAGGATGAACTTCAGGAGTGTCTGAGGATAAATCCCATTAGTGATTGTGAGGGGTCAGATACTCCAGTGACAGGAGATGTACAAGGAAATGGAGAGCATTGATGGGAAGAGCATTTTATGCCAGGGCTTCTCCATAGACAGGGACATTTACCAGTGTAATTAAACTGCTCTAGCTTTGCTGGTGTAACTCCCATGGGGACACTCTTGTTCTCCAATCAGAGCCTTTGTCAGGTTCATTCATAGATTCTAAAGCCAGAAAGAACCACTGTGATCACATAGTCTGGCCCCCTGTATCACACAGGCCAGAGACCTGCCCCCAAATAATCCCTGTTTGAACTAGATCATCTATTTGAGGAAAACATCCACTCTTGATTTTAAAATTGCCAGTACTGGAGAATCCACCAGAAGCCCGTGGTAATTTTTTCCCACAATTAATTATCCTCACTGTTAAAAATGTACAGTTATCGTTAATATTGCTTCCAAAGCAAGATAAGATAAACCAAAAAAAAACCAAAAACCCTTAGCTCATACCAGATAACATCCCATGAAGTACTCTAGCGGCAGAGACTGCGTGTTTCAGGGGCAGGTGCGGGGTCGAGTTCATCTACTTTGGGAACATGTCAGCGCTGCCTACAGCTTTCACACAGCTGCCTCTATTGCCACAGCAGGAAATGATCAATGTTCACCTTGCAGGGAAGTTTGAGGCAGCTGAGAACTGGACTGGCTGCTCAGCCAGTGTGGTTGTGCCAGAGCTTTATCACAAAATCCCCAACACAACTGGCACTGACCACTGTTGATTGCAGTCTGCCCGAGGACGAAGGTTAGAATGGGCCAGGTGACACAGCCCCACACACCCCTACAGCTGGTCTCACACACAGATTCGGCACGTGAAGAACTGGCACAAACAATTTTGGCCAAACCTTCAAAAATGGCCAGTGATTTTGGGAGCCCAATGTGAGACACCTTAAGGAGTGACAGACAAACAGACCGCACTGAGCCCCCACCTGCTGGAAATCAGCCTCTTTAAGATGGCTTAAATGTGACCCCAAATTCACTAATCATTTTTTAAAGTCTTGGTCTCTGTGCTTAACCATGTGATAAACCAAGCACGGTATTTAAAAATAATATTGTGTCTGTCTATCTACCTCCATATACATCCTCTTTCTGTCTCTCTATCCATCAATCTATCTATCAATCTCTCTCTCTCTGTTGCAGGCTCTGTGCAGCTGATTCCTTTCACGTGTCTATTAAAGCACTAGCCTAGAGAGGAGCCCTGGTCATTTCTTCCCTGTTTGGAGCTGTCTCTCTGCTCCTTTCAGGGTCTGTGCAGTGAGGCAGCTGCAGGGTCTGTGCAGCAGGGGGAACTCACTCTGCGGATGCTCTTGCTTCATGTATCAGCTGTGTTTGCAGCTCGGCGGGCAGCAGGGTGAGTTCCTCTTCTTCACATCCCATTTTGCACTGTTCATGATCCTGTCATCAACCTCCCCTTCACCCTCCCATGGTGGAGACTTTCCCTGTTCCTGTTTCTCTGGCTGGTCTGGGTTGGGGTCTCTCCAAGTGAAAGCTCTGGAGCCATTTCTCTGTCACAAGAGAACCGACCCTCTTACACAGGGGCCTGATCCCCAGGCCAGTGAGGTCAGTGGAGTCTTTCCATTGACACCAATGGGCTTTGGATCAGGCCCTTTCTGGGCAGCATTGTCTGAGCTACAAGCAGTGCCCGGCTGCCACCCAAGGGTGCCAGCAGCTCAGCCTGACCCACAGCCCCGGGATCACTCTTGGCGGAGCCACCACAATGCCGTGATCTAACAATGACAGATTTTATCAAACATTTTCATTTTTTCAAAGTTCCCATTTTTTAAAAATTAAAAAGTATAACATTTTTGGGGGGGGGGGGGCGGGGAGGGTTGTAAAAACAAAACTGGAAAATTAAAATAATTTAAAAAAAAAAGGTTTTCAGGTTTTTTTCCCCCCTCCTTCCATTTTTACCATTTTACCACCAAGATATGGGAAAAATATTTTTCACAAAAGGTTTTGAAACCATCATTTAAAAAAATACTTGCCACAAATATTTACCCTTTTCCACCCAGGTGTTTTCTGGGCACTGCTTATGACAGGTAGTGTCAAAATCTGCTCCTCTGACCCTCACCTGAGAATCTAAGCTCCCCCCACGCACCCCATCTAGCTGCTCTGCAGAGCTGACTCCATCCCAAGGGTGCAATGTGCCCAGCCACCATCCCAGGACAATCTGTTTCTGCATCAATTACCATGAAAAGTTGCTTTGCAAAACTGCTCCGCCTTGTGCTCCTGACACACTTCCCTTGAAGCTCTCAGCTACTTGGCTTCCCACAGAGCTGTTAACGTCTGTTCACAAGACTTTCTTTCTGTAAGTGGGGAAATGGTCCGGCTATTGTGGGGAACTTTCCTGGGTTACTCACTACCCCAGTGGAATGGGCTAGCGAAAGGATCTGAGTCCTCGCTCCCACTCCCTTTACCCAGAGACCTGCCTAACCTTGAGGACTCCGACTCTCCTGTGTGGCACAGTCCTTGTAAGCCCGACAAGGTTGGGCCCAGGATTCCTGAGGTCTCCTGCCCAGGCCCTGGCTGTGCTGCAGGGAGGGCACAGATCAGACACTTGCTCTGGCTGTGGCCACACACCCTCAGGCTCGAGGTGGCAGAACCCTTCTTCCCAGCGTCAGCCCCCCCGTAAGGCCTGCAAGGCCTCTTGATTGGTGGATCTCCCCGCACTGGGCCTTCTGCCCAAGGGTCCCCATCACACTCCCCAGCTGCTCACCACACCCAGCTCTGGACTGCTGCAGCCCCAACTCCAGCCCGAGTGCTGCGGCTGCTGCGGCTGCTCTACCTCTTCTGGCCTCTCTGGCCCTGGTTGCTGCCCTGTCCTCCCCGCATGGATCTGCTCCCTGGGCTGCTTCTCTGGTTCTCTCTGGCTCCGGTTGATGCGGCTCTGCTCCCAGCTCAGCTTGTGCTCCTGCTTTCTCCTTAGCTCTGCCCCACTCTGACCTAGGGCAGTTCCAGCTCACATGGAGGACGGGACCCTCCTGGCCTCCTGACTCCCTCATTAGTCTGCTCACCCTGTCAATCAGGCTGACCTGGAGCATTGGCCTCTCTCCACTGCCTCTGGGGACTGTCAGTCTCAGGGTCTTGATTTTCCATCAACACTTCCCCTTGGTACTGGGAGCTACACAACCAAAAACCCACCTCAGTTTTAATAAGGGGCCAACAGTCCCTTACATTTCTATCCCACATGTTACTTTGGCTTTTTCCCCTGGTCCCCCACTTGCTTAGTTGCACTGGTTCCAGCTCCTCACCTGCTAACAGCTCATTTCTGGGGCTCTTTCTCCACTGTCTTGTGTTCTCCCCCCCCGGGCAGTGGGGGGTGAATTGAGAGGGAACCAGGTTTGGGAGAAGGGACCTGGTGTCTGTCTCTCAGCACGGACAGCAGACTCCTCAACAGCCCAGAATGGGGAGCGGGGGCAGTCAAGACAGGAAGTGCAGAAGCAGCTAGAGCTGGGTGTGAAGGATGGGGCAGGTGGAGACTAAGCAGGGGGCGGGAAGCCAGTGCAGTCCCATGGCTACTGTTCTCTGGGGCACAAATTCACCCCTATGCAGAGGCTCTCACATGAAGCCCAGACCCCATTTATGCCACCTTAACCCCAGAGGGTGAATTTCCCCCCGGGGGAGCTGGATCCTTCTCACCAGGGACTGGAGACCAGGGTGGAAGCAAAAGGTTCAGACTCCCCCAACATCCCAGGCCCCCCCAGTCACCCAGTGACCTTTCACCCCAGTCCAGCTGTGCCTTTAGCCAGGGGGCTGTCTCGGTCCCCAGGCAGTGAGGTGGGATGGGAAGCGTTTCCTCAGTCTATGTTTAGACTCAAATAAGCAAACCAGGCCCCTTCGGCTCTCAATCTTGCAGCCCTAAATAGAGACGCTGTGGCCGGAGCACAGAAGGGGGGCGGTTCAGGGCAGGAAATGGGGAGCAATGATGATTATCAGACCCAAGGAGGAGACAGAGCAGGTCAGAGAGAGGCTGCAGCATCTCTGCTGCCTGAGCCCTGCAGACCCCAGGGGGCCTGGGATGATGCCCTGATGATCCTGTCTCTGTGCCTCTTGCTGCCCGGTGAGTATGTGGGAATCCTGAGCTAATTCGTTGCAGGTTGGGAGGAAACAGCCGAGAGCTGCCCCTGGCCCAGACTGTCGGCAAATCCTCTTCGGCGGGAGAGAAATGGGAACCAGTGTAAACACTGAGTGTGAGAGCTACTGGGCCAGATCCCCATCTGGTGTAAATCAGTGTAGCTCCACTGGAGTCAATGCCGGTTTACACCAGGATCTGTCCTCTAGACTAAGAGCTGAAGGGAAAGGCGGTTCCCAGCTCAGCCAAGGTCTGTGTGGGTGAGGAATCTGCCAAGTCCCAGATTTAACGTCCTGCCTGGTTCGCTTCTTCACCAAAAGAAGAATCGAGAATTTTTGTCCTATCTATTAAAGGCAGATTTTGTCTCTGAAGAGGGACCTTGGAAAAGGGGGAGGGGATTTTATCTCCAGCACTAACCACCCATCACCTTTCTGTTCCCAGCGCTGAGTCCCAGCAGCCAGGAGATCTGCTCGGCTCCCGGTGAGTCCATTTGTCTGTCTGCCCCCAATCTTCTCATTGTATTTACCCCTGCCTCTCCAGGGCGTTTAGTCGGTTGATCCCTCCCTTTACTGCTGCCTCTCAGCTCTGCTCTGACCCAGGGCCAGTGTGACAAGCGGGTGAGAGGGGGATGTCTCTGGGAAGCAGGGAACGCCACGGTTCTGATCCCAAGGGATTTAGCTTCTCACGGCCCCAGCTCTCAGCCCCTCATGGTAACAGGTTTCTCCCCTGGAGCTCACCCCCCATATAGACTCCACCTGCACCTCGTTCTTAAATGTCAGCAGCACTGTTAACAGTCAGCCCTGGGCGGGCAGGCAGCATTCGAGAGGGTATGGCCAGAAGAGACCATTATATAACCCAGGCTGAGCTCCCGTATGACCGAGGCCGAGGTGTTGGCTGGGCCCTAGACAACCCTCAATCACCAGGGGCCGGCCACGCTGAGTGGTCGCCTCTCTCCCAGCCATACTGCCCCTGCTGGGTGAGTGGATGCCTGCATCAGGGCTGACAATGGGAGCCCAGCCTGGCTGACCCTCCGACTCTTCAGCAACCCAAATAATCCCACTTAATAAAGCTTCTAGTCTCAAGAGAGAGCTTGTGCCCCCATCTGCATAGGTGGGCTGGAATCAGAGCCTCCATCTGAGACATGGCACAGACCCACCTGTCATTTACCTCCTGCCCCATTGACAGCGCCAGGCACCACCAACACCCCACTGACAGCTCTGACCAATTCCCCTTCCCAGGTGCTCTCCCTGCCCCCGCCCTCCACCTGAGCCAGACGTCTGCCCTGACAGGGGACTCTTTGTGGCTCAAGTGCTCCGTGTTCTCCCAGCTCCTGGCCACCCGCGTCATCTTCTGCAAGGACGGGGAGGAGGTTTCATCCCAGAGGAGCTTGGAGAAGAAGATCACCTACTACTATAACCACATGGTGTCTGGGGGCAGCTCTGGGAATTACTCCTGTGGGTACGAGATCAAGGACAGCTACAACCAGGTGACCAGATCCCAGCTCAGCCCTGCCCAGCACCTCAGCCTCACTGGTAAGAGCGGGCAGGTGTGTGTGTGTGTGTGTGTGTGTGTGTGTGTGTGTGTGTGTGTGTGTGTGTGTGTGTGTGTGTGTGTGTGTACATATATATATACCAGCTCAGCCCTGGCAGGTGGAGTCAGGGACCTCATGGAAATGTCAGGCTGGAAGGGACCTCAAGAAGTCATCAAGTCCAGCCCCCTGCACTGAGGCAGGACCAAGTAAACCTGGACCATCCCTGATAGGAGTTTGTCCAATCTGCTTTCAAAAACCTCCAGTGACAGGGATTCCACAACCTCCCTTGGAAGCCTATTCCAGAGCTTCACTAGCCCTATAGATAGAAAGCTTTTCCTACTGTCTAACCTAACCCTCCCTTGCTGGAGATTAAGCCCATTACTGCTTGTCCTGCCTTCAGTGGGACTGAGAACAATTGATTTCCGTCCTCATTATAACAGCGCGACATGTATTTGGGGACTATGAGGTCTCTCCTGAGCCTTTTTTTCTCAAGACTAAACATGCCCAGTGTTTTTAACCTTTCCTCCTAGTTCAGGTTTTCTAAACCTTTCACCATTTTTGTTGCTCTTCTCTGGACTCTCTCCAATTTGTCCACAACTTTCCTGAAGTGTCACACCCAGAACTGGACCCTGCTCCAGCTGAGGCCTCACCAGTGCGGAGCAGAGCGGGACAATGACCTCCCTTGTCGTACATAAGTTAGCCCTTTTCACAGCTACCTCGCGCTGCTGACTCAGATTCAGTGTGTGACCCACTCGAACCCCAGGCCCCTTTCAGCAGCACGGCCACCAGCCAGTTATTGCCCATGGTGTAGCTGTGCTAGGGCAGCGTATGGGCCTGGAGTGGGGCCATGCTCTGTGCTGATCTCTTGTGTATTTATTGCCTAGGTGATGACTCCAGCAGCGGCAGTTTCGGGGGTTCCTCCCCACAAGGTAAATGCTTCTAAGATGTTTCTTCATTCTGGGGACTGTATTTAGGGAAAAGTGGGTCCAAGGCTGTGCAGCCCCCAGTCTGAGTGTGATCACCGTGACAATGTCTCTTGTGTATTTATTGCCTAGGTGATGACTCCAGCAGCGGCGGTGTCGGGGGTTCCTCCCCACAAGGTAAATGCTTCTGAAGCGTTTCTTTATTCTGGGGACTGCATTTAGGGAAAGGTCGGTCCTGGGCTGGTCAGCCCCCAGTCTGAGTGGCGATGGATGTAGAGGAAATACACAACAACACAACAGGGTGACGGGCTCATCCAATCCGGCACATTCTCCCTGCAGCTCTCCCAGGCTTTAACCAGCATTGCTGAGCTGGGCAACATCTTTGCAAGACGGGAAAATGGCTCTTTCAAAGGGGGAATCCCAAACCCTTCTGATCGTGAAGTTTCCTCTGGAATTCACTGACTCCCTCTGCTAAACCGGCAGTCAGTGAATTATTTCCTCTCTCTGCATTTGGTGATGATCTGGCAGGAGGCACCAGACAGCATCATTACTCTTGGGCTCACAAGTTGTGTCTCTCTGTGTAATTAGCTATTTACGCTCTGTGCTCCAGTATTGGAACAGAGGTGTCACAAACAGCATATGGGCAAACCCCTCGTTCAGGAATCTCAGCCCAGCACCAGTACCCGGTTCCCAGGCAGCAACCGGCAGAACCTCAACCTGGTTGTTTGCCCCAGCTCCCCACAAAGCATTTGTATCAGCAAAACAACCCACCCTCTTCTGAGGACACTGCAGGTGCCAAGGCCTCGTCCTGCCCTCTGCCCAGGGCGGGGTCACCCCCGCGGTGAACTGCCAGCCACACTGGAGAGGGGCGATAGGCCCTGGGCTGCTGCATCTGTCACTGGCTCTTGTGTGAGGCCTTTGCACAGAATCCTGGTGCAGCCTGAGCAAACTGGGGCAAGAGTGACCCTGTGCTGGGGGAAAGGGAGAAGCCTCCCCAACAACCTCCCATGAGAGGAACATGCCCCCCTGCAGCATGATGCCCCCTGTTAGATCCAGGCCTCTGGGAGCATTCACGGGGACCCTGTTCCAGAGCTACTGCTCTGTGTCTAGTGCTGGCACTGCAGTCCCACATGCTGCTTTGCACACAGCCGTCACCATGTTCCTTTCCATGTTGCAGGGCCAGACATGTTGTCCATCACCATCTGGGCTGCCCGCTGCACCCTGGTTTTGATCCTCATGGTGTCTGCACCCGTCATCACCTTCATGCTGGAGAAATGGAGCCTGCCCCAGACTGCGGGATTGGAGGAGACTCGTCGTGGGAGCATCAGCATTTTGTGGGGGGATGCAATGGGGAATCCCCAGTGACCAGCTGTGAGCAGGAGGGAGGGTGAGGAGGAGGCTGGGGAGATACCAATGACCAGCTCTGAGTGTGTGTTGAGGAGACACCATTGGTCAGTGCTGCAGAATAGGCCCCTGTGGTAACAGTCTTTGCCCAGGTAACTCCTCCAGCCTCGTTCAGTCCCCTTCCCTTCCCCCATCAGGGACGTTGTCAGTCACTGACTAGAGTTGCCAACTTTCTGCCTCTTCTCCCCCTCTTCCCAGGCCCCGTCCCCTGCTTGCTCCTCTCTCACCTCCCCCCATCATTCTCTGCTCTCCCCTCATTCCTCCTCTCTGGATCGTCTCCTGCCCCCTTCCCTGCTGAGCTCCCTCTGCTCTGGGTCTGGGCTGGGAGCTGCTGGGGACTGGTGTGGGTTGATGACCTGGCGTCTCGCCCCCTCTCCAGTAACTGGACCTTCAGGGCCCGGTCCATACACCTGACTGGACACGGCTAGGTCCCCTTTTTGAATCATAGAATCATAGAATCTCAGGGTTGGAAGGGACCTCAGGAGGTATCTAGTCCAACTCCCTGCTCAAAGCAGGACCAACCCCAACTAAATCATCCCAGCCAGGGCTTTGTCAAGCCTGACCTTAAAGACCTCTAAGGAAGGAGATTCCACCACCTCCCTAGGTAACGCATTCCAGTTCCTCACCACCCTACTAGTGAAAAAGTTTTTCCTAATGTCCAACCTAAACCTCCCCCTCTGTAACTTGTTCTGTCATCTTCTACCACTGAGAACAGTCTAGATCCATCCTTCTTGGAACCCCCTTTCAGGTAGTTGAAAGCAGCTATCAAATCCCCCCTCATTCTTCTCTTCTGCAGGCTAAACAATCCCAGTTCCCTCAGCCTCTCCTCATAAGTCATGTGCTCCAGCCCCCTAATCATTTTTGTTGCCCTCCGCTGGACTCTCTCCAATTTATCCACATCCTTCTTGTAGTGTGGGGCCCAAAACTGGACACAGTACTCCAAATGAGGCCTCACCAGTGCTGAGTAGAGGGGAATGATCACATCCCTCGATCTGCTGGAAATGCCCCTACTTATACAACTCAAAATGCCATTAGCCTTCTTGGCAACAAGGGTACACTGTTGACTCATATTCAGCTTTTCGTCCACCGTAACCTCTAGGTCCTTTTCTGCAGAACTGCTGCCCAGCCATTCGGTCCCTAGTCTGTAGCAGTGCATGGGATTATTCCGTCCTAAGTGCAGGACTCTGCACTTGTCCTTGTTGAACCTCATCATATTTCTTTTGGCCCAATCCTCTAATTTGTCTAGGTCCCTCTGTATCCTATCCCAACCCTCCAGCATATCTACAACTCCTCCCAGTTTAGTGTCATCTGCAAACTTGCGGAGGGTGTAGTCCACACCATCCTCCAGATCATTAATGAAGATATTGAACAAAACTGGCACCAGCACCGACCCTTGGGGCACTCCACTTGATACCGGCTGCCAACTTATGGAACCATTTATCACTACCCATTGATCCCGACCATCTAGCCAGTTTTCTATCCACCTTACCGTCCATTCATCCAGCCCATACTTCTTTAACTTGCTGGCAAGAATACTGTGGGAGACTGTATCAAAAGCTTTGCTAAAGTCCAGAAATAGCACATCCACTGCTTTCCCCTCATCCACAGAGCGGTTATCTCCTCATAGAAGGCAATTAGGTTAGTCAGGCATGACTTGCCCATGGTGAATCCATGCTGACTGTTCCTGATCACTTTCCCCTCCTTTAAGTGGTTCAAAATTGATTCCTTGAGGACCTGCTCCATGATTTTTCCAGGGACTGAGGTGAGACTGACTGGCCTGTAGTTCCCTGGATCTTCCTTCTTCCCTTTTTTAAAGATGGGAAATACATTAGCTTTTTTCCAGTCTTCCGGGACCTCCCCTGACCGCCATGATTTTTCAAAGATAATGGCCAATGGCTCTGCAATCTCATCGGCCAACTCCTTTAGCACCCTCGGATGCAACGCATCCGGCCCCATGGATTTGTGCTCGTCCAGCTTTTCTAAATAGTCCCGAACTACTTCTTTCTCCACAGAGAGCTGGTCACCTCCTCCCCTTACCGTGCTGCAGAGTGCAGCTGTCTGGGAGCTGACCTTGTCTGTGAAGACAGAGGCAAAAAAAGCATTGAGTACACTAGCTTTCTCCACATCCTCTGTCACTAGGTTCCCTCCCTCATTCAGCAAGGGGCCCACACTTTCCTTGACTTTCTTCTTGTTGCTAACATACCTGAAGAAACCCTTCTTGTTACTCCTAACATCTCCAGCTAGCTGCAACTCCAAGTGTGATTTGGTCTTCCTAATTTCACTCCTGCATGCCTGAGCAATACTTTAAAACTCCTCCCTGGTTATTTGTCCAATCTTCCACTTCTTGTAAGATGGTTTTTTTGTGTTTAAAACGAGCAAGGATTTCACTGTTAAGCCAAGCTGGTCGCCTGCCATATTTACTTTTCTTCCTACACATCGGGATGGTTTGTTCCTGCAACCTAAATAAGGATTCTTTAAAATACAGCCAGCTTTCCTCAACTCCTTTCCCTGTCATGTTTTTCTCCCAGGGGACCTTGCCCTGAGGGAGTCAAAGTTTGCTTTTCTGAAGTCCAGAGTCTCTGTTCTACTGATCTCCTTTCTTCCTTGTGTCAGGATCCTGAACTCAACCATCTCATGGTCACTGCCTCCCAGGTTCCCATCCACTATTGCTTCCTCTACTATTTCTTCCCTGTTTGTGAGCAGCAGGTCAAGAAGAGCTTTTCCCCTATTTGGTTCATCCAGCACTTGCACCAGGAAATTGACTGGACATTCTGGACACAAACCAGGCACCTGTCATTGGCAACCCCCTGCTCTGTAGCCTGCAGACCTCTGCTCACTCCCAGCCAGGCCAGGGCCATGCTGAGCTCTGTCAGATCTTAGCTCTGTCATGAACTATCCCAGCCAGACAGCCTAGCCCAGCTTCTTCCTTCTGTACAAATAATCCCTGCTGCAGAGGGGCTGTAAATTTAGAGGAGGAGGATGAGCTAATTGTTAAGGCACCAAGGTAACACTTTTAGAGGTTTATGGTTCAATCCCCAGCTCTGCTTCAGAATCCTTGGGCCTGTCACTTCCTCTCCCTGGGCCTCAGCTCCCCATCTGTGAAATGGGGATAATAATTCTGCCTTGTCTCAGGGGAGAATTTTTCAAAGTCCCTAAGGGATTTAGGAGCACAAGTGTGTGACTGTGCTCTGTGCCCACTGCCTTGTGCTCCTAAGTCCCTCAGGTCTATTTTCACCTGAAACTGGAAAAAGCCCCTCCTGCACTGGAGTAAGAGTGTCCCTACTGGGAGTTATGCCGGGATAGCTGTAGTGGTTTAACTAGGCCAGCATAGTTCTGCTGGTCAATTTTCCCCTGCAGAAGCCATTAGTGTCTGTGCAGCACCGAGTACAAAGGGGTCCTGCCCTTGGCTGGGATTTCCGTGGCTGCTGTAATGTATATAATCAACCGGAAAATTTCTCTCTCCCGCTGTCTGGTTCTGTTCCTTCAGTTCTAACCCCTCTCCTACACTTCCCAACCAGCAGGGAATCTCATGACAGCCTCAGCTAAAAACAGCACTCACAGGGCCATGGTTGCAACCCTCCAATCTCAGCCAGAAATGAAATGGGATATGGGGCCTTTCCAATAGAGGGGACTCAGGCTCTGATCCAGTCCCAGGTTGGGGGAACTGGCTGGCGTGTACGATGAGACACAAACTGTACAATCAATACCCCAAAGAGTCCATCACTGGCTAAAGATTATTACCCAGGTTTTGTTTTATTAAAACTCACTCAAAACCACAGTATATCCATCATCCCTTCCATTGTCAAAACACAAATGTCTTTAACGCAACCCTAGCTCTGGTTTAACTACGGATGCACCATAATCCAGACAGATTCCAGCCACTGGTTATGTTTTGCTTCCATGACCAAAGGTGTCATTTCCATGCATGGACAAGACATGAGACTTGCCATTGCAGAGGGTGGGAAGAAGGATCTTGGGGCTAACGCTCAGGGCTTGGTGCATTACTGGGTTTCATTCCCAGCTGTGGTACTGACTCACCTTGTGAGCTTTGGTAAGTCCTGCTCCTGACTGGGTGCCCAAATTTACACATCTAATGCCAGGGCAAGTAACATTTGTGTGCTTCAGACGGGTATTAACAACCAAGGCAAATCTGAAAGCAGACACGGAAATGAAAACAAACCATTTTTTCCAGGGAGATTGAAGTGTTTTCCTACTGGCGTTTATATGTTACCATTCCTGATGTCTGATTTGTGTCCATTTATCCTTTTACGTAGCAACTACACACCACACCACACCACAGAAACACCAACCCAGGAACCAGTCCCTGTAACAATCCCCGCTGCCTGAACAATCCCCATTGCCTTCTCTGTCCCCAGATCTACTCTAGTGACACCATCATAGGACCCAACCACATCAGCCTCACCATCAGGGGCTCATTCATCTGCACATCTACCAATGTGATATATGCCATCATGTGCCAGCAATGCACCTCTGCCATGTACATTGGCCAAACCAGACAGTCTCTATGTAAAAGGATAAATGGACACAAATCAGACCTCAGGAATGGTAACAAACAAAAGTAGAACACTTCAATCTGCCTGAATACTCAATAACAGATTTAAATGTAGACGTACTTTGACAAAAAACTTCAAAAACAGATTTAAAAGAGAAACTGCTGAGCTACAATTCATCCACAAATTTAACACCATCAATTTGGGCTTGAATAGGGACTGGGAGTGGCTGGCTCACTACAAAAGCAATTTCCCCTCTCTTGGTAGTGACACTCAATCATCAATTATTAGGAGTGGACCACATCCACCCTGATTGAATTGGACTTTAACATTGGTTCTCCACTTTTAAGGTAACTCCCTTCTCTTCATGTGCCAATATATATATTTATGCCTGTATCTGTAATTTTCACTCCATGCATCTGAGGAAGTGGGTTTTTTAACCATGAAAGCTTATGCCCAAATAAATCTGCTAGTCTTTAAGGTGCCACCAGACTCCTCATTGTTTTTGTGCATACAGATTAACACAGCTACCTCTCTGATACTTGCTAAACCATGAAAAACAGACAACAGCGTTGGGGCCACTACACATAAGTCTGTCTAGAAGTCTTGTGAGATCCATAAACTTCACACCTGGCAGGCAAGTCACCTTGTGGTTCTCCTGGTCATTGCAAACCCAGCTATCTATGTTTCTGTAAGCAGAGTCAGGATGAGCTCTACCCTGACATCTGGTGGTGAATTATGGTGAGTGTGGAAAAGAATTTCAGGGGCAGATTGTGTTTGCATAGGCACAATCACCCCGCCTAGCATAGCACACAGCAGCCTAAAGTGGTTAATTTGACAGCTGTGGGATCCCGTATTTCTTTATTATTGGGACAGGAGGAATAAAGTGTTGTCACCCTGATTATGCGAATGAGGAACTATCAAACTGTTTTATGACAGAGAGTCTCACCATTAATTAAGTAGAACTTGCTAGACCAGGGACATGGGTGCCAAAACCCAGTGAATTAAGAGAGATTGGGGATCAGTGTGTGCATCTGATGGTCTGGGTCCTTTTTGAAGGCCTGGCATGCTAATTGCACCTCCTTCTCTCTACACTGTTGAATAGCAGAGCTAATTTTGATTCTATTAAGAGTCTAGCTAGAGGCTGCTCAGCTGAATTCATTTTGGTCCTGTGGTGCACCAGCACTGGGGCTCCCCTACTACAAGGTGAAAATGCTAAGAGCTGAAATCACTCCAAGAGCTAAAATTACTGAGGTGAGGTCATTGAGTCCTGTGTTAACTAGTGGGGGAGCCTGAGATATATTACTAAGCGGCTGGCAAAGCAGTTGGCTGGACAGTTGGAGCGGCGCATGCCACAGAGTGGAGCTGAGCTTTGTGTGGGAACACTTGGAGGAGTAGAGCAGCTGGTGGAGCCAAGCAGTGTGTGGGATGGTTGGAGTGGCCCACGGAACAGCGAGTGGAGCAGAGTGGAGCAGTCTGCAGGGGCGACTGGAGGAGTGGAGCGGAGCGGAGCAGAGCTGTTTGTGGTGAAGTCTGCAGCAGATCTCCATGGAGAGGCGGGGCAGTCGGCCTCGGCCCATGTAAGGTGCCCCTTTGTACCCTGTGTGCCCCCCCCCATTTCCACCCAGGGTGTGTGTGTGTGTGTAAAACTCTGCAGATGAACTTTTGAACTCTGGGGTGGCACTGACCAGGGACAGAGACTTTTGGGGTTGTTGGACTTTGCGGTGATTTGGACTTAAGACCCTGAGGGGGAAAGGACATTGCCAAACATATTTGGAGGTGGGTCTTTTGCTCATGGTTTGTGTTATAATCCTGTTTGTGGTGTTTCCCCAATGTAATGCCACGTTGTTTCCCTCCTTTATCAAAAGGATTTTGCTACACTCGGACTCCATGCTTGTGAGAGAGGAAGTATTGCCTCCTAGAGACACCCGGGGGAGTGGAATGTAATTGTCCCAGGTCACTGGGTGGGGGCTTGAGCCAGTTTTGCATTGCGTTATCAAAATGGAAACCCTGGATACTGAACCCAGCCCTTGTTGCTGCCAACTCAGAGAGGCAGAAGGGTTACATTTTTTGGGGCTCATCCAGGATTCCTGGGTCAGTACCCCTCACAAGCACCTGTTGAGTGTTCTACTGTATTGGGAAATAATTGTGTTTACATTTTGAGGAAATTACTGCTTGCATAGGGGCTAATACATCAGGTTTGTTAGGCCCCAGTCCTGCAGCCTCTAGCTAGATTCCTCATAGAATCAAAATCAGATCTGCTGTTCAACAGTGAAGGAAGATACAATTGTCTTACCTTCAGGTACATATACCTGTCCCCCAACCTCTTTCAATTTATTGGGTTTTGGCACTCATGTCCCTTGTCTAGCGAGTTCTACTTAATTGATGGTGAAACTCTGTCATAAAACAGTTTGATAGTTCCTCATTCTCATAATCAGGGTGACAACACTTTATTCCTCCTGCCGCAATAACAAAGAAATTGGGGATCCCACAACTGTCAAAGCAACCATTTTAGGCTGCTGTGAGCTATGCTAGGCAAGGTGGGTGTGCCTATGGAAACACAATCAGCCCCTGAAATTCTTTTCCACACTTGCCATAATTCACCACCAGATGTCAGGGTAGAGCTCATCCTGACTCTGCTTACATTTCTAATGATCAATTCTTCATTACTATTACATGTCTCCAGGAGCACCACCAGGGGTTTTGATGCTCTAGGAGGCAGCGCTCCTCCTCTGAGCATTTGGTGGTGGGGTTCCTTCCACTCCGCGTCTTCAGGGCACTTTGGCAGTGGGTCTCGGAGTGAGTGAAGGACCGACCGCTGGATTTCCACCAAAGACCCAGAGCAGAAGGACCCCCTGCTGCCGAATTTCCACCGAGGATGGCAAAATGCCACCCCCCAAATCCTGCTGCCCTAGGCGACTGCCTAGGGTAGCCTAGTGGAAGCGCCGGCCCTGCCTGTCTACTCCTAATAACAAGAGTTCCCTGCCCCAGAGAGGTATCCTCAGAGTGAGAGGACACCCTGACACCATCTAGAGGAAGAGTCCCAACTATGGGATCGTTTCCCTCTGCTCCACTTGGTTGTTCTCCTTCCCTGAGTCCCCCTCAACAGCACAGAGGCTGTCCGACTGCAGGTGGGACTGCTCCACTGTGTCCGGGAAAGTCTCCTCTATGTACCACTCTGTCTCCCTTAGCTCCTCCAGTTCAGCCCTCTGGTCACCAAAGCCTGTACATGCCACATGGTTTCTAACAGCCAAGAGCGCCTTGCACCAGATACACACACATGCCACCCACTCACAAGGCAGATAATCCTATATGCTGCATTCAGTGCAATAAATTGGACAGCCCCCACTCTGCTGCCGGACCTCTGCCAGCCTTTGTTTTACTTCTGCTAAGTTTTGTCTTTTTTTTAGTGGGGGAGGGTTTATTGCCCTAAGTTGAGAGGAATAAACTTTATTTTTTAGGAATTCATTTTATAAAATGTTATAATGGTAAAAATGATAGCTTAATTGTTACTAAATAACAAGGCCATTTTATAACATACATATATTATTTTCATTACATATAAATATAAAGAAAAGAAAAAAATTTCTTTAAACAGGTTAGTTTTAACAAACAGCGGGAAGTAACAGAGTTCTCAACTGAGTTCACATGAGTTTCAGTTAGAGTCTTTGTTTATGAACTTTATATAATTTGCTCAGTGAAAAACGGTAAATATTTTTTCTCTTGCTTACAGAAGTTTTTAACTGGAATTCATGGAGACTTTTTCCTATCTGTTGGACTGTGGAATTACTTAGTTAATACTAATTAATTTGTAAATTAGCTAAATATATAAATGAAAAACCCTGTTACATACAAATACAAAACCTGAGAATGGCAAAATATAGATGACTTTTCTTTACTATTACATTTCAGTAAGATGAGAGTTGGTGAACCAGACTGGTTAAGACCATTCAATAATGTTTGAGGTATGCAATTATAATGAAAGAAGTTATAATGAAAGCAATTTTCCCACAATTTTTTTTTATAACTAACACTTCTAGTGCTTCCTGTTGGGAAGTTAACAATAGCACTAACTTGGTGCAAAATAATTCAGAGCTACAGGAAAGCAGTTTGCTTGTTGCTCCTGGAGCTGAGCTTCTCCCAGCCCATGCAGGTCACATGTTTTTTAGTAAAGCAGCTGCCCTGACTACTGGCTTTCAATAGAGTTTATGTGTCCAGCTATAGAGAGCCTATGGAGCCTGCCCAAAATTACTACTCCCAACTTCAAAACTTGTGGGTGTGTGATGCTAACTGCACATCTGCCTAGCAATAATGCCCCAGACAAAACCTATTCCTCTCTCCACGTCTCTAGATCTTTTACAGAGATATCTCCCTGTTAGGAATGTGGGTTACACTCCCAGTCTGACAGCTGAATCCCAAGGCTCCACTGGAGACAGAAGAAAACCCAGCCAAGGTATGGAATATCGAAGCAGGGACAGAGACCTCGTTCCTTGGCTCCTCGTCCAGCACCACTGAGCCCCGACTGCATTTTGCCATTATTATTTATATAACAGTACCCTCCAGCGTAGGGCAACCTGACAGCAAGTGTGAAAAATCAGGACGGGTTGCAGGGTAATAGGAACCTATATAAGAAAAAGACCCCAAAATCAGGACTGTCCCTATAAAATCAGGACATCTGGTCACCCTACTCCAGCGGGGTCAGGGTCCCTTTGTGCTGGGTGCTGCAAACAGTAATGGCTGGTCTGAATGGGGAAATTGACCAGCAGAACCATACCGGTCTAACTAACCCACTAGGCTATCCCGGGATAACTCCCCGTGGGGACACTCTTATTCCAGTGTACAAGGGGCTTTGTCCAATTTTATCTTATGTCACTTTGAAAATGGTTTAAACCAGTGGCTTTCAAAAGCCAGTCTGCCGCTTGTTCAGGGAAAGCCCCTGGCAGGCCGGGCCAGTTTGTTTACCTGCCGTGTCCGCAGGTTTGGCCGATCGCAGCTCCCACTGGCCGCAGTTCGCCACTCCAGGCCAATGGGGATAGAAGAATGGCGCAGGCTGAGGGACGTGCTGGCCGCCTGTCCTGCAGCCCCCATTGGCCTGGAGCAGCGAACCACGGCCAGTGGGAGCCACAATCAGCTGAACCTGCAGATGCAGCAAGTAAACAAACTGGCCCGGCCTGCCAGGGGCTTTCCCTGAAGAAGCGGCGGACCAGTTTTGAGAACCACTGGTTTAAACTAACCCTGACCAAGGCTGTCTGATTCTGGAATAAGAGTGTCCCCAAGGGGAGTTATCCTGGGATGACTGTAATGGTTTAATTACACCAGTGTAGTTCTGCTGGTCCAGTTCCCTGTGCAGATGAATCCTTAGTGAGAGGCAGCCCTCACCTGTAAGAGTTCACAATCTAAGGGGGAGATTTTCAAAAATGCCCAAGTGATTTAGGAGCACAAGGCAGTAGGCACAGGGCACAGTCACACACTTGCACTCTTAAATCCCTTAAGGGCTTTGAAAATTGTCCCCTTAAACAAGGCAGAATTATTATCCCCATTTCACAGATGGAGAGCTGAGGCCCAGGGAGATGAAGAGGCAGGCCTGAGGACTCTGTATGTAAGCGGGAGAATGGTCCCGCTATTGTGGGGAACTTTCCTGGCTTCTGCAATACCTCGGTGAAGTGGGCTAGTGAAAGGATCTGAGTCCTCTCGCCCACTCCCTTTACCCAGAAGCCTGCCTGACCTCGAGGACTCCCCTTCCTTCCTCCTGTGTGGCAGAGTCCGTGTAACCCCAATAAGGGTGGGCCCAGGATTCCCAACCTTGTCATGGTCACTTGGGACAGGGGCTCGGGTGTCCCCACTCCGGGGTGCTCTCTCTGCACTGGATGCTTCCCTGTATAGGCACCAACTTCTCCTGGTGCCAGTGGGTGCTTTACCCCCCGCCGCCCCTGGCCCCGCCCAGACTCTGCCCCTGCCCCACCTCCATTCTAACCCCTTCCCCAAAGTCCCCACTCCAACTCTACCCCCTCCCTGCCCCATTGGACTCCTTCCCCAAATCCCCACCCCAGCCCCGCCTCTTCCTCGCCTCCTCCCCTGAGCATGCCACGTTCCTGCTCCTCCCCTCTCCCTCTCACAGTTTGTTATGCCGTAAAATAGCTGTAAGGTGAGGTGAGGTGGGGTGGGGCAGGGAGCTTGGCTGCTGGTGGGTGCAGAGCACCCACCAATTTTTCCCCATGGATGCTCCAGCACTGAGTCAGTGCCTATGCTTCCCTGACCCATGTAACCCCTTCACTTTGCAGTTGTAAATATGGGTGTGGACCTTTACCCTCCCCAGTATTTCAGTTGCATCTAGGTTCTCCTCAATTTCATTTGGTTCCATCTCTTCTGGGAACCCTGCCACCAGCACGGCTTTGGTTACTGGTATTTGTGCCCCTCGGCACAGGTCTTCTAATAATCCTCTCTCCCTTTTTTTTTTTAAACTGAGATGAAAGTCACTCAGGAGTTTCTTTGCTCTGTGAAGAAGAGCCCAGGGTGCACAACGTAGGGTGTGCGTGCTGCAAAGTTCCCCGTACAGGCCACCAAGTGTAACTTTAGCGCCCTCGTGGCCAAGATGGAGTCTGCTCTGCAGGCAGCTCTGGAAAAGAGACAGTGCACGCAGGAATGCAGCTGGAGAAATCCCTTCCACCCCCGAGGCACCTGTTCCAACCCCCCCAGAGTGAACACACCCACCCACAGGAAAAGTACAATGGATATAACAAAGGGAGATATTTATTTACTGAGGGATAAGAGGAAAAAAAGAACAAGAGGAAATATAAGGGGAGCAGTAAATCAGGGCTGCATTCAAACCCAGGCCCCACAGGCCCAGTGGTAGCACAGCCTGGAGGGACAGGCACTGAGCAATGTGTCTGCACACAGAGTTCACGAGTCCTGAGCAAAGTTCCAGTTTAGTGGTGAGTCTTGGGTGCTCCTGGTTGTCTTCTTCAGCGCCAGTGACTTTTCCCCAGCAAACCCCTCCGGTGCCCTCGTCTGCCGCTCTCTGCACAGCCACACAGAGCGACCCCCTCCCCACTTAAATAGCTACAGCCTCCCTCCTTGTTCCCAGTGCAGAGTCACCAGCCCCAGTGCTCCCAGCCCCACGCAGCTCTGGGCAGGCGTGATACTGGGTCCAGCTCCGGCCTGTCCTTCTCGGGCGATTCCTCCCTGGCACAGGGCTGCTCCTGGCTCCTGTCCTGGGCTGTCCCTGATCAGGCCTGTCCTCCTCAGGCCTCAGGCAGGTTCTCCCTGCTCCCTTCTCCAGGGCCTGCAGACAGCCTCCCTCCCGCTGGGGCTCCAGACCCGCCCCCTGAGGTTTCCCTCCTTTTTTCTTACTCTCCCCCTCCCCCCGGGAAAAAGATTTAAAGGGGGCCATGCTCTCTAAACCCCAAAGGGGTTACACCCATTACATACAATTCAAGCAAATACAATTTATTAAACAGCAATCAATTTAAAAAATAAGGAAAAAATGGAAAAGGTTAAAGGAAAACACATCCCCCCGCTCTGTGGTATGGGAACATCACAAACAGCCATTGCAGAAATTTATGGGCAGTTCACAGTCTGTTCCTCACATGTGCCAAGAACCCTCCCAGGCCCTGGCTGTACTGTGGAGATGCTGCGAGTTGGACACTTGCTCTGGCCACACATCCTCAGGCAGGGCCGGCTCCAGACCCCAGCGCACCAAGCGCGTGCTTGGGGCGGCGTCCCACGGCAGGGCGGCAGGCGGCTCCGGCAGACCTGGTCCGCTGGTCCCGTGGCGCTGGTGGACCTCCCGCAGACGTGCCTGCGGAGGGGCCGCTGGTCCCGCGGCTCCGGTGGAGCATCCGCAGGCATGCCTGCGGGAGGTCCACCGGAGCCACGGGACCAGCGGACCCTCCGCAGGCACGTCTGCGAGAGCTCCACCGGCGCCGCGGGACCGGCGACCGCCAGAGCACCCCCCATGGTGCGCCGCCCTGCTTGGGGTGGCGAAATTACTAGAGCCGCCCCTGCCCTCAGGTGCCGGGTGGCAGGGCCCTTCTCCTCAGTGTCACCCATGTCGGGGTTACAATCTGTCTCCAAGGCCTCTTGACCAGTGGGATCTCCCTGCACTGGGCCCTCTGCCTTGGGCCTACTCCCCAGTTGCTCACTGCACCCGGGTCCGGATGGCTGCAGCCCCAACTCCAGCCCCAGCACTGCTGCTGCTCTGCCTCCAGCTCCCTGGGCTGCTTTTCCGGCCCCTCTGGCTCTGGTTGATGCAGCTCTGCTCCCAGCACAGGTCTGCTCCCTGGGCTGCTTCTCTGGTTCTCCCTGGCTGGCATGGCCCTGCTCCCAGCTCAGCTCAGGCTCCTGCTCTCCTTAGCTCTTCCCCACTCTGGCCCTGGTAGCTCCAGCTCACATGGAGGATGGGACCCCCTTGTCTTCTCACTCCCTCGTTAGCCTGCCTGCCCGGTCAATCAGGCTGACCTGGAGCATTGGCCTCTGCCCATTGCCCTTGGGGACTGTCGGTCTCAGGGACCTGATTTCCTATTAGCCCTTCCCCTTGGTACTGGGAGCTACCCAACCAGTAGCCGAGCTGGGAATTCAATCTCTGTCTCCCGGAAGTTCCAGGATGGTGCCTTAACCATGAGCCCATTCGTTCCCCCAGTCATACAGTTTCTCTGCAGGAGGGATTATTTGTACAGAAGGAAGGAGCTGGGCTGGGCTGTCTGGCTGAGGCATTCATGGGGTCTAAGATCTGACAGATCTCGGCATGGCCCTGGCCTGGCTGGGAGTGAGCAGAGCTCTGCAGGCTGCAGGGCAGACTGACTGACAGCATCACTGTCTGGGAAAGAAGAAGGAAACTGAAGGAGGCTGCAGCAGTTACCTGTTACAGCAGGGGCCTATTGTGCAGCACTGAACAATGGTGTCTCCTCAACCCCCTGCTTTGAGCTGCTCAATGGTATTTCCCCAGGCCCCTCTTCACTCTCCCACTCAGTTTAGTTCCCTTTGGAAGTGAGTTTAGCTACAAGTTGAATTAAGGCTTTAATTTTGAGTAAGAGTGTCCACACAGGAATTTAATGTAGTACTTTAAATGTATACCTTTAGTTAATTGGAATTAATGTTCCTGCACCTCTCTGTGTTACTTTAAAGGCTCCAACACCAGGAAGCAAATATAAAACCCAACACTCTTGTTTTTTAACCTTGATTTTTTAGCGTTGGGGGTGGCAAAGCTAAGGAAAAGCCAGCCGAGAGGGAGGAAAGGAGGTGGGTTATTGTCTGCATGAACCTGAAGCAGAAGACTCCAATCACAAAGATGACACTCCCCCACACACAATTCAGTTCATTAATTACCTGAAAGTTGAAAGCTATCCCCAAGTCACTATGGAAATGTGTCAGGTGTTGTGTATTTGGTTGTCATGGTTTTTTTTCCTATGGCAACTGAGTTAGATTATTAGGGGATAGCTCGGCCAGCTTCGGCCGGTTGAGTGAGCTCTGTGTCTGTAAAATAAAGTGGTAGTTTTGTTAGCTGTCTGCTGTCTGGCCTCAAGTGATTTCTTCCTAAACCGGCTGCCCCCAAGGATATAACATCAGGGAGTTCAAAGCCCTGCAGAAAAGTGCTTCTCTGGATAGTTAAACACCCTCACCGGGGTTCAAAGAGCTTGAACTAGCAACACAAAAGAAAGATATGGGAGGGAAAGAACGATTCCCAAATCCATCAGTGCCTACAGCATGATCAGAGACATTGCTCAGGAGCTGACTGTATGATCAGTACGGCCTCTGTCACTCATTTGAAAGCTCACAACATGGCCAGATTTTCTAGAGTTCAGGTCTCAATTAGGCACCTAAATGCAGTGGCTAGATTTTCCAAAGCACTCAGAACACAGCAGTAGACAATCACTGTTATCAAATACAAATTTTTCTCAGCTGCTGGGTGCTGGCACTTACAGAAATTTGGCCGCCAGTCTAGAATTCCTGCCAAACATCAGCTCAAACCCAGACACCAAAGCTGTTTAATTGCTTCAAGCAGTGACTGTTTTCCAGGTAGACAAATACTGGCAGGATGTTCTCTTGTGTTGCATCCATATGGCTGCACTCTCTACATGAGGCTAAAAACAGTTTCACAAAGCCATAGCTTATGAAAAATACTTTTTGTTTGTTATTTATATTTCATCACATCCATACAAATGTGCATGACATTAAACAGATCTGCAAATTCAAAGGGGACCTTGATGCTGTTGTTAGTTCTCATGATTTCACAGCACATCTCATAACATTCACTGTTTTTCTTAAAGCCCAACCCCTGCGGTGCTGGGAGTATGTGAAAAACTTGGGTTTTGTTGAAATCAGTAAGTTTCTAGCCCTCCTGGTTGTGAAGAACACCTGGAAAACCTGACCTCCATACAGTCAAACACCAGAAGTCAAACAAAAGCAAACAAAATGCACAATTAAAAAATAATCTCATGAATTCTTAAGGCAATTTTGGGATTTTGGGGTGGCTGCCTCATGATTTTTGTATATGTTGGGTTGGCAATGGAATCTCTGAACAGAACTGAGAGGACTTGGGAGCTGAGCTGTCGATATAAAGAGTCAGAGGGCAGTAATACAGAGTTTGAGTATTTTCCCAATTTTATTCAGAAGAAACTTTTTTACCAAAAGCAAAACAGGCAGCATTTGCCCTAAAAATATTCCATCGTCCTACAGCACTTTGGGCACTGTGCATTGTCCTGCTGTGGTCCTGGAGAAGGTCCCCCACTTCCTTGCTGCACGACCCCTTTGGAGGTTCTGTGATGCAGCTGCACACTGACGAGTCCTGCATTTCAGCAAGTGGAGCATTAATGACATCTGTCCCTCTGCAAAGCGATGGTCGCGTATGTCGATGTCTCTTCTCTCTGGGGTGGTGGATGCTTAAAGATAAACACAGTAATGTTACGTTTCTGATAACCCAGCCTGTAGCCAGAGAAATTGTCAGGGACTCGAACCCCGACAGCGAAGTTCGTTGTCTGACCGCAGAGAGACAGGCAACACCAGCAAGGTCCGATCAAAAGCTCTTTATTGACAAGTGCACGCGTCAGTAAAGAACAGCTTGTATCCGAAGAGAACCAGCAGCCTCTTTTACAACTAAGTATAGGTTATATAGACAGTTTAGTCGCATCACAAATTATTCATTTCACACAACCCATATTCCACCCCCCTTTGGTTAGTAACAAACCCTAATAACAAAGCACATCTGTCTTTCTTTATAATGTAAGCAAGTTGTGATGCCCCAGCAACTTTCTTATCAGCATGGTTGCCAAGCACCAGAAACTGGAAGACAGGAGTTAAGAACGGACCTAAGACAGAAACAGGGAGTGAATACAGGAAGGCTGACTTCCTATTAGTTCTTCATAACACAGCGCAGCTGGTACTATGCCAGGAATGCAATTCCCTCACTTATCTCACTTTTTCCCAGGGCTTTGTGAAACATGCTGCTTCTCAGTATTTTTCCACGCTGGAATTACCCAGAAACCTCTGTTAGCCTGACTTCAGCCAGGTTGGCATAACTGGTTTTGTGCTACATCTTTATTCAGGCCTAACAAAATGAAGCCAGAAAATGTCCATCTCACAGCACTGCTCAGGGGTGGCTCCAGGCACCAGCACGCCAAGCGCATGCCTGGGGCGGCAAGCCGCGGGGGGCACTCTGCCAGTCACCACAAGGGCGGCAGGCAGGTTGCCTTCGGTGGCATGCCTGCAGAGGGTCTGCTGGTCCAAGGCTTCAGCAGACCTCCCGCAGGCTGCCACCGAATTCGTGGGAATGGGGACCTCTCGCAGGCAAGCCGCCGAAGGCAGCCTGCCTGCTGTGCTTGGGGCAGCAAAATAACTAGAGCCGCCCCTGACACTGCTGTACATACATCAGGGGCTGTTCTAATGGGCATCTTGGCTGGGAAACACCAGCGGCGGGACTTCCTATTAAACCCCTCTGAGGCAGCCAGCTCAGATTTTCCCCTCCCCAGAACTTGGTTTGGCCCTTTTCTGCTCCCAGACAGCTGGGCTTTGCCATGACACCTGCCAGCTGGGCAAAGGAGCCCTTCTCCCTCTCTCCATGCCAGCTCCATTGAGGTAGCGCCGAGTTCTCCCTGTGATGGGCTGTTATTATAGACTCATAGACTTTAAGGTCAGAAGGGACCATCATGATCTTCTAGTCTGATCTCCTGCAGTTTGCAGGCCACAGAACATCACCCACCCTCTCCTGTAACAGACCCCTAACCTCTGGCTGAGTTACTGAAGTCCTCAAATCATGACTTAAAGACTTCACATTACAGAGACTCCGTCAGTTAGACTAGTTTAAATCTGAAAGTGACCCATGCCCCATGCTACAAAGGAAGACAACAACACCCCATGGTCTCTGCCAATCTGACCTAAGGGAAAATTTCTTCCCAACCCAAAATATGGTGACCAGTTAGACCCTGAGCACATGGGCTACACACACTAGCCAGACACTTGGCAATGAATTACCTGTAGTAAGTCAGAGCCCGACCTAGCTAGTGGAGATTGGTAAATATCTCCAATTATTACCTTTTAGCCTTTTTCATGGTTTATCTTATCTGAAATAAGTATTCATGTGTGCTGCAGGCAGTGTACTTATTTCCTGTCCAGTTTGGTATCTCAATGATCAATGTTATTAATGGCAATATTTATAATGGTTCCAAGCACTTTTTATTATTCCATTGTTCTGTTGGAGATTGGGTGGCTCCCAACAAGTGGGTTTTTGATTTATGGGCAATTGCAGCACCTTGCTGAAGTTGGTGGCTGTGATAGCCACTTTCTATTCAAGCTAAATAAGGGAACCATTAAATGCCTTTTATTTAGTTTCAACGGAAGCAATGGAAAACCACCACCCAAGGACTAGACATCAGAAAAGCCTGGGCATGGCAGGGACGTGTGGTCCAAGAACGTTCCTTTAGGTCTGATAGGAAAAGCAAGTGAGGCTATGTGACAGAAGTAGCAGAAACACCTCAGAAGCAACCATAGAAAGCAACAAGAGGAGCACTTGTAGCAGGACACTGAAAGCTGAGAGAGAGTGAGAGCTTTTGGGCAGAGTGCTGGCTGGAAAGAGGCTTGCAGCTGGAATCAAAGAAGGTGCCTCTGTTATCTGGTTCCTGTTGTGTTCAGGGAAACAGGACTTTGTAGCTGTTATGTAAATAAGTAGAGTTGCATCAACAAACATACCTGACTCTGTCATCACTTTCTTCTCTCAGTGTAATTACTGTATGCCAAGACCCAGAATACTGGCTAACTGCTTGGCTCAAAGGGAAACCTATATATATAATTTTTATAGGGTTAAACTAGCTTCTGAATTCACAGGAGTCATAAATATCTTTGTCAGTAGTGCCCTGTCCTACAGTCATTTACTAAAAGCTCCAAAGGATAAACCGGTGTTTGTTAGTATAAGAACAACCAATGTAATGCTAGGAAAATCTCTGAAAAGTGAATGATATGCCAACTCTCTGCGATCACTTCAGTTCTTTGCCCCAAACTACACAGTGATCTACACAGGGGGTTGGACTAGATGACCTCCTGAGGTCCCTTCCAACCCTGATATTCTATGATTCTATGTGAGGTGGTTATCAACTTTCATATCCTCTGGAATGGATTTGTTGGGTGTGTGTGAAATTCAGGCTGATAATGGGATGCTGACTTCAACCTTAACTCTGAGGAGACCAGCTATGCCTCCATGACAGCAGCGCACAGCTCCTCCCGTTGTGACACTGCTTTAAACACACAATAAAATGTTACATAATAAAAATAATAATAATACTAGGAGAAAACTTCAGTGACCCAAACTCCTCCTATGGATCTTTAGAAGAGGAGAAATAAAAATCCAGGGTTATTGTTCAATGCCAATATTACCTGGAGTAGGACAAATAATTATCATAAGGAAGCAATTGGGGGAAGAAAGCTCTGTATTAGTAGTTTTCCCTGCAATGCCACTGCCATGATAACCAGGGTGTGTGCACCACCGCACAGCCGCTGCTAGCAGTGTGAGATCGTGCATGCCCCATTGACACCTACATCGCATGCAAACCCACTGGGGGAAATCCTGCTCCATTGTTCTCAATGTGAAACTCCCAGGATTTTACCCATTGCCTGTATACCTTCCCCATGACGGGGACGGTTAGCAGTAAGTGGTGCTGGACTTCTTACTACAGCCAATTCCCACTTGGGTAACATTTCAAAGGTTTTTAAACCCGCCTGGGGGATTTGAACGTCCAGTTCCCAGGTGTTTTATTGGGAACTTTGAAACCTTGAACATCTCTGCCTGGGTTGTTTGTCTGACTGCAGAGGCTGGTGTGGAAAGCCCCTCTGTAGCTGGATAGATTTTCAGGCCATGGAGGTTTCTCCCCTATCGCTGTGGTTTGGAGTCTGGGAAGGATGTTTTCCTCTTGCCTGGATGCGTGTGTGTGTGTCTGACTGGCCAGGCTCACAGCAACTATGGGAGGCAGCTACCTGCTCCTGTGTGGAGATCCGGGGCAGCAGCAGTGAGACCAGGGTATCAGACACAACCTGAAGCCTGAGAATCCTGAGTAAATCCAGGTCCCAAGCCCATGGGTCATTGCCAAGCTGGAACAGGCAAACGAATCGCTCTTTTCTATCACTTTACTTTGTCATTAATAAAAGCTGAGACTCACCGCAGAGCTTCCCACCCATTTCACAGAGGCATCTGGGAAGAGAATGACAGTTACACATTGTCACTTGGGTGTAAATGTCTTTAAGGGAAAGCACCTCGCTGAGCACAGACTATAACCCCCCAGCTCCTACCTCTCCCCCAGCCAGGGCAGGGATCCCCCATGGGCAGCACTGAGCACAATGGAGCCTGATCCTGAGCAGGGTCGCTAGGGGAGAAGAATTTAATGCGGCTGTTGAAGATATTCAGTGGAAACTGTCTGTCTGGGTTTTCACAGAACTATTTTGTCACAAACAGAGGTGGCTTTTGCCAGAAAATGTCAACATTTTGTTCAAAAAGTGAGTGCCCCAAACTGAACTATTTTGGCCAAAACCAGAAATATTCTGATTCAAATACCACCTGGGTTCCACATGGGACTTGTAGTTCAGTTGCTTCATGCTCATATTCTCTTCTACAGGCTGGACTGGCTGTCTGGGCTTCATCTCCCATAATTCACTGCAGCCAGGGACTCCCATGATGTACTATTTCCCATCACCAAGAGGGGAGAAAGTGGTGCATCACGGGAGAGTCAGAGAGCCTGGCTCAAAGAAGAGACCAAGAGCATGAGGCACCTAAACTATGCCTATGAGGCACTCTTGCACCCAGCTCCCAGTGAAGGGGGTGGAACACTTTCCAATGGGAGCTTTCCCCAGGATGTGCCCTTTCCATGAAGGACGATAAGTGGTAACACTTTGCCTCAGTCTCCTAAGCCATGGCAATGCAGGACTGGAAATTACAGGCAAAGGGTGGGACAAAGGAACCTCAGGGTCTCAGATGCATGAGCCCTGGGACAACGAGAATTTTTTCTCCTCATTCACTTTGATCACAGGCAATTTGTTGTTCTATCTCTTGGCCAGACAGTCTGACCTGGGATCTGTCCATCCCCCACCAATGAACACATTTACTCCCAGCCCCTGCTTTTCTCCCGCATGTGCAGGTGACCCCAATACTCTCCAAAAGCTCTTACATTCAATATGATCTTCAGGAGTGTTGCTGGTGCCGCGCTGGACTCGTTCCCTGTGGAGAGTAATAAGAACAGGGGGTATCAGTGATGCTGTGTGCTCTCTCACACACCTTGGTGACACTGAGTCTGTTTTCAGAGGTCCAGCTGTGAGGAGATTTCTTCCCATGGCTGGCTCTCCCTGCTAGGACCTTACGTCTCCATTCAGCTCACACTCAGTGGAAAAGCAGCAAACCCTACTTCTGGTTAATCAGGGAAGATAGCAGCATCACCATTTATGGAGGGAAATGCTAATAAAAATGAGACTTAAATATCCTGTTCTACATCACCAAAATGGCCAAGAAACCAACCACCCAAAGCCTCACTAGGTCAGCATGGAGTTAAGATTGGAGGGAACAAAAAATCTGTAACAACTCAGGACAGACGTTGAAGAGAACGTTGTCATTTTCACAAAGTTAAAACTGGGTGACATATTTCAACAGGATTTTTTATCATGAACAGTATTTAAACCAAAGTCAAATGTTTGGCCAAAATTGTATGATTTAATGAAATTTTCAGTGACAATTTTTTTAAACAAAATGTTCATTTTGTTTTCTTTCTAGTGGACATTTTGTTTAGTTTCACTTTGAATTTTTTTTGGCAAAAAAACACATTTTCTGTAAAAATTTTGAATAAAATTTTTTATTTGAAAAATTTCCACCATTTAAAAGTGGATTTTTGGCCCAGGTCTGCTCACAATGTAAAAAGGCCGAATGTTCATCCTTAAGGCTCAACTTTAGTGTCTTTGCATAATGTGGAAATGAAGCTTAAGAGCCTCCTTTCTGGCCCAGTCGGCTAATCAGCTCCCATGACACAGGAGGGCAGGATGGGGGTGTCTGTGGGGAGAGACTGGTCATATGGGAGGAGCATGGTGGGAAGGAATGTTTGGGGAGAGGCAGCTACAAAGCCCTACAGATGGGGGGCACGGGAGGCAGGCAGGGAACATACACTGCTGGGAGTCAGGGGAGAGGACTCCTGGTACTGAGGGTCTGTGTGATGTGTCCCTCCTACCCCCCACCAGTTTTACTGGCAGAGTCACTGCACTGGGAACCCAGGCTGGGCTGGAGACTGGCAGAGCCTGGAAACTGCCACTAGTCTCCCCATGCACCTTTCCCTCTCTGTGTGCAGCTGGTCACTCCATGGACTCCCTGGTCTCCCACCTGGCTCTCTCTGCCGACTGCCTCACCCTCAGGGCTTAGAATGAGCATACAGGCCTTGTGGTCCTCAGAAGGGCTGCAGAAGGGACAGAGGGGGAAAGCAGCAGTAGCTGAGGGGAGCCCTGAGTGACAGGTGCTGGCTGCAGCGCAATGGGCACCGACCCTTAGAGACTCTCTGAAGGGCCCTTGCAGGGTCTCTGGGTGGGGTGGTGGGCAGACGGGGAGCCAGGAGCACTTGGAAGCTCCCTCTCTGCCCCGTGTGTTATTCACATGTACGGTGCACTCTGAATCCCCATAGGCATCTCTGCTGCCCGGCTGTCCCCAGCAGGCGTGTGTGTGGGAGCAGCGCCTTGGCCGCCCCACACACAGACCTGCACCAAATTCACAAATGCTGTGAGTGAACCCACTGTGGGTGTTTCGGGGCGAGTCCATATGTGGATGCACCTTGCCTGGCACTAAACCAGCTGCACATGGGTGGCGGGTATCGTAGGCCAGGGAGGCTAGGCCCCCCCAAACAGCCAGGCACGGCCCCACCCACTCTCTGCCCTGAGGCCCCTTTCCCACATCATGCTCCTCCACCGTGGTCCCGCCCACACGGCTCCCAGTCGAGGCTGCTTTGTGGGTGAGTAGCCCCGACACCCCCTGAATGTAAAACGGGGTCACTTTCATTCTTTCAAACACCTCAGGGTGATTTTCAAACATGCTCACTCTGCTGCATGTGAATTCGATGGGAACACGCCGCTTTGGCAAACCCCTTCCTTAAAATGTCTCCTCCTAACTCCCAAATCTGACCCCAACCAGGGAATCCACCCTTCCCTGGCCTTTCCCAAAACTCCTGCAGAACAACCAGACTGAACCCTCCCGCAGCAGGAGAGCTGAGCTCCACTTGGATGCTGGAGCGGCTGCTGGCCGTTACTTGATGCAGAGAGAACAGACCCAGAAAGAAAATGAGACGGGAGAGGGAAAAAATTTACTCCTACCTTTGATTCCTTTGTAGAGACACAACTGGAAGCAGTGAGATATCAGAGATGTGGACACGTTTCGTCATGGGCAGAGAGAGAGAGAGAGAAAAACTGAGTGACAGGCGTAAGGGCCCTTCCTGCCTAGGGGATGCCTTCCTGAACTGTAGTATCTGTGTGTCGATATTCCATCCAGACACACACCTCTGGCTGAGTCCTAGATTGTGACCATCTATGGAGCAGGGTCTGTCCCCTTCATTACTGATCTGTGCAGCACTAGCTGCAGTACGGGTCTGATCACTAATTGGGGCTCCAGTGCACTACAGTAACATACCTAATAAATAATGTTCAGCACCTAGCACAGTGGGGTTTGACCCCTGACTGGAGCTCCAAGGTGCTACTATAACCCACACACCTTCTGGGTGTGGTGTTCTGTCCCATCTAGTGTTTGCTCTACAGCCTTAGCTAACAGCCAGTTGGCTTTTAACTCATGTGGTAGAGGATCATGCAGTAAGCTCCAGAGGTCCCTGGCCTGCCAATGACCAGGGTCTGTCAATGGTACACTACTGCAATACAAATAATTAATCACAATGATCATCCCTTTAATCATCTCTTTGATCTTTCTCCCCAGCCAGCCTCCCAAAAACAAATGATCAATTTCACTGTGTCTTTGATCATCTCTCTCCCCCACATCCCAGGTGCACTGGGTACAGGGGATCGAAGTGAGTGTCTCTGCCACGTCTGTCTGTACATTTGGTAACACTGCTTGGCCTCACTGTCATACCCACCTTTCTTTCCCAGCAGATAAAACACCACGGCCAGAACCACGACGGCAGGGACTGTAATTCCCAACAGGAGCTTCAGACCTGGCACTAGGAAAGAACCTCTATGTGAATGGCCTCTCCAAGCAGCCACTGGCAAGTCCCCACGGGCTGGAGCTGGCTGAGCCCTCTGGTAAGTGACCCCTCAGTTAAGCACATACACAGGTGCTGGCCTGGATAGGGCTGGATTTGAGCACACGCTTGAGAGCTTTCCTGAGTGAGGGCCAGAGATCTGTACAGCATGCAGAGACGTGCACAGAGCTTGTCAAAAAATACCAGTGGAAGAGTTTTCCATCAGAAAATGCTGTTTCTTCAAAATCAAAACCTTTTGACAAGGCTCTTCAGTCTTTCAGAATCGAAATGTTGCTGAATTTCTGTTGCTTGCAAAATCTGAAATTTTGACTTTTCATCCTGATTCTGGATGTGAAAGGTCAGAATTTCTCACAGGACAGAAATGCTATGTTCCCAGGAGTTCTTGAGGCACAGATGATATTAGTGTTGCTTTCTAGCAGGAGAGCAGAAGTCACTAGGTGGTGCTGTTACGCAAAGTCTGTTACCATCTTCTCCTTGCAGTGGGAGCTGTGCACACAGCCTTTGCAGGCATACTGCTTGGGTGTTGGACTGTTGATGTAGGCACTTTGCGGGGAGCTGAGGAAAACAGACACGTTTGGGCTCTGCTAAAGTCAGTTCCTGGGACACAGTTGCTGCCTGGGAATTGGGAACTGGTGCTGGGCTGAGATTCCTGAAAGAGGGTTTGCCCACATGCTGTTTGTGACACCTCTGTTCCAGGACTGGAGCACAGAGCGTAAATAACTAATTACATAGAGAGACAGAACTTGTGAGCCCAGGTGTGATGATGCATCTGGTGCCTCCTTCCAGAACAACACCAAATAGAGTGATTGTAGAGGGAGGAAATAATTCACTGACTGCCGATTTAGCAGAGGGGGTCAGTAAGCTCCAGATGATACTCTTGCTTATCATAAGCAGGGGCAGCTCTAGGCACCAGCAAAGCAAACACCTGCTTGGGGCAGCCCATTTGCAGGGGCGGCATGGGAGCCGAGAACCAACAGGTGGCTCTGGGAGCTGTAGTTCCTTGGTTAGCTCCCTGCCTATACAGCCAGCCCTGGAGCAGGGAAAGAACTACATTTCCCAGCATTCCCTTGGCCACTACCAACTGGAAAGGAAGGAAGGGGACTTCATGCAGCAGTGTGCTGTGAGTGCTGTGAATGGTAGGGAGACCACATTTTAAGATTCAAAGAACAGGACACTCCAGGGGGAGGGAAGCCCCCTCTGCCACCATCCACTCCCTCTGACTGCCCCCCACAGAAACCCCAACCCATCCAACCCCCCCCTGCTCCCTGTCCCCTGATCACCCCCTCCCGGGACCCCACCCCTAACTGCCCCCCACGACCCCACCCCCTATCTAAGCACCTCTGGTCCTTGTCCTCTGATTTCCCCCTCCTGGGACCTCTGCTCCAACTGCCCCTTGGGACCTCAGCCCTTGTCTAAACCTCCCTTCTCCTTGTCCCCAATTGCTCCCTCCTGAGACCCCACCAACTTGCCCCCAGGACCCCACCCCCTACCTGTCTCCTGACAAACCCCTGGGACTCCCATGCCTATCCAACTTCCCCCTAAACCCCTGACTGCCCCCCCTGAACCATCTAACCCCCTCTTCTCCCTGCCCCTGACTGCCCCCCCGAACCTCTGCTCCATCCAACCCCCCTGCACCCTGTCCCTTGACTGCCCCCCCAGAACCCCCTACCCCTTCTCCAACCCCCCAAACCCCTACTGTGCCACTCAGACCAGCGTGTCTGGCTCCGTGCAGCTCCAGACACACTGCTGCATAAATGCTGCCGTGCTCCCCTGCAGATCCCCCAGCCCCCCCCCCCCAGCCCCTGCCTTCCAGATTTGAACACCTCAAAATTCAGGAGTGCTCAAGCTCAAATTGGGCAGCTGTTACTTCATTTCTCCCATATTAAATATACTGATCCACTGTAACTTGCTGTAGAAAAAGTAGGATAAAATTGACCAAGTGGTTATTAGGACTGGAATTGCTATTTTCAACAGCCATTGCCTTTTTGTTTGTTTGTTTGTTTAAAAGGAAGACAGTGATATTGCATTGGCAAATTCCACATAGAAAGAAAGAGTGAAACAAAAGAATAATGACGGCACCTCAACTTTTCCTCATTTATAGAGAACAGTCTTATAATATGCATCCAGATATCCTCCAGTCACACCAGCTGAAAATTGTTCCACTTTACTGCAGCTCTGTAACCATATGGGAACCAATCCTGTCTGTGTTCTGTGCACATCCAAATTTCCTGCTGAATGACCTGCCCTGGGAGCAAGTTACCAGTGACCCAGGGCTGCGGAGGAAGGAGGATGCCGGTGGGTGGGTGGGAGAGCCCAGGGCTGGGGCGGCAGGAGGTGCGTCTGGGGGGCAATGGTGGGGGGAAAAGGGGGAGCCCAGATCTGGGGCATCAGGGGGTGTGGGGGCGGGGAGAGCCCAGGGCTGGGATGGGGGGGTGGCCCTGATCAGAAGCATTTACCTTCTGTGAGGGAGAAACCCCCGACACCGCTGCTGCTGGAATCATCACCTAGGCAATAAATACACAAGAGATCAGAGCAGATCATGGCCCCACTCCAGGCCCATACGCTGCCCTAGCACAACTGCACCGTGGGCAATGACTGCCGGTTGAGCAGAGGGAGTCTGTGAACTCCAGAGGAAACTTCACCATCAGAAGAGTTTGGGATTCCCCCTTTGAAAGAGCCATTTTCCCGTCTTGCAAAGATGTTGTCCGGCTCAGCAATGCTGCTGAAAGCCTGGGAGAGCTGCAGGGAGAATGTGCTGGATTGGATGATCCTGTCACCCTGTTGTGTGGTTGTGTATTTCCTCTACATCCATCGCCACGGCGATCACACTCATTCTGGGGGCTGCCCAGCCCAGGACCGACCTTTCCCTAAATGCAGTCCCCAGAATAAAGAAACGGTTCAGAAGCATTTACCTTGTGGGGAGGAACCCCCGACACTACCGCTGCTGGAGTCATTACCTAGGCAACGAATACACAAGAGACTAGAGCAGAGCATGGCCCCACTCCAGGCCCATACGCTGCCCTAGCACAACTACACCATGGGCAATACCTGACTGGTGGCCATGCTGCTGAAAGGGGCCTGGGGTTCGAGTGGGTCACACACTGAATCTGAGTCAGCAGTGCGAGGTAGTTGTGAAAAGGGCTAACGTTGTGGGTAAGACACGGGAGGTCATTGTCCTGCTCTGCTCGGCACTGATGAGGCCTCAGCTGGAGTATAGGGTCCAGTTCTGGTTGTGACACTTTAGGAAAGTTGTGGACAAATTGGAGAGAGTCCAGAGAACAGCAACAAAAATGATGAAAGGTTTAGAAAACCTGACCTAGGAGGAAAGGTTAAAAGCACTGGGCATATTTAGGCTTGAGAAAAGAAGCCTGAGGGGGGGACCTGATAACAGTCTCCAAATATGCTCATGGCTGTTATAAAGAGGATGGGGATCAATTGTTCCCAGTCCCACTGAAGGTAGGACAAGCAGTAATGGCCTTAATCTGCAGCAAGGGAGGTTTAGGTTAGACGGTAGGAAAAGCTTTCTACCTATAGGGCTAGTGAAGCTCTGGAATAGGCTTCCAAAGGAGGTTGTGGAATCACTGTCATTGGAGGTTTATAAAACAGGTTGGACAAACTCCTATCAGGGATGGTCCAGGTTTACTGGGTCCTGCCTCAGTGAAGGGGGCTGGATTTGATGACAACTTGAGGTCCCTTCCAGCCTGACATTTCTATGACGTCCCCATCTCGTACCTGTCAGGTTTGGGCCGTCTGAGCTGAGATGGGTAAAAATAGGGGGCGGGGTTCCCTGAGTCAGATTTTGAACAGAGCTGTTTTGTTTCAGATTTTGATGAATTTCAGCATTTGGATTTTCAGGGGTTTCTTATTGAATTTTTGTTCTCGCTCTGCCATTCACCCCCCTATTTGGTGTGGTAGTGAGTTGCTCAGCAGGGCTGAGCTGGGACATAGACACAGACACACACACACTTACCGGTGATGCTGAGGCACTGGGCAGGGCTGAGCTGGGATCTGGTCACCTGGTTGTCACTGTCCTTGATCTCGTACCCACAGGTGTAATTCCCAGAGCTGCCCCCGGACACCACATGGTCATAGTCATAGGTGGCCTTCAACTTTGAACCTCTCTGGGACGAAACCTCCTCTGCCTCCTTGCAGAAGACGACGCGAGTGGGCAGGTGCTGGGAGAACACAGAGCACTGGAGCCGCACTGAGTCCCCTGGCCGGGCAGACGTCTGGCTCAGGTAGAGGGCGGGGGCAGCGAGAGCACCTGGGAAGGGGATTGGGTCAGAGCTGTCAGTGGGGTGTTGGTGGCGCCCAGCACTGTTTGTGGGGCAGGTGGTAAATGGTGGGTGGGTCTGTGCCATGTCTCAGATGGAGGCTCTGATTCCAGCCTAGCTGGGCAGACTGGGGGACAATCTCTCTATGGTGACCAGAATCTTTATTCCCCGGGATCATTTGGGTTATGGAAGAGCCTGGAGGCTCAGCTGGGCTGGGATTGCAGTGTCTGGTGCTGTTCACTCTCCTAGAATAAGAGCCCCCAGTGCGGGCACCCCGCAGCCCCAGCTGGGGCAGTACGGCCGGGAGAGAGGAGACCCATCAGCGAGGCCGCCCCTGGCCATTGGGGGCTGTCTAGGGCCTGGCCAACACCTCGGCCTGTCCCCGCAGCCCATGCAGTGAAGGCCAGTCACTGCCCCTGGAGCTCACAAGTTGACAGCCAAGGAGCTGTGTCCAGTTCCTAACCCCTCTGACGTCTGCTCTAACATCCTCCCTGTCCATGTGCCCCTCCTGCACTACAACCCCCCAGCAGACCCAGACTAAGGGAAGGTCCTAGAGTATCTGCAGGGAGTGGATCCCCCTTTCCTGGGAATCGCCATGGCAATGAGACCCAACTGTGAATTCCCAGGGGAATTGCTGCTGTCACTGGGTCAATATCTGCCCAAGACCTTCCCCACCCCAATGGTGTCCCCTGCTGGTGCCGTGCCCAGGCAGCCAGCAGAGAAACGGCTCCACCAACTGCTGCTGGGCTGGACACAGAGTCTCTGGGTGCGGATCAGGTCATACAGGAGCTAAGCCTGGGTTATATAATTGTCCCTTCTGGCCGTACCCTCTCGAGCGCCACCTGCCCGCCCAGGGCTGACTATTAACGGCGCTGCTGATGTTTAAGAACGAGGTGCAGGCTGACTTTATATGCGGGGTGAGCTCCAGGGGAGAGACCTGCAGCCGCAAGGGGAGCCAGTGTGTGGGAAGCTAAATCCCTGGAAGGTCCAAGCCATGATGTTCTCTGCTTCCCAGGGCTAGTGCCCCAGGGGTGGGACAGGCTGTGGATGTGACTCTCTTACCCACATGTCACACTGGCCCCGGGTCAGAGAAGAGCTGAGAGGTAGCAGGGCAGGGAGGGGTCAACCGAGAGATCTGCTCACCCTGGTCAGATCCCACTCTGCCTTCCCGAGCCATTTCTGCCGACACCACAGTGAGCAGGGAGCAGCCCAATGGGTGGTGGCTGGACAGGGAGGGGTAAATGCCATGGTTAGATTGGGGACAGACAGACAGACAGATGGACTCACCGGGAGCTGAGCAGATCCGTTGGCTGCTGGGACTCAGGGCTGGGAACAGAAAGGTGCCGTGTGGTTAGTGCTGGAGATAAAATCCCCCCTTTTCTGAGGTCCCTCTGCAGGGACAAAAACTGCCTTTAGTAGGAGAAAATTCCTGATTTGTGTGTTGCTGAAGAAGCAAACCAGGCAGGACTTTATATGTGGGGAAGGGCAGATTCCTCACGGGCACAGACCTTGGCTGAGCTGGGAAGCACTTTTCCCTTCTGCTCTGTTGAGGGCCAGATCCTCAGCTGGTGTAAACCAGCATTGACTCCAGTGGCACTACACTGATTTACACCAGCTGGGGATCTGGCCCAGTAGCTCTCACACTCAGTGCTTCTACTGGTTCTCATTTCTCTCCCACTAAATAGGATTTGCCGACAGTCTGGGCCAGGGGCTGCTCTCAGTTTTCTTTCCCCCAACCTGCTATGAATTAGCACAGGATTCCCACATACTCACCGGGCAGCAAGAGGCACAGAGACAGGATCATCAGGGTACTGGTGAGAACCGATCAGGATGGAAACAGCCCAGCAGCTTCTGTTACTGATGGGGTAGGGAGGGGACAATCCACAGTCACTCCCTTCTCCCACCTGCCCCCTCTGCTCTGTCTGATTTCAGCAGAAGGGAAGCTCTGGTCTCTCTCTCTGCTCTGATCTGCCCCGTCTGCTTCCCCGCATTGGATACTCCAGCCAGCCCCTCTCCCTGCTCCAAGGCCCCTGGGATCTGCAGGGCTCAGGCAGCAGAGACACTGCAGCCTCTCTCTGACCTACTGTTTCTCCTTTCTGGGTCTGATAGTCATCATCGCTCCCAGTTTCCTGCCCCGCACCACCCACCTTCCGTACTTCGGCCACAGCATCTCTATTTAGGGCTGCAAGATTGAGAACCAAAGGGGCCTGGTTTGCTTGTTTGAGTCTAAACATATCACTGAGGAAACGCCTCCCATCCCATCTCACTGCCTGGGGACCGAGACAGCCCCCTGGCTAAAGGCACAGCTGGGCCAGGGTGAAAGGTCACTGGGTGACTGGGGGTGGGGGAGCTGGGATGTTGGATGAGCCTGAATCTTTTCCCTCAACCCTCCAGTCGCTGGTGAGAAGGATCCAGCTCCCCCAGGGACAAATTCACCTTCTGGGCTTAAGGGGCCATAAATGGGGTCTGGGCCTTGTGCTGCACACTCTGCACAGTTGTGAATTCACCCCCAGAGAACACTTAACGTGGGACTGCACTGGCTTCCCACCTGCTAAGACTCCACCTACCCCGTCCTCCACACCCAGCTCCAGCCACTTCTGCAGGCTCTGCCCCGACTGCCCCCACTCCCCATTCTGGGGTGCTGAGGAGTTTGCTGACCCTCCTGAGAGACGGACACCAGGTCCCTTCCCCCTATCCTGGTTCCCTCTCAAGTCACCCCCCATTGCCAGGGAAGGAAGAACAAAAGGCAGCTGAGAAAGAGCCTCCAGAAGTGACTCGTGAGCAGGTGAGGAGCTTGAATCAGTGTAACTAAGCAAGTGGGGGACCAGGGAAAAAGCCAAAGAAACATGTGGGATAGAAATGTAAGGGACTGATGTGGGTTTTTGGTTGAGTAGCTCCCGGTACCAAGGGGAAGGGTCGATGGAAAATGAGGACCCTGAGACTGACAGTCCTCAGGAGCAATGGGGATAGGCCAACACTCCAGGTCAGCCTGATTGACAGGGCAGGCAGGCATATGAGGGAGTCAGGAGGGGTCCTGTCCTCCATGTGAGCTGGAATTGCCCTGGGTCAGAGTGGGGCAAAGCCAAGGAGAGAGCAGGAGCCTGAGCTGAGCTGGGAGCAGAGCCGCATCAACTGGAACCAGAAAGAAGCAGCTGAGGGAGCAGATCCATGCAAGTGTAAGGGACTGTTGCCCCCTTACTAACATTCAGTGGGGATGTTTGGTTGCTAGCTCCCAGCACTAAAAGGGGAGGGATCAATGGGGAATCAGGACCCTGAGACTGACAGTCCCCAGGAACAATGGGGAGAGGCCAATGTTCCAAGTCAGCCTGATTGACAGGGCGGGTAGGGTAATCAGGGAGTCAGGAGGCCAGGGTGGGTCTCGTCCTCCGTGTGAGTTGGGGCAGACAGAGGGGTCAGAAAAGCAGCCACAGAGCCAGAGACACAGCCCAGGGAGAGCAGATCCTGTGCTGGGAGCAGAGCTGCAGCCACAGAGCCAGGTGTGGTGAGCAACTGGGGCCATCCAAAGAGGGACCTTGACAAAGGGCCCAGTGCAGAAAGACACCCCCAGCCAAGGGTCCTTGCAGGTCAGACTGGGAGGAGGATCTTAACCCGACGGGGGACCAACTCTGGGAAGAAGGGTCCCACCACCCAAAGCCCGGAGGTGTGTGGTCACCACCAGAGCAAGTGTCCAACCTGCAGCATCCCTGCAGCACAGACAGGGCCTGAAAGGAGGCTTGGGACCTACAAGGAACAGACTGTGAAGTGCCCTCATGTGCAGAGACACTGTTTGTAACGTTCCCTGCCACGGAGCAGGGTGGTGTGTTTCCTTTAACCTTTCCCATTTTTCTTTACTCTTTTCTTTAAATTAATTGTTGATTAAACAACTTGTATGTCCGGGTGCAGTGAGCAGCTGGAGAGTGTGAGGTGGGACACGTGGGCAGAGGGCCCAGCACAGGGAGACACCACCAGTCAAGGGGCGTTATAGGCCAGATTGAGGGGGAATCATAACCCTGATGGGGAGGCTGATGCTGGGGAGATGGGTCCTGCCACCTAGAGCCTGAGGCCACGTGGCCACAGCCAGAGCAAGTGTCTGATCCATGGCATCCCTGCAGCACAGCCAGGGCATGGGCAGGAGCCCCCCAGGACTACAAGGACTGTGCCACACAGGAGAGTGGAAGGGGAGTCCTCAAGGTCAGGCAGGTCTCTGAGTAAAGGGAGTGGGAGCAAGGACTCAGATCCTTACAGTAGCTAATTCCACTGGGGTTGTGTATAACGCAGGAAATTTCCCCACAATATCGGGACCATTCCCTCACTTACAGAAAGAAAGTCTTGTGAACAGACATTAACACCTCTGGGGGAAGCCAAGTAGCAGAGGGCCCTCAAGGAAAATCTGTCAGGAGTACAAGGCAGAGCAGTTTTTCAGATCAACTTTTCATAGTAATTGATGCAGGAGTGGATTGTTGTGGGATGGTGGCTGGGCACATTTCACCTCTGAGATGGAATCAACTCTGCAGAGCAGCTGGACAGGGGTGCGTGGGGAGCTCAGCTGCTCAGGGGATGGCAGCACTGCTCAGGTGTGGGTCAAGTGGAGCAGAGTTTGACACCACCTGTCATAAGCAGTGCCCAGAAAACGCCAGTGTGGAAAAGGGTAAATATTTGTGGCAAGTTTTTTTAAAGGATGGTTTCAAAACCTTTTGTGAAAAATATTATTTCCCATTTCTTGGTGGCAAAATGGTAAAAATGGAGGGAGGGGAAATCCAAAACCTGAAAACTTTTTAAAAATTCCCTGAAAAAATAGGTAAATTTTTATTTTTTCTTATTTTAATTTTCCAGTATTGTTTTTACAAAACCCCCAAACAGTTTTAACTTTGTCTTTGAAAAAACTGAAACTGGAAAAAATGGAAATGTTTGATAAAATCTGTCCTTTTCAAAATCTGTCCTTTTTAGATGAGAACATTGTGGTGGCTCTGCCCAGAGCGATCCCCGGGGCTGTGGGTCTGGCTGAGCTGCTGGCACTGTTGGGTGGCAGCTGGGCCCTGCTTGTAGCTCAGATAATTCTGCCCCAAAAGGGCCTGATCTAAAACCCCTTGTGTCACAGACTCACAGATCGTGCCCGCTCTTGGCCCCATGCGGGAACCCCTTTCAGTGCGACAGCCCTTCCCGGGATCCACTCTCTCTTGGGGTCAGGCCTCTCACCTCCTGGAGCCGCACCTCTCTGAGCCTTAGCACATCTGTCTCTGCCGTGGGCCCCCTCAGGGAGTCTACTCGCTCTGGACCCTCGGGGCCTCCATCCCCCGAAGGGGTTGATGCAACCCTGTTCTCTAGACTGGAGCGACTCTCAGCCAGCGGAAAACAAGAGGGTTTATTGAGCATTGAACACAGAACAGGAAACTCTCAGGGCCTCAGTCCTGGCCTCCCTCAGCCCAGTACATCCTAGTCTCCCCTGCAGCCAGGTGGGCTCTGCCTGCTCCCCCTCTCCAGCCCCAAAGTCCCCCTGCTTCCCAGCTGGGCATCTGATATCACCAGCCCCAAGCCCCGCCTCTGTCCATTGTCTTCTCACCAGGTAAACAGAGTCACCTGGGCCTCCTCTCCTCTCTTCTGTCCTCTGGCCTCTCTGGCTGGAACCGGCTGGTTAGGTCACCCAGGTCCTCTTTTTAAAGCCAATTGTCCTCCCACTGGCCAGAACCGCTGTAACTCCTGAGCTGGGTCCTCGAGTCGTCAGGTCACCAGTTGCTGGGGTCTCCATCCTCCAGGCCATTGGCTGGGGTCCCAAGTTCCCTCTCCAGTCCTCTGTAACAACAGACTCCCTCTTCCCTCACCTCGTTAAACCAGTAACACCCAGGGAAACTGCATCCCACCCCCTCTGCATGCAAACCATTGGAAAAACAAGGAAAACACAAGAAAATCCCCCACTTCATCCCACCTTGGTGTCAATGGAAAGGCTCCACTGACTTCACTGGCCTGGTGGTCAGGCCGCTGTGTAAGAGGGTCAGTTAGAGACCCCAGCCCAGACCATCTGAAGCAACAGGCAAAGTCTCCACCATGGACGGGTGAAGGGAAGATTGGTGACGAGATCATGAACAGTGCATAAGGGGAACATATGAAGAAGGGGGACTCACTTCCCTCACCCCGCCAGAGCTCCAAATGCAGCTGATAAATGAAGCAAGAGCATCTGCAGAGTGAGTTCCTCCTGCTGCACAGACCCCGCAGCTGCCTCACTGCACAGACTGTGAAAGGAGCAGAGAGATGACTCCACACAGGGAAGAAATGACCAGGTCTCCTCTCTATGCTGGTGCTTTAACAGACACCTGAAAGGCATCAGGTGCATAGAGCCTGCAATAGAGAGAGAGACTGACAGATAGATTGATGGATAGAAAGACAGAGAAATAGACAGAGGATGTATATGGGGGTAGTGCTTGGTTTAGCTCATTGTTAAGCACGGAGACCAAGAGTTTCAAAACTGGTAGTGATTTTGGGGGCCTGATTTAAGACACCTTAAAGGGGCTGATTTCCAGCAGGTGGGGGTCAGTGCAGTCTGTCACCCCATAAGCTGTCTCACGTTGGGCTCCCAAAATCAGTGGTGCTTTTGGAAGGTTTGTCCAGAAGTGCTTGTGCCAGTTATGCATGTGCCGAATCTGTGTGTGAGCCCAGCTGTAGGGGTGTGAGGGGATAAGTGCCCACAGCCCATTCTATCCTGGTCCCTCGGGCAGACTGCAGTCAAGGGCGATCAGTGCCAGCTGTGATGCGGATTTTGTGATAAAACTCCTCTGGCACAAGCACACTGTGCGGACACTGAGCGGCCAGTCCAGTTCCCAGCTGCCCCAACCTTCCCTGCAGGGTGAATATTTATCATTTCCTACCGAGCTGTGTGAAAGCTGTGGGCACCCTGACATGTTCCCAAAGCAGATGGACTTGACCCAGCACCTGCCCCTGAAACACAACCCCTACTGCTATTGGTCACGAGGTTATTACATGGAGGGTCGTGAGCCGTCAGCCTCCACCCCAAACCCCGCTTTGCATCCAGCATTTATAATGGTGTTAAATACATTACAAAGTGTTTTTAACTTTTAAGGGGGGGTCACACTCAGAGTCTCGCTATGTGAAGTGGGAAGTTGTCTGGTATCAGCTAAGGGGTGAATTTATACTGTCCAGTTACACCAGTGTAAGTCCCTGTGCACTTCTGTGACTGGCATAAGAGACCCTTTTTCTGATTTATCTTATCTTGTTTGAAAGCAATATGAACAATAAGCTGTACATTGCAGTGGGGGAAATTTAGGTTTGATATTAGGAAAAACTTTTTCACTAGGAGGGTGGTGAAGCACTGAAATGGGTTATCTAAGGAGGTTGTGGAACATCTATCCTTAGAGGTTTTTAAGGTCAGGCTTGACAAAGCCCTGGCTGGGATGATTTAATTGGGAATTGGTCCTGCTTTGAGCAGGGGGTTGGACTAGATGACCTCCTGAGGACCCTTCCAACCCTGATATTCTATGATTCTATGATAACTGTGAGGGTAATTAACCATGGGAAAAACTTACCAAGGGCTGTGGTGGAGTCTCCATTACTGGCAATGTTTAGATGAAGGGTGGATGTTTTTCTAAAAGAGAAGCTCCAGTTCAAACAGGGATTATTTAGGGGCAGTTCTCTACCTTGTGTTATACAGGAGGTCAGACTATGTGATCACAATGGTCCCTTCTGGCCATCTTAGAATCTATGAATGAAGCTGACAAAGGCTCTGAATCCACAATAAGAGAGTCTCTGTGGGAGTTACAGCAGCAAAGCAATAGTGGTTTAATTATACTGGTAAGTTTCACTGGGTAGAGAGAAGCCCTGGCATAAAATGCTCTTCCCATCAATGCTCTCCATTTCCTTATACATCCCCTGTCACTGGAGTATCTGACCCCTCAAAATCATTAATGGGATTTATCCTCAGACACTCCTGAAGTTCATCCTCATTTCACAGATGGGGAGACTGAGGCACAGAGAGCGACTAAGTGACTGAGCGCAGGGCACACAGGAGACTGCAGCTGAGTCAGGGGTTGAACCCAGGGCTCTTGAGCACTGGTCCACTGCCCCAGCCACTAGATCATCCTACCTTCCCCACAGCCCCCAACCCTCCCAAAACCCTGGGTGACAATGACCAGCCTGGTACCTGCCTAGAAGGCCAGTGACTCTCAGCTATTTCACCCAAAGGATGGGACCGGACTGGGAAACAGGGAAAATGTCAGCGACGCAAGCTGGGAAATCTGCTGCAGGGGATTTAATTGATCTCACAGACAGTCCCACCCTCTGTTGCTTCTGGGCTAGATCCTGTCTCCGTCTCCTGGTCCAAACCCCAGGGCTGCCAGGGTAGAATTAGACCCTTTTCCCCACCCTGCAGGGGATATTGATGGCGCCAGATACTGGAGGACTAGAGAGCAACTGGCTGCTGCTCAGCAACACTCTGCACACCCAGTCCAGGTGCTCGGTGCGGCCGCACAGGGAGGAAACCACAGCACGAGCTGACAGCGCCCTGAGCATCTGCAGAGACTCCCATGCAGACACCTCTTCCCCCGCCCAGAAGTGAGCTCTCCCCAGCCTGACCACGGGCTAATAGCCCAGTGGGGTGGGGGGTGTAACATGCTGTTATGTGGGATTGAATAACTCACTCACACAATGTTATTTTTGTCCTCACACGTTAACCCGCTTCATTCTCACTCTCTCTCCAGTTAGTCCGTTCTCATGAGGTTTCCAGAGCAGTTTATTTTCATAGTCGCACATTTAAACTCCAGAAGGGACCAATGGGACCATTTAGTCAGAGCGTCTGCACAGCCCAGGCCAGAGAGTCTCCCCCAGGGATCCCTGCATTGAGCTGCTCACTTCTGGCTGAGAGAGCCTGTCTGATAGAAAGAGACGTCCCCTCTTGGTTTAAAGACTCCAAACCGGCTCATATTCTAAACACTAAGGTGACTGTGGCTGATCAGTGCAAGAGGGAACCAGGGGGAAGGAAGATGCTGGACTGGGACAGAGCAACTGGAGATGGGTCCTGAGGTTTCGCTCCAGCTGTGGTTCCTAAACTTTCCCAAAGTTTGTGGGTGTAGACTTGGGATTCTGGTTTGGGCCTATCATAGAGACAGCCCCAAGCCACAGTTAGGATCTAAACTCCCCCAAAGTCCTGGTGTGGGGACTGTCCCTCTGAGACCAAAAGCACAATAGGTACTAGAAAGGACGATTTTCTGTTTTCAGATGCCAAAACTGACATTTCCCTCCCAGTTTTCAGGTTTTCAGTTTGTTGATGAAAATTTAAGCTTTTATTGCTGAAAATTTCAAGGGAAATTCATCTAAATTTTCCACAGGAATATCCATTTTCTGCCCCGCCCCGGAGTGCACCATGTTTAAGTCCTCACTGGCTGCAGGTGAAATCTGCCAATACTCTATTCTGCCCTCTGTCTCTGTGACCTCCTAGATCATCATCATGTTCCCATTACACCTCTGGCGCTTAGGGCAGTGACAAAGCTCCTCCACTCCTGTCTGTTTCTGGCAAGTCTTGCAATAGTTTCCTAGCTGCTCCGCAGGTTTTTCAGCTCGGCTTCCGCAGCTCTTCACCATGTTGTTTTCAGGTGGCCTCATTTTCGCTTGTCTTCAGGTGTCCATCTTATTGCTACTCTGGTGATGGAATCAGTTCCCATCCGAAGCACATGGCCAATCCATCTCCAACGCCTCTTGGTAACGATGGTGCTCAACTCCTCTAGGCTGCATTGTGTGAATGGATTTTGGTCTGAGATTGTTCTGGGCCAGAAGCTACAGAGGATTTTTCTGAAGCAGGTTGTATGGAATGAAGACAGTTTGGACATGTCCAGAGGCGGCTCTAGGCACCAGCAAAGCAAGTAGGTGCTTGGGGCAGCCCATTTGCAGGGGCAGCAGCCGGCAGGGATCCAGCCTGGCAGCTGAGACCCAACAGGGGGCCCTGGGAGCTGTAGTTCCTTGGTTAGCTCCCTGCCTATAGAGCCAGCCCTGGAGCAGGGAAAGAACTACATTTCCCAGCATTCCCTTGGCTGCTATCAGCAGGAAAGGCAGCGGGAGGGAGTATGCTATCTGAAACCTGATGCTGCAGCTTGCTGTGAATGGAGAGATCACTGCTAGAGCGGGGTGGCACTGTGAATGGGGAACTGCCTAGGGTCACCTAGTGGAAGCACCGGCCCTGCCTGTCTCCTCCTAATGACAAGAGTTCCCTGCCCCAGAGAGGTATTCTCAGAGTGAGAGGACACCCTGACACCATCTGGAGGGAGGGTCCCAACTATGGGGTCATTTCCCTCTGCTCCACTTGGTTGTTCTCCTTCCCTGAGTCCTCCTCAACAGCATAGAGGCTGTCCGACTGCAGGTGGGACTGCTGCACTGTGTCCCAGAAAGTCTCCTCTATGTACCGCTCTGTCTCCCTTAGCTCCTCCAGTTCAGCTCCTCCAGTTCAGCCCCTTTGGTGTCCAAAGCCTGTACATGCCGCACCGTCTCTAACAGCCAAGAGCGCCTTGCACCAGATACACACACATGCCACCCACTCACAAGGCAGATAATCCTACATGCTGCATTCAGTGCAATAAACTGGACAGCCCCCACTCTGCTGCCGGACATCTGCCAGACTTCGTTTTACTTCTGCTGAGTTTTGTCTTTTTTTTTGGTGGAGGAGGGTTTATTGCCCTAAATTTAGAGGAATGAACTTAATTTTTTAGGAATTCATTTTATAAAATGTTATAATGGTAAAAATGATAGCTTAATTGTTACTAAATAACAAGGCCATTTTATAACATACATATATTGTTTTCATTACATATAAATGAAAAGAAAAAAAATAATTTGAACAGGTTAGTTTTAACAAACAGCGAGAAGTAATAGAGTTCTCAATTGAGTTCACATGAATTTCAGTTAGAGTCTTTGTTTATTAACTTTATATAGTTTGCTCAGTGAAAAACACGATAAATATTTTTTTCTCTTGCTTACAGAAGTTTTTAACTGGAATTCATGGAGACTTTTTCCCATCTGTTGGACTGTGGAATTACTTAGTTAATACTAATTAATTTGTAAATTAGCTAAATATGTAAATGAAAAACCCTGTTACATACAAATACAAAACCCGAGAATGGCAAAATATAGATGACTTTTCTTTATTACTACATTTCAATAAGATGAGAGTTGGTGAACCAGACTGGTTAAGACAATTCAATGATGTTTAAGGTATGCAATTATAATGAAAGAAGTTATAATGAAAGCAGTTTTCCCACTTTTTATTTTGTATAACTAACATTTCTCGTGCTTCCTGTTGGGAAGTTAACAATAGCACCAACCTGGTGCAAAATAATTCAGAGCTACAGGAAAGCAACTTGCTTGTGGCTCCTGGAGCTGAGCTTCTCCCAGCCCATGCAGGTCACATGTTTTTTCGTAAAGCAGCTGCCCTGACTACCGGCTTTCAATGGAGTTTGTGTGTCCAGCTATAGAGAGCCTATGGAGCCTGCGCAAAACTACTACACCCAATTTCAAAACTTGTGGGTGTGTGATGCTAACTGCGCATCTGCCTAGCAATAATGCCCCAGCCACAACTTATTCCTCTCCCCATGTCTCTAGATCTTTTACAGAGATATCTCCCTGTTAGGCATGTGGATTACACTCACAGCCAGGGTACGGAATATGAAAGCAGGGACAGAGACCTCGTTCCTTGGTTCCTCGTCAAGCACCACTGAGCCCCAACTGCATTTTGCAATTATTATTTATATAACAGGACCCTCCAGCGCAGGGCGATCAGACAACAAGTGTGAAAAATCAGGACGGGGGAGGGGGGTAATAGGAACCTATATAAGAAAAAGACCCCCAAATCAGGACTGTGTCTATAAAATCAGGATATCCCGTCACCCTACTCCAGCAGGGTCAGGGTGCTGCAGGAAGTGGCGTGGGCCGAGGGACGTGCTGGCCGCCCTTCCCACAGCCCCCATTAGCCTGGAGCAGCGAAACACAGCCAGTGGGAGCCACAATCGGCTGAACCTGCAGATGAAGCAAGTAAACAAACCGGCCCGGCCAGCCAGGGGCTTTCCCTGAACAAGCGGCGGACTGGCTTTGAGAACCACTGGTTTAAACTAACCCTGCCCAAGGCTCTCTCTCTGATTCCGGAATAAGAGTGTCCCCAAGGGGAGTTATCCTGGGATGACTGTAATGGTTTAATTACACCAGTGTAGTTCTGCTGGTCCAGTTCCCTGTGCAGATGAACCCTTAGTGAGAGACAGCCCCTGCCCGGAAGAGTTCCCAATCTAAGGGGGAGATTTTAAAAAACACCCAAGTGACTTAGGAGCACCAGGCAATGGGTACAGAGCACAGTCACACAGTTGTGCTCCTAAATCCCTTAAGAGCTTTGAAAATTATCCCCTTAGACAAGGCTGCATTATTATCCCCATTTCACAGATGGGGAGCTGAGGCCTAGAGAGATGAAGTGGCAGGCCCAAGGACTCTATGTAAGGTGGGGAATGGTCCCTCTATATTTGGGGAACTTTCCTGGCTTATACACTACCCTGGTGAAGTGGGCAAGTGAAAGCGTCCCTGAGCGTGCAACATTCCTGCTTCTCCTCACTGCCTCTCACAGCTTCTTACGCCACAAAAGAGCTGTTGTGCGGCAGCAAGCACTGGGAGGAGAAGCGGGGATGCGCCACACTCAGGGGAGGAGGCAGAGGTGAGGTAAGGTGAGCTGGGGCGGGGCGGAAAGCTTGGCTGCTGGTGGGTGCAGAGCACCCACCCATTTTTCCCCATGGGTGCTCCACCCCCGGAGCAGCCACAGAGTCAGTGCCTAAGCTTCCCTGATCCATTGATCATTACATACAGTTCAAGCAAATACAATTTATTAAACAGCAACCAATTTAAAAAATAAATTAAAAATGGGAAAGTTTAAAGGAAAACACTGTGGTAAGGGAACATCACAAACAGCCATCACAGAAATGTAAAGGCAGTTCACAGTCTGTTCCTCACATGTGCCAGGCGTCCTTCCCAGGCCCTGGCTGTACTGTGGAGATGCTGCGAGTTGGACACTTGCTCTGGCCACACACCCTCAGGCTCCGGGCGACAGGGCCCTTCTTCCCAGCATCGGCCCCCCCGCATCACGGTTACAACCCCCCTCCAAGTCTGGCCTGCAAGGCCTCTTGACCGGTGGCATCTCCCTGCACTGAGCCCTCTGCCCTGGATCCTCTCCCCAGCTGCTCACTGCACCCGGATCCGGATGGCTGCAGCCCCAACTCCAGCCCCAGCACTGCTGCTGCTCTGCCTCCAGCTCCCTGGGCTGCTTTTCTGGCCCCTCTGACTCTGGTTGCTGCAGCTCTGCTCCCAGCACAGGTCTGCTCCGTGGACTGCTTCTCTGGTTCTCTCTGGCTGGCATGGCCTTGCTCCCAGCTCAGCTCAGGCTCCTGCTCTCCTTAGCACTTCCCCACTCTGGCCCAGGTAGCTGCAGCTCAGACAGAGAACTGGACCCCCTGGTCTCCTCACTCCTTCATTGGCCTGCCTGCCCTGTCAATCAGGCTGACCTGGAGCTTTGGCCTCTGCCCATTGCCCTTGGGGACTGTCGGTCTCAGGATACTGATTTCCCATCAGCCCTTCCACTTGGTACTGGGAGCTACCAACCAAAAAATCCCCCTGAGTTTTAGTAGCCACGCTGGCAATTCAATCTCTGTCTCCCGGAAGTTCCATGATGCTGCTTTAACCATGAGCCCATCCTTTTCCCCTAATCCTACAGCTTCTATGCTGGAGGGTTATTTATACAGAAGGAAGGAGCTGGGCTGGGCTGTCTGGCTGAGGCATTCATGGGGGCTAAGATCTGACAGAGCTTGGCGTGGCCCTGGCCTGGCTGGGAGTGAGCAGAGCTCTGCAGGCTGCAGGGCAGAGTAACTGACAGCATCACCATCTGGGGAAGGAAGAAGGAAACTGAAGGAGGCTGCAGCAGTTACCTGTTACAGCAGGGGCCTATCGTGCAGCACTGAGCCCGAGCGCCGGAGCGGCCTGGTCTGAGGCCTCCGCACCGAGCTCAATTTTTTTCCTCTCCCCGTTGCCGGGGTTCCGCTCTGTGGTCCCGGCCGGCCGGCCTGACGCCCCCGCTCCGCCGCCATGAAGCTCGTGAGGTTTCTAATGAAATTGAGTCATGAGACTGTGACCATTGAACTGAAGAATGGAACACAGGTGCATGGAACAATCACTGGAGTGGATGTCAGTATGAATACGCATCTTAAAGCTGTGAAAATGACACTGAAGAACAGAGAGCCTGTACAGTTGGAGACATTGAGTATTCGGGGAAATAATATTCGATACTTCATTCTGCCAGACAGTTTGCCTCTGGATACCTTGCTAGTGGATGTTGAACCAAAAGTCAAATCCAAGAAAAGGGAAGCAGTTGCAGGAAGAGGCCGTGGCAGAGGTCGGGGCAGAGGCCGTGGCCGTGGCAGAGGAAGAGGGGGACCTAGGCGATAACTTCTCTCACACCACAGATACATGTTACAAAATTCTAAGCAGTCTGATATTTTTTGTACAGGTTTTGTTTACAATGTCGATTTTTAATAAACACAAATGTGGAAAAAAAAAAAAAAGCACTGAGCAATGGTGTCTCCTCAACACCCTGCTTTGAGCTGCTCAATGGTATCTCCACAGGCCCCTCTTCACTCTCCCACTCAGTTTAGTTCACGTTGAAAGTGAGTTTAGCTACCAGTTGAATCATGGATTTAATTTTGAGTAAGAGTGTCCACACAGGAATTTAATGTAGTACTAACCAATCCACTTTAAATTTATACCTTTAGTTAATTGAGATTAATGTTCCTGAACCTCTCTGTGTTACTTTAAAGGCTCCAACACCAGGAAGCAAATATAAAACCCAACACTGATTATTTACAAAAAATCTCTTGTTTTTTAAGCCTGATTTTTTAGCGCTGGGGGTGGCAAAGCTAAGGGGAAGCCAGCCAAGAGGGGGAAGGAGATGGGTTATCGTCTGCATGAACCTGCAGCAGAAGACTCCAATCACAAAGATGACACTTCCTGCCTCACAATTTAGTTTCTTAACTACCTGAAAGTTGAAAGCTGCCCCGAGTTGCTATGGAAATGTGCTAGGGAGCTCAAAGCCCTGCAGAAAAGAGCTTCTCTGGATAGTTAAACACACTAACAACAGTTCAAAGAGCTTGAACTAGGAACAGAAAACAAAGGTACAAGAGGGAAAGAACGATTCCCAAATCCACCAGTGTCTGCAGCATGATCCAGAGACATTGCTCAGGTGCTGATTGTACCAGCAGGGCCAATATCACTCATTTGAAAGCTCACATATTTCCAGAGTTCAGCTCTCAGTTAGGCACCTAAATGCAGTGGCTAGATTTTCCAAAGCATCCAGAACACAGCAGCAGCCAATCACTGTTATCAAATGCAAATTTTTCTCAGCTGCTGGGTGCTGGCACTTACAGAAATCTGGCCACCAGTCTAGAATTCCTGCCAAACATCAGCTCAAACCTATACACCAAAACCGTTTAATTGCTTCAAGCAGTGACTGTTTTCCAGGTAGACAAATACTGGCATGATGTTCTTTTGCATTCATATGGCTGCAGTCTCTACATGAGGCTAAAAAGTTTCACAAAGCCATAGCTTATGACAAGTACTTTTTATTTGTTATTTATATTTCATCACATCCCTACAAACCTGCATGACATTAAACAGACCTGCAAATTGAAAGGGGACCCTGACTCTGTTGTCAGTTCTCATGATTTCACAGCACATCTCTTAACTTTCACTGTTTTTCTTTATGCTCAACCCCTGAGGTGCTGGGATTATGTGAAAAACTTGGGTTTTGTTGAAATGAGTAAGTTTCTAGCCCTCCTGGTTGTGAAGAACACCTGGAAAACCTGACCTCCATACAGTCAAACACCAGAAGTCAAACAAAAGCAAGCAAAATGCATAATTAAAAAAAATCTCATGAATTCTTAAGGCAACCTTGGGTTTTGGGGCAGGGGGTGTCTGCCTCATGATTTTTGTACCCTTTGGGTTGGCAATGGAATCTCTAAACAGAGCTGAGAGGACTTGGGAGCTGAGGGGTCGATATAAAGAATCAGGGGGCAGGAATACAGAGTTTGGGTATTTCCCCACAATTTTATTCAGAGGAAACTTTTTTTAAAAAAGGCAAACAGGCAGCATTTGCCCTGAGAATATTCCAGTGTCCTACAGCACTTTGGGTGCTGTGCATTGTCCTGCTGTGGCCCCAGAGAAGGTTCCCCACTTCCTTGCTGCACGGCCCCTTTGGAGGTTCTGTGATGTGGCTGCGCACTGACGAGTCCCGCATTTCAGCAAATGGGGCATTAACGACATCTGTCCCGCTGCAGAGCGATGGTCGCGTATGTCGGTGTCTCTTCTCTCTGGGGCCGTGGATGCTTTAAGATAAACACAGTAATGTTACTTTTATGCTAAGTCAGCCTGAAGCCAGAGAAATGAAGTCAGAAAATGTCCGTCTGACAGCACTGCTGTACGTACATCAGGGGCTGTTCTAATGGGCGTCTAGGCTGGGAAACACCAGCGGCGGGACTTCCTATATCAACCCCTCTGAGGCAGGCAGCTCAGATTTTCCCCTCCCCAGAACTTGGTCTGGCCCTTTTCTGCTCCCCAGACAGCTGGGCTTTGCCATGACACCTGCCAGCAGGGCAGAGGAGCCCTTCTCCCTCTCTCCATGCCAGCCCCATCGAGGTAGTGCCGGGTTCTCTCTGTGATGGGCTGTTATTATAGACTCATAGACTTTAACCTCAGAGTGGACCACCATGATCCTCTAGTCTGATCTCCTGCAGATTGCAGGCCATAGAACATCACCCACTCTCTCCTATAACAGACCCCTAACCTCTGGCTGAGTTGCTGAAGTCCTCAAATCATGATTTAAAGACTTCACATTACAGAGAATCCACCATTTATACTAGTTTAAATCTGAAAGTGACCCATGCCCCATGCTACAAGGGAAGACAAAAACACCCCATGGTCTCTGCCAATCTGACCTGGGGGAAAATTCGTCCCCAACCCCAAATACGGTGATCGGTTAGACCATGAGCACATGCGCAACACCCACCTGCCAGATACCTGGCAACTAATTACCTGTAGTAAGTCAGAGCCCGACCTATCTAGTGTCCCATCTCTGGCCATTGGAGATATTTGCTGCTAACAGTTGCAGATCAGCTACTTGCGACTGTAGGCAGTCTCATCATACCATCCCCCCATAAACTTACCAAGCCATTTGGGTTTTTTGCCCCAATTGCTCATCTTGGGAGGCTGTTCCAGAACTTCACACCTCTGATGGTTAGAAACTTTCATCGAATTTCAAGTCTAAACTTGTTAATGGCCAGTTTATATCTATTTGTTCTTGTATCCACATTCGCTTAACATAAATCACTTAACATCCACCTCCCTCTTGGTTATTCCTCTAACATATTTATAGAGAGCAATCATATCTCCCCTCAGCCTTCGTTTGGTTAGGCTAAACAAGCCAAGCTCTTTGAGTCTCCTCTCGTAAGGTGGGTTCTCCATTTCTCAGATCATCCTAGTAGCCCTTCTCTGCACCTGGTTCAGTCTGAATTCATCTTTCGTAAACATGGGAGACCAGAATTGAACTCAGCATTTCAGATGAGGTCTCACCACTGTCTGGTAATAACGTTAATGGTAATAACGTTTCCCTGTCCTACTAGAAATACCTCACCTGGTGTGTCCTAGGACTGCATTAGCCTTTTTCATGGTTTATCTTTTTCTGAAATAAGGATTCTTCTGTGCTGCAGGCAGTGTAGTTTTTTCTTGTCCAGTTTGGTATCTTAATGATTAATGTTATTAATGGCAATATTTATAATGGTTCCAAGCATTTTTTATTATTTTATTGTTATGTTGGAGATTGGTGGCTCCCAACCAGTGTGTTTTTGATTGATGGGCAATTGCAGCACCTTGCTGAAGTTGGTGGCTGTGATAACCACCTTCTATTCAAGCTAAATAAAGGAACCATTAAATGCCTCTTTATTTAGTTTCAACGGAAGCAATGGAAAACCACCACCCAAAGACGAGACTGCAGAAAAGCCTGAGCATGGCAAGGGCATGTGGTCCAAGAGCGTTCCTTTGGGTCTGATAAGAAAAGCAGTCAGGCTGTGTGAGAAAAGCAGCAGAAACACCTCAGAAGCAACCAGAAGAAGCAACAAGAAAACCAGACACAGCCAGAGGAGCACTTGGTGCAGGACCCTGAAAGCTGAGAGAGAGAGCGAGAGAGAGCTTTTGGGCAGAGTGCTGGCTGGAAAGAGGCTTGCAGCCTGGATCAAGGAAAGTGCCCCCTGTTGTCTGGTTCCTGTTGTGTTCAGGGAAACAGGACTTTTTAGATGTTATGTAAATGAGTAGGGTTGCATCAACAAACATATCTGAACTATGCACAAAGCCCAGAATACTGGCTAACTGCTTGGGTCAAAGGGAAACCTATATATATAATTTTGATAAGGTTAAATTAGCTTCTGAATTCACAGGAGTCATAAATATCTCTGTAAGTAGTATCCTGTCCTACAATCATTTACTAAAAGCTCTAAAGGATAAATTGGCATTTGTTAGTATAAGAACTGCCAAAGTAATACTAGGAAAATCTGTAGAAAGTGAATGAGACTCCATCTCCCTGTGATCACTTGAGTTCTTTGCCCCAAACTTTCAGGACAAGATCTACATAGTGATCTACACAGGGGGCTGGACTAGATGACCTCCTGAGGTCCCTTCCAACCCTGATATTCTATGATTCTGTGTGACGTGGTTATCAACTTTCATATCCTTTGGAATGGATTTGTTGGGTATGTGTGAAATTCAGGCTGATAATGGGATGCTAACTTCAACCTTAACTCTGAGGAGACCAACTATGCCTCCATGATAGCAGCGCACAGCTCCTCCCTTTGTGATAGTGCTTTAAACACTCAATAAAATGTTAGATAATTAAAATAATAATAATAATAATACTAGGAGAGAACTTCAGTGACCCACAGGCATCTTTAGAGACGGAGAAATAAAAATCCAAGTTTATTGTTCATTGCCAATATCAGCTGGAGTAGGACAAATAATTATCATAAGGAAGAAACTGGGGGAAGGAGCTTTCCCTGCAATGCCACTGCCATGATACCCAGGGTATGTGCACCACCACACAGCTGCTGCTAGCAGTGTGAGACAGTGCACGCCCCACTGACACCTACATCACATGCAAACTCACTGGGGAAATCCTGCCCCATTGATGTCAATGTGAAACTCCTAGGATTTTACCCGTTGCCTGTCTTCCTTCCCCATGATGGGGAGGGTTAGCAGTAAGTGGTGTTGGGGCTTCTTAATACAGCCACTTGGGTAACATTCCGGAGGAGGTTTTCAAACCCGCCTGGGGGATTTGAAAGTCCAATTCCCAGGAGTTTTAATGGGAAATTTTAAACCGTGAACATCTCTGCTTTGGTTGTTTGTCTGACTGAAAAGGCTGGTCGGGGTGGGGCGGGGAGGGGAGCCCCTCTGTAGCTGGATAGATTTTTAGGCCGTGGAGGTTTCTCCCCTATCACTGCATTGTGGAATTTGGGAATGATGTTTTCCTCTTGCCTGGATGCGTGTCTGTTTGTATGTGTGGGGCAGGGCCTGACTGGCCAGGCTAACAGTAGATGTGGGAGGCCATTCTAATGGCCGCTTATGGAAGGTATCTACCTGCTCCTGGGTGGAGATCTGGGGCAGCAGCAGTGAGACCAGGGTAACAGACACAACCTGAAGCCTGAGAATCCTGAGTAAATCCATGTTCCAAGCCCACAGGTCCCTGCTGAGCTGGAACAGGCAAACCAATCACTCTTTTCTATCACTTCACTTTGTCATTAATAAAATCTGCAACTCACCCTGGAGCTTCCCAGCCAATTCACTGAGGCATCTGGGGAGAGAATGACAGTTACACATGGTCACTTGGCTGTAAATGCCCTTAAGGGAAGGCACCTCACTGAGCACAAATTATAACCCCCCAGCTCCCACCTCTCCCCTAGCCAGGGCAGGGCTCCCCCGTTGGCAGCACTGAGCACAATGGGGCCTGATCCTGAGCAGGGTCGCTAGGGGATACCAGAACAGAAGGATTTAATGAGGCTGTTGAAGATATTCAATGGAAACTGTCTGTCTGGGTTTTCCACAGAGCTATTTTGTCACAAACAGAGTCAGATTTTGGCAGAAAATTTCAACATTTTGTTCAAAAAATGAGTGACCCCAAATATTTTGACCAAAACCAGAAATATTCAACCTTGGTGCCTCATGGGACTTGTAGTTCAGTTGCCTTGTACTCACATTCTCTTCTACTGGCTGGCTGGGCTTCATCGCCCATGATGCACTGCAACCAGGGACTCCCATGATGTACTTGTTCCCATCACCAAGAGGGGAGAAAGTGGGAGAGTCAGAGATCCCAGCTCAAAGAAGAGACAAGGAGCATGAGGCACCTGAACTATGCCTATGAGCAGGGCTGTCCCTAGACATTGTGCTGCCCTATGCAGTGGCCCCACGGGTGTGTGGGGGGTGTGTGGTCCCATGCCTCCGCAGGACAGGGGGTGTCCCCAGGACTCTGCAGGGGCTGGGGCTGTGCCCAAGGTCTACGGGGGACAGGAGTAGGCTTGGGAGGTAGGCAGGAGCCACCCCCCAGCACTCACCGGCAGCGTTGTGCAGATTGGGGATGGGTTGCTCCACTTCCTGCCACCCGGTGAGTGGAGGATGCGCCTGACCCCTGCTGCAGTCCCCTGGGACGTGGCTCAGGGGAATGGGTAGAATGGGGGCGGGGCTGGGGCGGAGCAGGAGTGGGAAGAGGCGGGGCGGAGCTATGGGGAAGGGATGGAGTGGGTGTGGGGTGGGAGTAGAGGCAGCTTTCCTGGACAGCGCAGTCAGTCGGGGGATCAGGCTGGCCACTGGAGCAACACGCAGCTGCGTAGGGCATCAGGAAATTTGGGGCAATTTGGTACCCCACATTTCTTGGTGCCCTACGCAGCTGCATAGTTTGTGTATGGGTAGGGACGGCCCTGCCTATGAGGCACTCTTGCACCCGGCTCCCAGGGAAGGCGGTGGAACATTTTCCAATGGGAGCTTTCCCTGGAATGTGCCCTTTCCAAAGGACGGGAAGTGGTGGCACTTTGGCACAGTCTCCTAAGCCATGGCAATGCAAGACTGGGGATTACTCAGATGCATGAACCCTGGGGCCCCAAGAACTTTTTCTCCTCGTTCACTTTGATTACAGGCAGTTTGTTGTTCTAACTCTTGGCCAGACAGTCATAGGCGCCGACTCCGTGGGTGCTCTGGGGCTGGAGCACCCACGGGGAAAAATTGGTGGCTGCTGAGCACCCACCGGCAGTTCCCTGCCCCGCCCCAGCTCACCTCTGCCTCCGCTGCCTCCCCTGAGCGCGCTGTGTGCCCGCTTTCTCCCCCTAGCTCCCAGCGCTTGTGCCGCGAAACAGCTGTTTTGTGCGGCAAGCGCTGGGAGGGAGGGGGCGAGAGGGGGAACGTGGCGCGCTCGGGGAAGAGGCGGGGCTGGGGTGGGGATTTGGGGAAGGGGTTGGAATGGGGTGGGGTAGGTGTGGGGAAAGGGTGGAGTCGGGGCGGGGTCAGGGATGGGAGTCGCGAGCATCCACCGGCGCTGGGGAAAGTTGGCGACTATGCAGACAGTCTGACCTAGGATCTGTCTACCCCCCACCGATTAACACATTTACTCCCAGCCCCGCATTTCTTCCCCATGTACAGGTGGCCCCAGTAACCCCAATACTCTCTTACATTCAATATGATCTTCAGGAGTGTTCCTGGTGTCACACTGGACTCGTTCCCTGTGGGGAGTAATAAGGACAGGGGGTATCAGTGATGCCGTGTGCTCTCTCTCTGTCACCTTAGTGACCTGAGTCTGTTTTCAGAGATCCAGTTGTGAGGAGATTTCTTCCCATGGCTGGCTCTCCCTGCTAGGACCTTACGTCTCCATTCAGCTCACACTCAGTGGAAAGGCAGCAAGCCCTACTTCTGGGTAATTAGGGAAGGTAGCGGCTTTACCATTTATGGAGGGAAAGTCTAATAAAGATGAGACATGAACATCCCGTTCTACTTCAGCAAGATGGCCAAGAAACCAACTACTCAAAAACCCACTAGGTCAGCATGGAGTTAAGAGTGGAGGGAACCGAAAATCCATAACATTTTAGGACAGACGTTGAAGAGAACATTGTCGTTTTCACAAAGTTACAGCTGGGTGACATATTTCAACAGGATTTTTTTTCATGAACAATATTTTAACCAAAGTCAAATAATTGGCCAAAACTGTTTGCTTTAATGAAATTTTCAGTGAATTTTTTTTTAAACAAAATGTTTACTTTGTTTTCTTTTTAGTGGACATTTTGTTTTATTTCACTTTGAATTTTTTTTTGGGCAACACCCCCACATTTTCTGTGAAAAAATGTGAACACAATTTTTAATTTGAAAATTTCCCACCAAATAAAACTGGATTTTTAACCCAGGGCTGCTTCCAATGTAAAAAGGCCGAATGTTCATCCTTAAGACTCGACTTTAATGCCTTTGCATAATCTGGAATTGAATCTTCAGAGCCTCCTCTCTGGCCCAGTCTGCTAACCAGCTCCCATGACCCAGGAGGGCAGGGTGGGGGTGTCTGTGGGGAGAGACTGGTCATATGGGAGGAGCTGGGAAGGAAGGAATGTTTGGGGAGAGGCAGCTACAGAGCCCTACGGATGGGGGGTGCAGGAGGCAGGCAAGGAACATACACAGCTGGGAGTCAGGGGAGAGGACTCCTGGTACTGAGGGTCTGTGTGTCATGTCCCCCCAACCCCCACCAGTTGCTGCACTGGGAACCCAGGCTGGGCCGGACACTGGCAGAGCCTGGACACTGCCTCTAGTCTCCCCATGCACCTTTCCCTCTCTGTGTGCAGCTGGGTACCCCATGGATTCCCTAGTCTCCCACCCGGCTCTCTCTGCCCCACCCACAGGGCTTAGAACGAGCATACGGGCCCCTCAGAATGGCTGCAACAAGCGGGCTGCAGAAGGGACAGAGGGGGAAGGCAACAGTAATCGAGGGGAGCCCTGAGTGGCAGGTGCTGGCTGCAGAGCAATGGGCAGCGACCCTTACAGACTCTCTGCAGGGTCCTTGCAGGGTCTCTGGGTGGGGTGGTGGGCAGACGGGGAGCCAGGAGAACTTGGAAGCTCCCTCTCTGCCCTGTGTGTTATTCACATGTACGGTGCTCTCTGAATCCCCACAGGCATCCCTGCTGCCCGGCTCTCCATAGCAGGCTTTGGCCGCCCCATGCACAGACCTGCACCAAATTCACGAATGCTGTGAGTGAACCCACTGTGGGTGTTTCGGGGCGAGTCCATGTGTGGATGCGCCTTGCCTGGCACTAAACCAGCTGCACATGGGTGGTGGGTATCATAGGCCAGGGAGGCTAAGCCCTCCAAACAGCCAGGCATGGCCCCACCCACACTCTGCCCGAGGCCCCTTTCCTGCATCCTGCTCTTCCCCCATGGCCCTGCCCAGGCGGCTCCTCTTCCCACCCTCGCTCAGCCTCTCCCCAAAGCCGGCTGGGGTTGAGGCTAGGATGGGCAAGGCAGGTGGGCCCAGCTGGCAGCCCAGGGCAGCTGGGGTGGGTCGGCTGGTGTCCTGGACCAGCCGGTGGGCCTGGACTCCGGGTGGCTGAGGCGGGGCTCCTCTGGCCATGGTGTGGGGCTCAAGGCTCCAGGCGTGGATAGGGACAGAAGCGGGGGAGAGACGTGGCCTTGGACAGAAGGGGTGGGGCCAGGCTAGCCTCCCCGAAGTGGGGACTCACAATCTGCCCATGCAGCTGCAGCCAATGGAGTTAACATTGCATGTTACCCACTGCAGCTAGATGGACTGGAGACCCTTGGTTCCCAGCCAGGCCTGGCCACTCCCAGCCCTGTCCCAGAAGAACAGACCTGGTTCTGGGGAACTGGCTGGGTCAGTCGAGGCTGCTTTGTGGGTGAGTAGCCCTGACATCCCCTGAGTGTAAAACGGAGTCACTTTCATTCTTTCAAACACCTTCGGGTGATTTTCAAACATGCTCACTCTACTGCAGGTGAATTCGATGGGAACACGCCGCTTTGGCAAACCCCTTCCTTAAAGCGTCTCCTCCTAATCCCCAGATCCCTTCCTGACCAGGGAATCCACCCTCCCTGGCCTTTTCAAAAATTCCTGCACAACAACCAGCCTAAACCCCACCCCTCACCCCCCAGCAGGAGAGGGAGAGGGAATAATCTCCACCTACCTTTTATTCCTTGGTAGGGACACAACTGGAAGCAGTGAGACAATGTGATCAGAGACATGGACACATTTCCTCGTGGGCAGAGAGAGAGAGAGAAACTGAGTGACAGGCGTAAGGGCCCTTCCTGCCTAGGGGATGCCTTCCTGAACTGTAGTATCTGTGTGTCGATATTCCATCCAGACACACGCCTCTGGCTGAGTCCTAGATTGTGACCATCTATGGGGCAGGGTCTGTCCCCTTCATTACTGATCTGTACAGCACTAGCTGCAGTATGGGTCTGATCCCTGGTTAAGGCTTCAGGGCACTACAGTAACATACCTAATAAATAATGTACAGCACCTAGTACTGTGAGGCTCTGACGCCTGACTGGGGCTCCAGGGTGCTACTATGGTCTGTGATGGGATGTTAGATGGGGGTGGGATCTGAGTTACTACAGAGAATTCTTTCCTGGGTGCTGGCTGTTGAGTCTTGCCAACATGCTCAGGGTTTAACTGATCACCATATTTGGGATCGGGAAGGAATTTTCCTCCAGGGCAGATTGGCAGAGGCCCTGGACGTTTTTCGCCTTCCTCTGCAGCATGGGGCACGGGTCACTTGCTGGAGGATTCTCTGCAGCTTGAGGTCTTTAAACCACAATTTGAGGACTTCTATAACTCAGACATAGGTTAGGGGTTTGTTATAGAAATGAATGGGTGAGATTTTGTGGCCTGCATTGTGCAGGAGGTCAGACTAGATGATCATAATGGTCCCTTCTGACCTTAAAGTCTAGGAGTCTAGGAGTCTATAACCCACACACCTTCTGGGTGTGGTGTTCTGTTCCATCTAGCGGCACTGAGACTACTGAAAGAGAGAGATAAAATGAGTTTGCTCTGTCTACAGCCTTAGCTAACAGTCAGTTGGCTGTTAACTCATGTGGTAGAGGATCATGCAGTAAGCTCCAGAGGTCCCCGGCCCGCCAATGACCAGGGTCTGTCAACGTTACACTACTGCAATGCAGATAATTAATCACAATGATAATCCCTTTTCCCCTGCCAGCCTCCCAAAAACAAATGATCAATTTCACTGTCTTTGGTCATCTCTCTCCCCAAATCCCAGGCACACTGGGTATAGGGGATCGAGGCGGGTGTCTCTGCCACGTCCGTCTGTACATTTGCTAGCACTGCTTGGCCTCAGTGTCATACCCACCTTTCTTTCCCAGCAGATAAAGCACCACAGCCAGAACCACGAGGGCAGGGATTGTAATTCCCAACGGGAGCATCAGACCTGGCCCTAGGAAAGAACCTCAATGTGAACGGCCTCTCCAAGCAGTCACTGGTGAGTGCCTACTGGCTGGAGCTGGCTGAGTCCAATGGAAAGTGACTCCTAATGTCCTCATGAATATACCTGGAAGCTCATCCCACGGTTATCTGCAGGGCGAGTTATTGGCTGTTCTTTGTGAGTAAAGTTCATTGAAGTTTTTCCACAATTTTTTTTGCCAAACATTTTTTTTTAATTCAAACACAGTTTAACTGAAATCAAAAACTTTCCCCAAACAATTCATGTGCAGGGACCTTCTTAGATTTTCCACAAAAATAATTTTGAAATGAAAGACAACATTTTGTTTTGCTTTGAATGGAAAATTTTGTTTCATTTTGGTTTTCAAAATCCACAAATGTAAGGAAAACATCCATTAGCTTTGAAATTAAACAAAGTGAAACTCTCTGTGTTTCTAACTGACAGTTGTGTCTCATTTTGGTTCCAAACCCTCCCCCACCCCAAAAAAGGAAACTGTCAACTCAAAATGAGGCCAAATTAATTTTTTTTGTTATTTTATGAATATTTTTGGATCAAAACACTTAAATTTCCTGTCACAAGTTTTGAATGAAATCGTTTTCTTCACAATTTTTTGTGGCAACAAACCTGGATTTTCCCCCAGCTCTCAGGGTGAGCTCCTCAAGGCAGGAAACATCAGTGTGGGAACCACCCTGCTTCAGGAAAGCATCACGATTCGAGGCAGCACCCAGGTACAAACTTAACTTCAAACAACCATTTTAGGTCCAGCAATGGGACTGTAGCACGTGCTTAAAGTTAAGCACATACATAGGTGCTGTCCTGGGTAGGGTTGGAGTGGAGCACACGCTTGAGAGCTTTCCTGAGTGAGGACCAGAGATCTGTACAGCATGCAGAGACGTATGCAGAGCTTTTTGAAAAATACCCAGCAGAAGAGTTTTCCATCAGAAAATACTGCTTCTTCACAATCAAAACCTTTTGACAAGGCTCTTCAAGCTTTCAGAATCAAAATGTTGCTGAATTTATGTTCCTTGCAAAATCTGAAATTTTGACTTTTCATCCTGATTCAGGAAGAAAATAAAATGTGAAAGGTCAGTATTTTTCACAGGACAGAAATGCCGTGTCCCCAGGAGCTCTTGAGGCCGAGATAACATTAGTGTTGCTCTAGCAGGAGTCACTAGATGGCGCTGTTACAAAAAGTCTGACACCTTCTTTTCCTTGCAGTGCGAACTGTGCACACAGCCCTTGCAGGCATATTGCTTGGGTGTTGGTCTGTTGATGCAGGTGCTTTGTAGGGAGCTGGGGAAAACAGCCAGGTTGGGGCTCTGCTAAAGTTAGTTCCTGGGATACGGTTCCTTCCTGGGAACTGGGCACTGGTGCTGGGCTGAAATAAATTCTTGAAACGGGTTTGCCCACATGCTGTTTGTGACACCTCTGTTCCAGGACTGGAGCACAGAGAGTAAATAACTAATTACACAGAGAGACAGAACTTGTGAGCCCAGGTGTGAGGATGCATCTAGTGCCTCCATACAGAACAACACCAAATACTGTGTGTTTAGAGGGAGGAAATAATTCACTGACTGCCGGTTTAGCAGAGCGGGCCTGTGAACTCCAGATAAAACTTGCCCATCAGAATCATTTACCTTGGGAGGAGGAATCCCCAACACCGCTGTTGCTGGAGTCATCACCTAGGCAATAAATACACAAGAGATCAGCGCAGAGCATGGCCCCACTCCAGGCCCATACGCTGCCCTAGCACAACTACACCAGGAGCAATAACTGGCTGGTGGCCGTGCTACTGAAAGGGGTCTGGGGTTCGAGTGGGTCACGCACTGAATCTGAGTCAGCAGTGCGAGGTAGGTGTGAAAAGGGCTAACGCTGTATGTAAGACACGGGAGGTCATTGTCCTGCTCTTCTCCGCATTGGTGAGGCCTCAGCTGGAGTACAGGGTCCAGTTCTGGGTGTGACACTTTAGGAAAGTTGTGGACAAATTGGAAAGGAGAACAAAAATGATGAAACGTTTAAAGAACCTGACCTAGGAGGAAAGGTTAAAAGCACTGGGCATGTTTAGTCGTGAGAAAAGAAGCCTGAAGGGGAATCTGATAACAGTCTCTAAATATGTTCAGGGCTGTTATAAAGAGGATGGGGATCAATTGTTCTCAGTCCGACTGAAGATAGAACAAGCAGTAATGGGCTTAATCTGCAGGAAGGGAGGATTAGGTTAGATAGTAGAAAGAGCTTTCTAACTATCGGCTAGTGAAGCTCTGGAATAGGCTTCCAAGGGAGGTTCTGGAATCCATGTCACAGGAGGTTTTTGAAAACAGATTGGACAAATTCCTATCAGAGATCGTCCAGCTTTACTTGGTCCTGCCTCAGTGGAGGAGGCTGGATTTACTGACATCTTGAGGTCCCTTTCTGCCCGACATTTCTATGATGTCTCCGTCCCCTACCTGTCTGGGTTGGGCTGTCTGAGCTGAGATTGGTGAAAATTGGGGGCGGGGTTCCCTGTGTAAAATTTTGAAGAAAGATGTTTTGTTAGAATTTTTTTGTTTCAGATTTTGATGAATTTCAGCATTTGGATTTTCAGGGGTTTCTTATTGAACAGTTGTTCTCACTTTGCCATTCACCCCACCATTTGGTGTGATGCTGAGTTGCTCGGCAGGGCTGAGCGGGACACACACACACACACTTACAATCTACATATCACACAGACTATGCTGAGAGACTGTGTCACACACTCTCAAAGAAACTGCGAAACCACCTGATAAATATCCTATACCGCAAACAGGGAAAGTTTAAGACTGAGCTCTCAAACCTGGATACTCTCATAAAAAAACAACCTTCCACACAAACTTCCTCATGGATAGACTTTACAAAAACTAGACAAGCCATTTACTACACAAATTTCGTCTCTCTACAAAGGAAAAAGGACACTAAACTATCTAAACTGCTACATGCCACAAGGAGCCACAACAGTGGTTCCCTTAACTCACCCAACAATATTGTTAATCTTTCCAGCTATACTCTTAGCCCAGCAGAAGAGTCTGTCCTATCTCGGGGCCTCTCCTTTTGTCCCTTCAGACCCACAAACATGATACAGTTCTGCGGTGACCTAGAATCCTATTTTCGACATTTCCAGCTCAAAGAATATTTCCAACATACCTCTGAACAGCATACTGACCCACGGAATCCTCCCCACCAGCACTACAAAAAAAAGGATTCTGCGTGGACTCCTCTGGATGTCGAAACAACAGACTGAATTTCTACATAGAGTGCTTCCGTCAACGTGGAAAGGCTGAAATTGTGGAAAAGCAACATCACTTGCCCCATAACCTCAGTCATGCTGAACACAACACCATCTACAGCCTCAGGTAAAAACTCTGACATCATAATAAAAAAGGCTGACAAAGGAGGTGCTGTCATCATCATGAATAAGTTGGAATATGAACAAGAGGCTGCTAGGCAGCTCTCTAACTCCCCATTCTACAGGTCATTATCCTCTGATCCCACTGAGATTACCAAAAGAAACTACACCATCTGCTCAAGAAACTTCCTGAGAAAGCACAGGAACAGATCTGTACAGACACATGCCTAGAACCCCGACCAGGGGTATTCTATTTGCTACCCAAGATCCATAAATCTGGAAATCCTGGACGCCCCATCATCTCAAGCATTGGAACCCTAACAGCAAGATTGTCTGGCTATGTGGACTCTCTCCTGAGGCCCTATGCTACCAGCACTCCCAGCTATCTTTGAGACACCACTGACTTCCTGAGGAAACTACAATCCATTGGTGATCTTTCAGAAAACACCATCCTGGCCACTATGGATGTAGAAGCCCTCTACACCAACATCCCACACAAAGATGGACTACAAGCTGTCAGGAACAGTATCCCCAATAATATCACAGCTAACCTGGTGGCTGAAGTTTGTGACTTTGTCCTCTCCCACAACTATTTCACATTTGGGGACAATATATACCTTCAAGTCAGCGGCACTGCTATGGGTACCCGCATGGCCCCACAGTATGCCAACATCTTTATGGCTGACTTAGAACAACGCTTCCTTAGCTCTCATCCCCTAATGCCCCTACTCTACTTGTGCTACATTGATGACATCTTCATCATCTGGACCCATGTAAAAGAAGCCCTCGAGGAATTCCACCATGATTTCAATAATTTCCATCCCACCATCAACCTCAGCCTAGATCAGTCCACACAAGCGGTCCATTTCCTGGACACTACTGTGCTAATAAGCAATGGTCACATAAATACCACCCTATACCGGAAACCTACTGACCACTATACTTACGTACATGCCTCCAGCCTCCATCCAGGACACACCACGCGATCCATTGTCTACAGCCAAGCTCTAAGATACAACCGCATTTGCTCCAATCCCTCAGACAGAGACAAGCACCTACAACATCTCTTTCAAGCATTCTTAAAACTACAATATCCACCTGCTGAAGTGAAAAAACAGATTGACAGAGCCAGACGAGTACCCAGAAGCCACCTACAACAGGACAAGCTCAAAAAAGAAAATAACAGAACACCACTAGCTGTCACCTTCAGCCCCCAACTAACACCTCTCGCTCTCACAGACCTTGAGAGACAGACCTGTCCTCGCTTACAGACGGCTCCCCAACCTGAAGCAAATACTCACCAGCAACCACACACCACTGAACAAAAACACTGACCCAGGAACCTATCCTTGCAACAAAGCCCGATGTCAACTCTTTCCACATATCTATTCAAGTGACACCATCATAGGACCTAATCACATCAGCCACGCCATCAGGGGATCGTTCACCTGCACATCTACCAATGTGATATATGCCATCATGTGCCAGCAATGCCCCTCTGCCATGTACATTGGCCAAACCGGACAGGAATTAATGGACGCAAAGGAATTAATGGACACAAATCTGACATCAGGAATCATAACATTAAAAAACCAGTAGGAGAACACTTCAACCTCTCTGGTCACTCAATGACAGACCTGTGGGTGGCAATTTTGCAACAGAAAAGCTTCAAAACAGACTTCAACGAGAAACTGCGGAGGTTGAATTGATATGCAAATTAGATACAATCAGCTTAGGCTTGAACAGAGACTGGGAATGGCTGAGCCATTACAAACATTGAATCTATCTCCCCATGTAAGTATTCTCACACTTATCAAACTGTCTGTACTGGGCTATCTTGATTATCACTTCAAAAGTTTTTTTCTCTTACTTAATTGGCCTCTCAGAGTTGGTAAGACAACTCCCACCTTTTCATGCTCTCTGTATGTGTATATATATATCTCCTCAATATATGTTCCATTCTATGCATCCGAAGAAGTGAGCTGTAGCTCATGAAAGCTTATGCTCAGATAAATTTGTTAGTCTCTAAAGTGCCACAAGTGCTCCTGTTCTTTTTGCGGAAACAGACTAACACGGCTGCTACTCTGACACTTACCGGTGATGCTTAGGCGGTGGGCAGGGCTGAGCTGGGATCTGTTCACCTCGTTCTCAGTGTCTTTGATCTCATACCCACAGGTGTAATTCCCAGAGCTGACTCCAGACACCACGTGGTCATAGACATAGGTGTACTTCCGCTCTGAACCCCTCTGGGACGAAACCTCCTCCCCCTCCTTGCAGAAGATGATACGGGTGGCCAGGTGCTGAGAGAACATGGAGCACTTGAGCCGCACGGAGTCCCCTGGCCGGGCAGACGTCTGGTTCAGGTAGAGGGCAGGGGCAGGGAGAGCACCTGGGAAGGGGAATGAGTCAGAGCTGTCAGTGGGGCATTGGCAGTGCTCAGCACCGTTGATGGACCAGGAGGTAAATGGTGGGTGGGTCTGTGCCACGTCTCAGATGGACGCTCTGATTCCAGCCCAGCTGGGCAGACTGGGGGACAGTCTCTCTCTGGTGACCAGAATCTTTATTCCCCGGGATCATTTGGGTTATGGAAGAGCCTGGAAGCTCAGCTGGGCTGGGATCATAGTGTCTGGCGCTGTTCACTCTCCTAGAATAAGAGCCCCCAATGCGGGCACCCTGCAGCTCCAGCTGGGGCAGTACGGCCGGAAGAGAGGCGACCCCTCAGCGAGGCTGCTCCTGGCCATTGGGGGCTGTCTAGGGCCTGGCCATCACCTCGGCCTGTCCCCACAGCCCATGCAGAGAAGGCCAGTCGCTGCCCCTGGGAGCTCACCAGTTGACAGCCAAGGAGCTGTGTCCAGTTCCTAACCCCTCTGACGTCTGCTCTAACATCCTCCCTGTCCATGTGACCCTCCTGCACCACAAGCCCACAGCAGACCCAGAATAAGGGAAGGTCCTGAAGCAGAGGCAGGGACCGGATCCCCCTTTCCTGGGAATCGCCAGGGCAATGGGACCCAGCTGTGAATTCGCTGGGGAATTGCTGCTGTCACTGGGTAGGTCAATCTCTGCCCAACACCTTCCCCACCCCAGCGGTGCCCCCTGCTGCTGTCTTCTCCGACGGAGCCAGCAAAGAAATGGCTCCACCAGCCCCTGCTGGGCTGGGCACAGGGTCGCTGGGTGCGGCTCCCGAGCCCAGGTCATATGGGAGCTCAGCCTGGGTTATATAATTGTCCCTTCTGGCCGTACCCTCTCGATTGCCACCTGCCCGCCCAGGGCTGACTATTAACGGCGCTGCTGACATTTAAGAATGAGGTGCAGGCTGACTTTATATGGGGGGTGAGCTCCAGGGGAGAGACCTGAAGCCGCAAGTGGAGCCCGTGCGTGGGAAGGTAAATCCCTTGGGGTCAGAGCCGTGGCATTGTCGGCTTCCCTGGGCCAGTTCCCTGGGGGTGGGACAGGCTGTGGATGTGACTCTCTGACTCACTGGCCTTGGGTCAGAGCAGAGCTGAGAAGTAGCAGGACAGGGAGGGGGTGACCAGGAGATCTGTTCTCCCTGTTCAGATCCCACACAGCCCTGTCTGCCTTCCCATGAAATTTTTGCTGCTACCACGGTGAGCAGGGAGCGGCCCAAGGGGTGGTGTCTGGCTGCTGTGTAGGGAGAGGGGTAAATGCAATGGGCAGATTGGGGATGGACAGACAGACGGACTCACCAGGAGCTGAGCAGGTCTCCTGGCTGCTGGGACTCAGCGCTGGGAACAGAAAGGTGCCATGTGGTTAGTGCTGGAGATAAAATCCCCCTTTTTCTGAGGTCCCTCTGCAGGGACAAAAACTGTTTTTAGGAGGAGAAAATTCCTGATTTCTGTTTCGGTGAAGAAGCAAACCAGGCAGGATGCTAGATCTGGGGCATGGCAGGTTCCTCACACACAGACCTTGGATGAGCTGGGATCAACTTTCCTATCAGCTCTCTAGAGGGCCAGATCCTCAGCTAGCGTAAACCAGCATTGACTCCAATGGAGCTACACTGATTTACACCAGATGGGGATTTGGCCCAGTAGCTCTCACACTCAGTTTTTAGACTGGTTCCCATTTCTCTCCCACTAAACAGGATTTGCTGAGAGTCTGGCCCAGTGGCTGCTCTCAGTTCTGTTTCTCCAAACCTGCTGCGAATTAGCACAGGGTACCCAGATACTCACCGAGGAGCAAGAGGCACAGAGACAGGATCATCAGGGCAGTGGTGGGAACCGATCAGGATGGAAACAGCCCAGCAGCTTCTGTTTCTGATGGGGTCGGCAGGTGAAAATCCACAGTCACTCCCTGCTCCCACCTGCCCCTTCTGCTCTGTCTGAGTTCAGCAGAAGGGAAGCTCCGGTCTCTCTCTCTGCTCCGATCTGCCCCCGTCTGCTCCTCCACGTTGGATACTCCAGCCGGCCCCTTTCCCTGCTCCCAGGCCCCTGGGATCTGCAGGGCTCAGGCAGAAGAGACACTGCAGCCTCTCTCTGACCTACTGTTTCTCCTTCCTGGGTCTGATAGTCATCATCGCTCCCAGTTTCCTGCCCCGTACCACCCACCTTCCGTGCTCCGGCCACAGCGTCTCTATTTAGGGCTGCAAGATTGAGAACCGAAGGGGCCTGGTTTGCTTGTTTGAGTCTAAACATATCACTGAGGAAACACCCCTGGCCCATCTCACTGCCTGGGGACCGAGACAGCCCCTGGCTAAAGGCACAGCTGGGCTGGGGTGAAAGGTCACGGGGGAGCGTGGAGCTGGGATGTTGGATGAGCCTGAATCTTTTCCCTCCACCCTTGTCTCCAGGCACTGGTGAGAAAGACCCAGCTCCCCCAGGGACAAATTCAACTTCTGGGCTTAAGGGGCCATAAATGGGGTCTGGGCCTTGTGACCCATGAACAGGTGAGCAGCTGGAACCAGTGCAACTAAGCAGGGAAAAAGCCAAAGAAGCATGTGGGATAGAAACGTAAGGGACTGTTGGCTCCTTATTAAAACTGAGGTGGGTTTTTGGTTGGGTAGTTCCCGGGGAAGGAGCTGTCATAAGCAGTGCCCAGAAAACACCAGTGTGAAAAGGGGTAAATATTTGTGGCAAATGCAGCTGATAAATGAAGCAAGAACATCCGCAGAGTCAGTTCCTCCTGCTGCACAGACCCCGCAGCTGCCACACTGCACAGAGCCTGAAAGGAGCAGAGAGACGGCTTCTCCTCTCTATGCTTGTGCTTTAACAGACACTTGCAAGGAATCAGCTGCACAGAGCCTGCGATAGAGAGAGAAACTTATAGATAGATTGATGGATAGATAGACAGAGAGATAGACAGAGGATGTGTATGGGGACAGATAGATACAATATTATTGTTAAATACCATGCTTGGTTCATCTCATCTTTAAGCACAGAGACCAAGAGTTTCAGAAATGGTTAGTGATTTTTGGGCCCTGATTTAAGACACCTTCAAGGGGCTGATTTCGAGCAGGTGGGGCTCAGTGCCGTCTGTCTGTCACCCCACAAGCTGTGCTTGGTTCCCAAAATCAGTGGCCCTTTGGAAAGTTTGTCCAGAAGTGCTTGTGCCAATTATGCATGTGCCGAATCTGTGTGTGAGACCAGCTGTAGGGGTGCGAGGGGCTGCGTCCCCGTGGCCCATTCTATCCTTGTCCCTCGGGCAGACTGAAATCAAGGGTGCTTAGTGCCAGTTGTGATGGGGATTTTGTGATAAAGCTCCTCTGGTACAACCACACTGCACGGACACTGAGCAGCCAGTCCAGTTCTCAGCTGCCCCGAGCTTCCCTGCAGGGTGAACACTGATCATTTCCTGCTGAGGTGTTAGAGGCAGCTGTGTGAAAGCTGGGGGCACCCTTGTTGGAGTCATTAAGCATAACTCTAGGTAACTCAGGAAGATGGAAAAATCACAGTGTTAATGAAGTCTTTCTGTACTAAGCCTGAATTGAACCAAAGTTATTTTATGCTGGGCTAGGAGTCCCTTCATGTTAAACTCTAGTTGAATTCCCAAGTTAGAAGTGAGAATGGAATGTGTAACTGCTTCTTATCAGTACAACACGGACAGCAGGAGATAGTAAAAAGAGGCCCCTTTTTACTACTTGTGTTTAGTTTAGAGGGGAGACAAGGTAATAAATCCAGAAGTAAACCAAGGTAACAGCCTTGAAAAGTTACGAGATAAATTGTTTGCTGTCAAGTATGATTTAACCTGTTTGATGTAATTGTTAACTATACACTGTATGTACTATATAGAAGGGGGGAGGAGACTAGTGGGGGGTAATGAGGATGCCTTGTTGAAATCATGTATAAGAAGAGACACACAGCTTGTATCTGTGTGCAGGATCTGAGATTGTAATATCTCCCTGGCACCTTTATTTGGGCTCAAATAAACTTTTTCTGCATTCTCCACCCTGGTGTGATAATTAGTGCGACGCACACCGGGCAACGAACCACTGTTTGCTGCCTCAGGCCTTTTGGGCCGGCAACAGTCTTGGCGTCCCTGGGTGGGCTCGAGGCAAAATTGTGCCTTGCCCGGACTCCTCCAATGGCCGGTGGACGACAGTCACAGCCGATGCCAGCGCGCACCGGTGCTTTTACCGGGGGCCTCGGCAGGGACGTGTCAGACCGACCTTGGAAGGCACAACGGTGCAACGCACTCAGATAGTGGAGAAGCAGCTGCGGGCGACGGTGAGTAACCGGTCCTGTGGAAAAGGTAGGAACAGTTCAGTGCTGTTAACCTTTTGTTTGCCTGTTAAGACCTGGGGACGCCCAGTGTCTTCCCATAGGTATGGGGCAGGGATGGAGTACAGGCAGGGCACGGTGTATGCCCCCAGAATGCATTCTAGCAGATTGGAAAGTGTTTGGTTTGGATCCAATGATTAAGGGTAAACTAAAAAGGTTCTGTACAGTAGACTGGCCTCAATATCAACTAGAGAGCCAGGAAAGGTGGCCACCAGAAGGATCACTTAATTACAACATGATCCTTCAATTACTTTTGTTTTGTTAGTGAATGGGTAGCTTCTGAAGCTGTTTGTATAAAGAGCTCTTGTAAAAATCCCCCATCATATGCCCCAGAGCTGCACTGGGAGGAGGATTGTCCGTGGGAATAATGGTCTTGGTGTGTGTGTGTGTGTGTATACCAGTGTGAGTGTCTGTTACTGGAAGACGCCCAGATTAACCTGTGAAGCAAATGCTAATGATCAGGAGTAGTCTAACGCAAGCCCAGTAACTAGTGGATCTTTAGGAGATCCGACCCATGGTGGACTGACTCAGCCTGGCATCGTCCGGCGAGGAAGCTGCCTGGGTCTAGGAATGTGTGAACCTATCTTCCCTCCCCCCCTTCCTTTCCGTGTGGGCTACTGACAGTCTGATCATCTCACTGTATGCAATCAGAAGTAAGCGGCTCCTCTCCCAGAGACTAGCCGACGCTCTTTGCTGAAGGGAGATGTAGAAGAGTCAGTCATCCTCGTTAATCTCTCCTGTGTGAGTGTCCTGTAGGGAGAGATTCTTAGTTTATGAGCCGCTAGCGCGGACAGGGCCCCCTCTCTGTGTGTGTAAGTGGAAAATGGGGGAAGGGACAGTCTAAACATTCTACCTCACCCCCTAAGGGTACCCCAGCATAGTACATGTACGTACATTATGGTCCTGAAACCTGCAGGTATTTAGAGAATTGGAATCTTTACACGCGTGAAAATCCATCTAAACAATGTCCATTAGAAGGTACCTTCAATCTAGATGAGATCATATATCTCAGAGGAGCTTTTAATTACCAAAGGAAAAGCCTCTGACACAGTGTGAGCAATTTGTCTAGGAATGGGTTAATTTGAAACTCGGCTAAGCCCAGAGATAAAGAGAGCTGCTCTGCGTATTAGGTCAGACTATGTTAAGTACAAAGAAAAACTTTTAGCCCCGGCTGGCTGTGGGAAAATATAGACAGAGGTAAATTAAAGGTAATCTAAGTTACAGAACTGAGATTGCATTTGCAAAGCTTAACTGTTTAGTGAGATTTAACAGTCTTTGCAATCCCAGAGTTGGTATGGCTTGATGACCTGAACTGGAATCTCTGAAAGAAACACTGCAGGAGATTCCAGGGTGTAAAAGAACAGCTCTCCCAAGAGTGGAAGCATGTTGGAAATTCTGGAAAAGCTGTATATAGGATAATCTCCCGTCCACCTATTCCCCTTCTCTGAATGTTATATACAGACGTGGTCAGTCTGGATATGTGTGAGTATTAAAGTGGCTTAAGGCTTGGGGAAGCTTTGGGGTTTGGTTATATGGTGTGTTTTGTCCTCCCCCAACGTCCTGCAGTAGATAAATTGGTAACAGATTTGTCACAGTTTGGTGAGTAATTGAGAATGGGGGAGCCCTATAGAATTTACACCATCTATTTGTTTTACCTTTGTTATGTTGTGTTTCTTTTGTTTGGAACTGTTGGTGTTATATGTTGAGGATTGCATGATTAAAGGTGAGACTACTCTCAGCTGCAGTAAGTCTGAGAACTAGAAAGGGGTTCTACCCCCAGTTGCAGCAGGACTGGGCAATAGAGTAGTTGGAGAAAAGGAACAAATATGTACTTGATAACTAGAATTGAGCAATTAAGAGCATAGATCATGACCCAGACAGCAACTCAAACCTGCGCTCAGGGCAAGTTGCAGGCTTTGAGACAGGATTTCCAGTTAGAAAAGGAAGCCCTGGTTAAGCAAGTACTAGTCCTTCAGGGACTTGCTAAAATTTAACTATTTGTGCTCAGCATACACCGTAACAGCAGTGTGTTTGCTACAAGAGGAAATTAAATAATTAAACACCAGTGGGCCATGTGTTTTGCCCAGGTGGCAAGCCTCACAAGGGAAGACTCGGGTAGTCTTGTGAGTTAAAATGTTTTAGGGAAAGAACGGTTCAGCTAGAAGAGAAGGATCGGGCCCAGGCAGGCAGGCAACAGACGGAAAGATTGAAAAACAGGTTGGAAACTTTTGAGGGTCTAGTGGAAGAAAGGAGTAAATAGGTATAAACATGGGGATTTCAAATACCCAGGAGGATACTTGGAATAGTGATTTAAGTTGAGAAAAGTGGTTGTTAGAGAAAACGAGTGAGTGATTTTAAGGCAGTGTGAAAAGTTAACTCCATAGTTGCTGGAGGGAACAGCAGTTGAACTTTGTAAAAATGCTAAAGAGAAAAATTCTTGGTGTTTTTGAAATGTTTTTAAATAAATTCAGGCAAAGAAATTATTAGATTGCAATCATTTGGTTATGACCCATTTAGTTGAATTATCTAAAAAATGTTTATATAGTGCTATGTAATTGAAATCTTATTAGGTTCTAAAGGCACTATAAGTGATGATGTTTTCTTTCAGTGTTTAAAAGCAGGAGTTAAAAGTACAAAGCAAGTCAGGAAGCATCTGTATTGATGCAAGTTATCTAACTGATAAAGTAGAAGTCACTGAGACCAAAGCTGCCTATGAAACATATATATGAAAATATGGGGTAATTCCCCTGTTTTGCCTGAAATCAACTAAGGTATTTGTATATTTTCAGTGATGATTGATTGCCCAGAAAGGGTAGACTTCTGTTTTTGTCTTTCAGATAATCAGAGAAAACTGATGCTAGCTGAACAGCATTCAACATACCATGCCTTTGATGGCACAGTAAAAATTATGTTTTGTGTTTTATGTTCTGTCTTGTGGTGTTCGTCTCGTGGCCAAAATTGTTTTGTTTATGGGATAGTCTGGATTGGAATACAGATACTTGTTTTGTTCAACTTGGAATACAAAGTGTTTGGATAAATTGGGAAAAATGTGATATACTAAAGTCTAATACATCTCCTTAAGTAAGAGAAAGAGAAATTTTATTGGCCAAATCTTTTAATTGAAAATTGTTAGTAAAACTTGCATACCAATAGTTTTTGGAAGCAAGGACATGGAAAGTTAACCCACTCCCCATATTGTATTTGGATCCTTCTGGCTATCTCAGATTTCTAGCCAGAGGGCTGGGGATGGTGGGAAACTATTGGACTAGAGGTTGTATGAAATAAACTCATCAAAGTGGGTGTGCTTGTCCTAACTTGCTGTCCCAAAGCTCTGGAAAAAGTTATTTTAGTGAAAGGATAGATGTGACAAACTTTAAATAATAAGACTAATGTACTGTATAAAGGCAATGTATATGTGTTCATTGTTAGAAAAAGATGTATAAGTGAAGGCTAAGTTTCTTTTGTAGGTTAAAAGAAGCCAAAAAGGAAAAAGGAAGGACGAGTTAACTGAGGAAAAATAGCTAACATGCTCCGTTTAAAAATAGGGCATTAACCCTATTCAAAGACACTGCTCTCAGCTAAGACTTAGCTAACAATCAAGACAAGGGGGGCTTAAGTGTGCCCACACAGCTGTAAAGTCTGCAAATCGCTGACAGGCACTAATGAAATGTGTTAGGTTTCTTTTTTTACAGGTAAAGACGCACTACACAAAGACCCTAGGAGTCCTGCCACCCTTGAAACCAGGAAACTGGATCGATGTAAAGCTCCACCAGCGAAAGACTGCTTTGGCTCTATGCTGGAAAGACCCTTATTAAGTCCTGCTGACCACCAACAGCATTGTGAAGTGTCAGAATCCCGGATTTCCTGACCAAAAAGGACATTAAGGACTGACCCTGGTGTAGAAACCAAGAATTATACACTGGCAGGAAGAAATTTGTGGGACCCCTGTTTGAGACTGTGGTATTGATTAGATTTTGGGGTTTATTTTACAGGCTGCGCCTTGTGTTTTGGATAAATCCTTCAGCATGTATTGCTCACAAGGGGCTGCCATTAGATTAGCACAACAGAGAGCCTGGGTTATTTCCTCTGCAAGACGAGGGAATTGATCAGATCTCTAATCAATAATACAGCAGCCATTTGAAATATTCTTACAAGCTGGGAACATGATAAGAAATTGGGCCAACTAGAAAAGGCCACTAGCCTTATTTTTAAAGCTCAGCTATCCCAAATACAGGCTGGAGTTGGTGGGTTACATGTCATTTCCACCCTTAGTTCTCTGACCCAGAAGTTGCTGACAGAGATGGTATTGACAATCACTGAGACTGGGAAGGTATTGCAGTGGGATCTGGTATATTTAGATGGATCTTAAGCACCAGACTTGGCCCACTGCCCTTACAGACTATCAGGAACCATCTGATCTGTGGTCAGGGGGATGACATACTTGGACACTTTCTGGATGGAAGTATGAACATTCACAGTGCTCCTTCCAGGCATGTGGACCGGTTCGAGTGGGTGTGGGCTTCCACATACCGAATCCTACCGGGTCCATAGGGAGGATGAATGTGGAACTGAATACCCCAGCTCCCTAGAGTTTAATTGTTTTTTTGTCTTCAAAGTATGAGAAAACTCGGCCAAAAGTTTGTTGAGTATTCTCAAAGGGGGGAATTGTTGGAGTCATTAAGCATAACTCTAGGTAACTCAGGAAGATGGAAAAATCACAGTGTTAATGAAGTCTTTCTGTACTAAGCCTGAATTGAACCAAAGTTATTTTATGCTGGGCTAGGAGTCCCTTCATGTTAAACTCTAGTTGAATTCCCAAGTTAGAAATGAGAATGGAATGTGTAACTGCTTCTTATCAGTACAACACGGACAGCAGGAGATAGTAAAAAGAGGCCCCTTTTTACTACTTGTGTTTAGTTTATAGGGGAGACAAGGTAATAAATCCAGAAGTAAACCAAGGTAACAGCCTTGAAAAGTTACGAGATAAATTGTTTGCTGTCAAGTATGATTTAACCTGTTTGATGTAATTGTTAACTATACACTGTATGTACTATATAGAAGGGGGGAGGAGACTAGTGGGGGGTAATGAGGATGCCTTGTTGAAATCATGTATAAGAAGAGACACACAGCTTGTATCTGTGTGCAGGATCTGAGATTGTAATATCTCCCTGGCACCTTTATTTGGGCTCAAATAAACTTTTTCTGCATTCTCCACCCTGGTGTGATAATTAGTGCGACGCACACCGGGCAACGAACCACTGTTTGCTGCCTCAGGCCTTTTGGGCCGGCAACACCCTGACATCTTCCCAAAGCACTTGGACTTGACCCAGCACCTGCCCCTGAAACACAACCCCTGCTGCTATTGCAGGGGTTCTCAAACTAGGTGTTGGGACTCCTGAGGGGGTCACAAGGTTATTACATGGAGGGCCATGAGTCGTCAGCCTCCACCCAAAACCCAGCTTTGCATCCAGCATTTATAATGGTGTTAAATACATTAAAAAGTGTTTTTAATTTTTAAGGGTGGGGGTCACACTCACAGGCTTGTGAAAGGAGTCACCAGGTCAAATGTTTGAGAACCACTGCGCTATAGCACTTTATGGGAAGTTATCTGGTATCAGCTAAGGGGTGAATTTATACCACTCCAATTACACCCGTGTAAGTCCCTGTGCACACCCGGGTCTGGCATAAGAGCCTTTTTCTGGTTTATCTTATCTTGTTTTGAAAGCAATATTAACGATAAGCCGAACATTGCAGTGGGGGAGGTTTAGATTGGATATGAGGAAAAACTTTTTCACTAGGAGGGTGGTGAAGCACTGGAATGGGTTACGTAGGGAGGTGGTGGAATCACCTTCCTTAGAGGTTTTTAAGGCCTGGCTTGACAAAGCCCTGGCTGGGATGATTTGGTTGGGAATTGGTCCTGCTTTGAGCAGGGGGTTGGACTAGATACCTCCTGCGGTCCCTTCTAACCCTGAGATTCTATGATTCTATGATGTTGGGAATACAGCATCATAACTGTGAGGATAATTAACCATGGGGAAAACTTACCAAGTCCTGTGGTGGATTCTGCATTACAGGCAATTTTTAAATCAAGGGTGGATGTTTTTCTCAAAGCTCCAGTTCAAACAGGGATTATTTGGGGGCAGGTCTCTGGCCTGTGTTATACAGGAGGTCAGACTATGGGATCACAGTGGTCCCTTCTGGCTGCCTTAGAATCTATGAATGCACCTGACAAAGGCTCTGATTCCACAATAAGAGTGTCCCCGTGGGAGTTACACCAACAAAACTATAGTGGTTTAATTATACTGGTAAGATTCACTGTGTAGAGAGAAGCCCTGGCGTAAAATGCTCTTCCCATCAATGGTCTCCATTTCCTTGTACATCCCCTGTCACTGGAGTATCTGACCCCCCACAATCACTAATGGGTTTATCCTCAGACGCTCCTGAAGTCCATCCTCATTTCACAGAAGGGGAGACTGAGGCACAGAGAGCGACTAAGTGACTGAGCTCAGGGCACACAGGAGTCTGCAGCCGAGTCAAGGGTTGAACCCAGGGCTCTTGAGTGCCAGTCCACTGCCACTAGATCATCCTACCTTCCCCCAGCCCCAAACCCTCCCAAAAGTCTGCGTGACAATGACCAACCTGGTACCTGCCTAGGCAGCCAGTGACCCTGGGCTATTTCACCCAAAGGGGGAAGAGCCTGGATGGGACAGGACTGGGAAACAGGGAAAATGTCAGGGACGCAAGCTGGGAAATCTGCCGCAGGGGATTTAATTGATCTCACAGACAGTCCCACCCCCTGTTGCTTCTGGGCTAGATCCTGCCTCCCTCCCCTGGCCAACCCAAGGGCTGCCACGGCAGAATTAGACCTTTCTCCCCGCCCTGCAGGGGATATTGATGGAGCGAGATACTGGAGGACTAGAGAGTGACTGGTTGCTGCTCAGCAACACTCTGCACACCCAGTCCAGGTGCTCTGTGCGGCCGCACAGGGAGGAAACCACAGCATGAGCCGATAGGGCCCTGAGCATCTGCAGAGACTCCTGTGCAGACAGCTCTTCCCCGGCCCAGCAGTGAGCTCTCCCCAGCCTGACCACGAGCTAGCAGCCCAGTGGGGTGGGGGGTGTCACATGCTGTTATGTGGGATTGAATAACCCACTCACACAGTGTTATTTTTGTCCTCACACGTTAACCTGCTTCATTCTCTCTCTCTCTCCAGTTAGTCTGTTCTCATGAGGTTTCCAGAGCAGTTTATTTTCATAGTCGCACATTTAAAGTCCAGAAGGGACCAACGGGACCATCTAATGAGAGCGTCTGCACAGCCCAGGCCAGAGACTCTTCCCCAGGGATCCCTGCATTGAGCTGCTCACTTCTGGCTGAGCTAGAGCCTGTCTGGTAGAAAGAGACGTCCCCTCTCAGTTTAAAGACTCCAAACCAGCTCCCATTTCTAAACACTAAGGTGACTGTGGCTGATCAGTGCAAGAGGAGACCAGGGGAAATGAGATGCTGGACTGGGGCAGAACAACTGGAGATGGGCCCTGAGGTTTCGCTCCAGGTGTTGTTCCTAATTTGAACTTCCCCAAAGTTTGTGATGTGGAGTTGGGGTTCCGGTTTGGGCCTATTATAGAGACAGCCCCAGGCCACACAGTTAGGATCTAAACTCTCCCAAAGTCTGGGTGTGGGGACTGTCCCTCTGAGACCAAAAGCACAATAGGTACCAGAAAGGATGATTTTCCTTTTTCAGATGCCAAAACTGACATTTCCCTCCAGTTTTCAGGTTTTCAGTTTGTTGATGAAAATTTAAACTTTTATTTCTGAAAATTTCAAGGGAAATTCATGTAAATTTTCCACAGGAAAATCTATTTGCCTCTGTGATCTCCTAGATCATCATCATGTTCCCATTACGCCTCTGGCGCTTAGGGCAGTGACAAAGCTCCTCCACCCCTGTCTGTTTCTGGCAAGTCTTGCAATAGTTTCCCAGTGTTACACTAATAAAACAATACCAACAGGATCTTTTAAGGTGGTTAAGGCAAAACACCACATTTATTGCAAATACAGAGAGAAAGAGAGAGAGAGAAATCAGGATATCTAATTCAATATTATTTCATTACTATTCCTTATTCACTCACACACTCATTCATAAAAGTTTTGCGGAGTTGTTATAGTTACCAGCTTAGAGGTTGCTCGTGGCAGAGTACTGGCCAGGTAGCCTACACACGAGGAGGATGGGAGCAGAGTCCTTGTCAGATGCGCACCTGACGTGAGGATGTTTGCAAAATCAGACTCAAAAGTCCCTTGGTTTTTGGTTCTGTTCTTATAGGATGTTGTCCTTATACAAATCTATGGGAATTGCTTCATCCTGCTGATGTTTGTTTGAGGTGATTATCAAACAGCAGGTGGCACATCCCTGATGGCTGAATGTCTGAGTGTTATCTTGTTCGTCCGAGTCTTCAGCTCTTCATCAGTGTGTGTGTGTGTGTGTGTGTGTTAACTTGGGTGGATTCCGGCCTGCCCTCCAGGGGTCATCTGGTATCTCTAGTCTGCGCATTCTTTGGCCAATTGAAACTGAAGTTTAATCCTTAGGCTGATACTTCTCTGACCATTCATTTTTTATCTAAATCAAGCATCCGTTCACATACATCCTCTCTTTTAACATACATTTATCACTTATTACTTTATTATTTCTTAACTTCCAGTAACTCTCAGGATGTTGCAAATCTACTTAAACTTTAACATACATAGCAAACAAGTTAAAAGCTGTGTTCTGTTTGGAAGAACAATTACAGTTATTTTTGAGAACAGACTTTCTGTCTCAAGATGTGTTAACACAATTAGCAGTTTGGCCTTGCATGTTTCTTACAGAGAGGGAGAGACACAGAAACAGAAAAACAAAAGGCCTAAGCTGTGGGGAATTCAATTGAATTCAATCTTACCCCTTGTCTCTCTTGGCCTCAGACTGGTTATACACATGCACTTTATGGTTCTAATACAAAAATTCCCTGATATGGTCCAACACCAGTTGTGCCCCAGGTTTTTCAGCTTGGCTTCCACAGCTCTTCACCATGTTGTTTTCGCTTGAATTTAGGTGTCCATCTTATTGCTACTCTGGTGATGGAATCAGTTTCCATCCGAAGCACATGGCCAATCCATCTCCAATGCCTCTTGGTAATGATGGTGCTCAGCTCCTCTTGGCTGTACTGTGGGAATGGATTTTGGTCTGAGATTGTTCTGGGCCAAAAGATATGGAGGATTTTTCTGAAGCAGGTTGTATGGAATAAAGATAGTTTGGACATATCATGCATTCTCATTCTGCACTATAAAGTAATGTTGAAAGTACACAGCTCTGATAAATCTTGAGTCTGGCTTTGGTGTTGTATTTTGATGATTTCCAGACTGTATTTAAGCTCCAGGTGTTCCTGGCTTTTTTGATTTTGTTCTGGATGTCCTGGCTTGTTCTACCATCCTGGGTGATGGTCTTGCCAAATATGTGAATGTTTCTTCATTGGTGAGAACATAATCCTCTATCTGTACTGGTGATGGTGAGGCAATATTAAAAGTCATGATATTTGTCTTATTGCGGTTGATTTTCAGTCCATTTTGCTGGTTGAATGTATAGAGTCGAGTTGTTTTTTCTTGTATATGGTGTTGGGTATGTGATAGGAGAACAAGATTATATGCAAAGTCCAAGTCTTCAAGGGATTGAGAAGAGTGTCCATTTATAGCCTCTTGGCATGTCTTCTGTTGTATGCTGTGTTACCCAGTCAATGTCAATGTTGAAGAGGGTTGCAGACGTGGCACACCCCTGGCGTACTCCTGTTTTGACTTCAAAACTGAGCTCGCTGTGATCAATACAGCATATAAAGTTGAAATAGAAGATTTTGATTATGTTGATTATACGGAGAGGGATTCTATATGCCCACAGAATCCGCCATAGGCTGGTCCTGTGAATGCTGTCAAAAGCCTTCTCAAAGTCCATGAAGTTTACGTAGAGATGACCTCCTAGAAGTTAATGCTGTGCGACGAGGGTGGGAATGTTGGTAATCAGAGAATCATGGAAATAGTGAGCTGGAAGGGACCTCAAAGAAATCATCAAGTCCAGCCCCATGCAGCGAGGCAGGACAGAGTAAACTTAGACCATCCCTGAAAGGGGGTTTGTCCAACCTGTTCTTAATAACCTCTGACAATGGGGATTCCAGAACCTCCCCTGGAAGCCTATGCAAGAGCTTAGTTACCCTTATCATTAGAAAGTTTTTCCTACTATCGAACCTAAACAGATTAAGCCCATTAGTACTAGTCCTATCTCTATAGGCACTGAGAACAATTGAACACTGTCCTCTTCATAACAGCCCTTAACAAATCTGGAGACTATCAGGTCCTCCCTCAGTCTTTTTTTCTCAAGACTAAACATGCTCATTTTTTGAAATCTTTCTGTGTAGATGAAGTTTTCTAAGCCTTTGATCATTTTAGTTGCTTTCCCCTGTACTCCAATTTGTCCACATCTTTCCTAAAGTATGACACCCAGAACTGGACACAGTTCTCCAGCTTGGACCTCATCAGTTCCGAGGAGAGCGGGACAATGACATCCCATGTCTTACATATGATGCTCCTGTTAATACACCACAGAATGACATTAGCCTTTTTGTGACTGCGTCACATTGTTGACTCATCTTCAATTTGTGATCCACTGTGACTCCCAGATCCTTTTCAACAGTATTGCCACTGAGCTGCTTCTTCCCCATTTTATAGCTGAGCATTTGATTTTTCCTTCCTAGGTGACATATTTTACACTTGTCTTTATTGAGATCCATCTCATTTGATTTCAGACCAATTCTCCAATTTGTTGAGATCATATTCACTTCTAATCCTGTCCTCAAAGTGCTGGAAACCCCTCCCAGCTTGGTGTCATCTGCAACTTTTATAATCATACTTTCCATTCCATTATCCAAGTCATTAATAAAAGCAGCAAAGAATCCTGTGGCACCTTATAGACTAACAGACATTTTGGAGCATGAGCTTTTGTGGGTGAATACATCCGACGAAGTGGGTATTCACCCACAAAAGCTCATGCTCCAAAACATCTGTTAGTCTATAAGGTGCCACAGGATTCTTTGCTGCTTTTACAGATCCAGACTAACACGGCTACCCCTCTGATATAAGTCATTAATGAAACTAGTGAATAGTACCAGACAGAGGACAGACTCCTACCGGACCCCGACTAGATACGGCCTCTCAGCTTGACAGAGAATCACTGATAACTCCTCTTTGAGTACACTCTTTCAACCAGTTGTGCATCCACCTTAAAATAATTTAATCTACACCATCTTTCCATAGTCTTATTATGAGAATATCATGTGGGACTGTGTTAAAAGCTTTACTAAAATCTAGATCTCGTCTACTGTTTCCCTGCTATCCACTGGGCCAGTAACTCTGTCAAGGAAGGAAGTTAGGTTGGTTTGGCCTGATTTGTTCTTGGCAAATCCATGCTGGCTATTCCTTATTACCCCGTTATCCTCCAGATGCCCCGTCTCTTCCCCACGCTCACTCGGGCGTCTGGCCACGGCTGAGCAATGCCAGTGTAAACCCCGTGTTTGCATTTCAGGGCGCGGTGATGTCACTGGGGGAGGAAACAGTCAGGGGCTACGTGGCCCTTTGGTCTGTGGGCTGGAAACTTGCTGGAGCCTGGAGGGGCCCTGCTGGGACGGGCCGAACCCTCCAGCCCTGGATGCGGCGAGCTTGGGGGATGGGCCGGAGCAGCCTGCAGCGACTTGGGAAATGACTCTGTGGGGAGGGGCCTGGTGAGCAGAGTCACCGACGGGACCATCAAGGGTGGGGAACAGACGACTGTCACCTGGGGGGGATGGGGGGAGCCCAACTGTTACCTGTGGGGGATATCAATTGGCTGGTGGGGGGGGAGGTCAGGAAAAGGCCTCAGATAAGAGGGGGCCAGTGGGATGGAGGGAGGGGAGGGGAGGGGGGTTGGACAGAGGGAAGGGAGGGCAGAAATGGGGAGGTGAAGGAAGGGGGTGGAGATGAGGGAGGAGAACAGGGGATGGAAACAGGATGAGGGGAGCGGTGGGGAGAGGAGCAGGAAAGGAACGGGGGCGAGGGGGTAGCCCAGGCAGGGCCTAGGGGAGTCGCCCTTTTTATCCCCAGGTTTGACCCCAGGGGTCTCCCCCCACACACACACATAACCCTGCTCCTTAGAGCATAATTTATGCTCCGTCTTTCCCGGCTTCCCCCATCATGGGGCAGGGATCCTGTTACAGGGAGGAGCTGTATCAGGAGATCCCTCGTGTCACATGGGATATGGTGGGACCCTGAGAGACAGAGGCCAGTGGAAGCTGCTGGGAGTTGTACGTCAGAGACACCCCCACCCACACCCCACGCTGCCTTCAGAAGAGGTGACCCTCCACCCTGAAGCTGCAGGGCACATCCCAGAGCCAAGTGGCTGGCCCAGGGTCAGAGCCAGGGGTTTCATCTGTTTTCGATGGGTGTATTTTACAGATGGTGGTGCTGGGTTTACAGGTTCTGTGATATCGCTGAGTCTGTGTGTTATTGCAGGTCACTTGTGGGTGGAGTTGGGTGAAAAAATGATGTTTCAGGACAGCAGAAAATAGAAAAGTCAGAGCAGGTATTGGGGTCGGTTCCAAATGCTTTGGGAATTTGTTAATAAATCAGGAAAGTCTGTTTTAAGTCATAGAAAACTTTTCACTCAGGGCAACTTCCTAACAGTGTCTGCCCCTCTTAACCTTTCTCTGGAGGTGAGAGAACTTGTCTGGGATGTGGGGGACCCATATTTGGAACCCCATTTTGGAGCAGAGTTTTGAACTCAGCATGAGGATCCTCACCCCCAGGGCACAGGCCATTCTGGGCTGGGCTGCTCTCCTGTACAGGCTGTTCCACTTTGTATAACTACTTAAATATTAATGTAGCCAAAAACCGAGTGAATGAAAATGACTCTATAGGCTGGGGATTGAGGGGCACAGCTGCGCAGTAAGAGCTATGGATTCAAATCCCTCCTCTGAATGAGGAAGAGAGGAGATTTGAGTCAGCGTCTCCTACCTCTTGACTGCCTTAATCCCCAAGTTAGAGAGTAGTTCTCGTGCTCTTTGGCCCGAGGAATAGCAAATTGTTAGCTGGTACATGTGGGTCAAACACACACTGCTGAAGCAGCCTGAACAACGTATTTAAACCTTTGTCCAACGAAAACTAATTGGGTCAAATCCATGAATAGTTTTGTATTGGCCAAATCTTCATTTTTCGACAAGTAAACTATTTGTCCAGAACTTTTCTTCCAACTCTACTTGTGAGAACACAAACAGTTTGTTTCTGTAGGGTTGTTTGCAAGGGTCAGGACTGCACACAGAGTGGTTTATTTCAAGGGTTGTGATCGCAGGGGTTGCATTTTGATTTATTTTTGTAGGTTCATCCATGAGCACTGGGACACTTTCTATGTGGGATTGTTATTGTAGGGTTGTCGATAAGTACTGAGGCTACTCATATCTTGGGACTACAGACATACTGATTTGTTATCATAGCGTCTTTTTGTGAGCTCTGGGAATCACTTCTGCTTAGTTATTGTAGGGTTGCTTGTGAGTGCTGGGGCTGGGGTCGCTCTTGATTGTTAGTGTAGGGTTCCTCATGAATGTTTGATTTATTGTTAATAATAACAAGAGTGAAGTGGAATGAGAATCCCCAGTTGTTTCCATGTATAAATTGCTGCCTTGTTCAGAGTGAAACTCCCACATGGGGTGAGGCTGTTCTATGGGGCAGGGGAGGTGACATCACTGTTGGGGGGAGACCTTCCTTATTTCTCTGCTTTATTTTCCACAATTCTGCCCCACAACAGAAACTCCTTGTCTCCCTCAAATTCATTCCTCAGGGAGTTGAGGTTTTTTTTTATAAACCCCACTGCTGGGATAAGGGCTGGTCTGTGGGTTTGGACCCTGTCCCCCAAAGGACCCCCCTGTTTCTCCTAGAGCAGAGTGAGTGAGAAGCTGAAGCCACCTATAGTGGGGGAGGGAGCAATCCCATTGGGGGCCCCCTCACGTCAGGACCCCCACTCTGTTACATGTGACTGAGGGGAGCAGGGGCGGTGGCAGTCACATCAGTGGACACACCCTGAATGTGTTTCTGGAGGAAAGGAGGCTGCACCCCATCCCAGAGTCTGTGCCCTGAGCAGAAGCCTGGGCCCTTGAACCCGAGATGTCAGGGAATGTCAGGGAGCAGCGATCTAGACTCATGAGCAGGAGCTGAGGCAGAGAAATGGGCACACTGGATTTTTAAATAATTTTTCTATTGGTTTTACACTTGGTGTGTTGGCAATGTCAGTGCTGGTTTATAAGATGTTTTATTGTATTTTTTGCAATAATGTTGCTTCTTCTGTATACTGGTTTGTTTATATTGTGTTGTCTTTCGGATGCTGGGGCTGCACATGCTGCCTTGTTATTGTAGGGCAGGGGTCAGCAACCTTTCAGAAGTGGCATGCCGAGTCTTCATTTATTCACTCTAATTTAAGTTTCCATGTGCCAGTAACACATTTTAACATTTTTAGAAGGTCTCTTTTTCTAATATATAACTAAACTATTGTTGTATGAAAAGTAAATAAGATTTTTAAAATGTTTAAGAACCTTCATTTAAAATTGAATTAAAATGCAGAGTCCCCCGGAACGGTGGCCAAGACCTGGGAAGTGTGAGTGCCACTGAAAATCAGCTCGCATGCCGCCTTCGGCACCCGTGCCATAGGTTGCCTACCCTGTTGTAGGGTCAGACTTTCAGATTTGCCCTGTTTGTTAACACCCATATGGTATTTGTCCTGGCTTTAGAAGAGCAAGCTGATGCACCCAAACACCACCAGACCGGGGGATGAGGTGGACGAGACTTTCTTCTGGCAACTAGCAGAAGTTACTAGATCACAGGCCCTGGTTCTCATGGAAGACTTTAATCTGCTGGGAGAGCAATACAGCGGTGCACAGACAATCCAGGAAGTTTTTAGAAAGTATAGGGGACAATTTCCTGGTGCTAGTGCTGGAGGAACCAACTAGGGGCAGAGCTCTTCTAGACCTGCTGCTCACAAACTGGGAAGAATTAGTAGGGGAAGCAAAAGTGGATGGGAACCTGGGAGGCAGTGACCATGAGATGGTCAAGTTCAGGATCCTGACACAAGGAAGAAAGGAGAGCAGCAGAATATGGACCCTGGACTTCAGAAAAGCAGACTTTGACTCCCTTAGGGAACTGATGGGCAGGATCCCATGGGAGAATAACATGACGGGGAAAGTAGTCCAGGAGAGCTGGCTGTATTTTAAAGAATCCTTATTGAGGTTGCAGGAAAAAAACATCCCAATGTGTAGAAAGAATAGTAAATATGGCAGGCAACCAGCTTGGCTTAACAGTGAAATCCTTGCTGATCTTAAAGGCAAAAAAGAAGCTTACAAGAAGTGGAAGATTGGACAAATGACCAGGGAGGAGTATAAAAATATTGCTTGAGCATGCAGGAGTGAAATCAGGAAGGCCAAATCACATTTGGAGTTGCAGCTAGCAAGAGATGTTAAGAGTAACAAGAAGGGTTTCTTTCAGGTATGTTAGCAACAAGAAGAAAGTCAAGGAAATTGTGGGCCCCTTACTGGATGATGGAGGCAACCTAGTGACAGAGGATGTGGAAAAAGCTAATGTACTCAATGCTTTTTTTGCCTCTGTCTTCACGAACAAGGTCAGCTCCCAGACTGCTGCACTGGGCAGCACAGTATGGGGAGAAGGTGACCAGCCCTCTGTGGAGAAAGAAATGGTTTGGGACTATTTAGAAAAACTGGACGAGCACAAGTCCATGGGGACGGATGTGCTGCATCCAAGGATGCTAAAGGAGTTGGTGGATGTGATTGTAGAGCCATTGGCCATAATCTTTGAAAATTCCTGGCGATCCGGGGAGGTCCGGATGACTGGAAAAAGGCAAATGTTGTGCCCATATTTAAAAAAGGGAAGGAGGAGATCCGGGGACCTACAGGCCAGTCAGCCTCACCTCAGTCCCTGGAAAAATCATGGAGCAAGTCCTCAAGGAATCAATTCTGAAGCACTTAGAGGAGAGGAAAGTGATCAGGAACAGTCAGCATGGATTCACCAAGGGCAAGTCATGCCTGACTAACCTAATTGCCTTCTATGAGGAGATAACTGGGTCTGTGGATGAGGGGAAAGCAGTGGATGTGTTGTTCCTTGAATTTAGCAAAGCTTTTGATATGGTCTCCCACAGTATTCTCGCCAGCAGTTAAAGAAGTATGGGCTGGATGAATGGACTATACGGTGGATAGAGAGCTGGCTAGATCGTTGGGCTCAATGGGTAGAGATCAATGGCTCCATGTCTCGTTGGCAGCTGGTTTCAAGTGGAGTGCCCCAAGGGTCGGTCCTGGGGCGGTTTTGTTCAATATCTTCATTAATGATCTGGAGGATGGTGTGGACTGCACTCTCAGCAAGTTGGCAGATGACACTAAACTGGGAGGAGTGGTAGATACGCTGGAGGGTAGGGATAGGATACAGAGGGACCTAGACAAATTAGAGGCTTGGGCCAAAAGAAACCTAATGAGGTTCAACAAGGACAACTGCAGAGTCCTGCACTTAGGACGGAAGAATCCCATTCACTGTTACAGACTAGGGACCAAATGGCTAGGAAGCAGTTCTGCAGAAAAGGACCTAGGGGTTACAGTGGACGAGAAGTTGGATATGAGTCAACAGTGTGCCCTTGTTGCCAAGAAGGCTAACGGCATTTTGGGCTGTATAAGTAGGGGCATTGCCAGCAGATCGAGGGACGTGATCATTCCCCTCTATTCGACATTGGTGAGGCCTCATCTGGAGCACTGTGTCCAGTTTTGGGCCCCACACTACAAGAAGGATGTGGAAAAATTGGAACGAGTCCAACGGAGGGCAACAAAAATGATTAGGGGACTGGAGCAAATGACTTATGAGGAGAGGCTGAGGGAACTGGAATTGGTTAGTCTGCAGAAGAGAAGAATGAGGGGGGATTTGATAGCTGCTTTTAACTACCTGAAAGAGGGTTCCAAAGAGGATGGATCTAGACTATTCTCAGCGGTACCTGATGACAGAACAAGGAGTAATGGTCTCAAGTTGCAGTGGGGTAGGTTTAGGTTGGATATTAGGAAAAACTTTTTCACTAGGAGGGTGGGGAATCACTGGAATGGGTTCCCTAGGGAGGTGATGGAATCTCCATTCTTAGAGGTTTTTAAGGCCCAGCTTGACAAAGCCCTGGCTGGGATGATTTAATTGGGAATTGGTCCTGCTTTGAGCAGGGGGTTGGACTAGATACCTCCTGAGGTCCCTTCCAACCCTGATATTCTATGATTCTAGGAGGGGACTTACCAAGAGTTAGTGGCTACAGCTGGGAATGGGACCCAGGAATCCACCAAGCACTGGGTGTTAGTCCCAAGATCTTTCTTCCCATCACCTGCAATGGGAAGTCTCATGTCTTGTTAGCGCATAGAACTGACACCATTGACCATGGAAGCAAAACATAACCAGGGTCTGGAATTGGTCTGGAATATGGTGCAGTGGTAGTTACACCATAGGTAGGGTTGTGCTAAAGACATTCGTGTTTTAACAATAGAAAAGATGACACATATACTGTGGTTTTGAGTGAGACTTAATGAAACAAAATTTAGGTTATAATCTTTAGTGAGTGATGCACTGTTTGGGGTGTTGTCTTGTTCCATATCCCGCTGGGCCAGCCAGTTCCCCCAACCTGAGACTGGATCAGAGCCTGAGTCCCCTCTATTGGAAATGCGCCATATCCCATTTCATTTTCTGCTGACAGTAGAGGGTTGAAGCCCTGGCTACCTGATCTCGGTTTTTAGCTGAAGCTGGCATGAGAATCCCCCCGAGTGGGGCGGAGGGGGTGTCAGGATGGGGTCAGAACTGAGGGGAACAGAATCAGAGAGAGGGAGAGCAAAATTTTCCTGTTGAGAAACCAGCCTTTTCCTAATGCTGAATTTCTGGAAAAGCTGTTGTGGGGGTGGGCAGAGGGATATTATGCGGTTGCTAATGGCAGGGGAGGTGTCTGCTAGACAGTCTGTCTGTTACAGTCAGCTCCTCGCGATGGAGAAGTTCATGAAACTCTGGTGTAGAGACAAAAACTATGACAAATTTTCACAGTTGCAATTATAGTTGTGGTCAGTAGATGGCAGCATTAATGGATGACAAAAAAAAATAGCGAGCCATGGTGGGGGAGGTCATATAATTTGTTGGATCAACACAGGTAAGATGGAGTTTTCCATTGGGGCTGGTGCAAAGTGCCATCTAGGGATGGGTAGGTGTCTTAACCGGGGCAAAGTTCAGGGGTCAGAGATGAAATATTTCCAGGGGTTTCTTGTTATCTCTGTTCCCTACTTTAAGAATTATACAGTGTCAATAAATCCCACAGTGGAATCCTGGCAGCACAATTAACATTCCCAGGTGTGAAATGCAGCCAGCTAACAGCTTCTGCATGGGGAAACTGACCAGCAGAACTATCCTGGCCTAGCTAAACTACTACAGCTATCCCAGGATAGCCTCCGGTGGGAACTTTCTTAGTATGACTCCAGTGTATAAGGGGCTTTTTCCAGTTTACCTCATGGTGAAAACTGTGTAAATTAACCCAGACCAAGGCTCTCTAATTCCAGAATAAGGGTGTCCCCACAGGGGCTTATCCGGAGATCACTGCAGTGATTTTTTACAATATAGTTCTGCTGGTCGATTTCCTTGTGCAGACAAACCCTCAGTGAGAGACAGTCCCTGGCTGGAAGAGTTCACAGACTAAGGAAGAATTTTCAAAAGCACCTGAGGCCCAGAGGGAGGCAGTGACAGGCCCAAGGGCTCTATAGCAGAGATAGGAATTGAACTCCAGTCTCCTAGATACCTTAACCTTGGTGCCTTAACCATGAGCTTATCCCCCTCCTCTAAACATACAGCCTGTTTCCAGGAGGGATTATTTGTAGAGCAGGAAGGAGCTGGGCTGGGCTGTCTGATTGGGACAGTTCATGGCAGGGCTAAGATCTAACAGAGCTCAGCGTGGCCCTGACCTGGCTGGGAGTGAGCAGAGGTCTGGGGGCTGCAGGGCAGGGGGTTGCCAATGCCAGGTGCCCATTTTTTCTGAAATATCCAGTCAAAAAGGGGACCTAGCAGTGTCCCGTCAGGTGTATTGACCGGACCCTGAAGGTCCAGTTACTTGGAGAGGGGGCCAAGAGCCAGGTCATCAACCCACACCAGTTGCTGCTTAGCCGAGGCTGCCTCCTACCTGCAGGCAGGCCCTTGCTCAGGCTGCAGCAGCGCCCAGCCCAGCCCTGGAGCAGAGGGAGCCCAGTTGGGTAGGAGACGATCCAGAGACGAGGAATGGGAGGGAGAGCAGAGAGTTTGGGGGGAAGCGGGAGAGGAGAAAGTGGGGGGCGGGGCCTGGGAAGAGGTGGAGAAGGTGCAGGGCCTTGGGGTAAGAGGCAGGCAGAGACAAGGCCCCAGGGGTCTGGTTTTCAGCCAAGAGAAAATTGGCAACACTAGTAAGTGATTGACAATGTCCCTGATGGGGGAATGGAGAAGAACTGAGGGGGGCTGGAGGAGTTACCTGGGCAAAAACTGTTACCGCCGGGGCCTATTCTGCAGCACTGACCAATGGTGTCTCCCCAACACCCATTCAGAGCTGGACACTGGTATCTCCCCAACCCCGTCCTCACCCTCCCTCCTGCTCACAGCTGGTCAATGGGGATCCCCCATTGCCTCCCCCTGCAAAATGCTGACACTCCCCCAACGAGTCTCCTCCAGATCGCAGGCTGGGGCAGGTCCCATTTCTCCAGAATGAAGGTGATGACGGGCGCAGACATCAGGAGGAGCAAAACCAGGGTGCAGCGAGTGGCCCAGATGATGATGGACAACAGGGCTGGCCCTGAAACATAGAAAGGGACATGGTGACGGCCGTGTGCAAAGCAGCGTCTGGGACAAAAGTGCCAGTACTAGACACAGAGCAGCAGCTCTGTAATAGGGACCTTGCATGAGGTCCCAGAGGCCTAGATCTAAGGGTGGATCATGCTGCAGGGGGCATGTTCCCCTGGCGGGAGGCCTAAAACATGGAGGTTGTTGGGGAGGCTTCTCCCTTTCCCCCAAAACAGGGTCACTCTTGCCCCAGTTTACTCAGGCTGCACCAGGATTCTGTGCAAAGGCCTCACAAGAGCCAGTGACAGATGCAACAGCCCAGACCCTATCGCCCCTCTCCAGTGTGGCTGGCAGTTCACCGCGGGGGTGATCCCGCCCTGGGCAGAGGGCAACACAAGGCCTTGGCACCAGTTGTGTCCTCAGGAGAGGGTGAGTTGGTTTGCTGATACAAATGCTTTGGGGAAGCTGTGGCAAAGAGTCAGGTTTGGTCTCTGCTTAAGTCTGTTCCTAGGGCATGGTTGCTCCTTGGGAACCGGGCACCGGTGCTGGGCTGAGATTCCTGAACGAGGGGTTTTCCCACATGCTGTTTGTGACACCTCAGTTCTTAGACTGGAGCATGGAACATAAATAACTAATTATACAGAGAGACAGAACTTGTGAGCCCAGGTGTGATGATGCCTCTGGTGCCCTCTACCAGAACAACACCAAATACAGTGAGTGGAGAGGGAGGAAATAATTCACTGGCTGCCGGTTTAGCAGAGGGGGTCAGTGAACTCCAGAGGAAAGTCTCGTTCATCAGAAGGGTTTGGGATTCCCCCTTAGAAAGAGCCATTATCCTGCCCTGCAAAGATGTTGCCCAGCTCAGCAATGCTGGTGAAAGCTTGGGAGAGCTGCAGGGAGAATGCGCCACATTGGATGAGCCTGTCACCCTGTTGAGTCATTGTGTGTTTCCTCTACATCCATCATCATGGCGATCACACTCAGACTGGGGGTTGCCCAGCCCAGGACCCACCTTTCCCTAAATACAGTCCCCAGAATAAAGAAACGATTCAGAAGCATTTACATTGTGGTGGGGGGGAAACCCCCGACATAGCCGCTGCTGGAGTCATCACCTAGGCAATAAATACACAAGAAATCAGAGCAGAGCATGGCCCCACTCCAAGCCCATACACTGCCCTAGCACAACTGCACCATGAGTAATAACAGGCTGGAGGCCAAAGGAAATTTTTTTGTTCAGTTTTATGAATTTTTTTTGATCAAAACACTGAAATTTCACAAGTTCTGTATGAAATAGTTTTCTTCACAATTTTTTTGTGGCAACAAACCTGGATTTCCCCCCAGCTCTCAGGGTGAGCTCCTCAAGGCAGAAAACATCCCTGTGGGAACTGCCCTGCTTCAGGGAAGCATCACGATTTGGGGCAGCACCCAGGTACAAACTTAACTTCAAACAACCATTTTAGGTCCAGCAATGGGACTGTAGGAAGTGCTTAAAGTTAAGCACATACATAGGTGCTGTCCTGGGTAGTGTTGGAGTGGAGCACATGCTTGAGAGATTTCCTGAGTGAGGGCCAGAGATCTGTACAGCATGCAGAGATGTGTGCAGAGCTTGTAGAAAAAGATCCAGTGGAAGAGTTTTCCATCAGAAAATTCTGTTTCTTCAAAATCAAAAACTTTAGACCAGGCTCTTCAGTCTTTCAGAATCAAAATGTTGCTGAATCTCTGTTCCTTGCAAAATCTGAAATTTTAACTTTTCATCCTGATTCAGGAAGAAAATAAAATGTGAAAGGTCAGAATTTCTCAGAGGACAGAATTGCCGTGTCCCCAGGAGCTCTTGAGGCACAGATAACATTAGTGTTGCTCTAGCAGGAGTCACTAGGTGGCGCTGTTGCAAAAAGTCTGACCATCTTTTCCTTGCAGTGTGAGCTGTGCACATAGCCCTTGCAGGCATATTGCTTGGGTGTTGGTCTGTTGATGCAGGCGTTTTCCAGGGAGCTGGGGAAAACAGCCAGGTTTGGGCTCTGCTAAAGTCAGTTCCTGGGACATGGTTCCTGCCTGGCAGGGGCGGCTCTAGGCACCAGCAAACACCTGCTTGGGGCAGCCCATTTGCAAGGGCGGCATGGGAACTGAGAACCAACAGGGGGCTCTGGGAGCTGTAGTTCCTTGGTTAGCTCTCTGCCTGTAGAGCCAGCCCTGGAGCAGGGAAAGAACTACATTTCCCAGCATTCCCTTGGCCACTACCAACTGGAAAGGAAGGAGGGGGACCTCATGCGGCAGCATGCTCTGAGTGCTGTGAATGGTGGGGAGACCATATTTTAACATTCAAAAAACAGGACACTCCGGGGGAGGGAAGCCCCCCCTGCCACCATCCACTCCCTCCGACTGCCCCCCACAGAAACCCCAACCCATACAACCCCCCCTGCTCCCTGTCCCCTGATCACCCCGTCCCGGGACCCCTGCCCCTAACTGCACTCCAGGACCCCACCCTCTAGCTAAGCGCAGCTGGTCCTTGTCCCCTGATTGCCCTCTCCTGGGACCCCTGCCCCAACTGCCCCTTTGGACCCCAGCCCCTATCTAAGCCTCCCTTCTCCTTGTCCCCAACTGCCCCCTCCTGAGACCCCCGCAACTTCCCCCCAGGATCCCACCCCCTACCTGTCCCCTGACAAACCCCTGGGACTCTCATGCCTATCCAACCACTGCCTGTCCCCTGACTGCCCCCCTGAACCTCTGACCGATCTAACCCCCCATTCTCCCTGCCCCTGACTGCCCCCCCGAACCCCTGACCCATCTAACCCCCCCTTTTTCCTGCCCCTAATTGCCCTCCCGAATCTCCGCCCCATCCAACCCCCCCGCTCCCTGTCCCTTGACTGCCCCCCCAGAACCACCTACCCCTTCTCCAACCCCCCAACCCCCTTACCGTGCCACTCAGACCAGCGTGTCTGGCTCCACGCAGCTCCAGACACACTGCTGCATGCATGCTGCCATGCTTCCCCGTGGAGCCCACAGCCCCCCACCCCACCCCACCCCACCCCCACCCCTCCCAGCACCTGCCTTCCAGATTTGAACATCTCAAAATTCAGGAGTGCTCAAGCTCAGATTGGGCAGCTGTTACTTCATTTCTCCCATATTAAATATACTGATTCATTGTAACTTAGTGTAGAAAAAGTAGGATAAAATTGAGCAAGTAATTATTAGGACTGGAATTGCTGTTTTCAACAGCCATTGCCTTTTTTTGTTTGTTTAAAAGGAAGACAGTGATATTGCATTGGCAAATTCCCCATAGAAAGAAAGAGTGGAACAAAAGAATAATAAAGGCACCTCAACTTTTCCTCATTTATGGAGGACAGTCTTATAATATGCATCCAGATATCCTCCAATCCCACAAGCTGAAAATTGTTCCACTTTACTGCAGCTCTGTAACCATATGAGAACCAGTCCTGTCTGTGTTTTGTGCACATCCAAAATTCCTGCTGAATGACCCACCCTGGGAGCGAGTTACCAGTGACCCAGGGCTGGGGCAGAAGGAGGAAGGAGGATGCCGGTGGGTGGGAGAGCCCAGGGCTGGGGCGGCAGGAGGTGCGCATGAGGGGCAATGGTGGAGGGAAAGAGGAGAGCCCAAATCTGAGGCAGTAGGGGGTGTGGGTGGGAGGGGAGAGAGCCCAGGGCTGGGGCAGCAGGGGGGTGCGGCGAGGAGCCCAGGGCTGGGACAGGGGGGCAGCCAAATTTTTTTTTGCTTGGGGTGGCAAAAAGCCTAGAGCCAGCCCTGATCAGAAGCATTTACCTTCTGTGAGGGAGGAACCCCTGACACCGCTGCTGCTGGAGTCATCACCTAGGCAATAAATACACAAGAGATCAGAGCAGAGCATGGCCCCACTCCAGGCCTATACGCTGCCCTAGCACAGCTATACCATGGGCAATGACTGCCGGTTAAGCAGAGGGAGTCTGTGAACTCCAGAGGAAACTTCACCATCAGTGTGGTTTGGGATTCCCACTTTGAAGGAGCCATTTTCCCATCTTGCAAAGATGTTGCCCGGCTCAGCAATGCTGGTGAAAGCCTGGGAGAGCTGCAGGGAGAATGTGCCGGATTGGATGAGCCTGTCACCCTGTTGTGTGGTTGTGTATTTCCTCTGCATCCATCACCACGGTGATCACAGTCAGACTGGGGGCTGCCCAGCCCAGGACCTACGTTTCCCTAAATAAAGTCCCCAGAATAAAGAAACGCCTCAGAAGCATTTACCTTGTGGGGAGGAACCCCCGACACTGCCGCTGCTGGAGTCATCACCTAGGCAACAAATACACAAGAGATCAGAGCAGAGCATGGCCCCACTCCAGGCCCATACGCTGCCCTAGCACAGCTACACCATGGGCAATACCTGGCTGGTGGCCGTGCTGCTGAAAGGGGCCTGGGGTTCGAGTGGGTCACACACTGAATCTGAGTCAGCAGTGCGAGGTAGGTGTGAAAAGGGCTAAGGTTGTATGTAAGACACGGGAGGTCATTGTCCTGCTCTGCCCAGCACTGGTGAGGCCTCAGCTGGAGTACAGGGTCCAGTTCTGGGTGTGACACTTTAGGAAAGTTGTGGACAAAGTGGAGAGAGTCCAGAGAAGAGCAACAAAAATGATGAAATGTTTAGAAAACCTGACCTAGGAGGAAAGGTTAAAAGCACTGGGCATGTTTAGTCTTGAGAAAAGAAGCCTGAGGGGGAACCTGATAACAGTCTCCAAATATGCTCATGGCTGTTATAAAGAGGATGGGGATCAATTGTTCTCAGTCCCACTGAAGGTAGGACAAGCAGTAATGGCCTTAATCTGCAGCAAGGGAGGTTTAGGTTAGACGGTAGGAAAAGCTTTCTACCTATAGGACTAGTGAAGCTCTGGAATAGGCTTCCAAAGGAGGTTGTGGAATCCCTGTTATTGGAGGTTTATAAAACATATTGGACAAACTCCTATCGGGGATGGTCCAGTTTTACTGGGTCCTGCCTCAGTGCAGTGGGCTGGATTTGATGACAACTTGAGGTCCCTTCCAGCCCGACATTTCTATGACGTCCCCATCTCGTACCTGACAGGTTTGGGCCGTCTGAGCTGAGATGGGTAAAAATGGGGGGCGGGGTTCCCTGTGTCAGATTTTGAACAGAGCTGTTTTGTTTCAGATTTTGATGAATTTCAGCCTTTGGATTTTCAGGGGTTTCTTATTGAATTTTTGTTCTCGCTCTGCCATTCACCCCCCTATTTGGTGTGATGCTGAGTTGCTCAGCAGGGCTGAGCTGGGACATAGACACAGACACAGACACACTTACCGGTGATGCTGAGGCACTGGGCAGGGCTGAGCTGGGATCTGGTCACCTGGTTGTCACTGTCCTTGATCTCGTACCCACAGGTGTAATTCCCAGAGCTGCCCCCGGACACCACAGGGTCATAGCCATAGGTGGCCTTCACTTTTGAACCTTTCTGGGACGAAACCTCCTCTGTCTCCTTGCAGAAGACGACGCGAGTGGGCAGGTGCTGGGAGAACACAGAGCACTGGAACCGCACGGAGTCCCCTGGCCTGGCAGACGTCTGCTTCAGGTGGAGGATGGGAGCAGGGAGAGCACCTGGGAAGGGGAATGGGTCAGAGCTGTCAGTGGGGCGTTGGTGCCACCCAGCACTGTTTGTGGGGCAGGTGGTAAATTGTGGGTGGGTCTGTGCCACGTCTCAGATGGAGGCTCTGATTCCAGCCCAGCTGAGCAGACTGGGGGACAGTCTCTTTCTGGTGACTAGAATCTTTATTCCCTGGGATCATTTGGGTTATGGAAGAGCCTGAAGGCTCAGCTGGGCTGGGATCGCAGTGTTTGGTGCTGTTCACTCTCCTAGAATAAGAGCCCCCAGTGTGGTCACCCCGCAGCCCCAGCTGGGGCAGTACGTCCGGGAGAGAGGCGACCCCTCAGCGAGGGCGGCCCCTGGCCATTGGGGGCTGTCTAGGGTCTGGCCAACACCTCAGCCTGTCCCCATAGCCCATGCAGTGAAGGCCAGTCACTGCCCCTGGGAGCTCACAAGCTGACAGCCAAGGAGCTGTGTCCAATTCCTAACCCCTCTAATGTCTACTATAACATCCTCCCTGTCCCTGTGACCCGCCTACCCCACAACCCCCCAGCAGACCCAGAATAAGGGAAGGTCCTAGAGTATCTGCAGGGAGCGGATCCCCCTTTCCTGGGAATCGCTAGGGCAATGGGACTCTGGTGTGAATTCGCAGGGGAATTGCTGCTGTCACTGGGTAGGTCAATATCTGCCCAAGACCTTCCCCACCCCAATGGTGTCTCCTGCTGGTGTCGTGCCCAGGCAGCCAGCAGAGAAACGGCTCCACCAACTGCTGCTGGGCTGGACACAGAGTCGCTGGGTGTGGCTCAGGTCATACAGGAGCTTAGCCTGGGTTATATAATTGTCCCTTCTGGCTGTTCTCTCTTGAGTGCCACCTGCCTGCCCAGGGCTGACTATTAACGGTGCTGCTGACATTTAAGGATGAGGTGCAGGCTGACTTTGTATGGGGGGTGAGCTCCAGGGGAGAGACCTGCAGCCGCAAGTGGACCCAGTGCGTGGAAAGCTAAATCCCTGGAAGGTCCGAGCCGTGATGTTCTCTGCTTCCCAGGGCTAGTGCCCTGAGGGGTGGGACAGGCTGTGGATGTGACTCTCTTACCCACATGTCACACTGGCCGCGGGTCAGAGCAGAGCTGAGAGGTAGCAGGACAAGGAGGAGTCAACCGAGAGATCTGCTCACCCTGGTCAGATCCCACAAAGCTCCATCTGCCTTCCCGAGCCATTTCCGCTGACACCACAGTGAGCAGGGAGCAGCCCAATGGGTGGTGGCTGGACAGGGAGGGGTAAATGCCATGGTTAGATTGGGGACAGGCAGACAGACAGACCAACTCACCGGGAGCTGAGCAGATCCGTTGGCTGCTGGGACTCAGCGCTGGGAACAGAAAGGTGCCGTGTGGTTAGTGCTGGAGATAAAATCCCCCCTTTTTTGAGGTCCCTCTGCAGGGACAAAAACTGCCTTTAGTAGGAGAAAATTCCTGATTTGTGTGTTGCTGAAGAAGCAAAGCAGGCAGGACATTAGATCTGGGGCAGGGCAGGTTCCTCGCGCACACAGACCTTGGCTGAGCTGGGACCTGCCTTTCCCTTCAGCTCTCTAGAGGGCCAGATCCTCAGCTGGCATAAACCAGCATTGACTCCAGTGGAGCGACACTGATTTACACCAGCTGGGGATCTGGCCCAGTAGCTCTCACACTCAGTGTTTACCCTGGTTCCCAGGGGTTGCTCTCGGTTTTCTTTCCCCCAACCTGCTACGAATTAGCACAGGATTTCCACATACTCACCGAGAAGCAAGAGGCACAGAGACAGGATCATCAGGGCGGTGGTGAGAACCGATCAGGATGGAAAGAGCCCAGCAGCTTCTGTTACTGATGGAGTTGGGAGGGGACAATCCACAGTCACTCCCTGCTCCCACCTGCCCCCTCTGCTGTGTCTGACTTCAGCAGTAGGGAAGCTCCGGTCTCTCTCTCTGCTCAGATCTGCCCCGTCTGCTTCCCCGCATTGGATACTCCAGCCAGCCCGTCTTCCTGCTCCCAGGCCCCTGGGATCAGCAGGGCTCAGGCAGCAGAGACACTGCAGCCTCTCTCTGATCTACTGTTTCTCCTTTCTGAGTCTGATAGTCATCATCGCTCCCAGTTTCCTGCCCCGCACCACCCACCTTCCGTGCTCCGGCCACAGTGTCTCTATTTAGGGCTGCAAGATTGAGAACCGAAGGGGCCTTGTTTTCTTGTTTGAGTCTAAACATATCACTGAGGAAACACCCCCATCCCATCTCACTGCCTGGGGTCTGAGACAGCCCCCTGGCTAAAGGCACAGCTGGGCCAGGGTGAAAGGTCACTGGGTGACTGGGGGTGGGGGAGTTGGGATGTTGGATGAGCCTGAATCTTTTCCCTCAACCCTCCAGTCGCTGGTGAGAAGCACCCAGCTCCCCAAGGGACAAATTCACCTTCTGGGCTTAAGGGGCCATAAATGGGGTCTGGGCCTTGTGCTGGACACTCTGCACAGGGGTGAATTCACCCCCTGAGAGCACTTAACATGGGACTGCACTGGCTTCCCCACCTGCTTAGTCTCCACCTACCCCCTCCTCCACACCCAGCTCCAGCCACTTCTGCAGGCTCTGCCCCGACTGCCCCCACTCCCCATCCTGGTGGGCTGGTGAGTTCGCTAACCCTCCTGAGAGACAGACACCAGGTCCCTTCCCTCTACCCTGGTTCCCTCTCAAGTCACCCCTCACTGCCAGGGAAGGAAGAACAAAAGGCAGTTGAGAAAGAGCCTCCAGAAGTGACCCGTGAGCAGGTGAGGAGCTGGAACCAGTGCAACTAAGCAAGTGGGGGACCAGGGAAAAAGCCAAAGAAATATGTGGGATAGAAATGTAAGGGACTGTTGGCCCCTTACTAAAACTGAGGTGGGTTTTTGGTTAGGTAGCTCCCGGTACCAAGGGGAAGGGTCGATGGAAAATGAGGACCCTGAGACTGACAGTCCTCAGGAGCAATGGAGAGAGGCCAACACTCCAGGTCAGCCTGATTGACAGGGCAGGCAGGCGTATGAGGGAGTCAGGAGGCCAGGAGGGGTCCTGTCCTCCATGTGAGTTGGAATTGCCCTGGGTCAGAGTGGGGCAAAGCCAAGGAGAGAGCAGGACCCTGAGCTGAGCTGGGAGCAGAGCCGCATGAACTAGAACCAGAAAGAAGCAGCTGAGGGAGCAGATCCATGCAAGTGTAAGGGACTGTTGCCCCCTTACTAACATTCAGTGGGGGTGTTTGGTTGCTAGCTCCCAGCACTAAAAGGGGAGGGGTCAATGGGGAATCAGGACCCTGAGACTGACAGTCCCCAGGAACAATGGGGAGAGGCCAATGTTCCAAGTCAGCCTGATTGACAGGGCGGGTAGGGTAATCAGGGAGTCAGGAGGCCAGGGTGGGTCTCCTCCTCCGTGTGAGTTGGGGCAGACAGAGGGGTCAGAAAAGCAGCCACAGAGCCAGAGGCACAGCCCAGGGAGAGCAGATCCTGTGCTGGGAGCAGAGCTGCAGCCACAGAGCCAGGTGTGGTGAGCAACTGGGGCCAGCCAAAGAGGGACCTTGGGCAAAGGGCCCAGTGCAGAAAGACACCCCCAGCCAAGGGTCCTTGCAGGCCAGACTGGGAGGGGGATCTTAACCCGACGGGAGACCAACTCTGGGAAGAAGGGTCCCACCACCCAAAGCCCGGAGGCGTGTGGTCACCACCAGAGCAAGTGTCCAACCTGCAGCATCCCTGCAGCACAGACAGGGCCTGAGAAGGAGGCTTGGGACCTACAAGGAACAGACTGTGAAGTGCCCTCATGTGCAAAGACACTGTTTGTAACGTTCCCTGCCACGGAGCAGGGTGGTGTGTTTCCTTTAACCTTTCCCATTTTTCTTTACTCTTTTCTTTAAATTAATTGTTGATTAAACAACTTGTATTTGCTTTAAATTGTATGATGTGATCAGTGGGTCAGGGAGGTGCCCCGTGCAGAGAGAGTACCCTGGAGTGGGGACACCCTAATCCCTGTCCTGGGTGACCACAGCAGGGTTGGGGGGTCGAACCCCCCAGGAATCCTGGGCCCAGCCTTGTTGAGGTTACGAGGATTCTGCCAGACAGGAGAGTGGAAGGGGAGTCCTCAAGGTCAGGCAGTCCTCTGGGTAAAGGAGGTGGGAGCGAGGACTCAGATCCTTTCGCTAGCCCATTTCATGGGGCTAGTGCAGAATCCAGGCAAGTTCCCCAGAGTAGCGGGACCATTCCCCCACTTACGCTAAGAGAAGCAGCCCAGGGAGCAGATCCATGCTGGGAGGACAGCTGCAGCAACCAGAACCAGAAAGGCCAAAGGAGGTAGAGGAGCACCCGCACTGGGGCTGGGGCTGGAGCTGGGGCAGTCCAGAGCCGAGTGCAGTGAGCAGCTGGAGAGTGTGAGAGGGGGGACACGTAGGCAGAGGGCCCAGCACAGGGAGACGCCACCAGTCAAGAGGCCAGATTGAGGTGGAATCATAACCCTGATGAGGGGGCTGATGCTGGGGAGATGGGTCCTGCCACCTAGAGCCTGAGGCCATGTGGCCACAGCCAGAGCAAAATTCTGACCCATGGCATCCCTGCAGCACAGCCAAGGCATGGGCAGGATCCCCCCAGGATTACAAGGACTTTGCCACACAGGAGAGTGGAAGGGGAGTTCTCAAGGTCAGGCAGGTCTCTGTGTAAAGTGAGTGGGAGCAAAGACTCAGATCCTTACAGTAGCTAATTTCACCGGGGTTGTGTATAACGCAGGAAATTTCCCCACAATATCAGGACCATTCCCTCACTTACAGAAAGAAAGTCTTGTGAACAGACGTTAACACCTCTGGGGGAAGCCAAGTAGCAGAGACCTTCAAGGGAAATCTATCAGGAGTACAAGGCAGAGCAGTTTTTCAGATCAACTTTTCATAGTAATTGATGCAGCAGTGGATTGTCGTGGGGTGATGGCTGGGCACATTTCACCTCTGATATGGAATCAGCTCTGCAGAGCAGCTGGACAGGGGTGCGTGGGGAGCTCAGATGCTCAGGGGATGGTCAGCACTGCTCAGGTGAGGGTCAGAGGAGCAGAGTTTGACACCACCTGTCATAAGCAGTGCCCAGAAAACGCCAGTGTGGAAAAGGGTAAATATTTGTGGCAAGTTTTTTAAAATGATGGTTTCAAAACCTTTTGTGAAAAATATTTTTCCCATCTCTTGGTGGCAAAATGGTAAAAATGGAGGGAGGGGAAATCCAAAACCTGAAAACTTTTTTAAAATTCCCTGAAAAAATAGGTTATTTAAATGTAAATTTTTATTTTTTCTTATTTTAATTTTCCAGTATTGTTTTTACAAAACCCCCAAACAGTTTTAACTTTGTCTTTGAAAAAACTGAAACTGGAAAAAATGGAAATGTTTGATAAAATCTGTCCTTTTCAAAATCTGTCATTTTTAGATGAGAACATTGTGGTGGCTCTGTCCAGAGTGATCCCCGGGGCTGTGGGTGAGGCTGAGCTGCTGGCACTGTTGGGTGGCAGCTGGGCCCTGCTTGTAGCTCAGACAATGCTGCCCAGAAAGGGCCTGATCTAAAACCCCTTGTGTCACAGACTCACAGATCGTGCCCGCTCTTGGCCCCATGCGGGAACCCCTTTCAGTGCGACAGCCCTTCCCGGGATCCACTCTCTCTCGGGGTCAGGCCTCTCACCTCCTGGAGCCGCACCTCTCTGAGCCTTAGCACATCTGCCTCTGCCGTGGGCCCCCTCAGGGAGTCCACTCGCTCTGGACCCTCGGGGCCTCCACCCCCCGAAGGGGTTGATGCAACCCTGTTCTCTAGACTGGAGTGATTCTCAGCCAGCGGAAAACAAGAGGGTTTATTGAGCATTGAACACAGAACAGGAAACTCTCAGGGCCTCAATCCTGGCCTCCCTCGGCCCAGTACATCCTAGTCTCCCCTGCAGCCAGGTGGGCTCTGCCTGCTCCCCCTCTCCAGCCCCAAAGTCCCCCTGCTTCCCAGCTGGGCATCTGATATCACCGGCCCCAAGCCCCGCCTCTGTCCATTGTCTTCTCACCAGGTAAACAGAGTCGCCTGGGCCTCCTCTCCTCTCTTCTTTCCTCTGGCCTCTCTGGCTGGAACCGGCTGGTTAGGTCACCCAGGTCCTCTTTTTACAGCCAATTGTCCTCCCACTGGCCAGAACCGCTGTAACTCCTGAGCTGGGTCCTCGGGTCGTCAGGTCACCAGTTGCTGGGGTCTCCATCCTCCAGGCCATTGGCTGGGGTCCCAAGTTCCCTCTCCAGTCCTCTGTAACAACAGACTCCCTCTTCCCTCACCTCGTTAAACCAGTAACACCCAGGGAAACTGCATCCCACCCCTCTGCATGCAAACCATTGGAAAAACAAGGAAAACACAAGAAAATCCCCCACTTCATCACACCTTGGTGTCAATGGAAAGGCTCCACTGACTTCACTGGCCTGGTGGTCAGGCCGCTGTGTAAGAGGGTCAGTAAGAGATCCCAGCCCAGACCATCCGAAGCAACAGGCAAAGTCTCCACCATGGACGGGTGAAGGGAAGATTGGTGACGAGATCATGAACAGCGCATAAGGGGAACATATGAAGAAGGGGGACTCACTTCCCTCACCCCGCCAGAGCTCCAAATGCAGCTGATAAATGAAGCAAGAGCATCCACAGAGTGAGTTCCTCCTGCTGCACAGACCCCGCAGCTGCCTCACTGCACAGACTGTGAAAGGAGCAGAGAGACGACTCCACACAGGGAAGAAATGACCAGGTCTCCTCTCTATGCTGGTGCTTTAACAGACACCTGAAAGGCATCAGGTGCATAGAGCCTGCAATAGAGAGAGAGACTGACAGATAGATTGATGGATAGAGAGACAGAGAAATAGACAGAGGATGTATATGGGGGTAGTGCTTGGTTTAGCTCATTGTTAAGCACGGAGACCAAGAGTTTCAAAACTGGTAGTGATTTTGGGGGCCTGATTTAAGACACCTTAAAGGGGCTGATTTCCAGCAGGTGGGGTTCAGTGCAGTCTGTCACCCCATAAGCTGTCTCACGTTGGGTTCCCAAAATCAGTGGAGCTTTTGGAAGGTTTGTCCAGAAGTGCTTGTGCCAGTTATGCATGTGCCGAATCTGTATGTGAGCCCAGCTGTGGGGTGTGAGGGGATAAGTGCCCACAGCCCATTCTATACTTGTCCCTCGGGCAGACTGCAGTCAAGGGTGATCAGTGCCAGTTGTGATGGAGATTTTGTGATAAAACTCCTCTGGCACAACCACACTGCGCGGACACTGAGTGGCCAGTCCAGTTCTCAGCTGCTCCAACCTTCCCTGCAGGGTGAATATTTATCATTTCCTACCAAGCTGTGTGAAAGCTGTGGGCACCCTGACATGTTCCCAAAGCAGATGGACTTGACCCAGCACCTGCCCCTGAAACACAACCCCTGCTGCTATCGGTCACGAGGTTATTATATGGAGGGTCATGAGCCGTCAGCCTCCACCCCAAACCCAGCTTTGCATCCAGTATTTACAATGGTGTTAAATACATTACAAAGTGTTTTTAACTTTTACGGTGGGGTCACACTCAGAGGCTCGCTATGTGAAATGGGAAGTTATCTGGTATCAGCTAAGGGGTGAATTTATACTGTCCAGTTACACCAGTGTAAGTCCCTGTGCACTTCTGTGACTGGCATAAGAGACCCTTTTTCTGATTTATCTTATCTTGTGTGAAAGCAATATTAACAATAAGCTGTACATTGCAGTGGGGGAAGTTTAGGTTTGATATTAGGAAAAACTTTTTCACTAGGAGGGTGGTGAAGCATGGGAATAGGTTACCAAAGGAGGTGGTGGAACCTCCATCCTTAGAGGTTTTTAAGGTCAGGCTTGACAAAGCCCTGTCTGGGATGATTTAGTTGGGAATTGGTCCTGCTTTGAGCAGGGGATTGGACTAGATAGCTCCTGAGGTCCCTTCCAACCCTGAGATTCAATGATTCTCTGATAACTATGAGGGTAATTAACCATGGGAAAAACTTACCAAGGGCTGTGGTGGATTCTCCATTACCGGCAATGTTTAGATGAAGGGTGGATGTTTTTCTCAAAGAGAAGCTCCAGCTCAAGCAGGGATTATTTGGGGGCAGTTCTCTGGCCTGTGTTATACAGGAGATCAGACTATGTGATCACAATGTTCCCTTCTGGCCGCCTTAGAATCTATGAATGAACCTGACAAAGGCTCTGAATCCACAATAAGAGTGTCCCGTGGGAGTTACATCAGCAAAGCTAAAGCGGTGTAATTACACTGGTAAGTTTCACTGTGTACAGAGAAGCGCTGGCATAAAATGCTCTTCCCATCAATGCTCTCCGTTTCCTTCTACATCCCCTGTCACTGGAGTATCTGACCCCTCAAAATCATTAATGGGATTTATCCTCAGACACTCCTGAAGTTCATCCTCCTTTCACAGATGTGGGGACTGAGGCACAGAGAGAGACTAAGTGACTGAGCTTGGGGCACACAGGAGACTGCAGCTGAGTCAGGGGTTGAACCCAGGGCTCTTGAGCACCAGTCCACTACCCTGGCCACTAGATAGTCCTTGTTCCCCACAGCCCCCAACCCTCCCAAAAGCCTGGGTGACAATGACTAGCCTGGTACCTGCCTAGAAGGCCAGTGACCCTGGGCTATTTCATCCAATGAGGGGAAGAGCCTGGATGGGACAGAGCTGGGAAACAGGGAAAATGTCAGAGACACAAGCTGGCAAATCTGCCCCAGGGGATTGAACTGATCTCACAGACAGTCCCACTCGCTGTTGCTTCTGGGCTAGATCCTGTCTCCCTCTCCTGGCCAAAACCCCAGGTCTGCCAGTGTAGAATTAGACCCCTGTCCCCGCCCTGCAGGGGATATTGATGGTGTCAGATACTGGAGGACTAGAGAGCAACTGGCTGCTGCTGAGCAACTCTCTGCACACCCAGTCCAGGTGCTCTGTGCGGCTGCGCAGGGAGGAAACCACAGCACGAGCTGACAGTGCCCTGAGCATCTGCAGAGAATCCCCTGCAGACACCTCTGCCGCCACCCAGCAGTGAGCTCTCCCCAGCCTGACCACGAGCTAGCAGCCCAGCAGGGTGGGGGGGGGGTGTCACATGCTGTGATGTGGGATTGAATAACTCACTCACACGGTGTTATTTTTGTCCTCACACGTTAACCCGCTTGATTCTCACTCTCTCTCCAGTTAGTCTGTTCTCATGAGGTTTCCAAGGCAGTTTATTTTCATAGTCGCACATTTAAAGTCCAGAAGGGACCAATGGGACCATTTAGTCAGAGCGTCTGCACAGCCCAGGCCAGAGAGTCTCCCCCAGGGATCCCTGCATTGAGCTGCTCACTTCTGGCTGAGCTAGAGCCTGTGTGGTAGAAAGAGACGTCCCCTCTTGGTTTAAAGACTCCAAACCAGCTCATATTCTAAACACTAAGGTGACTGTGGCTGAGCAGTGCAAGAGAGGACCAGGGGAAGGGAGATGCTGGACTGGGACAGAGATAGAGATAGCCCCAAGACACACAGTTAGGATCTAAACTCCCCCAAACTCCTGGTGTGGGGACTGTCCCTCTGAGACTAAAACCACAATAGGTACCAGGAAGGATGATTTTCCGTTTTCAGATGCCAAAACTGACATTTCCCTCCCAGTTTTCAGGTTTTCAGTTTCTAGATGAAAAGTTAAACTTTTATTGCTGAAACTTTCAAGGGAAATTCATCTAAATTTTCCACAGGAATATCCATTTTCTGCCCCACCCCGGAGTGCATCATGTTTAAGTCCTCACTGGCTGCAGGTGAAACCTGCCAATACTCTATTCTGCCCTCTGTGACCTCCTAGATCATCATCATGTTCCCATTACACCTCTGGCACTTAGGGCAGTGACCAAGCTCCTCCACTCCTGTCTGTTTCTGGCAAGTCTTGCAATAGTTTCCTAGCTGCTCCACAGGTTTTTCAGCTCGGCTTCCACAGCTCTTCACCATGATGTTTTCAGGTGGCCTCATTTTCGCTTGTCTTCAGGTGTCCATCTTATTGCTACTCTGGTGATGGAATCAGTTCCCATCTGAAGCACATGGCCAATCCATCTCCAATACCTCTTGGTAACGATGGTGCTCAGCTCCTCTTGGCTGCATTGTGTGAATGGATTTTGGTCTGAGATTGTTCTGGGCCAGAAGCTACAGAGGATTTTTCTGAAGCAGGTTGTATGGAATGAAGACAGTTTGGACATGTCCAGAGGCGGCTCTAGGCACCAGCAAAACAAGTAGGTGCTTGGGGCAGCCCATTTGCAGGGGCGGCAGCCAGAAGGGATCCAGCCTGGGAGCTGAGACCCAACAGGGGGCCCTGGGAGCTGTAGTTCCTCGGTTAGCTCCCTGCCTATAGAGCCAGCCCTGGAGCAGGGAAAGAACTACATTTCCCAGCATTCCCTTGGCTGCTATCAACAGGAAAGGAAGGGGGAGGGAGTATGCTATCTGAAACCTGATGCTGCAGCTTGCTGTGAATGGAGAGCTCACTGCTAGAGCGGGGTGGCACTGTGAATGGGGAACAAGTGTGCCCAAGGACTAGGCTTTGGCCCAGATATCCCCTTCAGAAGACATCCCCAGACTGGCTTAGGGATACTGGTGTGACCTCACCTTGCAGCCCCCAAAGAAGGAATTGGGTGGACTAAATGGACAGTGCCCCTCTCTATCTGAAGCCTAGCAAGGGAGGTATGTGTATCCCACTAGAATTTAAAATGAAAAGTAAGGGAGGGGAGGCTCTACTGGACCTGGGCAGCTTTAGATACAGTACCAGGCACGTAGGAGGATTTCCACTTCTGAGCCATGGAAGCAGAAATTGACTTTTCCTTTCCAGATTTAGCTAATATTCAGAAAGGGAATCTAGCACCCGCCTTCCAGATTTGAACACCTCAAAATTCAGGAGTGCTCAAGCTCAATCTGGGCAGCTGTTACTTCATTTCTCCCAAATCAAATATACGGATCCACTGTAACTTGCTGTAGAAAAAGTAGGATAAAATTGAGCAAGAAATGCTTCCCAGTGGTTTTTAGGACTGGAATTGCTATTTTCAACAGCCATTGCCTTTTTTTTTTTAATTTGTTTAAAAGGAAGACAGTGATATTGCATTGGCAAATTCCCCATAGAAACAAAGAGTGGAACAAAAGAGTAATAAAGGCACCTCAACTTTTTCTCATTTATGTAGGACAGTCTTACAATATGCATCCAGATATCCTCCAGTCACACAAGCTGAAAATTGTTCCACTTTACTGCAGCAGTGTAACCATTTGGGAACCAGTCCTGTCTGTGTTCTGTGCACATCCAAAATTCCTGCTGAATGACCCACCCTGAGAGCGAGTTACCAGTGACCCAGGGCTGGGGTAGAAGGGGGTGTGTGGGTGGGGGGGCACTGGGGGGGAAGGGCGGAGCCCAGAGCTGAGGCAGCATGGGGTGTGTTAGGGGGAGAGCCCAGGGCTGGGGCGGCAGGGGGGTGCGGGTGAGGGGGGAGAGCCCAGGGCTGGGGTGGGGGCAGCCACATTTTTTTTGCTTGGGGCAGCAAAAAACCTAGAGCTGGCCCTGGCTCTTGGGGATCAGAACCAGGCTTCCCTGGAAAACAAGAGACGGAGAGAAGGAGCCACAGAGACACCATCTGTGCCAGAAATATCACAGTGTGAGAGGTTCTTCAATCCCACATCACAGCGTGTGACACCCCCTCTCTCCCCTGCCCTACTGGGCTGCTAGCTCAGGGTCTGGCCTGGGGAGAGCTCACTGCTGGGCGGGGGAAGAGGAGGCTGCACAGGAGACTCTGCAGATGCTCAGGGTGCTGTCAGCTCATCATGTGGTTCCCTCTCTGCACAGAGCAGCTGGACTGTGTGTGCAGAGAGTCGCTGAGCAGAAGCCGCTGCTCTCACACCAACTCTCCTCTCCCTTCCCTCTCCTGAGCAGCAGCTGGTCACTCTCGAGTCCTGCAGTGTCTAATTCTGCCCGGGGGTTGGGCCGGGGGAGGGAGGCAGGATTCAGCCCAGGGTCCTGGTGCAGCAGGAGTGGGACACTCTGTGAGATCAATGAAGCCCCTGCAGCCTATTTCCCAGTCTGTATCTCTGACACTTGCCCTGTGTTTTGGGCCCATCCCAAGCAGGATCTCCCCACTCTGGGACACAAACAGCCCCTGTGCGTTGGCTTCCAGGGCGAGAAGGGACATTTGCTCAGCCAGTCTAACTCCTGGACAGCCCAGAGACTCCTCCAGCCCCCTGCATTGAGCCAATAGCTCATGTGGGACCAAAGCCTCTCCCAGGAAGGCCTCCAGCCTGGCTCTGACACCGTTAGGGATGGAGAATCCCCCCTGCCCTCAGTGATTTGTCCCGGGGTTAATCACCCACATGGATAGAAATTGGGGCCTGTTTCTCACTGGGACGTGTCTGGCATCAGCTGGGCCCAGGCTCCCCAAGGCTCAGCCTGTTCCCAGCGTTAGAGGGGGAGGGACGTGAGGGGGGAGGGTTTGTGGGAGGTGGGAGCTTTGGGTGAATAGCCCCAAGTCACTGGAGCCCTGGGCTGTGGGCTCAGCTCTGATGTTACATTGTCAGCCCTGGAGCTCACAAGGGGGGCTGGACAGGTGGGGACTGGCTGCCCCAAGCACCCCCATGAGGGAGCAGCGGGTGCCCAGCTTCCCTAACGCCTGGGGACAGGATGGCGCCACCTCCCCGGAGTCAGCAGCGTGTGGCACCGAGGTGAGGGCTGAGAACTCCTCAGGTGACACACGGCCACAGTCACCGTCCCGGCAGTGACCTCCCAGCGCCCGTGCAGGGCACGGCTCACACACAAGGGCAGGCGGTTTGGGCGCTGCCTGGCCCCACTCTGCACAGAGAAGGAGCTGCCCTTTCTGCCCTGCTCCGGGTCCTTCAGTGCCTGAGGCCAGATTCAGGAGCCCAGCGATGCAGACGGTCGCCTTGTGTGACTGACAGAGTATGCAAGGGAGTGACGTGCCTAACTCCCATTGGCTGCCAACAGGAGTCAGGTGCCCGGCCTGCCCAGGAGCTCTAGTGAATCCCACTATGCGCCTGGCTGCAGCACTAGGTGCCTAAATATCTTTGTCACGCTGGCCCCTGGTGCAGAGAGGCAGCGTGGCCTAGTGATCAGACCACTGGCTTGGGAATCAGGTGTTCTGACTCCTCTTCTTGGCTCTGCCTTGCTGGGTGACCTTGAGCCAGTGATATTCCCACCTCCCATGCCTCAGTTTCCCCATCTGTTTCCCTCCTGCGTAAAGCACTTTCACATCTCTGGATGAGCGAGGTATCATTATTGTTAAACCCTCCAGCCAGACCAGGCCTGTGCTCCCCTCTGTTACTAAACCAGGGGAGTGTTTTTACTGATGTATTTGATGTGTGTTTGATTCTCAGGCTTCCGGCACTAAATAAAGACGCTGTGGCCGTGGGGTATATGTGTACGGGACAGGAAACGGGGAGCAGTGACGATGAGACATGAGGACAGGACAGGGCAGAGCAGAGAGGGGACGGAACATCCCTGCTGCCTCAGCCATAGGGCCCTGACGGGGATTCAGACAGAGACAGTGTCTGGGTTCACAGCCCAGCCCTGAGGGGCTGATGGAGATGGGAGAAGGTCCTTCTGACCTGAGCCCTAAGACAGAGCACGGGGGAGACGGGGGAGGTTGTGGTCTCCGCTCAGTGTGAGGAGCAGAGGGGGCAGGAGTCACCGCAGATTGTCCCCTCCTGACCCTGTCAACAGCAGAAGCCGCTGGACTGTTACCATCCTGATCCAGTCCTGCCCACTGTCCTGATGCTCCTGTCTCTGTGCCTCTTGCTGCCCAGTGAGTATCTGGGACCCCTGTGCGAATTCATAGGACGTTGGGAGGAAACAGAACCGAGAGCAGCCCCTGGCCCTGACTGTCGGCAAATCCCCTTCAGTGGCAGAGAGGTTTGTGCCATTGTGATGTTTGAGGGAGTGGGACTGTCCCAAACCAGCACAGGGCCAGCACTCGGTGCTGGGGACGAGACGGGGCTAGCAGTCAGCACACGCTGGGGTTACAGATAGCCCAGAGCAGAGAACTTCTCCCAGCTTCCCTGCACTGAGCCGAGTCACTAAAGCATCCCCCAGAAAGGCCTCCGTCCTGGCTGTGACTCCCCCACTTCCCTGGGGAGCTGGTGCCGGGGGTTAATCCCCTGCACAGGGAGAAACTGCTGCCTCCTTTCTCACTGGAGTTTGCCCAGACTCTGCGTCCAGCCCCTGGGAGTGGTTCTGCCTGTCTCTGCTGCACTGAGGAGCCTGTCAGCACCTGGGGTTTTCTCCCCGGAAAGGAGCTTGGACACCGTGACCAGCCCAGCTGTCTGACCAGCTCCACACACAGAGCTCCCCTGGCCTCTCCTGTGAGGCCTCTTCTCCAGCCCTCACAGGATTTTTCCAACAGCCTTTTGAACTGGGGCTCCCAGAACCAGGCACGGGATCCAGCATCATCCTCACCAAGGCTGCACGCCAGGGGAAATCCCCTCCCTGCTCCCTGCCCCCTCATTACACAGCCCAGGGTTGCATCAGTCTTGTTCCCCAGCAGCGCCCTGGGTGCTCATGCCGAATTACTTGTCCCCTGAGGCCCCTAAATCCTTTCCTGGGTCCCTGCTTTCCCAGCCCACACCCCAGGCTGCAGGTCTGGCCGGCGTTCCTTGTTGGGAGCTGTGACCTGGCATTTGGCTGTATTCAACCCCCTGGTGTGTCACTGGGCCCAGCTCCCCACGCCAGGCACATGGAGTCAGGATGGGCTGGGCTCAGGGCAGGAAGCTCATGGGGCGTCAGCTCAGCCTGGAGGCAGAGAGAGCAGGGAGGCCCATTGCCATTGGCGGATGGAGGATTATCGGGGTCCAGCCCCAGGGCTCCTTGTTACCGACTGGCCAGAGACACTGAGCTGGGATCCAGGCTGGGATCCGGTTCTGGAATCCCCCAGAATTCAGGGGTTCTAGGTCTGGGTCTCTGGGTCAGACGCTTTATAGAGCCAGGTCCAAGTCACACAACTTGGATCCAACCCCAGATCTGTGTTTTTGGGAGAGGACCCAGGGGTCAGGACTCTGCACAATACCTGGCACAGCCTCATGTAGCTGGCGGGGGTGCCCCGGTGGGACGGGAGGAGCTGGAACTGGGGCCTGTGCTCATATGGGGAGCAGAGATCCCATCAGCTTTTCAGGGTGTCTCACAGCAGGGGAGAGTCTAGCTCGGTATTGAACACACGGCACCTTTCTGTTCCCAGCGCTGAGTCCCAGCAGCCAGGAGATCTGCTCAACTCCCGGTGAGTCCCTCTGTCTGTGCTCAATCTACCCATGGCATTTACCCCTCTGTCTCCAAGGCATCCAGCCACACCCCTTGGGCATCTCCTTGCTCAGTGCGGTGCCAGCGGACGGGACTGTGTGGGATCCGAGCAGGGTGAACAAGTCTCCTGACCATCCCCTCCCAGCCATGTTGCCTCTCAGCTCTGCTCTGTCCAGGAGTCAGCATGAGACGTGGCTGAGAGAGTCACGTCCACAACCCATCCCACCCCCGGGGCACTGGCCCTGCGAAGCAGAGAACGCCACAGCTTTGACCCCAAGGGATTTACCTTCCCATGGCCCCAGCTCCCAGCCCCTTGCCTGTCTCCTGGCTGTACTGCCCCAGCTGCGTCAGCGAGGTGCCTGCACTGGGGCCTCTTGGTCTAGGAGAGTGCGCAGCGCCAGAGAATGGCAACCCAGCCCAGCCGAGCCCTTAGGCTCTTACACAACCCAAATTAACACACTTGATAAAGCTTCTGGTCACCAGAGAGAGCTTGTCCCTCCATCGGCCCAGCTGGGCTGGAATGAGAGCCAAAATCTGAGACATGGTACAGACCCACCTGCCGTTTACCTCCTGCCCCACCCACAGTGCTGGGCACCACTGACAGCTCTAACCCATTCCCCCTTCCCAGGTGCTCTCCGGGGCCCCACCCTCTACCTGAGCCAGACGTCCTCCCGGCCAGGGGACTTCGTGCTGCTCCAGTGCTCCGTGTTCTCCAGGGACCAGGCCATCCGCGTCATCTTCTGCAAGGACGGGGAGGAGGTTTCATCCCGGAGGGGCATATTGCGAAAAGTTACCTACGACTATGACCATGTGGTGTCCGGGGGTAGCACCGGGAATTATTCCTGTGGGTACGAGGTCAAGGACAGCGATAAACGGGTGATCAGATCCCAGCTCAGCCCTGCCCAGCACCTCAGTGTCACTGGTAAGGCCAGTGTGTGTGTGAATGTGTGTGTGTGTGTCCCATCTCAGCCTTGCTCAGCAACTCAGCGTCATGGGAAAGAGCGGTGAACGACACAGTGAGAACAATTAGATGAAACCCCCCTAAAAATCCAAATGCTGAAATTTATCCATTTTCAAAACCTGAAATCAAAAATTTCTAATAAAACATCTTTGTTCAAAGCTTGTTACAGAAAACCACCCCCGCCCCCTGCCCCATGTTTCACCCATCTCAGCTCAGACGGCTCAGCCCTGGCAGCTGGGAGATGGGAACATCATAGAAATGTCAGGCTGGACGGGACCTCAAGAACTCATCAAGACCAGTCCTCAACACTGAGGCAGGACCAAGTAAACCTAGATCATCCCTGACAGGGGTTTGTCCAACCTGTTCTTAATAATCTCTGACAATGGGGATTCCGCAGCCTGCCTTGGATGCCTGTTCCAGAGCTTAACTTCCATTGTCATTAGGAAGTTTTTCTTACTATGGAACCTAAACCTCCCTTGCTGCAGATTAAGCCCATTACTTCTTGTCCTACCTTCAGAGGGCACTGACAGCAATTGATCTCCATCCTCTTTATAACAGTGCGACATGTATTTGGAGACTGTTATCAGGTTCCCCCCCTCAGCCTTCTTTTCTCAAGACTAAACATGCCCAGTGCTTTTAACCTTTCCTCCTAGGTCAGGTTTTCTAAACCTTTGATAATTTTGTTGCTCTTCTCTGGACTCTCTCCAATTTGTCCACAACTTTCCTAAAGTGTCACACTCAGAACTGGACCCTGTACTCCAGCTGAGGCCTCACCAATGCGGTGCAGAGCAGGACAATGACCTCCCGTGTCTTACGTACAACGTTAGCCCTTTTCACAACTACCTCGCACTGCTGACAGATTCAGTGTGTGACCCACTCTAACCCCAGGCCCCTTTCAGCAGCACGGCCACCAGCCAGGTATTGCCCATGGTGTAGATGTGCTAGGGCAGCGTATGGGCCTGGAGTGGGGCCATGCTCTGCTCTGATCTCTTGTGTATTTGTTGCCTAGGTGATGACTCCAGCAGCGGCAGTATCGGGGGTTCCTCCTCCCCACAAGGTAAATGCTTCTGAAGCGTTTCTTTATTCTGGGGACTGTATTTAGGGAAACATAGGTCCTGTGCTGGTCAGCCCCCAGTCTGAGTGTGATCGCCGTAGCGATGGATGTAGAGGAAATACACAACCATACAACAGGGTGACGGGCTCATCCAATCCGGCACATTCTCCCTGCAGCTCTCCCAGGCTTTAACCAGCATTGCTGAGCCGGACAACATCTTTGCAAGACAGGAAAATGGCTCTTTCAAAGGGGGAATCCCAAACCCTTCTGATGGTGAAGTTTACTCTAGAGTTCACAGACTCCCTCTGCTCAACCGGCAGTCAGCGAATTATTTCCTCCCTCTGCATTTGGTGATGATCTGGCAGCAGGCACCAGACGCATCATTACTCTTGGGCTCACAGGTTGTGTCTCTCTGTGTAATTAGCTATTTACGCTCTGTGCTCCAGTATCGGAACAGAGGTGTCACAAACAGCATGTGGGCAAACCCCTCGTTCAGGAATCTCAGCCCAGCGCCAGAGCCTGGTTCCCAGGCAGCAACCGGCAGAACCCCAACCTGGCTGTTTGCCCCAGCTCCCCGCAAAGCATTTGTATCAGCAAAACAACCCACCCTCTCCTGAGGACACAGCTGGTGCCAAGGCCTCATGCTGCCCTCTGCCCAGGGCGGGGTCACCCCTGTGGTGAACTGCCAGCCACACTGGAGAGGGGCGATAGGCCCTGGGCTGCTGCATCTGTCGCTGGCTCTTGTGTGAGGCCTTTGCACAGAATCCTGGTGCAGCCTGAGAAAACTGGGGCAAGAGTGACCCTGTGTTGGGGGAAAGGGAGGAGCCTCCCCAACAACCTCCCATCAGAGGAACATGCCCCCCTGCAACATGATCCCCACCATTAGATATATTCTTAAGGCTTCCAGGAGTTCACACGGGGTCCCCTTTACACAGAAGCTGCCCTGTGTCTAGTGCTGGCACTGCAGTCCCACATTCTGCTTTGCACACGGCCATCACCATGTCTCTTTCCATGTTGCAGGGCCAGACATGTTGTCCATCACCATCTGGGCTGCCCGCTGCACCCTGGTTTTTCTCCTCCTGGTGTCTGCGCCTGTCATCACCTTCATGCTGGAGAAATGGGACCTGCCCCAGCCTGTGGGGCTGAAGGAGACTCGTGGCGGGAGCATCAGTATTTTGTGGGGGGAGGCAATGTGGGATCTCCAGTGACCAGCTGTGAGGAGGGAGGATGAGGAGGGGGCTGGGGAGATACCAGTGACCAGCTCTGAGTGAGTGTTGGGGAGACGCCATTGGTCACTGCTGCAGAATAGGCCCCTGTGGTAACAGTCTTTGCCCAGGTAACTCCTCCAGCCTCCTTCAGTCCCCCTCCCTTCCCCCATCAGGGACATTGTCAGTCACTGACTAGACTTGCCAACTTTCTATTGTCTAAAAACCAGACCCCTGAGGCCTCGCCCCTGCCTGCCTCTTCCCCCAAGGCCCTGCCCCTTCTCCGCCTCTTCCCAGGCCCTGTCCCCTGCTTGCTCTTCTCCTGCCTCCCCCCATCGCTCTCTGTTCTCCCCAACATTCCTCCTCTCTGGATCGTCTCCTGCCCCCTTCCCTGCTGGGCTCCCTCTGCTCTGGGGAAGGGCAGGGAGCTGCTGGGGATTGGTGTAGGTTGATGACCTGGCGCCTCACCCCCTCTCCCAGTAACTGGACCTTCTGGGTCTGGTCCGTGCACCAAACTGGACACTGGTAGGTCCCCTTTTTGACTGGACATTCTGGAAAATAACCAGGCATCTGGCATTGGCAACCCCCTGCCCTGCAGCCCCCAGACCTCTGCTCACTCCCAGCCAGGCCAGGGCCATGTCAAGCTCTGTCAGATCTTAGCTCTGTCATTAACTATCCCAACCAGACAGCCCAGCCCAGCTCCTTCTTTCTATACAAATAATCCCTCCTGCAGAGGGGCTGTAAATTTGGAGAGGGAGGATGAGCTAATGGTTAAGGCATCAAGATAACACTTCTAGAAGTTTGGGATTCAATTCCAAGCTCTGCCACAGAATCCTTAGGCCTGTCACTTCCTCTCCCTGGTCCTCAGCTCCCCATCTGTGAAATGGGGATAGTAATTTTGCCTTGTCTCACAGGAGAATTTTCAAAGCCCCTAAGGGATTTAGGAGCACGAATGCATGATCATGCTCTGTGCCCATTGCCTTGTGCTCCTAAGTCCCTCAGGTCTATTTTCACTTTGAGGTAAACTTGAAAAAGTCTCTCCTGCACTGGAGTACGAGTGTCCCTAGCGGGAGTTATCCCGAGATAGCTGCAGTGGTTTAGCTAGGCCAGCATAGTTTTGCTGGTCAATTTCCCATGCAGAAGCCGTTAGTGTCTGTGCAGCACCCAGCGCAAAAGGACCTTGCCCTTGGCTGGGGTTTCCGGGGTTGCTGTAATGTATATAATCAACCGGAAAATTTCTCTCTCCCGCTGTCTGGTTCTGTTCCTTCAGTTCTAACCCCACTCTGACATTCCCCAACCAGCAGGGAATCTCATGACAGCCTCAGCTAAAAACAGCGCTCATAGGGCCATGGTTGCAACCCTCCAGTCTCAGCCAGAAATGAAATGGGATATGGGGCCTTTCCAATAGAGGGGACTCAGGCTCTGATCCAGTCCCAGGTTGGGGGAACTGGCTGGCATGTGCGATGAGACACAAACTGTACAATCAATACCCCACAGAGTCCATCACTGGCTAAAGATTATTACCCAGGTTTTGTTTTATTAAAACTCACTCAAAACCACAGTATATCCATCATCCCTTCCATTGTCAAAACACAAATCTCTTTAATGCAACCCAAGCTCTGGTTTAACTACGGATGCACCATAATCCAGACAGATTCCAGCCACTGGTTATGTTTTGCTTCCATGGCCAAAGGTGTCACTTCCATGCATGCACAAGACATGAGACTTGCCATTGCAGAGGGTGGGAAGAAGGATCTTGGGGCTAACGCTCAGGGCTTGGTGCATTACTGGGTTTCATTCCCAGCTGTGGTACTGACTCACCTTGTGAGCTTTGGTAAGTCCTGCTCCTGTCTGGGTGCCCAAATTTACACATCTAACACCAGGGCAAGTAACATTTGTGTGCTTCAGACGGGTGTTAACAACCAAGGCAAATCTGAAAGCAGACACGGAAATGAAAACAAACCATTTTGTCCAGGGAGATTGAAGTGTTCTCCTACTGGTGTTTATATGTTACCATTCCTGATGTCTGATTTGTGTCCATTTATCCTTTTACGTAGCAACTACACACCACACCACAGAAACACCAACCAAGGAACCAGTCCCTGTAACAATCTCCGCTGCCTGAACAATCCCCGTTGCCTTCTCTGTCCCCATATCTACTCTAGTGACACCATCATAGGACTCAATCACATCAGCCTCACCATCAGGGGCTCATTCATCTGCACATCTACTAATGTGATATATGCCATCATGTGCCAGCAATGCCCCTCTGCCATGTACATTGGCCAAACCGGACAGTCTCTATGTAAAAGGATAAATGGACACAAATCGGACCTCAGGAATGGTAACATACAAAAGTAGGAGAACACTTCAATCTTCCTGGACATTCAATAATAGATTGAAAAGTAGCCGTACTTCAACAAAAAAGTTCAAAAAAAGACTTCAGAGAGAAACTGCTGAGCTACAATTCATTTGCAAATTTAACACCATCAATTTGGGCTTGAATAGGGACTGGGAGTGGCTGGCTCACTACAAAAGCAATTTTCCGTCTCTTGATATTGACACTCAATCATCAATTATTAGGAGTGGACCACATCCACCCTGATTGAACTGGCCTTTAACATTGGTTCTCCACTTTTAAGGTAACTCGCTTCTCTTCATGTGCCAATATATATTTATGCCTGTATCTGTAATTTTCACTCCATGCATCTCAGGAAGTGGGTTTTTTACCCATGAAAGCTTATGCCCAAATAAATCTGTTAGTCTTTAAGGTGCCACCAGACTCCTCATTGTTTTTGTGGATACAGATTAACACAGCTACCTCTCTGATACTTGTTAAACTATGAAAACAGACAACAGCGTTAGAGTCACTACACATAAGTCTGTCTAGAAGTCTTGTGAGATCCATAAACTTCACACCTGGCAGGCAAGTCACCATGTGGTTCTCCTGGTCATTGCGAACCCAGCTATCTATGTTTCTGTAAGCAGAGTCAGGATGAGCTCTACCCTGACATCTGGTGGTGAATTATGGCGAGTGTGGAAAAGAATTTCAGGGGCTGATCGTGTTTGCATAGGCACAATCACCCTGCCTAGCATAGCCCACGGCAGCCTAAAATGGTTACTTTGACAGCTGTGGGATCCCCAATTTCTTTGTTATTGGGGCAGGAGGAATAAAGTGTTGTCACCCTGATTATGCGAATGAGGAACTATCAAACTGTTTTATGACAGAGAGTCTCGCCATCAATTAAGTAGAACTCGCTAGACAAGAGGCATGGGTGCCAAAACCCAGTGAATTAAGAGAGATTGGGGTAACCATTTTAGGCTGCTGTAGGCTATGCTAGGCAAGGTGGGTGTGCCTATAAAAACATGATGAGCCTCTGAAATTCTTTTCCACACTTGCCATAATTCACCAGCAGATGTCATGAATTCTTAAGGCTACCTTGGGTTTTGGGGCAGGGGAGCTGCCTCATGATTTTTGTACATTTTGGGTTGGCAATTGAATCTCTGAACAGAGCTGAGAGGACTTGGGAGCTGAGCTGTCGATATAAAGAATCAGGGGGCAGGAATACAGAGTTTGGGTATTTCCCCACAATTTTATTCAGAAGAAACTTTTTTTCCAAAAGGCAAACAGGCAGCATTTGCCCTAAGAATATTCCAGTGTCCTACAGCACTTTGGGTGCTGTGCATTGTCCTGCTGTGGCCCCAGAGAAGGTCCCACACTTCCTTGCTGCATGGCCCCTTTGGAGATTCTGTGATGTGGCTGCGCACTGACGAGTCCTGCATTTCAGCAAGTGGGGCATTAACGACATCTGTCCCTCTGCAGAGCGATGGTCGCGTATGTCGGTGTCTCTTCTCTCTGGGGTGGTGGATGCTTTAAGATAAACACAGTAATGTTACTTTTCTGTTAAGCCACCCTGAAGCCAAAGAAATGAAGCTGGAAAATGTCCATCTGACAGCACTGCTGTATGTACATCAGGGGCTGTTCTAATGGGCATCTAGGCTGGGAAAAACCAGCAGCCCCACTTCCTATTAACCCCTGTGAGGCAGCCAGCTCAGATTTTCCCCTCCCCAGAACTTGGTCTGTCCCTTTTCTGCTCCCCAGGCAGCTGGGCTTTGCCATGACACCTGCCAGCTGGGTAGAGGAGCCCTTCTCCCTCTCTCCATGCCAGCCTCATTGAGGTACTGCCGGGTTCTCCCTGTGATGGGCTGTTATTATAGACTCATAGACTTTAAGGTCAGAAGGGACCATCATGATCCTCTAGTCTGACCTCCTGCACATTGCAGGCCATAGAACATCACCCACCCTCTCCTGTAACAGACCTCTAACCTCTGGCTGAGTTACTGAAGTCCTCAAATCATGACTTAAAGACTTCACATTACAGAGACTCCATCATTTACACTAGTTTAAATCTGAAAGTGACCCATGCCCCATGCTACAAGGGAATACAAAAACACCCCATGGTCTCTGCCAATCTGACCTGGGGGAAAATTCGTTCTCGACCCCAAATATGGTGACTAGTTAGACCCAGAGCACGTGTGCTACACACACTAGCCAGACACTTGGCAACGAATTACCTGTAGTAAGTCAGAGCCCGACCTATCTACTGTCCCATCTCGGCCATTGGAGATATTTGCTGCTAGCAGTTGCAGATCAGCTACTTGCGACTGTAGGCAGTCTCGTCATACCATCCTCCCATAAACTTACTAAGCCATTTGGGTTTTTGGCCCAATTGCTCATATTGGGAGGCTGTTCCAGAACTTCACACCTCTGATGATTAGAAACTTTCATCGAATTTCAAGCCTAAACTTGTTGATGGCCAGTTTATATCCATTGTTCTTGTGTTCACATTCGCTTAACATAAATCGCTTAACATCCACCTCACTCTTATTTATCCCTGTGATATATTTATACAGAGTAATCATATCTCCCCTCAGCCTTTGTTTGGTTAGGCTAAACAAGCCAAGCTCTTCGAGTCTCCTCTCGTAAGGTGGGTTCTCCATTTCTCAGATCATCCTAGTAGCCCTTCTCTGCACCTGGTTCAGTCTGAATTCATCTTTCTTAAACATGGGAGACCAGAATTGCACCCAGCATTCCAGATGAGGTCTCACCACTGTCTGGTAATAACGTTAATGTAATAACATTTCCGTGTCCTACTGGAAATACTTCACCTGGTGTATCCTAAGACTTCATTAGCCTTTTTCATGGTTTATCTTATCTGAAATAAGGATTCTTCTGTGCTGCAGGCAGTGTTGTTTTTTCCTGTCCAGTTTGGTATCTTAATGATTAATGTTATTAATGGCAATATTTATAATGGTTCCAAGCATTTTTTATTATTTTATTGTTATGTTGGAGATTGGCCAGCTCCCAACCAGTGTGTTTTTGATCGATGGGCAATTGCAGCACCTTGCTGAAGTTGGTGGCTGTGATAACCACCTTCTATTCAAGCTAAATATGGGAACCATTAAATGCCCCTTTATTAAGTTTCAGTGGAAGCAATGGAAAATCACCGGCCAAGGACTAGACCACAGAAAAGCCTGGGCATGGCAGGGCCATGTGGTCAGGGTTCCTCAGGGTCAGGCTGTGTGAGAAAAGCAGCAGAAACACCCCAGAAGCAGCCAGAGAAAGCAACAAGAAAGCCAGACACAGCCAGAGGAGCACTTGGAGCAGGACCCTGAAAGCTGAGAGAGAGCGAGAGCTTTTGGGCAGAGTGCTGGCTTGAAAGAGGTTTGCAGCCTGGATCAAAGAAAGTGACCCCTGTTGCCTGGTTCCTGTTGTGTTCAGGGAAACAGGACTTTGTAGCTACTATGTTAATAAGTAGGGTTGCATCAACAAACATACCCGACTCTGTCATCACTTTCTCCTCTCAGTGTAACTATGCACAAGGCCCACAATACTGGCTAACTGCTTGGGTCAAAGGGAAAACTATATATATAATTTTGATAAGGTTAAACCAGCTTCTGAATTCACAAGAGTCATAAATATCTCTGCAAGTAGTACCCTGTCCTACAATCATTTACTAAAAGCTCTAAAGGAGAAATTGGCATTTGTTAGTATAAGAACAGCCAAAGTAATACTAGGAAAATCTCTAGAAAGTGAATGAGACTCCATCTCTCTGAGATCACTTGAGTTCTTTGCCTCAAACTTTCAGGACAAGATCTACGCAGTGATCTACATAGGGGGTTGGACTAGATGACCCCCTGAGGTCCCTTCCAATTCTGATACTCTATGATTCTATGTGACGTGGTTATCAACTTTCATATCCTTTGGAATGGATTTGTTGGGTGTGTGTGAAATTCAGGCTGATAATGGGATGCTGACTTCAGCCTTAACTCTGAGGAGACCAACTATGCCTCCATGACAGCAGCGCACAGCTCCTCCCTTTGTGACACTGCTTTAAACACTCAATAACATGTTACATAATGAAAATAATAATAATAATAATAGGAGAGAACTTCAGTGACCCAAACTCCTTCCAGGCATCTTTAGAGGAGGAGAAATAAAAATCCAAGTTTATTGTTCATTGCCGATATCAGCTGGAGTAGGACAAATAATTATCATAAGGAAGCAATTGGGGGAAGGAAGCTCTGTATTAGTAGCTTTCCCTGCAATGCCACTGCCATGATACCCAGGGTGTGTGCACCACTGCACAGCCGCTGCTGGCAGTGTGAGCCTGTGCACGCCCCACTGACACCTACAGCACATGACTCCTTGGGGAAAATCCTGCCCCATTGATGTCAATGTGAAACTCCCAGGATTTTACCCATTGCCTGTCTTCCTTCCCCGTGACAGGGAGGGTTAGCAGTGAGTGGTGCTGGGGCTTCTCACTACAGCCAATTCCCACTTGGGTAACATTTCGAAGGTTTTCAAACCCGCCTGGGGGATTTGAACATCCAGTTCCCAGGAGTTTTATTGGGAACTTTTAAACCGTGAACATCTCTGCTTTGGTTGTTTGTCTGACTGCAGAGTCTGGTGCGGGGAGCCCCTCTGTAGCTGGATAGATTTTTAGGCTGTGGGGGATTCTCACCTATCACTGCATTGTGGAATTTGGGAAGGATGTTTTCCACTTGCTTGGATGTGTGTCTGTGTGTATGTGTGGGGTAGGGCCTAACTGGCCAAGCTAACAGTAGATGTGGGAGGCCATTCTTATGGCCACTTATGGGAGGTAGCTACCTGCTCCTGCATGGAGATCTGGGACAGCAGTAGTGAGAGCAGGGGAACAGACACAACCTGAAGCCTGGGAATCCGGAGTAAATCCATGTTCCACGCCCACAAGTCCCTGCCGAGCTGGAACAGGCAAACCAATCGCTCTTTTCTATCATTTCACTTTGTCGTTAATAAAAGCTGAGACTCACCCTGGAGCTTCCCAGCCAATTCACAGAGGCATCTGGGGAGAGAATGACAGTTACACATGGTCACTTGGCTGTAAATGCCCTTAAGGGAAGGCACCTTGCTGAGCACAAATTATAACCCCTCAGCTCCCACCTCTCCCCCAGGCAGGGCAGGGCTCTCCCGGGGGCAGCACTGAGCACAATGGAGCCTGATCCTGAGCAGGGTCGCTAGGGGATACAGGAACAGAAGGATTTAATGCGGCTGTTGAAGATGTTCAATGGAAACTGTCTGTCTGGGTTTTCCACAGAGCTATTTTGTTACAAAGAGAGTCAGATTTTGGCAGAAAATTTCAACATTTTGTTCAAAAAATGAGTGACCCCAAATATTTTGACCAAAACCAGAAATATTCTGATTCAATCTTGGTGCCTCATGGGACTTGTAGTTCAGTTGCCTCATACTCATATTCTCTTCTACTGGCTGGCTGGGCTTCATCTCCCATGATCCACTGCAACCAGGGACTTCCATGTTGTACTTGTTCGCATCACCAAGAGGGGAGAAAGTGGTGTATCATGGGAGAGTCAGAGAGCTCAGCTCAAAGAAGAGACCAAGAGCATGAGGCACCTGAACTATGCCTATGAGCAGGGTTGTCCCTAGACATTGTGGTGCCCTACGCAGCGGCCCCACGGGTGTGTGGGGGGTGTGTGGTCCCATGCCTCCGCAGGGTGGGGGGCGTCCCCAGGCCTCTGCAGGGGCTGGGGCTGTGCCCAAGGTCTATGAGGGACAGGAGCAGGCTTGGGGGGGGTAGGCGGGAGCCACCCCCCAGCACTCACCAGCAGCGTTGTGCAGGTTGGGGACGGGTTGCTCCACTTTCTGCCACCCGGTGAGTGGAGGATGCGCCTGACCCCTGCTGCAGTCCCCTGGGAGGTGGCTCAGGGGAATGGGTAGGGTGAGGGCGGGGCTGGGGCAGAGCAGGAGTGGGAAGAGGCGGGGCGGAGCTATGGGGAAGGGATGGAGTGGGTGTAGGGTTGGGAGTGGGGGCAGCTTTCCTGGACAGCTCAGTCGGGGGATCAGACTGGCCACTGGAGCAACACGCAGCTGCATAGGGCATCAGGAAATTTGGAGCAATTTGGTACCCCACATTTCTTGGTGCCCTACGCAGCTGCATAGTTTGTGTATGGGTAGGGACGGCCCTGCCTATGAGGAACTCTTGCACCCAGCTCCCAGGGAAGGCAGTGGAACATTTTCCAATGGGAGCTTTCCCTGGAATGTGGCCTTTCCAAAGGATGGAAAGTGGTGGTACTTTGGCACAGTCCCCTGAGCCATGGCAATGCAGGACTGGGGATTACAGGCAAAGGGTGGGACAAAGGAACCTCAGGGACTCAGATGCATGAACCCTGGGGCCCCAAGAACTTTTTGTCCTCATTTACTTTGATCACAGGCAGTTTGTTGTTCTAACTCTTGGCCAGACAGTCATAGGCACCGGCTCCGTGGGTGCTCTGGGGCTGGAGCACCTACGGGGAAAAATTGGTGGGTGCTGAGAACCCACCGGCACTCCCTACCCCGCCCCAGCTCACCTCTGCTTCCGCTCCACCTCCGCTGCCTCCCCTGAGTGCGCTGTGTGCCCACTCCCCCCCCCCCCGCTCCCAGCGCTTGTGCTGCAAAACAACAGTTTTGTGTGGCAAGCGCTGGGAGGGAGCGGGCAAGAGGGGGAATGTGGCGCACTCGGGGAAGAGACGGGGCCGGGGCGGGGATTTGGGGAAGGTGTCCAATAGGGGCAGGGAGGGGGTGGAGTTGGGGTGGGGACTTTGAGGAAGGGATTGGAATGGGGCAAGGCAGAGGTGGGGAAAGGGTGGAGTCGGGGCGGGGTCAGGGGTGGGGGTCACGAGCACCCACCGGCGCTGGGGAAAGTTGGCGACTATGCAGACAGTCTGACCTAGGATCTGTCTACCCCCCACCAATTAACACATTTACTCCCAGCCCTGCATTTCTTCCCCATGTGCAGGTGACAGCAGTAACCCCAATACTCTCCAAAAGCTCTTACATTCAATATGATCTTCAGGAGTGTTCCTGGTGTCACACTGGACTCGTTCCCTGTGGGGAGTAATAAGGACAGAGGGTATCAGTGATGCCGTGTGCTCTCTCTGTCACCTTAGTGACCTGAGTCTGTTTTCAGAGAGCCAGATGTGAGTAGCTTTCTTCCCATGGCTGGTTCTCCTGCTAGGACCTTATATCTCCATTCAGCTCACACTCAGTGGAAAGGCAGCAAACCCTACTTATGGGTAATTAGGGAAGGTAGCGGCTTTACCATTTATGGAGGGAAAGTCTAATAAAGATGAGACTTAAACATCCCGTTCTACTTCAGCAAAATGGCCAAAAAATCAACCACTCAGAACCCCACTAGGTCATCATGGAGTTAAGAGTGGAGGGAACCGAAAATCCCTGACATCGCAGGACAGACGTTGAAGAGAACACTGTCATTTTCACAAAGTTACAACCGGATGACATATTTCAACAGGAATTTTTTTCATGAACAATATTTTAACCAAAGTCAAATGTTTGGCCAAAACTATTTGCTTTAATGAATTTTTCAGTAATTTTTTAAAAAACAAAATGTTTACTTTGTTTTCTTTCTAGTGGACATTTTGTTTTGTTTCACTTTGAATTTTTTTGGGCAACCCCCCCCCCCCCCAAAATTTTGAACACAATTTTTAATTTGAAAATTTCCCACTATATAAAACTGGATTTTTGGCCCAGGGCTGCTCCCAGTGTAAAAAGGCTGAATGTTCATCCTTAAGGTTCAACTTTAATGTCTTTGCATAATCTGGAATTGAATCTTCAGAGCCTCCTTTCTGACCCAGTTGGCTAACCAGCTCCCATGAAACAGGAGGGCAGGGTGGGGGTGTCTGTGGGGAGAGACTGGTCATCTGGGAGGAGCAGTGAGGGAAGGAATATTTGGGGAGAGGCAGCTACAAAGCCCTACGTATGGGGGGTGCAGGAGGCAGGCAGGGAACATACACAGCTGGGAGTCAGGGGAGAGGACTCCCGGTACTGAGGGTCTGTGTGTCATGTTCCCCCAACCCCCACCAGTCGCTGCACTGGGAACCCAGGCTGGGCCGGACACTGGCAGAGCCTGGAAACTGCCTCTAGTCTGCCCATGCACCTTTCCCTCTGTGTGTGCAGCTGGGCACCCCATGGACTCCCTGGTCTCCCACCTGGCTCTCTCTGCCCCACCCACAGGGCTTATAATGAGCATATGGGCCCCGTGGCCCTCAGAAGGGCTTCAGCGAGCCTGGCAGGCTGCAGAAGGGACAGAGGGGGAAGGCAGCAGTAGTTGAGGGGAGCCCTGATTGGCAGGTGCTGGCTGCAGAGCAATGGGCAGCGACCCTTAGAGACTCTCTGCAGGCTCCTTGCAGGGTCTCTGGGTGGGGTGGTGAGCAGACGGGGAGCCAGGAGCACTTGGAAGCTCCCTCTCTGCCCCGTGTGTTATTCACATGTACGGTGCTCTCTGAATCCCCACAAACATCCATGCTGCCCGGCTCTCCCCAGCAGGCATGTGTGTGGGAGCAGCACCTCAGCCGGCCCCACACACAGACCTGCACCAAATTCACGAATGCTGTGAGTGAACCCACTGTGGGTGTTTCGGGGCGAGTCCATGTGTGGATGCGCCTTGCCTGGCACTAAACCAGCTGCACATGGGTGGTGGGTATCATAGGTCAGGGAGGCTAAGCCTCCCCAAACAGCCAGGTATGGCCCCACCCACACTTGCCCGAGGCCCCTTTCCTGCATCCTGCTCTTCCCCCATGGCCCTGCCCAGGCGGCTCCTCTTCCCACCCTCGCTCAGCCTCTCCCCAAAGCTGGCTGGGGTTGGGGCTCTAGGGTGGGCAGGGCAGGTGGGTCAGCTGGCAGCCCAGGGCAGCTGGGGTGGGTCGGCTGGTGTCCTGGACCAGCCAGTGGGCCTGGACTCCGGGTGGCTGAGGCGGGGCTCCTCTGGCCATGGTGTGGGGCTCAAGGCTCCAGGCGTGGATAAGGACAGAAGGGGGGGAGCGGCGTGGCCTTGGACAGAAGGGGTGGGGCCAGTCTAGCCTTCCTGAACGGGGGACTCACATGCTGCCCGTGCCGCTTCAGCCGATGGAGTTAACATTGCACGTTACCCACTGCAGCTGGATGGACTGGAGACCCTTCGTTCCCAGCCAGGCCTGGCCAATCCCAGCCCTGCCCCAGAAGAACAGACCTGGTTCTGGGGAACTGGCTGGGTTGGTCGAGGCTGCTTTGTGGGTGAGTAGCCCTGACACCCCCTGAGTATAAAATGGGGTCACTTTCATTCTTTCAAATACCTTCGGGCGATTTTCAAACATGCTCACTCTGCTGCAGGTGAATTCGATGGGAACACATCACTTTGGCAAACCCCTTCCTTAAAGCGTCTCCTCCTAATCCCCAGATCCCATCCCGACCAGGGAATCCACCCTCCCTGGCCTTTTCAAAAATTCCTGCACAACAACCAGCCTAACCCCCCGCCTTCCCCCGAGCAGGAGGGATGAGCTCTGCTTGGACTCTGAAGCGGCTGCTGGTCCTTACTTGATGCAGAGAGAACAAACCCAGAAAGAAAAGGAGACGGGAGAGGGAATAATCTCCACCTACCTTTGATCCCTTGGTAGAGACACAACTGGAAGCAGTGAGACAATGTGATCAGAGATGTGGACACGTTTCCTCATGGGCAGAGAGAGAGAGAAACTGAGTGACAGGCGTAAGGGCCCTTCCTGCCTAGGGGATGCCTTCCTGAACTGTAGTATCTTTGTGTTGATATTCCATCCAGACACACACCTCTGGCTGAGTCCTAGGTTGTGACCATCTATGGAGCAGGGTCTGTCCCCTTCATTACTGATCTGTGCAGCACTAGCTGCAGTATGGGTCTGATCCCTGGTTAAGGCTCCAGGGCACTACAGTAACATACCTAACATAGGTGGCAGGTTTGTATAATTTTTGGTGGGGCCCAAAATGGTGGTGCCCCCCCGCTCCCGCCCTGTAAGCCGATATAAAATGAAGCTACAACTCGTCAGTGCCACAAGATTACAAGGGTCAATTAAAAGTGGAAAGTCAGAAGCAGCACTTGCCTACTTCAATATACAGTATTATATTTTGTTGCATCTGTTGTGATGAAGTGGGAATGTTCTTAATATTTTCTCTGAATACTGTGTGGGTGCCTCAGTTTCCCCTGCAAGATGCCAACTGATGGTGTTGGGGACAAAGAGATCAGGTGGCCTCCTTGTCCAGAAGAGACACAGAGGCCAGAGGAGGGAGTGTCAGTTTGGAGCTGGCTGGGGAAATTGGGAGAGACCCAGAACTTGGTTCTGGGCTCCCCACCCCCCAAGATGGACCTGACAGAGGGGTTCTGTTTTCTGTACCAACAAGCTCTGTTTAAACTGTGTTCCTGTCATCTAATAAACCTTCTGTTTTACTGTCTGGCTGAGAGTCACATCTGACTGCAGAGTTGGGGTGCAGCGACCTCTGGTTGCCCCAGGACCAGCCTGGGCAGACTCACTTTGGAAAGTGCATGACGTGGAAGGGCATGCTGAATGCTCCGAGGTCAGACCCAGGAAGGTGTAAGCTTCTTGCCCTGGAGACAGTATGCTCCGAGAGAGGAGGCTCCCCCAGAGTCCTGACTGGCTTTGTATGGAGATGTTCCAAAGCATCACAGCATTCCCTTCCACACCGTGCACTTCCCAGAAGTCCGTACAGGCACTGACACTCCCTCCTCCGGCCTTTGTCTCTTTTCCAGGCATTAGGAGGCCACCTGATCTCTCTGTTCTCCAACACCTTCAGTTGGCACCTTGCAGGGGAAACTGATTTGGGAGAAATGAAGTAAAAGCTGCCCAAACCGAGCTTGAGCACTCCTGAATTTTGAGGTGTTCAAATCTGGAAGGCAGGTGCTGGGGGTGGGAGAGGGCTGTGGGCTCCATGGGGGAGCATGGCAGCAACTGTCTGGAGCTGCATGGAGCCAGATACGCTGGTCTGAGTGGCACAGTAAGCGGTTTGGGGGTTGGAGAAGAGGTAGGGAGTTCCGGGGGGCAGTCAAGGGACAAGGAGCAGGGGGAGTTGGATGGGGCAGAGGTTCGAAGGGGCAGTCAGGGGACAGGCAGCAATTGGATAGGCATGGGAGTCTAAGAGGTTTATCAGGGGACAGGTAGGGGGTGCGGTCCTGGGGGGGGGAAGTTGGGTGGGGTCTCAGGAGGGGGCAGTTGGGGACAAGGAGAAGGGAGGCTTAGATAGGGGCTGAGGTCCCAAGGGGCAGTTAGGGGCAGGGGTCTCGGGAGGGGGTAATCGGGGAACAAGGACCAGTGGGGCTTAGATAGGGGGTGGAGGTTCTGGGGGGCAGTTGGGGCAGGGGTCTGGGGAGGGGGAAATCAGCGGACAGAGGCTGGGATTCAAAGGGCTCTGGGCTGCTGGCAGCCGCGGGGATCCCAGAGCCCTTTAAATCCCAGCCCCGGCTGGGAGTCAGAGAGCTCTGGGCTGCCCACCGCGGCGGGGAGCCCAGAGCCTTTTAAATCCCAGCCACGGCCGGGAATCAGAGGGCTCTGGGCTTCCCGCTGCGGCGGGGAGCCCAGAGCCCTTTAAATCTCAGCCGCGGCTGGGATTTAAAGGGCTCTGGGCTGCCTGCAACCGCGGGGAGCCCAGAGCCTTTTAAATCCCAGCCGCGGCCGGGAATCAGAGGGCTCTGGGCTCCCCGCCACGGCGGGCAGCCCAGAGCCTTTTAAATCCCAGCCGCGGCCGGGAATCAGAGGGCTCTGGGCTTCCCGCTGCGGCGGGGAGCCCAGAGCCCTTTAAATCCCAGCCGCGGCCGGGAATCAGAGGGCTCTGGGCTGCCTGCAACCGCGGGGAGCCCAGAGCCTTTTAAATCCCAGCCGCGGCTGGGAATCAGAGGGCTCTGGGCTCCCCGCCGGCAGGCAGCCCAGAGCCCTCTGATTCCCTGCCCCGGCTGGGATTTAAAAGGCTCTGGGCTGCCGGCAGCGCACTGCAGGGGAGAAGCCTAGCTCCAAATATTGCTGGAGCAGAGCCCCTGTCTGTGAATATTCCTGGGGCTAAAGCCCCAGGAGCCCATATAAGTCGGCGCCCATGTGTACAGCACCTAGTACTGTGAGGCTCTGACCCCTGACTGGGGCTCCAGGGTGCTACTATGGTCTGTGATGGGATGTTAGATGGGATGGGATCTGAGTTACTACAGAGAATTCTTTCCTGGGTGCTGGCTGGTGAGTCTTGCCCACATGCTCAGGGTTTAACTGATCACCATATTTGGGGTCGGGAAGGAATTTTCCTCCAGGGCAGATTGGCAGAGGCCCTGGAGGTTTTTCGCCTTCCTCTGCAGCATGGGGCACGGGTCACTTGCTGGAGGATTCTCTGTACCTTGAGTTCTTCAAACCACAATTTGAGGACTTCTATAACTCAGACATAGGTTAGGGGTTTGTTATAGAAGTGAATGGGTGAGATTGTGTGGCCTGCGTTGTGCAGGAGGTCAGACTAGATGATCGTAATGGTCCCTTCTGACCTTAAAGTCTAGGAGTCTAGGAGTCTATAACCCACACACCTTCTGGGTGTGGTGTTCTGTCCCATTTAGCGGCACTGAGACTACTGAAAGAGAGAGATAAAATGAGTTTGCTCTACAGCCTTAGCTAACAGTCAGTTGGCTGTTAACTCATGTGGCAGAGGATCATGCAGTAAGCTCCAGAGGTCCCTGGCCCGCCAATGACCAGGGTCTGTCAACGTTACACTACTGCAATACAGATAATTAATCACAGTGATAATCCCTTTTCCCCTGCCAACCTCCCAAAAACAAATGATCAATTTCACTGTCTTTGGTCATCTCTCTCCCCCAATCCCAGGCACACTGGGTATAGGGGATCGAAGGGGGTGTCTCTGCCACGTCCGTCTGTACATTTGCTAACACTGCTTGGCCTCACTCTCATACCCACCTTTCTTTCCCAGCAGATAAAGCACCACAGCCAGAACCAGGAGGGCAGGGATTGTAATTCCCAACGCGAGCATCAGACCCGGCCCTAGGAAAGAACCTCAATGTGAATGGCCTCTCTAAGCAGTCACTGGTGAGTCCCTACTGGCTGGAGCTGGCTGAGTCCCATGGAAAGTGACCCCTAATGTCCTCATGAATACACCTGGAAGCTCAGCCCACGGTTATCTGCAGGGCGAGTTATTGGCTGTTCTTTGTGAGTAAAGTTCATTCAAGTTTTTCCACAATTTTTTTTGCCAAACATTTTTTTTAAATTCAAACACAGTTTAACTGAAATCAAAAAGTTTCCCCAAACAATTCATGTGCAGGGACCTTCTTAGATTTTCCACAAAAATAATTTTGAAATGAAAGACAACATTTTGTTTTGCTTTGAATGGAAAATTTTGTTTCATTTTGGTTTTCAAAATCCACAAATGGAAGGAAAATGTCCATTAGCTTTGAAACTAAACAAAGTGAAACTCTCTGTGTTTCTAACTGACCGTTGTGTCTCATTTTGGTTCCAAACCCTCCCCCACCCCAAAAAAGGAAACTGTCAACTCAAAATGAGGCCAAATGAATTTTTTTTGTTATTTTATGAATATTTTTGGATCAAAACACTTAAATTTCCTGTCAGAAGTTTTGAATGAAATAGTTTTCTTCACAATTTTTTGTGGCAACAAACCTGGATTTTCCCCCAGCTCTCAGGGTGAGCTCCTCAAGGCAGGAAACATCAGTGTGGGAACTACCCTGCTTCAGGGAAGCATCACGATTCAGGGCAGCACCCAGGTACAAACTTAACTTCAAACAACCATTTTAGGTCCAGCAATGGGACTGTAGCAGGTGCTTAAAGTTAAGCACATACATAGGTGCTGTCCTGGGTAGGGTTGGAGTGGAGCACACGCTTGAGAGCTTTCCTGAGTGAGGGCCAGAGATCTGTACAGCATGCAGAGACGTCTGCAGAGCTTTTTGAAAAATACCCAGCGGAAGAGTTTTCCATCAGAAAATACTGCTTCTTCACAATCAAAACCTTTTGACAAGGCTCTTCAGTCCTTCAGAATCAAAATGTTGCTGAATCTCTGTTCCTTGCAAAATCTGAAATTTTGACTTTTCAGCCTGATTCAGGAAGAAAATAAAATGTGAAAGGTTGAATTTCTCACAGGACAGAAATGCCATATCCCCAGGAGCTCTTGAGGCAGAGATAACATTAGTGTTGCTCTAGCAGGAGTCACTAGGTGGCACTGTTACAAAAAGTCTGACACCATCTTTTCCTTGCAGTGCGAGCTGTGCACACAGCCCTTGCAGGCATATTGCTTGGGTGTTGGTCTGTTGATGCAGGTGCTTTGCAGGGAGCTGGGGAAAACAGCCAGGTTGGGGCTCTGCTAAAGTTAGTTCCTGGGATACGGTTCCTTCCTGGGAACTGGGCACTGGTGCAGGGCTGAAATAAATTCCTGAAATGGGTTTGCCCACATGCTGTTTGTGACACCACTGTTCCAGGACTGGAGCACAGAGAGTAAATAACTAATTACACAGAGAGACAGAACTTGTGAGCCCAGGTGTGAGGATGCATCTGGTGCCTCCTGCCAGAACAACACCAAATACAGTGAGTCCAGAGGGAGGAAATAATTCACTGACTGCCAGTTTAACAGAGAGGGCCTGTGAACTCCAGATGAAACTTGCCCATCAGAATTATTTACCTTGGGAGGAAGAATCCCCGACACCACTGCTGCTGGTATCATCACCTAGGCAATAAATACACAAGAGATCAGAGCAGAGCATGCCCCACTCCAGGCCCATACGCTGCCCTAGCACAGCTACACCATGGGTAATGACTGGCTGGTAGCCGTGCTGCTGAAAGGAGCCTGGGGTTCGAGTGGGTCACGCACTGAATCTGAGTCAGCAGTGCGAGGTAGGTGTGAAAAGGGCTAACACTATATGTAAGACACGGGAGGTCATTGTCCTGCTCTGCTCAGCACTGGTGAGGCCTCAGCTGGAGTACAGGGTCTAGTTCTGGGTGTGACACTTTAGGAAAGTTGTGGACAAATTGGAAAGGAGAACAAAAATGATGAAAGGTTTAGAGAACCTGACCTAGGAGGAAAGGCTAAAAGCACTGGGCATGTTTAGTCATGAGAAAAGAAGCCTGAGGGGGAACCTGAAAACAGTCTCTAAATATGTTCAGGGCTGTTATAAAGAGGATGGGGATCAATTGTTCTCAGTCTCACTGAAGGTAGAACAACCAGTAATGGGCTTAATCTGCAGCAAGGGAGGATTAGGTTAGACAGTAGGAAAAACTTTCTAACTATTGGCTAGTGAAGCTCTAGAATAGGCTTCCAAGGGAGGTTGTGGAATCCATGTCACAGGAGGTTTTTGAAAACAGGTTGGACAAACGCCTATCAGAGATGGTCCAGCTTTACTTGGTCCTGCCTCAGTGCAGGGGGCTGGACTTGATGACATCTTGAGGTCCCTTCCTGCTCGACATTTCTATGATGTCCCCATCCCCTACCTGTCTGGGTTGGTCCGTCTGAGCTGAGATGGGTGAAAATTGGGGGCTTGGTTCCCTGTGTAAAATTTTGAAGAAAGATGTTTTGTTAGAAATTTTTTGTTTCAGATTTTGATGATTTTCAGCATTTGGATTTTCAGGGGTTTCTTATTGAACAGTTGTTCTCGCTTTGCCATTCACCCCACCATTTGGTGTGATGCTGAGTTGCTCGGCAGGGCTGAGCTGGGATACAGACACACACACACACTTACAATCTACATCTCACACACTATGCTGAGAGACTGTGTCACACACACTCAAAGAAACTGCGAAACCACCTGATCAATATCCTATACAGCAAACAGGGAAATATTAAGACTGAGCTCTCAAACCTGGATACTCTCATAAAAAAACAACCTTCCACACAAACTTCCTCATGGATAGACTTTACAAAAACTAGACAAGCCATTTACTACACAAATTTCATCTCTCTACAAAAGAAAAAGGACACTAAACTATCTAAACTGCTACATGCCACAAGGAGCCACAACAGTGGTTCCCTTAACTCACCCAACAATATTGTTAATCTTTCCAGCTATACTCTTAGTCCGGCAGAAGAGTCTGTCCTATGTCGGGGCCTCTCCTTTTGTCCCTCCAGACCCACGAACATGATACAGTTCTGCGGTGTCCTAGAATCCTACTTTCGACGTCTCCAGCTCAAAGAATATTTCCAAGATACCTCTGAACAGCATACTGACCCACGGAATCCTTCCCACCAGCACTACAAAAAAAAGGATTCTGCGTGGACTCCTCTGGATGGTCGAAACAACAGACTGGACTTCTACATAGATTGCTTCCGTCAACGTGGAAAGGCTGAAATTGTGGAAAAGCAACATCACTTGCCCCATAACTTCAGTCATGCTGAACACAACACCATCTACAGCATCAGGTAAAAACTCTGACATCATAATCAAAAAGGCTGACAAAGGAGGTGCTGTCGTCATCATGAATAAGTTGGAATATGAACAAGAGGCTGCTAGGCAGCTCTCTAACTCCCCATTCTACAGGCCATTATCCTATGATCCCACTGATGATTACCAAAAGAAACTACACCATCTGCTCAAGAAACTTCCTGAGAAAGCACAGGAACAGATCTGTACAGACACATGCCTAGAACCCCGACCAGGGGTATTCTATTTGCTACCCAAGATCCATAAACCTGGAAATCCTGGACGCCCCATCATCTCAAGCATTGGCACCCTAACGGCAAGATTGTCTGGCTATGTAGACTCCCTCCTCAGGCCCTACGCTACCTTCACTCCCAGCTATCTTTGAGACACCACTGACTTCCTGAGGAAACTACAATACATTGGTGATCTTTCAGAAAACACCATCCTGGCCACTATGGATGTAGAAGCCCTCTACACCAATATTCCACACAAAGACAAACTACAAGCCATCAGGAACAGTATCCCCGATAATATCACAGCTAACCTGGTGGCGGAACTTTCTGACTTTGTCCTCACCCACAAATATTTCACATTTGGGGACAATATATACCTTCAAGTCAGCAGCACTGCTATGGGTACCCTCATGGCCCCACAGTATGCCAACATTTTTATGGCTGACTTAGAACAATGCTTCCTTAGCTCTCATCCCCTAATGTCCCTACTCTACTTGTGCTACATCGATGACATCTTCATCATCTGGACCCATGGAAAAGATGCCCTTGAGGAATTCCACCATGATTTCAATAATTTCCATCCCACCATCAACCTCAGCCTAGATCAATCCACACAAGCGGTCCGTTTCCTGGACACTACTGTGCTAATAAGCAATGGTCACATAAATACCACCCTATACTGGAAACCTACTGACCGCTATACTTACCTACATGCCTCCAGCTTCCATCCAGGACACACCACACAATCCATTCTCTACAGCTAAGCTCTAAGATACAACCGCATTTGCTCCAATCCCTCAGACAGAGACAAACACCTACAAGATCTCTATCAAGCGTTCTTACAACTGCAGTACCCACCTGCTGAAGTGAAAAAACAGATTGATAGAGCCAGACGAGTACCCAGAAGTCACCTACTATAGGACAGGCCCAACAAAGAAAATAACAGAACACCACTAGCTGTCACCTTCAGCCCCCAACTAAAACCTCTCCAGCGCATCATCAAAGATCTACAACCTATCCTGAAAGATGATCCCTCACTCTCACAGATCTTGGGAGACAGACCTGTCATTGCTTACAGGCAGCCCCCCAACCTGAAGCAAACACTCACCAGCAACCACACACCACTGAACAAAAACACTGACCCAGGAACTATCCTTTCAACAAAGCCCGATGCCAGCTCTGTCCACATATCTATTCAAGTGACATCATCATAGGACCTAATCACATCAGCCATGCTATCAGGGGCTCGTTCACCTGCACATCTACCAATGTGATATATGCCATCATGTGCCAGCAATGCCCCTCTGCCATGTACATTGGCCAAACCGGACAGTCTCTATGCAAAAGAATTAATGGACACAAATCTGACATCAGGAATCATAACATTCAAAAACCAGTAGGAGAACACTTTAACCTTTCTGGTCACTCAATGACAGACCTGTGGGTCTGCAACAGAAAAGCTTCAAAAACAGACTTCAGTGAGAAACTGCTGAGCTGGAATAAATATGCAAACTAGATACAATCAACTTAGGCTTGAATAGAGACTGGAAATGGCTGAGCCATTACAAACATTGACTCTATCTCCCCATGTAAGTATTCTCACACTTCTTATCAAACTGTCTGTATTGGGCTATCTTGATTATCACTTCGAAAGTTTTTTTCTCTTAGTTAATTGGCCTCTCAGAGTTGGTAAGACAACTCCCACCTTTTCATGCTCTCTGTATGTGTATATATATCTCCTCAATATATGTTCCATTCTCTGCATCCGAAGAAGTGAGCTGTAGCCGATGAAAGCTTATGCTCAAATAAATTTGTTAGTCTCTAAGGTGCTACAAGTGCTCCTCTTCTTTTTGCGGATACAGACTAACATTGCTGCTACTCTGACACTTACCGGTGATGCTTAGGCGCTGGGCAGGGCTGAGCTGGGATCTGGTCACCCGGTTGTCACTGTCCTTGATCTCGTACCCACAGGTGTAATTCCCAGAGCTGACTCCAGACACCACGTGGTCATAGACGTAAGTGGCCTTCTCTTCTGAAACCCGCTGGGATGAAACCTCCTCCCCCTCCTTGCAGAAGACGACGCGAGTGGCCAGGTGCTGAAAAATCATGGAGCACTGGAACCGCACGGAGTCCCCTGGCTGGGCAGATGTCTGGCTCAGGTAGAGGGTGGGGGCAGGGAGAGCACCTGGGAAGGGGAATGGGTCAGAGCTGTCAGTGAGGTGTTGGCAGTGCTCAGCGCTGTCATTGGGGCAGGAAGTAAATGGTGGGTTGGTCTGTGCCACGTCTCAGATGGAGGCTCTGATTCCAGCCCAGCTGGGCAGATAGGGGATAATCTCTCTCTGGTGACCGGAAGCTTTATTCCCTGGGATCGTTTGGGTTATGGAAGAGCCTGGAGGCTCAGCTGGGCTGCGATCGCAGTGTCTGGTGCTGTTCACTCTCCTAGAATAAGAGCCCCCAGTGCAGGCACCCCGCAGCCCCAGCTGGGGCAGTACGGCCAGGAGAGAGGCGACCCCTAGGCTAGGGCGGCCCCTGGCTATTGGGGGCTGTCTAGGGCCTGGCCAACACCTCGGCCTGTCCCCGCAGCCCATGCAGTGAAGGCCAGTCACTGCCCCTGAGAGCTCACAAGTTGACAACCAAGGAGCTGTGTCCAGTTCCTAACCCCTCCGACATCTGCTCTAACATCCTCCCTGTCCATGTGCCCCTCCTGCCCCACAACCCCCGCAGCAGGCCCAGGCTAAGGGAAAATCCTAGAGTATCTGCAGGGAGTGGAATCCCCTTTCCCGGGAATCACCAGGGTGAAGGGACCCAGTGAATTCGCAGGGGAATTGCTGCTGCCGCTGGGTAGGTCAATATCTGCCCAAAGCCTTCCCCACCCCAGTGGTGCCCCCTGCTGGTGCCGTGCCCAGGCAGCCAGCAAAGAAACGGCTCCGCCAGCCCCTGCTGGGCTGGACACAGGGTCTCTGGGGGTGGTTCCCTAGCCCAGGTCATATGGGAGCTCAGCCTGAGTTATATAATGGTCCCTTCCGGCAGTACCCTCTCGAGCACAACCTGCCCGCCCAGGGCTGACTATTAACAGTGCTGCTGACATTTAAGAACAAGGTGCAAGCTGACTTTATATGGGGGGTGAGCTCCAGGGGAAAGACCTGCAGCCGCAAGGGGAACCCGTGCGTGGGAAGCTAAATTCCTTGGGGTCAGAGCTGTGGTGTTCTCTGCTTCCAAGGGCCAGTGCCCCAGGGGTGGGACGGGCCATGGATGTGACTCTCTGACCTGCATGTCACACTGGCCCTGGGTCAGAGCAGAGCTGAGAAGTAGCAGGACAGGAAGGGGGCGACCCAGGAGATCTGTTCACCCTGTTCAGATCCCACACAGCCCTGTCTGCTTTCCCATGAAATTTTTGCTGACACCACAGTGAGCAGGGAGCGGCCCAAGGGGTGGTGTCTGGCTGCTGTGTAGGGGGAGGGGTAAATGCAGTGGGCAGATTGGGGATGGACAGACAGACGGACTCACCGGGAGCTGAGCAGATCTCCTGGCTGCTGGGACTCAGCACTGGGAACAGAAAGGTGCCGTGTGATTAGTGCTGGAGATAAAATCCCCCCATTTTCTGAGGTCCCTCTGCAGGGAAAAAAACTGCCTTTAGTAGGAGAAAAATCCTGATTTCTGTTTCGGTGAAGAAGCAAACCAGGCAGGATGTTAGATCTGGGGCATGGCAGGTTCCTCACACACACAGACCTTGGCTGAGCTGGGACCAACTTTCCTATCAGCTCTCTAGAGGGCCAGATCCTCAGCTAGCATAAACCAGCATTGACTGCAACGGAGCTACATTGTTTTACACCAGATGGGGATCTGGCCCAGTAGCTCTCACACTCAGTGTTTACACTGGTTCCCATTTCTCTCCCACTAAAGGGGATTTGCCGACAGTCTGGGCCAGGGGCTGCTCTTGGTTCTGTTTCCCCCCAACCTGCTACGACTTAGCACAGGATTCCCACATACTCACCGGGCAGCAAGAGGCACAGAGACAGGATCATCAGGGCAGTGGGGGGAGCCAATCAGGATGGAAACAGCCCAGCAGCTTCTGTTACTGATGGGGTGGGGAGGGGACAATCCACAGTCACTCCCTGCTCCCACCTGCTCCTTCTTCTCTGTCTGAGTTCAGCAGTAGGGAAGCTCTGGTCTCTCTCTCTCTGCACCGATCTGCCCCGTCTGCTTCCCCGCATTGGATAATCCAGCCAGCCCCTCTCCCTGCTCGCAGGCCCCTGGGGTCTGCAGGGCTCAGGCAGCAGAGACACTGCAGCCTCTCTCTGACCTACTGTTTCTCCTTCCTGGGTCTGATAGTCATCATCGCTCCCAGTTTCCTGTCCCGCACCACCCACCTTCCGTGCTTCGGCCACAGCATCTCTATTTAGGGTTGCAAGATTGAGAACCGAAGGGGCCTGGTTTGCTTGTTTGAGTCTAAACATATCACTGAGGAAACACCCCCCATCCCATCTCACTGCCTGGGGACCAAGACAGCTCGCTGGCTAAAGGCACAGCTGGGCCAGGGTGAAAGGTCACTGGGTGATTGTGGGTGGGGGAGCTGGGATGTTGGATGAGCCTGAATCTTTTCTCTCCACTCTCCTGTCGCTGGTGAGAAGGACCCAGCTCCGACAGGGGCAAATTCACCTTCTGGGCTTAAGGGGCCATAAATGGGGTCTGGGCCTTGTGCTGGACACTCTGCACTGGGGTGAATTTCACCCCCAGAGAACAGTGAATGTCAGACTGCACTGGCTTCCCCACCTGCTTAGTCTTCACCTACCCCGTCATCCACACCCAGCTCCAGCCACTTCTGCAGGCTCTGCCCTGACTTCCCCTGCTCCCCATTCTGGGCTCCTGAAGTGTCTGCTGACCCTGCTGAGAGACGGGCACCAGGTCCCTTCCCTCTATACTGCTTCCCCCTCAAGTCACCCCCCACTGCCAGGGAAGGAAGAACAAAAGGCAGTTGAGAAAGAGCATCCAGAAGTGACCCGTGAGCAGGTGAGAGCTGGAATCAGTGTAACTAAGGAAGTTGGGGACCAGGGAAAAAGCCAAAGAAACACATGGGATAGAAATGTAAGGGACTATCGGCCCCTTATTAAAACTGATGTGGGTTTTTGGTTGGGTAGCTCCCAGTACCAAGGGGAAGGGTCGATGAAAATGAGATTGACAGTCTCCAGGAGCAATGGGGAGAGGCCAATGATCCAAGTCAGCCTGATTGACAGGGCAGGCAGGCTAATGAGGGAGTCAGGAGGGGTCCTGTCCTCCATGTGAGCTGAAACTGCCCTGGGTCAGAGTGGGGCAAAGCTAAGGAGAGAGCAGGAGCAGGAGCTGAGCTGGGAGCAGAGCTGCACCAACTGGAACCAGAGAGGACCAGAGAAGCAACCCAGTGAGCAGATCCATGCTGGGAGGACAGCTGCAGCAACCAGAACCAGAAAGGCCAGAGGAGGTAGAGGAGCACCAGCACTGGGACTGGGGCTGGGACTGGAGCTGGGTAAAGTGAGTGGGAGCAAGGACTTTTGCTAGCAAATTCCACTGGTGTAGTGTAAGAAGGAAATTTCCCCACAATATCGGGACCATTCCCTCACTTACAGAAAGAAAGTCTTGTGAACAGACATTAACACCTCTGCGGGAAGCCAAGTAGCAGAGGGCCCTCAAGGGAAATGTGTCAGGAGCACAAGTCAGAGCACTTTTGGAGATCAACTTTTCATAGTAATTGATGCAGGTACAGATTGTCGTGGGGTGGTGGCTGGGCACATTTCACCCCTGGATGGAGTCAGCTCTGCAGAGCAGCTGGACAGGGGTGTGTGTAGGGAGCTCAGGTGCTCAGGAGATGGTCAGCACTGCTCAGGTGAGGGTCAGAGGAGCAGATTTAGACACTAGCTGTCATAAGCAGTGCCCGGAAAACGCCAGTGTGAAAAGGGGTAAATATTTGTGGCAAACGCAGCTGATAAATGAAGCAAGAGCATCCGCAGAGTGAGTTCCTCCTGCTGCACAGACCCCGCAGCTGCCTCAATCGCACAGACCGTGAAAGGAGCAGAGGCTTCTCCTCTCTATGCTTGTGCTTTAACATACACTTGGAAGGAATCAGCTGCACAGAGCCTGCGATAGAGAGAGAGACTTATAGATAGATCGATGGATAGAGAGACAGAGAGGTAGACAGAGGATGTATATCGGGATAGATAGATACAATATTAGTGTTAAATACTGTGCATGGTTCATCTCATCGTTAAGCACAGAGACCAAGAGTTTCAAAAATGGTTAGTGATTTCTGGGCCCCGACTTAAGACACCTTCAAGGGGCTGATTGCCAGCAGGTGGGGCTCAGTGCCGTCTGTCTGTCACCCCACAAGCTGTGGTTGGCTCCCAAAATCAGTGGCCCCTTTGGAAGGTTTGGCCAGAAGTGCTTGTGCCAATGATGCATGTGCCGAATCTGTGTGTGAGCCCAGCTGTAGGGATGTGAGGGGGTAAGTCCCCATGGCCCGTCTATCCTTGTCCCTTGGTTGAGTCAACAATCAAGGGTGATCAGTGCCAGCTGTGATGGGGATTTAGTGATAAAGCTCCTCTGGCACAACCACACTGTGCGGACATGGAGAGGCCAGTCCAGTTCTCAGCTGCCCCGACCTTCCCTGCAGGGTGAATATTGATCATTTCCTGCTGAGGCGGTAGAGGCAGCTGTGTGAAAGCTGTGGGCACCCTGACATGTTCCCAAAGCAGAGGGACTTGACCCAGCACCTGCCCCTGAAACACAACCCCTGCTGCTATAGCAGGGGTTCTCAAACTAGGGGTTGGAGCCCTCAGGGGGTCACGAGGTGATTACATGGAGGGTCATGAGCCGTCAGCCTCCACCACAAAACCAGCTTTGCATCCAGCATTTATAATGGTGTTAAATACATAAAAAAGTGTTTTTAACTTTTTGGGGGGTGGGTCACACTCAGAGGCTTGTGAAAGGGGTCACCAGTACAAACGTTTGAGAACCACTGTGCTATAGCACTTCATGGGAAGTTATCTGGTATCAACTAAGGAGTGAATTTCTACCACTCCAGTTACACCAGTGTAAGTCCCTGTGCACACCTGGGTCTGGCATAAGAGCCTTTTTCTGGGTTATCTTATCTTGTTTTGAACGCAATATTAACGATAAGCCAAAGATTGCAGTGGGGGAGGTTTAGATTGGATATGAGGAAAAACTTTTTCACTAGGAGGGAGGTGAAGCACTGGAATGGGTTACCTAGGGAGGTGGTGGAATCACCTTCCTTAGAGGTTTTTAAGGTCAGGCTTGACAAAGCCCTGGCTGGGATGATTTAGTGAGGGATTGGTCCTGCTTTGAGCAGGGGGTTGGACTAGATGATCTCCTGAGGACCCTTCGAACCCTGAGATTCTATGGTTCTATGATGTTGGGAATACAGCGTGATAACTGTGAGGATAATTAACCATGGGAAAAAACTTACCAAGTCCTGTGGTGGATTCTGCATTACAGGCAATTTTTAAATCAAGGATGGATGTTTTTTCTCAAAGAGAAGCTCCAGTTCAAACAGGGATTATTTGGGGGCAGTTCTCTGGCCTGTGTTATACAGGATGCCAGACTATGGGATCACAGTGGTTCCTTCTGGCTTTAGAATCTATGAATGAACCTGACAAAGACTCTGAATCCACAATAAGAGTGTCCCTGTGGGAGTTACAGCAGCAAAGCAATAGTGGTTTAATTATATAGGTAAGATTCACTGTGTAGAAAGAAGCCCTGGCATAAAATGCTTTTCCCATCAATGGTCTCCATTTCCTTCTACATCCCCTGTCACTGGAATATCTGACCCCTCACAATCACTAATGGGTTTATCCTCAGACACTCCTGAATTCCATCCTCATTTCACAGATGGAGAGACTGAGGCACAGAGAGAGACTAAGTGACTGAGCCCAGGACACAGAGGGGTCTGCAGCTGAGTCAAGTGTTGAACCCAGGGATTTGAGGTCCAGTCCACTGCCGTGGCCACTAGATCATCCTACCTTCCCCCAATGACCAGCCTTGTACCTGCCTAGAAGGCCAGTGACCCTGGGCTATTTCACCCAAAGGGGGAAGAGCCTGGATGGGATGGGGCTGGGAAACAGGGAAAATGTCAGAGACACAAGCTGGGAAATCTGCCCCAGGGGATTTAATTGATCTCACAGACAGTCCCACCCCCTGTTGCTTCTGGGCTAGATTCTGCCTTCCTCTCCTGGCCCAAACCCAAGGGCTGCCAGGCTAGAATTAAACCCTTCTCCCCGCCCTGCAGGGGATATTGATGGAGCCAGATACTGGAGGACTAGAGAGCGACTGGCTGCTGCTCAGCAACACTCTGCACACCCAGTCCAGCTACTGTGTGCGGCCGCGCAGGGAGGAAACCACAGCACGAGCCGACAGCGCCCTGAGCATCTGCAGAGACTCCCCTGCAGACACCTCTTCCCCCACCTAGCAGTGAGTTCTCCCCAGCCTGACCACGAGCTAGCAGCCCAGCAGTGTGGGGGGGTGTCACATGCTGTGATGTGGGATTGAATAACCCACTCACACAGTGTTATTTTTGTCCTCACATGTTAACCCGCTTCATTCTCGCTCTCTCTCCAGTTAGTCCATTCTCTGAGGTTTCAAGGGTAGTTTATTTTCATAGTTGCACATTTAAAGGCCAGAAGGGACCAATGGGACCATCTAGTTAGAGCATCTACACAGCCCAGGCCAGAGAGCCTCCCCCAGGGATCCCTGCATTGAGCTCATAGAATCATAGAATCATAGAATCTCAGGGTTGGAAGGGACCTCAGGAGGTCATCTAGTCCAACCCCCTGCTCAAAGCAGGACCAAACCCAACTAAATCATCCCAGCCAGGGCTTTGTCAAGCCTGACCTTAAAAACCTCTAAGGAAGGAGATTCCACTACCTCCCTAGGTAACCCATTCCAGTGCTTCACCACCCTACTAGTGAAAAAGTTTTTCCTAATGTCCAACCTAAACCTCCCCCTCTGCAACTTGAGACCATTACTCCTTGTTCTGTCATCTTCTACCACTGAGAACAGTCTAGATCCATCCTCTTTGGAACCCCCTTTCAGGTAGTTGAAAGCAGCTATCAAATCCCCCCTCATTCTTCTCTTCTGCAGACTAAACAATCCCAGTTCCCTCAGCCTCTCCTCATAAGTCATGTGCTCCAGCCCCCTAATCATTTTTGTTGCCCTCCGCTGGACTCTCTCCAATTTATCCACATCCTTCTTGTAGTGTGGGGCCCAAAACTGGACACAGTACTCCAAATGAGGCCTCACCAGTGCTGAGTAGAGGGGAATGATCACATCCCTCGATCTGCTGGAAATGCCCCTACTTATACAACTCAAAATGCCATTAGCCTTCTTGGCATCAAGGGCACACTGTTGACTCATATTCAGCTTTTCGTCCACCGTAACCCCTGCTAACTTCTGGCTGAGCTAGAGCCTGTCTGGTAGAAAGAGACGTCCCCTCTCGATTTAAAGACTCCAAACAGGCTCATATTTCTAAACAAGAGGAGACCTGGGGAAATGGGATGCTGGACTGGGACAGAACAACTGGAGATGGGCCCTGAGGTTTCGCTCCAGCTATTGTTCCAAATATGAACTTCCCCAAAGTTCGTGGGTGTGGACTTGGGGTTCCGGTTTGGGCCTATCATAGAGACAGCCCCAGGCCACACAGTTAGGATCAAAACTCTCCCAAAGTCCTGGTGTGGGGACTGTCCCCCTGAGACCAAAAGCACAATAGGTACCAGAAAGGATGATTTTCCATTTTCAGATGCCAAAACTGACATTTCCCTCCCAGTTTTCAGATGTTCAGTTTGTTGATGAAAATTTAAACTTTTATTGCTGAACATTTCCAGGGAAATTCATGTAAATTTTCCCCAGGAAAATCTATTTGCCTCTGTGATCTCCTAGATCATCATCATGTTCCCATTACGCCTCTGGCGCTTAGGGCAGTGACAAAGCTTCTCCACCCCTGTCTGTTTCTGGCAAGTCTTGCAATAGTTTCCCAGTGTTACACTAATAAAACAATACCAACAGGATCTTATAATGTTGTCAAGGCAAAACACCACATTTATTGCAAATACAGAGAGAGAGAGAGAGAGAAATCAGGATATGCAATTCAATATTATTTCATTACTATTCCTTATTCACTCACACACTCATTCATACAAGTTTTGAAGAGTTGTTATAGTTACCAGCTTTCTCGTGGCAGAGTACTGGCCAGGTAGCCTACACACGAGGAGGATGGGAGCAGAGTCCTTGTCAGATGCGCACCTGACATGAGGATGATTGCAAAACCAGACTCAAAAGTCCCTTGGTTTTTGGTTCTGTTCTTATAGGATGTTGTCCTTATACAAGTCTATGGGAATTGCTTCATCCTGCTGATGTTTGTTTGAGGTGATTATCAAACAGCAGGTGGCACATCCCTGATGGTTGAATGTCTGAGTGTTATCTTGTTCTTCCCAGTCTTCAGCCCTTCATCAGTGTGTGTGTGTGTGTGTGTGTGTGTGTGTGTGTGTGTGTGTGTGTGTGTGTGTGTGTGTGTGTGTGTGTTTGTTAACTTGGGTGGATTCCAGCCTGCCCTCCAGGGGTCATCTGGTATCTCTAGTCTGCACATTCTTTGGCCAATTGAGACCGAAGTTTAATCCTTAGGCTGATACTTCTCTGACCATTCATTCTTTATCTAAATCAATTTATCCTTTATCTAAATCAAGCATCCATTCACATACATCCTGTATTTTAACATACATTTATCACTTATTACTTTACTATTTCTTAACTTCCAGTAACTCTCAGGATGTTGCAAATCTACTTAAACTTTAACATACATAGCAAACAAGTTAAAAGCTGTGTTCTGTTTGGAAGAACAATTACAGTTGGTTTTGAGAACAGAGTTTCTGTCTCAAGATGTGTTAACACAATTAGCAGTTTGGCCTTGCATATTTCTTACAGAGAGGGAGAGACACAGAAACAGAAAAACAAGAGGCCTAAGCTGTGGGGAATTCAATTGAATTCAATCTTACCCGTTGTATCTCTTGGCCTCAGGCTGGTTATACACATACACTTTATGGTTCTAATACAAAAATTCCCTGATATGGTCCAACACCAGCTGTGCCCCACGTTTTTCAGCTTGGCTTCCACAGCTCTTCACCATGTTGTTTTCGGGCAACCTCGTTTTTGCTTGCCTGTAGGTGTCCATCTTATTGCTTCTCTGATGATGGAATCAGTTTCCATCCGAAGCACATGGCCAATCCATCTCCAACGCCTCTTGGTTATGATGGTGCTCAGCTCCCCTTGACTGCACTGTGTGAACGGTTTTTGGTCTGAGACTGTTCTGGGCCAAAAGATATGGAGGATTTTTCTGAGGCAGGTTGTATGGAATGAAGAGAGTTTGAACATGTCATACGTTCTCATTCCTCAGCATTCTGCACTATAAAGTAATGTTGAAAGTACACAGCTCTGATAAATCTTGAGTCTGGCTTTGGTGTTGTATTTTGATGATTTTCCAGACTGTATTTAAGCTCCTGAAGGTGTTCCTGGCTTTATTGATTTTGTTCCGGATGTCCTGGCTTGTTCTACCATCCTGGGTGATGGTCCTGTCAAATGTGTGAATGTTTCTTGATTGGTGAGAACATAATCCTCTATCTGTACTGGTGATGGTGAGGCAATATTAAAAGTCATGATATTTGTCTTATTGCGGTTGATTTTCAGTCCATTTTGCTGGCTGAATGCATTGAGTCGAGTTGTTTTTTCTTGTATATGGTGTTGGGTATGTGATAGGAGAACAAGATTATATGCAAAGTCCAAGTCTTCAAGGGATTGAGAAGGGTGTCCATTTATAGCCTCTTGGCATGTCTTCTGTTGTATGCTGTGTTACCCAGTCAATGTCAATGTTGAAGAGGGTTGCAGACATGACACACCCCTGGCGTACTCCTGTTTTGACTTCAAAACTGAGCTCGCTGTGATCAATACAGCATATAAAGTTGAAATAGAAGATTTTGATTATGTTGATTATACGGAGAGGGATTCTATATGCCCACAGAATCCGCCATAGGCTGGTCCTGTGAATGCTGTCAAAAGCCTTCTCAGAGTCTATGAAGTTTATGTAGAGTTGACCTCCTAGAAGTTAATGCTGTGCGATGAGGGTGGGAATGTTGGTAATCAGAGAATCATGGAAATATTGAGCTGGAAGGGACCTCAAAGAAATCATCAAGTCCAGCCCCCTGCAGCGAGGCAGGACAGAGTAAACCTAGACCATCCCTGACAGGGGTTTTGTCCAACCTGTTCTTAATAACCTCTGACAATGGGGATTCCAGAACCTAACCTGGAAGCCTATGCAAGAGCTTAGTTACCCTTATCATAAGAAAGTTTTTCCTACTATCGAACCTAAACAGGTTAAGCCCATTAGTACTAGTCCTACCTTCATAGGCACTGAGAACAATTGATCACTGTCCTCTTCATAACAGCTCTTAACAAATCTGGAGACTATCAGGTCCCCCCTCAGTCTTCTTTTCTCAAGACTAAACATGCTCATTTTTTTAAATCTTTCCTCGTAGATGAGGTTTTCTAAGCCTTTGATCATTTTAGTTGCTCTCCCCTGGACTCTCTCCAATTTCTCCACATCTTTCCTAAAGTGTGACACCCAGAACTGGACACAGTTCTCCAGCTTGGATCTTGTCAGTTCCGAGAAGAGCGGGACAATGACATCCCATGTCTTACATACAATGCTCCTGTTAATACACCACAGAATGACATTAGCCTTTTTGTGACTGCATCACATTGTTGACTCATCTTCAATTTCTGATCCACTGTGACCCCAGATACTTTTCAACAGTACTGCCACTAAGCTGGTTATTCCCCATTTAATAGCTGAGCATTTAATTTTTCCTTCCTAAGAGTCGTATTTTACACTTGTCTTTATTGAGATCCATCTCATTTGATTTCAGACCAATTCTCCAATTTGTTGAGGTCATTTTCACTTCTAATCCTGTCCTCAAAGTGCTGGCAACCCCTCCCAGCTTGGTGTCAACTGCAACTTTTATAATCATACTTTCCACTCCATTATCCAAGTCAATAATGAAACTAGTGAATAGTACCAGACCAAGGACAGACTCCTACCGGACCCCCACTAGATACAGCCTCTCAGCTTGAGAGAGAATCACTGATAACTCCTCTTTGAGTACGGTCTTTCAACCAGTTGTGCATCCACCTTAAAATAATTTAATTTACACCATCTTTCCATAGTCTTATTATGAGAATATCATGTGGGACTGTGTTAAAAGCTTTACTAAAATCTAGATCCCGTCTACTATTTCCCTGCTATCCACTGGGCCAGTAACTCTGTCAAGGAAGAAAGTAAGATTGGTTTGGCCTGATTTGTTCTTGGCAAATCCATGCTGGCTATTCCTTATAACCCCGTTATCCTCCAGGTGCCTTGTCTCTTCCCCATGCTCGCTCGGGCGTCTGGCCGCAGCTGAGCAATGCCAGCGTAACCCCCGTGTTTGCATTTCAGGGTGCGGTGACGTCACAAGGGGAGCAAACAATCAGGGGCTACGTGGCCCTTTGCTCTGTGGGGTGGAGACTTGCTGGAGCCTGGTGGGGCCCTGCTGGGATGGGCCGAACCCTCCAGCCCTGGGTGCAGCGAGCTCGGGGAATGGCCGGAGCAACCTGCAGCGACTTGGGAAACGCCTGTGGGGGGAGGGGCCTGGCGAGCAGAGTCAGCGACGGGACCGTCAAGGAGGCGAATGGCCAACTGCCACCTGGGGGGAATGGGGGGAGCTCAACTGTCACCTGGGGGGTGATATCAATAAGCTGGCAGGTGTGGGGGGATCAGGAAAAGCCCTCAGATAAGAGGGGGGCAGTGGGAAGGGAGTGAAGAAATGGGGAGGGGGAGGCAAAGGAAGGGGTGGAGATGGGGTAGGTGAACAGGGGATGGAAACAGGATGAGGAGAGCGGAGAGGAGCAGGAAAGAAACGGGGGCGGGGGGAGGGCTCAGCCCAGTCAGGTCCTAGGGGAGTCGCCCTTTTTGTCCCCAGGTTTGACCCCAGGGGTCTCCCCCTACACACACATAACCCTGCTCCTTAGAGCATAATTTATGCTCCGTCTTTCCCAGCTTCCTCCATTGTGGGGCAGGGATTCTCTTACAGGGAGGAGCTGTATCAGGAGATCCCTCGTGTCACATGGGATATGGTGGGACCCTGAGAGACAGAGGCCAGTGGAAGCTGCTGGGAGTCGTATGGCAGAGACACCCCCACCCACACTCCACGCTGCCTCCAGAAGAGGTGATCCCCAACCCTGAAGCTGCAGGGTACATCCCAGAGCCAAGTGGTTGGCCCAGGATCAGGGTCAGGGGTTTCATCTGTTTTCAATGGGTGTATTTTACAGATGGTGGTGCTGGGTTTACAGGTTCTGTGATATTGCTGAGTCTGTGTGTTATTGCAGGTCACTTGTGGGTGGAGTTGGGTGAAAAAATGATGTTTCAGGCCGGCAGAAAATAGAAAACTCAGAGCAGGTATTCGGGTCGGTCCCGAACGCTTTGGGAATTTGCTCATAAATCAGGAAAGTCTGTTTTAAAGTCGTAGAAAACTTTTAACTCAGGGCAGCTTCCTAACAGTGCCTGCCCCTCTGAACCTTTCTCTGGGGGTGAGAGAACTTGCCTTGGATGTGGGAGACCCATATTTGGAACCCCATTTTGGAGCAGAGTTTTGAACTCAGCATGAGGATCCTCACCCTCAGGGCACAGGCCGTTCTGGGCTGGGCTGCTCTCCTGTACAGGCTGTTCCACTTTGCATAACTACTTAAATATTAATGTAGCCAAAAACCGAGTGAATGAAAATGACTCTGTAGGCTGGGGATTGAGGGGCTCAGCTGCGCGGTAAGAGCTATGGATTCAAATCCCTCCTCTGAATGAGGAAGAGAGGAGATTTGAGTCAGCGTCTCCTACCTCCTGACTGCCTTAATCCCCAAGTTAGAGAGTCGTTCTCGTGCTCTTTGGCCCGAGGAATAGCAAATTGTTAGCTGGTGCATATGGGTCAAACACACACTGCTGAAGCAGCCTGAACAACGTATTTGTCCAACGAAAACTAATCGGGTCAAATCCATGAATAGTTTTGTATTGACCAAACCTTCATTTTTCGACAAGTAAATTATTTGTCCAGAAATTTTCGCCCAGCTCTACTTGTGAGAACACAACCGGTTTGTTTCTGAAGGGTTATTTGCAAGGGTCAGGACTGCACACAAAGTGGTTTATTTCAAGGTTTGTGACCGCTGGGTTGCATTTTGATTTATTTTTGTAGGTTCATCCATGAGCACGGGGACACTTTCCATGTGGGATTGTTATTGTAGGTTTGTCAATAAGTACTGAGGCTACTCATATCTTGGGACTACAGACATACTGATTTGTTATCATAGCGTCTTTTTGTGAGCTCTGGGAATCACTTCTGCTTAGTTATTGTAGGGTTGCTTGTGAGTGCTGGGGCTAGGGTCGCTCTTGATTGTTAGTGTAGGGTTCCTCATGAATGCTGGGTTTATTGTTCATAATAACAAGAGTGAAGTGGAATGAGAATCCCCAGTTGTTTCCATGTGTAAATTGCTGCCTTGTTCAGAGTGAAACTCCCACATGGGGTGAGGTTGTTCTATGGGGCAGGGGAGGTGACATCACTGTTGAGGGGAGACCTTCCTTATTTCTCTGCTTTATTTTCCACAATTCTGCCCCACAACAGAAACTCCTTGTCTCCCTCAAATTCATTCCTCAGGGAGTTGAGGTTTTTTTTATAAACCCCACTGCTGGAATAAGGGCTGGTCTGTGGGTTTGGGCCCTGCCCCCCGAAGGACCCCCCTGTTTCTCCTAGAGCAGAGTGAGTGAGAAGCTGAAGCCACCTATAGTAGGGGAGGGAGCAATCCCATTGGGGGCCCCCTCACGTCAGGACCCCCACTCTGTTACATGTGACTGAGGGGAGCAGAGGCAGTGGCAGTCACATCAGTGGACACACCCTGAATGTGTTTCTGGAGGAAAGGAGGCTGCGACCCATGCAGGGTCTGTGCCCTGAGCAGAAGCCTGGGCTCTTGAACCCGAGATGTCAGGGAATGTCGGGGAGCAGCGATCTAGACTCATGAGCGGGAGCCGAGGCAGAGAGCTGGGCACACTGGATTTTTAAATAATTTTTCTATTGGTTTTACACTTGGTCTGTTGGCAATGTCAGTGCTGGTTTATAAGATGTTTTATTTTATTTTTTGCAATAATGTTGCTTCTTCTGTACACCGGCTTGTTTATATTCTGGTGTCTTTCGGATGCTGGGGCTGCACATGCTGCTTTGTTATTGTAGGGCAGGGGTCGGCAACCTTAAAGAATTGCCATGCCGAGTCTTCATTTATTCACTCTAATTTAAGTTTCCGCGTGCCAGTAATACATTTTAACATTTTTAGAAGGTCTCTTTTTCTAATATATAACTAAACTATTGTTGTATGAAAAGTAAATAAGATTTTTAAAGTGTTTAAGAACCTTCATTTAAAATTGAATTAAAATGCAGAGTCCCCCGGAACGGTGGCCAAGACCTGGGCAGTGTGAATGCCACTGAAAATCAGCTCGCGTGCCGCCTTCGGCACCCGTGCCATAGGTTGCCTGCCCCTGTTGTGGGGTCAGACTTTCAGATTTGCCCTGGTTGCTAACACCCATATGGTATTTGTCCTGGCTTTAGAAGGGCAAACTGATGCACCCAAAGAGGAGGGGACTTACCAAGAGTTAGTGGCTACAGCTGGGAATGGGACCCAGGAATCCACCAAGCACTAGGTGTTAGTCGCAAGATCTTTCTTCCCATCATCTGCAATGGGAAGTCTCATGTCTTGTTAGTGCATAGAACTGACACCATTGACCATGGAAGCAAAATATAACCAGGGTCTGGAATCGGTCTGGAATATGGTGCAGTGGTAGTTACACCATAGCTAGGGTTGTGTTAAAGACATTTGTGTTTTGACAATAGAAGGGATGACACATATATTGCGGTTTTGAGTGAGATTTAATTAAACAAAATTTAGGTTATAATCTTTAGTGAGTGATGCACTGTTTGGGGTGTTGTCTTGTTCCATATACTGGGCCAGCCAGTTCCCCCAACTTGAGACTGGATCAGAGCCTGAGTCCCCTCTATTGGAAAGGCCCCATATCCCATTTCATTTTTGGCTGAGATTGGAGGGTTGCAACCATGGCACTCTGATCTCTGTTTTTAGCTGAAGGTGGCATGAGATTCCCCCCGAGTGTGGGGGGGTGTCAGGATGGGGTCAGAACTGAGGGGAACAGAATCAGAGGGAGGGAGAGCAAAATTTTCCTGTTGAGAAACCAGCCTTTTCCTAATGCTGAATTTCCGGAAAAGCTGCTGTGGGGGTGGCCACAGGGATGTTACACGGGTGCTAATGGCAGGGGAGGTGTCTGCTAGACAGTCTGACTGTTACAGTCAACTCCTCATGATGGAGAAGTTCATGAAACTCTGATGTAGAGACAAAAACCATGACAAATTTTCACAGTTGCAATTATAGTTTTGGTCAGTAGATGGCAGCATTAATGGGTGACAAAAAAAAATAGCGAACCAAGGTGGGGGAGGGAGTATCGTTTATTGGATCAACACAGGTAAGATGGAGTTTTCCATTGGGGCTGGTGCAAAGTGCCATCTAGTGGATGGGAAGGTGCCTTAACCGGGACAAAGTTCAGGGGTCAGAGATGAAATATTTTCAAGGGGTTTCTTGTTATCTCTGTTCCCTACTTTAAGAATTATACAGTGTCTATAAATCCCACAGTGGAAACCTGGCAGCACCATTAACATCCCCAGGTGTGAAATGCAGCCAGCTAACAGCTTCTGCATGGGGAAACTGACCAGCAGAACTATCCTGGCCTAGCTAAACTACTACTGCTATCCCAGGATAACCTCCAGTGGGGACTCTCTTAGTATGACTCCAGTGTATGAGGGGCTTTTTCCAGTTTACCTCATGGTGAAAACTGTGTAAATTAACCCTGACCAAGGCTCTCTAATTCCAGAATAAAGGTGTCCCCACAGGGGCTTATCCGGAGATCACTGCAGTGATTTTTTACAGTATAGTTCTGCTGGTCGATTTCCTTGTGCAGACAAACCCTCAGTGAGAGACAGTCCCCGGCTGGAAGAGTTCACAGACTAAGGAAGAATTTTAAAAAGCACCTGAGGCCCAGAGGGAGGCAGTGACAGGCCCAAGGGCTCTATAGCAGAGGTGAGAATTGATCTCCAGTCTCCTAAGTACCTTAACCTTGGTGCCTTAACCATTAGCCCATCCCCGTCCTCTAAACATACAGCCTGTTTCCAGGAGGAATTATTTGTAGAGAAGGAAGGAGCTGGGCTGGGCTGTCTGATTGGGACAGTTCATGGTAGGGCTAAGATCTGACAGAGCTCAACGTGGCCCTGACCTGGCTGGGAGTGAGCAGAGGTCTGGGGGCTGCAGGGCAGGGGGTTGCCAATGCCAGGTGCCCATTTTTTGTCTGGAATATCCAGTCAAAAAGGGGACCTAGCAGTGTCCCGTCAGGTGTATTGACCGGACCCTGAAGGTCCGGTTACTCAGAGAGGGGGCAAGGCGCCAGGTCATCAACCCACACCAGTCGCTGCTTAGCCGAGGCTGCCTCCTACCTGCAGGCAGGCCCTGCCTCAGGCTGCAGCAGCTCCCAGCCCAGCCCTGGAGCAGAGGGAGCCCAGTGGGGCAGGAGACGATCCAGAGAGGAGGAATGGGAGGGAGAGCAGAGAGTGATGGGGGGGAAGCGGGAGAGGAGCAAGTGGGGGGCGGGGCCTGGGAAGAGGCGGAGAAGGTGCAGGGCCTTGGGGTAAGAGGCAGGCAGAGACAAGGCCCCAGGGGTCTGGTTTTCAACCAAGAGAAAATTGGCAACACTAGTAAGTGACTGACAATATCCCTGATGGGGGAATGGAGGAGAACTGAGGGGGGCTGGAGGAGTTACCTGGGCAAAAACTGTTACCGCAGGGGCCTATTCCGCAGCACTGACCAATGGTGTCTCCCCAACACCCATTCAGAGCTGGTCACTGGTATCTCCCCAACCCCATCCTCACCGTCCCTCCTGCTCACAGCTGGTCAATGGGGATCCCCCATTGCCTCCCCCTGCAAAATGCTGACACTCCCCCAACGAGTCTCCTCCAGCTCCGCAGGCTGGGGCAGGTCCCGTTTCTCCAGCATGAAGGTGATGACGGGTGCAGACATCAGGAGGAGCAAAACCAGGGTGCAGCGAGTGGCCCAGATGATGATGGAAAACAGGGCTCTCCCTGAAACACAGAAAGGGACCTGGTGACGGCCGTGTGCAAAGCAGCGTCTGGGACAAAAGTGCCAGTACTAGACACGGAGCAGCAGCTCTGTAATAGGGACCTTGCATGAGGTCCCAGAGGCCTAGATCTAAGGGGGGATCATGCTGCAGGGGGGCATGTTCCCCTGGTGGGAGGCCTAAAAGATGGAGGTTGTTGCGGAGGCTCCTCCCTTTCCCCCAACACAGGGTCACTCTTGCCGCAGTTTACTCAGGCTTCACCAGGATTCTGTGCAAAGGCCTCACAAGAGCCAGTGACAGATGCAACAGCCCAGACCCTATCGCCCCTCTCCAGTGTGGCTGGCAGTTCACCGCGGGGGTGATCCCGCCCTGGGCAGAGGGCAGCACGAGGCCTTGGCACCAGCTGTGTCCTCAGAAGAGGGTGGGTTGGTTTGCTGATACAAATGCTTTGGGGAAGCTGTGGCAAAGAGTCAGGTTTGGTCTCTGCTTAAGTCTGTTCCTAGGGCAGGGTTGCTCCTTGGGAACCGGGCACCGGTGCTGGGCTGAGATTCCTGAACGAGGGGTTTTCCCACATGCTGTTTGTGACACCTCTGTTCTAAGACTGGAGAATGGAACATAAATAACTAATTATACAGAGAGACAGAACTTGTGAGCTCAGGTGTGATGATGCCTCTGGTGCCCTCTACCAGAACAACACCAAATACAGTGAGTGGAGTGGGAGGAAATAATTCACTGGCTGCCGGTTCAGCAGAGGGGGTCAGTGAACTCCAGAGGAAAGTCTCGTTCATCAGAAGCGTTTGGGATTCCCCCTTTGAAAGAGCCATTATCCTGCCCTACAAAGATGTTGCCCAGCTCAGCAATGTTGGTTAAAGCCTGGGAGAGCTGCAGGGAGAATGTGCCACATTGGATGAGCTTGTCACCCTGTTGAGTCGTTGTGTGTTTCCTCTACATCCATCATCATGGCAATCACACTCAGACTGGGGGTTGCCCAGCCCAGGACCCACGTTTCCCTAAATACAGTCCCCAGAATAAAGAAACGCCTCAGGAGCATTTACCTTGTGGGGAGGAACCCCCGACATTGCCGCTGCTGGTGTCATCATCTAGGCAATAAATACACAAGAAATCAGAGCAGAGCATGGCCCCACTCCAGGCCCATACACTGCCCTAGCACAACTGCACCATGGGTAATAACTGGCTGGTGGCCAAAGGAGAATTTTTTGTTCAGTTTTATGAATATTTTTTGATCAAAACACTGAAATTTCACAAGTTCTAAATGAAATAGTTTTCTTCACAATTTTTGTGGCAACAAACCTGGATTTCCCCCCAGCTCTCAGGATGAGCTCCTCAAGGCAGGAAACATCCCTGCGGCAACTGCCATTCTGATGGAAGAGTTTTCCATCAGAAAATCCTGCTTCTTCACAATCAAAACCTTTTGACAAGGCTCTTTAGTCTTTCAGAATCAAAATGTTGCTGAATTTATGTTCCTTGCAAAATCTGAAATTTTGACTTTTCATCCTGATTCAGGAAGAAAATAAAATGTGAAAGATCAGTATTACCCACAGGACAGAAATGCCGTGTCTCCAGGAGCTCTTGAGGCACAGATAACATTAGTGTTGCTCTAGCAGGAGTCACTAGGTGGCGCTGTTACAAAAATTCTGACAATCTTTTCCTTGCACTGCGAACGGTGCACACAGCCCTTGCAGGCATATTGCTTGGGTGTTGGTCTGTTGATGCAGGTGCTTTGCAGAGAGCTGGAGAAAACAGCCAGGTTGGGGCTCTGCTAAAGTCAGTTCCTGGGACACGGTTCCTGCCTGGGTACTGGGCACTGGTGCTGGGCTGAAATAAATTCCTGAAACGGGTTTGCCCACATGCTGTTTGTGACACCTCTGTTCCAGGACTGGAGCACAGAGAGTAAATAACTAATTACACAGAGAGACAGAACTTGTGAGCCCAGGTGTGATGATGCATCTGGTGTCTCCACCCAGAACAGTACCAAATACAGTGAGTGCAGAGGGAGGAAATAATTAACTGACTACCAGTTTAACAGAGGGGGCCTGTGAACTCCAGATGAAACTTGCCCATCAGAATCATTTACCTTGGGAGGAGGAATCCCCGACACCGCTGCTGCTGGTATCAGCACCTAGGCAATAAATACACAAGAGATCAGAGCAGAGCATGCCCCACTCCAGGCCCATACGCTGCCCTAGCACAGCTACACCATGGGCAATACCTGGCTGGCGGCCGTGCTGCTGAAAGGGGCCTGGGGTTCGAGTGGGTCACACACTGAATCTGAGTCAGCAGTGCGAGGTAGGTGTGAAAAGGGCTAACGCTGTATGTAAGACACGGGAGGTCATTGTCCCGCTCTGCTCAGCACTGGTGAGGCCTCAGCTGGATTACAGGGTACAGTTCTGGGTGTGACACTTTAGGAAAGTTGTGGACAAATTGGAAAGGAGAACAAAAATGATGAAATGTTTAGAAAACCTGACCTAGGAGGAAAGGTTAAAAGCACTGGGCATGTTTAGTCGTGAGAAAAGAAGCCTGAGGGGGAACCTGATAACAGTCTCTAAATATGTTCAGGGCTGTTATAAAGAGGTTGGGGATCAATTGTTCTCAGTCCCACTGAAGGCAGAACAAGCAGTGATGGGCTTAATCTGCAGGAAGGGAGGATCAGGTTAGATAGTAGAAAGAGCTTTCTAACTATCGGCTAGTGAAGCTCTGGAATAGGCTTCCAAGGGAGGTTGTGGAAACTATGTCACAGGAGGTTTTTGAAAACAGTTTGGACAAACGCCTATCAGAGATGGTCCAGCTTTACTTGGTCCTGCCTCAGTGCAGGAGGCTGGACTTGATGACATCTTGAGGTCCCTTCCTGCCTGACATTTCTATGATGTCCCCGTCCCCTACCTGTCTGGGTTGGGCTGTCTGAGCTGAGATGGGTGAAAATTGGGGGCTGGGTTCCCTGTGTAAAATTTTGAAGAAAGATGTTTAGTTAGAAATTTTTTGTTTCAGATTTTGATGAATTTCAGCATTTGGATTTTCAGGGGTTTCTTATTGAACAGTTGTTCTCGCTTTGCCATTCACCCCACCATTTGGTGTGATGCTGAGTTGCTCGGCAGGGCTGAGCTGGGATACAGACACACACACACACTTACAATCTACATCTCACACACTATGCTGAGAGACTGTGTCACACACTCTCAAAGAAACTGCGAAACCACCTGATCAATATCCTATACAGCAAACAGGGAAAGATTAAGACTGAGCCCTCAAACCTGGATACTCTCATAAAAAAACAACCTTCCACACAAACTTCCTCATGGATAGACTTTACAAAAACTGGACAAGCCATTTACTACACAAATTTCATCTCTCCACAAAGGAAAAAGGACACTAAACTATCTAAACTGCTACATGCCACAAGGAGCCACAACAGTGGTTCCCTTAACTCACCCAACAATATTGTTAATCTTTCCAACTATACTCTTAGTCCAGCAGAAGAGTCTGTCCTATCTCGGGGCCTCTCCTTTTGTCCCTCCAGACCCACGAACATGATACAGTTTTGTGGTGACCTAGAATCCTACTTTCGACGTCTCCAGCTCAAAGAATATTTCCAACATACCTCTGAACAGCATACTGATCCACAGAATCCTCCCCACCAGCACTACAAAAAAAAGGATTCTGCGTGGACTCCTCTGGATGGTCGAAACAACAGACTGGACTTCTACATAGATTGCTTCCGTCAACGTGGAAAGGCTGAAATTTTGGAAAAGCAACATCACTTGCCCCATAACTTCAGTCATGCTGAACACAACGCCATCAACAGCCTCAGGAACAACTCTGACATCATAATCAAAAAGGCTGACAAAGGAGGTGCTGTCGTCATCATGAATAAGTTGGAATATGAACAAGAGGCTTCTAGGCAGCTCTCTAACTCCCCATTCTACAGGCCATTATCCTCTGATCCCACTGAGATTACCAAAAGAAACTACACCATCTGTTCAAGAAACTTCCTGAGAAAGCACAGGAACAGATCTATACAGACACATGCCTAGAACCCCGACCAGGGGTATTCTATTTGTTACCCAAGATCCATAAACCTGGAAATCCTGGACGCCCCATCATCTCAGGCATTGGCACCCTAACAGCAGGATTGTCTGGCTATGTGGACTCTCTCCTCAGGCCCTATGCTACCAGCACTTCCAGCTATCTTCCAGACACCACTGACTTCCTGAGGAAACTACAATCCATCGGTGATCTTCTGGAAAATACCATCCTGGCCACTATGGCTGTAGAAGCCCTCTACACCAACATCCCACACAAAGATAGACTACAAGCTGTCAGGAACAGTATCCCCGATAATATCACAGCTAACCTGGCTGCTGAACTTTGTGACTTTGTTCTCACCCACAACTATTTCACTTTTGGGGACAATATATACCTTCAAGTCAGCGACAGTGGTCTGGGTACCCGCATGGCCCCACTGTATGCCAACATTTTTATGGCTGACTTAGAACAGCGCTTCCTTAGCTCTCGTCCCCTAATGCCCCTACTCTACTTGTGGTACATTGATGACATCTTCATCATCCGGACCCATGGAAAAGAAGCCCTTGAGGAATTCCACCATGATTTCAATAATTTCCATCCCACCATCAACCTCAGCCTAGATCAATCCACACAAGCAGTCCATTTCCTGGACACTACTGTGCTAATAAGCAATGGTCACATAAATACCAGCCTATACTGGAAACCTACTGCTATACTTACCTACAAGCCTCCAGCTTCCATCCAGGACACACCACACGATCCATTTTCTACAGCCAAGCTGTAAGATACAACCGCATTTGCTCCAATCCCTCAGACAGAGACAAACACCTACAAGATCTCTATCAAGCATTCTTACAACTAGAGTACCCACCTGCTGAAGTGAAAAAACAGATTGACAGAGCCAGACAAGTACCCAGAAGTCACCTACTACAGGACAGGCCCAACAAAGAAAATAACAGAACACCACTAGCTGCCATCTTCAGCCCCCAACTAAAACCTCTCCAGTGCATCATCAAAGATCTACAACCTATCCTGAAAGATGATCCCTCACTCTCACAAATCTTGGGAGACAGGCCTGTCCTCGCTTACAGACAGCCCCCAACCTGAAGCAAACACTCACCAGCAACCACACACCACTGAACAAAAACACTGAACCAGGAACCTATCCTTGCCACAAAGCCCGATGCCAGCTCTGTCCACATATCTATTCAAGTGACATCATCATAGGACCTAATCACTTCAGCCATGCTATCAGGGGCTCATTCACCTGCACATCTACCAATGTGATATATGCCATCATGTGCCAGCAATGCCCCTCTGCCATGTACATTGGCCAAACCGGACAGTCTCTATGCAAAAGAATTAATGGATACAAATCTGACATCAGGAATCATAACATTCAAAAACCAGTGGGAGAACACTTCAACCTTTTTGGTCACTCATTGACAGACCTGTGGGTCTGCAACAGAAAAGCAACAGAAAAGCTTCAAAAACAGACTCCAATGAGAAACTGCTTAGCTGGAATTGATTTGCAAACTAGATACAATCAACTTAGTCTTGAATAGAGACTGGGAATGGCTGAGCCATTACAAACATTGAATCTATCTCCCCATGTAAGTATTCTCACACTTCTTATCAAACTATCTGTACTGGGCTATCTTGATTATAACTTAAACATTTTTTTCTCTTACTTAATTGGCCTCTCAGAGTTTGTAAGACAACTCCCACCTTTTCATGCTCTCTGTATGTGTATATATTTCTCCTCACTATATGTTTCATTCTATGCATCCGAAGAAGTGGGCTGTAGCCCACGAAAGCTTATGCTCAAATAAATTTGTTAGTCTCTAAGGTGCCACAAGTACTCCTGTTCTATTTGCGGATACGGACTAACATGGCTGCTACTCTGACACTTACCGGTGATGCTTAGGCGCTGGGCAGGGCTGAGCTGGGATCTGGTCACCTGGTTGTTACTGTCCTTGATGTCGTACCCACAGGTGTAATTCCCGGAGCTGACTCCAGACACCACGTGGTCATAGACATAGGTGTACTTCTGCTCTGAACCCTTCTGGGATGAAACCTCTTCCCCCTCCTTGCAGAAGACGACGCAGGTGGCCAGGTGCTGGGAGAACATGAAGCACTTGAGCCGCACGGAGTCCCCTGGCCGGGCAGACGTCTGGTTCAGGTAGAGGGTGGGGGCAGGGAGAGAACCTGGAAAGGGGATTGGGTCAGAGCTGTCAGTGGGGCATTGGCGGCACTGTCATTGAGGCAGGAAGTAAATGGTGGGTGGGTCTGTGCACGTCTCAGATGGAGGCTCTGATTCCAGCCCAGCTGGACAGACTAGGGGACAATCTCTCTCTGGTGACCAGAAGCTTTATTCCCTGGGATCATTTGGGTTATGGAAGAGCCTGGAGGCTCAGCTGGGCTGGGATCGCAGTGTCTGGTGCTGTTCACTCTCCTAGAATAAGAGCCCCCAGTGTGGGCACCCTGCAGCCCCAGCTGGGGCAGTACGGCCGGGAGAGAGGCGACCCCTCAGTGAGGGCGCCCACTGGCCATTGGAGGCTGTCTAGGGCCTGGCCAACACCTCAGCCTGTCCCCCCCGCAGCCCATGCAGTGAAGGTCAGTCACTGCCCCAGGGAGCTCACAAGTTGACAGCCAAGGAGCTGTGTCCAGTTCCTAACCCCTCCGACATCTGCTCTAACATCCTCCCTGTCCCTGTGACCCTCCTGCCCCTCAACCCTCCAGCAGACGCAAGCTAAGGGAAGGTCCTAGAGTATCTGCAGGGAGCGGATCCCCCTTTCTCGGGAATCACCAGGGTGATGGGATCCAGTGAATTCGCAGGGGAACTGCTGCTGCCACTGGGTAGGTCAATATCTGCCCAACGCCTTCCCCACCTCAGCGGTGCCCCTTGCTGCTGCCTTCCCCAGGCAGCCAGCAAAGAAACGGCTCCACCAGCCCCTGCTGGGCTGGACACAGGCTCGCTGGGGGCGGCTCCCTAGCCCAGGTCATACGGGAGCTCAGCCTGGGTTATATAATGGTCCCTTCTGACAGTACCCTCTCGAGCGCCACCTGCCCGCCCAGGCTGACTAACAGTGCTGCTGACATTTAAGAACAAGGTGCAGGCTGGCTTTATATGGGGGGTGAGCTCCACGGGAGAGACCTGCAGCCACAAGGGGAGCCAGTGTGTGGGAAGCTAAATCCCTTGGGGTCAGAGCTGTGGTGTTCTCTGCTTCCCAGGGCCAGTGCCCCAGGGGTGGGACAGGCTGTGGATGTGACTCTCTGACCTGCATGTCACAGTGGCCCTGGGTCAGAGCAGAGCTGAGAAGTAGCAGGACAGGGAGGGGGCGACCAGGAGATCTGTTCACCCTGTTCAGATCCCACACAGCCCCATCTGCCTTCCCACGAAATTTTCACTGACACCACAGTGAGCAGGCAGCAGCACAAGAGGTGGTGTCTGGATGCTGTGGAGGTAGATTGGGGACAGACAGACAGACTCACCGGGAGCTGAGCAGATCTCCTGGCTGCTGGGACTCAGCACTGGGAACAGAAAGGAGACGTGTGGTTAGTGCTGGGGATAAAATCCTCCCTTTCTGAGGTCCCTCTGCAGGGACAAAAACTGCCTTTAGTAGGAGAAAATTGCTAATTTCTGTTTTGGTGAAGAAGCGAACCGGGCAAGACATTAGATCTGGGGCAGGGCAGATTCCTCCCTGAGCTGAGAACCGTCTTTCCCTTCAGCTCTCTAGAGGGCCAGATCCTCAGCTGGCGTAAACCAGTATTGATTCCAGAGGAGCTACACTGATTTACACCAGCTGGGGATCTGGCCCACTAGCTCTCACACTCAGTGTTGACACTGGTTCCCATTTCTCTCCCACTAAATCGGATTTGCCGACAGTCTGGGCCAGGGGCTGCTCTCAATTCTGTTTCTCCAAACCTGCTGCGACTTAGCGCAGAGTTCCCGGATACTCACCGGGCAGCAAGAGGCACAGAAACAGGATCATCAGGGCAGTTGGAGGAGCCGATCGGGATGGATACAGCCCAGCAGCTTCTGTTACTGATGAGGTCGGGAGGGGACAATCCACAGTCACTCCCTGCTCCCACCTGCCTCAGCAGAAGGGAAGCTCCGGTCTCTCTCTCTGCTCCGATCTGCCCCCGTCTGCTCCCCCATGTTGGATACTCCAGCCAGCCCCTCTCCCTGCTCGCAGGCCCCTGGTGTCTGTAGGGCTAAGGCAGAAGAGACACTGCAGCCTCTCTCTGACCTACTGTTTCTCCTTCCTGGGTCTGATAGTCATCATCACTCCCAGTTTCCTGCCCAGCACCACCCACCTTCCGTGCTCCGGCCACAGCGTAACTATTTAGGGTTGCAAGATTGAGAACCTGAGGGGCCTGGTTTGCTTGTTTGAGTCTAAACATATCACTGAGGAAACACCCCCCCATCCCATCTCACTGCCTGGGGACCCAGATAGACCCCCGGCTAAAGGCACAGCTGGGCCAGGGTGAAAGGTCACTGGGTGACTGGGGGTTGGGTGGGGGAGCTGGGATGTTGGATGAGCCTGAATCTTTTCCCTCCACCCTCCAGTCCCTGGTGAGAAGGACCCATCTCCCCCAGAGGCAAATTCACCTTCTGGGCTTAAGGGGCCATAAATGGGGTCTGGGCCTTGTGCTGGACACTCTGCACATGGGTGAATTCACCCCCAGAGAACACTGAACGTGGGACTGCACTGGCTTCCCCACCAGCTTAGTCTTCACCTGCCCCGTCATCCACCACCAGCTCCAGCCACTTCTGCGGGCTCTGCCCTGACTGCCCCCACTCCCCATTCTGGGATCCTGAGGAGTCTGCTGACCCTGCTGATAGACCAGCACACAGGGAAGAAAAGACCAGGGCTCCTCTCTAGGCTAAAGCTTTAACAGACACTTGAAAGGAATCAGCTGCACAGAGCCTGCGATAGAGAGAGAGACGTATAGATAGATCAATGGATAGAGAAACAGACAGAAGATGTATATGGGGATAGATAGATACAATATTATTGTTAAATACCATGCTTGGTTCATCTCATCGTTAAGCACAGAGCCCAAGAGTTTCAAAACTGGTTAGTGATTTTTGGGCCCTGATTTAAGACACCTTCAAGGGGCTGATTTCCAGCAGGTGGGGCTCAGTGCCGTCTGTCTGTCACCCCACAAGCTGTGCTTGGCTCCCAAAACCAGTCGCCCTTTTGGAAGGTTTGGCCAGTAGTGCTTGTGCCAATGATGCATGTGCCGAATCTGTGTGTGAGCCCAGCTGTAGGGGTGTGAGGGGATAAGACCCCATGGCCCAGTCTATCCTTGTCCCTTGGGTGAGTCTGCAATCAAGGGAGATCAGTGCTAGCTGTGGTGGGACCTTTTGTGATACAGCTTCTCTGGCACAACCACACTGCGCGGACGCGGAGAGGCCAGTCCAGTTCTCAGCTGCCCCAACCTTCCCTGCAGGGTGAACATTGATCATTTCCTGCTGAGGCGGTAGAGGCAGCTGTGTGAAAGCTGTGGTCACCCTGACATGTTCCCAAAGCAGATGGACTTGACCCAGCACCTGCCCCTGAAACACAACCCCTGCTGCTATTGCAGGGCTTCTCAAACTAGGGGTTGGGGCCCCTCAGGGGGTCACGAGGTGATTACATGGAGGGTCGTGAGCCGTCAGCCTCCACCCCAAACCCAGCTTTGCATCCAGCATTTATAATGGTGTTAAATACATAAAAAAGTGTTTTTAACTTTTAAAGGGGGGGGTCATACTCAAGAGGCTTGTGAAAGGGGTCACCAGTACAAACGTCTGAGAACCACTGCACTATAGCACTTCACGGGAAGTTATCTGGTATCAACTATGGGGTTAATTTCTACCACTCCAGTTACACCAGTGTAAGTCCCTGTGCACACCTGGGTCTGGCATAAGAGCCTTTTTCTGGTTTTCTTATCTTGTCTTGAAAGCAATATTAACGATAAGCCAAACATTGCACTGAGGGAGGTTTAGGTTGTATATGAGAAAAAACTTTTTCACTTTTTCACTAGGAGGGTGGTGAGGCACTGGAATGTGTTCCCTAGGGAGGTGGTGGAATCTCCTTCCTTAGAGGTTTTTAAAGTCAGGATGACAAAGCCCTGGCTGGGATGATTTAGTTGGGAATTGGTCCTGCTCTGAGCAGGGGGTTGGACTAGATGACCTCCTGTGGTCCCTTCCAACCCTGAGAGTCTATGATTCTATGATGTTGGGAATACAGCGCGATAACTGTGAGGATAATTAGCCATGGGAAAAAACTTACCAAGTCCTGTGGTGGATTCTGCATTACAGGCAATGTTTAGATGAAGGGTGGATGTTTTTCTCAAAGAGAAGCTCCAGTTCAAACAGGGATTATTTGGGGGCAGTTCTCTGGCCTGTGTTATACAGGGGATCAGACTATGGGATCACAGTGTTCCCTTCTGGCCTGAGAATCTATGAATAAACCTTACAAAGGCTCTGATTCCACAATAAGAGTGTCCCTGTGGGAGTTACACCAGCAAAGCAATAGTGGTTTAATTATATAGATAAGATTCACTGTGTACAGAGAAGCCCTGGCATAAAATGCTCTTCGCATCAATGGTCTCCATTTCCTTGTACATCCCCTGTCACTGGTGTATCTGACCCCTTGCAATCACTAATGGGTTTATCCTCAGACACTCCTGAAGTCCATCCTCATTTCACTGAAGGAGAGACTGAGGCACAGAGAGCGACTAAGTGACTGAGCCCAGGCCACAAAGGAGTATGCAGCTGAGTCAAGGGTTGAACCCAGGGCTCTTGAGTGCCAGTCCACTGCCGTGGCCACTAGATGATCCTTCCTCCCCCAGTCCCCAACCCTCCCAAAAGCCTGGGTGACAATGACCAACCTGGTACCTGCCTAGAAGGCCAGTGACCCTGGGCTATTTCACCCAAAGGGGGAAGAGCCTGGATGAGATGGGGCTGGGAAACAGGGAAAATGTCAGAGACACAAGCTGGGAAATCTGCCCCAGGGGATTTAATTGATCTCACAGACAGTCCCACCCCCTGTTGCTTCTGGGCTAGATCCTTTCTCCCTCTCCTGGCCGAAACCCCAGGGCTTCCAGGCTAGAATTATACCCTTCTCCCCGCCCTGCAGGGGATATTGATGGAGCCAGATACTGGAGGACGAGAGAGCGACTGGCGGCTGCTCAGCAACACTCTGCACACCCAGTCCAGCTACTCTGTGCGGCCACGCAGGGAGGAAACCACAGCATGAGCCGACAGCGCCCTGAGCATCTGCAGAGACTCCAGTGCAGACACCTCTTCCCCCGCCCAGCACTGAGCTCTCCCCAGCCTGACCATGAGCTAGCAGCCCAGTGGGGGGGGGGGTGTCACATGCTGTGATGTGGGATTGAATAACACACTCAAAAGGTTTTATTTTTGTCCTCACACATTAACCCGCTTCATTCTCTCTCCAGTTAGTCTGTTCTCTGATGTTTCCAGGGCAGTTTATTTTCATAGTTGTACATTAAAAGGCCAGAAGGGACCAATGGGACCATCTAGTTAGAGCATCAGCACAGCCCAGGCCAGAGAGCCTCCCCCAGGGATCCCTGCATTGAGCTGCTAACTTCTGGCTGAGCTGGCGCCTGTCTGGTAGAAAGAGACGTCCCCTCTCGATTTAAAGACTCCAAACAGGCTCATATTTCTAAACAAGAGGAGACCAGGGGAAATGAGATGCTGGACTGGGACAGAACAACTGGAGATGGGCCCTGAGGATTCGCTCCAGCTGTAGTTCCAAATTTGAACTTCCCCAAAGTTCGTGGGTGTGAACTTGGGGTTCCGGTTTGGGCCTATCATAGAGACAGCCCCAGGCCGCACAGTTAGGATCTAAACTCTCCCAAAGTCCTGGAGTGGGGATTGTCCCTCTGAGACCAAAAGCACAATAGGTACCAGAAAAGATGATTTTCTGTTTTCAGGTGCCAAAACTGACATTTCCCTTCCAGTTTTCAGGTGTTCAGTTTGTTGATGAAAATTTAAACTTTTAGTGCTGAAAATTTCCAGGGAAATTCATGTAAATTTTCCCCAGGAAATTCCATTTGCCTCTGTGATCTCCTAGATCATCATCATGTTCCCATTACGCCTCTGGCGCTTAGGGCAGTGACAAAGCTCCTCCACCCCTGTCTGTTTCTGGCAAGTCTCGCAATAGTTTCTCTGTGTTACACTAATAAAACAATATCAACAGGATCTTATAATGTCGTCAAGGCAAAACACCACATTTATTGCAAATACAGAGAGAGAGAGAGAAATCAGGATATGCAATTCAATATTATTTCATTACTATTCCTTATTCACTCACACACTCATTCATACAAGTTTTGCAGAATTGTTATAGTTACCAGCTTAGAGGTTGCTCGTGGCAGAGTACTGGCCAGGTAGCCTACACACGAGGAGGATGGGAGCAGAGTCCTTGTCAGATGCGCACCTGACACGAGAATGATTGCAAAACCAGACTCAAAAGTCCCTTGGTTTTTGGTTCTGTTCTTATAGGATTTTGTTCTTATACAAGTCTATGGGAATTGCTTCATCCTGCTGATGTTTGTTTGAAGTGATTATCAAAAAGCAGGTGAAACATCCCTGATGGCTGAATGTCTGAGTGTTATCTTGTTCGTCGGAGTCTTCAGCTCTTCATCGGTGTGTGTGTGTGTGTGTGTGAACTTGGGTGGATTCCGGCCTGCCCTCCAGGGGTCATCCAGTATCTCTAGTCTGCGCATTCTTTCGCCAATCGAGACTGAAGTTTAATCCTTAGTCTGGTACTTCTCTGACTATTCATTCTTTATCTAAATCAATCTATCCTTTATCTAAATCAAGCATCCATTCACATACATCCTTTCTTTTAACATACATTTATCACTTATTACTTTACTATTTCTTAACTTCCAGTAACTCTCAGGATGTTGCAAATCTACTTAAACTTTAACATACATAGTAAACAAGTTAAAAGCTGTGTTCTGTTTGGAAGAACAATTACAGTTGGTTTTGAGAACAGAGTTTCTGTCTCAAGATGTGTTAACACAATTAGCAGTTTGGCCTTGCATGTTTCTTACAGAGAGGGAGAGACACAGAAACAGAAAAACAAGAGGCCTAAGCTGTGGGGAATTCAATTGAATTCAATCTTACCCCTTGTCTCTCTTCGCCTCAGACTGGTTATACATATGCACTTTATGGTTCTAATACAAAAATTCCCTGATAAGGTCCAACACCAGTTGTGCCCCAGGTTTTTCAGCTTGGCTTCCACAGCTCTTCACCATGTTGTTTTCGCTTGAATTTAGGTGTCCATCTTATTGCTACTCTGGTGATGGAATCAGTTTCCATCCGAAGCACATGGCCAATCCATCTCCAATGCCTCTTGGTAATGATGGTGCTCAGCTCCTCTTGGCTGTACTGTGGGAATGGATTTTGGTCTGAAATTGTTCTGGGCCAAAAGATATGGAGGATTTTTCTGAAGCAGGTTATATGGAATAAAGACAGTTTGGACATGTCATGCATTCTCATTCTGCACTATAAAGTAATGTTGAAAGTACACAGCTCTGATAAATCTTGAGTCTGGCTTTGGTGTTGTATTTTGATGATTTCCAGACTGTATTTAAGCTCCTGAAGGTGTTCCTGGCTTTATTGATTTTGTTCCGGATGTCCTGGCTTGTTCTACCATCCTGGGTGATGGTCCTGCCAAATATGTGAATGTTTCTTCATTGGTGAGAACATAATCCTCTATCTGTACTGGTGATGGTGAGGCAATATTAAAAGTCATGATATTTGTCTTATTACGGTTGATTTTCAGTCCATTTTTCTGGCTGAATGCATTGAGTCGAGTTGTTTTTTCTTGTATATGGTGTTGGGTATGTGATAGGAGAACAAGATTATCTGCAAAGTCCAAGTCTTCAAGGGATTGAGAAGGGTGTGCATTTAAAGACTCTTGGCATGTCTTCTGTTGTATGCTGTGTTACCCAGTCAAAGGCAATGCTGAAGAGGATTCCAGACATGACACACCCCTGACGTACTCCTGTTTTGACTTCAAAACTGAGCTCACTGTGATCACACAGCTTATAAAATTGAAATAGAAGCTTTTGATTATGTTGATTATACGGAGAGGGATTCTATATGCCCACAGAATCCGCCATAGGCTGGTCCTGTGAATGCTGTCAAAAGCCTTCTCAAAGTCCATGAAGTTTACGTAGAGATGACCTCCTAGAAGTTAATGCTGTGCGACGAGGGTGGGAATGTTGGTAATCAGAGAATCATGGAAATATTGAGCTGGAAGGGACCTCAAAGAAATCATCAAGTCCAGCCCCATGCAGCGAGGCAGGACAGAGTAAACTTATACCATCCCTGACAGGGGGTTTGTCCAACCTGTTCTTAATAACCTCTGACAATGGGGATTCCAGAACCTCCCCTGGAAGCCTATGCAAGAGCTTAGTTACCCTTATCATTAGAAAGTTTTTCCTACTATCGAACCTAAACAGATTAAGCCCATTAGTACTAGTCCTATCTCCATAGGCACTAGAACAATTGATCACACTTTGTCACACTTTGGTGTCAATGGAAAGACTCCACTGACTTTACTGGCCTGGTGGTCAGGCCGCTGTGTAAGAGGGTCAGTAAGAGACTCCAGCCCAGACCATCCGCAGGAACAGGCAAAGTCTCCATCATGTGCAGGTGAAGGGAAGATTGATGGTAGGATTATGAACAGCGCATAAAAAGAACATGTGAAGAAGTGGGACTCACTTCCCACAGTCCCCAGAGCTGAAAATGCAGCTGATAAATGAAGCAAGAGCATCCACAGAGTGAGTTCCTCCTGCAGCACATACCCTGTAGCTGCTTCACTGCAGAGACCTTGAAAGGAGCAGAGAGACGGCTCCACACAGGGAAGAAATGACTAGGGCTCCTCTCTATGCTAGTGCTATAACAACAGACACTTGAAAGGCATCAGGTGCGCAGAGCCTGCAATAGAGAGAGAGACTGACAGATAGATTGATGGATAGGGAGACAGAGAAATAGACAGAGGATGTATATGGGGTAGTGCTCGGTTCATCTCATCGTTAATCACAGAGACCAAGAGTTTAAAAACTGGTAGTGATTTTGGGGGCCCAATTTAAGCCATCATAAAGGGGCTGATTTCCAGCAGGTGAGGGTCAGTGCAGTCTGTCACCCCATAAGCTGTCTCACGTTGGGCTCCCAAAATCAGTGGCCATTTTGGAAGATTTGGCCAGAAGTGCTTGTGCCAATGATGCATGTGCCGAAACTGTGTGTGAGCCCAGCTATAGGGGTGTGAGGTGATAAGTGCCCACAGCCCATTCTATCCTTGTCCCTCGGGCAGACTGCAGTCAAGGGAGATCAGTGCCAGCTGTGATGGGGATTTTGTGATAAAGCTCCTCTGGCACAACCACACTGTGCGGACACTGAGCAGCCAGTCCAGTTCTCAGCTGCTCCAACCTTCCTTGCAGGGTGAATATTTATCATTTCCTGCGGCGGCAATAGAGGCAACTGTGTGAAAGCTGTGGGCACCCTGACATGTTCCCAAAGCAGATGGACTTGACCCAGCAGCTGCCCCTGAAACACAAACTCTGCCGCTATAGCAGGGGTTCTCAAACTAGGGGTTGGGGGCCCTCAGGGGGTCACAAGGAGGGTCATCAGCTGCAGCCTCCATCCAAAACCGAGTTTTGCATCCAGCATTTATAATGGTGTTAAATACATTACAAAGTGTTTTTAACTTTTAAGGGGGGTCACACTCAGAGGCTCGCTATGTGAAGTGGGAAGTTATCTGGTATCAGCTAAGGGGTGAATTTATACTGTCCAGTTACACCAGTGTAAGCCCCTGTGCACATCTGGGTCTGGCATAAGAGCCTTTTTCTGGTTTATCTTATCTTGGTTTGAAAGCAATAGTAACGATAAGCTGAACATTGCAGTGGGAGAAGTTTAGGTTAGATATTAGGAAAAACTTTTTCACTAGGAGGGTGGTGAAGCACTGGAATGGGTTACCTAGGGAGGTGGTGGAATCACCTTCCTTAGAGGTTTTTAAGGTCAGGCTTGACAAAGCCCTGGCTGGGATGATTTAGTTGGGGATTGGTCCTGCTCTGAGCAGGGGATTGGACTGAGGCACAGAGAGAGACTAAGTGACTGAGCCCAGGGCACACAGGAGATTGCAGCTGAGTCAAGAGTTGAACCCAGGGTTCTTGAGTTCCAGTCCACTGCTCCGGCCACTAGATCGTCCTTTTTCCCCACAGCCCACAACCCTCCCAAAAGCCTGGGTGACAATGACCAACCTGGTACCTGCCTAGAAGGCCAGTGACCCTGGGCTATTTCACCCAAAGGGGGAAGAGCCTGGATGGGACAGGACTGGGAAACAGGGAAAATGTCAGGGACGCAAGCTGGGAAATCTGCCCAAGGGGATTGATTTGATCTCACAGACAGTCCCACCCCCTGTTGCTTCTGGGCTAGATCCTGCCTCCCTCTCCTGGCCCAAACCGCAGGGCTGCCAGGGTAGAATTAGACCCCTGTCCCCGCCCTGCAGGGGATATTGATGGAGTGAGATACTGGAGGACTAGAGAGTGACTGGCTGCTGCTCAGCAACACTCTGCACACCCAGTCCAGCTACTGTGTGCGGCCGCGCAAGGAGGAAACCACAGCATGAGCCGACAGCGCCCTGAGCATCTGCAGAGACTCCCCTGCAGACACCTCTTCCCACACCCAGCAGTGAGCTCTCCCCAGCCTGACCACGAGCTAGCAGCCCAGCAGGGTGTGGGGGTGACACATGCTGTTATGTGGGATTGAATAACCCACTCACACGGTGTTATTTTTGTCCTCCCATGTTAACCCGCTTCATTCTCACTCTCTCTCCAGTTAGTCTGTTCTCATGAGGTTTCCAGGGCAGTTTATTTTCATAGTCGTACATTTAAAGGCCAGAAGGAACCACTGGGATCATCTAGTCAGAGCCTCTGCACAGCCCAGACCAGAGAGCCTCCCCCAGGGATCCCTGCATTGAGCTGCTCACTTCTGGCTGAGCTAGAGTCTGTCTGGTAGAAAGAGACGTCCCCTCTCAGTTTAAAGACTCCAAACCGGCTCCCATTTCTAGACACTAAGGTGACTGTGGCTGATCAGTGCAAGAGCGGACCAGGGGGAAGGGAGATGCTGGACTGGAACAGAGCAACTGGAGATGAGGCTTGAGATTTCGCTCCAGCTGTGGGTCCTAATCTGAATTTCCCCAAAGTTTGTGGGTGTAGACTTGGGATTCTGGTTTGGGTCTATCATAGAGACAGCCCCAAGCCACACAGTTAGGATCTAAACTCCCCCAAACTCCTGGTGTGGGGACTGTCCCTCTGAGACCAAAAGCACAATAGGTACCAGAAAGGATGATTTTCCATTTTCAGATGCCAAAACTGACATTTCCCTCCCAGTTTTCAGGTTTTCAGTTTGCTGATGAAAAGTTAAACTTTTATGGCTGAAAATTTCCAGGGAAATTCATGTAAATTTTCCCCAGGAAAATCCATTTGCCTCTGTGATCTCCTAGATCATCATCATGTTCCCATTACACCTCTGGTGCTTAGGACACTGACGAAGCTCCCCACTCCTCTCTTTTTGTGGCAAGTCTTTCAATAGTTTGCCTGCTTTGCCCCAGGTTTTTTAGCTTGGCTTCCACAGCTCTTCACCATGTTGTTTTCGGGCGGCCTCGTTTTCACTTGCCTTTAGCTGTCCATCTTATTGCTACTTGAGTTTGGCCTTAGTGTTGTATTTTGATGATTTCCAGACTGTGAAGGTGTTTCTGGCTTTATTGATTTTGTTCTGGATGTCCTGGCTTGTTCTACCATCCTGGATGATGGTCCTGCCAAATATGTGAATGTTTCTTCATTGGTGAGAACATAATCCTCTATCTGTACCGGTGATGGTGAGGCAATATTAATAGTCATGGTTTTTGTCTTATTGCGGTTGATTTTCAGTCCATTTTGCTGGCTGACTGCATTGAGTCGAGTTGTTTTTTCTTGTATATGGTGTTGGGTATGTGATAGGAGAACAAGATTATCTGCAAAGTCCAAGTCTTCAAGGGATTGAGATGGGTGTGCATTTAAAGACTCTTGGCATGTCTTCTGTTGTATGCTGTGTTACCCAGTCAAATGCAATGCTGAAGAGGATTCCAGACATGACACACCCCTGACGTACTCCTGTTTTGACTTCAAAACTGAGCTCACTGTGATCGACACTGCATATAAAGTTGAAACAGAAGCTTTTGATTACGTTGATTATATGGAGAGGGATGCCATAGGCCCACAGAATCCGCCACAGGCTAGTCCCGTGAATGCTGTCAAAAGCCTTCTCAAAGTCTATGAGTTTATGTAGAGTTGACCTCCTAGACGTTAATGCTGTGCGACGAGGGTGGGACTGTTGGTAATCAGAGAATCATGGAAATATTGAGCTGGAAGGGACCTCAAAGAAACCATCAAGTCCAGCCCCCTGCAGCGAGGCAGGACAGAGTAAACCTAGACCATTCCTGACAGGGGGATTGTCCAACCTGTTCTTAATAACCTCTGACAATGGGGATTTCAGAACCTCCCCTGGAAGCCTATGCAAGAGCTTAGCTACCCTTATCATTAGAAAGTTTTTCCTACTATCAAACCTAAACAGATTAAGCCCATTAGTACTAGTTGTACCTTCATAGGCACTGAGAACAATTGATCACTGTCCTCTTCATAACAGCCCTTAACAAATCTGGAGACTATCAGGTCCTCCCTCAGTCTTCTTTTCTCAAGACTAAACATGCTCATTTTTTGAAATATATATATGAGGTTTTCTAAGCCTTTGATCATTTTAGTTGCTCTCCCCTGTACTCTCTCCAGTTTGTCGACATCTTTCCTAAAGTGTGACACCGAGAACTGGACACAGTCCTCCAGCTTGGACCTCGTCAGTTCCGAGGAGAGCGGGACAATGACATCCCATGTCTTACATACGATGCTCCTATTAATACACCACAGAATGACATTAGCCTTTTTGTGACTGCATCACATTGTTGACTGATCTTAAATTTGTGATCCACTGGGACCCCCAGATCCTTTTTAACAGTATTGCCACTAAGCTGGTTATTCCCCATTTAATAGCTGAGCATTTGATTTTTCCTTCCTAAGTGTCATATTTTACACTTGTCTTTATTGAAATCCATCTCATTTGATTTCAGACCAATTCTCCAATTTGTTGAGATCATATTAACTTCTAATCCTGTCCTCAAAGTGCTGGCAACCCCTCCCAGCTTGGTGTCATCTGCAACTTTTATAATCATACTTTCCACTCCATTATCCAAGTCATTAATGAAACTAGTGAATAGTACCAGACCGAGGACAGACTCCTACCGGACCCCACTAGATACGGCATCTCAGCTTGATAAGAAATAGTAGAGGAAGCAATAGTGGATGGGAACCTGGGAGGCAGTGACCATGAGATGGCCGAGTTCAGGATCCTGACACAAGGAAGAAAGGAGAGCAGTAGAACAGAGACCCTGGACTTCAGAAAAGCTGACTTTGACTCCCTCAGGGAACTGATGGGCAAGGTCCCCTGGGAGAATAACATGATGGGGAAAGGAGTCAAGGAAAGCTGGTTCTATTTTAAAGAATCCTTATTGAGGTTGCAGGAACAAACCATCCCGATGTGTAGGAAGAAAAGTAAATATGGCAGGCGACCAGCTTGGCTTAACAGTGAAATCCTTGCTCATCTTAAACACAAAATAACAGCTTACAAGAAGTGGAAGATTGGACAAATAACCAGGGAGGAGTATAAAAGTATTGCTCAGGCGTGCAGGAGTGAAATTAGGAAGGCCAAATCACACTTGGAGTTGCAGCTAGCCGGAGATGTTAGGAGTAACAAGAAGGGTTTCTTCAGGTATGTTAGCAACAGGAAGAAAGTCAAGGAAAGTGTGGGCCCCTTGCTGAATGAGGGAAGGAACCTAGTGACAGAGGATGTGGAGAAAGCTAGTGTACTCAATGCTTTTTTTGCCTCTGTCTTCACAGACAAAGTCAGCTCCCAGACAGCTGCACTCTGCAGCACGGTATGGGGAGGAGGTGACCAGCTCTCCGTGGAGAAAGAAGTAGTTCGGGACTATTTAGAAAAGCTGGACGAGCACAAGTCCATGGGGCCGGATGCACTGCATCCGAGGGTGCTAAAGGAGTTGGCCGATGAGATTGCAGAGCCATTGGCCATTATCTTTGAAAAATCATGGCAATCGGGGGAGGTCCCGGATGATTGGAAAAAAGCAAATGTAGTGCCCATCTTTAAAAAAGGGAAGAAGATCCAGGGAACTACAGGCCAGTCAGTCTCACCTCAGTCCCTGGAAAAATCATGGAACAGGTCCTCAAGGAATCAATTCTGAACCACTTAAAGGAGGGGAAAGTGATCAGGAACAGTCTGCATGGATTCACCAAGGGCAAGTCATGCCTGACTAACCTAATTGTCTTCTATGATGTGATAACCGGCTCTGTGGATGAGGGGAAAGCAGTGGATGTGCTATTTCTGGACTTTAGCAAAGCTTTTGATACAGTCTCCCACAGTATTCTTGCCAGCAAGTTAAAGACGTATGGGCTGGATGAATGGATGGTAAGGCGGATAGAAAACTGGCTGGATGGTCAGGCTCAACGGGTAGTGATCAATGGTTCCATGTCTGGTTGGCAGCCAGTATCAAGTGGAGTGCCCCAGGGGTCGGTGCTGGGGCCGGTTTTGTTCAATATCTTCATTAATGATCTGGAGGATGGTGTGGACTGCACCCTTAGCAAGTTTGCAGATGACACTAAACTGAGAGGAGTGGTTGATACGCTGGAGGGTAGGGATAGGATACAGAGGGACCTTGACAAATTAGAGGATTGGGCAAAAATAAATCTGATGAGGTTCAACAAGGACAAGTGCAGAGTCCTGCACTTAGGATGGAAGAATCCCATGCACTGCTACAGACTAGGGACCGAATGGCTGGGCAGCAGTTCTGCAGAAAAGGACCTAGGGGTTACGGTGGACGAAAAGCTGAATATGAGTCAACAGTGTGCCCTTGTTGCCAAGAAGGCTAATGGCATTTTGGGTTGTATAAGTAGGGTCATTTCCAGCAGATCGAGGGGTGTGATCATTCCCCTCTATTCAGCACTGATGAGGCCTCATTTGGAGTACTGTATCCAGTTTTGGGCCCCACACTACAAGAAGGATGTGGATAAATTGGAGATAGTCAACAAAAATGATTAGGGGGCTAGAGCACATGACTTATGAGGAGAGGCTGAGGGAACTGGGATTGTTTAGTCTGCAGAAGAGAAGAATGAGGGGGGATTTGATAGCTGCTTTCAACTACCTGAAAGAGGGTTCCAAAGAGGATGGATCTAGACTGTTCTCAGTGGTAGAAGATGACAGAACAAGGAGTAATGTCTCAAGTTGCAGAGGGGGAGGTTTAGGTTGGATATTAGGAAAACCTTTTTCACTCAGAGAGTGGTGAAGCACTGGAATGGGTTACCTAGGGAGGTGGTGGAATCTCCTTCCTTAGAGGTTTTTAAGATCAGGCTTGACAAAGCCCTGGCTGGGATGATTTAGTTGGGTTTGGTCCTGCTTTGAGCAGGGGGTTGGACTAGATGACCTGCTGAGGTCCCTTCCAACCCTGAGATTCTATGATTCTATGAACTCCTCTTTGAGTACGGTCTTTCAACCAGTTGTGCACCCGCCTTAAAATTTAATCTACACCATCTTTCCATAGTCTTATTATGAGAATATCATGTGGGACTGTGTCAAAAGCTTTACTAAAATCTAGATCCCGTCTACTGTTTTCCTGCTATCCACTGGGCCATTAACTCTGTCAAGGAAGAAGGTTAGGTTGGTTTGGCCTGATTTATTCTTGGCAAATCCATGCTGGCTATTCCTTATAATCCCGTTATCCTCCAGGTGCCCCGTCTCTTCCTCACACTCGCTCGGGCATCTGGCCGCGGCTGAGCAATGCCAGAGTAACCCCCATGTTTGCATTTCAGGGTGCGGTGACGTCACTGGGGGAGCAAATAGTCAGGGGCTACATGGCCCTTTGCTGTGGGCTGGAGACTTGCTGTAGCCTGGTGGGGCCCTGCTGGGATGGGCCGAACCCTCCAGCCCTGGGTGCGGCGAGCTCGGGGGATGGGCTGGAGCCACCTGCAGCGACTTGGGAAATTCCTGTGAGGGGAGGGACCTGGCGAGCAGAATCAGCAACAGGACCGTCAAGGGGGCAGACGGACAACTGCCACCTGGGGGGCGATGTCAATAGGTTGGTGGGGGGGGGGTGGGAATCAGGAAAAGCCCTTAGATAAGAGGGGGCCAGTGGGATGGAGGAAGGGGAGGGGACAGTATTTTGTATTTGGTTATCATGGTTTTTGGTCCTATGGCAACTGAGTTAGATTATTAGGGGATAGACCAGTCAGCTTCGGCCGGTTAGGTGAGCTCCATGTCTGTAAATAAATGGTAGCTTTGTTAGCTGTCTGCTCTCTGGCCTCAAGTGCTTTCTTCCTAAACCGGCTGCCCCCAAGGATATAACAAGTGGCGACGAGGATGGGATCCCGGTGCTGCCCCAGCAACAGAAGGAAATAGAAGTCAAGATAAAGAACAAATAAACAAAAACTGCTTGTTTGCACTGACTGTGAAAGTGAAACTAAAAATCATGGCTACTCTGACCGGGCCACTGGAACCTTTTGAGGAGAATATAGTGCAATGGCATGTGTATGCTGAGCGTTTTCAGCATTTTGTTATTGCAAATGACATTACAGAAGCGAAGAAGGTGCCAATATTCTTAAGTGTTGTAGGGGCTAAAACCTACTCCCTGCTACGCAGCTTACTACACCCTGTTAAGCCTGACACTAAATCTTACAGTGACATTGTGGAAATCCTGGGGTCCCATTTTCCCCCAAAACCACTGGTAATTGCTGAAAGATATAGGTTCCACAAAAGAGACAAAAAAGAAGATGAAACAGTTGTACAATTTGTAGCAATTTTAAAAAAGCTAGCAGAATACTGTGAATTTAAGGAGATGTTAAATGATGCCCTGCATGACAGGTTAGTGTGTGGCCTCTACAGTGAAGCTGTATGGAAGCGCCTACTGACAGAGGCTCAGCTTACCTTACAGAAGGCTGTTGCTATTGCTGTCTCCATGGAAGTGGCTACAAGAGAGGTGCAATACATCGATGCATCCCCTAGGGTGCAAAAAGTGTCACAAGAACCTACCCACAAAACTGTGCAGAGTCAGGAATGTTACCGCTGTGGTAAGCCGGGTTACCAGGCATCAGAATGCTGGTGTAAGGACCTAGTGTGTTGACACTGTGGCAAAAAGGGACACATTGAGTGTGCCTGTAAACAAAAGAAAAGAGGCCTGTGGTCTGGACGACAAAAAGAGGAACCCTGCATACCCTAGAGCGGACCCAGGATGATCAAAGTGACACCTCATCGCAAGAGGAAGTGCCACTGCATGTTTTGTCTTTGGCAGTGGGCTCACATGAATACTGGGTAACCTCGTTGTTGGATGGCAAACCTATATGCATGGAACTGGACACCGGTGCAGCCGTCTCGCTGGTCTCTGAGACTGTGTATAAAGAAAAGCTACAGCATCTTCCGCTTAAGGCAACAAAAACTGTTCTGAAGACGTATACGGGAGAAGCTGTGCCCATGTTGGCCACTATTGATGTTAAGATGGAGCTCAATGGACAGGCTGCTAAATTGCCACTGTTTGTGGTGAGAGGTAATTACCCAGCCTTAATGGGTAGGTCTTGGCTTGGGAAGATTCAACTGAACTGGGTAGAAGTTCACCGGATGACTAAAGAAGAAACCAGTCTAACCCCTACACTAAGGAAACATGCTGCTGTTTTTGGAGATGATTTGGGAAGTATGAAGGGAATCACTGGACATTGAACATAAAACTTGACAGTCCACCAAAATATCTGAAAGCCCGATCTGTGCCATATGCCATCAGGCCAAAAGTTGAAGCAGACCTGGAGCGCCTGGTCACCAATGGAGTCCTAATACCAGTTACCCATAGCTCATGGGCCACTCCTATCGTTCCAATAGTGAAGAAAGATGGCTCTCTCCGGATTTGCGGTACTTTAAAGTCACTGTCAACCCAGTGTTGTATGCAGAGCAAAACCCGCCTCCCCGCATCGATGGCCTTTTCGCAGGCCTGGCTGGGGGACAAAAGTTCAGTAAGATTGATCTGAGTCAAGCATATTTACAGATGCACGTTGATGAAAAGTCCCAAGAGCTGTTGACTATCGTGACTCATAAGGGGCTTTATCGATACTGTCGCTTACCCTTCGGAATAACATCTGCTCCCGCCCTGTTCCAGAGGACTATGGACCAGATCTTGTGTGGCTTGTCAGGAGTTCAGTGCTATCTGGATGATATCCTGGTCACTGGAAGGAATGAAGAGGATCATTTAAAGAATTTAGAGGCTACTCTACAAAGACAGGAAGAGTATGGCCTACAAGTTTGCCAAGACAAGTGTGAATTCTTCCAGCCCTCTGTTGAATATTTGGGACACATCATTGATGCTGCGGGTCTTCATGAGGCCCCTGCAAAAGTTAAGACTATTGTGGAGGATCCCCCACCTCGAAATGTAAGCCAGCTGTGCTCGTTTCTAGGACTACTGAACTATTATGGAAAGTTCATCTCACAGTTAGCCACACTGCTAAAACCACTTCATGAGCTCCTTGGGCAGAACAAGGCCTGGAAGTGGACTGAAGCCTGTGATGTTGTATTTAACAAAGCTAAGGATGCATTGCTAAATTCTGAAGTTCTAACGCACTTTGATCCATCCTTACCCCTACAATTGGCCTGCGATGCCTCCCCTTATGGAGTGGGAGCAGTCGTGTCACACATTATGCCTTCGGGAGAAGAGAGACCTTTTGCTTCACGCACTCTAAGCAAAGCAGAAACTAAGTACGCCCAAATCGAACGTGAGGCATGAGGAATTGTTTCTGGAATTCGGAAGTTTCATCAGTACCTGTTTGGGCCAAAGTCGATTCTTCTCACAGACCATCGACCTCTGACGTCAATTTTTGGACCCTACACAGGCATTCCCCCATTAGCTGCTAGTCGTATGCAACGTTGGGTATTGTTACTTTCAGCACACACATATGAAATCAAATATCGGAAATCCACTCTGCACGGCAATGCAGATGGCCTCTCAAGGTTGCGTTTGCCGGTCAAACATCAAGATAGTGGCCAAAAGGAAATCTTCTATTTTGAACAGGTAGAGAATACACCCATCACTGCTACCCAGATAAAGAAGGCAACTCGCGTTGACCCAGTATTGTCCCAAGTTATGCACCTGGTGATGCATGGAAAATCTCGACAAACCTCTCCGGTCTCACCCGACCTTGTTACCTACATGTCCAGGAGGACGGAGTTATCGGTCCAATCTGGTTGTTTGTTGTGGGGGAGACGTGTCATTATTCCACCACCACTGAGATCACAGATGTTAGAACAGTTCCATTCCGGTCACTGTGGAATAGTGTGCATGAAGGAAATTGAACGAAGCTATTTTTGGTGGGCTGGATTGGACAGTGCTATTGAAGAGAAGGCAAAAGCTTGTATGTCATGTCAGGGTGTGAGGAATGCACCCTAATGGGCACCCCTACACCCATGGGACTGGCCTGAAAACCCGTGGCAACGTATTCACATTGACTTCGCTGGCCCCCTTAAAGGAAGCATGTTCTTGGTGGCAGTAGATGTCCATTCTAAATGGCCAGAAGTCTCTATAATGCAGTCCACTACTGCAGAGAGTACTATCCAAAAACTACAGGGACTCTTTAGTCGTTTCGGTCTGCCAGAACAACTTGTGAGTGACAACGGACCGCAGTTCGTCTCTCAGGAGTTTCAAAAATTTATGAAGGCAAATGGGATACACCACAACACTTCAGCACCATATCATCCATCCACCAATGGATTAGCTGAAAGATTTGTGCAGACAATGAAACACGCTTTGAAATCAGCAAGGGGACAACACTCCATTCAAAAGAGTCTGGATACCTTCTTACTTTCCTACAGAAACACACCTCATGCTACGACCAAGGCATCCCCGGCCTTTCTAATGATGGGATGACAGCTGCGCACTTGCTTTGATCTGCTGAAACCTTCTGAACCCCGACAAATTGTGTAACGTCAGCAGCAATATCAAGTCATCAGACGGGCACCCAGAGCAAAAGACCGAACCTTTAGCTCGGGACAGCCAGTTTTGGCTTGGAATTATACTTCCAGAGCTAAATGGGTCCCTGCCACGATCATCACTCAAACAGGACCTGTTTCCTACACAGTCCGGACTGGAGAGAAACTTACCTGGCGGCGACATGTAGATCAGATGTTGCCAGGTCATGCCAGTCCTCAGGACACATCTGCAGTTGAGTGGTCTGACTTCACCTCTTCTGGTGAGACACCGAATCACGAATCACCTGTTCCTGACTGTTCTCCTCCATTCCTGCCGGCGGCTGAGATACCCCTTTGCCCAGCACGAGCTGATACCACTTCCTCACCCCTTCGTACTGCAGACCCTGAGCCCATGGTACTTTCGGGTGCAACAACACCAGAAGTTCGCCGTAATCCACCTAGAGACAGAAGGCCTCCTCATCGGCTGGATCTTTAGCTAGAGCAAACCCACGGTTATGGGGCAAAATAATCCCCAGGGTTTAGCCAGGAATGGAGGCAGTGTACCCTCCTTCTCTAGTCTAGTGTGTGTTTTATTTAGGGGATGTTATTATTAGAGGGGGGAAGAATATGTTGTGTATTTGGTTGTCATGGTTTGTGTTCCTATGGCAACTGAGTTAGATTATTAGGGGATAGCCCAGCTAGCTTGAGCTGGTCAGGTGAGCTCCGTGTCGGTAAATAAATGGTAGCTTTGTTAGCTGTCTGCTCTCTGGCCTCAAGTGATTTCTTCCTAAACCAGCTGCCCCCAAGGATATAACAGAGGGGGATTGGGCAGAGGGAAGGAAGGGCAGAAATGGGGAGGTGAAGGAAGGGGTTGGAGATGGGGGAGGAGAACTGGGGATGGAAACAGGATGAGGGGAGGGGAGAGGAGCAGGAAAGAACAGGGGGGGGGGTAGCCCAGTCAGGGCCTAAGGAAGTCGTCCTTTTTATCCCCAGGTTTGACCCCAGGGGTCTCCCACACACACACATAACCCTGCTCCTTAGAGCATAATTTATGCTCCCACTTTCCTGGCTTCCCCCATCATGGGGCAGGGATTCTCTTACAGGGAGGAGCTGTATCAGGAGATCCCTCGTGTCACATGGGATATGGTGGGACCCTGAGAAACAGAGGGCAGTGGAAGCTGCTGGGAGTCGTAAGGCAGAGACACCCCCACCCCCACCCCATGCTGCCTTCAGTAGAGGTGACCCCCCACCCTGAGGCTGCAGGGCACATTCCAGAACCAAGTGACTGGCCCAGGGTCAGTTTCTGGGGTTTCAGCTGTTTTCGATGGGTGTATTTTACAGATGTTGGTGCTGGCTTTACAGGTTGTGCATCTGTGTGTTATTGCAGGTCACTTTGGGTGGAGTTGGGTGAAAAGTTGATGTTTCAGGCCGCCAGCAAACTGAAAACTCAGAGCAGGTATTGGGGTCGGTTCAGAACGCTTTGGGAATTTGCTAATAAATCAGGAAAGTCTGTTTTAAGTCATAGAAAACTTTAAACTCAGGGCAGCTTCCTAACAGTGTCTGCCCCTCCCAACCTGTCTCTGGGGGTGAGGGAACTTGCCTGGGATGTGGGAGACCCACATTTGGAACCCCACTTTGGAGCAGGGTCTTGAACTCAGCGTGAGCATGCTGACCCCCAGGGCACAGGCCGTTCTGGGCTGCACTGCTCTCCTGTGGAGGCTGTTCCACTTTATATAACTACTTAAGTATTAATAGGGCCATAAACCGAGTGAATGAAAAATGCCTCTATAAACTGGGGATTGAGGGGCTCAGCTGCACGGTACGAGCTATGGATTCAAATCACTCCTCTGAATAAGGAAGAGAGAAGATTTGAGTCAGTGTCTCCTACCTCCTGAGTGCCTTAATCCCCAGGCTGGAGAGTTGTTCTCGTGCTCTTTGGCCCAAGGAATAGCAAATTCTTAGCTGGTACATATGGGTCAAACAAACACTTCTGAAAGAGTCTGAACAAAATATTTAAAACCTTTGTCCAATGGAAACTAATCCGGTCAAATCCGGCCAAACCTTCATTTTTCAGTGAGTAAACTATTTGTCCAGAATTTTCAACCAGCTCTACTTGTGAGAACACAAGTTTGTTGCTGTAGGGTTGTTTGCAAGGGCCAGGACTATTCGCAGAGGGTTTATTTCAAGGTTTGTGACTGATGGGGTTGCATTATGATTTATTTTTGTAGGTTCATCCATGAGCACTGGGACACTTTCCATGTGGGATTGCTATTGTAGGGTTGTCAATAAGTACTGAGGCTACTCATATGTTGGGACTACAGACATACTGGTTTGTTATCAGTGAGTCTTTTTGTGAGCTCTGGGAATCACTTCTGCTTAGTTATTGTAGGGTTGCTTGTGAGTGCTGGGGCTAGGGTCGCACTTGATTGTTAGTGTAGGGTTCCTCATGAATGTTTGATTTATTGTTAATAATAACAAGAGTGAAGTGGAATGAGACTCTCCAGTTGTTTCAAAGTATAAATTTCTGCCTTGCTGCCCATGTGGAGTGAACAGGGCCGGCTCCAGGCACCAGCCAAGCAAACTGGTGCTTGGCGAGGCAGACTCCAAGGGGCGGCATTCTGTCCAATCCTTTTTTTTTTTTTTGCGCTTTGCCACTTCTGCCGCCCCTGCAGGTTTTTTTCTTTTTGGTTTGCTGCTCCTGCTGCCCTGTACGGGGCGGCGGCGCGGAGGACGGGAGCTGCTGGGAGCGGTGCCGGGTCTCCAGCAAGCCCGGCACGGCAGCCCGCCCACCAGAGCAGTGTGGAGCCCTCCCAGCAGGCGGCGTGGCAGGAGGGCCCGCATGGTGAGTGCCCCGCTTAAGGAAGCCCTGGCCGCCCCTTTCTCTCTCCACCCCCTCCCCCCCGCCCCCACTAGCTGGGGTGTGCACCTCCGTCCCGCAGGTATTTTTTTTCTTTTTGTTTTTTCTTCCCGTTGCTGTTCTGGCTGGCCGGCAGTCAGGTTTGTTTCGTGCCCCGCCCCCCCTCACTGCTCCGGCCGGCGGGTTTGTTTCACGCACCCCTCCCCTTCGTCGCTCCGACCAGCAGGCAGGTTTCCCGGAATTCCCGCCCCCTCTTTGCTGCTCCGGCCGGGCGGCAAGTTGGTTCTTTCCCCCCCGCCCCTTTGCTGTTCCGGCCGCTGTGCAGGTTTTTTTTTTTTTTTTTTTTTTTGCTTGGGGCGGCAAAAAAGCCAGACCCGGCCCTGGGAGTGAAGCTGTTCTATGGGGCAGGGGAGGTGACATCACTGTTGGGGGGAGACCTTCCTTATTTCTCTGCTTTATTTTCGACAGTTCTGCCCCACAGCAGAAACTCCTTGCCTCCCTCAAATTCATTTCTCAGCGAGTTTAGGGTTTTTTTTATAAACCCCACTGCTGGAATAAGGGCTGGTCTGTGGGTTTGGGCCCTGGCCCCCAAAGAGCCCCCCTATTTCTCCTAGAGCAGAGTGAGTGAGAAGCTGAAGCCACCTATAGTGGGGGAGGGAGCAATCCCATTGGGGGCCCCCTCACGTCAGGACCCTCACTCTGTTACATGTGACTGAGGGGAGCAGGGGTAGAGGCAGTCACATCAGTCGACACACCCTGAATGTGCTGCTGGAGAAAAGGAGGCTGCGCCCCATGCCAGAGTCTGTGCCCTGAGCAGAAGCCTGGGCCCTTGAACTAGAGATGTCAGGGAATTCCTGGGAGCGGCGATCTAGACCCATGAGCAGGAGCAGAGGCAGCGAGCTGAGCACACTGGATTTTTAAATAATTTTTCTATTGGTTTTACACTTGGTGTGTTGGCAATGTCAGTGCTGGTTTATAAGATGTTTTATTTTATTTTTTGCAATAATGTTGCTTCTTCTGTACATTGGCTTGTTTATATTGTGGTGTCTTTCTGATGCTGGGGCTGCACATGCTGCTTTGTTATTGTAGGGTCAGAGTCTCAGATTTGCCCTGGTTGCTAACACCCATATGGTATTTGTCCTGGCTTTAGAAGGGCAAACTGAGGCACCCAGACAGGAGGGGACTTACAAAGTTCACATGGTGAGGTAGTGCCACAGCTGGGAATGGGACCCAGGAATCCACCAAGCACTGGGTGTTAGTCCCAAGATCTTTCTTCCCACCATCTGCAATGAGAAGTCTCATGTCTTGTTAGTGCATAGAACTTACACCACTGGCCATGGAAGCAAAACTTAGCCAGGGACTGGAATCTGTCTGGATTATGGTGCAGTGGTAGTTACACCATAGGTAGGGTTGTGTTAAAGACATTTGTGTTTTGACAATGGAAGGGATGACACATATCCTGTGGTTTTGAGTGAGATTTAATGAAACAAAACTTGGGTTATAATCTTTAGTCAGAGATGGACTGTTTGGGTATTGACTGTATAATTTGTGTCTCATGCCATATCCCACTGGGACAGCCATTTTCCCCCATCCTGAGACTGGATCGGAGCCTGAATCTTCTCTATTGGAAAGGCCCCATACCCCATTTCATTTCTGGCTGACACTAGAGGTTGAAGCCCTGGCTCCCTGATCTCTGTTTTTAACTGAAGCTGGCATGAGATTCCCCCCTGGGTGGCGGGTTTCTGGGTGGGGTCAGAACTGAGGGGAACAGAATCAGAGAAAGGGAGAGAGAAATTTTCCTGTTGAGAATCCAGCCTTTTCCTAATGCTGAATTTCTGGAAGAGCTGTTGTGGGGGTGGCCACAGGGATATTATGCAGGTGCTAATGGGAGGAGAGGTGTCTGCTAGACAGTCTTGTCAGCTCCACAGGATGGAGAAGTTCATGAAACTCTGTTGTAGAGACAAAAACCATGACAAATTTTCACAGTTGCAATTATAGTTTTGGTCAGTAGATGGCGGCATTAATGGGTGACTAAAAAAAATAGCGCACCAAGGTTGGGGAGGTAGTATCGTTTATTGGACCAACACAGGTAAGATGGAGTTTTCCACTGGGACTGGTGCAAAGTGCCATCTGGTGGATGGGAAAGTGCCTTCACCGGGACAAAGTTCAGGGGTCAGAGATTAAATATTTTGGAAACCTGGCAGCACCATTGACATCCCCAGGTGTGAAATGCAGCCAAGTGCATATTGCTGAAGACCTGTATAGACATGAGAGACGTGCTCTTCCAGTGGTGGGAAACACCCCTAAAACCACCCACAGATTAGCCTTCCTCACTGTTCTCTGGCCTGTCGTCCTGTGACTCCCCTGATGGGAACTTTACACTGATCTGAAAATAAAACCCAAGGAAACTAACAAGAGAAACCCAAATAATTAACTGGAGACGGGACCTTTCACTCAGACACTCTGCACTCTCGGATTCAACATTTCTATTGTGGTAGCACCTAGAGACCGGCTGGGCGCTGCACAGAGAGCAAATGACAGTTCCTGCCCCAAAGAGCTCACAGGCTAATATCTGAATCCCAAGCATCCACTGGAGATAGAAGAAAACCCCAGTAGGGTTCTGTTGACCAATATTTGCTGGCTAACATCTGTATCTCTCATTTTTATAACATGTATTATCCTCACTATATATATATATATATATATATATATATATATGCATTAAGCACAAATAGTATTAAGGACAAATATTAGAGCAATTATGTAGCCTAAGTTGACCTACACCTTTATTATAGTCCTGGTCCCTTGTGCTTAGTATCTGAGCACATTTTGCATTTGCTGAAGGAAGCTTTGGCTTATAAATAGGAAAACTGTCAGGACCAGGACATGTCAGTGTTTTATCATAGCCACAGATGTGGAGTTACTCTTACAGGTCTGTATTCAAATGTCAAAGGAAGAGGACAAGACATATGATTATTCCAGCCTAGTACAGACCTGGGTTTTGTTGTCATGCCCTTTGGTACTGTTGGGATTTTGTGGTTCCCAATGAGTCAGATGCTGGGCAGAAATCAAGGGACTTTGATTCGATGTGATTCAATGCAATTCGATGCAATTCAGTTCAGTTCAATAAGGCCTTATTCAATGTGCACAAAGGGAGAGCCCCTGGAACCAAAATCAGGCAGAGTCCCTCCAGCAAGGAGCCCATCCCCTTGCTATTTTATAACACATGGCATTTACATCACAAGTTACATAACAAGTTACATAACGCACACCTGTAACCAAGCAGATTTAACATTTCCATATATGGATTTGTTTATCACATGGTCATAGTTCTCCATTCCACATGCTGAGCTCCCCCGCCCCCGCACCTCCCCCCGGCCTTCCCTAGAATGTTCCTAGGGTGGTGAGCCACAGCATGCTTCCCTATGCAGAAGCACCCTGCAAACCACATTCCATCCAAAATGAACACAAGCATACACTTCAGTACCATGGGTTCAGAACAAAGAAATAAGGGGTACACGGTGGTACCAGAAAACCAATGTAGCAACACTGCACAAGAGGGCTTCCCGGAGACTGGTATTATATTGAACCTTTTCCCCATGTTTTATTATTATTGTCTTAGAGCAATAAACCTGCCTGATAATGGCTATTTGGGCTCCTGAATACATTTCATAATGAATCAGAGTGTGGTCAAGCCACTGACTTTACAATTTACCTACAGGACAGAATATCAAATCAGAAACACAGACCTTGTTCCTTAGCTCCTGTCCACAAAGCCCCCTTCTGCAATTTCCTGTGACTAGAGACATTACAGCAGCCACTGGAGACTACAGCCATATTCAGGCCCATTTGCACTGGGTGCTGCACAGACACTAACGGCTTCTGCATGGGGAAATTAACCAGCAGAACTATGCTGTTGGTGTCACTAGGCATAAATCTAGGTAACTCGGGAGGATGGAAGACCACGAGTGTCGATGAAGTCTTCTTGCTCTAGGCCTATGTGAACCAAAGTACCTCCATGTTAAGCACTTCTGTTAGCACAGAAGGTTACAAAAGTTTAGTAAGGCTATGTGCTGACTGCTAGCAGCTGCAAGGCTGGTTAGCACTAGATGCAGCCAATATTAGATAAAATAGGCGGAAAGCAAATGCTTTAATCAAGGTCATATGCATGAGAAAGTAGCCCACACAGTGGGAAAGTACAGAAAGAGAAAAACAAAGGGGGTATAAATATTGGCACCCCGCCTGCGTGCGGGTGTGCAGGATTTGAGATTTCTATTTCTCCCTTGCACCTTATTTGAGCTCAGATAAACTTGTGTTAGCTTCTCTACCCTGGTGTGTTTATTGGCGCGATGCACACCGGTCAATGAACCCCGCTGTTGGCCCTCCTCGGGCACTCTGTGCCGGCAACAATGCTGGCCTAGCTAAACCACTTCAGCTATCCCGGGATAACCCCGGTGGAGACAATCTTAGTATGACTCCAGTGTATGAGGGGCTTTTTCCAGTTTACCTCATGGTGAAAATGGTGTAAATTAACACTGACCAAGGCTCTCTAATTACAGAATAAGGGTGCCCCCACAGGGACTGATCCCAAGATCACTGCAGTGATGATTTACAGTATAGTTCTGCTGGTCGATTTCCTTGTGCAGACAAACCCTTAGTGAGAGACATTTCCCGGATAGAAGAGTTCACAGACTAAGGAAGAATTTTCAAAAGCTCCGGAGGGACTTAGGAGCACAAGGCAGTGGGCACAGAGCACAGTCATGCATCTGTGCTCCTAAGTCCCATAGGAGCTTTGAAAACTCAGCCCTGAAACAAGGCAGTGTTGTCCCCATTTCACAGATGGGGAGCTGAGGCCCAGAGGGAGGCAGTGACAGGCCCAAGGGCTCTATAGCAGAGCTGGGAATTGAACTGCAATCTCCTAGGTGCCTTAACCTTGGTGCCTTAACTAAAGTTACAGCACCTCTGCAAAAGGGATTATTTGTAGAGAAGGAAGGAGCTGGGCTGGGCTGTCTGGCTGGGGCAGTTCATAGCAGGATTAAGATCTGGCAGAGGTCAGCATGGCCCTGGCCTGGCTGGGAGTGAGCAGAGGTCTGGGGGCTGCAAGGCAGGGGGTTGCCAATGCCAGGTGCCTGGTTATTCTCCGGAAAGCCTGGTCAAAAAGGAGACCTAGCAGTGTCCAGTTAGGTGTCCTGACTGGACCCTGACTGGACCACAAAAGGTCCAGTTACTGAGAGAGGGGGCGAGGCGCTGGGTCATCAACTCACGCCAGTTCCTGCTTAGCTGGGGCTGCCTCCTACCAGCGGGCAGGGCAGGTGCAACCATTTAGGCAAACTAGGCGGCTGCCTAGGGTGCCTAGTGGTTGGGGGCGCCTAAAAGTCCCCTCAGGCGAGGAGGTGGAGTGGAGGTGAGCTGGGTGGGAGGGTGTGTGGGGGGGGTGTGGGGAGGGCTGCCCGCAGTAACGGGGTGGGAGGCGCACAGGGGAACAGCTCCCCGCCCCAGCTCACCTGCACTCTGCCTCCTCTGCTGAGCACACAGCCCAGGTCTAAGTCTCCTCCAATCGGCGCTGCAAGCCTGGGCAGGGAGGGGAATTAGAACGGTGCTGGAGTGCTCAGTCGAGGAGGCGGAGCCGAGGTGAGCTGGGGCGGGCTACGCAGGCAGTGATAGCTACCGTGGCAGGAGGGAGGAGAGGGGGGAAGTCTCCCCAGGCAGTGATAGCTGCCACGGGGGGACGGGAGAGAGTCTCCCCAGGTGGCATTAGCTGGCATGGGGGAACAGGGGGAGTCTCCCTGGGCGGGGTTAGTTGCCGTGGGGGAACGGGGGGGGGAGAGGGGTTAGCTGTCACTAGGGTGACCAGATGTCCCGATTTTATAGGGACAGTCCCGATTTTTGGGTCTTTTTCTTATATAGGCTCCTATTACCCCCCACCCCCTGTCCTGATTTTTCACATTTGCTGTCTGGTCACCCTAGCTGTCACGGTGGGGGGGGTAGCTGCTGCGGGGGGGGGCTCCCCAGGTAGGGGGCTGAGTTAGCTGCTGTGGGGAGGGGTAGCTGGGTGTGGGGTGCAAGGTGGAAGTTTCGCCTAGGGCACAAAACTTCCTTGCACCAGCCCTGCCTGCGGGCAGGCCCTGCCTCAGGCTGCAGCAGCTCCCGGACCAGCCCTGGAGCAGAGGGAGCCCAGCAGCAAAGGAGGCAGGAGACGATCCAGAGAGGAGGAATGTTGGGGAGAACAGAGAGTGATGGGGGGAAGTGGGAGAGGAGCAAGCAGGGGGTGGGGCCTGGGAAGAGGTGGAGAAGGGGAAGGGCCTTGGAGGAAGAGGCAGGCAGGGGCGAGGCCTCAGGGGTCTGGTTTTCAGCCAATAGAAAGTTGGCAACCCTAGTCAGTGACTGACAATGTCCCTGATGGGGGAAGGAGGGGGACTGAAAGAGGCTGGAGGAGTTACCTGGGCAAAAACTGTTACTGCAGGGGCCTATTCTGCAGCAGTGACCAATGGCGTCTCCCCAACAGCCGTTCAGAGCTGATCACTGGTATCTCCCCAACCCCGTCCTCACCCTCCTTCCTGCTCACAGCTGGTCATTGGGGATCCCCCATTGCCTCCCCCTGCAAAATGCTCAGGCTCCCCCAGTTAGTCTCCTCCAGCCCCACAGGCTGGGCCAGGTCCTGTTTCTCCAGCATGAAGGTGATGACGGGCGCTGACACCAGCAGGAGCAAAACCAGGGTGCAGCGGGCAGCCCAGATGATGATGGACAACAGGTATGTCCCTGAAACATGGAAAGGGACATGGTGATGGCTGTGTGCAAAGCAGCATCTGGGACTGCAGTGCTACCACTAGACACTGTAACAGGGACCCCATTTGAGCTCCCAGAGGCCTAGATCATGCTGCAGGGGGGCACGTTCCCCTGATGGGAGGCCTAAGAGATGGAGGTTGTTGGGGAGGCTCCTCCCTTTCCCCCAGCACAGGGTCACTCTTGTCCCAGTTTGCTCAGGCTGCACCAGGATTCTGTGCAAAGGCCTCACAAGAGCCAGCAACAGACCCAGCAGCTCAGGCCCTATTGCTCCTCTCCAGTGTGGTTGGCAGTTCACCACGGGGGTGACCCCACCCTGGGCAGAGGGGCAGCAAAAGGCCTTGGCACCAGCTGTGTTCTCAGGAGAGGGTGGGTTGGTTTGCTGATACAAATGCTTTGGGGAAGCTGTGGCAAACAGCCAGGTTTGATCTCTGCTTAAGTCTGTTCCTGGGGCACGGTTGCTCCCTGAGAACTGGGCACTGGTGCTGGGCTGAGATTCCTGAACGAGGGGTTTTCCCACATGCTCTTTGTGACACCTCTGTTCCAGGACAGGAGCACAGAGTGTAAATAACTAATTACACAGAGAGACAGAACTTGTGAGCCCAGATTTGATGATATACCTGGTGCCTCCTTCCAGAACAACAACAAATACAGTGAGTGCAGAGGGAGGAAATAATACACTGTCTGCTGGTTTAGGAGAGGAGGCCCGTGAACTCCAGATGAAACTCTTGCTCATCAGAAGCATTTAACTTCTGGCGCTGGGGGGAAAACTCTGTTCTTTCGTTGTTTGTTTCCTCTACATCCATCACCACGGCGATCACACTCAGACTGGGGGTTGCCCAGCCCAGGACCCATCTTTCCCTAAATACAGTCCCCAGAATAAAGAAACGCTTCAGGAGCATTTACCTTGTTGGGAGAAACCCCCGACACCGCTGCTGCTGGAGTCATCACCTAGGCAATAAATACACAAGAGATCAGAGCAGAGCATGGCCCCACTCCAGGCCCATACACTGCCTTGTCACAACTACACCATGAGCAATAACTGGCTGGTGGCCGTGCTGCTGAAAGGGGCCTGGGGTTCGAGTGAGTTGCACAATGAATCAGAGTCAGCAGTGCGAGGTAGGTGTGAAAAGGGCTAACGTATGTAGGATACGGGAGGTCATTGTCTCGCTCTGCTTGTCACTGGTGAGGCCTCAGCTGGAGTACAGGGTCCAGTTCTGGGTGTGACACTTTAGGAAAGTTGTGGACAAATTGGGGAGTCCAGAGGAAAGCAACAAAAATGATCAAAGGTTTAGAAAACCTGACCTAGGAGGAAAGGCTAAAAACACTGGGCATGTTTTGTCTTGAGAAAAGAAGCCTGAAGGGGGGAATCTGATAACAGTCTCCAAATATGCTCAGTGCTGTAATAAAGAGGACGGGGATCAGTTGTTCTCAGTCCCAGTGAAGGTAGGATGAGAAGTACTGGGCTTAATCTGCAGCAAGGGAAGATTAGGTTAGATAACGGGAAAAGCTTTCTAACTATAGGGCTAGTGAAGCTCTGGAATAGGCTTCCAAGGGAGGTTCTGGAATCCCTGTCACTGGAGGTTTTGAAAACAGATTGGACAAACTACTATCAGGGATGGTCCAGGTTTACTTGGTCCTGCCTCAGTGCAGGAGGCTGGACTTGATGACATCTTGAGGTCCTTCCAGCCCGACATTTCTATGATATCCTTGTTCCCCACTTATCTGGGTTGGGCTGTCTGAGCTGAGAAGGGTGAAAATGAGGAGTGGGGTTTCCCGTGTCTAAGTTTTGTTAGAAAATTTTTGTTTCAGATTTTGATGAATTTCAGCATTTGGATTTTCAGGGATTTCTTACTGAATTGTTGTTCTCACTCTGCCATTCACCCCCCAATTTGGTGTGATGCTGAGTTGCTTGGCAGGGCTGAGCTGGAACACAGACAAACACACACTTACCAGTGACGCTGAGGCGCTGGGCAGAGCTGAGCTGGGATCTGGTCACCTGGTTGTCACTGTCCTTGATCTCGTACCCACAGGTGTAATTCCCAGAGCTGCCCCATGACACCACATGGTCATAGTCGTAGGTGTCCTTCAACTTTGAACCCCTCTGGGACGAAACCTCCTCCACCTCCTTGCAGAAGATGATGCGAGTGGCCACAAGCTTGAGAACATGAAGCAGTGGAACTGCACGGAGTCCCCTGGCCAGGCAGACGTCTGGCTTAGGTAAAGGGTTGGGGCAGGGAGAGCACCTGGGAAGGGGAATGGGTCAGAGCTGTCAGTGGGGTGTTGGTGGCGCCCAGCGCTGTTTGTGGGGCAGGTGGTAAATTGTGGGTGGGTCTGTGCCACGTCTCAGATGGAGGCTCTGATTCCAGCCCAGCTGGGCATACTGGGGGACAATCTCTCTCTGGTGACCAGAAGCTTTATTCCCTGGGATCATTTGGGTTATGGAAGAGCCTGGAGGCTCAGCTGGGCTGGGATCGCAGTGTCTGGCGCTGTGCACTGTCCTAGAATAAGAGCCCCCAGTGCGGGCACCCCGCAGCCCCAGCTGGGGCAGTACGGCCGGGAGAGAGGTGACCCCTCAGCGAGGGCGGCCCCTGGCCATTGGGGGCTGTCTAGGGCCTGGCCAACACCTCGGCCTGTCCCCGCAGCCCATGCAGTGAAGGCCAGTCACTGCCCCTGGCAGCTCACAAGTTGACAGCCAAGGAGCTGTGTCCAGTTCCTAACCCCTCCAACATCTGCTCTAACATCCTCCCTGTCCCTGTGACCCTCCGGCCCCACAACCCTCCAGCAGACCCAGGCTAAGGGAAGGTCCTAGAGTATCTGCAGGGAGCGGATCCCCCTTTCACGGGAATCGCCAAGGTGATGGGATCCAGCTGTGAATTCCCAGGGGAATTGCTTCTGCCGCTGGGTAGGTCAATATCTACCCAACACCTTCCCCACCCCAATGGTGTCCCTTATTGATGCCGTGCCCAGGCAACCAGCAAAGAAACGGCTCCACTAGCCCCTGCTTGGCTGGACACAGGCTCGCTGGGGGCGGCTCTCTAGCCCAGGTCATTCGGGAGCTCAGCCTGGGTTATATAATGGTCCCTTCTGGCTGTACCCTCTCGAGCGCCACCTGCCCACTCAGGGCTGACTTTTAATGGTGCTGCTGACATTTAAGAACGAGGTGCAGGCTGACTTTATATGGGGGGTGAGCTCCAGGGGAGAGATCTGCAGCCGCAAGGGGAACCCGTGCGTGGGAAGGTAAATCCCTTGGGGTCAGAGCTGTGATGTTCTCTGCTTCCCAGGGCCAGTGCCCCAGGGGTGGGACAGGCTGTGGATGTGACTCTCTGACCCGCATGTCACAGTGTCCTCAGGTCAGAGCAGAGCTGAGAAGTAGCAGGACAGGGAGGGGTGACCAGGAGATCTGCTCACCTTGCTCAGATCCCACACAGCCCCATTTGCCTTCCCATGAAATTTTCGCTGACACCACAGTGAGCAGGCAGCAGCACAAGGGGTGGTGTCAGGATGCTGTGGAGAGGGAGGGGTAAATGCAATGGGTAGATTGGGCATAGACAGACGGACTCACCAGGAGCTGAGCAGATCTCCTGGCTGCTGGGACTCAGCGCTGGGAACAGAAAGGTGCCGTGTGGTTAGTGCTGGAGATAAAATCTCCCCTTCTCTGTGATCCCTCTGCAGGGACAAAAGCTGCCTTTAGTAGGATAAAATTGCTAATTTCTGTTTTGGTGAACAAGCAAACCGGGCAGGATGTTAGATCTGGGGCAGGGCAGGTTCCTCGCGCACACAGACCTTGGCTTAGCTGGGAACCGCCTTTCCCTTCAGCTCTCTAGAGGGCCAGATCCTCAGCTGGCATAAACCAGCATTGACTCCAATGCAGCTACACTGATTTACACCAGCTGGGGATCTGGCCCAGTAGCTCTCACACTCAGTGTTTACACTGGTTCCCATTTCTCTCCCACTAAAGGGATTTGCCAACAGTCTGGGCCAGGGGCTGCTCTCAGTTTTCTTTCCCCCAACCTGCTACGAATTAGCACAGGATTCCCACATACTCACCGGGCAGCAAGAGGCACAGAGACAGGATCATCAGGGCGGTGGTGGGAACCGATCGGGATGGAAACAGCCCAGCAGCTTCTGTTACTGTTGGGGTCGGGAGGGGACAATCCACGGTCACTCCCTGCTCCCACCTGCCCCTCTGCCCTGTCTGACTTCAGCAGAAGGGAAGCTCCTGTCTCTCTCTCTGCTCCGATCTGTCCGTGTCTGCTTCTCCAGCCAGCCCCTCTCCCTGCTCGCAGGCCCCTGGGATCAGCAGGGCTCAGGCAGCAGAGACACTGCAGCCTCTCTCTGATCTACTGTTTCTCCTTCCTGGGTCTGATAGTCATCATCGCTCCCAGTTTCCTGCCCCGCACCACCCACCTTCCGTGCTCCGGCCACAGCATCTCTATTTAGGGCTGCAAGATTGAGAACTGAAGGGGTCTGGTTTGCTTGTTTGAGTCTAAACATATCACTGAGGAAACACCCCTGGCCCATCTCACTGCCTGGGGACCGAGACAGCCCGTGGCTAACGGCACAGCTGGGCCGGGGTGAAAGGTCACTGGGTGATTGGGGGTGGGGTGGGGAAGCTGGGATGTTGGATGAGCCTGAATCTTTTCCCTGCACCCTCCAGTCCCTGGTGAGAAGGACCCAGCTCCCCCAGTGGCAACTTCACCTTTTGGGCTTAAGGGGCCATAAATGGGGTCTGGGCCTTGTGCTGGACACTCTGCACAGGGGTGAATTCACCCCCTGAGAACACTGAACGTGGGACTGCACTGGCTTCCTACCTGTTTAGTCTCCACCTACCCCCTCCACCACACCCAGCTCTAGCCTCTTCTGCAGGCTCTGCCCTGACTGCCCCCACTCCCCATTCTGGGCTGCTGAGGAATCTGCTGACCCTGCTGAGAGACGGACACCAGGTCCATTCCCCCTATCCTGGTTCCTTCTCAAATCACCCCCCACTGCCTGGGAAGGAAGAACAAAAGGCAGTTGAGAAAGAGCATCCAGAACTGAGCTCTGAGCAGGTGAGGAGCTGGAATCAGTGTAACTAAGCAAGTGGGGGACCGGGGAAAAAGCCAAAGAAACATGTGGGATAGAAATGTAAGGGACTGATGTGGGTTTTTGGTTGAGTAGCTCCTGGTACCAAGGGGAAGGTTCAATGGAAAATGAGGACCCTGAGACTGACAGTCCTCAGGAGCAATGGGGAGAGGCCAATGCTCCAGGTCAGCCTGATTGACAGGGCAGGCAGGCATATGAGGGAGTGAGGAGGCCAGGAGAGGTCCTGTCCTCTATGTGAGCTGGAAATTCCCTGGGTCAGAGCCCGAGCTGAGCTGGGAGCAGAGCCTCACCAAGCGGAGCCAGAGAGAAGCAGCCCAGTGAGCAGATCCGTGCTGGGAGGACAGCTGCAGCAACCAGATCCAGAAAGGCCAGAGGAGGTAGAGGAGCACCAGCACTGGGGCTGGAGCTGGGGCATTTCGGAGCCAGGTGTGGTGAGCAGCTGGAGAGTGCGAGGTGGGACACGTGGGCAGAGGGCCACTAGGAGGGTGGTGAAGCACTGGAATGGGTTACCCAGGGAGGTGGTGGAATCTCCTTCCTTAGAGGTTTTTAAGGTCAGGCTTAACAAAGCCCTGGCTGGGATGATTTAGTTGGGGATTGGTCCTGCTTTGAGCAGGGGGTTGGACTAGATACCTCCTGCGGTCCCTTCCAACCCTGACATTCTATGATTCTATGATAACTGTGAGGGTAATTAACCATGGGAAAAACTTACCAAGGGCTGTGGTGGATTCTCCATTACCGGCAATGTTTAGATGAAGGGTGAATATTTTTCTCAAAGAGAAGCTCCAGTTCAAACAGGGATTATTTGGGGGCAGTTCTCTGGCCTGTGTTATACAGGGGGTCAGACTATGTGATCACAGTGGCCCCTTCTGGCCTTAGAATTGATGAATGAACCTGACAAAGGCTCTGAATCCACAATAAGAGTGTCCCTGTGGGAGTTACACCAGCAAAGCGATAGCGGTTTAATTATACTGGTAAGTTTCACTAGGTAGAGAGAAGCCCTGGCATAAAATGCTGTTCCCATCAATGGTCTCCATTTCCTTCTACATCCCCTGTCACTGGAGTATGTGACCCCTCACAATCACTAATGGGATTTATCCTCAGACACTCCTGAAGTTCATCCTCCTTTCACAGATGGGGAGACTGAGGCACAGAGAGAGACTAAGTGACTGAGTCCAGGGTGCACAGGAGATTGCAGCTGAGTCAAGGGTTGAACCCAGGGCTCTTGAGTCCACTGCCCGGGCCACTAGGTCATCCTTCCTTCCCACAGCCCCCAACCCTCCCAAAAGCCTGGTTGACAATGACCAACCTGGTACCTGCCTAGAAGGCCAGTGACCCTCAGATATTTCACCCAAAGGGGGGAAGAGCCTGAATGAGACAGGGCTGGGAAACAGGGAAAATGTCAGGGATGCAAGCTGGGAAATCTGCCCCAGGGGATTGAACTGATCTCACAGACAGTCCATAAGAACATAAGAATGGCCGTACCGGGTCAGACCAAAGGTCCATCTAGCCCAGTATCTGTTTACTGACAGTGGCCAATGCCAGGTGCTCCAGAGGGAGTGAACCTAACAGGCAATGATCAAGTGATCACTCTCCTGCCATCCATCTCCACCCTCTGACAAACAGAGGCTAGGGACACCATTCTTACCCATCCTGGCTAATAGCCATTTATCGACTTAGCAACCATGAGTTTATCCAGTTCCCTTTTAAACATTGTTATAGTCCCAGCCTTCACAACATCCTCAGGTAAGGAGTTCCACAAGTTGACTGTGCACTGCATGAAGAAGAACTTCCTTTTATTTGTTTTAAACCTGCTGCCTATTAATTTCATGTGGTGACCCCTAGTTCTTGTATTATGGGAATAAGTAAATAACTTTTCCGTATCCACTTTCTCAACATCACTCATGATTTTATAGACCTCTATCATATCCCCCCTTAGTCTTCTCTTTTCCAAGCTGAAGAGTCCTAGCCTCTTTAATCTTTCCTCGTATGGGACCCTCTCCAAACCCCTAATCATTTTAGTTGCCCTTTTCTGAACCTTTTCTAGTGCTAGAATATCTTTTTTGAGGTGAGGAGACCACATTTGTACACAGTATTTGAGATGTGGGCGTACCATGGATTTATATAAGGGCAATAACATATTCTCAGTCTTATTCTCTATCCCCTTTTTAATGATTCCTAACATCCTGTTTGCTTTTTTGACCGCCTCTGCACACTGCGTGGACATCTTTAGAGAACTGTCCACGATGACTCCAAGATCTTTTTCCTGACTCGTTATAGCTAAATTAGCCTCCATCATATTGTATGTATAGTTGGGGTTATTTTTTCCAATATGAGTTACTTTACATTTACCCACCCCGTGTTGCTTCTGGGCTAGATTCTGTCTCCCTGTCCTGGCCCAAACCCCGGGGCAGCCAGTGTAGAATTAGACTCTTCTCCCAGCCCTGCAGGGGATATTGATGGAGCCAGATACTGGAGGACTAGAGAGCGACTGGCTGCTGCTCAGCAACACTCTGCACACCCAGTCCAAGTGCTCTGTGTGGCCGTGCAAGGAGGAAACCACAGCACGAGCCGACAGCGCCCTGAGCATCTGCAGAGACTCCCATGCAGACACCTCTTCCCCCGCCCAGCAGTGAGCTCTCCCCAGCCTGACCACGAGCTAGCAGCCCAGTTTGGGGGGGGGGGGGTGTCACATGCTGTGATGTGGGATTGAATAACTCACTCACACGGTGTTATTTTTATCCTCACACGTTAACCCGCTTCATTCTCTCTCCAGTTAGTCTGTACTCTGAGGTTTCCAGGGCAGTTTATTTTCATAGTCATTTAAAGGCCAGAAGGAACCAATGGGACCATCTAGTCAGAGCCTCTGCACAGCCCAGACCAGAGGGATCCCTGCATTGAGCTGCTCACTTCTGGCTGAGCTAGAGCCTGTCTGGTAGAAAGAGACGTCCCCTCTCAGTTTAAAGAGTCCAAACCGGCTCCCATTTCTAAATGCTAAGATGACTGTGGCTGATCAGTGCAAGGCGGGACCAGGGGGAAGGGAGATTCTGGACTGGGACAGATTCCGGTTTGGGCCTATCATAGAGACAGCCCCAGGCCACACAGTTAGGATCTAAACTCCCCCAAAGTCCTGGTGTGGGGACTGTCCCTCTGAGACCAAAAGCACAATAGGTACCAGGAAGGATGATTTTCCGTTTTCAGATGCCAAAACTGACATTTCCCTCCCAGTTTTCAGGTTTTCAGTTTGTTGATGAAAATTTAAACTTTTATTGCTGAAAATTTTCCCCAGGAAAACCCACTTTCTGCCCCACTCCAGAGTGCTCCATGTTTAAACCCTCACTGGTTGCAGATGAAATCTGCCAATGCTCTGTTCTGCCCTGTGTCTCTGTGGTCTCCTAGATCATCATCATGTTCCCATTACACCTCTGGCGCTTAGGGCAGTGACAAAGCTCCTCCACGCCTGTCTGTTTCTGGCAAGTCTTTCAATAGTTTCCTAACTGCTCCCCAGGTTTTTCAGCTCGGCTTCCACAGCTCTTCACCATGTTGTTTTCGGGCGGCCTCATTTTCACTTGTCTTCAGGTGTCCATCTTATTGCTACTCTGGTGATGGACTCAGTTCCCATCCGAAGCACATGGCCAATCCATCTCCAACACCTCTTGGTAATGATGGTGCTCAGCTCCTCTTGGCTGCATTGTGTGAATGGATTTTGGTCTGAGATTGTTCTGTGCCAAAAGATATGGAGGATTTTTCTGAGGCAGGTTGTATAGAATGAAGACAGTTTGGACATGTCACACATTCTCATTCCTCAGCATTCTGCACTATAAATTATTGTTGAAAGTACGCATCTCTCATAAATCTTGAGTTTGGTTTTGGTGTTGTATTTTGATGATTTCCAGACTGTATATAAGCGCCTGAAGGTGTTCCTGGCTTTATTGATTTTGTTCTGGATGTCCTGGCTTGTTCTACCATCCTGGCTGATGGCCCTGTTTCTACATTGGTGAATGTTTCTACATCTATACTGGTGATGGTGAGGCAATATCAAAAGTCATGATATTTCTCTTATTGCGGTTGATTTTCAGTCCACTTTGCTGGCCGAATGTGTTGAGTTGAGTTGTTTTTCTTGTATATAGCGTTGGGTATGTGATAGGGCTCAGCTTGGCGGTAGGAGCTATGGATTCAAATCTCTCCTCTGAATAAGGAAGAGAGAAGATTTGAGTCAGTGTCTCCTATCTCCCGAGTGCCTTAATCCCCAGGCCGGAGAAGTGTTCTTGTGCTCCTTGGCCCAAGGAATAGCAAATTTTTAGCTGGTCATATGAGTCAAACACACACTTAGGAGCAGCCTGATCAATGTGTTAAAAACCTTTGTCCAACAAAAACTAATTGGGTCAAATTAGTGAATAGCTTTGTTTTGGCCAAACCTTCATTTTTCGGTGTCCAGAAATTTCCGCCCAGCTCTGCTTGTGGGAAGACAAACAGTTTGTTGCTGTAGGGTTATTTGCAAGGGCCAGGACTGCACACAGAGTGGTTTATTTCAAGGTTTGTGACTGCTGGGGTTGCATTTTGATTTATTTTTGTAGATTCATCCATGAGCACTGGGACACTTTCCATGTGGGATTGTTATTGTAGGGTTGTCAATAAGTACTGAGGCTGCTCATATGTTAGGACTTCAGGCTTACTGGTATGTTATCATTGAGTCGCTTTGTGAGCTCTGGGAACCACTCCTGCTGCTTAGTTATTGTAGGGTTGCTTGTGAGCGCTGGGGCTGGGGTCACCCTTGATTATTATTGTAGGGTTGCTTATGAATGCTGGATTTAGTGGGGGAGGGAGCAATCCCATTGGGTGCCTCCTCACGTCAGGACCCCCACACTGTGACATGTGACTGAGGGGAGCAGGGGCAGGGGCAGTCACATCAGTGGACACACCCTGAATGTGCTGCTGGAGAAAAGGAGGCCACGCCCCATCCCAGAGTCTGTGCCCTGAGCAGAAGCCTGGGCCCTTGAACCTGAGATGTCAGGGAGTTCCTGGGAGCGGCGATCTAGACCCGTGAGCAGGAGCAGAGGCAGTGAACTGGGCAGACTGGATTTTTGAATCTTTTTTCTATTGGTTTTACACTTGGTGTGTTTGGCAATGTCTGTGCTGGCTTATAAGGTATTTTATTTTATTTTATTTTCTGCAATAATGCTGCTGCTTCTGTACACTGGCTTGTTTACGTTGTGGTGTCTTTCGGATGCTGGGGCTGCACATGCTGCTTTGTCATTGTAGGGTCAGACACTGGCTCTGTGCACACACCGGTGTGTTGTTATTTCCATGTCTGCTTTCAGATTTTCCCTCCTTGCTAATATCCATGTTAAGCACATAGATGTTATTTGCCCTGGCTTTAGAGAGGCAAACTGAAGCATCCAGACAGGAGGTGACTCACCAAAGCTCACCTGGGACTAGGACCCAGGAATCCACCAGGCCCTGGGCGTTAGCCCCAAGACCCACCCTGTGCAATAGAAAGTCTCATGTCTTGTCAGTGCATGGAACTGACACCATTGGCCATGGAAGCAAAACATAGCCAGAGTCTGGAATCTGTCTGGGTTATGGTGCATTGGTAGTTACACCATAGCTAGGGTTGTGTTAAAGACATTTGTGTTTTGACAACGGAAGGGATGACGCATATACTGTGGTTTTGAGTGAGTTTTAATGAAACAAAGCCTTAGTTATAATCTTTAGTCAGTGATGGACTGTTTGGGGGTATTGATTGTAAAGTTTTGTCTCATTGCACACCCCACTGGGCCAGCCAGTTCCCCCAACCTGAGACTGTATCAGAGCCTGAGTTCTCTCTATTGGAAAGGCCCCATATCCCATTTCATTTCTAGCTGACACTGGAGGGTTGAAGCCCTGGCTCCCTGATCTCTGTTTTTAGCTGAAGCTGGCATGAGATTCTCCCCTGTGTGTGTGTGTGTGTGTGTGTGTGTGTGTGTGGATAGGGTCAGAACTGAGGGGAACAGAATCAGAGAGAGAAATTTTCCTGTTGAGAAGCCAGCCCTTTCCTAATGCTGAATTTCAGGAGAAGCTGTCGTGGGGATGGCCACAGGGATGTTATGCGGGTTCTAATGGCGGGGTCGGGGGGTGTCTGCTAGATAATATGGCTGCTACTGTCAGCTCCACATAACAGAGAAGTTCATGAAACTCTGGTGTAGACAAAAAAAAAAAAGACAATTTTTTTCAGCATTGCCATTATAGCTTTGGCCAGAAGATGGTGGCATTAATGGGTGACTAGAAAAAATAGTGAGCCAAGGTAGCGGAGGTAATATCTTTTATTGGACAAACAACCCAGCCCCCTCCCCAACCTCCCTCCTGCTCACAGCTGGTCAGTGGGGATCTCCCTTTGCCTCTGCCCCCAAAATGCTGCCACTCCCACCATGACTCTCCTCAACCTGTGCAGGCTCGGGCAGGCCCCGTTTCTCCATCACGAAGGTGATGATGGGCGCAGACACCAGGAGGAGCAGGACCAGGGCGCAGCGGGTGGCCCAGATGGCGAGGGACATGGCCGGCCCTGCAACATGGAAAGGGACATGGTGACGACCGTGTGCAAAGCAGCGTGTGGGACTGCAGTGCCAGTACTGGACACAGAGCAGCAGCTCTATAATGGGGACCCTGTGTGAGCTCCCGGAGGCCTAGATCCAAGGGGGGATCATGCTGCTGGGGGCACATTTTCCCGACGGGAACCCTAAGTGATGGTGCTTCTTGGGGAGAGTCCACTCTTTGCCCCAGCACTGGGTCACTCTTGCCGCAGTTTGCTCAGGCTACACCCAGATTCCGTTAAAAGGCCTCACAAGAGCTTGTGACAGACACAGCAGCCCAGACCCTATCGCCCCTCTCCAGTGTGGCTGGCAGTTCACTGCAAGGGCGACTCCGCCCTGGGCACAGGGGCAGCACGAGGCCCTGGCATCAGCTGTGTCCTCAGAAGAGGGTGACAGTGGGGCGTAACCAGTGCCATGGGGCTTCCTTACCCTTCAGTCCTGGGGTAATTGCAATGACAGAGCCCAGTTCGTATTAGGGGTGACTGTGCTGCTGGCCAAGGAGTTACCCACCCTGGGGTGAATTTGGCCCAGACCCACTCCCTGAGGTCAGAGCTGGGGGCACAGAGCCGGGCTCTGATAATCAGGGTGTGACAGAGCAATAGCCTGTTACCTGTGGGGGTCGGCTCCTCCCCTCCTCCGCTGCTGCTCGCGCTGCCTGTGGGACAAGGGCAAAGAGAATTGCACCGTGTGGGAGAGACGCCTGCAGCCTCTGCAGGGATGCGCCTCCCAGCGACAGACAGAGCTGATGTAAATCAGCATCACTCTAAGGGAGTCACTGGGGCCAGATCCCCAGCGGATGTAAATTGGTGCCCCTCCATTGGAGTCCATAGGTCTCTGCCAGTTTACAACAGCTGAGGAGCTGGTCCCTGGACTCTCTCTCTTGCTCTGAGTTTCACACCGAGTTTCCCCACTGCAGACTCAGCAGGGACGTCACTGTCCATTTAACAAACCAACATTTCATTGATCCCTGGCTCCAGGGGGGTGAAAATGCCCCAGGAAGCCTTGAGCCAGGATTTCCATGTTCCCCAATCAGATACTCTTGTCTGTGGAGCACCCTCGGGGACCTGAATGTGCGGGAGACCCCTGCACCCTTCAGACAGCCCGGGGCTCGCCTGGTGGGCAGAGCGGGTTGTGTGATAGGCTGTGTGCACGGGCGACATTCCCCAGCTACCCTTGTGCCTGGGGTAGCACCAGGCCTAGGCCCTGCTCACACCCTTCTGTGAGCTGTGGGGTCTGACTTCTCTCCACTGCTGCTCTCCTGGCCTGTGCAATGGGGACAAGGAGAATCTGGGCCTGTCAGAGCCTCCAGGTGACACTCAGTGTGTGAGAAATGCGGCTGCAATGGCTGAGCCCAGCCCCCTACACCAGTCAAATGGGACATGACTGTTCCCCAAATGGAAACTGCCCAAAAGGGGCTCATCCTGGCTCCTTCAGACCTGCCGAGTGTCACACACATTAGGGGCATTTGCAGCCCTGTCCCAGCGGCATCATAGTTGTGTGTGGGCCTGGACTCCCCACATGGCATCCTGGAGCTTGGGGGTGACTCTCAGCTACAAGCTAGGAAACCCTGTGCTCTAGGCCCAGCTCTTCCACTGAATGTTATTAACTTGCTAGTGCTTTCCACTAGTGCACTCCTAGTGTTAGCCAAGAGTTCACTCCCCTACGGCATAGGTGACAGCTGTCATTCACCCCTTGTCATGAGCATCATTTGGAAGCCTCAGAGAGGCACAGCATTTGTCCTCCAGGCCATGTGAGGCCCCATTGGCATGACTGGAACTCCCCCACAACACACACACATATAGAAGTCACACTACCCCTTGTACAGATAATGGAGGGTTGCACAAGCTCACATGAGGCACAGTTGGGACTAGAGCAGAGGACTAATACAGCAAACCCCAATATTATCTGCTTTGTCTCGCTGCCTTTCAGAGGGGAGGTGCCAGATTTATGTGATTGGCTGTGCTGCCTCTAAAACTACCCACAGTCTTCTCCTGGAATCAAGAGCAGAACCCAGGAGTCCTGGGAACCAACATCCCACTGCTGTCTCACTAAGAGTTGCATGACCCACTGACAAAGCAGGTGTTGTGCCTCCAACTAGGGTCTGATCCATATGGAGTATAATAGCCTACTTCTTCTGCCTGACACCCCTGTTGCTCAGCTATCTGCATCTGGATTCTCTCTCTGCCATTGCATGGACTATTGTACTCACTGAGCTGTTCATCCCCCTTACCGGTGACGCTGAGGTGCTGGGCAGGGCTGAGCTGGGATCCATTCACCCGGTTATCGCTGTCCTTGATCTCGTACCCGCAGGAGTAATTCCCAGAGCTGTTCATGGACACCACATGGACATAATCATAGGTGATCTTATCCTCCAAGCCCCTCTGGGACGAAACCTCCTCCCCGTCCTTACAGAAGACGACACGGGTGGCCAGGAGCTGGGAGAACACGGAGCACTGGACCAGCACGGAGTCCCCCTGTTGGGCGGACGTCTGGTTCAGGTAGAGGGTAGGGGCAGGAAGAGCGCCTGGGAAGGGGAATGGGTCAGAGCTGTCAGGGGGCTGTCAGTGGTGCCCATTTCAGGGAAAAGGAAGCCCCTGGCCAAAGGAAGTTTGTTGCCGTGGAAGAGTTCACAGCAGCTAGGTGGTTCCTGAGCTGCGGAGGAGTTATGGGATAGCGCCCGGGGAGCCTGGGATGTTCCAGGTGGGAGTCTGGAGAGTTTGGCCTCTCTTCCCGCAATCCCCCTGGGCTCCGTGAGGTCACTGTGCAATCACCCACAATTCTGGGAAGGCGCGGCTGCAAACAGAACTGAGTGCAGGAGTTGGGTAGCAGGGACCATGCTGAGTGGGGTGTGAATGCCATATGGGATCAATGGACATGAGCAACGATGGCCGGGATAGCCCACGTGCATGGAGCTCAGTAGGGGAAGCTCCATAGCACTGACACCTCTCCATGGGGCATGGCAGGAGGAGCTCTGCCTGGCTGCGGGGTCTGCACAAGGTCTCTGGAGTAGCCTCTTATTTCAGCACAGCTCGGTACTGTGGGGATAATGTGAGATCTGAGACTGTCAGCTCTTCGGGGGCTGGGAACGGGTGTGCAGCACCTGGCACAATGGGGTCCTGATCCCTCAGATGGCCGCCTGGAGGCCACAGTAATAATAATAATTAATAATCTGTAGTTAGAAGCCTTTTCTGTCTATACAAACCCCTCTGGTGTGATAGATAGATAGAGGGGTAAGTGCGTCTGGGAACGGACAGACAGACAGATGGACTCACCGGGAGCTGAGCAGATCTCCTGGCTGCTGGGACTCAGCACTGGGAACAGAAAGGTGACGTCTGGTTAGTGCTGGAGATAAAATCTCCCCCTTGTCTGTGGTCCCTCTTGAGGGACAAAAAATGCCTTAAGAGACAGGAAAAATTGCTGATTTGTGTGTTGCTGAAGAAGCAAACCAGGCAGGACGTTAGATCTGGGGCAGGGCAGGTTCCTCGCGCACACAGACCTTGGCTGAGCTGGGAACTGCCTTTCCCTTCAGCTCCCTAGATCAGGGGTCGGCATCCTTTCAGAAGTGCTGTGCCGAGTCTTCATTTATTCACTCTCATTTAAGGTTTCGCGTGCCAGTCATACATTTTAATGTTTTAGAAACTACCTTTCTATAAGTCTATAATATATAACTAAACTATTGTTGTATGTAAAATAAATAAGGTTTTAAAAATGTTTAAGAAGCTTTGTTTAAAATTAAATTAAAATGCAGAGCCCCCCCCCCGCCCCCGGACCAGTGGCCAGGACCCTGGCAGTGTGAGTGCCACTGAAAATCAGCTGGCGTGCCGCCTTCGACATCCATGCCATAGGTTGCTTACCCCTGATCTAGAAGGTCGGATCCTCCGCTGGTGTAAACCGACATTGAGTCCAGTGGAGCTACACTGATTTACACCAGCTGGGGATCTGGCCCAGTAGCTCTCACACTCAGAGTTTACACTGGTTCCCATTTCTCTCCCACAAAAGAGGATTTGCCGACAGTGTGGGCCAGGGGCTGCGCTCGGGGAAAATAATTCAGAGGTTTCCTCAGAAGGATTGGGATGACACTCCCTTTCCACAGGGAATAGAGTTGTACAGGACGTTTTTCCTTACCAGGGGACAATGCACTGACTTCCCACATACTCACCAGGAAGCAAGAGGCACAGAGACAGGAGCATCAGAGTGGTGGGGAGAACTGATCGGGATGGAAACAGCTCAGCTGCGTCTTCTCCTGATGGGTTCAGCAGGGCACAATCCACAGTCACACCCAGATCCCACCTGCCCCCTCTGCCCCATCCAACTTAAGGAGAAGGGAAGCGCCGGTGTCTCTGTGCATCGATCTTGCCCCCGTCTGCTCCCCTGGGCTGGATACTCCAGCCAGCACCTCTCCCAGCTCCCAGGACCCCTGCAGTCTGTAGGGCTCAGGCAGCAGAGATGTCACAGCCTCTGTTTGACCTGCTCTGTCCCCTCCTCAGGTCTGATATTCATCACTGCTCCCTGTTTCCTGCTTTACACCACCTCTGTTCCCCGCCCCGGCCACAGCGTCTCTATTTAGGGCTGGAGGATTGAGAACTGAAGGGGCCTGGTTTGTTTGCTTGAGTCTAAACATATCACTGAGGAAATGTCTCATGTCCCGTCTCACTGTTTGGGGACCGAGACAGCCCCCTGGCTGAAAGCACGGCTGGACCAGGGTGCAAGGTCATTGGGTGATTGGAGGGCCTGGGATGTTGGATGAGCCTGAACCTTTTGCCTCCACCCTGGTCTCCAGTTCCTGGTGAGAGGGACCCAGCTACCCCCGGGGGAAATTCACTCTCTGGGCTTAAGAGAGATATAAATGGGGTCTGGGCCTTGTGTGGGACTCGCTGCACAGTGGTGATTTTACCCCCAGAGAACACCTACCGTGGGTCTGCCCTGGTTTCCCTAGATGCTTAGTCTCCACCTGCCCCATCCTCCAAATCCAGCTCCAGCCACTTCTGCCCATCCAGCCCTGACTACTCCCTCCACCCATTCTGGGCTGCTGAGGGGTCTTCTGTCCCTGCTGAGAGGTCGCTGCCAGATGGGGAAGAACACAAGACAGTTGAGAAAGAGCATCCAGAAGTGACCTCTGAGCAGGTGGGAGCTGGAATCAGTGTGACTTAGGTTATGTCTACATTACGCAACTTTTAGTGACACAGCTGTGCCGCTACAGCCGTGCTGCTAAAAGGTGCTCAGTGTCGCCACCGTTTATCAGCTCTCCTGCTAACAAAAAGCTTCCACCCCCAACAAGGGGCATGTGTCTTTGCCAAAATGTTGTCTTTTGGGGGAGGGAGGGTTGGGGGGTTGTCGTCACCAACATTTGGTCTTCAGGGGGTGTTTTAACACCTCTAAACAACAAAAAAGTTTTGTCTTTCTCTTGCCAGTGTAAGCAAGAGGGCGAACCAGGCCAAAAGACCAAAGAAACATGTGGGTAAGAAAGAAACTCTTGTGAATAGATCTTAACACCTCTGTGGGAAGCCAAGCAGCAGAGGTCATCAAGGGAAATTGGTCAGGATGACAAGTTTTGCAGAGCAACTTTTCACAGTAATTGATGCAGAAGTGGATTGTTCTGGGATGGTGGCTGGGCACGTTTCACCGCTGGGATGGAGTCAGCTCTGCAGAGCAGCTGGACAGGGGATGTTTGGGGGAGCTCAGATGGTCAGGTGAGGGTCAGAGGAGCCCAGTGTGAAACTCCCTGTTGGAAGCTGTGCCCAGAAGTCGATGGAGTGAAAAAGGGTAAATATGTTTGGCAGTATTTTTAAAATCATTCTTTCAAAACCATTTGTGAAGAATTTTTTTTTGACATTTCCCCCCATTTCCCCCCCATTCTTGGTGCCAAAAGCTGAAACTATAAAAAAAAATTCTCTGCAAACATTTTTTTTAAATGTACATTTTCAAATTTTTTTTAAGTTTTCAGTTTTGTTTTTACAAAACTCCAAAAACAGTTTTAATTTTGTCTTTGAAAAAATGGAAACTTTGGAAACAAAGAAAATGTTTGAAAAAACTCTCACTGAAAAATCTGTCCTTTTTAGATCACAGCATTGTGGTGGCTCAGCCCAGAGTGACCCCCGGGACTGTGGGTCAGGCTGAGCTGCTGGCACCTTGGATGGCAGCCGGGCCCTGCTTGAAGCTCAGATAATGCTGCCCAGAAAGGGCCTGATCCAAAACACATTAGTGACAATGGAAAGACTGCCCTGACCTCACTGGCCTGGGGATCAGGCCCCTGGGTAAGAGGGTCGGTTCTCTCGTGACAAAGAAATGGCTCCGGAGCTTTCACTGGGAGAGACCCCAACCCAGACTGGCCACAGGAACAGGAACAGGGAAAGTCTTCACCATGGGAGGGTGAAGGGGAGGTTGATGACAGGCTCATGAACAGCGCATAACAGGATGTGAAGAAGGGCAATTCACCCCATCCCCCACCCAGAACTGCAAGTGCAGCTGAGACCTGAAGCAAGAGTTTCTGCAGAGTGAGTTCCTCCTATTGCACAGACCCTGCAGCTGTCTCACTGCACAGACCCTGAAAGGAGCAGAGAGACGGCTCCACACAGGGAAGAAATGACCAAGTGCTCCTCTCTACGCTAGTGCTTTAACAGAGACTTGAATGAGTCAGTTGCACAGAGCCGACAATGGAGAGATTGAGAGATAGATTTATATATATACAGACGGCTCTGTATGGTGACAGAGAGAGGGAGATAGTCAGAGGATGTATATGGGGATAGATAATATAATATTGTTTTTAAATACCATGCTTGGCTGATCATATCGTTACCCACAGAGACCAAGACTTTCAAAAACAATTAGTGATTTTGGGGGTCCCATTTAAGCCACCTTAAAGGGGCTGATTTCCGGTATGTGGGGGCTCAGTGCAGCTTGTCTGTTATCTCTTAAGGTGTCTCATGCTGGGCTCCCAAAATCACTGGCCTTTTTGAAAGATTTGGCCAGAGGTTTTCATGCTACTTACGCATGTGCTGAATCTGTGTGAGGGACCAGCTGTAGGAGTGCGAAGGGCTGCGTCCCCATGACCCATTCTATCCTTGGCCCTTGGGCAGACTGCAATTAAGGGTGATCAGTGCCAGTTGTGATGGGGATTTTGTGATAAAGCTCCTCTGGCACAACCACACTGTGCGGACGCAGAGTCGCTAGTCCAGTTCTCAGCTGCCCCAACCTTCCCGGCAGTGTGAACATTGATCATTTCCTGCTGAAGCAACAGAGGCAGCTGTGTGAAAGCTGTGAGCACCACTGACATGTACCCAAAGCAGATGGACTTGACCCAGCACCTTCCCATGAATCACCCAACTCCAGCCGCTATAGCAGGGGTTCTCAAACTATAGTACACTTCTACCTCGATATAACACTGTCCTTGGGAGCCAAAAAATCTTACCGTGTTATAGGGGAAATCGTGTTATATCAAATTTGCTTTGATCCACTGGAGTGTGCAGCCCCCTCCCCCCCAGAGCACTGCTTTACCAAGTTATATACGAATTCGTGTTATATCAGGTCGCGTTATATCAGGGTAGAGGTGTACTTCCCGGGAAGTTAACTGGTATCAGCTCCCATGTATACTGCTCCAATTACACCAGTATAAATCCCTGTGCACATTCAGACTGTGGTATAAGAGAAGCTTTTTCTGGTTTATCTTATGTCGTTTTAGAAGCAATATAAATTACACAGCATATATTTTTAACAGTGAGAATAATTAATCATGCAAAACTTACCACAGGCTTTGGTGGATTCTCCATTAGTCATTTTTTAAATCAATTGTGGATGTTTTTTTCTGAAAGAGAAGCTCCAGTTCAAAAAGGAATTATTTGGGAGCAGTTCTCTGGCCTGTATGATACAGGAGGAGGTCAGACTATGTGATCACAGTGGTTCTTTCTGGCTTTAGACTCCAATAATGAACCTGACAAAGGCTCTGATTCCACAATAAGAGTGTCCCTGTGGGAATTACAGCAGCAAAGTTAGAGCCTTTTAATTATATTGGTAAACATCCCAGTATATAGCAAAGCCCTGAGACAAACAGCTCTTCCCATCAATGCTCTCCCTCTCCTGGCACATCCCCTGTCACTGGAGTATCTGAGCCCCACACAGTCATTAATGGGGTTTATCCTCACCCACACCTGAGAGGAAGGGAAGTTCATTCTCATTTCACAGATCGGGAGACCGAGGCACAGAGAGAGACTAAGTGACTGAGCCCAGGGCAAACAGGAGTCTGCAGCTGAGTCAGGGACTGAACTCAATCAGGGATCTTGAGCACCAGTCCGCTGCCCTTGCCACAAGATCATCCTTCCTCCCTGCTGCCCCAGCCTGTCCAAAAGCCTGAGTGACAATGACCAACCTGGTACCTGCCTTGAGTGCCAGTCACCCCAGGCTATTTCGTCCAAAGAGGGGAAGCGCCTGGAGACTGGGAAACGGGAAATGTCAGAGACACAAGCTAGGAACTCCTCTGCAGGGGATTTAATTGATCTCACAGAGTGTCACCCCGCCTATTGCTTCTGAGCTAGATCCCGCCTCTCTCCCAACCGGCCTGAACCCCAGGGCAGCCAGGGCAGAATTAGACCCATCTTTCCATCCCTGGTGGGAATATTAATGGAGCCAGACACTGCGGTATTAGAGAGCGACCGGCTGCTGCTCGGAAGAGGGAAAAGAGAGGGGAGTCAGTGCCGAGAGCAGCGGCTCCTGCTCAGCGACTCTCTGTAAACACATTCCAGCTGCTCTCTGCAGTGAGGGAACCGCAGGATAAGCTGACAGTGCCCTGATCATCTGCAGAGTCCTCTGTGCAGACACTTCTTCCCCTGTCCAGCAGTGAGCTCTCCCCAGGCCTGACCTTGAGCTTGCAGCCCAGCAGGGTGGGGGCGTATCACACACTGTGATGTGGGATTTAATAACCCACTCACAGTGCTATTTTTGTCCTCACACATTAACCTGCCTCATTCTCTCTCTCTCCATTTAGTCTGTTCTCATGAGGTTTCCAGGGCAGTTTATTTTCATAGTCGGACATTTAAAGGCCAGAATGGACCAATGGTTCCATCTAGTGTGAGCGTCTGCACAGCCCAGGCCAGAGAATCTCCAGGGATCCCTGCATTGAGCTGCTAACTTCTGGCTGAGCTAGAGCCTGTAGAAAGAGACATCCCCTCTTGGTTCAAAGACTCCAAACTGGCTCCCATTTCTAAACACTGAGGTGACTGTGGCTGATCAGTGCAAGAGGGGACCAGGGGGAAGGAAGATGGTGGACTGGGACAGAGCAACTGGAGATGGGCCTTGAGGTTTAGCTCCAGCTGTGAATCCTACTCTGACTTTCCCCAAAGTTTGGGGGTGTGGCAAAAATCTGTCAGGGACAATGCTTGGTCCCATTGTGAAGTCAGGGGACTGGACTCAACTCAATGAACCTTTTAAGGTCCCTTCCAGTCCTACACTTTTTTATCTTTTTTAAGGTCAGTCTTGACAAAGCCCTGGCTGGGATGATTTAGTTGGGTTTGGTCCTGCTTTGAGCAGGGGGTTGGACTAGATGACCTTCTGAGGTCCCTTCCAACCCTGAGATTCTATGAGTCTATGATATCATTAGTGTCACTCTGGCAGGAGTCACTAGGTGATGCTGTTACACAAAGTTTTACATGATCTTTTCCTTGCCCTGTGAGCAGAGCACACAGCCTTTGCAGCCATACTGTGTAGGGGTTGGTTTGCTGATGTAGATGCTTTGTGGGGAGCTGGAGTAAACCGCCAGGTTTGGGCTTTGCTAAGGTCTTTTCCTGGGGCTCGGTTGCTGTCTGGGAACTGGGCACTGGTGCTGGGCTGAGATTCCTGAATGAGGGGTTTGCCTGCATGCTCTTTGTGACACCTCTGTTCCAGGACTGGAGCACAGAGCGTAAATAACTGATTACACAGAGAGAAAGAACTTGTGAGCCCAGGTGTGATGGTGTGTCTGGTGCCTTCTGCCAGAACAAAAACAAATACAGTGAGTGAAGTGGGAGGAAATAATTCACTGGCTGCCGGTTTAGCAGAGGGGGTCAGTGAACTCCAGATTAAACTTGCCCATCAGAAGGGTTTGGGATTCCCCCTTTGAAATAGCCATTTTCCTGCCCTGAAAAGATGTTTTCCAGCTCTGAAAAGCTGGTTAAAACCTGGGAGAACTGCAGGGAGAGAGCGAGTGCTATATTGGATGAGCCCATCACCCTGTTGCATCATCATGTGTTTCCTCTACGTCCATTGTCCTGGGTATCACATTCACACTGGGGGTTGCCCAGCTCAGGACTTGCCTTTCCTCAAATATAGTCCCCTGAATAAAGAAACGCTTCAAAATCATTTACCTAGGGGGAGGGGGGAACCCCTGATACTGCTACTACTGCTACTACCCAGGCAATAAATACATAAGACACCAAAGCAAGACCACAGCCTCACTCCTGGCCCATAAAGAGGATGAGGATCAATTGTTCTCCATGTCCACAGAAGGTAGGATAGGAAGTAATGGGCTTAATCTGCAGAATGGAAGATTTAGGTTAGATGTTGGTGAAAACTTTCTAGTGATAAGGGTCGTTAATTGGTGGAACAGCTTCCAAGGCTGGTTGTGGAATCCCGGTCTTCAGAGCTTATTAAGAACAGGTTGGACAAACCCCTGTCAGGGACAGTCTTGGTTTACTTGGTCCTGCCTCAGGGCAGGGATTGGACTTAATGGCATTTTGAGGTCCCTTCCAGTGAGACCTTCCTATGCTGTCCCTGTCCCCCACCTGCCTGGGCTGGGCTATCTGAGCTGAGAGGGGTGAAAATGGGGGGGGTGGAACGTTGCCTGTGACAAATTTAGAACAAAGACGTCATGTAAGAAATTTTTCATTTCAGATTTTGAAAATTAATGAATTTCAGTGTTTGAATTTTCAGGGGGTTGTTATTTAATTGTCTGTTCACCCCCCGCTTTCCCGTGATGCTGAGTGGCTGGATAGCACTGAGATGGGATACAGACACACACACACTGACACACACACATGCACCTTGACGCCGAGGTGGTGGGCAGGGCTGAGCTGAGAACTGGTCACGTGGTTCTTGCTGTCCTTGATCTCGTACCCACAGGAGTAATTTCCTGAGCTGCCTCTGGACACCACATGGTCAAAGTTGTAGGCGAGCTTCCCCAGTAAGCTCCTCTGGGACAAAACCTCCTCCACGTCCTGACAGGAGAACACAGAGCACTGGAGTCGCATGGAGTCCCCTGGCCGGGCTGACATCAGTCTCAGGTAGAAGGTGGGGGCAGGGAGAATGCCTGGGGAGGGGAATGGGTGAGACCTGTCAGTGGGGCGTTGGGTGGTGCCCAGGGTTGTTGATGGGGCAGTAGATAAACAGCGAGTGGGTCTGTGCCACGTCTGGGATGGAGGCTCTGATTCCAGCCCAGCTGGGCAGACTGGGGGGATGAGCTCTCTCCAGGTCCCAGGAGCTTTATTCCCTGGGATCATTGTGAGTGCATAAGAGCCTAAGGGTTTGGCCAGGCTGGGCTTCCATTGTCTGGTGGCGTGCACTGTCCTAGAACCAGCGGCTCTGGCACAGGCACCCAGCTGGGGCAGTACGGCCGAGAGAGAGGCGACCCCTCAGCAAGGGTGGTCACTGGGTCTGTCTAGGTCACAGCCATCAATGGGACAGGATGAAAATGGCAGGTGCAAATATGCCACCTCTTGGATGGACCATGGGAAGGTAAATCCACCAATGAGGCCTCCTTACCGACACCCCAATGTGGGTTCTGTCCTGCGGATGCTTGGGTTGGACTAATCCCGTCTTTCTGTCCTGCTTTTGCAATTTCCCCCCCCAGTGTTCATTCATCCAGATTCTCATGATGCTGCCTGAACTTCTCACTCACCTTTTTTGGCTGAACCCACCACAAGGGGACATTTGGAGGCTCTGTTATCACAGACGCCCCCTGGGGTGGGGAGATTTGGGGGGCAGGGGAGAAGGAAGCTCTGGGGGGTTGTGCAATAGAAATAGAGGCAGGGGGAGGTCTAGGGAGAAAGGGGGAGATAAAAGGGGCTGGGGAACCCCGCTGCAGAGAGAGGAGGGGGACAGACACCTGGGGGGCAGTAAGTGCTGTTATTCCAGGGCCAGGGCCAGATGCAGCGTCCCCACACACTGGGGGCTGGGTGTTACCATCACAAAATTCTCTATTACTCACACTCTAGGGGCACCCAATTCCTTGGGCTCAGGCGTAAACGTATCAATTTAAGTACCCACCGACCTGTACCCAATTCCTAGGGCTCAGGGCGTAATTTTCTGTAGGTTTGCAGGACCTTTTACCAGTGAACCAGCTTTACACAGTAATATTCTTATTCTCTATTTATTCACAATCATGAAAAATGGACTGCACACGCTAAGCATACAACAATGCTCGTCGCTCCCAATAAGACAGATGAACTTTTCTTGATGGTCAGCCAGGATCAGGTCCATCTGGGGGATCCCGTTTCTGCACGGTGTCATTGGCAGAGTGCTGAGGTCTGGCAGCTCTGATCTTGGCGCTGTGTCCTGGAGCTGGTTCCCTTTGAACCCCAGTTTATATAGTGAAATTTGAGTCCCGCTTAGCTATACCTGAACCAATCATTATACTAAAATTTTACTAACCAATCCTAACAAAATTCTCTAACCAATCCTACCCCACCTCCTTAATTAATTTACACCTAGCAAAATTAATTATGTAACAAACAGAAATAATCGAAGAACCAGACAGAGCTCATCCAGACAAACAATAGGGAAGTGGGGACCATAATGGCAGAACAATAAAGAAATGAAGAGTTCACAACCACAGCGACTGATAAGTGATGTCTTGCCAGACAGGATGCTATCAAAGTAAGTTTTCTTTAACCATCTTAAGATCTGTTTCTTTATCTGGTGATAGTGGGGGCCATTAGGACGGGGTCCCCTTCTTAACAGCCTGATATTACATTGTTTTAATATCATTTAATGTTGAGGATGTGACTTCCTGCTACTCAGCTAATGGCTGCTGCTCTGCTGCTCTTTTAATCTGGCTGCCGATGAAGGCCTTAGGCTACAGGCCAAAAATAAAAATGGCTACAGGACAAGGCCTTATCCTTACAGTGGGCTCTCTCAGGGCGCTGGGATTCTGCAGGATGTGGGGCCCAGCTTGGGGCTGGGTGCTGAGCCCTGGTTGTACTGAGGGATATAACTACCCAGCTGCCCGCTGGGAAAATGCTAGGTTGGGTGACCAAGTGTCGAGTTTTTGACTGGGACACCTGGTCGAAAAGGGATCCTGGAAGCTCCAGTCAGCACCACTGACAGAGCCATTGACTGTCGGGTTGGCAGCGCTGCACAGTGGGGCTGGCTGGCTCCCTGCTAGCCTCCGCACCACATGGCTCCCGGGAAGCAGCCAGCATGTCCCCCCTCTGGCTCCTACATGTAGGGCCAACAGGAACCGTGGCCAATGGGAGCTGCGGGGCAGCACCTGTGGACAGGGCAGCACGCAGACCCGCCTGGCTGTGCCTCCACTTAGGAGCAGGAGGGAGGACGTACTGCTGCTTCTGGGAGCTGTTTGAGTTAAGCACCACCTGGAGCCTGCACCCCTGACCCGCTTCCAGGCCCCAACCCCCTGCCCCAGCCCTAGCCCTGATTCCCTCCCCCCGGCCTTCGAACCCATCAGTGAAGCCTGGGGCAGAGACCCAATTGGGCCAGAGAGTAAGACCCCGGCGCCTTCCAGGGACTGCTCTGTGGGGAGCCCAGCACGCCCAGCACAGGGGCTGGTGCCGTGGGGCCAGGAATCAGGGGATCGATATTGGGGTGCCGCTGTCAGATCAGGAATGGTGGTGGGGGGGGGTTCTCTGAGGCAGGGGTGTTTTGGGGACAGGGGTGTTTTGTGCCAGCGTCTCAGCTCCCCGAGGGGAAGTGGCTCATCCCCTGGGGAGATTCTCTTTTCCGCATGGCCAGATCCAGGCTCCTGGGGGCACAGAGAGACGGTGGGTTAGAGGGGCCTGTGTCGCCCTGGGACCAGCCCTGGGGAGCAAGGGGCACAGAAGGGGTGGGGGGGTCACCTCACCTAGAGCGTCCCTTTCAGGTGGCTGTAATAGTACTCAGCCAGGATCAGCCCCAGGAGAGAGCAAGTGGGGCAATTTGCCCCAGGCCCTGCAGGGCCCCCCACAAGAATATAGTATTCTATAGTATTGCAACTTTTTTTATGGAAGGGGCCCCCAAAATTGCTTTGCCCCAGGCCCCCTGAATCCTCTGGGTGGCCCTGCCACTATGAGGGGAAATATGGAGGCTCTGTTATCACAGATGCCCCCTGGGGTGGGGAGATTTGGGAGGGCAGGGGAGAAGGAAGCTCTGGGGGTTTGTGCAATAGAAATAGAGGCAGGGGGAGGTCTGGGGAGAGAAAAGGGGCTGGGGAACCCTGCTGCAGAGAGAAAAGGGGGAGAGACATCTGGGGAGCAGTAAGTGCTGTTATTCCAGGGCCAGATGCAGCATCCCCACACACAGGGAGCTGGGTGTTACCCACACAACATTGTCTGTTACTCACACTCTAGGGCATCCACCCTTACCCTGTTCCTAGGGCTCAGGTGTAACCCTGTCAATTTAAGTACCCACCTGTACCCAATTCCTAGGGCTCAGGGTATAATTTTCTGCAGGTTTGCAGGACCTTTCACCAGTGAAAGAGCCTTACACGGTAATAGTCTTATGTTCTATTTATTGACAATCATGAAAAACAGACTGCACACGCTAAGCATAACGATGCTCGCCACTCCCAATAAGACAGATGAACTTTTCTTGATCAGGTCCATCTGGGGGTCTCCAGTTTCTGCACGGTGTCGTTGACAGAATGCTGACATCTGGCAGCTCTGTTCTTGGTGCTGTGTCCTGGAGCTGGTTCCCAAAAATTTCCTTTTGGACCCCAGTTTATATAGTGAAACTTGAGTCCTGCTTAGCTGTACCTTAATCAATCATTATACTAAAATTTTACTAACCAATTCTAACAAAATTCTCTAACCAATCATACCCCATCACCTTAATTAATTTACAACTAGCAAAATTAATTATGTAACAGACAGAAATAATTGACAAACCAAACAGAGATCATACAGCAAACAATGGGGAAGTGGAGACCATAATGACAGAACAATAAAGAAATGAGACATCCAAAACCACAGCTATTGATAAGTTTCAGAGTGGTAGCTGTGTTAGTCAAAAATAACTAGAAGTCCTTGTGGCACCTTAGAGACTACAGAGAGCTTGAGTACATTGAACTCATTAGCAGAAATGGCCCAGCTTGCCCAACATGCCCAGCACAGGGGCTGGTGCCGCGGGGCCAGGGATCAGGGGTTTGATATTGGGGTGCAATGTCAGGTTGGGAGTGGTGGTGGTGGGGTTCTCTGAGACAGGGGTGTTTGGGGGGCAGAGGGTTTTGTGTCATCTCAGTCCCCCGAGGGGAAGCAGCTCATCCCCTGGGGAGATTCTATTCTTCGCATGGCCGGTCCAGGCTCCTGGGGGCACAGAGAGACGGTGGGTTAGAGGGGCCCATGTCTCCCTGGGACCAGGCCCTAGGGGAGCAAGGGGCACAGAAGGGGGGACGTCACCTCACCTAGAGCGCCCCCTTCGGGCAGCTGTAATATGCCTCAGCCAGGATCAGCCCCAGGATGAGCAGGACCACGGTGACCAGTCCCAGGCGGGCGATGTTGGCGTGGGTGAAATCCGGGTGCCCTGGGGGGGCTGCTGTGGGGGGAAGGGGAGAGTCACTTAGTGGCTCAGACGGGGAGATCAGCAGCTGGAGGAACATGCTGGCTGCTTCCCAGGAGCTGCCTGAGGTCAGCACTGGCTGTAGCCTGTAGCCTGCACCCCAAACCCCTGCCACACCCAAATTTCCTCCCAGAGCCTGCACTTCACGCCCCCTCCCACGCCCCAACCCCTGACCCAGCCCAGAGCCCCCTCCTACATCCTCAGCCCCACCCCAGATCTTGCACCCCAGCCAGAGCCCTCACCCCCTCCTGCACCCAAACCCCCTGCCCCAGCCCAGTGAAAATGAGTGCATGAGTGAGGGTGGGGGAGAGCGAGCAAAGGGGGTGGGGGTGGAGTGACCTGCAGGTGCGGCCTCAGGGAAGGCGTGGGGTAGGGTGGGGCCTCAGGGAAGGGGTGGGACTGGGGGCCAGGCAAGAGTGTTCGGTTTTGTTCAGTTAGAACATTGGCAAGCCTCAGGCTGATGCTCTCCTGGGCTGTGTAACAAAGGGAGCAGGGAGGCCATTTCCTCTGGCGTGTGGCCTTGGTGAGGCTGATACTGGATCCTGTGTCCAGTTCTGGGGTCCCCAGTTGAAAAGGCTATTGGAAAAGTTCAGTGGGTGCAGGGCAGAGACAGAAAAACACTGCGAGGGCTGGAGAAGAGGCCTCACAGGAGAAGCCGGGGAGTGGAGCTGGTCAGACAGCTGGGCTGGTCACGGTGTCTAATCCCCTTCGGTGCTGACGGGCTCTTCAGTGCAGCAGAGACAGGCAGAACCAGACCCGAGGGCTGGACGCTGAGTCTGGGCAAACTCCAGTGAGAAAGGAGGCAGCAGTTTCTCCCTGTGCAGGGGATTAACCCCCGGCACCAGCTCCCCAGGGAAGTGGGGGAGTCACAGCCAGGCCAGAGGCCTTTCTGGGGGATGCTTTAGTCAAACACAAGTGACTGGGCTCAGTGCAGGGGAGCTGGGGGAAGTTCTCTGCTCTGGGCTATCAGGGGGTCAGACTGAATGGGCGAATGGTGCTTCCTGGCCTTAAACTCTGTGAAGCTGTGACTGTAAACCCCAGTCACTTCAAACCCTGGCCCATCCCCAGCACCAAGCACTGGCCATGTGCTGGTTTGGGACAGTCCCACTCTCTTGAACATCACAACAGCGCAACCCTCTCTACCACTGAAGGGGATTTGCCAACTCTCTGGGCTAGGGGCTGCTCTCGATCAGCAGGGCACAATCCACCGTTGCACCCAGATCCACCTGCCCCTTCTGCCCTGTCCAATTTCAGGATAAGGGAAGTTCTGGTGTCTCTCTCTGCTCCGATCTGCCCCCGTCTGCCTCCCAGGGTTGGATTCTCCAGCCAGCCCCTCTCTCTGTTCCCAGCCCTACTGGCAGAAGAGATGTCACAGCTTCTGTCTGACCTGCTCTGTCCTTTCCTCAAGTCTGATATTTGTCACCGCTTCCCGTTTCCTGCCCTGCACCACCCCCCTTCTCTGCCCTGGCCACAGTGTCTCTATTTAGGGCTGGAGGACTGAGAACTGAAGGGGCCTGGTTTGCTTGCTTGAGTCTAAACATATCACTGAGGCAACGCCTCCCATCCCATCCTACTGCCTGGGGACTGAGACAGCCCCCTGGCTAAAGGCACAGCTGGGCCAGGATGAAAGGTCACTGGATGATTAGGGGCCTGGGATGTTGGAGAAGCCTGAACCTTTTGTCTCCACCCTGGTCTCCAGTCCCTGGTGAGAAGGACCCAGCTCCCACCTGGGGGAAATTCACTGTCTGGGCTTCAGAGGGACATAAATAGGGCCTGGGCCTCATTTGGGACCCTCTGCTTAGGGGTGAATTCCTCACTCCTGCAGAGAAGACCTACCATGAGACTGCTTAGTCTCCTCCACCCTGTCCTCCACACCCAGCTCCAGCTACTTCTGCCCTGACTGCCCCCACTCCCATTCTGGGCTCCCGAGGGGTCTGCTGTCCCTACTGAGAGACAGGCACCGGGGCAATGCCAGATGGGGAAGAACACAAGGTAGTTGAGAAAGAGCATCCAGAAGTGACCTCTGAGCAGGTGGGAGCTGGAATCAGTGTGACTAAGCGAGTGGGGGAACCAGGGCAAAAGGCCAAATAAATATGTGGGAGTCTTGAGAATATACGTTAACACCTCTGTGGGAAGCCAGGCAGCCAAGGGTCTCAAGGGAAACATGTCAGGAGAACACGGCAGAGCAGTTTTGCAGAGCAACTTTTCATAGCAATGATGCAGAAGAGGATTGTCCTGGGATGGTGTCTGGGCACATTTCACCCCTGGGATGGAGTCAGCTCTGCAGAGCAGCTGGACAGGGGATGTTTGGGGGAGCTCAGATGCTCAGGTGAGGGTCAGTGGAACACACTGTGACACTATCTGTTCTAAGCAGAGCGTAGAAGGTGACAGGGTGAAAAAGGGTAAATATGTTTTGCAATTTTTTAAAAAAATTTCATAAATGGTCTTGAAACAATATTTTGACATTTCCCCCTTTTTTTTTTGCCAAAATAGTAAAAATGGAGGGAGAGGGAATCGAAAAGCTGAAACTTTTATAAAAATTCTCTGCACACATTTTTTTAATGTAATTTTTTTCCTTTAAGTTTAGTTTTTACAAAACTCCAAAACACATTTTTGTCTTTGAAAAAATTGAAACTTTAGAAAAAATGAAAATATTTGACAAAACCTCTCATTTTCAAAAATCTGTCCTTTTTAGATCACAGCATTGTGGTGGCTCCACCCAGAGTGATCCCCGGGACTGTGGGTCAGGCTGAGCTGCTGGCACCCTTGGATGGCAGCCGGGCCCTGCTTGTAGCTCAGACAATGCTGCCCAGAAAGGGCCCAATGCAAAGCCCCTTGGTGTCAATGGAAAGACTCCACTGACTTCACTGGGTCAGTTCTGTTGTGATAGAGAAATGGCTCCGGAGCTTTCACTTGGAGACACCCCAACCCAGACTGGCCACAGGAACAGGGAAAGTCTCCACCATGGGAGGGTGAAGGGGGTGAAGGGGAGGTTGATGACAGGATCATGAACAGCGCATAATGGGATGTGATGAAGGGAAATTCACCCCATCCCTCAGCCAGAGCTACATGTGCAGCTGAGACATGAAGCAAGAGCATGTGCAGAGTAAGTTCCTCCTGCTGCACAGACCCTGCAGCTCCCTCACTTGCACAGACACTGAAAGGAGCAGAGAGACGGCTCCACACAGGGAAGAAATGACCAGGGCTCCTCTCTACGCTAGTGCTTTGAGACTTGAAAGGAATGAAATGCACAGGGCCTGCGATAGAGAGAGAGAGATTGATAGATAGATTGATATATAGATAAATGTCTATGTGTGGGGATAGAGAGAGGGAGATAGTCAGAGGATGTGCCGTATATGGGGGCAGATAGATATAATATTGCTTTAAATACTGTGCTTGGCTGGTCATATCATTACCCACAGAGATCAAGACTTTCAAAAACAATTAGTGATTTTGGGTTCCCCATTTAAGCCACCTTAAAGGGGCTGATTTCCAGCAGGGGCTCAGTACAGTCTGTCACTCCTTAAGCTGTCTCATCTTGGTCTCCAAAAATCACTGGCCATTTTGGGAGGTTTGGCCAGAAGTGGGGCTGCGTCTCCATAACCCATTCTATCCTTGTCCCTCAGGCAGACTACAATCAAGGGTGATCAGTGCCAGTTGCGATGTGGATTTTGTGACAAAGCTCCTCTGGCACAACCACACTACGTGGACGCTGAGCGGCCAGTCCAGTTCTCAGCTGTCCCAGCATTTCCGGCAGGGTGAACATTGATCATTTCCTCCTGAGGCAATAGAGGCAGCTGTGTGAAAGCTGTGGCCCCCCTGACATGTTCCCAAAGCAGATGGACTCGACCCAGCACCTACCCCCATGAGCCACCTGCCACTATACTACTTCCCATGCACTGTTACACACTAGGGACCGAATGGCTAGGAAGCAGTTCTGCAGAAAAGGACCTAGGGGTTACAGTGGATGAGAAGCTGGATATGAGTCGACAGTGTGCCCTTGTTGCCAAGAAGGCCAACGGCATTTTGGGCTGTATAAGTAGGGGCACTGCCAGCAGATCGAGGGACGTGATCATTCCCCTCTATTCAAGATTGGTGAGGCCTCATCTGGAGTACTGTGTCCAGTTTTGGGCCCCACACTACAAGAAGGATGTAGAAAAATTGGAAAGAGTCCAGCAGAGGGCAACAAAAATGATTAGGAGGCTGGAGCACATGACTTACGAGGAGAGGCTGAGGAAACTGGGATTGTTTAGTCTGCTGAAGGGAAGAATGAGGAGGGATTTGATAGCTGCTTTCAGCTACCTGAAAGGGGGTTCCAAAGAGGATGGATCTAGACTGTTCTCAGTGGTAGCAGATGACAGAACAAGGAGTAATGGTCTCAAGTTGCAGTGGGGGAGGTTTAGGTTGGATATTAGGAAAAACTTTTTCACTAGGAGGGTGGTGAAGCACTGGAATGGGTTACCTAGCGAAGTGGTGAAATCTCCTTCCTTAGAGGTTTTTAAGGTCAGGCTTGACAAAGCCCTGGCTGGGATGATTTAGTTGGGGGATGGACTAGATGACCTCCTGAGGTCTCTTCCAACTTTAATCTTCTATGATTCTATGAAGTTAACTGGTATCAGCTCCAATGTATACCGCTCCAGTTATACCAATATAAATTCCAGTGAACGCTCAGACTGTGGTATAAGAGAAGCTTTTTCTGGTTTATCTTATGGGGTTTTAGAAGCAATATAAATTAAACAGCATATATTATTAACAGTGAGGATAATTAATCCTGGGAAAAATCACTATGGGCTGTGGTGGAATCTCTAATTTTTAATCAAGGGTGGGTGTTTTTGTCAAATCAATGCTCTAGTTCAAACAGGAATTATTTGGGGGCAGTTCTCTGGCCTGTGTTATACAGGAGGTCAGACTATGGGATCACAGTGGTCCCTTCTGGCTTTAGAATCTATGAATGAACCTAACAAAGGCTCCGATTTGAGAATCAGAGTGTCGCCATGAGAGTTACACCAGCAAAGCTATAGTGGTTTAATTATACTCTTACATCCCCTGTCACTGGAGTATCTGAGCCCCTCACAGTCATTAATGGGGTTTATCTTCACATGTTCATGAGATATAGGGCAGCTCATTCTCATTTCACAGAAGGGGAGACTGAGGCACAGAGAGAGAAGAAGTGACTGAGCCCAGGACACACAGGAGTCTGCAGCTGAGTCAAGGGTTGAACCCAGGGCTCTTGAGCGTCAACCCACTGCCCTTGCCACAAGCTCATCCTTCCTCCCTGCTGCCCCCAGCCTGTCCAAAAGCCTGAGTGACAATGACCAACCTGGTACCTGCCCAGGCTATTTCATCCAAAGAGGGGAAGTGCCTGGAGACTAGAAAACAGGGAAATCCTCAGAGACACAAGCTGTAAAATCTGCTGCAGGGGATTTAATTGATCTCACAGTGTCCCACCCCCTGTTGCTTCTGGGCTAGATCCTGCCTCCCACCCAACGGCCCAAACCCCAGGACAGGCAGGGCAGAATTAGACCCAACTTTCCAGCCCTGGTGGGGATGTTAATGGAAACAGATGCTGCAAGTTTACAGAGCAATCAGTTGCTGCTCAGAAGAGGGAAAAGAGAGGAGTTTTGGTGCCTGAAGCAGTGACTCCTGCTCAGTGATTCTCTGCTCATCCAGTCCAGCTGCCCCATGCAGCAGCACCGGGAGGGAACCGCTGGACGAGCCAACAGCACCCTGAGCATCTGCAGAGTCTCCTGAGCAGATACCTCTGCCCCCGTCCAGCAGTGAGCTCTCCCCAGCCTGACACCAAGCTAGCAGCCCAGTGGGGCGGGGGCGTATCACGTGCGGTGATGTGGGATTGAATAACCCACACGGTGTTATTTTTGTCCTCACACATTAACCTGCCTCATTCTCTCTCTCTCTCTCTCCATTTAGTCTGTTCTCATGAGGTTTCCAGGGCAGTTTATTTTCATAGTTGCACCTTTAAAGGCCAGAAGGGACCAACGGGACCATCTAGTCTGAGCATCTGCACAGCCCAGGCCAGAAAGCCTCCCCCAGGAATCCCTGCATTGAGCTGCTAACTTCAGGCTGAGCTAGAGCCTGTCTGGTAGAAAGAGACGTCCCCTCTCGGTTTAACGACTCCAAGCCGGCTCACATTTCTGAACACTAAAGGGGGAGGGATAGCTCAGTGGTTTGAGCCTGCCAAATCCCGGATTGTGAGTTCAATCTTCAAGCGGGCCACTTAGGGATCTGGGGCAAAAATCTGTCTGGGGATTGCTCCTGCTTTAGCAGGGGGTTGGACCAGATGAACTCCTGAGGTCCCTGATAGTCTAGGACTGTGGTTGATCAGTGCAAGACGGGAGCAGGGCGAAGGAAGATGCTGGACTGGGACAGAGCAACCGGAGATGGACCCTGAGGTTTCACTCCAGCTGCAGATCCTAATCTGACCTTCCCCAGAGTTTGGAGGTGTGGACTTAGGGTTCTGGCTTGGGTCTATGATAGAGACAGCCCCAAAGTCTGGGTGTGGGGACTCTCCCTCTGAGCAAAAGTGCAATAGGTACCAGATACGGTGATCCAGTGTCTGACTGAAGAGAGAAGAAGATGCTCTATCTGGGGTGCCTGAGCCACCTAACAGTGAATGGGCAAGAGGTGTGTAGATCTGATGTATACCCAGGGCCTGACACTGAGAGACTGACTGGGCAGCTAGGCCAGGCCACAGACATACTCAGGATGGACTGTAAGAAAGGATACTGGAAATTTAACACTCCAATTCAGAGTATAACCCACGGCAGATTGTCAGGGCAGGGATTGTGCTGCATGATACCTGACTGTACAGCACCAGCCCACCAAGGATACTGAGGAAACAACGCATTTGTAATGACGCCTGCACCAGGGCCAGCTGAGAATTTTACATCAAGACCTATTTCTATTTTCAATAGAAATGTAGATTTTGACTAAACAAAGTATTTATTTATTTGTGGAGTCTCTACTTTCTTTGAACATTTTTGATCTTTTGTTGGAAAACCAAAAGCCCCCAAATATTTTTGTTTTTGGAAGTTTTCAGCTGAAAATCTTCAGCTTTCAGTGGCCGAAACCTAATATTCCCCACCCCCGCCCACTTTTCAGGTTATCAGCTTTTCAATGAAAAGTTAAAATTTTATTGCTGAAAATTTCAATGGAAATTCATTTAATGTTTCCACGGGGGAAAAAATTCCATTTTCTGCCGTGCCCCAGAGTGCACCATGTTTAAGCTCTCCATGGTCACAGGTGGAATCTGCCAATGCTCTGTTCTGCCCTATATCCAGATGACTCCCCTGTGAAGTCCTAGAGGTTAATGCACATTAGCCTGAAGGCCTCTGTGACGAGTGTGGGGCTGTGGGTGCAGGCCTTGCTGGAGCTCTAGGCATAACTACCAGTATGAAGCAAAGGCTGTGAACTGAAGTAGGCCTGGCCTCCAGAGAATAGTAACACACTGGGTTACAAGCATCCGATGAAGTGGGCATTCACCCACGAAAGCTCGTGCTCCAAAACGTCTGTTAGTCTATAAGGTGTCACAGGACTCTTTGCTGCTTTTAGAGATCCAGACTAACACGGCGACCCCTCTGATACTTGACACTGGGTAGTGGCTGACCAAGTAATCACACCCCTGACCTGAGAGGATGGTACAGAGACACACAGAGTTCTCAAGTAACTCCATAAATACAGGCTTAAGAAATGGCACAGGAACACACCTAAGGGGATGAGAAGATAATGGATAAGGATGTTTGCTCAAACTAGCAGGAACAAGGATAAGGGAGGTGATAATGGTAGTAAGTGACAAGATCTAAAGTGGAATATGATATAGGTGTATGAAAGAAGTCGTCCTAGGAGTGGCATCTTTGTACTGGTCTAGACACGGCACTCTGGTGTGCTGATTGAGCTGGTACCTTGTTGCAGGAATACATGTGTTAGTGGATCTGTAGCTCCTATGGGGCACTAGGACTGTAGTTCAGGGTGCAGAGAGGGTGTAACTCAAGGGGTAGGCAGGGGTATAGCTCAGGGTGCACTGAGGGGGTAACTCATTGGGAAGGCAGGGGGGTAGGTCAGGGCGCAGAGACAGGGGCAGTTAGCAGCTGTGTACAGGCAGGGGGGAAATCTCACTGTGAACGGAGAGTGATAGCTAAGGGCTGTGTGTGGGAACGGGGGTAGATCAGGATGCAGGGAGGGGGTAGCTAGGGGCTGTGCGCTAAGGGTCAAGGAAAAACTTTTTCTCTAGGACGGTGGTGAAGCACTGAAATGGGTTACCAAGGGAGGTGGTGGAATCTCCTTCCTTAGAAGTTTTTAAAGTCAAGCTTGACAAAGCCCTGGCTGGGATGATTTAGTTGAGCAGGGGGTTGGACTAGATGACCTCCTGAGGTCCCTTCCAACCCTGATAGTCTGTGATTCTATGATAGGGTAGCTCACAGTGCGGGGCGGGGATAGCTAGGAGCTGTGTGAGGGCAGGGGGGTAGCTCAGGATGGAGGCAGGGGGTATCTAGGGTCTGTGTGCAGGCAAAGGGGTAGGTCAGGCTGCAGGCAGGGTAGCTCAGGGTGCAGAGACAGGGGTAGTTAGGGGCTGTGTGAGGGCAGGGGGCAGCTCAGGGGGCAGGGAGGGAGTAGCAGGGGGCTGTGTGCAGGGAGGTGGGTAGCGCAGGGTGCAGGCTGGGGGGTAGCTAGGGGCTCTGTGTGCAGGCTGGGGGTAGCTGAGGGTGCAGGGAGGGGGTAACTAGAGGTTATGTGTGTGCAGGGGGGTAGCTCAGGGTGCTGAGAGAGGGATAGTTAGTGGCTGTGTACAGGCAAGAGGGAAGCTCAGGTTGCATGCAGGAGGTAGCTGGGGGCTGTGTGCAGGCAGGCGATAGGTTAGGGTGCAGGGAGGGGTAGCTGGGGCTGTGTGCGGGTAGGGGGCAGCTGAGGGTGCAGGGAGGGGTAGCTGGGGCTGTGTGCGGGTAGGGGGTAGCTGAGGATGCAGGGAGGGGTAGCTGAGGCTGTGTGCAGGTAGGGGGCAGCTGAGGGTGCAGGGAGGGGTAGCTGGGGCTGTGTGCGGGTAGGGGGTAGCTGAGGGTGCAGGGAGGGGTAGCTGGGGCTGTGTACGGGTAGGGGGCAGCTGAGGGTGCAGGGAGGGGTAGCTGAGGCTGTTCGGGTAGGGGGTAGCTGAGGGTGCATGGAGGGGGTAGCTCAGGGAGCAGGGAGCTGAGGGTGCAGGCAGGGGTAGTTCGGGGAGCAGGGCGCTCAGGTTGTAGGCATGGGGTAGTTAAGGGCTGTGTGAGGGAAGGGCGTAGCTGAGGGTGCAGGGAGTTAGCTCAGGGCACAGGCAGGGGGTAGCTGAGGGTGCAGGCAGAGGAAAGCTGAGGGTGAAGGGAGGGAGTAGGGCAGGGTGCAGACCGGGGGTAGTTAAGGGCTGTGTGAGGGAAGAGTGTAGCTCAGGGTGCAGGCAGGAAGTAAATCAGGGTAAAGGCAGGGGGTAGCTGAGGGCACAGGCAGATGAAGATGCAGGGATGGGGTAGCTCAGGTTGCAGGCAGGTGGTAGTTCAGGGTGCAGGGAGGGAGTAGCTATGGACTGTGTGAGGGCAGGAGGGTAGCTGAGGTTTCAGGGAGGAGGTAGCTGAGGTTGCAGGCAGGAGAGGTAGTTCAGGGTGTGGGGGCAGGGGGTAGCTCAGATTGTAGCCAGGGGGAAGCTGAGGGTGCAGGGAGAGGGTAGCTCATGGTGGTCTCAGGGAGGTAGCTCGGAGTGCAGGGATGGGATAGCTAGGGGCTGTGTGTAGGCAGGGGGGTAGCAGAGGATGCAGGGAGGGGGTAGTTCAGGGTGCCGGGATGTGGTAGGTCAAGGTGCAGGGAGGAGGTAGCTAGGGGCTGTTTGTGGACACAGGATAGCTGAGGGTGTAGGCAGGGGGTAGCTGAGGGTGCAGGGACGGGGTAGGTCAGGGTGCAGAGAGGGAGTAGCTCGGTGCAGTGGGGTAGCTAGGGGCTGTGTGTGGGCAGGGGTAGCTGAGGGTGTAGGGAGGGGGTAGGTCAGGGTGCAGGCAGAGGGTAGCTCAGGGTGCAGGCAGAGGGTAGATAGGGGCTGTATGTGGGTAGGGGGTAGCTGAGGGTGCAGGAAGGGAGCTCAGGGTGCAGGGACGGGGTAGCTGGGGCTGTGTGCAGGCAGGGCATAGCTGAGGGTATAGGGAGGGTGTAGCTGAGAGTGCCAGGAGGGGATAAGTCAGGGTGTAGGGAGGGGGTAGCTAGGGGCTGTTTATGGGCCCAGGGTAGTTGAGGGTTCAGGGAGGGGTAGCTGAGGGTGCATGAAGTGGGTAGCTATGGGCTGTGTGCGGGTGGGGGGGTAGCTAAGGATGCAGGCAGGGGTAGCTGAGGGGGTAGGGAGGGGGTAGCTGAGGGTGCATGGAGGGGGTAGCTACTGGCTGTGTGGGGGCAGGAGGATAGTTGAGGATGCAGGCAGGGGTAGCTGAGGGGGTAGGTCAGGGTGCAGGGAGGGGGTAGCTGAGGGCACAGGGAGGGGGTAATTAGGGTGCAAGGAGGGGGTAGCTAGGGGCTGTGTGTGGGCAGGGGGGTAGGTCAGAGTGCAGGGAGGGGTAGTTGTGGGTACGGGGAGGGGTAGCTGGGGCCAAGCCCATATGCCAGGAGGACTCCCCTGCCAGCGGCAGACCGAGGTCCCACTGCCTGGGCGGCTCTTACCGGCTGCGGGAGCTGAGGAGCAGCCGCATCCCAGGCAGTAGCAGCGGACGGGGGACGCCCTGGCTGCCCCGCTCCATGACACCAGCGGGAGCAGCAGCCTCCTGCACTGCGGGACTCCAGCGTCCCGCCTCCGACCTGGCCAGGGGGTGGGGCTCGGGGGCGGGGAGAGAAGAAAGTGGGGAAGGGGGTGGAGCTGCCCCCGGGATTGCCCCGCTCTGGCATTACACGGGGGGATACCAGGTTTTCAGGGTTTCAGTCCCGCGATGTGGGGTGCCAGGACTCAGGCGCTGGTTTCAGCTGCGGGGTCCCACAGCCCCCGTGAAAGCCTCATGGACCTCCAGGGGGTCGGGGACCCCCTTGAGAATTCCTGACCTAGCGCATCCCTGACAGGGGATTTGTCCAACCTGTTGTCAATAACCTCTGAGCATGGGGATTCCACAACCTGCCTTGGAAGCCTATTCCAGAGCCTAACTTCCCTTATCCTTAGAAAGTTTTTCCTACTATCGAACCTAAACCTCCCTTGCTGCAGATGAAGCCCATTACTGCTTGTCCTACCTTCAGAGGAACTGAGAACAATTGATCCCCATCCTCTCTATAACAGTCCTTAACAGATTTGAAGATGGCTATCAGGTTCCCCTTCGGTCTATTTTTTCTCAAGCCTTAACATGGCGAGTTTTTCTAACCTTTCTTCATAGGTCAAGTTTTCTAAACCTTTGATCATTTTTGTTGTTGGATTTTCTGTAATTTGTTCACATCTTTCTTAAATGCTGAGATCAAAACCCTGCTCCAAAGTGGGGTTCAAAACCCTGCTCCAAAGTGGGGTTCCAAACGTGGGTCTCCCACATCCCAGGCAAATATTGAACCCCTGGGCAAAGGTTAGGAGGGGCAGGCTCCTGAGCTTTTCTGAGTGAGGGCCAGAGATTGGTGCAACATGCAGAGACATGTGCAGAGCTTGTTGAAAAATATCCAGTGGAAGAGTTTTCCATCAGAAAATGATGTTTCTTCAAAATCAAAACCTTTCGACCAGGTTCTTCAGTCTTTTGGAATCAAAATGTTGCTGAATTTCTGTTTCTTGCAAACTCTGAAATTATGACTCTTCATTCTGATTCTGGATGGGAAAGGTCAGAATTTCTCACAGGACAGAATTGCCCTGTTCCCAGGAGCTCATGAGGCACAGATATCATTAGTGTCGCTCTGGCAGGAGTCAGTAGGTGGTGCTGTTACAGAAAGTTTTATACCATCTTTTCCTTGCCCTGTGAGCAGTGCACACAGTCTTTGTAGACATACTATGTAGGGGTTGGTTTGCTGATGCAGACACTATGGGGAGCTGGTGTAAACAGCCAGGTTTGGGCTCTGCTAAAGTCTGTTTCTGGGGCTCGGTTGCTGTCTGGGAACCGGGTACTGGTGCTGGGCTGAGATTCCTGAATGAGGGGTTTGCCTGCATGCTGTTTGTGACACCTCTGTTCCAGGACTGGAGCACAGAGCATAAATAACTGATTACACAGATAGAAAGAACTTGTGAGCCCAGGTGTGATGATGTGTCTGGTGCCTTCTGCCAGAACAACAAATACAGTGAGTGAAGTGGGAGGAAATAATTCACTGACTGCTGGTTTAGCAGAGGGGGTCAGTGAACTCCAGATGAAACTTGCCCATCAGAAGGGTTTGGGATCCCCCCTTTGAAAGAGCCATTTTCCTGCCCTACAAAGATATTGCCCAGCTCAGCATGCTGGTTAAAGCCTGGGAGAGCTGCAGGGAGACAGAATATCTCACTGGACGAGCCCATTACCCCCTTGAATCATCATGTATTTCCTTTACATCCATTGTCCTGGTGATCACACTCAGACTAGGGGTTTCCCAGCCCAGGACTCGCCTTTCCCCAATTAGAGCCCCATGAATAAAGAAACGCTTCAGATTCATTTTACCCTGGAGGAAGGGGGAGCCCCTGATACCACCACTGCTGGAGTCATTATCTAGGCCATAAATACATATGAGACCAGAGCAGACCATGGCCCCACTCCAGGCCTATAAAGAGGATGGGGATCAATTGATCTCAGTGCCCACTGAAGGTAGGACAAGAAGCAATGGGCTTGATTTGCAGCATGGAACATTTAGGTTAGATGTTGGGAAAACTTTCTAGCAATAATGGTAGTTAATCACTGGCACAGCTTCCAAGGGAGGTTGTGGAATCCCCTCACTGGAGGTTATTAAGAACAATTTGGACAAACCTCTGTCAGGGACAATCTAGGTTTACTTGGTCCTGCCTCAGCGCAGGGGTTGGACTTCATGACTTCTTGAGGTCCCGTCCAGTGAGACCTTCCTATGCTGTCTCCATCCCCCGCGTGCCTGGGCTGGGCCGTCTGAGCTGAGAGGGGTGAAAATGGGGGGTGGAAGGTTCCCTGTGACAAATTTAGAACAAAGACGTCATGTGAGAAATTTTTCATTTCAGATTTTCAAAACGGATTAATTTCAGTGTTTGAATTTTCAGGGGCTTGTTATTAAATTGCTGTCTGTTCACCCCCTTCCCCATGATGCTGAGGTGCTGGGCGGGGCTGAACTGGGATCTGGTCACCTGGTTCTTGCTGTCCTTGATATCGTACCCACAGGAGTAATTTCCCAGAGCTGCCCCTGGACACCACATGGTCATAGTCGTAGGTGAGTTTCCCAAATAAGCTCCTCTGGGATAAAACCTCTTCCCCGTCCTTAAAGAAGATGATGTGAGTGGCCAGGGCCCAGAAGAACACGAAGCACTGGAGCCGCACAGAGTCAGTGGGGCGTTGGTGGTGGTCAGCGTTGTTGACGGGGCAGTAGATAAACAGCGGGTGGGTCTGTGCCATGTCTCATGGAGGCTCTGATTCCAGCCCAGCTGGGCAGACGGGGGAACGAGCTCTCTCCAGTGCCCAGGAGTGTTATTACCTGGGATCATTGGCCTGGGCCTGGAATTGCCAACATTTGGGTTGTGGAAGAGCCTAAGGGCTCAGCCAGGCTGGGGTCCTATTGTCTGGCACTTCATACTGTCCTAGAACAAGGGGGCCTGGCATTTTTTTTTTAAAAATAATTGTTTCAAAACCATTTGTGAAGAACTTTTTTTTGGCCTTTCCTCCCATTTTTTGGCCATTCTTGGTGCCAAAATGGTAAAAATGAAAGGAGGGGAAATCCAAAAGCTGAAAGTTAAAAAAAATTCTCTGCAAACATTGTTTTTTTTTAAATATCTGTTTTCTTTTAAGTTTTCAGTTTTGTTTTTACAAAACTCCTAAAACATGTTTAATTTTGTCTTTGAAAAAAATGGAAACTTTTAAAATAATGAAAATCTTTGACAAAAGCTCTCACTTAACAATCTGTCATTTTCAGATCACAGCATTCTGGTGGCTCTAGCCCAGAGTGCCCCCAGGGCTGTGGGTCAGGCTGAGCTGCTGGCACCCTTGGGTGGCAGCCGGGCCCTGCTTGGAGCTCAGACAATGCTGCCCAGAAAGGGCCTGATCCAAAGCCCCTTAGTGTCAATGGAAAGACTCCACTGACTTCACTGGCCTGGGGATCAGGCCCCTGTGTAAGAGGGTCGGTTCTCTTGTGACAGAGAAATGGCTCCGGAGCTTTCACTTGGAGAGACCCCAACCCAGACCCGCCGCAGGAACAGGAACAGGGAAAGTCTCCACCATGGGCGGGTGAAGAGGAGGTTGATGACAGGATAATGAACAGCGCATAACGGGATGTGAAGAAGGGAAATTCACCCCATCCCCCAGCCAGAGCTGCAAGTGCAGCTGAGACGTGAAGCAAATCCATCCGCAGAGTGAGTTCCTCCTATTGCACAGACCCTGCAGCTGCCTCACTGCACAGACCTTGAAAGGAGCAGAGAGACGGCTCCACACGGGGAAGAAATGGCCAGGGCTCCTCTCTATGCTAGTGCTTTAACAGAGACTTGGTATAAGAGAGTCTTTGTCTGGTTTCTCTTATGTTTATTTTAGCAGAAATATAATCTATACAGTGTAAATTTTTTACAGTGAGGATAATTAACCATGGGAAATATTACCAAGGGTTGTGGTGGATTCTTCATTAGTCAATTTTTAAATTGAGTGGTTGTTTTTTCTCAAAGAGATGCTCTAGTTCAAACAGGAATTATTTGGGGGTAGTTATTGGGGGGTCAGACTAGATGATCACACTGGTCCCTTATGGCTTTAGAATGTGAATGAACCTGACAAAGGCTCTGATTCCACAATAAGAGTGTCCCATGGGAGGTATACCAGCAAAGCTAGAGCAGTTTAATTATCTCTGCCTCTCTCCCACCAGCCCCAACCCCAGGGCAGGCAGGACAGAATTAGACCCGTCTCTCCAGCCATGGTGGGGTTATTAATGGAGCCAGATGCTGCAGGACTAGAGAGCGATAAGCTTCTGCTCAGAAGAGGGAAGAGAGAGGCGTGTTCGTGACCTAAGCAGTGGCTTCTGCTCAGTGATTCTCTGCTCACCCAGTCCAGCTGCTCTGTGCAGCTGTGCAGGGAGGCAACCACAGGACAAGCCGACAGTGCCCTGAGTGTTTGCAGAGTCCCCTGTGCAGACTCTTCTTCCCCCACGCAGCAGTGAGCTCTCCCCAGCCTGACCACAAGCTAGCAGCCCAGCAGAGCAGGCGCGTATCCCACGCTGTGATGTGGGATTGAATAACCCGCTCACAGGGTGTTATTTTTGTCCTCACACATTAACCCACCTCATTTCTCTTCATTTAGTCTGTTCTCATGAGGTTTCCAGGGCAGTTTATTTTCATGGTTGTACATTTAAAGGCCAGAAGGGACCAATGGGACCATCTAGTCAGAGCATCTGCACAGCCCAGGCCAGAGAGCCTCCCCCAGGGATCCCTGCACTGAGCTGCTAACTTCTGGCTGAGCTAGAGTCTGTCTGGTAGAAAGAGACGTCCCCTGTCGGTTTAAAGACTCCAAAGAATTTGGGGACGTGGACTTGGGGTTCTGGTTTGGGCCTATTATAGAGACAGCCCCAAAGTCTGGGTGTGGGGAGTCTCCCTCTGAGCAAAAGTGCAATAGGTACCAGATAAGATGATCCCGAGTGGGAAGAAGATGCTCAATTTCAGGTAGCTGAGCCACCTAAGAGTAATGGGCAAGAGGGATGAGTTGCAGCTCTTGGTCTTGGGGTAGTTAGGGGCTGTGTGCAGGCAAGGGGTAACTTTTAGATTAGTGATTTTGGGGCCCCTATTTTAGCCACCTTAAGGGGCTGATTTCCAGTATGTGGGGGGTCAGTGCAGTCTGTCACCCGAGAAGGTGTCTCATGTTGGGCTCCAAAAATCACTGTGTGCGGGCAGGTGTGCGTTGTGGACAATAAACCTGGCCGAGCATCTTCACCACTGAACCGAGCCTGTGCTTGTTCTTACAAGTAACATCGAGGTTTGCTGAATCGACACAGGCAGTGTGTGTGCTAGTGCAGCTGATGTCAAAGAACAGTAACACTAGCAGCATTACCAATGCTGCAGCACCAGCAGCACTTAGCAACACAAACAGTTGGTAATCGTACAATCATAGAAATGTTGGGCTGGAAAGGACCCCAAGAAGTGATCATGTCCAGCCCCTTGTGCTGAGTGAGACAGGATCAAGTGAACCTAGACCATCCCTGACAGGGGGTTTGTCCAACCTGTTCTTAATAACCTCCGGCAATGGGGATTCCACAACCTGCCTTGAAAGCCTATTCCAGAGCTTAACTTCCATTGTCATTAGAAAGTTTTTCGTATTATCAAATCTAAATCTCCCTTGCTGCAGATTAAACCAGTTACTTCTTATCCTACCTTCAGAGGGCACTGAGAAAAATTGATTCCCATCCTCTCTAAAACAGTCCTTAACAGATTTGAAGATGGCTATCGGGTTCCCCTTTCAGTTTTTCTTTCTCAAGCCTTAACATGCCAAGTTTTTTTAACCTTTCTTCATAGGTCAAGTTTTCTAACCTATGATCATTTTTGTTGTTCTCCTCTGGATTTTCTATAATTTGTTCACATCTTTCTTAAATGCTGAGTTCAAAACCCTGCTCCAAAGTGGGGTTCCAAATGTGGGTCTCCCACATCCCAGGCAAATGTTGAACCCCTGGGCAAAGATTGGGAGGGGGAGGCACTTTTAGGAAGCTGCCCTGAATGAAACATTTTCTATGACCCAAAACAGACTTTCCCAATTTACTAACAAATTCACAACTTGTTTGGAACTGACCCGAACACGAACACCGCCTCTGAGTTTTCAGTTTGCTTCTAGCCCAAAACATGAATTCATCGCCCAGCTCCACCCACAAGTGACCTGCAATAACAAACAGCTGCAGCGACTTTGCAGAAGCCTGTAAACCCAGCACTGACACCTTCAAAACAAACCCATTGGACACTGATGAAACCCCCAGATGCAGACCCTGGAGTGGCCACCCAGCTTCAAGATGTGCCCTGTAGCTTATGGGTGGGGGATCACCTCCTCTGAAAACAATGGGGACAGGGGGCTGTGTGCCCCATGGCTCCCAGCAGCTTCCCCTGGTCTTTGTCACTTGGGGGTCCCAATATATCCCATTCAACATGAGGGATCTCCTGACAAAGCTGCCCCCTCCCTGTCAGCAGATCCCTGACATACTGTGGGAGAAGCTGGGAAAGACGGGGGCTTTAATTATGCTCTTGCATTTGGTGAAGACCCCAGGGTGCTCATAGACAAAAAAGTGTGGTTCCCCTGGGCCCTGTCTGCCCCCCCACACACATATTGATTCTACCCTGCTCCTCTCCCCTCCCTCATCCTGTTTCTATTCCCTGTTCTCCTCCCCTATCCCCACCCCTTCCCCTCTCCTCCTCCCATCCCCATTTCTACCTCCCTTCCCTCTGCCCAACCCCCATCTCCCTCAGCCACCATTTTACTTACTGGGGCATCTTTCACATCAGCTGTCATTTCATCACCTGAGACCACGCACCCAAGTGAATGTAGATAGGGAAACATAAGCTGGCATACCAAGCCCATAGCCACATCATGCAGGACGGCTGAGTGGTTAAGGCCCCAGACTACTAATCTATTCTGCGTTGCTGTCCCCTTTGGTTGTGGGCCGTCACTTCTTCTTTTTGTGGAAGAAAAAGGTCTTTTGTGGAAGAAATCTGGGTCGCTCTTCTGAACCTCTTCACCCAGCGAAGCCGTACAGTCATCAAAATAAGACTAAAAGATCCCCACAAATTGGGTGCCAAAGGACTTCCTACAAAGGCTAGGACTCAAAACCATCTTAAAGTAATAGGAACCAAGCATGAAGCCTCTACACCACTGGTCTGCTTGCAGGCCTCCCCTGCTATGTCTGCTCTACCCTGGCTTAGGTGCCTGGCCTTGGCTAACCAAGGGACAGCTGGTGGAAAGGGGCCCTTTTGGCTGATAAAGTGATTGAGCGGTTGGCCAATCTGTTGTGCTCTGCATGCCTGGGTTCAGAGGGTACCAAGAACATCACAGTGGATCACAATTTGAATGTGAGTCAACAATGTGATGCGGTCACAAAAAAGGCTAATGTCATTCTGGGGATTAACAGGAGTGTCGTATGTGAGATATGGGAGGTCATCGTCCTGCTCTCCTTGGAACTGGACTGTGTCCAATTCTGGGTATTAGTGCTGTTTCCCCCACCAATAATGTTGCTTTTTCTGTACACTGGCTTGTTTAGGTTGTGGTTTTCTTTTGGGTGCTGCACATGCTGCTTTGTTATTGTAGGGTCAGACACTGGGTCTGTGCACACACTGGTTTGTTGTCATTTCCATGTCTTATTTCAGATTTGTGCTGGTTATTAATGCCTTTATGAAGCACACAGATGTTATTTGCCCTGGTTTTAGAGGGGCAAACTGAGGCATCCAGACAGTATCAAAGCTCATACTGTGAGTCAGTGCCACAGCTGGGAATAGAAGCCAGGAACCCACCAAGCCCTGGGCATTAGCCCCAAGATCCTTCTTCCCACCCTGTACAATGGCAAGTTTCATGTCTTGTCAGAGTATGGAACTGACACCATTGGCCATGGAAGCAAAAGATAACTGGGGGCTGGAATCTGTCTGGATTAGGGTGGTAGTTATACCATAGCTAGGGTTGTGTTAAAGATATTGGAGTTTTGACAGTGGAAAGTCTGGTGAATATTGTGTGTTTTGAGTAAGTTTTATTGAAACAAAACTTGGGTTAAAATCTTTAGTTAGTGATGGACTGTTTGGCGTATTGATTGTACATTTTGAGGTTCTGGAAAGTACGATATGCCATTGAAAAATGGTTGTTTTAGTGATTTTTTTTCCTGGGGAAGGTCTCACTTGTTTATATTCCTCTAGCAGAAAGATCCAGTCACAGATATGGCCTACATTTGAATATATCATTGCTTTATAATGGGAATTCCAAGAGTACCAATTTTAGGTTAACGCACGGCATATAAAATGTACTTAAAAACGGTAGCATTAAATTTGTGTGCCAATCTGAAGCTGCCGAGTTTTAATTTGATGACAAAAAATGTGGCATGGCAAAAAGGACTAAAAATGAGAAAAAGAGAGAGAGAGAGAGAGAGAGAGAGAGAGAGAGAGATATCTGGGACCAGGGCCATAACTAGGGCAGGGCGAGTGGGGTGGTCACCCAGGGCACAAAGCCGCAGGGGCAGAAAAATGGGGCAGAAACAGAGACGACATGTAAACCTTTGTGCCTCAGGGGTCGGTCAGGCCAGCCTCATGTGGTTGGGCTAAAGGAGGGAGCACCACCTCCACCTCCTGACTCACCTCAGCAGGCCACCCAGCCTGTCTGGGTTGGGGGCGCAACCAAAAAAATCTGAGGTAGGGGCCATGCTCACCCCAGGTGCTAAAATTCCTAGTTACGGCTCTGCCTAGGACCCAGGTCTCTAAGGACAAATCCCATTCTGGTCATTTACTGCACCACACCGCTTTTCAGAGTGACTAACACTCTGATTTCCCTGTGCCCAGCTGCCGGCAACAGTGGGGGCCGTGCCCAGCTGCCTGCCTGCCCACCGCTACAGGTCTCGGGTTGAGGGCCGGTGCTTAGGCAGCCTGGGGCTGAAGGGGAGACCTCTGGGCTCCAGCAGGGTAAGGGGGGCAGAAGGGGTGGGCTGGCCGGCGCTAGCCTCCCCAAGCCCTTCGTCACCCATCGCCCATGGCTGCTTGCTCTCTCCTTAGCTCTGCCCCACTCTGGCCCAGGTAGCTCCAGCTCACATGGAGGATGGGACCCCCTGGCGTCCTCACTCCCTCATTAGCCTGCCTGCCCTGTCAATCAGGCTGACCTGGAGCACTGACCTCTGTCCATTGCCCCTGGGGATTGTAAGTCTCAGGGTCCTGATTTCCCATTGACCCTTCCGCTTGGTACTGGGAGCTGCCCGACCAAAAAAATCCCCACTGAGTTTTAGTAGGGAACCAAAAGTCTCCTTACATATAGCTGAGCCAGGAATTCGATCCCTGGCTACCAGAAGTCCAATGCTGGTGCCTTAACCATAAGCCTATTCTCAGAAGGAAGGAGCTGGGCTGGGCTGGGCTGCCTGGCTGGGGCAGTTCATGGGGGCTAAAATCTGACAGAGCTCAGCATGGCCCTGGCTGGGAGTGAGCAGAGCTCTGCAGGTGCAGGGCAGAGTGACTGACAGCATCACCGTCCGGGGAAGGGAGAGGGAAACTAAGGGCTTGGCTACACTTGCAGATGTGCAGCGCTGGGAGTTACAGATGTGTTCATACAGCTGTGTAGGGAAAGCGCTGGTGTGTGGCCACACTCACAGCTACCAGCGCTGCAGTGTGGCCACATTTCCAGCATTTGCAACGGTGTTGGGAGTGGTGTATTATGGGCAGCTATCCCAGCGTTCAAGTGGCTGCAACATGCTTTTCAAATGAGGGGGGTGGGGTGGAGTGTGACAGGGAGCGTGGGGGAGAGAGAGACAGAGAGAGAGAGAGTGGATTTTTGGAGCCGACACTGTGTCAGCTCCCTGCCTTGCAAATTCTGACCATTTCCCCGACGCCTCATTCACTCTTAAATGCAAAAAGCCTGCAGACCAGATAAGCAGCTGCTCTGACAGACTCCCTTTCCCCCCTCCCACTCCCCGCCGTGCTGTTTCTCTCCTCAAGCAAACACTAGCTGTAGACATTCATCCCTCTGCCTGCCTCATTCACAGCAAACAGGAGCTGTGTTTGTTTTTTAGATAAGCAGCTCCGGGAGCCCCGAGTTCACAACAAAACAAAGAGAGGCATCATAACTAAACAAAGAGAGTTCTTTAGTTAAAAGCATTATGGGAAAATTCTGCTGGAGGCCAATTACAGAGCTTTTGGTGGCCATACTGGCAGAGCAGCGCTGCATCACCAGCGCTGCAATAGTTATACCCGAGGCAGAGCAGGAGTACAGCCAGCGCTGCAGCCAGGGAGATGCAGCGCTGTATGTGCCTTGCAAGTGTGGATGGTGAGTAAGTTGCAGTGCTGTAAACCCACCACCAGCGCTGCAACTCTCCAGTGTAGCCAAGCCCCTAAGAAGGTTACAGGAATTACCTATTACAGCAGGGGTCTATTGTGCAGCACTGAGCAATGGTGTCTCCTTAACATCCTGCTTTGAGCTGCTGAATACTATCTCCCCAGGCCCCTCTTCACTCTCCCTTTAGAAGTGAGTTTAGCTACCAGTTGAATTAAGAGTTTAATTCTAAGTAAGAGTGTCCACACAGGAATTTAATGCAGTTTAACCAATCCACTTTCAATGCATACCTTTAGTTAATTCGAATTAATGTTCCTGAGCATCCCTGTGTAGATAAAACTTTAAAGGCTCCAACACCAGGAAGCAAATATAAAACCCGACACTGATTATTCCTGAAAGTCTCTTGTGTTTTAAGGCAATCTCATGATTTGGGTGGCCTGACTTCTGATTTTTGAGCGCTGTGAGGTGGCAAAGGTAAAGAAAAGCCAACTGAGAGGGAGGAAGGAAGGAGGTGGGTTCTCGTCTGCATGAACCTGCAGCAGAAGACTCCGATCAAAAAGAAGATGATGCTTTTGCCCATGACACAATTCATTTTCTTAATTACCTGAAAGTTGAAAGCTGCCCCGAGACACTATGGAAATGTGCCAGGGAGCTCAAAGCCCTGCAGAAAAGTGCTTCTCTGGATAGTTAAACACACTCACAACGGTTCAAAGAGCTTGAACTAGCAACACAAAACAAAGGTACAAGAGGGAAAGAACGATTCCCAAATCCACCAGTGCCTGCAGCATGATCCAGAGACATCACTCAGATGTGATCGTACCAGCTCATTTCAAAGCTCACAACACAGCCAGATTTTCCAGAGTTGGGCTTTCAGGCACCTAAATGCAGTGGTTAGATTTTCCAAAGCATCCAGGACCCAGCAGCAGCCAATCATTGTACTCAAATACGAGTTTTTATCAGCTGCTGGGTGCTGGCACTCAGAAAACTGGCCTTCAGTCTAGAATTCCTGCCAAACATCAGCTCAAATCCAGACACCAAAGCAATATAATTGCTTCATGCAGTGACTGCTTTCCAGGGAGCCAAATACTGACATGATGTTCTCTTGCATCCACATGATTGCAGTCTCCGGAGGAGGTTAACAAAGTTTCACCAAGCCATAGCTTGTGACTAATACTTTTTGCTTGACATTTTTATTTCATCACATCCCTACAAACCTACATGACATTAAACAGACCTGAAAATTCAAAGGGGACCCTGATGCTGTTGTCAGTTCTCATCATTCACAGCACATTTCATAAGACTGACTGCTTTTTTAAAGACCAGCTGCTGAGGTGCTGGGATTACGTGAGAATCTTGGGTTTTGTTGAAATGAGTAAGTTTCTGGCCCTCCTGGTTGCGAAGAACACCTGGAAAACCTGACCTCCAAAAGGTCAAACACCAGAAGTCAAATAGATGCAAGCAAAATGCAGAATTTTTAAAAAAAATCTCACGAATTCTTAAGGCAATCTTGGGAATTTGGGGTGGCTGCCTCATGATTTTGTACACTTTGGGTTGGCAATGGAATCTCTGAACAGAGCTGAGAGGACTTGGTAGCTGAACTGTCAATATAAAGAGTCAGAGGGTAGGAATACAGAGTTTGGGTATTTTTCCAATTTTATTCAGAAGAAACATTTTTTTCCAAAAGGCAAACAGGCAGCATTTGCCCTGAGAATACTCCAACGTCCTACAGCACTTTGGGTGCTGTGCATTGTCCTGCTGTGGTACCAGAGAAGGTCCAACACATCGTTGCTGCACGGCCCCTTTGGAAATTCTGTGATGTGGCTGCACACTGACTTCCTGCATTTCAGCAAGTGGAGCATTAATGACATTTGTCCTGCTGCAGAGAGATGTTCGCATATGTCGGTGCCTCTCCTCTTGGGGGTAACGGATGCTTTGAGATAAAACCCAGTAATGTTACTTTTCTGCTAAACCAGCCTGAAGCCAGAGAAATGAAGCCAGAATATGTCCGCCCTAGAGCACCGCTGTACGTACACCAGGAGCTGTTCTAATGGGCATCGAGGCTGGGAAACACCAATGGCCGCAGTTCCTACATCAACCCCTCTGAGGCAGGCAGCTCAGATTTCCCCCTCCTCAACCTTGGTCTGTCCCTTTTCTGCCCCCGAGTTAGGACAGCTGGGCATAGCCCTGACACCTCCCAGGAGGGCAGAGGAGTCCTTCTCCCTCTCTCCATGCCAGCCCCATCAAGGTAGTGCCAGGTTCTCCCTGCAATGGGCTCTTATAGACTCATAGAATTTAAGGTCAGGCGGGACCACCATGATCCTCTAGTCTGACCTCCTGCATACTGCATTCCACAGAACCTCACCCACCCTCTCCTCTGATGATTAGAAACTTTCATCTAATTTCAAGCCTAAACTTGTTGATGGCCAGTTTATATCCATTGTTCTTGTGTTCACATTTGTGTCCCATAAACAATCCCTCTCCCTCCCTGGTATTTATCCTGTTGATGTATTTATAGAGAGCAATCATATCTCCTCTCAGCCTGTGTTTGGTTAGGCTAAATAAGCCAGGCTTTTTGAGTCTTCTCTCATAAGGTGGGTTCTCTGAAGCCGTTCCAGTTTGACAGGGCCGGCTCCAGCGGTTTTGCTGTCCCAAGTGGCAGGAAAAAAAAAGGCACGATCGGTGGCACTTCAGCGGCAGCTCTACCACCACCGCTTCATTCTTCGGTGGCAATTTGGCAGCAGGTCCATCCCTCCAAGAGGTACTGAGGGACCTGCCGCTGAATTGCCGCCAAAGAGCCAGATGTGCCGCCCCTTTTCATTGGCTGCCCCAAGCACCTGCTTGCTGCGCTGGTGCTTGCAGCCAGCCTGCAGTTTGAATTCATCTTTCTTAAACTTGGGAGACCAGAACTGCACCCAGCATTCCAGATAAAGTCTCACCAGTGCCTTGTATAATGGTACTAACATTTCCCTGTCCCTACTGGAAATACCTCACCTGATGCATCCTAGGACTGCATTAGCCTTTTTCACAGCTTATCTTATCTGAAATAAGAATTCTTCTGTGCTGCAGGCAGTTTTGTTTTTTCCTGTCCAGTTTGGTATCTTAATGATTGATGTTATTAATGGCAATATGTATAATGGTTCCAAGCACTTTTTATTATTTTATTATGTTGGAGATTGAGCGGCTCCCGACAAGCATGTCTTTGATCTATGGGCAATAACAGCACCTTGCTGAAATTGTTGGCTGAGATAACCACCTTCTATTCAAGCTAAATAAGGGAACCACTAAATGTTCCTTTATTTGGTTTCAGCTGAAGCAATGGAAAACCACCGCTCAAGGAGTAGACCACAGAAAAGCCTGGGCATGGCAGGGCCATGTGGTCAGGGTTCCTCAGGGTCAGGCTGTGTGAGAAAAGCAGCAGAAACATCTCAGAAGCAACCAGAGGAAGCAATAAGAAAGCCAGACACAGCCAGAGGAGCACTTGGAGCAGGACACTGAAAGCTGAACGTGAGAGAGCGAGTGAGTGAGTGAGAGCTTTTGGGCAGAGTGCTGGCTGGAAAGAGGCTTGAAGCTGGGATCAAAGCAAGTGCCTCCTGTTGTTTGGTTCCTGTTGTGTTCAGGGAAACAGGACTTTTTAGATGTTATGTAAATAAATGGGGTTGCATCAACAAACATACCTGACTCTGTCATCACTTTCTCCTCTCAGTGTAAGTATGCACAAGACCCAGAATATTGACTAACTGCTTGGCTCAAAGGGAAACCTATATATATATATATAATTTTGATAGGATTAAACCAGCTTCTGAATTCACAGGAGTCATAAATATCTCTGTAAGTAGTACCCTGTCCTACAGTCATTTACTAAAAGCTCTAAAGGACAAATCAGCATTTATTAGTATAAGACCAGCCAAAGTAATACTAGGAAAATCTCTGAAAAGTGAATGAGACTCCAACTCTCTGCGATCACTTGAGTTCTTTGCCCCAAATTTTCAGGACAAGATCTACACAGTCATGTGAGGTGGTTATCAAATTTCATAACTGCTGGAATAGATCTGTGGTGGTGTGTGTGAAAATCAGACTCATAATGGGATGCTAACTCAGCCTTAACTCTGAGGAGACCAGCTATGCCTCCATGAGAGCGGCGCACAGCTCCTCCCTTTGTGACACTGCTTTAAACACTCAATAAAATGTTACATATTAAAAATAATAATAATATGAGGACAGAATGTGAGTGAGCCAAACTCCTCCCATGGATCTTTAGAGGAGGAGAAATAAAAATCCAGGGTTGTTATTCATTGCCCGTATCAGCTGGAGCATGGACAAATAATTATCATAAGGAAGAAGTTGGGGAAAGGAAGCTCTGTGTTAGCAGCTTTCCCTGCCACTAATATGGTACCCTGGGTGTGTGCACCACCGCACAGCCGCTGCTGGCAGTGTGAGACCATACACACCCCACTGACACCTACATTGCATGGAGACCTATTGGGGGAAATCCTGTCCCCACTGAAGTCAATGGGAAACTCCCAGGATTTCACCCCTTTCCTGTCTTCCTTCCCCTTTGGGAAGCCCATGCTGGGAGGGTTACCAGCAAGTGGTGCTAGGGCTTCACTTATAGGATCTGTCTCACTAGAGTTGATTTCCACTCGCGTAACATTTAGAAGGAGGTTTTCAAACCTGCCTGGGGGATTGGAATGTCCAGTTCCCAGGAATTTTAATGGGGACTTTTACCCTTGAAATCTCTGCTTTGGTTATTTGTCTGACTGCAGGGGCTGGTGCTGAAAGCCTCTCTATAGCTGATAGATTTTCAGGCCGGGGGTGGGGGGTTCTCCCCTATCTCTGAACTGTGGAGTTTGGGAAGGATGTTTTTTGCCTGGATGTGTGTCTGTGTGAATGTGGAGGGCAGAGGCTGACTGGCCAGGCTAACAGTAGATGTGGGCACTTATGGGAGGCAGCTACCTGCTCCTGGGTGGAGATCTGGGTCAGCAGCAGTGAGCCCAGGGGAACAGACACAACCTGAATCCTGGGAATCCTGAGTAAATCCATGTTCCAAGCCCACAGGTCCCTGCCGAGCTGGAACAGGAAAATGAATAGCTCTTTTCTATCACTTCACTTTGTTGTTAATAAAAGCTGAGACTCACCCTGATGCTTCCCACCCAATTCACAGTGACATCTGGGGAGAGAATGACAGTTACACATTGTCACTTGGGTGTAAATGCCCTTAAGGGAAGGCAACTCGTTGAGCATGGATTATAACTTCACAGCTCCCACCTCTCCCCCAGCCAGGGCAGGATTCCCCTGTAGGTAGCACTGAGCACAATGGACCCTGGCCCTGATCAGGGTCACTAGGGGATAAAGGAACAGAAAGATTTAATGTGCTTGTTGAAGATATTCAGTGGAAACTGTCTGGGTTTTCCACAGAGCTATTTTATCACAAACAGAGGTGGCTTTCGGCAGAAAATTTCAAAATTTTGTTCAAAAAAATGAGTGCCCCAAAACTGAACTATTTTGCCCAAACCCAGAAATATTCTCGTTCAGAATACTAGCATGGTTCCACATGGGACTTGTAGTTCAGTTGCCTCATGCTCATATTCTCCTCTACAGGCTGGATTAGCTGGCTGGGCTTCATCTCTCATGATGCACTGCAAGCAGGGACTCCCATGATGTACTATTTCCCATCACCAAGAGGGAAGAAACAGGGGCAGAAAGTGGGAGAGTCAGAGATCCTGGCTCAAAGAAGAGACCAGGGGCATGAGGCACCTAAACTATGCCTACGAGGGACCCAGCTCCCAGGGAAGGGGATGGAACACTCTCCAATGGGGAGCTTTCCCCGGTTTGGGAAGTAGTAACAATTTGCTAAGCCATGACAATGTAGGAATGGGGATTACAGGCAAAGGGTGGGACAAAGAAGCCTCAGGGACTCAGATGCACGAGCCCTGGGAGCCCGAGAACTTTTTCTCCTCATTCACTTTGATCACAGGCAGTTTGTTGTTGTAATTCTTGGCCAGACAGTCTGACCTGGGAATCTGTCCAGTCCCCACCAATTAACACTCACTCCCAGCCCCCACCTTTCTTCCTCATGTGCAGGTGCCCCCAGTAACCCAATACTCTCCAAAAGGTCTTACATTCAAAACGATTTTCAGCAGTGTTGTTGGTATTGCGCTGGACTTGTTCCCTGTGGGGAGTAATAAGGACAGGGGGTATCAGTGATGCTGTGTGCTCTCTGTGTGTCACCTTGGTAACACTGAATCTGTTTTCAGAGATCCAGCTGTGAGGAGATTTCTTCCCATGCCTGGTTCTCCTGCTAGGGCCTTACATCTCCATTCAGCTCACACTCAGTGGAACATAAAAACGGCCGTATCGGGTCAGACCAAAGGTCCATCTAGCCCAGTATTCTGTCTACCAACTGTGGCCGATGCCATGTGCCCCAGAGGGAGTTAACCTAACAGGCAATGATCAAGTGATCTCTCTCCTGCCATCCATCTCCATCCTCTGACCAACAGAGGCTAGGGACACCATTCTTACCCATCCTGGCTAATAGCCATTTATGGACTTAACCACCATGAATTTATCCAGTTCCCTTTTATAGTCCTAGCCTTCACAAGTAAGGAGGTCCACAAGTTGACTGTGTGCTGCGTGAAGAAGAACTTCCTTTTATTTGTTTTAAACCTGCTGCCTATTAATTTCATTTGGTGACCCCTAGTTCTTGTATTATGGGAATAAGTAAATAACTTTTCCTTATTCACTTTCTCCACATCACTCATGATTTTATAGACCTCTATCATATCCCCCCTTAGTCTCCCCTTTTCCAAGCTGCAGAGTCCTAGCCTCTTTAATCTTTCCTCGTATGGGACCCTCTCCAAACCCCTAATCATTTTAGTTGCCCTTTTCTGAACCTTTTCTAGTGCCAGTATATCTTCTTTGAGGTGAGACCACAACATCTGTACACAGTATTCAAGATATGGGCGTACCATGGAAAGGCAGCAAGCCCTACTTCTGAATAATCAGGGAAGGTAGCGACTTCCTCATCTATGAAGGGAAAGTCTAATAAAAGGTAGGAGTACTTGTGGCACCTTAAAGACTAACAAATTTATTTGAGCATAAGATTTTGTGGGCTACAGACCACTTCATCGGATGCACAGACTGGAACATACAGCAAGAAGATATTTATACATACAGAGAACATGAAAAGGTGGAAGTAGCCATACCAACTGGAAGAGTCCAATCAATTGAGATGAGCTATCGTCAGCAGGAGAAAAAAAAATTGAAGTGATAATTGAGATGACCCATAGAAGGTGTGAGGATGCTTAACATGGGGAAATAGATTCAATTAGTGTAATGACCCAATCATTCCCAGCCTCTGTTCAAACCTAAGTTAATTGCATCTAATTTGCATATTAATTCAAGTTCAGCAGTCTCTCTTTGGAGTCTGTTTTTGAAGTTTTGTTTCAAAATTGCCACCTTCAAGTCTGTAGAGAGGTTGAAGTGTTCTTCCACTGCTTTTTGAATCTTATGATTTCTGATGTCAGATTTGTGTCCATTTATTCTTTTGCGTAGAGACTGTCTGGTTTGGTCAATGTATGTGGCAGAGGGGCATTGCTGGCACATGGTGGCATATATCACGTTGGTAGATGTGCAGGTGTCATCAATGTAGCGCAAGTAGAGTTGGAGCATTAGGGGACGAGAGCTAAGGAAGTGTTGTTCTAAGTCAGCCATAAAAATGTTGGCATACAGTGGGGCCATGAGTGTACCCCCATAGCAGTGCTGCTGATTTGAAGGTATATATTGTCCCCAAATGTGAAATAGTTGTGAGTGAGGACAAAGTCACAAAGTTCAGCAACCAGGTTTGCCATGACATTATCAGGGACACTATTCCTGATGGCTTGTAGTCCATCTTTATGTGGGATGTTGGTATAGAGGGCTTCTACATCCATAGTGGCCAGGATGGTGTTTTCTGGAAGATCACCAATGGATTGTAGTTTCCTCAGGAAGTCAGTGGTGTCTGGAAGATAGCTGGGAGTGCTGGTAGCGTAGGGCCTGAGGAGGGAGTCTACATAGCCAGACAATCCTACTGTTAGGGTGCCAATGCCTGAGATGATGGGGCATCCAGGATTTCCAGGTTTATGGATCTTGGGTAGCAAATAGAATACCCCTGGTCGGGGTTCTAGGCATGTGTCTGTACAGATCTGTTCCTGTGCTTTTTCAGGGAGTTTCTTGAGCAGATAGTGTGGTTTCTTTTGGTAATCATCAGTGGGATCAGAGGATAATGGCCTGTAGAATGTGGTGTTAGAGAGCTGCCTAGCAGCCTCTTTCATATTCCAACTTATTCATGATGACGACAGCACCTCCTTTGTCAGCCTTTTTTATTATGATGTCAGAGTTGTTCCTGAGGCTGTTGATGGCATTGTGTTCAGCATGACTGAGTTTATGGGGTAAGTGATCCTGCTTTTCCACAATTTCAGCCCTTGCACGTTGATGGAAGCAATCTATGTAGCAGTCCAGTCTGTTGTTTCGACCTTCAGGGGGAGTCCACGCAGAATCTTTCTTTTTGTAGTGTTGGTAGGAAGGATTCTGTGGGTTAGTATGTTGTTCAGAGGTGTGTTGGAAATATTCTTTGAGTTGGAGACGGCGAAAGTAGGATTTTAGGTCACTGCAGAACTGGATCATGTTCGTGGGCCTGGAGGGACAAAAGGAGAGGCCCCGTGTTAAGTATCTCACACCTTCTATGGGTCATCTTGATTATCACGTCAAAAGTTTTTTTTCCTCCTGCTGATGATAGCTCATCTCAATTGTTTGGCCTCTTACAATTGGTATGGCTACTTCCACCTTTTCATGTTCTCTGTATGTATAAATATCTTCTTGCTGCATGTTCCAGTCTATGCATCCGATTAAGTGGGCTGCGGCCCACAAAAGCTTATGCTCAAATAAATTTGTTAGTCTCTAAGGTGCTACAAGTCCTCCTGTTCTTTTTTTCGGATACAGACTAACACGGCTGCTAGTCTGATACCTGTCTAATAAAGATGAGACTTAAACATCCTGTTCTACTTCAGCAAAATGGCCAAGAAACCAACCATTCAAAACCCCACTAGGTCAGCACAGAGTTAAGACTGGGAGGGAACCGAAAATCCCTGACATCTCAGGACAGAAGTTGAAGAGAACACTATTGTTTTCACAAAGTTACAACTGGGTGACCTTTTCAAGAGGATTTTTTTTCATGAACAATATTTTAACCAAAGTCAAATGTTTGGTCCAAATTCTTTGAGTTGAAATTTTAAGTGAAAAAAAAATACTTAAAGAAAATGTTTATTTTGTTTTCTTTTGAATGGACATTTTAAATTCTTTTGTCAAAAAAAAATCTTTTGTCAAAACCCCCACATTTTCTGTGAAAATTAAAAAAAAAAATTATTTGAATTTTTTTCACCCAAATAAAACTGGATTTTTGGCCCAGGTCTGCTCACAATGTAAAAAGGCCGAATGTTCATCCTTAAGGCTCGACTTTAACGTCTTTGCATGATGTGTGCGACAATCTGAAGTGCTGCTGAAGACTCAGAGCACCACCCGGTGAGTACAAGCCCCGCGAATCGGGCCCCACACTTGCTAAAGCCGGCCCTGGTGGGTATCATAAGCCAGGGAGGCTAAGCCTCCCCAAACAGCCAGGGATGGCCCCACCCACACTCTACCCCAGAGGCCCCTTTCCCTTATCCTGCTCTTTCCTCATGGCCCCACGCACGCTGCTCCTCTTCCCACCCTCGCTCAGCCTTTCCCCTGAAGCTAGCTGGGGTTGAGGCTAGGGCAGACAGGACAGGTGGGCCAGTCGGCAGCCCGGGGCAGCTGGGGTGGGTTGGCTGGTGTCCTGGGACAGCCGGTGGGCCTGGACTCCGAGTGGCTGAGGTGGGGCTACTCTGGCCATGGTGGGGGGCTCAAGGCTCTGGCTGGGGAGGGGGGCACAAAGGGAGGGGAAGGGTGTGGTCTTAGGAGGAAGGGGTGGAGCCAAGGCTAGTCTCCCCCAGTGGGGGACTCACATGCTGCCCATGCAGCTGCAGCCAATGGAGTTAACATTGCACGTTACCCACTGCAGCTAGATGGACTGGAGACCCTTGGTTCCCAGCCAGGCCTGGCCACTCCCAGCCCTGCCCCAGAAGAACAGACCTGGTTCTGGGGAACTGGCTGGGTCGGTCGAGGCTGCTTTGTGGGTGAGTAGCCCCGATACCTTCTGAGTGTAAAACAGGGTCACTTTCATTCTTTCAAACACCTCAGGATGATTTTCACACATGCTCACTCTGCTGCAGGTGAATTCGATGGGAACATGCCGCTTTGGCAAACTCCTTCCTTAAAGTGTCTCCTTCTAACCCCCTGATCCCATCCCAACTAGGGAATCGTAGAAGATTAGGGTAGGAAGAGACCTCAGGAGGTCATCCAGTCCAACCCCTGCTCAAAGTACAACCAAACTCAACTAAATCATTCCAGCCAGGATTTTATCAAGCTGGGTGTGGCAGGGTGACGACTCACTGGCGTGGCACCTCCTGCTGGTCATCCAGGGAATTAGCTTTTCCAGACAGAAGCACCCTCTGCAGGATGGTGTCTCGCCTGCCACTGGCCCCCATGTCCCTCCCAGACCCCAGTGCCCTTCTATGTCAGGGTTCTGCCCCGCAGTAACCCACAATCTGGGTCTCCCCACCCAGGGGAACTCCCAACCCTCTAAACCCACCTTGCCTCAGTGGCTACTACCAGTCCCCATCTAGCCCCCACTCACTGAGGAGGCCAGCAGTCTATAAACCACTCATCGCTGGCAAGGGGGGTTGGACCAGCTGCCTATTCCTGGGCTGCCCCTCTGCAGCCCCAGTACCTTTTGTGGGCCCTTAACTCAGCCTGCAGCCTGAGGGTTTGCTAGGCTGGAGCTCCCCAGCTCCCTCTGCCCTTCCCCAGCACTGCTCCACCCTAGGTACCCACCTCAGCTTCCCAAGCAGACAGGTCCTTCTCTCTCTCTGAAATGAGAGAGTCTCTTCAGGCATCTGGCCCACTGTCCTCTTATAAGGGCCAGCTGGGCCCTGATTGCACTGGCTGCAGCTGTGCTGCTTTCCCAATCAGCCTAGCCTCTCTTCTGCCAGGGCTGTTTTAAGCCCTTCAGGGGTAACCATGCTGCTAAACTGGGCCTTAATAATCTCTAAGGATGGAGATTCCACCACCTCCCTAGGTAAAATCCATCCTTCGCTGGCCTTTTCAAAAACTCCTGCACAACAACCAGACTGAACCCCCTTCCTCCCACCCCCATCCCTCCACCCCACAGCAGGAGAGCTGAGCTCCACTCAGACGCTGGAGCACCTGCTGGCCCTTACTTGATGCAGAAAGAACAGACCCAGAAAAAAAATGAGATGGGAGAGGGAATAAATCTCCTCCTACCTTTGATCCCTTTTTAGACACACACCTGGAAGCAGTGAGACAATGTGATCAGAGATGTGGCCATGTTTCCTCATGGGCAAGGAGGGAGGGAGAGAGAGAGAGAGAGATATTAATTGACAGGGCCCAAAGTCATCATCATATTGATGCAGAGCCTGTCTCTCCTGCATCAGCCCCACTGACTGCCCCTAGGAGTGATGTGGCCAAGTCTAACGATTTTAGTGGCAGTCTCATGTCATTTTATGTTCTACGTAAAGCCCCAGGTCTGAGAGTCAGGGGCTTCACTGAGAATCTTGGCTTTCATTCAAAAAAAAAAAAAAAAAAAAAGGAAGTTTATAACCCGTGTGTTTGGGGAGAAAAGCCTGAAGATGTGACCAAAGGTCACCAAAGATTAAATCCCCCGGGCAAATACAAAGACCTCACACTGGTGACTTGTTGGAAATCCCATGAGTTTTAAGCCAATCTCAAGATTGTTGGGGTGACTCGAGTGCTGTGAAAGCTTGGGGCTGGGGACGTTGTCTGAGGAAAGGTTGGCAGGGCAGAGCTGTGTCCAGAGCTCTGTTTTCAAAGTTGTTAGGCCCTGATTCAGGAAACCACTTACACACAGGCACAGGCAGAAGGGCCCTTCCTGACTAGAGGATGCCTTCCTGAACTGCAGCCTTAGGTACCTACAGGTCTATATTCCATCCAGACACACACCCCGGCTGAGTCCTAGATTGTGACCATCTCTGGGGCAGGGGTTGTCCCCTTCATTACTGATTTGTGCAGCGCCTGGCACAATGGGGTCCTGATCCCTAGTTAAGCCTCCAGGGCACGACAGTAACATACTTAATAAATAATGTACAGCACCTAGCACAGTGGGTCTCTGATCCATGACTGAGGCTCCAGGGTGATATTGCAATAGAAATAATTGTTCACAATGATAGATCAAAGAGATGATAAAAGGGATTTTCTCCCCAGCCAGCCTCCCAAAACCACAATTTCACTGTGTCTTTGATCATCTCTCTCTCCCCATCCCAGACACACTGGGAACAGGGGATCAATGTGGTTGTCTCTGCCATGTCTGTCTGTACATTTGCTAACACTGCTTGGCCTCACTGTCATACCCACCTTTCTTTCCCAGCAGATAAAGCACCACAGCCAGAACCACGATGGCAGGGATTGTAATTCCCAACAGGAGCTTCAGATCCAGTCCTAGGAAAGAACCTTGCTGTGAATGGCCTCTCCAAGCAGCCACTGGCAAATCCCCACTGGCTGGAGCTGGCTGAATCCCATAGTAAGTGACCCCTAATGTCCTCATGAACATTCCGGGGAACTCATCCCGCGGTTATCTGCAGGGCAACATTAGTGGCTGTTCTTTGTGAGTAAAGTTCGTGAAGATTTAATTATTATTTTTTGCCAATTTTTGTTTTTTAAATCAAAACGCAGTTTAACTGAAATCAAAAAACTTTTGGAGAAACAATTCATGTGCAAGGACCATCTTAGTCTTTCCACAATCATAATTTTGAAATGAAAGACATCATTTTGTTTTGTTTTGAGTTGACAGTTTTCTCTCATTTTGGATCCGAAACCTCCCAGAAAAAGAAACTCAAATCAAAATGAGGCCAAATGAAAATGTGTGTTGAGCTTCATGAATATTTTTTTCATCAAAACACTGAAATTTTCCATAAAAGTTCTGAATGAAATAGTTTTCTTCACAATTTTTTGTGACAACAAACCTAGATTTCCCCCCAGCTCTCAGGGTGAGCTCCTCAAATCCGGAAACAACCCTGTTGGGAACTGCCTTGCTTCAGGGAAGCATCATTGTTCAGGACAGTGCCCAGGTGCAAACTTAAATTCAAACAGCCATTTTAAGGACTGTAGCAGGTGCTTAAAGTTAAGCACATACATAGATGCTGTCCTGGATAGGGTTGGATTTGAGCACATGTTGGAGAGCTTTCCTGAGTGAGAGCCAGAGATCTGTACAACATGCAGAGACGTGTACAGAGCTTGACGAAAAATACCCAGCGGAAATTTTCCATCAGAAAATGCTGTTTCTTCAAAATCAAAACCTTTCAACAAGGCTCTTCAATCTTTCAGAATCAAAATGTCACTGAATTTCTGTTCCTTGCAAAATCTGAAATTTTGACTTTTCATCCTGATTCAGGATGAAAATAAAATGTAAAAGGTCAGTATTTCTCACAGGACAGAAATGGTGTGTCCCCAGGAGCTATTGAGGCACAAAGAACATTCGTATCACTCTGGCAGGAGTCAGTAGGTGGTGCTGTTACACAAAGTCTGACACCATCTTTTCTTTGCCCTTGAAACTTTGCAGGCAGCCTTTGCAGGCATACTCCTTGGGTGTTGGTCTGTTGATTCAGACACTCTGGCGGGAGCTGGGGCAAACAGCCAGGCTGGGGCTCTGCTAAAGTCAGACACGGTTGCTGCCTGGGAACCAGGCACTGGTGCTGGACTGAAATTCCTTAAGTGGGGTTTTTCCACATGCTGTTTGTGACACCTCTGTTCCAGGACTGGAGCACAGAGTGTAAATAACTAATTACGTGGAGAGACAGAACTTGTGAGCTCAGGTGTGATGATGCCTCTGATGCCTCTTTCCAGAACAATACTAAATACAGTGAGTGCAGAGGGAGGAAATAATTCACTAACTGCCAGTTTAGCAGAGGGGGCCCATGAACTCCAGATGAACCTCCCGCCCATCAGAAGGGTTTGGGGTTCCTCCTTTGAAAGAGCCATTTTTCTGCCCTGCAAAGATGTTTCCAGGCTCAGCAATGCTGGTTAAAGCCTGGGAGAGCTGCAGGGAGAATGCGCTGCATTGGACGAGCCCGTCACCCTCTTGTGTCATTGTGTGTTTCCTCTACATCCATTGCCATGGCGATCACACTCAGACTGGGGCTTACCCAGCCCAGGACCCACCTTCTCCTAAATACAGTCCCCAGAATAAAGAAACGCCTCAGAAGCATTTACCTTGTGGGGAGGAACCCCTGACACTGCCGCTGCTGGAGTCATCGCCTAGGCAATAAATACACAAGAGATCAGAGCAGAGCATGGCCCCACTCCAGGCCCATACGCTGCCCTAGCACAGCTACACCATGGGCAATACCTGGCTGGCGGCCGTGCTGCTGAAAGGGGCCTGGGATTCGAGTGGGTCACACATTGAATCTGAGTCAGCAGTGCGAGGTAGGTGTGAAAAGGGCTAACGTTGTATGTAAGCTACGGGAGGTCATTGTCCCGCTCTGCTCCTGGTGAGGCCTCAGCTAGAGTACAGGGTCCAGTTCTGGGTGTGACACTTTAGGAAAGTTGTGGACAAATTGGAGAGAATCCAGAGAAGAGCAACAAAAATGATCAAAGGTTTTTAGAGAACCTGACCTAGGAGGAAAGGTTAAAAGCACTGGGGCATGTTTAATCTTGAGAAAAGAAGCCTGAGGGGGGATCTGATAACAGTCTCCAAATATGCTCATTTCAATTATAAAGAGGATGGGGATCAATTGTTCTCAGTCCCACTGAAGGTAGGACAAGCAGTAATGGGCTTAATCTGCAGGAAGGGAGGGTTAGGTTAGACAGTAGGAAAAGCTTTTTAACTATGGGCTAGTGGAGCTCTGGAATAGGCTTCCAAGGGAGGTTGGAGAATCCCCATCACTGCAGGTATTTAAGAACAGGTTGAATAAACACCTATCAGGGATGCTCTAGGTTTACTTGGTCCTGCCTCAGTGCAGGGGGCTGGACTTGATGACATCTTGGGGTCCCTTCCAGCCCGACATTTCTATGATGTCCCCACCCACCCACCTGCCTGGGTCAGGCCGTCTGAGCTGAGATGGGTGAAAATTGGGAGCTGGGTTCCCCGAGTCAAATTTTGAAGAAAGATGTTTTGTTTGAAATTTTTTGTTTCAGATTTTGATGAATTTCAGCATTTGAATTTTCAGGGGTTTCTTAGGGCTTGTCTACACTGGCACTTTACGACGCTGCAACTTTCTCACTCAGGAGGGTGATAAAATACCCCCCGAGTGCTATCTCCCAGTGCTATGCTGTGACTACACAGCCACGTTAAAGTGCTGTCGCAGCCAGTACTTTAACATTGCTAGAGAGGACATGCCCTTATTGAATTGTTGTTCTCGCTCTGCAATTCACCCGCCAATTCATGTGATGCTGAGCAGGACTGAGTGAGGATATGGACACACACACATACACACACACACACAGGCCTTACCACTGACGCTGAGTTGCTGGGCAGAGCTGAGCTGGGAGCTGTTTACCCGGTTGTCACTGTCCTTGATCTCATACCCACAGGTGTACTTCCCAGAGCTGACTCCAGACACCACATGGTCATAATCATAGATGGCCTTCTTTTCCAAGCCCCTCTGGGATGAAACCTCCTCCCTGTCCTTGCAGAAGATGATGCGAGTGACCAGGACCTGGGAGAACACGAAGCACTGGAGCCGCACGGAGTCCCTTGGCTGGGGAGACGTCTGGCTCAGGTAGAGGGTGGGGGCAGGGAGAGCACCTGGGAAGGGGAATGGGTCAGAGCTGTAGGTGGGGTATTGTTGGTGCCCAGCGCTGTTGATGGGGCACGACTTAAATGGTGGGTGGGTCTGTGCTACATCTCAGATGGAGGCTCTGATTACAGCCTGCTGGGTAGACTGTGGGACGAACGCTCTCTGGTGACTGGATGCTTTAGTCCCTGGGATCATTTGGGTAATGGAAGAGCCTGGAGGCTCCCAGCTTGGTTTTTATTGTCTGTCGCTGTGAACTCTTCTAGAACAAGGGGCCATGGTGCGGGCACCCCGCTGACCCAGCTGGAGCAATACGTCTGGGAGAGAGGTGACCCTCAGCATGGCCGGCCCATGGCCATTGGGGGCTATCTAGGGAGGGAACGGCCAACACCTCAGCCTGCCCCAGCAGCCCATGAAGTGAAGGCCAGTTGCTGCTCCTGGGAGCTTACCAGCTGACAGCCAAGGAGCTGTGTCCAGTGCCTAACCCCTCTGATGTCTGCTCTAGCATCCTCCCTGTCCTTGTGCCCCTCCTGTCCCCACTCCCCAGCTGGTACAGGGGGCACCGGGAGCAATTCCAGGCCCAGGCTAAAGGAAGGTCCTCGAGGTCCCTTATGGAAGGGTCCCCCAAATTGCTTTGCCCCAGGCTCTCTGAATCCTCTGGGCGGTCCTGGGGACCGGAGCCTCCCTTCCCACGAATTGCTAAGGCGATGGGACTCAGCTCTGAACTCTCAGGAGAATTGCTGCTTTTGCTGGGTAGGTCAATATCTGCCCACCACCTTCCCTACTCCAATGGTGCCCTCTGCTGCTGCCTTGCTTAGGCAGCCAGCAAAGAAACGGCTCCACCAGCCCCTGCTGGGGTGGACACAGCGTCGCTGGGCACAGCTTCCTGGCCCGGCTCATACAGGAGCTTAGTCTGGGTTATATAATAGTCTCTTCTGGCTGTACCCTATCAAAGCGCCCCCTGCCCGCCCAGGACTCACTATTAACGGTGCTGCTGACATTTAAGGATGAGGTGCAGGCTGAGTCCATGTGGGGGATGAGCTCCAGGGGAGAGACCTGTGCCCGCCAAGAGATGGGAGTTGGTGCCATGGGAAGCTAAATTCCTTGAGGTCAGAGCTGTGGTGTTCTCTGCTTCCCAGAGCCAGTGCCCCAGGGGTGGCACAGGCTGTGGATGTGACTCTCTAACCAGTGTCCCCGGGTCAGAGCAGAGCTGAGTAGAAGGAGGATGTTTAGGCTGGATATTAGGAAAAACTTTTTCACTAGTAGGGTGGTGAAGAACTGGAATGGGTTACCTAGAGAGGTAGTGGAATCTCCTTCCTTAGAGGTTTTTAAGGTCAGGCTTGACAAAGCCCTGGCTGGGATGATTTAGTTGGGTTTGGTCCTGCTTTGAGCAGGGGGTTGGACTAGATGACCTCGTGAGGTCCCTTCCAACCCTGAGATTCTATGATTCTATGATTCTATGAGGACAAGGAGGGATCACTCAAGGGATCTGCACCCTGCTCAGATTCCACACAGCCCTGTCTGCCTTCCCGAGCCATTGCTGCTGGAGTGGGAGGGGTAAATGCCATGTGCAGATTGGGCACAGACAGACAGACGGACTCACCAGGAGCGGAGCAGATCTCCTGGCTGCTGGGACTCAGCGCTGGGAAAAGAAAGATCACGTGTGGTTAGTGCTGGAGATAAAATCCCCCCTTTTCTGAGGTCCCTCTTTAGGGACAAAACCCGCCTTTAACAGGAAAAAAATCCTGATTTGTGTGTTGCTGAAGAAGCAAACCAGGCAGAACGTTAAATCTGGGGCAGGGCAGGTTCCTCGCACACACAGACCTTGGCTGAGCTGGGAACCGCCTTTCCCTTCAGCTCTCTAGAGGGCCAGATCCTCAGCTGGTGTAAACCAACATTGATTCCTGTGGAGCTACACTGATTTACACCAGCTGGGGATCTGGCCCAGTGAGACGAACTGGAAATGTTCTTAATGTTTTCTCTGAATATGGTGTTGGTGCCTCAGTGTCCCCTCTGCAGTTCTTAAGTATCTGGTGAAATAAGGGTGGGTGATTGCCGCAGAGCAAAGGACCAGTGCACCTAAATGCCTGACAATCTGTCTCCTAGCAACTGATGGCCTGGGCCCCTCCCCTGCAAAGGTACCAATTGAAGGTGTTGGAGATAGAGAGATCAGGTGACCTCCTGGCCCGGGAAAGGAACTGAGCAGAGGAGGAGGGGCTGGAGGGGGTTTCAGTCTGGAGCTGGCTGGGGACGAGGAGTGAAGTGCAGATGTGGGGGTCTGGCTCACTGTCCCCCAGAATGGACACAGCCAAGGGGTCCCGTTTGCTGTATCTACAAGCTCTGTTTTAGACTGTGTTCCTGTCATCAAATAAATCTCTGTTTTACTGGCTGGATGAGAGTCACTTCTGACTGTGAAGTGGGGGTGCAGGACCCGGTGGCTTCCTCAGGACCCCATCTGGGTGGACTTGCTGGGGGAAGCACATGGAGGGGCAGAGGATGTTGAATGCTCCAAGGAGAGACCCAGGAGGTGAAGCCATGTGAGCTTCTTGTCCTGAAGACAGTCTGCTCCAAGGGAGAGGAGGCTCCCCAAACAGGCCCCAGCACGCCAAGCGTGTGCTTGGGGTGGCAAGCCGTGGGGGGCGCTGTGCCAGTCGCCGGGAGGGCAGCAGGCGGCTCCGGTGGACCTCCCGCAGGCGTACCTGTGGAGGGTCCGCTGGTCCCGCAGCTTCAGTGGAGCATCCGCAGGCATGCCTGTGGGAAGTCCACCGGAGCCGCGGGACCGGCGACTGGCAGAGTGCCCCCCCCGGCGTGCCGCCCTGCTTGGGGGGGCGAAATCGCTAGAGCCGATCATGTCCCCAAAGTCCTGACTGGCTTTTTGGGGAGCAGTTCCAGAGCATCGCCCAGGGACTCCATGACACCCCGTAGCTCTCACACTCAGTGTTTACACTGGTTCCCATTTCTCTCCCACTGAAGAGAATTTGCCAAGAGCCTCAGCCAGGGGCTGCTCTTGATTTTGTTTCCCCGCAACCTGCTACGAATTGGCAGAGGATTCCCACATACTCACCAGGCAGCAAGAGGCACAGAGACAGGATCATCAGGGTACTGGTGGGAACCAATTGGGATGGAAAAAGTTCGGCAGCTTCTGTTTCTGATGGGTCGGGAGGGGACAATCCACAGTCGCTCCCTGCTCCCACCTGCCCCTTTGTTCTGTCTGACTTCAGCAGAAGGGAAGCTCCAGTCTCTCTGTCTGCTCTGATTTGCCCCCGTCTGCTCCCCCACATTGGATGCTCCAGCCAGCTCCTCTCTCTGCTCCCAGGCCCCTGTGATCTGTAGGGCTCTGGCAGCAAAGATGCTGCAGCCTCTCTCTAATCTGCTCTGTCTCCTCCTTGGGTCTGGTAATCATCATCGCTCCCCATTTCCTGCCCCGAGCTGCCCCCCTTCTGTGCTCCGGCCACAGCGTCTCTATTTAGGGCTGCAAGACTGAGAACTGAAGGGGCCTGCTTTGTTTAGTTGAGTCTAAACATATCACAGAGGAAACACCTCCTGTCCCATCTCACTGTCTGGGGACCAAAACAGACCCCTGGCTAAAGGCACAGCTGGGTCAGAGTGAAAGGTCTCTGGGTGATTAGGGGGCCTGGGATGTTGGATGAGTCTGAATCTTTTGCCTTCAGTCCCTGGTGAGAAGGACCCAGCTCCCCCAGTGGGAAATTGATCATCTGGGCTTAACAGGAACATAAATGGGGTCTGGCCTCATACTGGACCCTCTGCACAGGGGTGAATTTCACCCCCAGAGAACATCTACCATGGGTCTGCACTCTACCTGTCCTCCATGTGAGGTCAGAGAGGGGCAGAGTTAAGGACAAAGCATTAGCCCAAGCTGAGCTTGGGGCAGAGTTGCACCAACCAGAGCTAGAGAAAACCAGAGAAGCAGCTGAGGGAGCAAATCTGTGCTGGGAAAAGAGCCAGAGAAGCAGCCCAGGGAGCAGATCCATGCTGGGAGGACAGGGCAGCAACCAGGGCCAGAGAGGCCAGAGGAGGTAGAGGAGCAGCAGTGCTGGGGCTGGAGTTGTGGCTGCAGCAGTCCGGTGCTGGATGCAGTGAGCAGCTAGGGACAGTGAGGGGGACCCTTGGGCAGAGGGCCCAGTGCAGGGAAACACCACCAGTTCTGAGACCTTGCAGGCCAGACTTGGGAGGGGAATCATGACCCTGATGGGGGGGCTGACACTGGTAAGAAGGATCCTGCCACATAGAGTCTGAAGGCGTGTGGCCACAGCCAGAGCAAGTGTCCAACCCGCAGCATCCTTGCAGCACAGCCAGGGCCTGAGCAGCAGCCCCCAGGAATCCTAGGCCTAGCCTTGTTGGGGTTATGAAGACTTTGCCACACAGGAGAGTGGAAGGGGAGCCCTTGAGGGCAGGGAGGCTCTGGGTAAAGGGAGTGGGAGCAAGGACTCAGATTCTTTCACGAGCCCATTCCACCAGGATAGTGTATATTCCAGGAAAGTTCCCCACACTAGCATGAACATTCTGCCACTTACAGAAACAAAGTCTTGTGAACAGACGTTAACACCCCTGCAGGAAGCCAAACAACAGAGGGCCCTCAAGGGAAATGTGTCAGGTGTACAAGGCAGAGCAGTTTTGCAGAGCAACTTTTCACAGTAATTGATGCAGCAGTGGCTTGTCCAGTGGATTGGCTGGGCACATTTCACCCCTGGGATGGAATCAGCTCTGCAGAGCAGCTGGACAGGGCTATACGAGGGGGAAGCTCAGATGCTCAGGTGAGGGTCAGAGGAGCAGAGTTTGACACTACCTGCCATAAGCAGCGCCCAGAAAACACCAGGGTGGAAAAGGGTAAATATTTGGGGCAAGTTTTTTGAAATGATTGTTTCAAACCTTTTGTGAAAAATATTTTTTCCCATCTCTTGGTGGCAAAATGGTAAAAATGGAGGGAGGGGAAACCAAAACCTGAAAAGTTTTTAAAAATTCTCTGAAAAAATGGTTTTTTTCAATGTAAATTTTTATTTTTTCCTTTAATTTTCCATTTTGTTTTTACAACCCTTGCAAAAGAAAAAAAACAGCTTTAATTTTTCATTTGTAAAAATGGAAACATTTGAAATAATGAAATTGATAAAATCTCTCACTTAAAAATCTGTCATTTTCAGATGAGAACATTGTGGTGGCTCTGCCAAGGGTGATCCCCGGGGCTGTGGGTCAGGCTAAGCTGCTGGAACCCTTGGATGGCAGCCGGGCCCTGCTTGTAGCTCAGACAATGCTGCCCAGAAAGGGCCTGATCCAAAGTCCACTGGTGGCAATGGAAAGACTCCACTGACTTCACTGGCCTGGGGATCAGGGTCAGAGGGTCGGCTCTCTTGTGACAGAGAAATGGCTCCGGAGCTTTCACTTGGAGAGACCTCAGGAACAGGGAAATTCTCCACCGTGGGCGGGTGAAGAGGAGGTTGATGACGGGATTATAAACAGTTCAAAATGGGATGTGATCCCCACAACCCCGCACAGAGCTGCAAACTCAGCTGATAAAGGAAAGAAAGAGCATCTGCAGAGTGAGTTCCTCCTGCTGCACAGACCCTGCAGCTGCCTCACTGCACAGACCCTGAAAGGAGCAGAGAGACGGCTCCACACAGGGAAGAAGTGACCAGGGCTCCTCCCTACGCTAGTGCTTTAACAGAGACTTGAAAGAAATCAGCTGTACAGAGCCTGAGATAGAGCGAGAGACTGATAAGTCAGAGGATGTATATGGGGGTAGATATTTAAAAATAATTTTGTATCTACCGTGCTGGGTTTATCTCATTGTTAAGCACAGAGGCCAAGACTTTGAAAAATGATTAGTGATTTTGAGGGCCCCATTTAAGCCATCTTAAAGGAGCTGATTTCCAGTCTGTCTATTGTTATATCCTTGGGGCAGCCGGTGTAGGAAGCAATCACTTGAGGCCAGAGAGCAGACAGCTAACCAAAACCTCCATTTTATTTACAGAAACAGAGAGCTCACTCAGCCGGTTGAAACCGGCTGAGCTATCCCTTAATAGTCTAACTCAGTTGCCATAGTAACAAAACCCATGACAACCAAATACACAACATATTCCTCCCCCCCTAATAAGAACATCCCCTAAATAAAACACACAATAAACTAGAGAAGGAGGGTAGACTGCCTCCATTCCCGGCTAAACCCTGGGGATTATTTTGCCCCATATCCGTGGGTTCGCCCTAACTAAAGATCCAGCCGATGAGGAGGCCTTCTGTCTCTAGGTGGATTACGGCGAACTTCTGGTGTTGTTGCACCCGAAAGTACTAGGGGCTCAGGGTCCGCAGCACGAATAGATGAGGAGGTGGTATCAGCTCGTGCTGGGCAAAGGGGTATCTCAGCTGCCGGCAGTAATGGAGGAGAACAGTCAGGAACAGGTGACTCATGATTCGGTGTCTCACCAGGAGGGGTGAAGTCAGACCCCTCAACTGCAGATGGGTCCTGAAGACTGGCATGACCTGGCAACAGCTGATCTACATGTCGCCGCCAGGTAAGATTCTCTGCAGTCTGGACTGTATAGGAAACAGGTCCTGTTTGAGTGATGACTGTGGCCGGGACCCATTTAGCTCTGGAAGTATAATTCCGAGACAAAAATGGCTGTCCTGGGCTAAAGGTTCGGTCTTTTGCTCTGGGTGCCCGTCTGATGACTTGATATTGCTGCTGATGTTGCACAGTTTGTCTGGGTTCAGAAGGTTTCAGCAGATCAAAGCAAGTGCACAGCTGTCGTCCCATCATTAGAAAGGCTGGGGAAGCCTGGGTCGTAGCATGAGGTGTGTTTCTATAGGAAAGTAAGAAGGTATCCAGACGCTTTTGAATGGAGTGTTGTCCCTTTGCTGATTTCAAAGCGTTTTTCATTGTCTGCACAAATCTTTCAGCTAATCCGTTGGTGGACGGATGATATGGTGCTGACGTGATGTGGTGTATCCCATTTGCCTTCATAAAATTTTGAAACTCCTGAGAGACGAACTGCGGTCCGTTGTCGCTCACAAGTTGTTCTGGCAGACCAAAACGACTAAAGAGTCCTCGTAGTTTTTGGATAGTACTCTCTGCAGTAGTGGACTGCATTATAGAGACTTCTGGCCATTTAGAATGGGCATCTACTGCCACCAAGAACATGCTTCCTTCAAGGGGGCCAGCAAAGTCAACGTGAATACGTTGCCACGGGTTTTCAGGCCAGTCCCATGGGTGTAGGGGTGCCCACTGGGGTGCATTTCTTACACTCTGACATGACATACAAGCTTTTGCCTTCTCTTCAATAGCACTGTCCAATCTAGGCCACCAAAAATAGCTTCGTGCAATTTCCTTCATGCGCACTATTCCACAGTGACCGGAATGTAGCTGTTCTAACATCTGTGATCTCAGGGGTGGTGGAATAATGACACGCCTCCCCCACAACAAACAACCAGATTGGACCGATAACTCCGTCCGCCTGGACATGTAGGGAACAAGGTCGGGTGAGACCGGAGAGGTTTGTCGAGATTTTCCATGCATCACCAGGTCCATAACTTGGGATAATACTGGGTCAACGTGGGTTGCCTTCTTTATCTGAGTAGCAGTGATGGGTGTATTCTCTACCTGTTCAAAGTAGAAGATTTCCTTTTGGGCACTATCTTGATGTTTGACCGGTAAAGGCAACCTTGAGAGGCCATCTGCATTGCCGTGCAGAGTGGATTTCCGATATTTGATTTCATATGTGTGTGCTGAAAGTATCAATGCCCAACGTTGCATATGACTCGCAGCTAATGGGGGAATGCCTGTGTAGGGTCCAAAAATTGATGTCAGAGGTCGATGGTCTGTAAGAAGAGTAAACTTTCGCCCAAACAGGTACTGATGAAACTTCCTAATTCCAAAAACAATTCCTAATGCCTCACGTTCGATTTGGGCGTAGTTAGTTTCTGCTTTGCTTAGAGTGCGTGAAGCAAAAGCAATAGGTCTTTCTTCTCCCGAAGGCATAATGTGTGACACGACCGCTCCCACTCCATAAGGGGAAGCATCGCAGGCCAATTGCAGGGGTAAGGATGGATCAAAGTGCGTTAGAACTTCAGAATTTAACAATGCATCCTTAGCTTTGTTAAATGCAACATCACAGGCTTCAGTCCACTTCCAGGCCTTGTTCTGCCCAAGGAGCTCATGAAGTGGTTTTAGCAGTGTGGCTAACTGTGAGATGAACTTTCCATAATAGTTCAGTAGTCCTAGAAATGAGCGCAGCTGGCTTGCATTTCGAGGTGGGGGAGCCTCCACAATAGCTTTAACTTTTGCAGGGGCCTTATGAAGACCTACAGAATCGATAATGTGTCCCAAATATTCAACAGAGGGCTTGAAGAATTCACACTTGTCTTTGCGAACTCGTAGGCCATACTCTTCCAGTCTTTGTAGGGTAGCCTCTAAATTCCTTAAGTAATCCTCTTCATTTCTTCCAGTGACCAGGATATCATCCAGATAGCACTGAACTCCTGACAAGCCACACAAGATCTGGTCCATAGCCCTCTGGAACAGGGCGGGAGCCGATGTGGTACCGAAGGGTAGGCGACAGTATCGATAAAGCCCCTTATGAGTCACAATAGTCAACAGCTCTTGGGACTTTTCATCGACGTGCATCTGTAAATATGCTTGACTCAGATCAAGCATACTGCATACTGAAAAGTTCAGCATACTGAACTTTTGTCCCCCAGCCAGGCCTGGGAAGAGGTCATCGATGCGGGGAAGCGGGTATTGCTCTGCACACAACACTGGGTTGACAGTGACTTTAAAATCACCGCAAATCCGGAGAGAGCCATCTTTCTTCACGATTGGAACGATAGGAGTGGCCCATGAGCTATGGGTAACTGGTATTAGGACTCCATTGGTGACCAGGCGCTCCAGGTCTGCTTCAACTTTTGGCCTGATGGCATATGGCACAGTTCGGGCTTTCAGATATTTTGGTGGACTGCCAGGTTTAATGTTCAATGCCACAGTGATTCCCTTCATACTTCCCAAATCATCTCCAAAAACAGCAGCATGTTTCCTTAGTATAGGGGTTAGACTGGTTTCTTCTTTAGTCATCCGGTGCACTTCTGCCCAGTTCAGCTGAATCTTCCCAAGCCAAGACCTACCCATTAAGGCTGGGTAGTTACCTCTCACCACAAACAGTGGCAATTTAGCCGCCTTTCCATTAAGCTCCACCTTAACATCAATAGTGCCCAACATGGGCACAGCTTCACCTGTATACGTCGTCAGAACAGTTTTTGTTGCCTTAAGCGGAAGATGCTGTAGCTTTTCCTTATACACAGTCTCAGGAACCAGCGAGACAGCTGCACCGGTGTCTAGTTCCATGCGTATAGGTTTGCCCTCCAATAAGGGGGTTACCCAGTATTCATGTGAGCCCGCTGCCAAAGACAAAACATGCAGTGGCACTTCCTCTTGTGAGGAGGTGTCACCTTGATCATCCTGGGTCTGCTCTAGGGTATGCAAGGTTCCTCTTTTTGTCGGCCAGACCACAGGCCTCTTTTTCTTTTGTTTACAGACATACTCAATGTGTCCCTTTTTGCCACAGTGTCGACACACCAGGTCCTTACACCAGCATTCTGATGCCTGGTGACCCAGCTTACCACAGCGGTAACATTCTTGACTCTGCACCGTTTTGTGGGTCAGTTCTTGTGACACTTTTTGCACCCTAGGGGATGCACCGATGTATTGTGCCTCCCTTGTAGCCAGTTCCATGGAGACAGCAATATCAACAGCCTTCTGTAATGTAAGCTGAGCCTCTGTCAGTAGGCGCTTCCGTATAGCTTCACTGCAGAGGCCACACACTAACCTGTCACGCAGGGCATCATTTAACATCTCTTTAAATTCACAGTGTTCTGCTAGCTTTTTTAAAATGGCTACAAATTGTACAACTGTTTCATCTTCCTTTTGGTCTCTTTTGTGGAACCTATATCTTTCAGCAATTACCAGTGGTTTTGGGGAGAAATGAGACCCCAGGATTTCCACAATGTCACTGTAGTCTCAGGCTTAACAGGGTGTAGTAAGCTGAGTAGCAGAGAGTAGGTTTTAGCCCCTACAACAGTTAAGAATATTGGCACCTTCTTCGCTTCTGTAATGTCATTTGCAATACCAAAAAGCTCAAAACGCTCAGTATACACATGCCACTGCTCTGTATTCTCATCAAAAGGCTCCATGATTTTAGTTTCACTTTCACAGTCAGTGCAAACAAGCAGCTTTTTTTCTTTGTTTGGTCTTTACCTTGACTTCTACTTCCTTCTGTTACTGGAGCAGCACCAGCATCCCATCCTCGTCGCCAGTGTTATATCCTTGGGGCAGCCGGTGTAGGAAGCAATCACTTGAGGCCAGAGAGCAGAAAGCTAACCAAACCCTCCATTTTATTTACAGAAACAGAGAGCTCACTCAGCCGGTTGAAACCGGCTGAGCTATCCCTTAATAGTCTAACTCAGTTGCCATAGTAACAAAACCCATGACAACCAAATACACAACATCTATCACCCCATAATCTGTCTCACGCAGAGCTTCCAAAATCACTGGCCATTTTGGAAGGTTTGGCCAGAAGTGCTTGTGCCAATTGTGCATGTGCCAAATCTCTGTGTGAGACCAGCTGTAGGACCTCATGGCCCAGTCTATCCTTGGCCCTCAGGCAGACTGCAATCAAGGGTGATCAGTGCCAGTTGTGGAGGGAATTTTTTATAAAGCTCCTCTGGCACAACCACACTGTGTGGACACCGAGCAGCCAGTCCAGTTCTCAGCTGCCCCAATCTTCTCTGCACAGTGAACATTGATCCTTTCCTGCTGAGGCAACAGAGCCAGCTGTGTGAAACCTGTCGGGACCCTGACATGTTTCCAAAACAGCTGGACTAGACCCAGCACCCACCCATGAAATACACAACCTCTGCCACTCTAGTACTTTATGGGCAGTTATCTGGTATCAACTAAGGGGTGAATTTATACTGCTCCAGTTACACCAGTGTAAGTCCCTGTGCACACCCGGGTTCTGGTCTAAGAGCCTTTTTCTGGTTTATCTTTTCTTGTTTTGAAAGCAATATTAACAATAAGCTGTACATTTTTAACAGTGAGGATAATTAACCATGGGAAAAACATATCATGGGCTGTAGTGGATTCTCCATTAACAGCAATTTTAACATCAAGGGTGGATGTTCTAAAACAGAAGCTCCAGTTCAAACAGGAATTATTTGGGGGCATTTCTCTGGCCTGTGTTATAGAAGATCACAGTAGCCCCTTCTGGCTTTAGAATCTATGAATACACCTCACCAAAGTATCTGAGACTGTCACAATCGCTAATGGGATTTATCCTCAGACACTCCTGAAGTTCATCCTCCTTTCACAGAAGGGGAGACTGAGGCACAGAAAGAGACTAAGTGACTGAGCACAGGGCACACAGGAGTCTGCAGCTGAGTCAGGGGTTGAACCCAGGGGTCCTGAGCACCAGTCCACTACCCTAGGCACAAGATTGTTCTTCCTCCCCTCAGTCCCTGGCTGTCCCAAAACCCAGGGCCAGCTCCAGGGGTTTTGTTGCCCCAAGCAGCCAAAAAAAAAAGCAAGCCATGGTTGCAATCTGCAGCAATTCAGTGGGAGGTCCTTCGCTCCAAGCGGGAGCGCAGGACCCTCCGCAGAATACCTGGACGTGCCTCCCCTCTCCGGAGTGCCGCCTGAAACACCCGTTTGCTAAGCTGGTGCCTGGAGCCGGACCTGGGGATGGGACTGGAAAACAAGGAAAACGTCATAGACACAAGCTGGGAAATCTGCCCCAGGGGATTTAATTGATCTCACAGACAGTCTCACCCCCTGTTGCTTCTGAGTTAGATCCTGTCTCCCTTTCCTGGCCCAAATCCCGGGCCAGCCAGGGTAGAATTAGATCCTTCTCCCCGCCCTTCAGGGGATATTGATGGAGCCAGATACTGGAGGACTAGAGAGCGACCGGCTGCTGCTCGGAACAGGGAAGGGAGAGGAGAGTTGGTGCCATAAGTAGCGGCTCCTGCTCAGCGAATCTGCACACACAGTCCAGCTGCTCCATGCAACCATGTAGGGCGGGAACCACAGGCTGTCCCGACAGCATCCTGAGCATCTGCAGAGTCTCCTGTGCAGACTCTTCTTCCCCTGCCCAGCAGTGAGCTCTCCCTGGGCTTGACCCCGAGCTAGCAGCCCAGCGGGGCGGGGGTGTATCACACGCTGTGATGTGGGATTGAAGAACCCGCTCACACAATCATAGGCAGCAGGTTTGTATAATTTTTGGTGGTGCCCAAAATGGTGGTGCCCCTCCCCCCCCTGCTCCCGCCCTGTAAGCCGATATAAAATGAAGCTGCAATGTGTCGGCACCACAAGATTACAAGGGTCAATTAAAAGTGGAAGGTCAGAAGCAGCACTTGCCTGCTTCAATATATGGTATTATATTTTGTTGTATCTGTTGTGATGAAGTGGGAATGTTCTTAATTTTTTCTCTGAATACTGTGTGGGTGCCTCAGTTTCCCCTGCAAGGTGCCAACTGAAGATGTTGGGGACAAAGAGATCAGGTGGCCTCCTTGTCCAGAAGAGATACAAAGGCTAGAAGAGGGAGTGTCAGTTTGGAGATGGCTGGGGAAATGGGGAGAGGCCCAGAACTTGGGTCTGAGCTCCCCACTCCCCAAGATGAACCTGGCTGTGGGGTCCTGTTTTCTGTACCTACAAGCTCTGTTTTAGACTGTGATCCTGTCATCTAATAAGCCTTCTGTTTTACCTGCTGGCTGAGAGTTACGTCTGACTTCAGAGTTGGGGTGCAGGGACTTCTGGTTGCCCCAGGACCCACCTGGGCAGACTCGCTGCGGAAAGCGCACGGTATGGAAGGACATGCTGAATGCTCTGAGGTCAGACCCAGGAAGGTGTAAGTTTCTTGCCCTAGAGACAGTCTGCTCAGAGAGAGGAGGCTCCCTCAGAGTCCTGATTGGCTTTGTATGGAGTAGTTCCAAAGCATCCTAGCATCCCCTTCCACACCATGAACTTCCCAGAAGTCCGCACAGGCACTGACACTCCCTCCTCTGGCCTTTGTCTCTTTTCCAGGCATTAGGAGGCCACCTGATCTCTTTGTTCTCCAAGACCTTCAGTTGACACCTTGCAGGAGTGCAGCCCAGGCCATCAGTTGCCCAGAGACAGGGTTTCGGCCATTATCTGTGCAGACGGCATCACACTGGCACCCTAGGGCTCTACAACAATCACACCCCCTTATCCCACCATCTAGATCCTTGAGAAATGCACAGGGGAAACTGAGTCACCCACACGATATTCAGAGAAAACATTAAGAACATTCCCACTTTGTAACACCTGTATATGACTAGTTATACTTTAAAGGGTGTAAAATAATCAAGTATTGTGCTATATACAATGATACTCCAAACTGACTGCCAAATTTAAGTTGAGTGTTTTTCCCCTCAGGTGAGGGCTCTGGGGTGGGGCTGGGGATGAGGGGTTCACAGTGCAGGAGGGTGCTCAGGGTTGGGGTGCTGGGGGCTCAGGCTCTGCGGTGGGCAAGGCTGGGGATAAGGAACTTGGGGTGCAGACAGGCTGCTCCAGGGCTAGGGCCAGAGAGGACTCCCCCCCCCTTACTGGCAGCAGCAAGCTCTGGGGGAGGGACCCCTCCTCCTCCCCCCTTCTCCCCGCAGCACACTCACTCTGCACCACGGTCACTGCACATGCTCCTAGGGCCTCTCTCAGGTCCAGAAAGCCCACTCGCTTCCGCTATGGGGAGAGTTGCCATCACGTGTGGCCTCCCCTGCTGCTGCCCCTCACCATAGCCTCACTGGGGATGGGGCTGCCCCTTGCCCAGCATTGGGCAGGAGTGGGTGTTGCGGGGGGGTGGATCACAGGATCAAACACTCATGGAAGCCCCAGCAGCTGCTCAGGTGAGTGAGGTCCACTCCAGATGTCCATCTCCTGGCCGGAGCCCCCCTTGGCGTCTCCTCCAGGTGGGTGCAGGGGGACGGGAGAGAGAGCTCCCAAGCACGAATGTTCCTCCTCCTCCCTCCTCTCTCCCCCTCCTGAGATGCTCCAACAATCTGCAGGCCGCTGTTCTCTATAGCCTTAAGCAGATGCAGCGGCAGGCAGCTGGCAGCACAAGCAAGGGAGAGGCACGGGCTGTTTTCTTTGAGGCAGGGATGCTCTGGGGCGGGGCCCGCTCCAGGCAGGGCCAGGGGAGAAACCCAGCTCCAAATATTGGTGGAGCACAGCCCCCAGCCTTGAATATTCCTGGTGCTTGGGCACACCAGCCCATAAAACCTGTCACCTATGCTCACAATGTTATTTTTGTCCCCACACTTTAACCTGCCCCATTCTCTCTCTCTCTCTCCATTTAGTCTGTTCTCATGAGGTTTCCAGGGCAGTTTATTTTTATTGTTATACATTTAAAGGCCAGAAAGGACCAATGAGACCCTCTAGTCAGAGCGTCTGCACAGCCCAGGCCAGAGAGCCTCCCCCAGGGATCCCTGCATTGAGCTGCTAACTTCTGGCTGAGCTTGAGCCTCTCTGGTAGAAAGAGACGTCCCCTCTTGGATTAAACACTCCAAACCAGCTCCCATTTCTAAACACTTCAGATGGCTGTGGCTGATCAGTGCAAGAAGAGATCTGGGGAAGGGATATACTGGACTGGGGCAGAGCAACTGGAGATGGGCTCTGAGGTTTAGCTCCAGCTGTGGGTCTTAATCTGACCTTCCCCAGAGTTTGGGGATGTGGACCTGGGCTTCTGGTTTGAGTTTGTTATAGAGACAGACCCAAAGTCTCCCTCTGAGCAAAAGTTCAATAGGTGCCAGAGAAAGGGAAGAAAATGCTCAATCTGGGATGGCTGAACCACCTAACGATGAATGCGGAAGAGGGACCAGATGGAGCAATTGATCTTGACACAGATTTCAGGAAGCTCAGTGAAGTGTGCAGATCTGGTGTGTACCAAAGGCCCGACACTGACAGACTGACTGGGAAGCTAGGCCAGGCCACAGACATGCCCAGGATAGACTGTAACAAAGGATACTGGGAAGTTTAACAGGAGTACAACCCATTGTACATTTTCAGGGCAGGGACCATGCTATATGATAGCAAACTGTACAGCGCTGTGGCAGGGCAACAACTCACCAGCACAGCACCTCCTGCTGGTTGTCCAAGGAATTAGCTCTTTTCCAGCTCTAGAGCACCCTCTACCAGCTGAGGTCTCACCTACTGCTGGCCCCTCTATCCCTCCAGACCCTGGTGCCATTTGCCCAGGGGTTCTGCCCACCACCGTACCTCCTCACTCTAGGACTCCCCTCCCAGAGGAATCCCCAACCCCCACCTTGCCTCAGTGGCTCCTGCCAGTCATCATCTAGCCTCCCCAGGGGGAAAGACTGCAGTTTATAAACCCCTCATCATCAGAAAGGGGGGGTTGAACCAGGTGCTTCTACCAACCTCTGGGCTGCCCCTCTGCAGCCCCAGTACCTTTTGTGTGTCCTTAGCTTGGCCTAGGGCTTTGTTAAGCTAGATCACCTCAGCTCCCTCTACCCTTCCCCAGCACTGCTCCACCCTGGATACCCCCTTCTCAGATTTCAGGCAGCCAGGGCCTTCTCCCTCTGAAGCTAGAGAGAGGCTGTCTTCAGTATCTGGCCCCAGCCCTCTTATAAGGGCCAGCTGCCCCCATTAAGCTGAGCACAGCTGCAGCTGCTCCCTTAATCAGCCCATCTTTCCCAATCAGCCTGTCTTTTAACCCCTTTTCTTGGGGAGTGAGGCAGCTACAGTCCCATTACAGGGTGAGATCAGTCTGCTTGGGCTCTCTCTCCTTCCCTGGGCTGCTGGCTGGTTTCTCCCTCCCTGGACTACTGTTGCTGCCGAGGAGGAGCTTGTCAGCCTGCTTCCGGAGGGATAAGCATGGGCCCCACCACCACCTAGCGGTCTCTCCTGCTTGGCCAGCTGACTGCTGCTGCCCTGGAGACACTGCTACCTTTGAGGAGGAGGAGGAAGAAGAGGAAGAGACCTGCTGAGAAGGTTTGTTCATGGACTGAGTGACTTTACTATCTCTGCTCTTGGGGTAGTAGCAACTCCTGTTGTTGTGGGGAAGCATAGAGGAGAGGTGGAGAGCCCTCCCCCTTGTCCATCTGATTTCCCCCCCCCCCCAATGCTATTGCTGCCCCCTCCAGCATCCCATTTACCACCTGGATCTGCTCTTTGATGTGGCTGCTTGTTCTCCCCCCTTTGCTATCTGGGACTGTGGGCAGCAGTATGCAGCAGAGACTGAGCTACACAGGGACACATGGGTGCATGTGCCCCCTGCCTTGGACTTACACCCCCCTAGCTGTGTTTGGCTGGTGGGCCCCTTTCCTGCTGTTTCCCCCTGCCTCAGCCTCCCCCACCCACCACTTGCTTTGACCCTATGGAGTTTCCCTTTCTGTTAGTTTATCTCCCCCATCCTAGCCTTGCAGTATTTGCTATTTGCCCTACCCCAAACTTTTGTGACTTCTCATAGAATATCAGGGTTGGAAAGGATCTCAGGAGGTCATCTAGTCCCACCCCCTGCTCAAACCAGGATCAATCCCCAGACAGATTTTTATGCCAGTTCCCTAAATGGCCCCTCAAGGATTGAACTCACAACCCTGGGTTTAGCAGGCCAATGCTCAAACCACTGAGCTATCCCTCCCCCCTAAAAGTCTGATGCTCTACCGACTGAGCTATCCGGGCTCTGGTTTGGTTGTCTACCCCCGCTCCTTACCTTTGTAGTTCCCTCCTGTGGTTTGCCTGGCCTCTTTCCCCGCCCATTTCAATTCTTCTTACTTGTGCACCCATGCTCCCTCCACTGTTCACAGCTCTCCCAATGAAATCATAGTCCCTCCCTCCCCTTCCCAGTGCAGATGAAGGAGCCCCCAGAGCGTAGGCCCAGGTGGCCACCGCCCCCTGCATGACACCGTGCCATCCGCCCCGACCGCCACCTCCGGTACCATCCTTGGCAGCCAGGGCCCCTTCCCCTCGATGACCAGGAGGCACAGTGTCCTCTGCCTCTTGGTGCCCGCCTCACCCCACATCAAAACATACATGTGGGCGCTAGTGAGGGTGGTGGGGCCCACATCCATTGTGGCAGCCTCCAAAATGTACGGGAAGGCTGTCGCACAGGAGGCAGTGGAGCGGGGCCTGGCAGTAGGGGGCTTGTTTGTTCCCTTGGAATCCCTTGAGAACCTGGTCGTATGGGTGGTGTTGACCTCCATCCTGCCCTTCCTTCCCAACGCTGCTCTGTTACCTGCCCTCTGCACCCTGGGGGACCTCATTTCCGTCATCAGCCCTCTCCTGCTGGGCTGTAAGGACCCCGCCCTCCGTCATGTCCTGTCCTTCTGCCAGCAGGTCCAGATCCAACTAGTGCCGGCAGCGCCTGACAGCGTGGTGCTTGAGGGGTCCTTCCTAGTGCCCTACCACGGAGCCCACTACCAGGTCCATTATATGACAGGGGAGGCTCGGTGCTTCCTCTGTCAGGTGACGAGGCACATCCGAAGGGACTGCCCCTTGGCCCAGCACAGAGGGGTATCTGGGACCCCGGAGGCCTGGAAGGACGCCGGCCCTATCATCGCCAGCGACCCTGGTGGCCCAGCTGCTGCTGCTCCTCCTCCTCCTCTTGCCGCAGAACCCGCTCAGGCCGCAGGGACGGCCAAGCGGGCAGGCCTCGCCTCCATTGGTTGCAGTTCGGCAAGGCCCATGGAGGACAGGCCAGCGAGACTCTTGCCGGCTGAGGGAGAGGGCCTGCCCTAGGGGGAGGTTTCCCTTCCCCCTGCTGTCTCACCCTTGCCGCCCCGGGACCATCGCCCTCACCCCTTGGCCCTGCCAACCGGCCCTCCACCTCCACTTCCACCTCAGAGGGAGGAGTGCTTGTCTGGGGGAAGCATGGTGCCTGCAAATCACGGGGTCAATCCATCCCCTCCGATGAGGAGGGAGAGGAGGCACTCCGAAAGATGCTGCGGGGGGCTGAGGTTGCTTGATCTTCCACTGCACCCCCAGACAGAGCCCAGCAGGAGGCGCCAGCCATGGAAACCATGGCAGAGGACAGAGGCAATCCTGCCCCCCTTGTTGAGTCCCCCCCCCACAAGGAGGCCTCTGCAGGAGTTCCCCCAGCCCCTGTGCACCCCACCGCTGCTGATGCCGGGGCAGCTGTTGCCCTGGTTGCTGGCAGGGAGGACTCTGGGACCGCGGGGACTGATTTTACATCCATATTTGAGGAGATCGAGGATCTGGGTCTGACCCTGGTTACTCAGGGGGAGGACGACCCCCCCCCACCAGTGGGCTTCGATCTGGGTGGCAGCTTAGTCCTGCTGCCCCCTCCTCCTCCCTGCCCCTCACCCCATGCTGTAGCCTCCACTCGTGTCCTTGGGGCACCCCTGGCCTTACCTATCAGCGCAGCCGAGGATAACACCCCATGTGAAGCTACTGAGCCCCTCGGGGCAATGGCTGATGCTGAGTAGCTGGGCCTTGAGCCTGTGGGCGCACCCTCTACCACCCGGACAGAGCGGTTAGCCTCCCCTCCAGAAGGGGGCCCCCCAGACCACTCCATCATGCCTTGGCTGCAGGTGACGCACTTGCAGTGACGCCTGTGCCCGGCGTCGGTGAAAGCCCCGCTCCTGCCCTGAGACCTGGTCAAGAGGAGCTGCACCCCACCAGCTCGGGGTCCATGTATCCATTTCTGTCCCTGCTCCCGTTCCACCCCCTGCTCCTGCCCCTGATCCTGTCCCCTCCCCTGCCCCTACCCCAGTTCCCAATCCCGCTCCCGTTCCTGATCCCATTCCCACCCCTTCTCTGCCCCTGTCCCTGATCCTGCCTCTGCCCCTGCCACTGTTCCTGCCCCAAACCATCACCTGTCCCTCATCCCTCCACTGCCCATTCTATTGCTGCCCCTGAGGTTGTCTCATTCCTGCTACCCATGGACAACCCTCAGGGGGTGGTTTTCGTGTCTCCCCTTCCTGACACTTTTGGGGCTGCACTGTTCCCTCCGCCACCCCCTTCCTTGCCGGGGATGGAGATGGGCTGCCCGGCGCAGCAGTGCCATGGCTTGGCCCCTTGTTTTCCTCTCTCCATAGGCTGCGAGGATCTCTGAGGGGCCCCACTAGAGGACAGCACCAAATTTGCTGCCGCGTCCCCCTCTGCGCCGAGGAATGAGCTGCACCGCTTCCTGAAGGACACCCGTAGCTCAAAGGGCAAGGTGCAGCTCACCCTCCAGCACTGAGGGGACTTCCATCATGTCCTCAGGGCCATGAGGGCCCTTTTGGGGGAAGGGAGAGGGACCAGGAGGCAGGACATCGTGGCCTACCAGCGGGCCCACAAGTTCCACGACTCCCTCATGACCTTTGGGGTTGAACATAGGTTGTTGCGGGGCCCACTGGAGGTTGTCAATCACCCTGCCCATGAGGATCTGCCCCAGCCCTCCCTAAGAAAGCCGTCATCTTTGCCACATTAAACACCTGGGGCTGTAGGGTGGGTCTCCGCAGGAGCCAGGTGCTCTCCTTCCTTCGGGAGGGGCGTACTCTGTGATCTTCCTACAGGAGACCCACACGGCTCCAGCCATCGAGGCTAGCTGGCAGCTGGAGTGTGGGGACGGGGTATATTTTAGCCACCTCAGCGCCCACTAGGCTGAAGTGGCCACCCTGTTCTCCCCTGAGCTACGGCCCACCATGCTGGGGGTCACCAAGGTCATGCCAGGCCGCCTGCTGCACATCCGGACCTGTGTGGAGGGGCTGACATTAAACCTGGTCAACGTCTACACCCCGAACACGGGCCCGGAATGAGTGTGTTTCTATTGGCAGGAGTCGGCCTTCCTCGGCACCCTGGATCCTCACGAGTGCCTGGACCTGGGCGGGGACTTCAACACCACCCTCGAGGACCGGGACCACTCAGGAGTCAAGATCGTGGACCATCACTCCCTGGTGGACATCTGACACAATCACCACCGGGATGACAATACCGCCTTCACCTATGTCCGGATGGAGGACAATTGGTCGTGCCACTCTTATTTTTCACATTTCCATCTGGTACAGGCCCACGCCTCCGACATCCGGCTGGCCCCATTCTCGGATCACCATTTGGTGACCGTGACAGCCTCTCTCAGTTCAAAGAGGCCAGGGCTGGCCTATTGGCATTTTAACAGCTTGCTGGAGGATGTGGGCTTAGTGGCATCCTTCCGGGAGTTCTGGCTGGCCTGGCGGGGGCGGCAACACGCCTTTCCCTCAGCAAGGCGGTGGTGGGATGTGGGGAAGGTGCGCACACAGCGCTTCTGCCCAGACTACTCCTGGGGCGCCAGCCAGTGGAGAGATGCAGTGATAGGGCAGTTGGAGCGGGAGGTCTTAGAGCTAGAGAGGCGTCTGGCCTCTGGCCCTGAGGATTCACCCCTCTGCACAGTGTACCGGAAGAAGTGGGAGGAGCTCTGGGCCCTGGAGGACCATCGGGCCCGGGGTGCCTTCGTTTGATCCTGCATCCATCTCCTTTGGGAGATGGATTGTGACTCCTGCTTCTTCTATGCCCAGGAGAAAGAGGGTGGCTAAAAAGCACATCACCTGCCTCCTGGCAGAGGACGGTGCCCTCCTCACAGATCCAGAGGAGATGCATGGAAGGGCCAGGGCCTTCTACGCCAGCCTTTTCTCCCTGGATCCGACCAATGTCGAAGCCTTCAGGGTGCCCTGGACCAGACTCCCTACGGTCAGCGCAGGCGACCAAGACCTACTGGAGATGCCCCTCTTTCTGGCCAAGGTCTCTCGGAAGCCTTCCGTCTTATGCCCACCAACAAATCCCCAGGTATGGATGGGCTGATGGTGGGGTTCTACCGCGTGTTCTGGGACGTCCTTGGCCCGGACCTCATCAGTCTCTGGGCTGAGTCCTTGAAAAGCAGGGTCCTCTCTCTCTCGTGCAGGTGAGCCACGCTCGCCTTATTGCCGAAGAAGGGGGATCTCAGCGATCTACAGAATTGGTGTCCTGTCTTGCTTCTCAGCATGGGCTATGATGATGTTCGTCCATCGTTTTCGAAGAAGACCTTAACATCTATCAGGTTGTGAGCTGTCCACGGTGCGTCCGCAAATGGCTGGTAAGGCCAATACGGGCACGGAATGTTCTGCCACATGTCGGGCAGACATGTGTGGGCACCACTGTTACAACATTTGCAGCTCTGGCTTTACGGAGTGCTCGCTTCTCTTGTGCTAGGGTTATCCTTCTGGCTTCAGATGTCTGGCAGCCTTGGTGGATCAGCGTACGCCATGTCGATCGGTCTTGTGCCAGGGTTTCCCAGGAGGTGATGTCGATATCCAGGGACTTAAGAGAGGCTTTCAGCATATCTTTGTATCGCTTCTTTTGTCCCCCATGCGATCGCTTTCCTAGAGACAGCTCACCATAGAAGAGCTGTTTGGGGATGCGGTGGTCTGGCATCCTTACAACATGGCCTGCCCAGCGTGTCTGGGCTTTCATGAGCAGAGTGTAAACTGACGGCAGGCCTGCTCTGGAAAGGACTTCTGTGTCAGGCACCTTATCCTGCCACCGGATCCTCAGAAGTCTGCGGAGGCAAGTCGTGTGGAAGTGGTTCAATTGCCTAGCGTGCCTCCTGTATACAGTCCAGGTCTCACTGGCATACATCAAGGTAGTTAGCACTACTGCTCGGTAGACTTTAAGCTTTGTAGCAAGGCTTATTCCACGGCGGTCCCACACGTTGGTCAGCAGTCCGCCAAATGCAGAGCTTGCCTTGGCGATTCTGCAGTTGACCTCGATGTCAATTGTCACTGCGCGAGAAAGGGTGCTGCCAAGGTATGTAAATTGGTCCACTGCTTGCAGCTTTTGCCCCTTCACTGTGATGGTGGGCTCTTGATGTTGGGCTTTCGGAGCTGGCTGGTGCATCACTTCGGTTTTCTTTATGTCGATAAGAAGGCCAAAGTTATCACATGCTGCTGCGAATTTGTCCATGCTGGCTTGCATTTCCTGCTCTGATCCAGCATTCAGGGCACAATCGTCAGCAAAAAGGAGGTCTCGTAGCACAGTCTCCTTTATCTTGGTGACAGCCTGGAGTCTTCGCAGGTTGAACAGTTTCCCATCAGTCCTGTATCTCAGGTTGACTCCCAAGGAACTGTTCTGAAAGGCGTCTGACAGCATGGCTGAAAACATCATGCTGAACAGGGTCGGTGCCAACACACACCCTTGCTTGACGCCATTTGTGACGGGAAAGGCCTCTGAAGCTTCTCCGTCGTCCAGAACACGAGCCGTCATGCCATCGTGGAACTGACGTACCATCAGGATGAATCTATCAGGGCACCCAAACTTCGACATGATACGCCACAGACCTTCACAACTGACAGTGTCAAAAGCCTTGGTGAGATCCACGAAGATGGTGTACAGTTCACGATTCTGCTCTTGACATTTCTCTTGGAGCTGTCGGACTGCGAAGATCATGTCCACAGTGCCACGCTCTTTACGAAAGCCGCACTGTGTCTCGGGTAATAGACCCTGTTCCAGGTGGTCAATCAGGCGATTCAGCAACACTCGTGCAAGGATCTTGCCTGCGCTGGAAAGCAATGATATTCCTCTATGATTGTCGCAGACTTTTCGATTTCCTTTCCTCTTGTAGAGGTGTACGATGGACGCATCTTTCAATTCCTGAGGAATAGACCCTTGATTCCAGAAGGACTGAAACAGTTGAGTGAGTTTGTCAACAAGCACTGCACCACCATCCTTATAAACTTCTGCTGGGATCGCATCAGATCCTGAGGCCTTGCCACTGGACAGCTGGCTGATGGCCTGTAGGATTTCAGTCTCTGATGGTGGAACATCCAGACTGTGGTTGATATCCGCCTGGGGCATTCTATCAATCGCCTCGTTATTAATGGAAGATGGGCGGTTCAGTACGAATTGAAAATGCTCAGCCCAACGCTGTAGAATCAGAGTCTTCTCAGTAATGAGAGTTACACCATCTAAATCCAGTAAAGGAGAGCTCCCTGAGGGCCGAGGGCCGTACAAGGATCTGAGGGCTTCGTAGAACCGTTTGGCATCGTTTCTATCAGCAAGCATCTGGATTTCACCTGCCTTGGCACTCAACCAGGAGTCCTGCATCTTGCGAAGCTTGCTCTGTACGGTCCTGCGAGTGTTGTTAAAGGCATTTTTCTTAGCTGATGACGACGGGTCGTTCTGATGAGCATGGTAAAGGCGGTGCTTTTCAGCAAGTAAGGCCTTGATCTCTTCATCGTTTTCATCAAACCAGTCCTGCTGTTTCCTGTGTGAGGGTCCAAGAACCTTTAGTGCAGAAGAGTGCACAATATTCCTGAAGCGTTCCCAGTCCTTCTCAGCATTTTCCTCTAATTGCAGCTCTAAGAGTTGGTTGTCAAGATCTTCTGCTAGTAAAGCTGCTGTATTGGGGTTCCTCAGTTTACTGACGTTAATCTTTTTCACCACAGCTCTGTTTCCCTGCGGACGTCTCTTTGGCTTGATGTAAAGGCTTAATTTAGAGATGATGAGTCTATGATCAGTCCAACAGTCAGCACTTGGCATGGCCTTAGTCACCCTTACATCCTGTCTGTCTTTCCTCCGCACGATGACATAATCAATGAGATGCCAGTGCTTGGAGCGTGGATGCATCCAGGACGTCTTTTTGCGAGTGGGCAGGCGGAAGATGGTATTGGTAATGATCAGATCGTGAGCCACACATGTCTTCAGGAGTAGTAGGCCATTGCTGTTACATTTGCCGAGTCCATTTTTTCCAATGACGCCATCCCAGGCAGAGTGATCAGATCCTACTCTCGCGTTAAAATCGCCAAGTAGAATCAGCCTGTCGGTACGCTTCACGGATGAGAGTAGGGCATCAAGATCTTCATAAAACTTGTCTTTTACTTCATCCGGATTCGTCATTGTGGGTGCGTAAGCGCTGATTAGTATAGCTTGCTTTCCTCTCGGTAGTGGAAGATGCAGTGTCATGAGTCGGTCGTTCACACCCTTGGGAAGACTGGCAAATTTGCGGACAAGTTGATTCTTAACCGCAAAGCCAACTCCAGATTCACGACGTTCGTCACTGCTACGTCCACACCAGAAGAATGTGTAACCACCCCCTATTTCTGTGAGCTGACCTTCGTTGGCTAGACGAGTTTCACACAAGGCTGCAATATCGATGTTAAATCTTGCGAGCTCTCTAGCGACCAGGGCTGTTCTTCTTTCTGGTCGATCTGCTGAGGGGTTATCTTGAAGTGTGCGTACGTTCCATGTACCAATAATGAGTGGTGTCACCTTGCGGTTTGTTATTTGAAGTTTTGTTGTTCGACCGCATAAGATGGGATCCCCTCCAGCCGCGGTAAGCTGGCCAGGGTTCTGTGAAGCAAACAATGTTTAGGGCACCTTTTCTAGCCCCTTCCTCTTGCTACGGAGGTGAGCAGTGCGGTCCTAAAAAGGGCTGCTCAGTCACTCAGGTAGACGCCGAATCCAGCTGTTGCTTCGATCAGCAAGAAGACGACCATTAGACCTGAGACGCCTGTGTGCAGGTCCACGGCTACAGCTCCCAGTGTATCCACACCTGCTGCTTCGTCGCTCGCCCATCGCCACAGGACTTTGAAATTTACGGAAGTTAGATGTCAAGACTTGCGCGTGGATTGGATTAAAGTGAGGGAGAGGTGCGCATAGTCAGCCTCACTCTCTCTTCCCAGATCCCATCTTGCTCCAATGGCAGGACAAGAGTCGAGACGGTTGGAGATGGGCTGGGCGCAGTGGTTGACCAGGGCATCTTTCGCGTCTTGCCGTGCTCTTAGCGTACCACACCGCTTGCAGAAACCGCCTTCATGACTGTTGGTCCTATTCTAGAAGGTCTCATCCGCTCAATCCGCCGGAGTCTGTCTTCACATGCTCGGGATAGACAAAGCCCTATCTCACCGGAGGTCTAAGCCCAACGGCTACCCTCAACCTGGTTTAGCCAGCCTGTCGAAGCTGTTGCCCGGGGTGTGGCCGCTGCGCATGCTACAGCTACAGGGAGCCACAGGTGAGAGCTGAGTGACAGGTGGGGACCAAAGGTGGACGAGCTGCCCTGAAAGGACACGACATGCCCCTACACCAGAGGTGCTACCCCTCCCTGAACACCCCATACACCCCATATGGGCTATAAGGTTGTAGCGAAGGCCATCTTAGGCCTGACCAGACCTACACCATCCCAGGCCGGACCATATTCCATAACTTGTATTTGGTCCAGGACCTCTTAGAGCTGGGGTGTAGGGATGGTCTGTCATTTGCCCTCCTGTTCCTGCATTCATGGGCTTTCTCCAGGTGCTGTACGCTGACACGGAGTGTCTGGTCAGGCTCAACTGGACCCTGACTGAGCGGGTCAGCTTTGAGCGAGGAGTACAGGAGGGATGCCCGCTCTGGAGCCAGCCCTGCTCTCCCAGCCGCAGCGCCGCAAGCCCGCGGCCCCGTTCTCATGGCCAGAGAGTGGAAAGTCCCCGGCCCCGGTCTACCGGCTTGAGCACGGAAAGCCTGTGGCTCCATTCTCCCGGGCCAGAGCATGGCAAGACCGCAGCCCCGCTCTCCTGGCCAGATCGTGGCAAGCCCCGCTCCACCGGCGGAGTGTGGAAGCCAGCGGCCCCACTCTTCTGGCCAGAGCGCGGAAAGCCTATGGCCTTGTTGCCCCGCAGGAATGCGGTAAGGCCGAGGCCCTGCTATCCAGGCGGGAGCATGGTAAGTCTGCTGCTCCCTTCCTCTGGCAGGAGTGCGGCAAGTCCCACGGCTCTGCTCCCCCTGGTTTAGGTCCTGCCCCCCTAGGCGTTTCCCTATTTCCCCTACAGCAGAGTGAGTGGGAAGCTGAAGCTACCATAGCTGGGAAGAGGAATCCTAGTGAGAGCCCCTCATGTCAGGATCCCCCAACACTGTAACATGTGACTGAGGGGAGTGGGGTCAGTGGCAGTCACAACAATGGACACACACACTGCTGGAGGAAAGCAGGCTGTGCCCCATCCCTGTGTCTGCCCTTCAGTAGGAGTAGAAGCAGAGCACTGACCCACCTGTCCCGAGATCCAGGCTGCCAGCTGATCTGCCCTGCCTGTCCCAGCCACCCTGGGCTGCCAGCCACCCTGAGTCACGGGCCACTGGCCACCCTGATTCCTGGGCCACTGGCTGCCCTGAGTTGGCCTGACTCCTGGGCTGCCAGCCGGTCCATACACCGGCCCAACCCCTGGGCCTCCGGACAGCCCCAGCAGCCCCTGGCCACCAGTCGGTTTGACCCGCTGCCTGATCGAGCTTTGAGCTATAGGCTGCTGGCCCAAGCTGAGCCTCTGTTGGCTTCAGGGGCCGGGGGAGTGAGGGCGGGACATTGGGTTGGAGCATGGGCGGAGCCATGGCCTGGGTTAGGAGAGGCTTAGCCTCCCCTGACCTGTTATACCCACCACTCATACTTTAGACCCACATAAAAGAAATACGGCAGAATAAATTATTTTTCTGTCAACTAGCAAATCCATTAAAAAAAAAAAAAACCCAGGCAGTCCAGTCAAATCCCAGGCAGCTGGTAACCCTATTGGCAATGGCAGCACTGTTTTAAATTTATTTTGCAATAATGTGTCTTCTTCTGTACATTGACTTGATAAATTTGTGGGGGTGGTTTGGGTGCTGCACATGCTGCTTTGTTATTGAAGGGTCACATGAGACACTGGGTCTGTGCACACACTGGCTTGTTGTCATTTCCATGTTTGCACTGGTTTTTACCACCCTTGTGAAGCACACAGATGTTACTTGCCCTGGATTTAGAGGGGGAACCTGAGGCACACAGACAGGAGGGGACTTATAGACTTTAAGGTCAGAAGGAACCATTATGATCATCTAGTCTGACCTCCTGCACAACGCAGGCCACAGAATCTCACCCACCCAATCCTGTAACAAACCCCTAACCTATGTCTTAGATATTGAAGTCCTCAAATTGTGATTTAAAGACCTCAAGCTGCAGAGAATCCTCCAGCAAGTGACCCATACCCCATGTTGCAGAGGAAGGCGAAAAACCTCTAGGGCCTCTGCCAATCTGCCCTAGAGGAAAATTCCTTCCCGACCCCAAATATGGCTTACCAAAGCTCACACAATGAGTCAGTAGCACAGCTATGAATAGAACCCAGGAATCCACCAAGCCCTGGGCACTAGCTTCAAGAGCCTTCTGCCCACCCTCTGCAATGGGAAGTCTCGTGTCTTGTCAGTGCATGGAGCTGACACCATTAGCCATGGAAACAAAACATAATCAGGGGCTGGAATCTGTCTGAATTATGGTGCGGTGGTAGATACACCAGAGCTAGGGTTGTGTTAAAGACATTTGTGTTTTGACAATGTAAAGAATGGGGGATATCTTGCGTTTTGAGCATGTCATAATGAAACAAAACCTGGGTTATAATCTTTAGCCAGTGCTGGAATATTTGGTGTATTGATTGTACAGTTTGTTGTTCTGGAAAGTATGGGTATTTTAATGATTTTTTTTTCTTGGGGAATGTCTCACTTTTCTGTATATTCCCCAGTCACAGATATAGTCCGCATTTGAATATATCTTTCCTTCTATAATGGGAATTCCAAGAGTACCAATTTAGGTCAATGCGTGGCATATAAACAGTACTTAGAAATGTGGCAGTCTGAAACTGCTGAATTTTAATTCGATGACAAAAAATGTGTCATGACAAAAAGGACTACAAGTATGAGGGGGCGGGGGGACTAGGGCCATAACCAGGTCAGGGCGAGCTGTGGGGGCAGAAAAATGATGTGGGAAGAGAGGTGACATGTAAAGCCCCATGCATCAGGGGTTGATCCAGACAGCTCCACACAGCTGAGCTAGAGGAGGGCGCATCACTTTCATCCTCTGACTCACTTCAGGAGGCCACCCAACCTGTCTGGCTTGGGCGCACAAACAAAAAATCTTGAGGGGAGGCATGCTGCACTATGAAATTACCTAATTAATGAATTACATCTCTACCCTGATATAATGTGACCTGATATAACACGAATTTGGATATAATGCAGTAAAGCAGCGCTCTGGGAGGGGGAGGGGACTGCATACTCTGGTGGATCAAAGCAAGTTCGATATAGCGTGGTTTCACGTAGAACGCGGTAAGATATTTTGGCTCCTGAGGACAGTGTTATATCAGGATACAGGTGCAGTATGAAGTATATGAATGAAAGACCCTGCTACAAACATAGTCAAAAACTGACAATACCAAATTATAGATGAACTTTTTCTTTAGTATTACATTTAAATAAGAAGCAAGTTGTGGAACCAGACTCGTTAAGACAATTTGACTAAAATTAAATAACATTTAAGGTATTGAATTAAAAGGAAAGATGTTAGTTTTCCCTCCCTCCCTTTTTTTTTATAACAGGGGCTGTGCTTCTCTTTGGAAAGTTAACAATAGCACTAACCTGCTGCAAAATTCAGAGCTGGAAGAAAACAGCTTGCTTATTTCTCCTGGAGGTCACAACCCAGGCAGGTCACATTTTTTTTTGTAAAGCAGCTGCCCTGACCACTGGTTTTCAATGGAGTTTTTGAGTCCAGCTACAGGGAGCCTATTGAGCATGCTCAAAACTGCTACACCCAGTTTCAAAATGTCTGGATGTGCAATGTTAATTGTGCATCTGCCTAGCAATAATGCCCCAGACGCAACTTATTCCTCTCCCCACTTCTCTCTAGATCGTTTACAGAGATATCTCCCTATTTGGCACGTGGGTTACATCCAGGGTATGTCTACACTACAAGATTATTCCCATTTTACAGAAACCGGTTTTTGGAAACAGATTGTATAAAGTCGAGTGCACGTGGCCACACTAAGCACATTAATTTGGAGGTGCGCATCCATGTACCAAGGCTAGCATGGATTTCCGGAGCGTTGCACTGTGGCCAGCTATCCCATAGTTCCCTCAGTCTCCCCTGCTCACTGGAATTCTGGATTAAGATCACAATGCATGATGGGGCAAAAACAGTGTCGAGGGTGATTCTGGGTAAATGTTGTCACTCAATCCTCCCTCCGTGAAAGCAACGGCAGACAATCATTTTGTGCCCTTTTCCCTGGATTGCCCTGGCAGACGCCATAGCCTGGCAACCATGGAGGCCATTTAGCCTTTTTTCACTGTCACCATATGTCTACTGGATGATACTGACAGATGTGGTACTGCAGTGCTACACAGCAGCATCCCTTTGCTTTTGCACGTTAGCAGAGACGGTTACCAGTCATATTGTACTGTCTGCTGCTATCATGGGTGCTCCTGGCTGGCCTCGGTGAGGTCAGCCGGGGGCGCATGGACAAAAATGGGAATGACTCCCTAGGTCATTCCCTTCTTTAAGTTTTGTCTAATGGAGAGTCAGTCCTGCCTAGAATATCAGGCAAGCCTACTAAAGAACCAGAGAGGCAAACAGTCTGCGGGATGTCAGAGCCCCAGACATCCCGCAGAAATGATGAGCTGCATGCTATTCTAGGGGGTGCCCCTGCAACAACCCCACCCGTTGCTTCCCTCCTCCCCCACCCCTCCTGGGCTACCGTGGCAGTTGTCCCCGCGTTTGTGTGATAAAGTAATAAAGACCGCATGAATAAGAAACAACACTGACTTTATTGTCTCTGCAAGCAGAGATAAAAGGGGGAGGGGGCGGAAGGTAGACTCCAGCTGCTATGATATTCCAGGCAGGACTGAATCTCCATTAGACAAAGCTTAAAGAAGAGAATGACCGGGAGTCATTCCCATTTTTGCCCAGGTGCCCCCGCCCGACCTCACCGAGGCCAGCCAGGAGCACTCATGGGATGATGATGACGGATCCCAGTCATATTGCACCATCTGCCATCGGGAAGGGAAGGGCGTGGTGCTGTGTAGTGCTGCAGCACCACATCTGCCAGCAGCATCCAGTAGACATACGGTGACATTGAAAAAAGGCGATAAACAATTTTTTTCCCTTTTCTTTCATGGGGGCTGACGACATATACCCTGAGCCATCCGCAACAATGTTTTTGACCCTTCAGGCTTTGGGAGCTCAGCCAAGAATGCAAATGGTTTTCAGAGAGTGCGGGAACTGTGGAATAGCTGGAGTCCTCAGTCCCCGCTCCCTCCCTCCATGAGTGTCCATTTGTTTCTTTGTCTTTCCATTACGCTTGTCTCAGCTCCTTAAGTTTCACACAGCACTGTGTTGAGTTCCTATTGTGGCCGCCATCTATCATAGCCTTGGAGATTTTTTCAAATGTTTTGACATTTCGTCTTTTGGAACGGAGTTCTGATAGAACAGATTCATCTCCCCATACAGAGATCAGCTTCAGTATCTCCCGTACAGTCCATGCTGGAGCTCTTTTTTGATTCTGGGACTTCATGGTCACCTGTGCTGATCGGTGCTCTATGATGGGCAAACAGCAAATGAAATTCAAAAGTTCGTGGGGCTTTTCCTGTCTACTTGGCTAGTGCATCCGAGTTCAGATTGCTGTCCAGAGCGGTCACAATGGTGCACTGTGGGATAGCGCCTGGAGGCCAGTACCATCGAATTGTGGCCACACTGACTCTAATCCGAAATGGCAATGTCGATTTTGGCGCTATTCCCCCTGTCGGGAAGGAGTACAGATATCGATATTAAGAGCCCTTTATATTGATATAAAGAACTTTGTTGTGTGGACGGGTGCAAGGTTAATGTGATTTAACACTGCTAAATTCGATATAAACTCACAGTGTAGACCAGGCCTCACAGTCTGACAGCTGAATCCCAAGGCTCCACTGGAGACAGAAGAATGCCTAGCTTGGATATGGAATACCGAAGCAGGGACTGGGGTTGCCGGGTGTCCTGGTTTTGACTGGAATGCGTGATCGAAAAGGGGACCTGGCCGTGTCTGGTCAGCACTAAAAGTCTGGTTACCAGAGTAACCGTGATTGGCCACCCTGCTGAGAGGGCGGGCAGACCAGCAGCTGCTCAGCTGTTGATGGAGAGCCTCAGCTGCATGGGCAGCCAGTAACTCAGCTTTTGGGGGAGGCTAGCCCCCCGGTCCCCCACCTTGTGCCCGAAGCCTTGCCCCTCCCGCTCCCATTCTGCCCCCCATCTCTCCCCTCCCCTACAGGAGCCCAGAGCACCCCCACCATGGCTCCCAGCGCCAGGCAGCCAGGTGGAGATGCCCCATCCCTTGGTGTGCTGGGTGGCCAGCCCTAGAGTGCCAGGCGGCAGCGCCCCCAGCTCCAGTGCACCAGGTGATGTGATCCAAGCGCTGGGCAGGCACCATGGCCCCAGCCCCAGCTACCCCGAGTCCCTGCAGAAGGCAGGCAGGCCAGCCCCACCCGGCCTGGCCCAGCCAGGGCAGAGTGCTGGGAACTGTAGGAGGGGCCTGGCCTTGGGGTGGAGCGTGGGTGGGGCGTGCCAGGCTGTTTGGGGAAGCACAGCCTCTCCTTGCTTATGATGACTGCTGCCCATGCTCAGTGGCAGCTCCCGGGGGCATTCTGCAGCCTGGGGTGGCAGCTCCGCTTAAGTAGGGGGTTGGCCCAGGGCTGGGGAAGGGGAGCGCCCACAGGTTTGCACTGGTCGTGTGAGCAGAGCGGGCGAGAGGAGGGCAAGCTCTGAGCACACCAAAGTGGCTGCAGAAGGAAGGGGGCAACCCACTATCTGTGGGCCGTGGATGTTGGGAGAGGGGCTGTTTGAAGAGCAGCTTATGATCCTGCTCCATTCGCCTCCCCTCAGCTACCAGAGAGGCCTGGGCTCGGTGCACCACACAGGGCTGCTTCCCCTGAAGGGCTGTGCTGGGCAAGGCAGCCAATCCGAGTCCACACATGGCATGGGGTTTTGTTGAAATGCATATGTTTCTAGTCCTCCTGGTTGTGAAGAACACCTGGAAAACCTGACTTCCAAAACATCAAACACAAGAAGTCAAATAAAAGCAAACAAAATGCATAATTTAACTCAACAATTCATGATTTTTTTTTTAATCTTGGGATTTTGGTGGGGGGTGGGGCTCATGATTTTTGGATACTTTGGGTTAGCAGTGGAATTGCTAAACAGAGCTGAGAGGACTTTGGAGCTGAGCTGTCGATATAAAGAATCAGGGGGTAGGAATACAGAGTTTGGGTATTTTTCCCAATTTTATTCAGAAGAAACTTTTTTAAAAAAAAATGGAAAACAAGTAGCATTTGTCTTAGGAATATTCCAGTGTCCTACAGCACTTTGGGTCACTGTGCATGGTCTAGCTGTGACCCTAGAGAAGGTCTCCCATTTTCTTACTGCATGGTCCCTACAGTTGCAACTGGAGCATTAATGACACCTGCCCCACTGCAGAGTGATTGCTGCAGATGTCAGTGTCTCTCTCCCTGGGACGGTGGATGCTTTAAGATAAAAGACAGTAATGTTACTTTTCTGCTAAGCCATCTTAAAACCAGAGAAATGAAGCCAGAAAATGTCCATCTGACAGCACTGCTGTACATACATCAGGAGCAGTTTTAATGGGCATCTGGGCAGGGAAACACCATCGGCCTCACTTCCTATATTAACCTATCTGAGGCATGCAGTTCAGATTCCTTGTCTCTAGCCTTGGTCTGGTCCTTTTTTGGCTCCCCAGTTAGAAAGAGAGAGCTTTTGGGCAGAGTGCTGGCTGGAAAGAGACTTGGAGCTGGGATCAAAGAAAGTGCCTCCTGTTGCATTCAGGGAAACACGACTTTGTAGATGTTATGTAAATAAATGGGGTTATATCTATGATCATACCTTTCTCTGTCCTCACTTTCACCTCTCAATTTTTCTATGCACAAGACCTAACTTATTGGCTAACTGCTTGGGTCAAAGGAGAACCAATATGTATAATATTGAGAGGGTTAAAACAGCTTCGGAATTCAAGAGTCTCAAAAATCTTTGTAAGTAGTGCCCTGTCCTAGAGTTAATTACTAAAAGTTCTAAGGGATAAATCAGCATTTGTTAGCATAGAATCATAGAAGACTAGGGTTGGAAGAGACCTCAGGAGGTCATCCAGTCCAACCACCTGCTCAAAGTAGGCACAATCCCCAACTAAATCATCCCAGCCAGGGTTTTGTCAAGCTGGGCCTTAAAAACCTCAAAGGCTGGAGATTCCACCATCTCCCTAGGAAACTCATTCCAGTGCTTCACCATCCTCCTAGTGGAATAGTATTTCCTAATATCCAACCTAAACCTCCCTGACTGCAACTTGAGACCATTGCTCCTTGTTCTGTCACCTGTCACCACTGAGAACAGCCAAGCTCCATCCTCTTTGGAACCCCCGTTGAGGTAGCTGAAGGCTGCTATCAAATCCCCCCTCACTCTTCTCTTCTGCAGCCTAAATAACCCCAGTTCCCTCAGCCTCTCCTCATAAGTCATGGGCCCCAGCCCCCTAATCAGTTTTGTTGCCCTCTGCTGTACTCTCTTCAATTTGTCCCCATCCTTTCTGTAATGGGGGACAGGGTGGTGAAAACTGGACGTAATACTCCAGATGTGACCTTATCAGTGCCAAATAGAGGGGAATAATCACTTCCCTTGATCTGCTGGCAATGCTACTACTAATGAAGCCCAATATGCCGTTAGCCTTCTTGGTAACAAAAACACACTGCTGACTCATATCTAGCTTCTCATCCTTTTCTGCAGAACTGCGGCTTAGCCAGCTGGTCCCCAGTCTGTTGCAGTGCATAGGATTCTTCTGTCCTAAGTGCAGGACTCTGCTCTTGTCCTTGTTGAACCTCATCAAACTCCTTTTGGCCCAATCCTCCAATTTGTCTTGGTCCCTCTGGACCCTATCCCTACCCTCCAGCGTATCTCTCCCCACAACTTAGTGCCATGCACAAACTTGCTGAGGGTGCAATCCATCCCATCATCCAGATCATTAGTGCATAAGAACAGCCAAAGTAATTTTAGGAAAATCTCTGGAAAATGAATGAAACTCCCTCTCTCTGAGATCACTGGAGTTGTTTGCCCCAAACTTTCAGGAGAAGATCTACATCTTGTGCATAGTAAGATTGAGAGGTGAAAATAAGGACAGAGACAGGTATGTTCATAGATATAACCCCATTTATTTACATAACATCTACAAAGTCGTGTTTCCCTGAATGCAACAGGAGGCACTTTCTTTGATCCCAGCTCCAAGTCTCTTTCCAGCCAGCACTCTGCCCAAAAGCTCTCTCTTTCTAACTGGGGAGCCAAAAAAGGACCAGACCAAGGCTAGAGACAAGGCATCTGAACTGCATGCCTCAGATAGGTTAATATAGGAAGTGAGGCCGATGGTGTTTCCCTGCCCACCTTGTCGTTAATAAAAGTTGAGACTCACCCTGGTGCTTTCCACCCATTTCACGGAGGCATCTGGGGAGAGAATGATAGTTACACATGGTCACTTGGGTGTAAATGCCCTTAAGGGAAGGCATCTCACTGAGCACATACTATAACCCCCCAGCTCCTACCTCTCCCCCAGGCAGGGCAGGGCTCCCCCATGGGTAGCACTGAGCACAATGGAGCCTGAGCAGGGTCGCTAGGGGATACAGGAACAGAAGGATTTAATGCAGCTCTTGAAGATGTTCAATGGAAACTGTCTGGGTTTCCACAGAGCTATTTTGTCACAAACAGAGGTGGCTTTCGGCAGAAAATTTCAACATTTTGTTCAAAAAATGAGTACCACCAAATTGAAATATTTTGGCCAAAAGCAGAAATATTCTGGTTCAAATACCACCTGGGTGACGCATGGGACTCGTAGTTCCGTTGTCTCATGCTGATATTCTCCTCTATAGGTTGAGCTGGCTGGACGGACCTCATCTCCCATGATACACTGCAACCAGGGACTCCCATGATGTACTACATCCCTTCTCCAAGAGGAGGGAAAATGGTGCATCATGGGAGAGCCAGAGAGCCCAGCTCAAAGAGACCAGGAGCATGAGGCATCTGAACTACAGCTCCCATGAGGCACACTAGCACCTGGCTCCCAGGGAAGGGGGTGGAACACTTTCCAATAGGATCTTTCTCTGGAATGTGCCCTTTCCATGAAGGACGGTAAGTGGTGGCACTTTGGCTCAGTCCCCTCAGTCATGGCAATGCAGGACTGGGGATTACAGGCAAAGGGTGGGACAAAGGAGCCTAAGGGACTCAGAGGCATGAACCCTGGGGCCCTAAGAACTCTTTATCCTCAATCCACAAGCAGATTGTTGTTGTAACTCTCGGCCAGACAGTCTGATCTGGGATCTGTCCAGCCCCCATCCCCCCAACACATTTACCACCAACCCCCACCTTTCTCCCTCATGTGCACGTGACCCCGGTAACCCCAATATTCTACAAAAGCTCTTACATTCAATATGATCTTCAGGAGTGTTGCTGGTGTCATGCTGGACTCGTTCCCTGTGGAGAGTAATAAGGACAAGGGGGTATCAGTGATGCCGTGTGCTCTCTCTCTGTCACCTTGGTGACACTGAGTCTGCTTTCAGATGTCCAGCTGTGAGGCGATTTCTTCCTATAGCTCATTCGTATACTAGGACCTTATATCTCCATTCAGCTCACACTCAGGGGAAGGGCAGCAGGCCCTACTTCTGGGTAATCAGGAAACACGGTCGCTTCACCCTTTATGCAGGGAAAGTCTAATAAAGATGAGACTTGAGCATCCTGTTCTACTTCAGCAAAATGGCCGAGAAACTAACTAACCAAAACCCCACTAGGTCAGCTTGGGGGGGGAACCGAAAATCCCTGACATCTCAGGACAGAAGCTGAAGAGAACTCCATCGTTTTCACAAAGTTAGAATTGGTTGTCATTTTTCAACAGAATTTTTTTCCATGAATAATAGTTCAACCAAAATCAAATGTTGGCCAAAACCATCTTATTTAATGAAATTTTCAATAAAAGGACAAACAAAATGCTCATTTCATTTTCTTTTGAATGGACATTTTGTTTTGTTTTGTTTCATTTTCAATTATTTTGTCAGAAAAAACAACATTTTTGGTGAAAATGTTTGAACAAAATTGTTTATTTGAAATCTTTTCATTCAAATAAAACTGGAATTTTGGCCAGGTCTGCTCACAATGTAGAAAGACGGAATGTTTATTGTTAAGGCTCAACTCTGCACAGTGTGGAAATGCAGCTTCAGATCCCCACTTCTGGCCCAGTCGGCTAACCAGCTCCCACATACCAGGAGGGTGGAGGGAGGGAATATTTGGGGAGAGGCAGCTAAGGAGCCCTATAGATGGGGGGCAGGAGGCAGGCAGAGAACATACACTGCTGGGAGTCAGGGGAGACGACTCCTGGTGCTGAGGGTCTGTGTGTCGTGTTCCCCCTACCCCCCACCAGTTTTCTTGGCAGAGTCACTGCCCTGGGGACCCCAGGCGGGACCGGACACTGGCAGAATCTGGAAAATGCCTCTAGTCTCCCCATTCACCTTTCCCGTGGACTCCCTGGTCTCCCACCTGGCTCTCTCTGCCCCACCCCCAGGGCTGGCTTCTCCCCCTATCATATGTGGCTGGGCCAGGACCATATAAGGTCCTGGAGTCCCTCTCAGGGCCATGTGCAGCAGATGAATCAGCTCCGAGCTCTGGGCTGTGAGGCCGGCATGGGCCAGGCAGAGCTCAGAACAAGTGTATGGGCTCCGTGGCCCTCAGAAGGGCAGTAGTGGGCCCGGTGGGCTGCAGAAGGTCACTGGGAAGTCAGAGGGGGAGGGGAGCAGGAATCTGGGGGAGCTCTGAGTGGCAGGTTCTGGCTGCTGAGCAATCGGGAATGACCCTTAGACACTCTGCAGGGTCCCTGCAGAGTCTGTGTGTGGTGAGTGGGGGAGGGAGCCCTCAAACCCCCCTGACAGGGTGGTGGGCAGACAGCGAGCCAGCAGCACTTAGCAGCTCCAAGGAACTGGGGGCAGCCTGGGGTCCAATGAGCTGGTCCCCCTGGGCCGTGCTGCAGAGGCGATTGGCTGAGAGTCCCTTCTGCACAGTGTGTTGTTCACATGTATGGTGAGCTCTGAATCCCCATGGGCATCCCTGCTGCCCGGCTCTCCCCAGCAGGTGGGGGAGCGCTACAGCTGCCCCATGCACAGACCTGCACCGAAATCACAGCTGCTGTAAGGTAACCCACTGTGGCTGTTTTGGGGCGAGTCCGTGTGTGGACGCGCCGAGCCTGGCACTAAACCAGATGCAGCCAGTGGAGCAAACATTGGGTATTACTCACTGCAGCTGGATGGACTGGAGACCCTTGGTTCCCAGCCAGGCCTGGCCACTCCCAGCCCTGCCCCAGAAGAACAGACCCGGTTATAGGGAACTGGCTGCGTCAGTCGATGTTGCTTAGTGGCCGACCAGCCCCGACACCCCCTGAGTGTGAAGCAGGGTCACTTTCATTCTTTCAAACATCTCGGGGATGATTTTCAAACACGTTCACTCTGCTGCAGGTGAATTTGATGCGAACACATCGCTTTGGTAAACCCTTTCCTTAAAGTGTCTCCTCCTAATCCCCAGATCCCATCCCGACCAGGGAATCCATCCTTCCCTGGCCTTTTCAAAAATTCCTCCAGAACAGACTGACACCTCCTCCATCAGGAGAGCTGAGTTACTCAGCTGCCGGCCCTTCTGTGAGGCAGAGAGAAGGGACCCAGACAGAAAATGAGATAGGAGAGGAAATCTCCTCCTACCTTTGTTCCCTTGGTAGAGATGCAACTGGAAGCAGTGAGACAATGTGATCAGAGATGAGGACACGTTTTCTCGTGGGCAGAGAGAGAGAGAGAGAGAGAGAGAGAGAGATGGAAACTGAGCGACACGGCCCAAATTCATCATCATATTGATGCAGAGCCTGTTGCCGCTGTCTGATTCCTAGATTGTGACCATCTAGGGGGCAGGGGCTGTCCCTTTCATTACTGATCTGTGCAGCGCCTGGCACAGTGTAGGCCTGATTCCTGATTGGGGCTCCAGGGCATTACAGTGACATACCTAATAAATAATGTACAGCACCTAGCACAGTAGGGCTCTGATCCCTGACTGGGGCTCCAGGGTGCTACTGCAATAGAAATAATTAATCACAATGATAATCCCTTTCATCATCTCTTTGATCTTTCTTTCCAGCCAGCCTCCCAAAACCACAATTTTCACTGTTTCTTTGATCATCTCTCTTCCCCCATCTCAGCAGACACACTGGGTACAGGGGATCTAAGGGGTTGTCTCTGCCACGTCTGTCTGTACATTTACTAACAATTCTTGGCCTCACTCTCATACCCACCTTTCTTTCCAAGCAGATAAAGCACCACAGCCAGAACCACGACAGCAGGGATTGTAATTCCCAATAGCAGGTTTAGATCCAGCCCTAGGAAAAAAAATATCACTGTGAATGGCCTCTCCAAGCAGCCACCGGCAAGTCCCCAGTGGCTGGAGCTGGCTGAGTCCTGTGGTAAGTGACCCCTCATGTCCTCATGAACATACCCAGGGAACTCACCCCGCAGTTATCTGCAGGGTGACTTTATTCACTGTTCTTTTGTGAGTAAAGCTTGTTGAAGTTTTTCCACATTTTGTTTGCTAAACTTTTTTTTTTTAATCCAAACACAGTTTAACCGAAATCAAAATCTTTCTCACAAACAGTTCACGTGCATGGGCCTTCTTAGTCTTTCCACAAAAATAATTTTGAAATGAAAGAAAAGATTTTGTTTTATTTTGAATTGACAGTTTTGTTTCATATTGGTTTTCAAAATCTAGAAATGGAAGGAAAATGTCCATTATCTTTGAAAGTGAACAAAGCAAAGCTATTTGTGTTTCTGACATTTTTGTCACACTTTGGTCCTGAAAACCCCAAACAAATGAAAAAGTCTAGTTGAAACGAGGCCAATTGAATTTTTTTTGTTGTTTCATGAATATTTTTTCATGAAAACATTGAAATTTTCCATAACAAGTTTTGAATGAAATAGTTTTGTTCACAATTGTTTGTGGCAATAGCCCTGGTTTAGCAGAGGGGATCTGTGAGCTCCAGATGAAACTCTTTCCCATCAGATCCGTTTGGGATTCCCCCTTTGAAAGGGCCATTTTCCTGCCCTGTAAAGATGTTTCCAGACTCAGCAATACTGGTGAAAGCCTGGAAGAGCTTCAGGGAGAATGCGCCACATTGGACGAGCCTGTCACCCTCTTGTGTTGTTGTGTTTCCTCTACATCCATCGTCATGGCGATCACACTCAGACTGGGGGTTCCCCAGCCCAGAACCCACTTTTCCCTAAATACAGTTCCTAGAATAAAGAAACACTTCAGACGCATTTACCTTGTGGGGAGGAACCCCCGACACCATCGCTGCTGGAGTCGTCACCTAGGCAATAAATACACAAGAGATCAGCGCAGAGCATGGCCCCACTCCAGACCCATACACTGCCCTAGCACAACTGCACCATGGGCAGTAACTGGCTGGTGGCCGTGCTGCTGAAAGGGGCCTGGGGTTCGAGTGGGTCACACACTGAATCTGAGTCAGCAGTGCGAGGTAGTTGTGAAAAGGGCTAACGCTGTATGTAAGACACGGGAGGTCATTGTCCCGCTCTGCTCGGCACTGGTGAGGCCTCAGCTGGAGCAGTTCTGGGGGTGACACTTTAGGAAAGTTGTGTAGAAATTGGAGACTCCAGAGGAGAGCAACAAAAATGATCAAAGGTTTAGAAAACCTGACCTAGGAGGAAAGGCTAAAAACACTGGGTATGTTTTGTCTTGCGAAAAGAAGCCTGAGGTGGAACCTGATAACAGTCTCCAAATATGCTCATTTCAGTTATAAAGAGGATGGAGATCAATGGTTCTCAGTGCCCACTGAAGATAAGACAAGAAGCAATGGGCTTAATCTGCAGCAAGGGAGGATTAGGTCAGATAGTAGGAAAAGCTTTCTACCTACAGGTTGTGGAATTTCCATCATTGGAGATTTTTAAGAGCAGTTTGGACAAACACCTGTCAGGGATGGTCTAGATAATGCTTAGTCCTGCCTTGAGTGCAGGGCACTGGACCAGATGACCTCTTGAGGTCCCTTCCAGTCCTACGATTCTATGATTCTATAGGGCTAGTGAAGCTCTGGAATAGGCTTCCAAGGGAAGTGTGGAATCCATGTCATTGGAGGCTTTTCCTATCAGGGATGGTGCAGGTTTACTTGGTCCTGCATCAGTGCAGGGGGCTGGACTTCATGACATCTTGCGGTCTCTTCCAGCCCGACATTTCTATGATGTTCCCGTTCCCCAGCTGTCTGGCTTAGGCCGTCTGAGCTGAGATGGGTGAAAATCATGGGAGTTACTTGTGAAAAAATTTGAATAAAGATGTTTTGTTAGAAATTTTTCATTTCAGATTTTGATGAATTGCAGGATTTGGATTTTCAGGGGGTTGTTATTTAATTGTTCTCAGTCTGCCATTCATCCAACTGTTTGGTCTGATGCTGAGTTACTGGGCTGGGCTGAGCTGGAATATGGACACACGCACACACACACTTACCGGTGACTCTTAGGCGCTGGGCAGGGCTGAGCTGGGATCTTTTCACCCAGTTCTTACTGTCCTTGATCTCGTACCCACAGGAGTAATTCCCAGAGCTTCCCCCGGATACCACATGGCTATAGTCGTAGATGGCCTTCTGCTCCAAGCCCCTCTGGGACAAAACCTCTTCCCCGTCTTTGCAGAAGATGACGCCAGTGACCAAGAACTGGGACAACACAGAGCACTGGAGCTGCACGGAATCCCCTGGCCGGGCAGACGTCTGGCTCAGGTAGAGGGTGGGGGCAGGGAGAGCGCCTGGGAAGGGGAATGGGTCAGAGCTGTCAGTGGGACGTTGGTGGCGACCAGCCTGTTGATCGGGCAGGAGATAAATGGCGCATGGTCTGTGCCACGTCTCAAATGTAGGCTCTGATTCCAGTGCAGCTGGGCAGACGGGGGAAGAGCTCTGTCTGGTGAACAGAAGCCTTATTCCCTGGGATCATTTGGGTTATGGAAGAGCCTGGAGACTCAGCTGGGCTGGGTGCCCATTGTCTGGCGCTGCACACTCTCCTAGTATAAGGAGTCCCGATGCAGGCACTCAGCTGCCCCAGCTGGGGCAGTATGGCCAGGAGAGAGGCGACCCCTCAGAGAGGCTGGCCCTGGCCACTGGGGCTGTCTAGGGCATGGCCAAAACCTTGGCCTGTCCCCTCAGCCAGGGCAATGGGATCCAGTTGTGAACTCACAGGGGAATTGTTGCTGCCACTGGGCAGGTCTATATCTGCCCAACACCTTCCCTGCCCCAGCAGTACCCCTTGCTGCTCTCTTGCCCATGCAGCCAGCAAAGAAATGGCTCTGCCACCCCCTGATGGGTGTGGCTCCCTTCCCTGGGTCATACGGGTGCTCAGCCTGGGTTATATAATGGTCCCTTCTGGCTGTACCCTCTCGAGCGCCGCCTGCCCACCCAGGGCGGACTATTAATAGTGCTGCTGACATTTAAGGACGAGGTGCAGGCTGACTCTATATGGGGGGTGAGCTATAGGGGAGAGACCTGTGCCCGGAAGGGGAGCCAGTGCATAGGAAGGTAAATTCCATGAGGTCAGAGCTGTGGTGTTCTCTGCTTCTCAGGGCCAGTGCCCCGGGGGTGAGACGGGCTGTGAATGTGACTCTCTCACCCGTATGTCACAGTGGCAGGGCCGGCGCTTCCATTTAGGCGACCTAGGCGGTCGCCTAGGGCACCAGGATTTGGGGGGGCGGCATTTTGCCACCCTCGGCAGCAATTCTGCAGTGGGGGGTCCTTCCACGCTACAGGTCTTCAGCGGCAATTCTGCGGCAGGTCCTTCACTCACTCAGGGACCCACCGCCGAAGTGCCCTGAAGACCAGGAGCGTGGAAGGACCGCCCCGCCGCAGAATTGCCGCCAATGACCGGGAGCGCTGAAGGACCCCCGCCTAGGGTGCCAAAAACCCTGGTGCTGCTCCTGCACAGTGGCCCCGGGTCAGAGCAGAGCTTAGAGGTAGCAGGACAGGGAGGGGTTGATCAGGAGATCCACTCACCCTGGTCAGATCCCACAAAGCCCCATCTGCCTTCCTGAGCGATTTCCGCTGACACCACAGTGAGCAGCCCAATGGGTGGTGGCTGGACACTTGGACAGGGAGAGGTAAATGCAATGGGCAGATTGGGGACAGACAGACAGACGGACTCACCAGGAGCTGAGCAGATCTCCTGGCTGCTGGGACTCAGCGCTGGGAACAGAAAGGTGCCGTGTGGTTAGTGCTGGAGATAAAACCTTCCTCTTTTCTGAGGTCCCTCTGCAGGGACAAAAACTGCCTTTAATAGAAGAAAAATGTTGATTTCTGTTTTGGTGAAGAAGCAAACCAGGCAGGATGTTAGATCTGGGGCACGGCAGGTTCCTCACACACACAGACCTTGGCTGAGCTGGGGCCGCCTTTCTCTTTAGCTCTCTAGAGGGCCAGATCCTCAGCTGGCATAAACCAGCATTGACTCCAATGGAGCAACACTGATTTACACCAACTGGGGATCTGGCCCAGTAGCTCTCACACTCAGTGTTTACACTGGTTCCCATTTCTCTCCCACTAAATAGGATTTGCCAACAGTCTGGGCCAGGGGCTGCTCTCAGTTCTGTTTCCCACCAATCAGCTATGAATTAGAACTGGATTCCTGCATACTCACCAGGAAGCAAAAGGCACAGAGACAGGATCATCAGGGCAGTGGTGGAAATGGATCAGGATGGAAACAGCCCAGCAGCTTCTGCTTCTGATGGGGTCGGGAGGAGACAGTCCATAGTCACTCCCTGCTCCCACCTGCCCCCTCTGCCCTGTCTGATTTCAGCAGAAGGGAAGCTCCAGTCTCTCTCTCTGCTCTGATCTGCCCCCGTCTGCTCCCCAGGGTTGGATGGTCCAGCCAGCACCTCTCCCTACTCCCAGGCCTCTAGGGTCTGCAGGGCTCAGACAGCAGAGACACTGCAGCTTCTCTGACCTACTCTTTCTCCTTCTTGGGTCTGATATTCATCATCGCTCCCCGTTTTCTGCCCCACGGCCACAGCGTCTCTATTTAGGGCTGCAAATCTGAGAACCGAAGGGGCCTGGTTTGCTTATTTGAGTATAAACATATCAGTGAGGAAACGCCTCCCATCCCATCTCACTGTGTGGAGACTGAGACAGCCCCCTGGCTAAAGGCACAGCTGGGCCGGGCTGAAAGGTCACTGGGTGATTGGTGGTTGGGGGAGCTGGGATGTTGGATGAGCCTGGATCTTTTGCTTCTACCCTCCAGTCCCTGGTGAGAAGGACTCAGCTCCCCCAGGGACAAATTCATCCTCTGGGTTTAAGGGACCATAAATGGGGTCTGGGTCTTGGGCGGGATCCTCTGCACAGGGGTGAATTTCATCCCCAGAGAACACTGAACGTGGGATTGCACTGGCTTCCCCACCTGCTTCCTCTCCACCTACCTCGTCCTACCAGCTCCAGCCACTTCTGCACGTCCTACCCTGACTGCCCCGGCTCCTCATTTTGGGCTGCTGAGGAGTCTGCTGTCCCTGCTGAGAGACCGGCACTAGGTCCCATCCCCCTATCCTGGTTCCCTCTCGAGTCACACCACACTGCGGGGGCGGGGCAGGGGCGGAGGAGGGAGGAGAGAACATAAGGCAGTTGAGAAAGAGCATCCAGAAGGGAGCTGTGAGCAGGTGAGGAGCTGGAATCAGTGTAACTAAGGAAGGGGAGGACCAGGGAAAAAGCCAAAGAAACGTGTGGGATAGAAATGTAAGGGGACTGTTGGCTCCTTACTAAAACTTAGTGTGGGTTTTTGGTTGGGTAGCTCCCAGTACCAAGGGGAAGGGTCAATCGAAAATGAGGACTCTGAGATTGACAGTCCCCAGGAGCAAATGGAGAGCAGCCAATGCTCCAGGTCAGCCTGATTGACAGGGCAGGCAGGCATATGAGGGAGTCAGGAGGCCAGGAGGGGTCTTGTCCTCCATGTGAGCTGGAATTGCCCTGGGTCAGAGTGGGGCAGAGCTAAGGAGAGAGCAGGAGCCCGAGCTGAGCTGGGAGTGGAGCCTCACCAACTGGAGCCAGAGAGAAGCAGCTGAGGGGCAGACCTGTGCTGAGAGGACAACTGCAGCAACCAGAGCCAGAAAGGCCAGAGGAGGTAGAGGAGCAGCAGTGCTGGAGATAGACTTGGGGCTGGGGCAGTCCGTAGCCGGGTGTGGTGAGCAGCTGGGGAGTGTGACGGGGACCCTTGGGCCCAGTGCAGGGAGATGCCACCAGTCAAGAGGCCTTGAAGGCCAGACTTGGGGGGGAATCATATAACCCTGACAGGAGTGCTGACACTGGGGAGAAGAGTCCTGCCACCTAGAGCCTGAGGGAGTGAGGCCACCTCCAGAGCAAATGTCCTATCCATGCCATCCCTGCAGAATAGCCAGGGCCTGGGCAGGAGCTACCCAGGAATCCTGGGCCCAGCCTTGTCGGGTAATGGAAGTGGGAGCAAGGACTCAGATCCTTTCGGTAGCCAATTCCATTGGGGTAGTGAATAATTCAGGAAATTTCCCCACAATAGTGGGACCATTCCCCCACCTACATAAAGAAAGTCTTGTAAACAGACGTTAACACCTCTGCGGGAAGCCAAGTAGCAGAGGGCCTTCAAGGGAAATCTGTCAGCAGCACAAGGCAGAGCAGTTTTGCAGATCAACTTTTCACAGTAATTGATGCAGAAACAGATTGTCGTGGGGTGGTGGCTGGGCACATTTCACCACTGGGATGGAATCAGCTCTGCAGAGCAGCTGCACAGGGATGTGTGTGGGGAGCTCAGGTGCTCAGGAGATGGTCAGTGCTGCTCAAGTGAGGGTCAGAGGAGCAGAGTTTGATGCTACCTGTCATAAGCAGTGCCCAGAAAACGCCAGTGTGAAAAGGGTAAATATTTGTGGCAAGTTTTTTAAAATGATTGTTTCAATACCTTTTGTGAAAAATGTTTTTTTCCATCTCTTGGTGGCAAAATGGTAAAAATGGAGGGAGGGGAAACCAAACCTGAAAAAGTTTTAAAAGTTCCCTGAAGAAGTGTGTTATTTAAATGTAATTTTTTATTTTTTTCTTTGAATTTTCCAGTTTTGTTTTTACAACCCTCCCAAAAAGTTTTAACTTTGTCTTTGAAAAAAATAGAAACTTTGGAAAAAATGAAAATATTTGATAAAATCTGCCATTTTCAAAAATCTGTCATTTTCAGATCACAGTATTGTGGTGGCTCTGCTCAGAGTGATCCCTGGGGCTGTGGGTCAGGCTGAGCTGCTGGCACTGTTGGGTGGTAGCTGGGCCCTGCTTGTAGCTCAGACAATGCTGCCCAGAAAGGGTCTGATCCAAAGCCCCTTGGTGTCAATGGAAAGACAGCACTGATTTTACTGGTCTGGGGATCAGGTCCCTGTGTAAGAGGGTCAGTTCTATTGTGACAGAGTGTGATGAAGTAGGAATGTTCATTATGTTTTCTCTGAATATTACGTGGCTGCCTCAGTTTCCTCTATGCAGTTCTTAAGTATCTAGGTGCTAGGAGAAGGGGGTGTGATTGTTGCAGAGCCCTAGAGGGCAGATGTGATACTGTCTGGACAGAGAATGGCCGACACGCTGTCTCCTGGCAACTAATGGCCTGGGCCCCTCCTCTACAAAGGTACCAGCTGAAGGTGTTGGAGACAAAGAGATCAGGTGACCTCCTATCTCGGGGGGAAAGGGAGAAAGGGAGAGGAGGGGCTGGAGAGTTTCAGTTTGGAGCTGGCTGGGGACGTTGTGGGAGACGCAGAGATAGTCTGGCCTCCATGCCCCCCAAGATGGACCTAACTGAGAGGGTCCTGTTGTCTGTACCTGCAAGATGTGTCTTGGACTGTGCTCTTGTCGCCTAAATAAACCTTCTGTTTTACTGGCTGGCTGAAAGTCATGGTGAATCGCAGGAAGCCGGGGGTGCAGGGCCTTGTCTCCCCAAAATGCTGTGACACAGAGAAATGGTTCTTCTTGAGCTTTCACTTGGAGTGACCCCAGCCCAGAGCATTTGCAGGAAGAAGAATAGGGGAAGTCTCCACCATGGGAGGGTGAAGGGGAAGTTGATGACGGGATCATGAACAGTGCAAAATGGGATGTGAAGAAGGGGAACACACCCCTCCCACCCAGACAGAGCTGCAAATGCAGTTAATAAATAAAGCAAGAGCATCCTCAGAGTGAGTTCCTGCTGCACAGACCCTGCAGCTGCCTCACTGCACAGACCCTGGAAGGAGAAGAGATACGGGTTCTCCTCTCTATGCTTGTGTTTTAACAGACACTTGAAAGGAATCAGCTGCACAGATCCTGCAATAGAGAGAGAGTTTGATAGAGAGATTGATGGATAGAGAGACAGAGGATGTATATGGGGATAGATACAATATTATTGTTAAATACCGTGCTTGGTTTATCTCATCGTTAAGCACAGAGACCAAGACTTTCAAAAACAATTTGGGGGCCCCATTTAAGATACCTTAAAGGGGCTGATTTCCAGCAGGTGGGGGCTCAGTACAGTCTGTCACCCCATAAGCTATCGCACTTTGGACTCCTGAAATCTGGCCATTTTGGAAGGTTTGGCCAGAAGTGCTTGTGCCAATTATGCATGTGCTGAATCTGTATATGAGACCAGCTGTAGGGGTATGAGGGGCTGTGTCTCCAAGGCCCATTCTATCCTAGGCCCTCAGGCAGACTGCAGTCAAGGGTGATCAGTGCCAGTTGTGACGGGGATTTTGTGATAAAGCTCCTCTGGCACAAGCACACTTTGTGGATGCTGAGCGGCCAGTCAAGTTCTCAGCTACCCCAGCATTCCCGGCAGGGTGAACATTGATCATTTTCTGCTGAGGCAAGAGCGGCAGCTGTGTGAAAGCTGTGGGCACCCTGACATGTTCCCAAAGCACTTGGCTTGACCCAGTATCTGCCAATGAAATGCAACCCCTTCCACTATAGCAGGGGTTCTCAAATTGGGGGTTGGGAGCCCTCAGGGAGTCACGAGGTTATTACATGGAGAGTTGCCAGCTGTCGGCCTCCACCCAAAACCCAGCTTTGCATCCAGCATTTATAATGGTGTTAAATACATTACAAGGTGTTTTTAATTTATAAGGGGGGGGCACACTCATAGGCTTGTGAAAGGGTCACCAGTACAAAAGTTTGAGAACCACTGCGCTATAGTATTTCATGGGAAGTTATCTGGTATCAGCTAACCAGTCCCTGTGCACATCTGGGTTCTGGTCTAAGAGAGCCTTTTTCTGATTTATCTTATCTTGTTTTGAAAGCAATATTAACAATAAGCCAAACATTTTTAGGTACCAGAGATGGTGATCCAGAGTCTGACCAAGAAAGGGAAGAAGATGCTCAATCTGGGATGGTTGAACCACTGTCGGAGAAAAACTCAGTTCTCGCTTTTTCTTTGGGTGCAGCAAAATCAAATACTTTATTATTTCTCCAGTAATTAGAGTGGAGGGAGAGAGTGTCCTAGGACACAGGGTCGCCCCAGTCCCGGACAGGTCTCTCAACTGGTAAACAATTACAGCAAGCATTTATACCTTTGTTACAAACAATAACTAGCAATAATACAGACAATAATGAGCAACAACTGCATTTTGTTTATACATAAGCTATCCTGCTATCTTATTTTTCTCACTCCTAGAAGACACCAGTCTGCATATTTGGTTACAAGTTGCAAGGTCGTAATAACTTTTTACACAGTTCTTTGCCTCTCGCCTCACACCATCCTCGCTTCTGCAAGTCTCAGGTCATTAGGGTTACAGTGTGGCCTGACTCTTGCTAACTGACTGACATGCATTAAGATCCCCTTCAAATCCTTGTTAATTCTTTCCCTGCTTCCACACCACCTAACAGTGAATGGGAAGAGGGATGAGGTGGAGCTGTTAATCTTGGCAGATATTTCAGGAAGCTCAGTGGAACATGCAGATCCAGTGTGTGCTGAAGGCCCGACACTGACAGACTGACTGGGAAGTTAGGCCAGGCCACAGATTCATAGATTCTAGGACTGGAAGGGCCCTCGAGAGGTCATCGAGTCCAGTCCCCTGGCCTCATGGCAAGACCAAATATGTCTAGACCATCCCTGATAGACATTTATCTAACCTACTCTTAAATATCTCCAGAAATGGAGATTCCACAACCTCCCTAGGCAATTTATTCCAGTGTTTAACCACCCTGACAGTTAGGAACTTTTTCCTAATGTCCAACCTAAACCTCCCTTGCTGCAGTTTAAGCCCATTGCTTCTTGTTCTATCCTTAGAGGCTAAGATGAACAAGTGTTCTCCCTCCTCCTGCTGACTCCCTTTTAGATACCTGAAAACTGCTATCATGTCCCCTCTCAGTCTTCTCTTTTCCAAACCAAACAAACCCAGTTCTTTCAGCCTTCCTTCATAGGTCATGTTCTCTAGACCTTTAATCATTCTTGTTGCTCTTCTCTGGACCCTCTCCAGTTTCTCCGCATACACAATACCCCAGTTGAGGCCTAACCAGAGCAGAGTAGAGTGGAAGAATGACTTCTCGTGTCTTGCTCACAACACACCTGTTAATGCATCCCAGAATCACGTTTGCTTTTTTTGCAACAGCATCACACTGTTGACTCATATTTAGCTTGTGGTCCACTATAACCCCTAGATCCCTTTCTGCTGTACTCCTTCCTAGACAGTCTCTTCCTATTCTGTATGTGTGAAACTGATAGTTCGTTCCTAAGTGGAGCACTTTGCATTTGTCTTTGTTAAACTTCATCCTGTTTACCTCAGACCATTTCTCCAATTTGTCCAGATCATTTTGAATTATGACCCTATCCTCAAAAGCAGTTGCAATCCCTCTCAGTTTGGTATCATCTGCAAACTTAATAAGCGTACTTTCTATGCCAATATCTAAGTCGTTGATGAAGATATTGAACAGAGCCGGTCCCAAAACAGAGACCTGCAGAACCCCACTCGTTATACCTTTCCTGCAGGATTGGGAACCATTAATAACTACTCTGTGAGGGTACATCATCTAGACGCGATATATCGAACTCCGAACGTGCTCCCGTCGACTCCGGAACTCCACCGGAGCGAGTGGCGGTAGCGGAGTTGACGGGGGAGCCGCGGACGTCGATCCCGTGCCGTGAGGACAGGTAAGTAATTCGAGCTAAGGTACTTCGACTTCAGCTACGCTATTCACGTAGCTGAAGTTGTGTACCTTAGATCGACCCTCCCCCAGTGTAGACCAGGCCTAAGTATGGTTATCCAGCCACCCACCTTGTAGTAGTCCCATCTAAATTGTATTTGCCTAGTTTATCGATAAGAATATCATGCGAGACCGTATCAAATGCCTTACTAAAGTCTAGGTATAGCTCATTCACCGCTTCTCCCTTATCCACAAGACTCGTTATCCTATCAAAGAAAGCTATCAGATTGGTTTGACATGATTTGTTCTTTCCAAATCCATGCTGGCTATTCCCTATCACCTTACCACCTTCCAAGTGTTTGCAGATAATTTCCTTAATTACTTGCTCCATTATCTTCCCTGGCACAGAAGTTAAACTAACTGGTCTGTAGTTTCCTGGGTTGTTTTTATTTCCCTTTTTATAGATGGGCATTATATTTGCCCTTTTCCAGTCTTCTGGAATCTCTCCCATCTCCCATGATTTTCCAAAGATAATAGCTAGAGCAGGGGTTGGCAACCTTTCAGAAGTGGTGTGCCGAGTCTTCATTAATTCACTCTAATTTAAGGTTTTGCATGCCGATAATACATTTTAACGTTTTTTTAGAAGGTCTCTTTCTGTAAGTCTATATTATATAACTAAACTATTGTATATAAAGTAAACAAAGTTTTCCAAATGTTTAAGAAGCGTCATTTAAAATTAAATTAAAATGCTGATCTTACGTCGCCAGCCTGCTCAGCTCGCTGCCAGCCTGGGGTTCTTTTCGCCTAGGCCAGCAGCGGGCTGAGCAGAGCCTGCAGCCTGGACCGCAGACCTGGGGGGGGGATGGGTTTCAGGGTTCAGGGCAGAGGGCTGAGGGAGGGGGTTCAGGGCAGAAGGCTGGGGTGGGGGGCATTCAGGGATCAGGACAGAGGGCTGGGGTGTGTGGGGAGCGTAGTGCAGAAAGCTGCATGTGTGGGGGGGTCAAGAGTCAGGGCAGAGGGATGGGACTGTGGGGGTGCAGGGCAGAAGGCTGGGTGTGTGTTCGGGTGGGAGGGTTCAGGGCAGAGGGCTGGAGGGTGTGGGGGTGCAGGGCAGAAGGCTGTGTGCGGGGGCGGTTCAAGGGTCATGGCAGAGGACTGGGGGTATGAGGGGTGCAGGGCAGAAGGCTGAGTGTGTGGGCGGGGTCAGGGCAGAGGGATGGGGCTGTTGGGGGTCAGGGCAGAGGGATGGGGGTATGGGGGCTGCAGGGCAGAAAGCTGAGTGTGTGGGGGGTCAGGGCAGAGGGCTGGGGGTTTGGGAGGTGCAGGGCAGAGGAATGGGGCTGTGGGGGGTGCAGGTCAGAAAGCTGAGTGTATGGGGGGGTGCAGGGCAGAGGGCTCGGGTGCTCGGGTCGTAGGGGTGCTCCCAGCCCCCTGCCCTGAGCGGCTCATGGCAGGGGGCTGGAAGGGATGTGCCCTGTTCCACCCCCTTCCCCCAGGCTCCGTCCCTACCTCTCTCTGCGTCCTCTACCAGGCTGCGTACACGCTGCCGCTCTTCCCACACACCCTCGCTAGGGCCATCAACTGGTTGACGCAGGGACGGAGAGGGGGCAGGGTAGGAAAGCACCACACTGGGGGAAGAAGTGGGGGAGGGGGAAGCTTGGCTGCCGCAGAACCAAGTTTCTGCCCCCTGCCCCCACAGGGGAGAGCGGTGGGTGGGGAGGCTGAGTGGGCCTGGGGGCCGGAACTGCGGCAGAAAGCTGCGTGCCGCACAAAATTGGCTCGTGTGGTATGTTTGGCACACATGCCGCAGGGTGCCCACTCCTGAGCTAGGGGCTCAGATATCTCCTCTATTAGCTCCTTGAGTATTCTAGGATGCGTTTCATCAGGCCTTGGTGACTTGCAGGCATCTAACTTTTCTAAGTGATTTTTAACTTGTTCTTTTTTTATTTTGTCTTCTAAACCTACCCCCTTCCCATTAGCACTCACTGTGTTAGGCATTCCTACAGACTTCTTGGTGAAGACCGAAACAAAGAAGTCATTAAGCATCTCTGCCATTTCCAAGTTTCCTGTTACTGTTTCTCCCTCCTCACTGAGCAGTGGGCCTACCCTGTCCTTGGTCTTCCTCTTGCTTCTAATGTATTGATAAAAAGTCTTGTTTCCCTTTATTCCCATAGCTAGTTTGAGCTCATTTTGTGCCTTTTCCTTTCTAATCTTGCCCCTGCATTCCTGTGTTGTTTGCCTATATTCATCCTTTGTAATCTGTCCTAGTTTCCATTTTTTATATGACTCCTTTTTATTTTTTAGATCATGCAAGATCTCGTGGTTAAGCCAAGGTGGTCTTTTGCCACATTTTCTATCTTTCCTACCCAGTGGAATAGCTTGCTTATGAGCCCTTAATAGTGTCCCTTTGAACAACTGCCAACTCTCCTCAGTTGTTTTTCCACTCAGTTTTGATTTCCAGAGGACCTTACCTATCAGCTCTCTGAGCTTACCAAAATCCACCTTCCTGAAATCCATTGTCTCTATTTTGCTGTACTCCCTTCTACCCTTCCTTAGAATTGCAAACTCTATGATTTCACGATCACTTTCACCTAAACTGCCTTCTACTTTCAAATTCTCAATGAGTTCCTCCCTATTTGTTAAAATCAAGTCTGGAACAGCTTCCCCCCTAGTAGCTTTTTCAACCTTCTGAAATAAAAAGTTGTCTGCAATGCAGTCCAAGAACTTATTGGATAGTCTGTGCCCCATGGTGTTATTTTCCCATCATATATCTGGATAGTTGAAGTCCCCCATCACCACCAAATCTTGGGTTTTGGATGATTATGCCCAGGATAGACTGTAACAAAGGATATTAGGAAGTTTAACTCTGCAGAGTACAAGCCATGGCACATTTTCAGGGCAGGGCCCATGCTATATGATACCTAACTGTACAGGATCAGCACACCAATGGCACTGAGAAAAGACAACATTCAGTGACGACTGCACCAGGCCCAGCTGAGAATTTTGCATCAAGATTTTTTTTTTATAGAAAACTAGATTTTGACTAAATTATTTGTTTTATTTTGCTTTTTTATTTGTGGAATTCTCTCCTCTCTTTGAACATTTTTTATTTTTGTTGGAAAACCAAAAGCTCAATATATTTTGGAAGTAGCAAAAACCTATTCCCTGCCCTTCACAGAATAGTAACACACTGGGTATTGGCTAACCAAGTAAGATCATTCCTGACCTGAGAGGATGGTACAGAGACACACAAATTTTAAAGTAATTCCATAATTACAGGCTTAAGCAGTGGTACAGGAACACACCTACCATCCTTAAAGATAAAGAGGGATGAAAAGATAAAGGATAAGGATGTTTGAACTTGTAGGAACAAGGATAAGGGTGATGATAACGGTAGTAACTGACAGGATCTAAAGTGGAATACATGACTTCTTTATATCAGTGTATAAAAGGAGAAGTCGTAGGAGAGGCATCTTTGTACTAGTCTAGACACAGCTCTCTGGTGTGCTGATTGAACTGGTACCTTGTCGCAGACATACATGTGTTAGTGGATCTGTAGTTCTTATACAGCCACTAAGACTGTGCTTTGTCGACAGCAAACCTAGCCGAGCACCTTCGCCACTGAACCGAGCCTGTGCTCGTTCTTCCAACATCAAAGATGAATCAACAGACTGCACCATCGGCTAATGCTGCTGATGTTGGAGCTGTGAGAACAACATTAGTAACATTACCATTGCTGCAGCACCAGCAGCACTAAGCAACATGAACAACAATTGTTAATTGTACAAACATAGACATGTCAGGCTGGAAAGGACCTTAAGATGTCATCAAATCGATCCCTCTTCATTGAGGCAGGATCAAGTAAACCTAGACCATCCCTGACAGGGGGTTTCTCCAACCTGTTCTTAATAACCTCCAACAATGGGGATTCCACAACCTGCCTTGAAAGCCTGTTCCTGAGCTTAACTTCCCTGATCATTAGAAAGTTTTTCCTACTATCAAATCTAAACCGCCATTGCAGCAGATTTAGCCATTTACTTCCTGTACTACCTGCAGTGGGCACTGAGAGCAATTGATTACTGTCCTCTTTATGACAGCATTACACTGGTATCATGTCTCCCCCCAGTCTTCTTTTCTCAAGACTAAACATGCCCAGTATTTTCAGCCTTTCCTCCTAGGTCAGGTTTTCTAAACCTTTCATCATTTTTGTTTCTCTCCTCTGGATTCTCTCTAATTTGCCCACATCTTTGATAGGATACCCAGAATTGCATATAGTCCTCTAGCTCACACCTCACCAATTCCCAGAAGAATGGGACAATGACCTCCCATATGTCACATATGACACTCATGTTAATACTTCCCAGAATGACATTAGCCTTTTTTGTGACCGCGTCTAATTGTTGACTCACATTCAGTTTTTGATCCTCTGTGATGCTCTTGGCACCCTTTGAACCGAGACATGAAGAGCACAAGAGATTGGCAATCCAGCACCTTACCGGTCATTTTATCAGCCAAACAGCCCCTTCCCCACCAGCTGTTCCTTGGTTAGCCAAGACCATGCACCCAAGCCAGGGTAGAGCAGACATAGCAGGGGAGGCCTGCAAGCAGACCAGTGGTGTAGAGACTTCATGCTTGATTCTCATTATTGTAAGCAAAGTTTGAGTCCTACCTGGTGTAGGAAGTGTTGCGGCACCCAATTTGTGGGGAGCTTTTAGTGTTCTTTTGGTGACCATACGGCTTAGCTGGGTGAAGAGATGCAGAAGAGCAACCCAGCAGTTGCCTCCACAAAATGAAGAAGTGACAGCCCACAACCAACGGGGACAGTAGGGCACAACAGATTAGTAGCCTAGGGCCTTAACCACTCAGCCATCCTGCATGATGTAGCTATGGGCTTGGTATGCCTGCAGGCTAGATTATGTTTCCTTCTCTACATTCACTTGTGTGTGTGATCCCATTGAATGAAATAACAGCTCATGTGAAAGAGGTCCCACTGGGTAAAATGGTGGCTGAGGAGTTAAGGCTGATCCTTTGTATTTGTCATTGGTGGGTTTGAATCCCACCTATGCTGATAGGCAGCCTTTCCTTTGGCTGTGGTGGACACTGGCTCTCGCTTCTTGAGGTCCTCGCTACCCCAGCATGTCTTACCATAAAAATAAAAATGGTTGTAGCCATGTTTATCCCAAGATAACAGAGCTGTGTAACTCAAAAGCATCTTTCTCACCAGGAGAAGTTGGTCCGATAGAAGGTTTGAGCTCACCCGTCTTGTATGGCTAATAAAAACCAAACGCATCCAACAAAATGGGGCCCCCAGCAGGCCCTGGGCCAGCTGGACTCCAGGCCGACTCTCCAGCACTGGCACCTCAGCAGACAGAGCCCGTGTCTTCCCCACGCTCGCTCGGGCGTCTGGCCGTGGCTGAGCAATGCCGGCGTAACCCCCGTGTTTGCATTTCAGGGTGCGGTGATGTCACTAGGGGAGCAAACAGTCCTGGCACCACCTGGAACACGCTGAATCATTAAGGTAGGTCCCTCCCCGATGTTACCCGCTTTCCTTCACTCTCATGGGTGCTCACACTCCTGCCCCCTGGAGCACGTCCCCCCTGCCATGGCCTGTTCCTGTAAATGGAAGATGCCTCCCTGGTTGTTATTATTTTTGTATTACAGTGGCACCTAGAGGCCCCAGCTGAGATCTGGGCCCCCCATTGTGCCAGATGCTTCACAGACCATGATTGAGATGAGCGTCCCATTGTGCCAGGTGCTGCACGTACAAACATTGGGAGACCGTCCCTGCCCCAAAGAGCTCTGTCTGGCAAGAGCTTTGTCAGTGTGCTGGGCTCAGACCTTTTCAAGTTTTGTCTCCATGGGACATTATGTTGTGTTAGAACATGTGTTAATCCAGCACAGGACACTGAACACACAGGCCTGGTCAATGCTGGAGGTATGTGTGGTGTTAGATAACGTATTAACTGTCAGACCTAGTAGTTCATGAAGCCCTCAGCTCACACTCGGCCAACAATGGCAGCCTTGATTATCGACCTGTCCCCTCGAGTACCTCCGCACTTTCTCCCACGCTGCCGTCATGCAAGGGAACAGCTCTCTGCCAATGTTCCCAAAGCCACCACCTTGCCCTCCTTGAAATCCCTCCTTGGAGCTACCTCTGCCATGGGGCCTATTGAGCGCTGCCACCTGGCGCTGGCTAGGCTAGCGGCCAGCTGGGACTCTGTTTCCCTGCTACACTCCCTCTTCTGTCTTGTTATCTCATCCTCCCAGCCCCTCACCACCGAGGGGTTTGTCTGTTTCACCCACTGGCTGTGTCCTGACATTTAGAATCAGATGGTGAGTACTCCGGGGCAGGGACTGTCATTGTTACATGTCTATACAGCACTGGGCACAGCGGGGCCCTGACCCAGCTGGGGTTCCTTCTCAATACCGTAATGCAAATCATAGACAACAGTGTAATGATACCTCCCATAAGGCTTTATGGAAATATGCTTAGAATGTGTTTTATGCTACATATGCCTTGTAACATATCTCCGTAAAGGTTATGATTTACTGAATGCATTAATCCTATTTATATGCATGTATCTTTTTTGTATTCGAAGTTATGAATGTTATGAATGTTGGCTGTGTACTGGCTTGATTTCTAAATAACCTTAGTAGAGCATTTGGTAAGTTCCTGGAGAAAGGAATGTTGAAATTAAAGATCTAATCAAGAAACACTTAAAGGATAATGGATCTTAGAATCCTCCAATCCACATAGGAAGTCTACTTGAGGATGTTCAAGGTACCATGTAAACAATGGATGTTACCTGTAAAAACTGAGTCATGCATGGACATGTGACTTGCCCAGGTGACTCCTAAACTCTATCTTGGAGCTGGACTTTGCATAGGAGTGAGGAGGGGGTCTCCACCCACAAGAGAAAGTCTATTTAAACCCCTGGGAGACCCCTCCATTTTGTCTTCAGCTGGCTAAAGAGAGAGCCTCTCCACTTCCCAGGATACTTGAAAGAAACTGGAACAAAGGACAGTGTGCAAGGGGTGTGAGTGATTGCTGGACCCAGGCTAAAAGGATATTAGCCAGTAAAAGGGAGCAGTCTGGAACTGGTGAGGATCTTATCTGTATTCAGTTTGATTAGACATAGATTTGCGCATTTTATTTTATTTTGCTTGGTGACTTACTTTGTTCTGTCTGTTATTGCTTGGAACCACTTAAATCCGACTTTCTGTATTTAATAAAATCACTTTTTACTTATTAACTCAGAGTATGTATTAATACCTGGGGGAGCAAACAGCTGTGCATCTCTCTCTATCAGTGTTACAGAGAGTGAACAATTTATGAGTTTACCCTGCATAAGCTTTATACAGGGTATAACAGATTTATTTGGGTTTAGACCCCATTGGGAGTTGGGTATCTGAGTATTAAAAACAAGCACACTTCTGTGAGCTGTATTCAGGTAAACCTGCGGCTTTAGGGCAAGTTATTCAGACCCTGGGTCTTTGTTGGAGCAGACAGGAATGTCTGGCTCAGCAAGACAGAGTGCTGGGGCCCTGAGCTGGCAGGGAAGGCAGGGGTAAAAGTAGTCTTGGCACATTGGGTGGCAGCTCCCAGAGGGGGTTCTGTGATCCAACCCATCACAAACAGCAATAACTAGCCTGGTGTGATGAGCACTGTGCTGAACACAGTTTTTCTCTTGGTGTGGAAAAGGACGTCTGTGGTCAGCATTGTGTCAACTGGCCACGGTGACCCCTGGGAGTCACTCTAGTGTTATTATTGTGGTGGTACCTGGGGCCTAGTCCTGGAGCAAGGGACCCAGAGTGCTGGGTGCTGCACAGACACAGAACAGAGACAGTCTCTGCCCCAAAGAGCTCACAGCCTAGGGGAAAGACTCTAGGGTTATCCACAACCAACTGACACCATGTTACACACAATACGTCATGTCTACACTGAGGATGAAGTCTTGTCCCTGTAGAGGCCAATGGAACACGCCCATTGATTTCAGTATGGTCAGGGGTTTCACCCTGGGTGGTTAGTGCTGTTAACACACGCTCTAGCACCAGGCAATTGTCCTGTGCAGAGAGGTCACAAGGGCCCTGGCTGGGCTACACTCATCTGGGGAGAGCTGGATTTGCTGATCAGAAGCCAGGAAGCTCTGGGGGTTGCTGTGTGTTAGTTTCTATTCTGAGTCTGGAGCTCACAGACTGTTCATCTGCAGGAAGATTATGCTGGCTGGTGGGTAACATCTTCATAGCCACTCAAGTGATTTAGGAGCTTTGGGCTGGAGTCACAGCATTGCAGGGGCTGACTCCCAGGTGCCCTGTCACCTAGTGGACTTCACAGCCCCAAGTTGGCAAGCAAGTTCCCCGTACAATGTCTAGGCAGAGCTGGGCACCTACCAAAGGGCCCCTCAGAAGCCAGCACGCTGAAGAACATCCAGGTCACTGACAAAGGGAAATATGCCTGCCAGGTCGATGTCTCAGACTGGCATGGAGAAGCCTACATTGAACTGGACATTACAGGTCAGTGAAACAGCTTCTTGGTTTACACCAAGGTAATCATGAATCTTCTACTGTCTGGAAATTGGAGACTGAGAGACGCCAAATCCATCCCAGGGCCAACTCCAGTGAAGTCAGTAGGATTGTAACAGGGGTGATTTTGGAGCTGGGTGTCCCAGTGATTAAAGCAGCAGGGTTTTTTACTGAGTCAAATCCCCATAGGAAATGACTCAGTAAATGAGCCCAGACCTGCCACAGAACAAGAATAAATGTGTCACTCATTCCTGAGGGCCTGTTCTACAGCTGGGGCCTGGATCAAGTGAAATCTGGCAGGCGATTCCACCTCTCTCTTAAATGATTCCGTCTCTGAAAGAAACTCCCCACAGAGCCACCTTCTGGGGTGATGGTGTTTGTCCCGGCCCTCTATTTGAGTGGGCCCCCAAACTAAGTGGCATGCACACTTGTGCACAGGGTCGCAATGCCGCTCCCATTTGGCCCAGCCTCCCCTCCCTCATGATAGGGCGGGCGACTAGGCCAGTTGTGTTGTGACCTCGCACATGGGGTTGCTGCGCTGTTCACTCAGGTTTGGCCCAGCTGCCCCTCCATCATGAGGGATGACTGCACCAAACCAGACTGGCACTACTAGCCCGCACACCACTTCACACAGCCTGGAGTCAGGATCCAGCCTCAGCCCCACGGGACAGGAACCAGCAGTAATGGGGGGTGGAATCACTCTCCAAACCCCACCACCACTGCGGCCTCCCCTCAGGGTGTTTTTGCACCCTGGGTAATTTGTTTGGAATGGGGAGTGGTTCAAATTCATGTTTAGTTCCAGGCCCCAAAAAATCTCTGTGCAGCCCTGTCCCCTCCTTATGCCATCTACTACCTCCTGCTGTTCCTTGAGCCCTTGGGAATCAAGAACCTCCCTCTCACTCCCCTGCTGCCCTCTGGCTCCATGTATGGGTCGCCAGGTTGTGAGGATACTCTGCCACATTTCCTTCTGCCTCCCCATAAGCCCCTGCCAGCATCAGAAAGTTAATCAGTTCTCCACTGTGAGTCTGGGGATGCTCATCAGTGTCCCCGTTTAGGAATTGTGTATGTCGCTGCCTATTATGAGCCTTGTGGGGCTCTTTGAGAACATATCAAATTCACCCCCCTGTGAGCCTTGGTAGGAGCAATTCAGAGTCCCCCCATCTCACCCTCTTTAGCCTCCAGAGTGTTAAGAGACGCCTAAGAGTATGGAGAGAAAAGAGCACTGCATGCATTGAATGAATCCTGTGGGAAACACAGTATATAGTTGTTTAATTAATTATGCGTATGCACCAGGGGGCAGAGTTAGGGGTACACGGGCAACCTTAATTATTGTATTTCCTAACTTTTGCATGCTTGACTTTGTACCCTGAGCATTCTTTAAACATAGGTTGTTTTTTTCCCCACGTTTATGTATTTCTAGCTTAATATAGAATTTTCTACAGTGCAGAGTCGGAAGTGTACCCCTAGGGGCATTTTATAGGCAACTATCTGACACACAGAATATGTGTATTGCTCTCTCCTGACAGCTCCCTATAGAATCCTTCCTAGCAAGCCTGTTATTGGAGTCATTGGAGCAGGTTATCCTTCCATGCCAGCTCTCAGTCACTAAGTTACCTGGAAGCTTCAAAGTGTAGTGGAAGCTGTTTAGACCATCAGTATTAATCCATGAGATCTCCTATAATGGAGGGATCCAGACAGAAACTCAAGGCGATAGACATCAGGGTCGAACGGAGCTGTCCATCACTGAAATGACTCAGGGAAACTTGTCACTGAAACTGAAGCATGTCTAGGTCTCTGACAAAGCAGAATATGTCTGCAGCCTGGATTCTGGGAGCTGGTATGATGAGACGGTAATTGAACTGGATGTGATCGGGTAGTGAACCTGCTTCTTGGTTTATGACAAATAAATGCTAAATTTTCTAATGCCTGCTAGATATGTCAATGTCTGGAAAAAGCCCTGAAACTTCTAGGAAGAAAGGATTCTTTTTCCATTTTTTTTCTGAGACCCAGTATGGGAAAACTGGAAATCTCTGGCGGAAATGAAAAGAAACTGTTATAGGAAATATTTTCTCTCCAAATGAACAGTGAAAGAGAAAGGAAAAAAGGAAAAACTTGAGCTACGCTACCATTTCCAAGTATATATTAGTAACTAAGTTATATTTTACTGGTTCATGTAGTTTTGTCTACAGTTATGACAGTTTCTGTATGTATGATGATAATGCACTATTGGTATTACTCTGAAGTTTGGATACATAGACAAATTTACTGCTGGGTATTAAAAATTGTGCTCTCATTACATAAGAACAATATTCATTTTCTAAGCTTTTTCTCTAGAAACTTTTTCTGACGTACCTACATGGTAATGTCAGGTCAGGTCTATTTACATACCATATTTTAGACCAATGGAACAAACCTTCTGTTTGTTTACAAGAATATTGATTCTTTTTATTTGCAATATTTTATATTTTTTCTATTTGCCAAAAGGCAAAAAAAAAAAAAAAGACACAATAGAACCTTAGTATGGAATGGCAGCTCCATCCCTAATACTAGGTATATTTCACATTCTGATTTGTATCAAAGCTAAAGAATTTTTACTTATTTATTTCATACATATGTCACAAAATCATAGAAACATAGAATATCAGGGTTGGAAGGGACCTCAGGAGGTCATCTAGTCCAACCCCCTGCTCAAAGCAGGACCAGTTCCCAACTAAATCATCCCAGCCAGGGCTATGTCAAGACAGGCCTTGAAAACCTCTAAGGAAGGAGATTCCACCACCTCCCTAGGTAACCCATTCCAGTGCTTCACCACCATGCTAGTGAAATAGGGTTTCCTAATATCCAACCTAGTCATCCCCCACTGCAACTTGAGACCATTGCTTCTTGTTCTGTCATCTGCCACTACTGAAAATAGCTGAGCTCCATCCTCTTTGGAACCCCCTTTCAGGTAGCTGAAAGCAGCTATCAAATCCCCCCTCACTCTTCTCTTCTTCAGACTAAATAACCCCAGTCAGGGCCAGCTCTACTGTTTTTGCCACCCCAAGCAGCTTGCCAAATTGCCTCCACGGACAGTCGGGGCAGTCTGTGTGCCGTTAGGGCAACATGCATGTTTCCGCGACAGTGGCAATTCGGCGGTAGCTTCTGTCTTCAGCCGGAAGACAGAAGGCGCCAAATTGCCGCCACGGGCAGCTGAACATAGAAGCTGCCATTGAATTGCCATCGCCGCAGAAACGCGTGTGCCGCCCTAACTGCACATGGACTGTCCCCACCGTCTGCGGCAGCAATTCGGCACGCTGCTTGGAGCCGCAAAAACACAGAGACTGCTACCCCTTGCAGATTGCCACCCCAAGCACCTGCTTGGAATGCCCTGACCCCAGTTCCCTCAGCCTCTCCTCAGAAATCATGTGCCCCAGTACCCTAATCATTTTCATTGCCTTCCACTGGAGTCTCTCCAGTTTGTCCACATCCCTTCTGTAGTGGGGGGACCAAAACTGTACGAAGTACTTCAGGTGTGGCCTCACCAATGCCTAATGGAGGGGAATAATCACTTCCCTCGATCTGGTGGCAATGCCCCTATTAATACAGCCCAATATGTAATTAGCCTTCTTGACAACAAGGGCACACTGCTCACTCATATCCAACTTCTCATCCACTGTAATCCCCAGGTCCTTTTCTGCAGAACTGCTTCTCAGCCAGTCAGTCCCCAGCCTGTAGCAGCACATGGGATTCTTCCGTCCTAAGTGCAGGACTCTGCATTTGTCCTTGTTGAACCTCATCAAATTTCTTTTGGTCCAAACCTCCTATTTGTCTCTTGGTGTTTCTCTTTACCGTGTTTAACACACTAAGAGATGGAGGCAGTGGTGACAGGTCCAGAGGCCAAGTTACATGTCTGAAGTTGGGTCTAAGTGGTTCTGAGTGGGTCAAAGGACATCTAGCTGGTGTCACTGCCATGGCTAGAGTGGGGACGAGTGGTCAAAAATTTCCCATCAAAACTTTTGTTTCTGACAAACAATATCTGTGTAATAACAAGATTTTGTCAGAAAACAAAACAGTTTCATTTTTCAGGTGAAAATTGGAGGAGATTGGGGTTTTTTCTTTTTTTTTTCAATTAAACCTGAAATTTTCTGCTGAAAACCCCACCAAAACAGAACTATTTTCCAATCAGCTGTATGGATGGACCCTGAATGAGGATGTAAGTTACAGAGGGATCATTTTAAAGGTTCATTGTGCTATTAGACCAATTGTTCTTATTTGTATCACCATAGCGCTTACATGGGGATCACTGCAGCAGCCGGATGTATCTCTCGAACCTGAATTAACTTTGTAGCTGCATCCATGCTCTATTCATCTAAACTCCCTGGTGCATGTGGTCCAAGTGCTTGTCTCTGACATGGCCAGTTTCTTAGGCTTTTGGAACCTACGTTCAACCTTTCTGACCAAGGACAAGGAGGATTTTAAAGACATTTTTCTGATTTTGTGTTATTGAGTTTGTGCAAAGACCCGCACATCAGTGGTTCTGAGGAGCAGGTGCCTTTTGTTTGTCACACTGGCAGGTGGCCGGTTGATTTCATTCTTTCCCATTCCAGAGATGACGGCCCTGATTCTGTGCAAGCTGAATTTTCTAAGCTGAAAGCCAGCTGTGTCCCCTTCTGGAACACAAAGACCATCCTAGGGTGGTTATCTCATGGGTTTGATGGATTCCTGTTGCATCGCAGGCGTATATGAACAAAGCTCAACCATCTGTGTGATTGGCAGCAAAGTCATTTATTTCTCTCCAGCATGCTCTTATATACAATTAAGGTCAAGCAATCAAGCAATTGCTAATTGGTTAACAAGGTACAAACAAGCACAGCTGTGACTTCATAGGGTAATTGTCATCCCGTCCCACTTTCTAATTTATTATCCTGTTTACTGCCTACCAGCAGATAAGAACTAGCCTCATCCTAGAAACTTGCATGTCAGTTTCTCACACTCCCTAACGCCAAGTTAGCAACATATTCCCACACCTCCCCACTTCACTCATAATAATAAAAAAAAAAGGCACAGCAAAACATTCTCAGCTCATAGCATCACATTACTACAATCTATACAAAACAAAACTAAAAAGCAAATCTAAACACCAGCTGCCTAACTAAACCGTAACAAAATCTTCCGCAATGCCCTACTTTTACCTATACATCCCTCCTCCAGGTAACGCAAGTGGCCCAAGGGGCCAGGAGGGTTCTGCCTGCTGTCGCACCCGAGGACGCAGCCAAGGCCGGACCCACTTCGCCGGAATCCACCTGGGACCTTGAAAACAATCTCAGCTAGGCCACCTGGCATTCCCCTATTTTCTCATAACAACTTTATCTCATCCCTCTATTCTTGTAACCACGCTGCTGTAATTTTCCATCAAGGCAGCATAGGGAAGATGCAACCGAACATCTCCCCCCTATTCTTAAACACAAAAAAAAATTAAAAACATCCAAGAAACTACTCCAAACTGTATAGCAAAGGGCATGCAAAACAAACAAACAACAACAAAAAAAAATACATCAATAACAGGGCTCATCTGTAACCATGCAATTCATAACATACAACACCAACAACATCAAACAAAACAAACATAAATCAACAAAAATAAAACAAATAAATGGTGTAAATTCTGCAGGGTTCCCCCCTTCTCTATTGCTCACCAAATTGTGACAAATTTCTATTACCAATTCATCCCTCATGTGTCAGGTGATCAAACTGACACTGGGGGGGGGGGGGTTCACAGCAGAAAACACAACAATTCTGGCCAGAAAACACATATCACAAACAAACATAAAACATAAAACATAAATGTAAACTCTATAAATAAATGCATGGTACATTAAATACTATACAGCTAACATCAATTTTCTATAATAATCTAAAAAGCAAAAGCAAATCTACCCCTACTGGGCAAGCAATCATTACATACAATATACAAATACCCTTATTACTATCAGGCAAAAAAAAAGGAAAATTACATCATCAATTAAATCATTTACAATAATACAATTGCTTCCGAGCTTACTTCTAAAATCCAAAGCTAATCACAGCTTAAAAATTCTTACTATTAACTTCTACTTTTAAACACTAAAAAAAAAAAAAAGACATCACCACTTATATGCCCATAAAACCTAATACAATCTCAATTACATAGCACTATATACATTCTTCAGCTAATGCAACAAAATTATTTATGGCCAAACAATTGCAAACTAATTTCTTTGCCTAAATTTATTACAAACATTTAAAAACACCAAAAACTTTTCTTTTAGCATTTTACAAAATTCAGCTAATATTCCCTTCAGCAACCACAAAATTAACCTTTTACTCTGCCTTCAATTACTTGCTTGTACTTTAACAACAACCTTTCTCAACTTAAATCACCATTCCAAGTATCCCCCTGAATATTTGAAATTCCCAAGCTTTTGTCTGTAGCCTGGCCGCCTGGGCCCGATCCTTTTTCCTCTTCAGATTCTCTGTCTGTTGCCTACCTGCCTGGGCCCGATCCTTTTTTCCTCTTCAGATTCTCTGTCTGTTGCCTACCCGCCTGGGCCCGATCCTTTTTTCCTCTTCAGATTCTCTGTCTGTTGCCTACCCGCCTGGGCCCGATCCTTTTTTCCTCTTCAGATTCTCTGTCTGTTGCCTACCCGCCTGGGCCCGATCCTTTTTTCCTCTTCAGATTCTCTGTCTGTTGCCTACCCGCCTGGGCCCGATCCTTTTTTCCTCTTGCTAAACCATTCCTTACATAAACACTAACTTATCCCACTATCAATTTAGCTAGAAGGGTGTACTTCTTAACTAGCCCCCACCCTTCTAATCTCTACTGCAAGCAATTATCTGTACTTTCCCACCGTGGGGGCTACATTTTATGCATAAAACTTTAATTACAACATCTGCAATCAGCCTATCTATTTTAAATATAGGCTACATCTAGTATCAAGCAATCTACAACAACCAATAATCAGCACATAACACAAAATTAACAAAATCTAATAAGGCTAACAAAAGCACTTTACATAAAGGTACTTTGGGTCACATAAATTCAAAGCCATTCTCCCAAATTACCTAAATTCATGCCTAATAACACCATAAACTCCCCGCCCCTTGAGAATACTCAAGAAACCTTTTGGCTGAGTCTTCTCAAACTTTAGAAACAAAAAACAATTAAACTCTAAAAAACCGGGGTAGTAATGGGGGGGGGGTAATATCATTACAATCCAATTAGGGAGGGCAATATATGCTAAAAATTTTATCCAAAACACAGGGCGCAGCCTGTAGAATAAATCCCAAAATCCAATTAACATCACATTTCTCAGCAGGAGTCCCAAATTTCTTCCTGCCAGTGTACAATTCTTTATTTATTCACCAGGGTCAGTTCTCAATGTCTTTTTAGTCAGGAATTTCTGGTCTTTGGCAATATCAACAACGTGAGTGTTTTTTCTTCTTTTCCACCACCGTCGTGGTTCAGCTTCTACGGGGGAAATAATCAGGACGTGGGGGCTGCAGCGGACGAGGGAGAGATTAGCCAGCATGTTACCTTGTCCTTTTCTTTCCCTGCTTGGCTTCTTTTAAACTGTAAATCCTGTGTCAGAACACCCAGCTGTTGCTGCTCATACCGGAGAAGCATAACGGTATTCCCGGCACTGTCCCCGGCTCAGACCAGCCAGCGTGGGACGCCTTCTCCGGGCTCCTGCCAAAACAACTTGCTTGCTTGTAGGTCCGAACGACCTCTGGGGCCACGGCACGAGCCTCTGCCTGCGCCATGCACTCCAAAGTTTTCCCGTCCAGGGCTCGCTTGCAGCGGAGCACCTCCTCACGTGCCTCTGCCTGCTCACGAGCCTCTGCCTGTGCCATGCACTCCAAAACTTTCCCGTCCAGGGCTCGCTTCCAGCAGAGCACCTCCTCACGAGCCTCTGCCTGCTCCCCCTCTTTCCACAATGATCCAGCTGGAAGACCTTGCATTTGATTTAACTTATTATAAATGGCCTGCAGCTGTTGACCCTGGCGCTCCATTTTCTTATAAAAGACATTAAACTGGGTAAACTGAATAGGCATAGTCAAATTGGGATAGACTTGTGATGGCACGTGTCTCACCCGAGCCTCCTTTATTTCCCCGCATTCGTGACACCCCCAGGTCCCGTGGACACGGCATGGCTTGGGAGGGGGTGCATACGGCAAAGCTGTTTTCATAGGCTCGGGCGTATTGGAGAGTGGTGGAACCATAACAGGGGCAACATTATCCAGGTCGGAAGCCAAAGGTATGACCGTGTCCTTGCCACCGAAAAACTCCCTGGCTCCAACCGACAACACAGACGGCATTTCGGGCGTTGGGCGGAAAAGCTTAAAAAGGGCCGCCTGCACTCCTGCCTCGGCCACGAGAGTTTGTACTATCTTCTTTGTCTTATTCCATACTGGACTCAGGGAAAAGGCTTCCTTATCGCCCTGAGCCACCGACTTCCAAAGCTTGGAGCCTAGCCGCTCCCACACAGTTTTATTAAAAATTGTACTCGGCTTAACAAAAGGTTCCCTTCTCTGTCCCCACCGCAGCAGACGGGACAACATATCAGAGGGGAGCTTCTCTCCCTCTCTTCTTAATAAATGAATCAGTGCAGCAGGGGAAATCTTTTCCCCCTGTCGGTTCATAATGTGCAAATAAAGCTTCTGTGTTATCTTTTCTTCAGTTGATACAGCGGTACTCACATTAGCTGCTCTGCCCTTCTCCACCGCGGCTTATAGCCACCCTTCTCCTCCGCGGCTTATAGCCGCTCTCCTCAGGGCTCAGGTGCGCCTCTCTTTTCGGACGCCCGGGGGCTTCTCCAGCACTCCCCGCCACAGCTCCTCCGCTCGCCTCTGGGCTCAGGCTCCTGGCCGTTCGCCTCTGGGCTCAGGCTCCCGACACTATCATCATTCGATATGAGTCACGTCAGGGTCCGGGGGCTTCTCAAGCACTCCCCGCCGCGGCTCCCAGCTGCCCGCCTCTGGGCTCAGGCTCCTGGCCGTTCGCCTCTGGGCTCAGGCTCCCGACACTATCATCAGTCGATACGAGTCACGTCAGGGTCCGGGGGCTTCTCAAGCACTCCCCGCCGCGGCTCCCAGCTGCCCGCCTCTGGGCTCAGGCTCCTGGCCGTTCGCCTCTGGGCTCAGGCTCCCGACACTATCATCACTCGATACGAGTCACGTCGGATAAGCACTCCCCGCCTCTGGGCTCAGGCTCCTGGCCGTTCGCCTCTGGGCTCAGGCTTCTCCGCCTGGGTCAGGCCATCGACACTTTCATTCGATACGAATCATGTCGGGGTCACCATTTGTTGCATCGCAGGCGTATATGAACAAAGCTCAACCATCTGTGTGATTGGCAGCAAAGTCATTTATTTCTCTCCAGCATGCTCTTATATACAATTAAGGTCAAGCAATCAAGCAATTGCTAATTGGTTAACAAGGTACAAACAAGCACAGCTGTGACTTCATAGGGTAATTGTCATCCCGTCCCACTTTCTAATTTATTATCCTGTTTACTGCCTACCAGCAGATAAGAACTAGCCTCATCCTAGAAACTTGCATGTCAGTTTCTCACACTCTCTAACGCCAAGTTAGCAACATATTCCCACAGATTCCTTCTATTGAGTTTTGGTCTGGGGTTAATTTCCCCACCGAAGACCCAGTTTTGCATCTGCTACAGATTTGGGGCCGGATTTTTAAAGGTATTTAGTGGGATGTTCAAAAGCACTGGGGTGCCTAAAACCCACTGAAATTGGGTCCTTGGCTTAAGGCTGGGCTCAGTCACTATGGCCCAGATCCTGCCCTGCTGGGTTCCAGGCCAGCAGCACAGAGCTCCTCTAAAGCCAGCGGATCTGGCCACTGGAGGATTCCATCTCTCTAGTGGAACCTGCATGCAGGGGCAGCTCTAGACATTTTGCCACCCCAAGTAGGGCGGCATGCTGCGGGGTACGCTCTGCCGGTCGCCAGGAGGGCGGCAGGTGGCTCCGGTGGACCTCCCGCAGGCGTGCCTGCGGAGGGTCCACTGGTTCGGCGGCTTTGGTAGACCACCAGAGCTGCGGGACCAGCGGACCCTCCGCAGACATGCCTGTGGGAGGTCCACCGGAACCACGGGACCAATGGACCCTCCACAGGCATGACGCCAAAGGCAGCCTGCCTGCCGCCCTCCCGGCAGAGCGCCCCCCGCGGCATACCACCCTGCTTGGGATGGCAAAATGTCTAGAGCCGCCCCTGGCTGGGACATACTGGCCCACAGCTTTTATAGGCAAATGAGTTCAAACTGATGAACTGTTTCCTCTGCAGAATGAAATACAACAAAGAGTAATAGGCTAATCGGCATCTCGTTAGAACATCAGTGCTGTCTAATTAGGAATCTAATTAACCTAATCTCTGAACATAGGTTAAAAAATAACTAAACAATTCATATATTCAAAATAAGTGGGAAAACGTGTTTATAACATTTTTTTCTCTTGGGAACCTTTTTCATAGTGGAAGGATCAGTTGCATGATATTTTTTTCAAAAATAAAATGCATGTGCCAAACTCTACTAAGATTAACCCATGACTTGAGAGTGAATTCATTGGCTCATGGTCAGGGATTTTCCAACAATTTTTTTTTCCATCAGAAAATTCTGATTCATCCGACCCAAAACTTTTTACAGGAAAGGGCTGATTCGGGGGGGGGGGGAATCATTGGAATTTTTTTTCCAGGATATGTGTGTCCCAGTAACCACCTGGTCATGGCACTTGCCTGGGAAGAGAGCCAGGTCCAAAACCAGCAGAGCAAGGGCTTGAACCCACAACACTTTGACAGGTCTCAGATTCACCCCATTGTGGAACAAATTACAAAACCCCACCATTTTTTGTGGGTTGGAAATCTATTTTCCAGCCAGCTCTGCTCTTGGTGCACTGCTTGGGTATTTGTAGGCATGCAATATTCATTTTCAGATCATACCCAGATCACACACTAATAGGCCAATGGACGCACACATCATGTTTGTGGGAATGATTCCAATCTTCCCCTTATTTTTCTTTCCCTTTCATGTGTGGAATGAATTTTGTTATGTGCACTGATATCGAGGTAATGTGCGGATATGCACCACCAGTAGAAACAAAAAAACCTATATATAGTTTATATTATAAAAAGTTAACATCTGTGCCAGCTAGGACAGATTAGGCATTTTAGAACTCACTACTCAAATAATTAAATTTAAGCATAAGAGAGAAATAAAATGATGAAATGCACAGACCAGTCAAAAAACTAAAATAACAGCACCTTGAAAGAATAAAATTACAGAGAATATATGTGCATTGCAGGAAGTACCAAGAAGTAACAACAACAACACACGTATGTGTTGAGAGGTGAGTGTAAAAGAGACAGTGGGAGTGTGAAAGAGACAGAGTGAGAGACAGATTGTGTGTTTGTGTGTGTGTGTGCGTGTGAGAGACAGAGACAGACAGAGGCATTGTGTGAGACACAAAGACAGAGTGTGTGTGTGTGTGTGTGTGTGTGTGTGTGTGTGCTGGATGCAGGGGAACTGCATGAGAGACCCTGAGCTGTCTCTAAGCACAGTGGCACTCACCAGTCTGAAGGATCCTTCAGACCACAGCAGCTGCCAGCAGCTCCATATAACTCCAGAGCTCTGTCCCCCTCCCCTGCTCTACGGAGATGATGTGAGGGAGGCAGGGAGAGGGGACACCCTGACAATAGTGCCCCCTCCCCCCCGCCTGCTCTGCACAGCCAGCAGGAGGGTCCCAGGAGCAGCTGGCCAGGGGCAGGAGCATTGCGGCAGCAGAGCAGCAGGGCGAGAGGCACCTAAACACAAATTGAGTGTGCAGGACTTAATTGACTCTTGTGTGGCCATGCAGGCATGCAGCTTAGCGGGAACACTGATAATAACTCTGAAAATGAATAATAAAAACATCCATTTTAGCACAAACAGAGGCTGAGAGGAGTTAATGCAACACTGACCTTGAATTGTTTGTAGAAGTCATCATAGAATATCAGAGTTGGAAGGGACCTCAGGAGGTCATCTAGTCCAACCCCCTGCTCAAAGCAGGACCAATTCCCAACTAAAACATCCCAGACAGGGCTTTGTCAAGCCTGACCTTAAAAACCTCTAAGGAAGGAGATTCCACCACCTCCCTAGGTAACCCATTCCAGTGCTTCACCACCCTCCCAGTGAAAAAGTTTTTCCTTATATCCAACTTAAACCTCCCCCACTGCAACTTGAGACCATTACTCCTTGTTCCATCATCTGTTACAACTGAGAACAGTCTAGATCCATCCTTTTTGGAACCCCCTTTCAGGATAGTTGAAAGCAGCTATCAAATCCCCCCTCATTCTTCTCTTCTCTAGGACAACATCCTCCCACTGTTTGAACAAAGGTTAGACACGACGAAGCAGAGGCAGAGCAGTGCTGGGATGGAGCATTCCACCCAGCAGAGACAGGCACTGCGATTCTGTGACATTTTTTGTGAAAGTGATGAAGAGTTTAGGGATGAGGAAGATCATAATTAGCTCCAAGGCTGCAGCTGCTAACTCTGGCTTTCGAAGGAAAAAATCCACCCTGTGAATCTGGGAGCCAGCCCCATGTAGATGGGTTTAAGGCTAGAAAAAAAGAGGATAATCTGAGAGCAAATGGGGACAAATGCATAGAAAACCCTGGGAGTCTGTGATCAAATAACGGGGAAAAGTGAAGCCATCCCTAGTCCTGCTTTAAATTGGGCCACAGTTCCTAGTACACTCAGGCTGCTTCACACTACACCAGTGTCCCAAAGCAGCCGTAATTAACTAGCCAGTTAAGCTGGGTGCACAGCTGTTCGTCATCACAGAATGGTGCAAAGCAACTGAACAATACTGGTGAATCTGGCCCGTGGTGCTGCAGAAAAACATGACATGATGGTGGCTTTTCCCTAGTTTTGGGAGGTGTTTTATGGGAGCCCTTTACATTGCTGACCTGTATTTGGGCTCTTTTAGAAGTTAGTTTCTTTGTACCTTGCTTGTGAAAAGAAACAAGCCTACTACCTTAGAGTCAGTGATTTTGTATGAGGCACTAAGGGCTGGTCTACACTGGGAATTTACACTGGCAAAGCTGTGTCTCTCAAGGGGTGTGAAAATCCACACCCCCGGGAGACTATACTTGCTATACTGACCTAACCACCCTCAGTGTAGCCAGTGGTATGTCAATGGAAGATTCTTCCATCAACCTAGCTACCGCCTCTTGGGGAGGTGCATTATCTACTATGCCAATGGGTGAACCCCTCCTATCAGCAAGGTAGAGTCTACTCTGTAGCACTACAGTGGCGCTGCTCCAGCTCTGCAGATATATTGTTTCAAAATGTAGACATGCCCTAAAGATGTGAATTAAAAGTGGATTAGCTAAACTGCATTAAACCTCTGTGTGGACACTCTCGTTAAGGGTAGTTCAACATTTAAAACACTGAGGGCTTGGCTACACTTACAAATTTGCAGCGCTGCAGCAGGCTGTGAAAACACACCCTCTGCAGCACTGCAAATTGCGGCGCTACAAAGCGCCAGTGTGGTCAAAGCCCCAGCGCTGGGAGTCGCGCTCCCAGCGCTGTCCGTTATTCCCCACAGGGAGGTGGAGTACGGACAGCGCTGGGAGAGTTTTCTCCCAGCGCTGGCGCTTTGACTACACTTAGTGCTTTGAAGTTTAAGTGTAGCCATAGCCTGACAGGTGATAGCTATGTCAGTGGGACAAGCTCTCCCATCGACATAGCACTGTTTACAAATGGGGTGTTAAGGTCATTATAACTACATGGCTCCAGGGTATGGAATTTTCACACCTGAGCAACATAGTTGGACAGACCTAGGTCTGTTGTGTAGACCAGACCTCAGAATTAAATCAGTTTAGCTTAATTCACTTTGAGTGAATTCCCAGAAGAATTCTATCTTGGTGGGAAGTGTCAGGAAGATTGGATAACTTTATCCAGGAAGTGGGCGTGTAAAAATTGTGTCTATAGTGGAAATCTATCTTCAGTCTAAATTTTGTTCCAGCCACTGCAACTTCATAATACAGAATAATACCATCCCAAAATAAGGTTATTAGTGAGACATCCATGTTACATATCTTTTATTACAGAGGAAAATGCTGAAATTAGCAATGAGATTCTTGTTATTTTGCCTCCGAGGTGAAGCTGCCAATAAGGAAAGTGTTAGAGAGGATGGATGGTGTTTTCTTAACATCTGCATCAAATTCCCCAGAAACACTGTGCTAGTCAAATATTGTATTAGACAAAAGTGACAAGCAAAAAATAAATAAGAAATGAAAACATTTTATTGCAAAACATGTAATGAAGACAGCATGACAATGTACATTTAAAACAAACAGATTTTTTTACATCAAAATACATTCATGAAAACCTTGATTTCAGTTACATCAGTATAAAATCAGCATCAGTGTCATGTTATATTTATTCCTCTTTAACTGAACAAATTCTCATTGATGTTTCTTTGTGTGAATTTTTAAAGAATGGATAAATCTCTCCTGAGAATGAACATTCATTAAATGTGAACAACACAGACATGTCAGTTACATTGAAAAAAGTCACCTGCCCTTCTTGGTAACTAAGGTAAACTCCAATTTTCTTGGGCTTTTTCTGCACTATGACCCGGGTCCATGGGTCTGTTTTTGCCCAATAATCTCTCCCACTCAGACCCAGAGCCCAGAATCCCTCTTTATGAGACAAAGAAAGTTTTCCTTTTCTCTGTATTGACTTTCTGGCCACTCCCAGGTCCCAGTCAGTGCTGCTCACAACCTCCACCTCCCAGTAGTGCTTTCCAAAGGAGAATCCTTCAGAGCCCAACACACAGATGGTTGAATCGAATCTCTCTGGATTTGGTGGAACTTGTTGAGGTTGGGCTTCATGTTTAAAACTCTTCTCATCCCCAGAAATGGAGAGGTTGGGGTGGGCCGTGACTCCGTGGAGAGTGATATCATCTACAGGAAGAGAGTTTTCTTTTTGAGAATCACTCCTATAATGCCAGTATAAATTGGACTAGCAGGCAAATATACACTATGAGCCTTCTCCTGCCTCCTCTCCTCATGCAAAGCTCCCACTGATTTCAATGGGAGTTTTGGCTGAGTAAGGACTGCAGGACTTGACCAGTGCTGCACACTTGCCAATTCAATGTTGCACTGAACTCTGTCGGAAATGAGACTTGTGTGATATTTGCACAAAAATAAAAGTGATCCAGAATTGTTTATCACATGAGTACTCAAATTGGGCCAGATTCTGAGCTCAGTTATACAAGTGTGAATCCAGAGTAACTCCACTTCAACTAATGGCCAGCAAAGTGCACCATCACCATCAGAACTGAGAGCTGAATCAGGCCACTATGTGTCCAGCATTATGGGATGTTTTGTGTGGGACAAATGGCAAAAATATGTTTCCTATGTCAGCTAACTATGATGAGAAGTTCATCATGAAACACAGAATTGGATTATGGAGATATCAAACACTGGTCATGTCAACATACCTCTAGTACCACATTGTAAATAAATACAATGCACATAAGTAATAAAACATTATAATTATTCATTAAAATAAAGTTTTACCTAATAATTAGACCTGGAATCAGGAGCCCTAGGTTCTGTTACCAGCTTTGCTGCTGTGTGACATTGGTCAGGTTACATAAGCTCTCTGATAGTTGGTTTACTCCTCAGTAAGCTCAATATAGTGCCAACCTCATCAGGTATTTTATAATTGTTTGTAAAGAGCTCTGAGATGGTCAGCAGAAAAATACTATAAAAAGCAAATTATTATCTGCACTATCTTCACTGTCAGATCACCATCACCGTGTCCTTCCTCACCTCAGCACCATTTTAGTCTTCTCTCACTATAATTATTATAATCAGCAACATCACAGTCAGTCTCCGTTATCACCAGAGCCAATGATCCCACCACTGTCTTCATCATGGTGCCCTCATAAACCTCATCAACTCGCTCCTGACCATGCCTGTCACCACTGCAGTCCCCTTCGTGGTCCCACCACCACTGCATTATGATTCTCATCACAGTCCCCATTCCTGCCACTACATCATCTGTGCCTTCATTGTGGCCAAAATCCCAAAGTTCTTCCGTAGGCACTTTTTAAAATCCTGCTCCAAGTAAACACTGAGGCTCAGCTCCTCAAAGGTATTTAGGTGCCTAACTCCCATTTGGATCATTACCTTGGAGGAGCTGGGTCGAAGTGACTTGGGAACGCAGGTCTGTCAGAGGGTAGCTAGCCCTCTGAAGGGGTCAGTGGCCCAGCCTTCTGCTGACAGGCTCCACAAGGGGACAGGAGGAAGCTCAAGTTCACCTGGGAGTAGTTACCTCAGTGAGTAACTGGGGGAAGGGAATTAGGCGGGGAAGAACTGGGTATTGAGAAAAAGTTAAGGGCCTCACTGAGAGGGGGAGCTCGTGGGGAGAAAGGCAGTAGCCAGAGATGCAGAGGAATTGCAGAGAGAGGATCCCTCCAGCACACAAGGTACGTCTTCACTACCCGCCATATCGGCGGGTAGCGATCGATTTTTCGGGGATCGATATATCGCGTCTCATCTAGACGCGATATATCGATCCCCGAACGCGCTCCTGTCGACTCCGGAACTCCACCACCGCGAACGGCGGTGGCGGAGTCGACATGGGGAGCCCCAGACATTGATCCCGCGCCGTGAGGACGGGTAAGTGATTCGATATAAGATAATTCGACTTCAGCTACGTTATTCACATAGCTGAAGTTGCGTATCTTATATCGATTTTCCCCCTTAGTGTAGACCTAAGAAGCCAACATGCCAAAGAGAGAGAAGCAGAGCAAGAGGCCAGGGAAGCCTCCAGAGCAGGAGCAATAGGAGGCAGCTCAGGGAGCCGCAAGGGAGAGACAAGAACTGGTTCTGGCTGTTCCAAACAAAGACCCTGAGATGGAACCCAGTGGAGTGAATGGGCCCGGGTTCCCCTACCTACTCCAGCCAAGGAGTTTTTGAGAAGAAAACTCCAAAACATGGAGATCTAGGGCTCTCTACCCCAGTAGAGTCAAGGAATTTCCAATTCCCCATGATCCTGAAGGGGACTGAGTCTATTAAGGACCCAGCGAAAGGGCTAGAGAATGAACTTGACAAATACACAATTGAGGGTGGAGGCATAAGGGGAATAGAGTCAGGTGCTGAAACTCTCCATCCTGCCACAGTGGGGTGTTAACAGATATAGGACACATATACAAGGCCCCATTGAGTTGCAATGAGATTTGTGCTCTGCAATCACTTAGATTTTTTGAATATCGCACCATCAGTCATCACTCAGGAAAATCCGTCACTGGAGGCTGATTCTGAACTAATTCAGCAGTAACTCCATGCAGGTCAGTGGAGTTACAAAGGTGTAAAATTGATGTAAATAAAGTCAGAATTAGGCCTTGAAATTAGTTTAGGAGCTGGGAAGGACCTTTAGGAGCTGTCTCTCTGATAAGAACAGGTGGTGTTTCTTGTTTGATTATAGCATCAAACCTGCTGATTTCCTTAATAATGGAATAGATTCTAATGTATTGAGGTTCTCACGCAGCATCTATCACCATAGTATCAGCACCTCTATCCATGTGCTCTGTATTCTCTTACCTGAATTGTTCCGAGCCCTTCTCCATTCTGAAATGAAAGTAAGACAACAACAGACATTGAATTAAGAGAGGCATTGACTGAAAATTTCCTCCCTCCAGCAGCAGGGAAGTTCCAGACTGAGGGCAAGTGAGGATGCCAGACGCATTAGGGGGTGATTCCTTTTGCAAGAGTTAATATAGACAAAAATGGCACATGAATGGTCATTCTCTCTCTCTCTCTCTCTCTGTCACACACACGTGGGCTGTTCTGAGCTAAGATTAGAATCCAGGGCAGGGGTCAGGGGCAGCTCTAGGAATTCCGCCGCCTCAAGCAGGGCGGCGCGCCGCAGGTGGTGTGCTGCCGGTCGCCGGTCCCACGGCTCCGGGGGACCTCTTGCAGATGTGCTTGCGGAGGGTGCGCTGGTCCCGCGGCTCCGGTGGAGCATCCACAGGCAAGTCTGCGGGAGGTCCACCGGAGCCGTGGACCAGCGGACCCTCCACAGGCATGACTGCGGGAGGCCCGCCGGAGCCACCTGCTGCCCTGCGGGCAAAATGCCGCCCCAAGCGCGTGCTTGGCGCACTGGGGTCTGGAGCCAGCCCTGGCAGGGGTCATGCTCTGGCTAAGATCTGCTCTGTCAGTTCTGCACCTCCAGCCAGTGCGTCACCTCCCCATGTTACCTGATCTCTCTGGCTTTGATCTAACTCCCTCTTACAGTTCCCCTCTCACTTGAACAAAAAATGAATCTTCCCATTAACACACACAGTGTTTCCAAGCACCAGGGGCTGTATTCACAGCAACCCAGCTTCTACTAGGCAGGACATAGAAGGACAATTCCCTCCAATGTGTGTCTCCTTTGCAGCGGGGAGGTGTAATACCCAGCATGGGTAGACAAACACGTGCCAGCTCTGTTTGAGCTAGTGCACTAACAATAGCAGAGTGACCACACTGACTAGGGTTAGCTGCATGAGTTCAATCCACCTGACCCCTGGGTACATGTTCAGACAGCTAGTCTCTCTGCACTTACACTGCTATTTTTAGCATGCTAGCTCGAGGAGAGCTGGCAGGTGTCTGTCTGCTTGCACTGGGAATTACACACCCCAGCTGCTGTGCAGACATACTCTAAATCAGTGACACTCCAGCTGTGGCTACTGAGGTGTTTTACACCCCATATGTGGCTGTCAAGGAGACAGTGGGTCTGTCCCACTCCTCAGGCTGAGACAGACAACAGGGATCAGGCCACATCTCCCATGCTGCCTGGTAAGTGTGAGCAGTATGGGGAGCTTCAATGTGTCTGCCTGGAGCTGCTGTATTCCCTGCTATGGATGAGGAAGAACATGGACTGTCAGGATCCCCTTCTCCATCAGGAGCAGCCAGGGAGATGGAAGAGAGACACGAGAAATGGCCCCTCTCTCCAAATACCCAAGCAATGGGAGTGGGGACACCAGCAATAGTGCACCATAGGTCTTCACTCACCTAATTCCTTCTTCATTTCATCTGGAAAAAAAATTATTATAGCCTTTTAAACTCTTGTTCAGTGTTTCCCTTGGTACCATGCATCAAAGATTACCCAGTAAATGAATTAAATTGTTCAAAACCCATGATGACTTAAATTTAAAAAGAGCTAGAGAAATTTATAGCCAGACAGCTGGAAGAATTTACTGTGATGATGGTTTATGGTTTGGATGATTAATCTCACAGATATTTATGTCAAATGGGGAAAAAGTGTGGAGTTCAAGGGGTTTTGAGATTCAGGTAAGGGACTGCAGCTCTGCAGAGCTATCTGAGCCCTTCTTCCACATAGAAAGAGAGTAAACTCGGGTGCTCTGCAGAGGATATGGATGCCCCATTCTTTTTTATAGAATCATAGAATATCAGGGTTGGAAGGGACCTCAGGAGGTCATCTAGTCCAACCCCACACTCAAAGCAGGACCAATCCCCAACTAAATCATCCCAGCCAGGGCTTTGTCACGCCTGACCTTAAAAACCTCAAAGGAAGGAGAGTCCACCCCCTCCCTAGGTAACCCATTCCAGTGCTTCACCACCCTCCTAGTGAAAGAGTTTTTCCTAATATTCAACCTAAACCTCTCCCTATCCCTGTGCTGAAGATATTCTCTGTTTCATCACCAGTACCAAGGGTGTTGATGGCATCCACATTGGCCCCAATGCTGAAGAAGTTGAAGGGCCTGGAATAGCAGATGGTTTCGATAGTCCTGCTGATTCCTGAGATGTGCTGAGGTTGGCATGACAAACAAAACAAGTCCATTGCTGCCACACCTGTACCTGTAGGTACTGGATTTCACAGCCATCCCTAGATGGATCCAGAGTCAACAGTATTGTACAAGAAAACTCCTGTCCCAGTACAACCCTGGTTACCATCTGGACATCTCAAGGCTGTCTTTGAGGAGGAAGATGATGAATCCTTCCTTTCCCCAATCTGTCTTATGGGTTCTCTTTCAAGGCGGTTCTGGAGACATAGAGCAACTTCCCTCTTTGAGGGAGAATCAGAGTCCCAGGGTCTGTCCTCTGCCACTTCAGGGGTGGAAGGCAGCTGAGGGTGGTTAGACCCACAGGCAGTTGAGGGTATTGATACCAATACAGGCCTTATGGCTTGCTCCACCAACTGCTGCTCCAGATAAAGTTTCCTTGACATCTGTGTTCTCTATTTAAAAGAACAACAACTCTCTGAAATGTGACCCACCCCAGGGTGGAGCAAACAGCAAGTGTGTAAGTCACTGATGTAGACAGAGACCCCACATGACAGGCAATGCTGAAGCCCGGAGAATGCTGCATAACCCTTGTTGCTGGGCAACACAAAACATTAAAAATGACTAACCGTAAAAACTACACTAAATCTAATTAGACTTTAGGTTTTACCATGAACAACTATTTAAAACTATTTTGAAAGTGAAAAACTCAGCAAAACAGTATGATGTAGAGCGAAAAAAACAAAGAGAAAAATGTGCACGGGGAACTCCAACTATAGCCCCTGGCATCAAGAAGGAACTGAGGGGGGTCGGGGCGGTGCTGCCCTTGTATAGCCTCTGTTGGGACCAAAAGAAGGTGTTAAGCACATGCGCTGCCCTGATGGGTACTGCTAGGGGGAAAATCTCCAGCCCCAGTACACTGAGCACAAACTCACCTGAGTGGAATAAACGTCTCCAACCACTCCAAGTAGAACTAATAGTTATAAAACTAAAGATTTTGTGAACAGGATTGTGTTTTATGGAGATTCTCTCTTTTGGTGAAGGAGAAAAGGTGCATTATCCTCACACATATCCAGCCCAGTCCCCGGCTCACTCTTTCTCTACATAAAGTTCCATGGCTCTGAAGAAGGAGCTTTGAATACCAAGAAAAGGGGCAACAGAAGAGCAGAGTGTGTTGAACCCTCCTTCCATGTAGGGGGAGGGGGTCACAACTCTCCCCCCCACACACACACACTTTTGTTCTGGCACAGAAGCTCCTGTAAGACACTCTTAGGAGGGAGAAGGTCTGAAAATATTGCACAAAAGAAATTGCACCAGTTTCCATGCTATAGCGTCTGAGAGACCACCTGCCAGTGGAAAATACTCTACAACACTGAATCTCAACTTTAAAACTTACCCACCTTCCTCTCAATGCAAAAGCAGAAAGATCCTGATTAGTGCGGGTTGGAGAGCCCTGGAGCTGGATCCTGGGCTTCCCACAACCCAGTCCCACAAGCACTGAAGCTTTGAGCAGGGGGTTGGACTAGATGACCTCCTGAGATCTTTTCCAATCTTGATCTTTTATGATTCATGACAAGCACCTTTTGACTTCAGTGGGAGCAAGATTGAGTCCAGACTGTTTATTAAAAACACCCCTCTGGAGCTTATCATATTCAGACTGAAATATATGAACCATTGCTCTGATCTGTGTATTTCATCAGTTAAAAAAAGGGAAAACCAAACCAGCCAACCAAAACCAATAACCAAATAAGGCAAGGTGTCATAGCTAGGGAGAAAGACAAAGCAACTTTGATATGTTTACTATTAGAAATTGCAATGTGTTCAGAACCCATGGAGATGAGCACAGAATAAATAACAGAGAAATCAGAGTAGGTAGAAAAATGAACAAGTGTTGGACCAGATTTCATTCACAAGGCTTCGTAATGACAGTTCACTTAAAATTCATATTGATTTCAATGGAAATTTAGAGTTATGGAAACAGACATCACACACTGAGGTACAGATATAAAAAATGGTCCTATAAGAAAGAGGCTGAAAACATGGTTTAGTTAAAGCTGGGCAGAAACTAGAATTTCCATTTCATGGGAAATTCTATTATTGTAAAATTAGTTTTTTCTTCTAAAAAGAATGAAAACAAAGAATTTTGAAATTTCCTCCAAAATATTCAGGTCAACCAGAACATTCTGTTTTGATAAAATTGAAACATTTTGTTCCCTTTTTTAAATGAAAAAAAATATATAAAAAAATCCATTTCAATGCAGTCAAAAAGGAAAGTTTTTACCTTACTGAAATGTTTTGTTTTTATTTCCCCCAAACAATTTTCTTTTTTTGAAACACACACGTTTCGATGGAAAGTTTTTAACAGCTCTTGGTCCAGTAGTGAATACACTGGGTTGGAAGCCAGAATATCTGGGTTGTAATTCCTGCTCTAGCAAACATTCCTGTGAGAATGTGCAGGAGAATTTTCAAAAGTTTCCTCTGGGTGTTCTGCATAGGGCATGGGTTTCCAGCTGGGGGAAGCTATTTTGGAAAGACTATTCTCCTCCCAAACCAGCTTCCTGCTTTTGATGTACTTAACTTTTCTTTGTTTAGTTTTTAAACCTTCAGCTAGCTGCCCTTCAAAATATTTTTGGCCTGCTTAATTGTACTTTAACACTTGTCAGAGTTTATGCTCCTTTCTATGTTCCTGTCATAAATATAAAGGGAAGGGTAATAACCTTTATGTATGCAGTAACATAAATCCCTCCTGACCAGAAGGACCAATGGGGAAAGAAGATCCTTTGAAATACTGGGTGGGGGAAGGTTTTGTTTGTGCTCTCTTTAATGGTTCCCTCTCGGGACAGAGAGCGAGACCAAGCAGGTAAACCAGCTTCTGAAAAAGTATCTGAAATGATACATCTAAAGTTACAAAAAATGTAAGTAAAGGCAAGGAAATGCATTAGATTATCTTTTGTTTTAGCTTGTAAATTTTCCCTATGCTAAGAGGTAATTTTATTCCTTTTTTGTAACTGGGAAGTAGAGTCAGAGGGGAATCCTCTGTGTTTTAAATCTTTTTATTTAGCCTGTAAAGTTATCTTACATCCTGAATTTGCAGGTGTGATTCTTTTATTTGTTTTTAAATAAAATTCTTCTTTTAAGAACCTGATTGATTTTCAGTGTCCTAAAAAAACCAGGGATTTGGTCTTTGTTAACCTACTGATTGGTATATTATTCTCAAGCCTCCCCAGGAAAAGGGGTGAAGAGGCTTGAGGGGATATTGTGGGGGGGAATAGGGCTCTAAGTGGTGCCTCCCTGAATGTTTGTTTAAATCACTTGGTGGTGGCAGCAATACTGTCCAAGGATAAGGAAAAGAATTTGTGCTTTGGGGAAGTTTTTAACCTAAACTGGTGGAATATAAGGTTAGGGGGTCTTTCATGCCAATCCCCACATCTGTACCCCAGAGTTCCTCAGTAGGATTTTACTTCTAATTTTTAATGGATGCCTTTTTGCCTCTAACTGCTTCTTTTACTTTGTTTTTTAGCCTTGGTGGTATTTTCTTGGTCCTCTTAATATGATTTTTTTTAATTTGAGGTATACATTTTACTTGAGCCTGTATTATGGTGTATTTAAAAAGTTTCTACAGCTTGCAGACATAACACTTTTGGGACTGTACCTTTAAATTTCTGTTAAACCAGTCCAATGATTAACTCATCTTTATCAGTCTTAGTTCTCTCAAGGTAGAACACTACTGCATGTCTGATGTCCAGAGTATATAGTATTTAGACCTGTTTGCTCCCATGAGGTTAAGGGAATAATGAAGGAAGATGAGTTGGTTGGTTCAATTGGAAAGAGGAGGGTATAGTGGGTAAAAATTTAGTTTGATGTCAAATATTTGTTCCTCGTGTATTTAATTATAGAGTGTGATCGAGTCATCCCTTTTCTTTATTTAGCAAAAAAGATTGAGCTCCTGGAGTGTATCACTATAAAATATGTTTTCTAATCCTTTAATAATTTCTCTTCTTCTTCTCTGAACCCTCTCCTATTTATCAACTTCCTTCCTCAATTGGGGACACCAGAAATGGACACAGTATTCCAATGGCAGAGCCAAAGACAGAGGAAATATAACCTTCATAGTCCTACTTAATACCATCCCCATGTCCTCTGGCCCACTGCCTACCAAAACCATTCCTACTGAAGGGGTTTTGTGAGCTTCAAGGAAAAGGGTACAGTCCTGCTGAGAAAGAAATTGCACCTGTTCAGATTACAGACAATGTGTGTCTGACTGACCCAGTCATGGGACAGGAATGGTGAGCGGGTTCTTTGATATCACCCTGGGGAACAGTAGGTGGGATTGTATAGAAAGGGGTTAATGGCTCTTCCTGGAGATCTCAGGTTTGCAGGGGGACAGCACCCTCAGCATCCTGCTGCCAGAGGCAGAGGCATCCAGGAAACTCTTCTGGCAGAAAGACACAAGACCTCTGAGCATGAGACCTGGCATGTGTCAGAGTCTTGGGCTTTGTGGTTATTCCACATGCTCTGCACTCTGCTGTGTGAGGGGAGAACCCCCCACCCTGATGCAAGATGCAATTAAAGGCCCTGAAGTTTCCAGCAGAAGTTTCCCATCCAAGGGGATGCTCTCGCCTTTCAATATCAAGAGTTCCCCCTCGGAGCACTGTATAAAACCCCACAGAGATGTTTAAGACTTACCATGATTTTCTGGGTGCAATCTAGAGCTGGCTGCTAAATATTTCCCTGATAAAATCCCACTCTGTGTGATCACCTCAGAAATCAAAGCAAAGTCATTCTTCCTGTCCTACCATTGTTTGCAAAATGAGATACAGGCTCATACCACCTATTTGTCTTTTTTTCTGAAAATTGCGTTAATGAACTTTTCTTTCCTCTCAACAGCCTCCCTGGCGCCAACTTCATCAGTGCTCCAGGAATGGAGCAACCATGGAAAAAAAGACAAGGTGTTCAGCACTCACCGGCAGGCCCTGCCAATCAGCTCCTCCCCCTCCACCCCAGCACCTCATATCTGCCACAGATCAGCTTTTTTGCAGAGGGCAGGAGGTACTGAGGGGAGGAGCTGAGGAAGGAAGAGGCGGAATGAGGGTGGGGCTCCATTGGAAGAGTGGGTGGAACAGGGCAGGAAGAGGCAGAATGGAGCAGGATGATGTGGAGCAGGGGTGGGGCCTGGGGCAGAGAGGACCCAAGAGGAAATGAAAAAGTTGGCGCCTCTGCCTACACTGCCCCCACATTATTTCATAACTGAATCAAACCTTAACAATGTCTCATTCATTTTGAAGTGAATAATCAGAATGTTCCTCCTTAATATGGAGGAAATAGAAACTTTTGACTCTACTGAGATACTTTTGCTTCTTTCTTGTTCTTTTTTCATCCATACATTTTTTCCATCTGAAATAGAAACATTCCCATGGAAAGTTTCTGCCAACGCCTTCCTCTCATACTGAGTACACAGGATGGGAGGACAGAACAGCTATGTTCTATTTCGTGCTCTAGCAAACATTCCTGTGTGACTATCAGCACTTCCTTTGCAGAGGGATTGTGAAAGAGCCAACACTGGGTGCTCTGCACAGGATGTGGGTTCCCAGTTTGGGGAAAGCTCTTTGGGGAAGACATTTCTCCCTCCAACCCTGAGGCACAGGGTGGAGTGTCCGCATGGCCTCAGTTACTACAAGGTCAGGCACAGCACTAGCAACTCGGTCCTGCCACACTCCCCAGCCAGAGCCTTTTCGTTGAGTGGAAATGTTCGATTCCTGTAGCATGTGGATTTTTTTTCTCATACCCGACTGCCCTTAAACCCCTGACCCACTGACTTTCTTTGCAAAGTGATGTCTCAGCTCGATGACATACCACAATTCCACAGTAATCTACACAGACTCTCCACTTCCTAGATCCACAGGGAATGTGTCCCTTCTGCAGTTCAATGTACGTCCATTGTCTTATGAATTGAAGAAGGTGAATGAGATCCTTTCTTTGTTGATTAGCATAAATATTGGTCATGGGGAGTGAATTAGCTATTCAATCCATGGGCTAGCCCCATTCCTATCCCACCAAGTAGTAGATAGAGGAGATTATATTCTTGCTTTATTCAATTTAAGAAGAAGCGTCATGGTCACAAGTAATTAACAAAAGGTGAATACGTTCCTCTGCTAATATGGGTTCTGCTATGAAAGGAGCAGTAACACCATTTACATAGTGTGCTGCATTCCATTTGCTTATTTCAATGCAGAGTCCTTTCAATGTGTACATTGCCTTTAAGAGTGTGTCTCTGCAAGAGTGTTACCGTTCTTGGAGTATACAAACAAGTAGTGGGTGAGTCTATTTAAATTTCAACAATGTATGAGCAGCACTACTCAGAACCAGCAAGTGCCCTTACATGTTATTGACAAAATTAGCCAAGTCATCCGCTCTATCAAAAAGAGGAGTAGAGCACATGGAAGAAAAAGGCCACAGACTTACTTATTGTTTTTTCCATTTCTCCTAAAAAAGAGAAAAAATATATTTAAAGATAACAATAGCACCTTTTGTAATATATGACCAAGAATAAAGGTAACTACTAATTAAAATATCAAAAGCTGTATTTATTGGAGAATAGCTCTGAGGGAGCAAGTGACACAGTGAACATCATACTGTCTAAGGCCGGAAGGAAACACTCTCAAAATCTATTACATGCGCCAGAGAACATCCCCGAAACATTTCATTTTTGCAGTAGAGCAGTTCCTTTAGAAAAAAATGTCAAGTGATGAAGGATGCACCACAACCTCTCACCAATTGTAACAATGGCTAATCACCCTCACTCTTAAAAATGTATACCTTATTGCTAGTCTGACTTTCCTAGTTTCAGTTTCCAGCCACTGGATTTTGCTAGACCATTCTCTACTAGGCTAAAGAGCCTATTATCACATATATGTTCTCTGTCTACATATGGCTAGAGTGTATCCAAGCCGCCCCTTTTCTTTGGCGAACTAAATAGATTGAGCTCTTTGAGTCTATCACTATAACACATGTTATCTAATCCTTTAATCATTCTGGTGCTCTTCCTTCTTCAGTTGGGGAAAACAGAACTGCACTCAGTATTCCAGCAACCGAGCCATATATTGAGCTAATATAATGCCTATAGTCCTAATTAACATCATCCCCATGCCATCTTGTTTCGGGCCTAGTGAACACTTTCCTCCTGAAGGGCTTGTGTGAGCTCCAGTGAATGGGGTACAGTTTTTCTCAGACAGAAATTGCACTCACCAGCAGACACCATCAATCAGTTCCTCCCCCTCCACCCTAGCGTCTCCTTCCCACCGCTGATCAGCTCTTCTGCAGAGGGCAGGAGGCGCTGAGGGGGAGGAGCCAAAGAAGGAAGAGGTGGAATGAGGGCGGGGCACTCTTGGGAGAGGGGGTAGAGCAGCCTCAGAAGAGGAAGAGTGGGAGCAGGAACAGGTGGGGCAGGGGTGGGGCCTTCAGGGAAGGGGTATAATAGGGGTAGGGCCTGGGGCAGAGAGGTGGTCAAGTACCCATGAGGAAATCAAAAAGTTGGCACCTGTGCCAACACTGCCCACACATTATTTCATAACTGAATCAAACCTTAACAATGTCTCTTTCATTTTGAAGTGAAAAATCAGAATATTCCTTTTCAATATGTAGGAAATAGAAACTTTTTACTCTAATGAGATGCTCTTCCATCTTCCTTGTTCTTTTTTTAATTACAAACAGTAGTTTTTGGCCTGAAATAAACATATTCCCATGGAAAGGTTTTGTCAACACCTTGCTTTCATAGAGCATACATGGGACCCGAAGACAGAATATCCAGGTTCTATTTCCTACTCTAGCAAACATTCCTTTGTGACTAATTAACATCCTAATTAACATCATCCCCATGCCCTCTGGTTTGGGGCCTAGCGAACACTTTCCTACTGAAGGGCTTATGTGAGCTCCAGTGAAAGGGGAACCCTTTTTCTTAGACAGAAATTGCACTCACAGGCACGACCCATCAATCAGCTCCTCCCCCTCCACCGCAGCGCCTCCTGCTCACCGCTGATCATTTCTTTCTGGAGAGGGCAGAAGGCTCTGGAGGTGGGACAGGGGAGGAGCTGAGGAAGGAAGAGGTTGAAAGAGGGTAGGGCTCTCTTGGGAGGGGAGGAAAAGGGCAGGAAGAGGCAGAGTGAGATCAGGTAAGGGTGGGGCCTTAAATGAAGGAGGTTAGGAAAGGCAGGGCCTGGGGCAGAGAGGTTGTCAAGGACCCCTGTGGAAATCAAAAAGTTGGTGCCTGTGCCTACACTTCCCCTATGTGTTTGGGTAACTGAATCAAAACTTAACAATGTCTCCTTCATTTTGAAGTGAAAAATCAGAATATTCCTTTTTAACTCGGAGGAAATAGAAACTTTTGCCTCTACTGAGAAACTTTTGCTTCTTTCTTGTGCTTTTTTTCACCCAAAATGTTTGTTTCCACCTGAAATAGACATATTCCCATGGAAAGTCTCTGCCAAAATCTTCCTCTCATAGTGAATACACCAGTCCAGAAGACAGAGTATCTAGGTTCTATTTCCTGCTCTAGCACACATTCCTGTGTCAATATTAGCCCTTCCTTTGCAGGGAAATTGTCCAAGAGTCTACACGGGGTGCTCTCCACGGGATGTGGTTTCCCAGTTTCAGGGAGGCTCTTTAGGAAGGACAATTCTCCCTCCTTCCGTGAGACACAGGGTGGAATGTCTGCATGGCCTTAGTAACTACAAGGTCAGGCACAGAACTAGCAACTCGGTACTGCCACACTCCCCAGCCAGAGCTTCTTCATTTAATGGATATGTTCAGTTCCTGTAGCGCGTGGATGTTTTTCCTATCGTACCCGACTGCCCTTGAACCTCTGCCCCTCTGACTTTCTTTGCCAAGTGATGTCACAGCTTGATGACATTCCACAATTCCAGAGTAATCTACACAGAACTTCCCATATCCATGGGGCATGCAATGATAGCGTCCCTTCCGCAGTTGAAATTGTTCTAACCATTAAGGCCACACTTAGTTTGGTCAGTCAACTGTAACTATTGAGTAAAGTAGGCAAACTCACCCTTTTCCTCCTGGAGTTGTTCTGCAAAAAAAAAAAAAAAAACATTGGGGAGGAGAAGAAAACAGTTCAGTGTATGTCCATTTACTTATGAATTGAAAAGGGTGAATGAGATCATTTCTTTCTTGATTAGCATAAATATTGGCCATGGATAGTCAATTAGCTCTTCAATCCATGGGCTAGCCCCATTCCTATCCACTATGTAGTAGATAGAGGAGAATATATTTTTGCTTTAATCAATTTAAGAAGAAGCTTCATGGCCACAAATAATTAGCAAAAGGTGAATATGAAACACTACGCTCCTCTGCTAATATGGGTTCTGCTATGACAGGAGCAATTATACCATTTACATCATAAGCTGAATTTTATTTACTTATTTCAATGTAGAGTCCTTTCAGTGTGTACATTGCCTTTCATAGTGTGTCTCTGCAAGGGTGTTATGGTTCTTGGAGAATACAAACAAGTAGTGGGTGAGTCTATTTAAATTTCAACAATGTATGAGCAGCACTGCTCAGAACCAGCAAGTCCTCATATACAGTATTGACAAAATCAGCCAAGTCATCCGCTCTATCAAAAAGAGGAGACGAGCACATGGAAGAAAAAGGCTACAGACTTACTTATTGTTTTTTCCATTTCTCCTAAAAATTAGAAAAATATTTAATGATAACAATAGCACCTTTTGTAATATATGGCCAAGAACAAAGGTAACTATTAGTTAAAATATCAAAAGCTGTATTTATTGGAGAATAGCTGTGAGGGAGCTAGTGACACAGTGAACATCATACTGTCTAAGGCCGGAAGGAAACACTCTCAAAATCTATTACATGCGCCAGAGAACATCCCCAAAACATTTCATTTTTGCAGTAGAGCAGTACCGCCCCCCCCCTCAAAATGTCCAGTGATAGAGGATGCACCTTAACCCCTTGTCAATTGTAACAATGGCTAATCACCCTCACTCTTAAAAATTTAACCCTTATTTCTAGTCTGACTTTCCTAGTTTCAGCTTCCAGCCATGGGATTTTGCAAGTCCATTCTGTGTTAGATTAAAGAGCCCATTATCACATATATGTTCTCTGTCTACATATGGCTAGAGTGTAACCAAGCCACCCCTTTTCTTTGGTGAGCTAAATAGATTGAGCTCTTTCAGTCTATCACTATAATACATGTTATCTAATCCTTTAATCATTTTGCTGATTTTCTATGAACCCTCTCCAGTTTGACAACTTCCTTTTTCAGCTGGGGACACCAGAACTGCACTCAGTATTCCAGGAACTGAGCCATATATTGAGCTAATATAACCCCTATAGTCCTATTTAACATCATCCCCATGCCCTCTGGTTTGGGGCCTAGTGAACACTTTCCTACTGAAGGGCTTGTGTGAGCGCCAGTGAAAGGGGTACCCTTTTTTCTGAGACAGATATCGTACTCACAGGCAGACCTAACCAAACAGCTCCTCCTCCACCACAGCGCCTCCTGCTCACCACTGATCAGTTCTTTCTGGAGAGGGTAGAAGGCACTGGGGGTGGGGCAGGGGAGGAGCTGAGGAAGGAAGCAGTAGAACGAGGGTGGGGCACTCTTGGGAGTGGGGGAACAGGCAGGGCTGGCTCAAGGTTTTTTGCTGCCTGAAGCAAAAATATTTTTGGCTGCCCCCTACCATGTCCTGGGCTCTCCCCCACCCCAGCTACCTACCCTGGGTGGGGAGAGGACAATTCTTCTTCCATCCCTGAGGTACAGGGTGGAGTGTCTGCATGGCCTCAGTGTGGAAATAGAGCAAGAACTAACAGGGATTTCAATGCATGACAGTCTCTGTTAGCAAGAGTCAGGCTCATAGGTGGCAGGTTTGTATAATTTTTGGTGGGGCCCAAAATGGTGGTGCCCCCCCGCTCCCGCCCTGTAAGCCGATATAAAATGAAGCTACAACGCGTCAGTGCCACAAGATTACAAGGGTCAGTCAAAAGTGGAAAGTCAGAAGCAGCACTTGCCTACTTCAATATACAGTATTATATTTTGTTGCACCTGTTGTGATGAAGTGGGAATGTTCTTAATATTTTCTCTGAATACTGTGTGGGTGCCTCAGTTTCCCCTGCAAGATGCCAACTGAAGGTGTTGGGGACAAAGAGATCAGGTGGCCTCCTTGTCCGGAAGAGACACAGAGGCCAGAGGAGGGAGTGTCAGTTTGGAGCTGGCTGGGGAAATGGGGAGAGACCCAGAACTTGGTTCTGGGCTCCCCACCCCCCAAGATGGACCTGACAGAGGGGTTCTGTTTTCTGTACCAACAAGCTCTGTTTAAACTGTGTTCCCATCATCTAATAAACCTTCTGTTTTACTGTCTGGCTGAGAGTCACATCTGACTGCGGAGTTGGGGTGCAGGGACCTCTGGTTGCCCCAGGACCAGCCTGGGCAGACTAACTTTGGAAAGTGCATGACGTGGAAGGGCATGCTGAATGCTCCGAGGTCAGACTCAGGAAGGTGTAAGCTTCTTGCCCTGGAGACAGTATGCTCCAAGAGAGGAGGTTCCCCCAGAGTCCTGACTGGTTTTGTATGGAGTTGTTCCAAAGCATCACAGCATCCCCTTCCACACCGTGCACTTCCCAGAAGTCCGCACAGGCACTGACACTCCCTCCTCCGGCCTTTGTCTCTTTTCCAGGCATTAGGAGGCCACCCGATCTCTCTGTTCTCCAACACCTTCAGTTGGCACCTTGCAGGGGAAACTGATTTGGGAGAAATGAAGTAAAAGCTGCCCAAACCGAGCTTGAGCACTCCTGAATTTTGAGGTGTTCAAATCTGAAAGGCAGGTGCTGGGGGTGGGAGAGGGCTGTGGGCTCCATGGGGGAGCACGGCAGCAACTGTCTGGAGCTGCATGGAGCCAGATACGCTAGTCTGAGTGGCACAGTAAGCAGTTTGGGGGTTGGAGAAGAGGTAGGGAGTTCCGGGGGGCAGTCAAGGGACAAGGAGCAGGGGGGGTTGGATGGGGCAGAGGTTCGAAGGGGCAGTCAGGGGACAGGCAGCAATTGGATAGGCATGGGAGTCTAGGAGGTTTATCAGGGGACAGGTAGGGAGTGCGGTCCTGGGGGGGAAGTTGGGTGGGGTCTCAGGAGGGGGCAGTTGGGGACAAGGAGAAGGGAGGCTTAGATAGGGGCTGAGGTCCCAAGGGGCAGTTAGGGGCAGGGGTCTCGGGAGGGGGTAATCGGGGAACAAGGACCAGTGGTGCTTAGATAGGGGGTGGAGGTCCTGGGGGGCAGTTGGGGCAGGGGTCTGGGGAGGGGGCAATCAGTGGCCAGGGGCTGGGATTCAAAGGGCTCTGGGCTGCTGGCAGCCGCGGGGATCCCAGAGCCCTTTAAATCCCAGCCCCGGCTGGGAGTCAGAGGGCTCTGGGCTGCCTGCAACCGTGGGGAGCTCAGAGACTTTTAAATCCCATCCGCGGCCGGGAATCAGAGGGCTCTGGGCCATAGGCGGCAGGTTCGTATAATTTTTGGTGGGGCCCAAAATGGTGGTCCCCCCACCCCGCTCTCACCCTGTAAGCTGATATAAAATGAAGCTACAATGCGTCAGCACCACAAGATTACAAGGGTCAATTAAAAGTGGAAAGTCAGAAGCAGCACTTGCCTATTAATACCTAATATACGGTATTAAATTTTGTTGCACCTGTTGTGACAAAGTGGGAATGTTCTTAATGTTTTCTCTGAATACTGTGTGGGTGCCTCAGTTTCCCCTGCAAAGTGCCAACTGACGGTGTTGGGGACAAAGAGATCAGGTGGCCTCCTTGTCCGGAAGAGACACAAAGGTCAGATGAGGGAGTGTCAGTTTGGAGCTGGCTGGGGAAATCGGGAGAGGCCCAGAACTTGGGTCTGGGCTCCCCACCCCCCAAGATGGACCTGACTGAGGGGTCCTGTTTTCTGTACTTACAAGCTCTGTTTTAGACTGTATCCCTGTCATCTAATAAACCTTCTGTTTTACTGTCTGGCTGAGAGTCACATTTGACTGCGGAGTTGGGGTGCAGGGACCTCTGGTTGCCCCAGGACCTGCCTGGGCAGACTCGCTGCGGAAAGTGCATGGTGTGGAAGGGCATGCTGAATGCTCGGAGGTCAGACCCAGGAAGGTGTAAGCTTCTTGCCCTGGAGACAGTATGCTCAGAGATGCTCCCCCAGAGTCCTGACTGGCTTTGTATGGAGCTGTTCCAAAGCATCCCAGCATCCCCTTCCACACCATGCGCTTCCCGGAAGTCTGCACAGGCACTGACACTCCCTCCTCTGGCCTTTGTCTCTTTTCCAAGCATTAGGAGGCCACCTGATCTCTTTGTTCTCCAACACCTTCAGTTGGCACCTTGCAGGAGAGTGGCCCAGGCCATCAGTTGCCTGGAGACAGGGTGTCAGCCATTCTCTGTGCAGACAGCATCACACTGGCCCTCTAGGGCTTTACAACAATCACACCCCCTTATCCCACCATCTAGAGCCTTAAGAAATGCATTGGGGAAACTGAGGCAAACAGACAGTATTCAGAGAAAACACCTGTATACGACCAGTTACATACTTTGAAGGGTGTAAAGTAATCAAATATTGTGCTAAATACAATGATACTCCAAACACCTTCAGTTGGCACCTTGCAGGAGAGTGGCCCAGGCCATCAGTTGCCTGGAGACAGGGTGTCAGCCATTCTCTGTGCAGACAGCATCACACTGGCCCTCTAGGGCTTTACAACAATCACACCCCCTTATCCCACCATCTAGAGCCTTAAGAAATGCATTGGGGAAACTGAGGCACACAGACAGTATTCAGAGAAAACACCTGTATACGACCAGTTACATACTTTGAAGGGTGTAAAATAATCAAATATTGTGCTAAATACAATGATACTCAAAACTGACCACCAAATTTAAGTTGCATGTTTTTCCCCTCAGGTGAGGGTTCTGGGGTGGGGCTGGGGATGAGGGGTTCACAGTGCAGGAGCATGCTCGGTGCTGGGGGTGCAGGCTTTGGGGTGAGGCAGGGCTGAGGATGAGGAACTTGGGGTGCAGACAGGCTGCCCCAGGGCTAGGGCCAGAGAGGACTCCCCATCACCACCACTGGCAGCAGCAAGCTCCAGGGGAGGGTCCCCTCCTGCCCCCCATGGCACACACACTCTGCACATGCTCCTAGAGCCCCTCTCAGGTCCAGAAAGCTCACTCCCCTCCCCTATGATGGGTACTGGGGGGGGGGCACAGGTGGCCTTCCATGTTGCTGCCCCTCACCATAACTTCACTGTGGAGGGGGGATGGGGCTGCCCCTTGCCCAGCATGGGGCAGAAGTGGGGTAGGCAGGGTGGTGGCTGGCTTTGGGGTGGGGGAGCAGGGTGTCATAAAATTCACCCAAGCCCCAGCTGCTCAGGTCTAGGAAGCCTCCCTCTCCCATCCCTCCTGTGGTGGGTGGGTTGGTGGGTGCTGGGGGAGGGGGCATTGCCTTCACATGTGGCTTCCTGCCTCCCCTGTGCAGCCTGCTGCGCCTCACTGGGGGTAGGAGTAGGGGCTGGGACTGGGGCTGGGGCTGGGGGGGAATCATAGGGTTAAACACTCAAACATAATAAAAAATCATAGGGTCAAACACTCACGGAAGCCGCAACTTCTGCTAAGGTGAATGATGTCTGTCTCCTGGCCCGTTTGTGTCTCCTCCAGGTAAGGGGAGGGGAGGGGAGGGCCCCTCCCCTCCCCCTCCTGAGTGCTTCAGCAGTCGTTAGCACATTCCTCTTACGCCCGTCTCCGCCACTCCGGATTCGGGGATCTGAACCCGACTCCCTTTTGATCAGTCGTTAGCACATTCCTCTTATGCTAATGCTGCAGCCCTTAGGCTACCGGCAGCAGCAGCAAAGGAGAGCTAGAGAGACGTGCTGTGTGCTCTCTTTACATTCAGGCAGGAAAACTCTGGGGAGGGGGAAAAATCTAATATTTCCAAATATTGGTGGAGCAGAGCCCCTGATTATGAATATTCCTGGGGCTTTAGCTCCAAGAGCCCATATAAGTTGGCGCCCATGCTCTGGGCTGCCTGCTGCAGCGGGGAACCCAGAGCCCTTTAAATCCCAGCCGCGGATGGGATTTAAAGCGCTCTGGGCTGCCTGCAACCGTGGGGAGCCCAGAGCCTTTTAAATCTCAGCCGCGGCCGGGAATCAGAGGGCTCTGGGCTGCCCGCTGCGGCGGGGAGCCCAGAGCCCTTTAAATCTCAGCCGCGGCTGGGATTTAAAGGGCTCTGGGCTGCCTGCACCCGCGGGGAGCCCAGAGCCTTTTAAATCCCAGCCGTGGACGGGAATCAGAGGGCTCTGGGCTCCCCGCTGAGCCCTATGATTCCCGGCCGCAGCTGGGATTTAAAAGGCTCTGAGCTCCCCGCGGTTGCAGGCAGCCCAGAGCCCTCTGACTCCCGGCCGTGGCTGGGATTTAAAGGGCTCTGGGCTGCTGGCAGCGCAGAGCAGGGGAGAAACCTAGCTCCAAATATTGCTGGAGCAGAGCCCCTGTCTGTGAATATTCCTGGGGCTAAAGCCCCAGGAGCCCATATAAGTTGGCGCCCATGGTCAGGCTAGCTGTAACCCTAATAACGTGAGATTTGTAGAAGCAAGGATTGTGTGAAGTGAGTGGGAAAGAACTGTGGGAGAAGTAATTGCGACCTTGTTTCGATAATAAGGAATGTAAATTGGCATCTGAATAGAACTGAGAAAAATAAGATAACAAAATAGCCTATGTATAAACAAAATGCAGCTGTTGCTCATTATTGTAGGTAACAAAATTATAAATGATTGCTGTAATTGTTTACTTGGAGAGAGACCTGCCTAGGAATGGGGCAACCCTGTGTCCTAGGGCACTCCCTCCCTCTATACAATCGTAAAGAGAAAATAAAGTATGTGATTCTGCTGAACCCAACCAAAAAGTGGGAAAAAGTTTTTCTCCAACATCAGTTACTAAAAGGTCAGGCACAGCACTAGCAACTCGGGTCTGCTGCACTCCCCAGCCAGAGCTTCTTCATTGAATGAATATGTTCGGTTCCTGTAGCATGTGGATTTTCTTCCTGTCATACCCGACTGCCCTTGAATCCCTGCACCTATGACTTTCTTAGCAAAGAGCTGGTGAGGTCTTGGCTTGATTACATACCACGATTCTACACAGTAATCTACACAGACCCCCTCAATTCCCAGATCCATGGGGCATGCGATGATAGTTTCCCTACTGTCCCTGAAGTTGTTGCAACCAATACAGGGCATACGAAGTTTGGTTAGTCAACTGTAACTACTGAGTAAAGTAGGAAAACTCACGCTTTTCCTCCTGGAGTTGTTCTGCAAAAAAACAGTGGGGAGGAGAAAAAAACAGTTCAGTGTATGTCCATTGACTTATGAATAGAAAAGGGTGAATGAGATCGTTTCTTTGTTGATTAGCATAAATATTGGCTATGGATAGACAATTAGCTCTTCAATCCGTGGGCTAGCCCCATTCCTATCTCACTACGTAGTAGATAGAGGAGAGTATATTCTTGCTTTAATTAAAATTTAAAAAGAAGTTTCTTGGCCACAAGTAACTAGCAAAAGGTGAATATGAAACACTGCACTCCTCTGCTAATATGGGTTCTGCTATGAAAGGAGCAGTAACACCATTTACATCATGAGCTGAATTCCATTTGCTTATTTCAATGCAAAGTCCTTTCAATGTGTACATTGCCTTTCATAGTGTGTCTCTGCAAGGGCGTTATGGTTCTTGTCAGATACAAACAGGTAGTGGGTGAGTCTATTTAAATTTCAACAATGTATGAGCAGCACTGCTCAGGACCAGGAAGTGCTCATGTACGTTATTGACAAAATTAGCCGAGTAATCTGCTCTATCAAAATGAGGAGTAGAGCACATGGAATAAAAAGGCCACAGACTTACTTATTGTCTTTTCCATTTCTCCAAAAAAGAACAAAAATATATTTAAAGATAACAATAGCTCCTTTTGTAATATTTGGATAAGAACAAAGGTAACTAATAGATAAAATATCAAAAGCTCTATTTATGGAGAATAGCTGTGAGGGAGCAATTGACACAATGAACATCACACTGTCTAAGGCCGTAAGGAAGCACTTTCATCATCTATTGAATGCGTCAGAGAACTTCCCCCAAACAATTCATGTTTGCAGTACAGCAGTACCTTTAGAAAAATTGTACAGTGATGGAGGATCCACCACAACCCCCTGTAAATTGTTAGAAAGGCTATTCACCTTCACTCTGAAAAATGTATACTTTGTTTCTAGTCTGACTTTCCTAGTTTCACTTTCCAGCCATTGGATTTTGCTAGACTAAAGAGTCCATTATCACATATATGTTCTCTATCAATATACGTCTAGATTGTAATCAAGTCAACCTTTTTCTTTGCTGACTTAAATAGATTGAGCTCTTTGAGTCTATCACTATAACACATGCTATCTAATCCTTTAATCATTCTGGTGCTCTTCTATGAACCCTCTCCAGTTTCACAACTTCTTTCTTCAGTTGGGGACACCGGAACTCCACTCAGTATTCCAGCAACAGAGCCAAATACTAAGCTAATATAACCCCTATAGTCCTAATTAACTTCATCCCCATGCCCTCTGGTTTGGGGCTTAGCGAACACTTTCCTACTGAAGAGCTTGTGTGAGCTCCAGTGAAAGGGGTACCCTTTTTCTGAGACAGAAATTGCACTCACAGGAAGGCCACACCAATCAGCTCCTCCCTCTCCACCGCAGCGCCTCCTACTCAGCACTGATCACCTCTTCTGGAGAGGGCAGAAGGCGCTGAGGGGGGAGGAGCTCAGTAAGGAAGTGGTGGAATGAGGGTGGGGCACTCTAGGAGGGGGAAGAACAGGGCAGGAAGAGGCAGAGTTAGAGCGGGTAAAGACGGGGCCTTGAGGGAAGGGGTATAGTAGTGGCAGAGCCTGGGGTAGAGAGGTTGTCAAGTACCCGTGAGAAAATAAAAAAGTTGGCACCTGTGCCTATACTGACCCCACAATATTTCGTAACTGAATTGAATCTTAACAATGTCTCAGTTCCTGCTCTATTAAAACAGGAACGTGGGGTGAGGTCTAATAACTCAATGATTCCTCTTTTCATTCTACAAGACTCCTACACAGCAGTAGAGCACAGGGAAGAAAAAGGACAAAGACTTACTCATTCTCTTTTCCAAATCTCCTGAAAAAGAAAAAATAAATAAAGATAACAATAGCACCTTTTGCAATAATATGGCCAAGAAGAAAGATAACATAGTTAAAATTTCAAAAGCTGTATTTATTGGAGAACAGCTGTGAGGGAGCAAATGACACAATGAAAATGATGGTGTCTAAGGCCGGAAGGAAGCACCCTCATCATCTACAACATGATCCAGAGAACTTCCACCAAACAATTCATGTTTGCAGTAGAGCAGTACCTTTATAAAAAAATGTCCAATGATGGAGGATGCACCACAATCTCTCGTCAATTGTAACAATGATTAATCACCCTCACTTTTAAAAATTTAAATGTTATTTCTAGTCTGAATTTCCTAGTTTCACTTTCCAGCCATTGGATTTTGCTAGACCATTCTCTGCTAGACTAAAGAGCCCATTATCACATATATATGATCTCTAGCTACATATGTTTAGGGTGTAATCAATTCACCTCTTTTCTTTGGTGAGCTAAATAGATTGAGCTCTTTGAGTTTATCACTATAACACATGTTATTTAATCCTTTAATCATTCTGATGCTCTTCTATGAATCCTCTCCAGTTTGACAACTTCTTTCTTCAGTTGGGGACACAGGAACTGCACTCAGTATTCCAGCAACAGAGCCTAATACTGAGTTATTGTAACCACTAGAGTACTAATTAACATTATCCCCATGCCCTCTGGTTTGGGGCCTAATGAACACTTTCCTACTGAAAGGCTTGTGTGAGCTCCCTTTTTCTGAGACAGAAATTGCACTCACAGGCAGGGCCCACCAATCAGCTTCTCCCCCTCCATCGCAGTGCCTCTTGCTCACCACTGATCAGCTCTTGTGGAGAGGGCAGGTAGCACTGGTGGGGGAGGAGACGTGGAAGGAAGATGTGGAATGATGGTGGGGCACACTTGGCAGGGAGAACAGGGCAGGAAGAGGCAGAGTTAGAGCGGGCAAGTTTGGGGCCTGTTCCCAGGGCCCGCTCTATGCACCAGCGCGACAAGCTTGTGCTTTGGACGGCACTTTCCAAGGGGCTGCAATCCCGCTTCTGCTCCCCCCCATTTTTATTTCCCTTGGGGAGCAAAAAGCCGGGAACCAGTCCTGAACCAACATGTTACCTGTCAGCTGAGGCTTTCAGGCTGAGCTGGAACTGACAATGCAGTTCTGGCTTCAGTTGCTACATGGCACTCATGACAGCCTGAGTTGCACAGGCTGCACTGCAGTTTAGGCTGCCCTGCCGTTGGAGAGCCGGAGCATCATCCCCCGGAGCTGAGCCCAGGCTGCAGAGGCGAGAGGGACTCAGATCCGGGGGATGATGCTCTGGCTCTCCAGCAGCAGGGCAGCCTGAACTCCAGTCCAGCCTGCGTGTGAGGAGCCGGGGAGGGAGGGAAGTGGGGCCCGGGATGCAGGGAGGGAGGAGGGGTCCTGCTGCCGCTGTTGCTTTGCTCTGAGTCTCCCCATGGCGGCGCAGTGTTTCCCTGCTCGAGTGGGTTGTGCATGGCGCCGCCGAGCTGGGCAGGGAGCGCAGATCCAGGCTGACACGCTGACAGGGAGAGTGGCTGGACAGCCCAAGCTGCCAGGGAGCTGCCGCCTCCTGCCCCTGGACGTAGCCCGCCACCCACCTCCCCCACCACAGCCCTGCGCTGCCTGCCCTGGGCAGGGAGAGGCAGAGCCCGGCTCCGAGCGGGGCAGCGGGGGATACTGCCCTGCCAGGGGACCCCCGCGGCTCAGGCACCTGGGGGGTCAGTGTCTGTCCTCTCGGCTCTGCCTGTAGGGGGCTGGGGAAGCAGCTGTCAGCAGCTGCCCCTCTCAGCCCTTGCACCCCCCATCCCGCTCACAGCCTCTTTGCTTGTACCTCCCCCCATCGCTCCTTCACTGCACCCCTTCCCCTTGTACTCTCCCTTCTCCCGCACCTCTCCCCTTGAACCCTTCCCCAGCCCTCTCCTCCTGCACTTCCCCCTTCCCCTGTACTTCTTATCCCGCAATCCTCTTGATACCCCCTCTCCTCCTCCACCCTCCTCTGCGAGTACATCACACCCTGTTTCTCTGCCAGTGTAGAGCCCCCAAGCACCCGCACACCCGCTTCTCTGCCTGAACCCTCTTTACTAGATCCCCATCCATTTCTGGGTACAAGGTTTGAGGGTTAGTCCCTATGCCTCCCATGTTCATTTGGAGCACTAAAGATGGGGTTGTGGGGAGGGGGCGAGATTTATACTAAAGTGAAATAAAAATAGGAGAAACGGTTTGATCCCCACTGAAGGTATAAATGGGAATTGCTGTGATGAATGAGGAGGTCATGTCTGGAGGTGAGGAGCCCAGGGCTAGGGTAGCAGAGTGTGCGGGTGGGGGAGGGCACTGGTTGGGGGGAGGAGGCCATAGCTCAGGTGGGGGGCAGCCAGAATATTTTTGCTTGGGTCAGCAAAAAAGCTAGATCCAGCCTTGCTTGAAGGAAGGGGTATAGTAGTGGCAGGGCCTGGAGCAGAGAGGTGGACGAATACCCACGAGGAAATTAAAAAGTTGGCACCTGTGTCTACACTGACCCCACATTATTTTGTAACTGAATCAAATCTTAACTATGTCTCAGTTCCTGCTCTATCAAAACAGGAAAGTGGGGTGAGGTCTAATAACTCAATGATTTTTCTTTTCATTCTACAAGACTCCTACACAGAAGTAGAGCACACGGAAGAAAAAGGACACAGACTTACTCATTCTCTTTTCCAAGTCTCCTAAAAAGAAAAAAATATATTTAAAGATAATAATAGCACCTTTTGTAATATGCTGGCCAAGTAGAAAGATAACTAATAGTTGAAATATCAAAAGCTGTATTTATTGGAGAATAGTTGAGAGGGAGTAAGTGACACAATTAACATCATGGTGTCTAAGGCTGGAAGGAAGCACTCCCATCATCTATAACATGGTCCAGAGAACTTCCCCCAAACAATTAATGTTTGCAGTAGAGCAGTACCTTTAGAAAAAAAATTCCAGTGATGGAGGATGCAGCACAAACCCTCGTAAATTGTAACATTGGCTAATCACCCTCACTCTTAAAAATTTATACCGTATTTCTAGTCTGACTTTCGTAGCATCAGTTTCCAGCCATTGGATTTTGCTAGACCATTATCTGCTAGACTAAAGAGCCAATTATCACATATATGTTCTCTATCTACATACGTCTAGAGTGTAACCAAGTCACCCCTTTTCTTTGGTGAACTAAATAGATTGAGCTCTTTGAGTCTATCACTATAACACATGATATCTAATCCTTTTATCATTCCTGTGCTCTTCTCTGAACCCTCTCCAGTTTGACAACTTCTTTCTCCTGTTGGGGATTACAGAACTGCCCTCAGTATTTGAGCAAAAGAGCCAAATGCAGAGCTAATATAACCACTATAGTCCTAAATAAGATCATCCCCATACCCTCTGGTTTGGGGCCTAGCAAACACTTACCTTCTGAAGGGCTTGTGTGAGCTCCAGTGAATGGAGTATATTTTTTGAGACCACTCACAATCAGATACCATCAGTGATGAGCTGCTAAAATCTTAACAACCGGTTCCCTATTAAAAAGTTCTGATTTAAGGGATTTGCCAGAGCATGTATTTTTTGTACCAATAGGGTTACCATACATCTGTATTTTCCCAGGAGGAATTTTTAAAATTTAAAAATTTTAAAAATTCTGCCCAGACAGCGATTTAAGAACCAAAAAGCCTGACATGTCCAGGAAAATACAGATGTATGTTAACCCTTCCTAAAGTTCTTTTTTAAAAAAGATGGGCCTGAACTAGAAATGAGCTCCGTTTCACATGTGTGGGTCCCTGCCACTCCCTTGGGGTGTGCTAAGGTGACCAGATGTCCCAATTTTATAGGGACAGTCTCAATTTTGGGGTATTTTTCTTATATAGGCACCTATTACCCCTCACCCCCTGTCCCGATTTTTCACTCTTGCTGTCTGGTCACCCTAGGGTGTGCACATGTGTGGGTCCCAGCTGCTCCCTGCCCCCCTCATTGAAGCAGGTGTGTAGGGTTACTGCCCTAAGAACTGCAGGGCACCAGTGGACATGGGGCTGGCTGGAGGCAGGGAGTGTGACACGGGCTGGCTGTGGGCAGGTGATGCAGACAGGGGCTGGCTGCAGACAGGGGCTGGCTGCGGCAGGGGTTGTGGGTAGCTGCCAGCAGGGGGTGGCTGCCGGTGGCTGCAGGCAGGGGGTGGCTGCGGGCAGGGGGTGGCTGCGGGTAGCTGCGGGCAGGGGGTGGCTGCGGGTAGCTGCAGGCAGGGGGTGGCTGTTGCAGGGACTGGCTGCGGGCAGGGGGTGGCTGCAGGTGGCTGTGGGCAGGGGCTGGCTGTGGCAGGCTGTGGCAGGGGGTGGCTACGGGTAACTGCCGGCAGGGGATGGCTGCAGGTGGCTGCGGGCAGAGGGTGGCTGTGGGCAGGGGCTGGCTGCGGACAGGGGCTGTGGGTAGCTGCCAGCAGGGGGTGGCTGCAGGCAGGGGGTGGCTGTGGGTAGCTGCGGGAAGGTGGTGGCTGCGGGCAGGGGCTGGCTGTGGCAGAGGGTGGCTGTGAGTAGCTGCCGACAGGGGGTGGCTGCAGGTGGCTGTGGGCAGGGGGTGGCTGTGGGCAGCTGCGGGCAGGGGCTGGCTGCAGGTGGCTGCGGGCGGAGGGTGGCTGTTGCAGGGGCCGGCTGTGGGCAGAGGGTGGCTGTGGGCAGGGGCTGGCTGTGGGTAGCTGCAGGTGGCTGCGGGCGGAGGGTGGCTGTTGCAGGGGCTGGCTGCGGGCAGGGGCTGGCTGTGGGCAGGGGCTGGCTGTGGGTAGCTGCAGGTGGCTGCGGGCAGAGGGTGGCTGTGGCAGGGGCTGGCTGTGGCAGGGGGTGGCTGCGGGTGGCTGTGGGCAGGGGCTGGCTGCGGACAGGGACTGGCTGCAGCAGGGGGTGTGGGTAGCTGCCAGCAGGGGGTGGCTGCCGGTGGCTGCGGGTAGCTGCCGGCAGGGGGTGGCTGTGGCTGCCGGTGGCTGTGGGCAGGGGGTGGCTGCGGGCAGGGGGTGGCTGCGGGTAGCTGCCGGCAGGGGGTGGCTGTGGCTGCAGGTGGCTGCGGGCAGAGGGTGGCTGTTGCAGGGGCTGGCTGGGGGTGGCTGCGGGCTGTGGGTGGCTGCGGGCAGGGGGTGAAGACAGGGGCTGTGGCTGGGTACAGGGGGGAGCGGTAGTCACACAGGGGGAGTGGCTGGGAGCAACCCGAGCAGCAGGACTCAGCCGGGGACTCACCCGGCAGCAGCGGGAGCCCCATGGCCAGAAGTACAAGGAGCAGCAGCAACAGGGCCAGGACGCAGCCCACATGGCTCCTGCAATGCAACGCAATGCAACGCAGCGCCCCCTGGTGGCCGGGAGGAGGAATTACAGGCTTCCCAGCCCAAGTCCATCAAAGCTTCCCTTGCAGGGAAGCCAGTTAACAAGCGGTTCTAAAACCGCTTCTAAATTTAACAACCGGTTGGTGCGAACCGGTGCGAACCGGCTCCAGCTCACCCCGGATACCATCAGTCAGCTCCTCCCCCTCCACCCTAGCATCTCCTGCCACCACTGATCAGCTCTTCTGCACAAGGCAGGAGGAGCTGGGCGGGAGAAGCCAAGGAGGAAGAGGCGGAAGCAGGGCGGGGCATTCTTGGGAGAGGGGTTGGAGCAGGACAGGAAGAGGCAGAGTGGGAGCGGGAAGTGATGGGGCAGGGGTAGGTCCTTGAGGGAAGGGGTACAGTTGGGAAAGGGCGTTGGGCAGAGAGGTGGTCAAGTACTCGCCAGGATATCAAGAAGTTGGCACCTGTGCCTAAACTGCCCCCACATGATTGGGTAACTGAATCGAAGCTTAACAATGTCTCCTTCATTTTTAATTGAAAAATCAGAATATTCCTTTTTAATATGGAAGAAATAGAAACTTTTGATTCTACTGAGATGCTTTTGCTTCTTTCTTGTTATTTTTTTCATCCAAAAAGTTTTTTTCCACCTGAAATGGAGACATTCCCATGGAAAGTTTCTGACAATACCTTGCTCTCATAGTGAGTACACGGGATCAGAAGACAGAGTATCTAGGTTCCATTTCCTGCTCTAGCACACATTCCTGTCTCAATATGAGCACTTCCTTTGCAGGGAAATTGTCAAAGAGCCTCACTGGGTGCTCTGCACAGGATGTGGTTTCCCAGTTTGGGGGAAGGTCTTTGGGGAGGACAACTCTCCCTCTATCCCTGAGGCACATGCATGGTCTCAGTTACTACAATGTGAGGTACAAGACTGGCAAATCAGTCCTACCACACTCCCCATCCAGAGCTTTTTCACTGAATGGATATGTTCAGTTCCTTTAGCACGTGGCTATTTTTTCTCTCATACCCGACTGCCCTTGAACGCCCGCCCCTCTGACTTTCTTTGAAAAGTGAGGTCTCATCTCGATGACATACCACAATTCTAGAGTAATCTATATAGACCCTCCACTTCCCTTTAATTTGGTTAGTTGACGGTAACTATTCATTAAAATAGGCAAACTCACCCATTTCCTCCAGGGGTTCCTCTGCAAAAGAACAATGGTGAGGAGAAGAAAACAGTTCAGTGTATGTCCATTGATTTATGAATTGAAGAAGGTGAATGAGATTGTTTCTTTCTTGAATAGCATAAATATTGGCCATGGGTAGTGAACTACCTGTTCAATCCATGGGCTAGCCCCATTCCTATCCCACTATGTAGTAGATAGAGGAGAGTATATTCTTGCTTTAATCAATTTAAGAAGAAGCTTCATGGCCACAAGTAAACAGCAAAAGGTGAATATGAAACATGACGCTCCTCTGCAGATATGGATTCTGCTATGACAGGAGCAGTAACACCATTTACATCATGTGCTGTATTCCATTTGCTTATTTCAATGCAGAGTCCTTGTAACGTGTGCATTGCCTTTCATAGTGTGTCTCTGCAATGGTGTTATGGGTCTTGGAGGATATAAACAACTAGTGGCTGAGTCTATTTAAATTTCAACAATGTATGAGCAGCACTGCTCAGAACCTGCAAGTGTTCACATACATTATTGACAAAATTAGCCAGGCAATCTGCTCTATCAAAAAGAGGGGTAGAGTACATGGAAGAAAAAGGCCACAGACTTACTTATTGTCTCTTCCATTTCTCCTAAAAAAGAGAAAAATATATTTAAAGATAACAATAGCACCTTTTATAGTATATAGCCAAGAAAAAAGGTAACTAATAGTTAAAATATCGAAAGCTGCATTTATTGGAGAATAGCTCTGAGGGAGCAATTGACACAATGAACATCATACTGTCTAAGGCCGGAAGGACACACTCCCATAACCTATTATATGCATCAGAGAACTTCCCCCTAACAATTCATGTTTGCATTAGAACAGTTCATTTAGAAAAAATGTGCAGTGATGGAGGATTCACCACAGCGCCCTGTAAATTGTTAGAAAGGGTAAAGATTCTCACTTTTAAAAATTTATACCTTATTTCTAATCTGACTTTCCTAGTTTCCGTTTCCAGCCATTGGATTTTGCTAGACTAAAGAGCTGATTATCACATATATGTTCTCTGTCTACATATGTCTAGAGTGTAATCAAATCACCCCTTTTCTTTGGTGAGCTAAACAGATTGAGCTCTTTGAATCTATGACTATAACACGTTATCAAATCCTTTAATCATTCTGGTGCTCTTCTATGAACCTTCTGCAGTTTGGCAACTTCTTTCTTCTGTTGGGGACACCGGAACTGCACTCAGTATTCCAGCAACAGAGCCAAATACTCAGCTAATATAACTCCTAGAGTCCTAATTAACATCCTTCCCATGCCCTCTGGTTTGGGGCCTAGTGAACACTTTCCTACTGAAGGGCTTGTGTGAGCTCCAGTGAAAGCGGTGTCCTTTTTCTGAGACACAAATTGCACTCAGAAGCAGACCTCACCAATCAGCTCCTCCCCCTCCACAGCAGTGTCTCCTGCTCACCACTGATCAGCTCTTCTGGAGAGGACAGAAGGCGCTGGATGGGGGCGGAGCTGAGTAAGAAAGTGCGGTACTCTTGGGGGGCAGGGAGAACAGGGCAGGAAGAGGCAGAGTTAGAGCATGCAAGGCTGTGGCCTTGAGGGAAGGGGCATAGTAGGGGCAGGGCCTGGGGCAGAGAGGGTGTCAAATACCCACAAGAAAATAAAAAATTTGGTACCTATGCCTACACTGACCCCACATTATTTCGTAACTGAATCGAATCTTAACAATGTCTCAGTTCCTGCTCTATCAAAACAGGAAAGTGGGATAACTCAATGATTTTTCTTTTCATTCTACAAGACTCCTACACAGCAGTAGAGCGCATGGAAGAAAAAGGACAAAGACTTACTCATTCTCTTTTTCAAGTCTCCTGAAAAATAAAAAAAATATTTAAAGATAACAGTAGCACCTTTTGTAATAATATGGCCAAGAAGAAAGATAACAGTTAAAATATCAAAAGTGGTTGTGGCAGAGCTCTGACCTTGCTCCCATGGGTCCTGCGCTTCTAGGTGGTTTATGCTAGCCTCAGTGGCTCACTGTGACCCTCCATGTAGCCCTACTCTCTCTAGGGCCAGGGTTACAGTCTACTGAGCCCTTTTCATCATAGGCCTGCAAGGAGGTTGGTGAGAGAACTCCCACAGTTTCTGTTCAGCCTCCTGTCCTGACAGGGACCCGACTTCCCCTTCCAGGAGATGTTCCTGTAGTGGTGGGTTGAGGGGAACCCGGGCCCGCCCTCTACTCCGGGTTCCAGCCCAGGGACCCTAATGGTAGCAGTTGTTGGCAGCCAACCTTTCACTGCCAGAGTTGCTACGTTTCCCTGGGCCACTTTCCCACAGCTCTCCTGCTTCTCCCTTCTTCACCCTTACCTTAGGGCTCCTTTAACGATGTTTTAGGGTGTCTTCAGTAACCAGCCTTTCAGCCACACTTCCTCTCCTCTGGCTCCCTGACTCCCCTGCCCGACTGGAGTGAGCCCTTTTTATAGTATCAGCAGGGCCTTAATTAGAGTTAGGTGGTCACATTAACTGAATGGCCTCACCTGACTCTTTACAGCTTAATTAAAGTCAGGTGTTCTCATTATCCTGGAGCAGCCCCTGCTCTGGTCAGTCAGGTAACAGAAAACTGTTAATCCAGTGGCCAGAATATCTGCCTTCTGCTATTCTACTGTCATAAACAGATAGTTAAGGATTAAGGTATCTTTTACCTATAAAGGGTTAACAAGCTCAGTAACCTGACGGACACCTGACCAGAGGACCAATCAAGGGACAAGATAATTTCAAATCTCTGTGGAGGGAAGTCTTTGTTTGTGTTCTTTGTTTGGTGGTTGTTCTCTCTTTGGATCTAAGCGGGGCCAGACGTATATCCAGGCTCTCCAAGCTTCCTGAAGTATTTTCTTCTATTCAGTATAGTGAGTATTAGAAAGGCGGATTAGTCTTATAATTAATTTCTGTATTTGCAAATGTGTGTTTGCTGGAGAAATCTCTTTATTTCTGTTTGCTGTTACTTTTGATTATTCTGAGAAGGGCGGGGGGAGCCCCTCTAGGTTTATAAGCTAGACCCTGTGATATTTTTCTTCCTGTTGTTACAGATATAGTGTTACTTTCTTTCTTTCTTTTAATAAAATCTTTTCTTTTTAGAACCTGATTGATTTCTTCCCTTGTTTGGAATCTCAGGGGAAGAGGAGGGGGGGGGGGGAAAGGGAATCCCTCTTTGTTTGATTCAAGGAGTTTGAATCAAGGTGATCTCTCCCAACGGCTAAGGGAGGGGGAGGTGGGTGAATGGGCTATTTCCCTTTGTGTTAAGATCCAAGGAGTTTGGATCGGTGTTCCCCAGAGAAAGTTTTGCGGGAGCAGGGAGTGTGCTAGACACTGGAATTTCTAGCTGGTGGCAGCATTACCAGATCTGAACTAGGATTTAAGTTTAGAGGACCCCATGCAGGTCCCCATCTTGTGGACGCTAAAGTTCAAAGTGGGGAATAAACCTATGACACTGCTGTACCCAACTGGCCTGGGTCTATCACACTGTATTTACTGGAGAATAGCTGCGACGGAGCAAGTGAAACAATGGACATCATGGTGTCTAAAGCTGGAAGGAAGCACTCTCATCGTCTATAGCATGGTCCAGAGAACTTTCCCCAAACAATTCATGTTTGCAGTAGAGAAGTACCTTTAGAAAAAAAATTCCAGTGATGGAGGATGCACCACAAAATCTCGTAAATTGTAACAATGGCTAATAACCCTCATTCCTAAAAATTTACACTTTATTTCTAGACTGACTTTCCTAGTTTCACTTTCCAGCCATTTGATTTTGACAGACCATTCTCTGCTAGAGTAAAGAGCCCTTTATAGATTCATAGACGTTAGGACTGGAAGGGACCTCGAGAGGTCATCGAGTCCAGTCACCTGTCCTCATGGCAGGACCAAATACTGTCTAGACCATCCCTGATAGACATTTATCTAACCTACTCTTAAATATCTCCAGAGATGGAGAGTCCACAACCTCCCTAGGCAGTTTATTCCAATGTTTAACCACCCTGACAGTTAGGAACTTTTTCCTCATGTCCAACCTAAACCTCCCTTGCTGCAGTTTAAGCCCATTGCTTCTTCTACTATCCTTAGAGGCTAAGAGGAACAAGTTTTCTCCCATCTCTTTATGACACCCTTTTAGATACCTGAAAACTGCTATAATCTTCCCTCTCAGTCTTCTCTTTTCCAAACTAAACAAACCCAATTCTTTCAGCCTTCCTTCATAGGTTGTTTTCTCTAGACCTTTAATCATTCATGTTGCTCTTCTCTGGACCCACTCCAATTTCTCCACATCTTTCTTGTAATGCAGTGCCCAGATCTGGACGCAATACTCCAACTGAGGCCTGACCAGTGCAGAGTAGAGGGGAAGAATGACTTCTCATGTCTTGCTCACAAAACACCTGTTAATGCATCCCAGAATCACATTTGCTTTTTTTTGCAACAGCATCACACTGTTGACACATATTTAGCTTGTGGTCCACTATAACCCCTAGATCCCTCTCTGCTGTACTCCTTCCTAGACAGTCTCTTCCCATTCTGTACGTGTGAAACTGATTGTTCCTTCTTAAGTGGAACACTTTGTATTTGTCTTTATCAAACTTCATCCTGTTTACCTCAGACCATTTCTCCAATTTGTCCAGATCATTTTGAATTATGACCCTGTCCTCCAATCCAGTTGCAATCCCTCCAAGTTTGGTATCATCTGCAAACTTGATAAGCGTACTTTCTATGCCAATATCTATGTCATTGATGAAGATATTGAACAGAGTCGGTCCCAAAACAGACCCCTGCGGAACCCCATTCGTTATACCTTTACAGCAGGATTGGTGGGTGAGTCTATTTCAATTTCAACAATGTATGAGCAGCACAGCACAGAACAAGCAAGCCCTCATATACGTTATCGACAAAATTAGCCAAGTAATCTGCTCTATGAAAAGGAGAAGTAGAGCACAAGGCAGAAAAAGGCCACAGACTTACTTATTATCTTTTCCATTTCTCATAAAAAAGAGAAAAATATATTTAAAGATAACAATAGCACCTTTTGCAATATATGGCCAAGAACAAAGGTAACTAATAGTTAAAATATCAAAAGCTGTATTTATTGGAGAATAGCTGTGAGAGAGCAAGTGACACAATGAATATCATACTGTCTAAGGCTGGAAGGAAACACTCTCAAAATCTATTACATGCGCCAGAGTAAATCCACCAAACAATTAAGGTTTGCAGTAGAGCAGTACCTTTAGAAAAAAATGTCCATTGATAAAGGATCCACCACTATCCACTGTAAATTATTAGAAAAGCTAATCATCCTCACTCTCTAAAATTTATACCTTATTTCTAGTCTGACTTTCCTAGTTTCAGTTTCCAGCCATTGGATTTTGCTGGACCATTCTCTGCTAGACTAAAGAGCCCATTATCACATATATGTTCTCTGTCTACATTCAGCTAGAGTGTAACCAAGTCACCCTTTTTCTTTGGTGAGCTAAATAGATTGAGGTCTTTGAGTCTATCACTATAAGACATGTTATCTAATCCTTTAATCATTCTGGTGCTCTTCTATGAACCCTCTCCAGTTTGACAACTTCTTTCTTCTGTTGCGGACACCTGAACTGCACTCAGTATTTCAGCAACAGAGCAAAATACTGAGCTAATAAAAGCCCTAGAGTCCTGATTAAGATCATCCCCATGCCCTCTGGTTTGGGGCCTAGCGAACACTTTCCTACTGAAGGGCTTGTGTGAGCTCCAGTGAAGCGGTACCCTTTTTCTGAGACAGAAGTTGCACTCACAGGCAGGACCCACCAATCAGCTCCTCCTACACCGCAGCGCCTCCTACTCACCACTGATCACCTCTTCTGAAGAGGGCAGAAGGCGCTGGTGGAGGAGGAGAGGAGGAAGAAAGAGGTGGAATGAGGGTGGGGCACTCTTGGGAGGAGGGGAACAGGGCAGGAAGAGGCAGAGTGGGAGCGGGCAAGGATGGGGCCTTAAGTGAAGGGGTTAGGAAAGGCAGGGCCTGGGGCAGAGAGGTTGTCAAGCAGCCATGCGGAAATCAAAAAGTTGGTGCCTGTGCCTACACTACCCCCACATGATTGGGTAACTGAATCAAAACTTAGCTATGTCACCTTCATTTTGAAGTAAAAAAACAGAATATTCCTTTTCAACTCGGAGGAAATAGAAACTTTTGCCTCTACTGAGATGCTTTTGACTCTTTCTTGTCCTTTTTTTCATCCAAAATGTTTATTTCCACCTGAAATGGACACATTCCCATCGAAAGTTTCTGCCAACACCTTCCTCTCATAGTGAATACACCGGTCCAGAAGACCAGAGTATCTAGGTTCTATTTCCTGCTCTAGCACAGATTCCTGTGTCAATATTAGCACTTCCTTTGCAGGGAAATTGTCCAAGTGTCTACACTGGGTGCTCTACACAGGATGTGGTTTCCCAGTTTTGGGGAGGCTCTTTGGGGAGGTCAATTCTCTCTCCGTCCCTGAGGCACAGGGTGGAATGTCTGCATGGCCTCAGTTTCTACAAGGTCAGGCACCGCACTAGCAACTCGGTCCTGCCTCACTACCCAGCCAGAGCTTCTTGATTGAATAAATATGTTCAGTTCCTGTAGCACGTGGATCTTTTTCCTATCGTACCCGACTGCCCTTGAACCTCTGGCCCTCTGATTTTCTTTGCAAAGTGAGGTCTCAGCTTGATGACATTCCACGATTCCAGTGTAATCTACACAGACCCCCCCCCCCACTTCCCAGATCCATGGGGCATGCAATGATAGCATCCCTTCTGCAGCTGAAATTGTTGGAATCATTAAGGGCACACATAGTTTGGTCAGTCAACTGTAACCAATGAGTAAAGTCTGCAAACTCACCCTTTTCCTCCTGGAGTTGTTCTGCAAAAAAACAATGGGGAGGAGAAAAAAACAGTTCAGTGTATGTCCATTGACTTATGAATTGAAAAGTGTGAATGAGATCTTTTCTTACTTGATTAGCATAAATATTGGCCATGGGTAGTGAACTAGCCATTCAATCCGTGGGCTTGCCCCATTCCTATCCCACTATGTAGTAGATAGAGGAGAGCATATTTTTACTTTAATCAATTTTAGAAGAAGCTTCATGGCCACAAGTAATTAGCAAAAGGTGAATATGAAACACTACGCTCCTCTGCTAATATGGGTTCTGCTATGACAGGAGCAGTAACGCCATTTACATCATGAGCTGAATAACATTTACTTATTTCAATTCAACGTCCTTTCAGTGTGTACATTGCCTTTCCTAATGTGTCTCTACAGGAGTCTTATTGTTCTTAGAGAATACAAACAAGTAGTGGGTGAGTCTATTTACATTTCAAAAATGTATGAGCAGCACTGCTCAGAACCAGCAAGTCCTCATATAAGTTATTGACAAAATTAGCAAAGTAATCTGCTCTATCAAAAAGATCATCCACATGCTCTCTGGTTTTGGGCCTAGCGAACACTTTCCTACTGAAGGGCTTGTGTGAGCTCCAGTGAAAGGGGAACCCTTTTCCTGAGACAGAAATTGCACGCACAGGCAGGCCTCACCAATCAGCTCCTCCCCCTCCACCGCAGCATCTTCGGCCCACCACTGATCACCTCTTCTGGAGAGGGCAGAAGGCACTGGTGGGGGAGGAGACGAGGAAGGAAGAGGTGGACTGAGGGTGGGGCACTCTTGGCGGGGAGAAAATGGCAGGAAGAGGCAGAGTTAGAGCAGGCAAGGTTGGGGCCTTGAGGGAAGGGGCATAGTAGGGGCAGGGCCTGGGGCAGAGAGGTTGTCAAGCACCCCTGTGGAAATCAAAAAGTTGGTGCCTGTGCCTTCACTACCCCCACGTGATTAGGTAACTGAATCGAAACTTAACAATGTCTCCTTCATTTTGAAGTAAAAAATCAGAATATTCCTTTTCAACTTGAGGAAATAAAAACTTTTGCCTCTACTGAGATGCTTTGGCTTCTTTCTTGTCTTTTTTTCCATCCAAAATGTTTGTTTCCACCTGAAATGGACACATTCCCATGGAAAGACTCTGCCAACACCTTCCTCTCATAGTGAATACACCGGTCCAGAAGACAGAGTATCTAGGTTCTATTTCCTGCTCTAGCACACATTCCTGTGTCAATATTAGCACTTCCTTTGCAGGGAAATTGTCAAAGAGCTTATTCTGGGTGCTCTGCACAGGATGTGTTTTCCCAGTTTGGGGGAAGCTCTTTGGGGAGGACAATTCTCCCTCCATCCCTGAGGCACAGGGTGGAGTGTTTGCATGGCCTCAGTTACTACAAGGTGACTAGCAGCTCGGCCCTGACACACTCCCCAGCCAGAGCTTCTTCATTGAATGGATATGTTCAGTTCCTCATAGACTCACAGAATTTAAGGTCAGAAGGGACCATTATGATCATCTAGTCTGACCTCCTGCACAATGCAGGCCACAGAATCTCACCCATCCACTTCTATAACAACCCTCTAACCTATGTCTGAGTTATTGAAGTCCTCAAATTGTGGTTTGAAGACCTCAAGCTGCAGAGAATCCTCCAGAAAGTGACCCGTGCCCCATGCTGCAGAGGAAGGTGAAAAACCTCCAGGGCCTCTGCCAATCTGCCCTGGAGGAAAATTCTTTCCCGACACCAAATATGGCAATCATTTAAACCCTGAGCATTTGGGTAAGACTCACCAGCGAGCATCCAGGAAAGAATTCTCTACAGTAACTCCATATAAGATCCCATCACTGACCACTGGGCATACTTTCCTGCTGATAACCCATGATCAATTGCTAAATTAATTGCCAAAATTAGGCTATGCCATCATACCATACCCTCCATAAACTCATCAAGCTTAGTGTTAAAGCCAGATATGTCTTTTGCCCTCACTACTCCCCTTGGAAGGCTGTTCCAGAACTTCACTCCTCTAATGGTTAGAAACCTTCATCTAATTTCAAGACTAAACTTCCTAGTTTCCAGTTTATACCCATTTGTTCTTGTGTCCACATTGGTACTAAGGTTAAATAATTTCTCTCCCTCCCTGATATTAATACCTCTGATATATTTATAAAGAGGAATCATAACCTCCCTCAACCTTCTTTTGGTTAGGCTAAACAAGCCAAGCTCTTTGAGTTTCCTTTCATAAGACAGGTTTTCCATTCCTCGGATCATCCTAGTAGCCCATCTCTGAACCTGTTCCACTTTGAATTCATCCTTCTTAATCATTGGAGACCAGAACTGTACACAGTATTCCAGATGAGGTCTCACCAGTGCCTTGTACAACGGCACTAACACCTCCTTATCTTTCCAGGAAATACCTCGCCTGATGCATCCTAAAACTGCATTAGCTTTTTTAACGGCCATATCACATTGGTGTCTCATAGTCATCCTGTGATCAACAAATACTCCGAGGTCCTTCTCCTCCCCCGTTACTTCCAACTGATATGTCACCAATTTATAACTAAAATTCTTGTTATTAGTCGCTAAATGCATGACCTTGCACTTTTCACTATTAAATTTCATCCTATTACTACTACTCCAGTTTACAAGGTCATCTGGATCTTCCTGTATGATATCCCGGTCCTTCTCTGTGTTAGCAATACCTCCCAGCTTTGTGTCATCCGCAAACTTTATTAGCACATTCCCGCTTTTTGTGCCAAGGTCAGTAATAAAAAGGTTAAATAAGATTGGGCCCAAAACTGATCCCTGAGGAACTCCACTAGTAACCTCCTTCCAGCCTGACAGTTCACTTTTCAGTACAACCCGCTGTAGTCTTCCCTTTAACCAGTTCCTTATACACCTTTCAATTTTCACACTGATCCCCATATTTTCCAATTTAACTAATAATTCCCCATGTGGAACCGTGTCAAATGCTTTACTGAAATCGAGGTAAATTAGATCCACCGCATTTCCTTTGTCTAAAAAAATTGTTACCTTCTCAAAGAAGGAGATCAGGTTGGTTTCGCACGATCTACCTTATGTAAAACCATATTGTATTTTGTCCCAGTTACCATTGACCTCAATGTCCTTAACTACTTTATCTTTCAAAAATTTTTCCAAGACCTTACATACTACAGATGTCAAACTAACAGGCCTATAGTTACTCGGATCACCTTTTTTCCCCTTTCTTAAATATAGGAACTATGCTAGCAATTCTCCAGTTGTACGGTACAACCCCTGAGTTTACTGATTCATTAAAAATTCTTGCTAATGGGCTTGCAATTTCATGTGCCAGTTCCTTTAATATTCTTGGATGAAGATTATCTGGGCAATCTGATTTTGTCCCATTAAGCTGTTCGAGTTTGGCTTCTACCTCGGATGTGGTAATATCTACCTCCATATCCTCATTCCCATTTGTCATTCTGCCATTATCTCTAAGCTCCTCATTAGCCTTATTAAAGACTGAAGTATTTATTTAGATATTGGGCCACGCCTAGATAATCCTTAACCTCCTGTAGCACGTGGATGTTTTTCCTATCATACCCGAATGCTCTTGAACCTCTGCCCCTCTGACTTTCTTTGCAAAGTGAGGTCTCAGCTTGATGGAATTCCATGATTCCAGAGTAATCTACACAGACCCCCCAACTTCCCAGATCCATGGGGCATGCAATGATAGCATCTCTACTGCCATTGAAGTTGTTGCAATCAACATAGGGCAGACAAAGTTTGGTTACTTGACTGTAACTATTCATTAAAATAGGCAAACTCACCCATTTGCTCCTGGGGTTCCTCTGCAAAAGAACAATAGGGAGGAGAAGAAAACAGTTCAGTGTATGTCCAATGACTTATAAATTGAAGAAGGTGAATGAGATCCTTTCTTTGTTGATTAGCATAAATATTGGCAATGGATAGTGAACTAGCTGTTTAATCCGTGGGCTAGACCCATTCCTATTTCCCTACATAGTAGATTGAGGAGATTATATTCTTGCTTTAATCAATTTAAGAAGAAGCTTCATGATGACAAGTAATTAGCAAAAGGTGAATATGAAACACTATGCTCCTCTGCTAATAAGGGTTCTGCTATGAAAGGAGTGGTAACACGATTTACACAATGAGCTGAATTCCATTTGCTTATTTCAATGCAGAGTCCTTTCACTGTGTACATTGCCTTTCATAGTGGGTCTCTGCAAGAGTGTAATGGTTCTTGGAGAATACAAACAGGTAGTGGGCGAGTCTATTTAAATTTCAACAATGTATGAGCAGACTACTCAGAACCAGCAAGTGCCCTGACATGTTATTGACAAAATTAGCCAAGTCATCCGCTCTATCAAAAAGAGGAGTAGAGCACATGGACGAAAAGGCAACAGACTTATTTATTGTCTTTTCCATTTCTCCTAAAAAAGAGAAAAAAATATTTACAGATAACAAAAGCATCTTTTGTAATATATGGCCAAGAACAAAGATAAATAATAGTTACAATAACAAAAGCTGTATTTATTGGTGAATAGCTGTGAGGGAGCAAGTGACACAATGAATGTCATACTGCCTAAGGCCAAAAGGAGACACTCTCATCATCTATTGAATGCATCAGAGAACTTCCCCCAAACAATTCATGTTTGCAGTAAAGCAGTACCTTTAGAAAAATTGTCCAGTGATGGAGGATGCACCACAAATCCTCGTCTATTGTGACAATGGTTAGTCACCCTCACTCTTAACAATTTATACCTTATTTCTAGTCTGACTTTCCTAGTATCAGTTTCCAGCCATTGGATTTTGCTAGACCATTCTCTGCTGGACTAAAGAGCTCATTATCACATATAAGTTCTCTGTCTACATATGGCTAGAGTGTAATCAAGTCACCCCGTTTCTTTAGGGAGCTAAATAGATTGAGCTCTTTGAGTCTATCACTATAACACATGTTATCTAATCCTTTAATCATTCTGGTGCTCTCCAGTTTGACAACTTCTTTCTTCTGTTGGAGACACCGGAACTCCATTAAGTATTCCAGAAACCGAGCCAAATACTGAGCTAATATAACTCCTACAGTCCTAATTAACATCATCCCCATGCCCTCTGGTTTGGGGCCTAGCACACACTTTCCTACTGAAGGGCTTCTGTGAGCTACAGTGAACAAGGTACCCTTTTTCTTAGACAGAAATTGCACTCACAGGCAGGCCCCACCAATCAGCTCCTCCCCCTCCGTTGCAGCGTCTCCTGCTCACCACTGATCTGTTCTTCTGGAGAGGGCAGAGGGCACTTGGGGGCGGGGAGGAGCTGACGAAAGAAGAAGTGGAACAAGGGTGGGGCATTCTTGGAGAGGGGAAACAGGGCAGGAACAGGCAGAGAGGGATTGGGCAAGGGTGGGGTGTTAAGTGAAGGAGATTAGGAGAGGCAGGGCCTGGGGCAGAGAGGTTTTCAAGCCCCCCTGTGGAAATCAAAAAGTTGGCGCCTGTGCCTACACTACCCCCAACATGATTGTCTGACTGAATCGAAACTTAACAATCTCTCCTTCATTTTGAAATTAAAAAAACAGAATATTCCTTTTCAGCTCGGAGGAAATAAAAACTTCTGACTCTACTGAGATGGTTTTGCTTCTTTCTTGTTCTTTTTCCATTCAAAACGTTTTTTTTTCCCACCTGAAATACACACATTCCCATGGAAAGTTTCTGCCAACACCTTCCTCTCATAGTGAATACAACGGTCGAGAAGACAAAGTATCTAGGTTCTATTTCCTGCTCCAGCACACATTCCTCTGTCAATATTAGCACTTCATTTGCAGGGAAATTGTCAAATAGCCTATACTGGGTGCTCTGCACAGAATGTGGGTTCCCAGCTTGGGGGAAGCTCTTTGGGGAGGACAATTCTCCCTCCATACCTGAGGCAGACGGTGGAGTGGCTGCATGGCCTCAGTTACTAGAAGGTCAGACACAGCACTAGCAACTCGGTCCTGCCACATTCCCCAGCCAGAGCTTCTACATTGAATGGATGTGTTTGGTTCCTGTAGTGCGTGGATTTTCTTCCTGTCATACCCGACTGCCCTTGAATCCCTGCACCTATGACTTTCTTGGCAAAGAGCTGGTGAGGTCTCGGCTTGATTACTTACCACGATTCAATAGTAATCTACACAGACCTGCCCCCCACTTCCCAGATCCACGGGACATGCAATGATAGCGTCCCTACTGTCGTTGAAGTTGTTGCAACCAATACAGGGCACACGAAGTTTGATTAGTCAACTGTAACAACTGAGTAAAGTAGGAAAACTCACCCTTTTTCTCCTGGAGTTCCTCTGCAAAAGAACAATGGGGAGGAGAAGAAAACAGTTTAGTGTATGTCCATTGACTTATGAATTGAAGAGGGTGAATGAGATACTTTCTTTGTTGATTAGCATAAATATTGGCCATGGATAGTCAATTAGCTCCTCAATCCATGGGCTAGCCCCATTCCTATCTCACCACGTAGTAAATAGAGGAGTTAATATTCTTGTTTTAGTTAATTTAAAAAGAAGTTTCTTGGCCACAAGTAACTAGCAAAAGGTGAATATGAAACACTACGCTGCTCTGCTAATATGGGTTCTGCTATGAAAGGAGCAGTAACACCATTAACATCATGAGCTGAATTCCATTTGCTTATTTAAATGCAGAGTCCTTTCAATGTGTACATTGCATTTCATAGTGTGTCTCTGCAAGGGCGTTATGGTTCTTGGCAGATACAAACAGGTAGTGGGTGAGTCTATTTAAATTTTAACAATGTATGAGCAGCACTGCTCAGGACCAGGAAGTGCTCATGTACGTTATTGACAAAATTAGCAGAGTAATCTGCTCTATCAAAATGAGGAGTAGAGCACATGGAAGAAAAAGGCCACAGACTTACTTATTGTCTTTTCCATTTCTCCAAAAAAGAACAAAAATATATTTAAAGATAACAATAGCTCCTTTTGTAATATTTGGATAAGAACAAAGGTAACTAATAGTTAAAATATCAAAAGCTCTATTTATGGAGAATAGCTGTGAGGTGAACAAGTGAGGCCGTAAGGAAGCACTCTCATCATCTATTGAATGCGTCAGAGAACTTCCCCCAAACAATTCATGTTTGCAGTAGAGCAGTACCTTTAGAAAAATTGTCCAGTGATGGAGGATCCACCACAACCCCCTGTAAATTGTTAGAAAGGCTATTGACTTCCTCTCAGAAAAAATTATACCTTATTTCTAGTCTGACTTTCCTAGTTTCAGTTTCCAGCCATTGGATTTTGCTAGACTAAAGAGTCCATTATCACATATATGATCTCTATCTGCTTACATCTAGATTGTAATCAAGTCACCTTTTTTCTTTGCTGCGTTAAATAGATTGAACTCTTTGAGTCTATCCCTATAACACATGCAATCTAATCCTTTAATCATTCTGGTGCTCTTCTATGAACCCTCTCCAGTTTGACAACTTCTTTCTTCAATTGGGGACACCAGAACTGCACACAGTATTCCAGCAACAGAGCCAAATACTGAGCTAATATAACCCCTATAGTCCTAATTAACGTCATCCCCATGCCCTCTGGTTTGGGGCCTAGTGAACACTTTCCTACTGAAGGGCTTTTGTGGGCTCCAGTGAAAGGGGTACCCTTTTTCTGAGACAGAAATTGCACTCACAGGCAGGCCAAACCAATCAGCTCCTCCCTCTCCACCACAGTGCCTCCTACTCACCATTGACTACCTCTTCTGGAGAGGGCAGAAGGCGCTGAGGGGGGAGGAGCTCAGTAAGGAAGTGGTGGAACGAGGGTGGGGCACTATTGGGAGGGGAAAGAACAGGGCAAGAAGAGGCAGAGTTAAAGCGGGCAAGGATGTGGCCTTGAGAGAAGGGGTATAGTAGTGGCAGGGCCTGGGGTAGAGAGGTTGTCAAATACCCGTGAGAAAATAAAAAAGTTGGCACCTGTGCCTTCCCTGACCGCTCAATATTTCGTAACTGAATCGAATCTTAACAATGTCTCAGTTCCTGCTCTATTAAAACAGGAACGTGGGGTGAGGTCTAATAACTCAATGATTTCTCTTTTCATTCTACAAGACTCCTACACAGCAGTAGAGCACATGGAAGAAAAAGGACAAAGACTTACTCATTCTCTTTTCCAAATCTCCTGAAAAAGAAAAAATAAATAATAGCACCTTTTGTAATAATATGGCCAAGAAGAAAGATAACATAGTTAAAATTTCAAAAGCTGTTTTTATAGGAGAATAGCTGCGAGGGAGCAAGTGACACAATGAACTCCATGGTGTCTAAGGCTGGAAGGAAGCACTCTCATCATCTACAACATGGTCCAGAGAACTTCCCCCAAACAATTAATGTTTGCAGTAGAGCAGTACCTTCATAAAAAAATGTCAAGTGATGGAGGATGCACCACAATCCCTCGTCAATTGTAACAATGGTTAATCACCCTCACTTTTAAAAATGTATACGTTATTTCTAGTCTGAATTTCATAGTTTCACTTTCCAGCCATTGGATTTTGCTAGACCATTCTCTGCTAGACTAAAGAGCCCATTATCACATACATGTTCTCTATCTACATATGTCTAGAGTGTAATCAAATCACTCCTTTTCTTTGGCAAGCTAAAGAGATTCAGCTCTTTCAGTCTATCACTAGAACACATGTTATCTAATCCTTTATCATTCCTGTGCTTTTCTATGAACCCTCTCTAGTTTGACAACTTCTTTCTTCAGTTGGGGACATGGGAACTGCACTCAGTATAACAGCAACAGAGTCAAATACTGAGTTATTGTAATCCCTAGAGTCCTAATTAACATCATCCCCATGCCCTCTGGTTTGGGGCATAGCGAACACTTTCCTACTGAAGGGCTTGTGTGAACTCCAGTGAAAGGGGTACCCTTTTTCTGAGACAGATATTGCACTCACAGGCAGGCCCCACCAATCAGCTTCTCCCCCTCCACTGCAGCGCCTCCTGCTCATCACTGATCAGCTTTTGTGGAGAGGGCAGGTTGCGCTGGTGGGGGAGGAGACGTGGAAGGAAGATTTGGAATGATGGTGGGGCACACTTGGCGGGGAGAAAAGGGCAGGAAGAGGCAGAATTAAAGCGGGCGAAGTTGGGACCCTGTTCCCAGGGCCCGCTTTAGGCAATAGCGCGGCAAGTATTCCCGCCTCCGCCCCCCCCTTTTTTTTCTTTTTCCCTTTGGGAGTAAAAAGCTGGGAACCGGCCCTGAACCAACATGTTCCCTGTCAGCTGAGGCTTTCAGGCAGAGCTGGAACTGACACTGCAGTTCTGGCTTCAGTTGCTACATGGTGCTCATGACAGCCTGAGTTGCACAGGCTGCACTGCAGTTCAGGCTGCCCTGCCGTTGGAGAGCCGGAGCATCATCCCCCAGAGCTGAGCCCGGGCTGCGGCGGTGAGAGGGGCTCAGATCCGGGGGATGATGCTCTGGCTCTCCAGCAGCAGGGCAGCCTGAACTCCAGTCCAGCCTGCGTGTGAGGAGCCGGGGAGGGAGGGAAGTGGGGCCCGGGATTCAGTGAGGGAGGAGGGGTCCTGCTGCTACTGCTGCTTTGCTCTGAGTCTCCCCAGGGCCGCCATGCAAAACCCTGCTCGAGTGGGTTTTGCATGGCGCCGCCGGGATGGGCAGGGAGCGCAGATCTGGGCTGACACGCTGACAGGGAGAGTGGCTGGACAGCCCAAGCTGCCAGGGAGCTGCCGCCTCCTGCCCCCGGACCCAGCCCGCCTCCCACCTCCCCCACCACAGCCCTGCGCTGCCTGCCCTGGGCAGGGAGAGGCAGAGCCCGGCTCTGAGCGGGGCAGCAGGGGATACTGCCCTGCCGGGGGACTCCCGCAGCTCGGGCACCTGGGGGGTCAGTGTCTGTCCTCTCGGCTCTGCCTGTAGGGGGCTGGGGAAGCAGCTGTCAGCACCTGCCCCTCTCAGCCCTTGCACCCCCCATCCCGCTCACAGCCTCTTTGCTTGTACCTCCCCCCATCGCTCCTTCACTACACCCCTTCCCCTTGTACTCTCCCTTCTCCCGCACCTCTCCCCTTGAACCCTTCCCCAGCCCTCTCCTCCTGCACTTCCCCCTTCCCCTGCACTTCTTATCCCGCAACCCTCTTGATACTTCCTCTCCTCCTCCACCCTCCTCTGCGAGTACATCACACCCTGCTTCTCTGCCAGTGTAGAGCCCCAAGCACCCCCACCCCCACTCCTCTGCCTGAACTCTCTTTAATAGATCCCCATCCATTTCTGGGTACAAGGTTTGAGGGTTAGTCCCTATGCCTCCCATGTGCATTTGGAGCACTAAAGATGGGGTTGGGGGGGGCGAGATTTATACTAAAGTGAAATAAAAATAGGAGAAACGGTTTGATCCCCACTGCAAGTGTAAATGGGAATTGCTGTAATGAACGAGGAGGTCATGTTTGGAGGTGAGGAGCCCAGGGCTAGGGTAGCAGAGTGTGCGGGTGGGGGAGGGCACTGGTTGGGGGGAGGAGGCCATAGCTCAGGTGGGGGGCAGCCAGAATATTTTTGCTTGGGTCAGCAAAAAAGCTAGATCCAGCCTTGCTTGAAGGAAGGGGTATAGTAGTGGCAGGGCCTGGAGCAGAGAGGTGGACGAATACCCACGAGGAAATCAAAAAGTTGGCACCTGTGTCTACATTGACCCCACATTATTTTGTAACTGAATCAAATCTTAACTATGTCTCAGTTCCTGCTCTATCAAAACAGGAAAGTGGGGTGAGGTCTAATAACTCAATGATTTTTCTTTTCATTCTACAAGACTCCTACACAGAAGTAGAGCACACGGAAGAAAAAGGACCACAGACTTACTCATTCTCTTTTCCAAGTCTCCTAAAAAGAAAAACAATATATTTAAAGATAATAATAGCACCTTTTGTAATATGATGGCCAAGTAGAAAGATAACTAATAGTTGAAATATCAAAAGCTGTATTTATTGGAGAATAGTTGTGAGGGAGTAAGTGACACAATTAACAGTCTAAGGCTGGAAGGAAGCACTCCCATCATCTATAACATGGTCCAGAGAACTTCCCCCAAACAATTAATGTTTGCAGTAGAGCAGTACCTTTAGAAAAAAATTCCAGTGATGGAGGATGCAGCACAAACCCTCGTAAATTGTAACATTGGCTAATCATCCTCACTCTCCAAAATTTATACCTTATTTCTAGTCTGACTTTCGTAGCATCAGTTTCCAGCCATTGGATTTTGCTAGACCATTATCTGCTAGACTAAAGAGCCAATTATCACATATATGTTCTCTATCTACATACGTCTAGAGTGTAACCAAGTCACCCCTTTTCTTTGGTGAACTAAATAGATTGAGCTCTTTGAGTCTATCACTATAACACATGATATCTAATCCTTTAATCATTCCTGTGCTCTTCTATGAACCCTCTCCAGTTTGACAACTTCTTTCTTCAGTTGGGGACACCGGAACTGCACTCAGTATTCCAGCAACAGAGCCAAATACTGAGCTAATATAACCCCTATAGTCTTAATTAACATCATCCCCACGTCCTCTGGTTTCAGGCCTAGCGAACGCTTTCCTACTGAAGGGCTTGTGTGAGCTCCAGTGAAAGGGGTACCCTTTTTCTGAGACAGAAATTGCACTCACAGGCACGACCCACCAATCAGGTCCTCCTCCACTGCAGCGCCTCCTACTCACCACTGATCACCACTTCTGGAGGGGGTAGAGGGCATTGGTGGGGGAGGAGATAAGGAAGGAAGAGGTGGAACGAGGGTGGGGCACTCGTGGGAGGGGGGGAACAGGGCAGGAAGAGGCAGAGAGGGAGCGGGCAAGGATGGGGCCTTAAGTGAAGGAGTTAGGAAAGGCAGGGCCTGGGCCAGAGAGGTTGTCAAGCACCCCTGTGGAAATCAAAAAGTTGGTGCCTATGCCTACACTGCCCCCACATGATTGGGTAACTGAATCAAAACTTAACTATGTCACCTTCATTTTGAAGTATACAAACAGAATATTCCTTTTCAACTCGGAGGAAATAGAAACTTTTGCCTCTACTGAGATGCTTTGGCTTTTTTCTTGTCCTTTTTTTCATCCAACATTTTTTTCCCACCTGAAATAGACACTTTCCCAATGGAAAGTCTCTGCTAACACCTTCCTCTCATAGTGAATACACCGGTTCAGAAGACCAGAGTATCTCGGTTCTATTTCCTGCTCTAGCACACATTCCTGTGTCAATATTAGCCGTTCCTTTGCAGGGAAATTATCCAAGAGTCTACTCTGGGTGCTCTACACAGGATGTGGTTTCCCAGTTTCGGGGAGGCTGTTTGGGGGGGACAATTATCCCTCCCTCCGTGAGACACAGGGTGGAGTGTCTGCATGGCCTCAGTTACTATAAGGTCAGGCACAGCACTAGCAACTTGATCCTGCCACACTTCTCATCCAGAGCTTTTCATTCAATGGATATGTTCAGTTCTGTCATAAACAGATAGTTAAGGGTTAATGCCTCTTTTACCTGTAAAGGGTTAAGAAGTTCACCTAGCCTAGCTGAAACCTGACCAGAGGAACCAGTGGGGGAACAAGATTTTTCAAAAGGAAGGAGGGAAGTTTCCTTTGTTTAGTCAGTTTCTTTTTCAGTGAGAGTAAAAAAGATCAAGGAACCAGCCTCTTATCGGAGTAGTTTTAGAAAGGGCCTGGGGCAGAGAGGTTGTCAAGCACCCCTGTGGAAATCAAAAAGTAAATTCCTATAACAGAAAAAGTGACGGTGGTGTGGAAGAGGTGAACCTCTCTGCGACCCTTGGACATCTGCAGCTACAGCAGATCAAGGAGTTGTGCACTCGCTTCGCACCAATGCTCTCAGCCACCCCAGGACGGCCTGAACGGGCATACCACTCCATTGACACAGGTAATGCTCACCCCACCCTAGCGGGTGTCTCCTCATGCCCAAACTGCTATAAAACGGGAGATCCAGGACATGCTACAGATGAGTATAATCCGCCCCTCTAACAGTGCATGGGTATCTCCAGTGGTTCTAGTTCCCAAACCAGATGGGGAAATATGCTGTAACTCATCCCGACAACTATCCAATGCCACGCACTGATGAGCTATTGGAGAAATTGGGATATGCCCAGTTCATCTCTACCTTAGACATAACCAAGGGGTACTGGCAAGTACCACTAGAAGAACCTGCCAAGGAAAGGCCAGCCTTTGTCACCCATGCAAGGGTGTATAATTTAATGTGCTCCCTTTCGGACTGCAAAATGCACCCGCCACCTTCCAAAGAATTATAGATGGTCTCCTAGTGGGATTGGGAGAATCTGCAGTTGCATACCTCGATGGCCATTTTTTCTGATTCATGGGCAGAACACCTGGAGCACCTGGAAAAAGTCTTCAAGCGCATCAGGCAGGCAGGACTAACTGTTAAGGCTAAAAAGTGTCAAATAGGCCAAAACAGAGTGACTTACCTTGGACACCAGATGGGTCAAGGAACTATAAACCCCCTACAGGCCAAAGTGGATGCTATCCAAAAATGGCTTATCCCCAAGACCAAGAAACAGGTCCAATCGTTCTTAGGCTTGGCCGGATATTACAGGCGATTTGTACCACACTACAGCCAAATCGCTGCCCCACTAACTGATCTAACCAAAAAAACACAGCCAAATGCAGTTAAGTGGACTGATGAGTGTCAGAAGGCCTTTAACCAGCTTAAGGCGACGCTCATGTCTGACCCTGTGCTAAGGGCCCCGGACTTTGACAAACCATTCCTAGTAACCACAGATGCATCTGAGTGTAGTGTAGGAACAGTTTTAATGCAGGAAGGACCGGATCAAAACTTCCATCCTGTCGTGTTTCTCAGCAAGAAACTGTCTGAGAGGGAAAGCCACTGGTCAATCAGTGAAAAAGAATGCTACGCCATTGTGTATGCCCTGGAAAAGCTATGCCCATACGTTTGGGGATGGCGTTTCCAGCTACAAACCAACCATGCTGCGCTAAAGTGGCTTTATACTGCCAAGGGAAACAACAAAAAACTTCTTCGATGGAGTTTAGCTCTCCAAGATTTTGATTTTGAAATCAACACATTTCAGGAGCTTCTAACAAAGTACCTGATGCACTCTCCCGTGAAAGTTTCCCGGAGTTAACTGGTAAAAATTGTCCTTGAAATGTGAAAAATCTTATAGTTTTTACATAATTAGTAGTATATGTAAAGGTGCATGTGTTTTTTTAATCTGTTTATTCTAAAGTTGCAGGAAAAAATCACTGCCAGTGTGGTTCAACAATGTATGAGATTTGGGGGGCCTGTCATAAACAGATAGTTAAGGCGTAATGCCTCTTTTACCTGTAGAGGGTTAAGAAGTTCACCTAGCCTAGCTGACACCTGACCAGAGGAACCAATGGGGGAACAAGATGTTTCAAAAGGAAGGAGGGAAGTTTCCTTTGTTTAGTCAGTTTTTAGTTTCAGCCGGAGTAAAGAAGATCAAGGAACCAGCCTCTTATCAGAGTAATAAATTTTAGAAAGGAATAAATACGTTTATGTTTATTTTCTTTTGTAACTTGTCTTTGTGCAATTAAGGGAATTATCAAATTGGGTATTCTTGTGTGTTTAAGGTTTTTGCCCAGGGGAACACCCTTTGTTTTAAATCTGTTGTCTCTGAGATTAGCTGGTATGCTGTCTCTCAGAGTTTTGTTTTTTTTTCTTTTTCCTTTCTTTTCTTTAATTAAAAGCCTTCTTTTTAAGAACCTGATTAATTTTTTCCCTGTTTTTTAGATTCAAGGGAATTGGATCTAGACTCACCAGGGATTGGTAGGGAGAAAAAGGGAGGAGGAAGGTGTAATTCTTCCTTGTTTTTGAGATCCAAGGGAATTGGATCTGAACTCACCAGGGAATTGGTGGAGGAGTCTCTCAAGGCTACCCAGGGAGTGGAAGGTTTTTTGGGGGAAGAGTTTTCCAGGTACTCAGAAATCTGGATGGTGGCAGCGAGACCAAATCTAAGCTGCTAGTTAAGCTTAGAGGTGTTCATGCAGGTCTCCACATCTGTACCCTAAAGTTCAGAGTGGGGATGAAACCTATGACAAGTTCCTATGGGCATAGATGGTTTTTCTCACATGCCCGACTGCCCTTCAACGTCTACCCCTCTGACTTTCTTTGCAAAGCACTGGTGAGGTCTCAGCTCAATGATATACCATGATTCCAGAGGAATCTACAAAGACCCTCCACTTCCCAGATACATGGGGAATGCAATGATAGAAACCCTTCTGAAGTTGAAATTGTTAGAACTAATACAGGGCACACAAAATTTGGTCAGTGGTCAGTAAGAATTGCATAAAGTAGGCAAACTCACCCGTTTGCTCCTTGGGTTCCTCTGCAAAAGAAAAATGGGGAGGAGAAGAAAACAGTTCAGAATATGTCCATTGTCTTATGAATTGAAGAGGGTGAATGTGAACCTTTCTTTGTTGATTAGCATAAATATTGGCCATGCGTAGTCGGGTAGTTCTTCTATCCATGGGCTAGCTCCATTCCTACCCCGCTACATAGTAGATAGAGAAGATTATACTCTTACTTTAACCAATTTAAGAAACAGCTCCATGGCTCCAACTAATTAGCAAAAGGTGAGTATGACACACTATGCTACTCTGCTAATATGGGTTCCACTATGAAAGGAGCAGTAACACCATTTCCATCATGTGCTGCATTCCATTTGCTATTTCAAGGCAGAGTTCTTTCAATATGTACATTGCCTTTCATACTTTGTCTCAGCAAGAGTGTTATGGTTCTTGGAGAATAGAGACCAATAGTAGGTGAGCCTATTTAAATGTCAACAACGTATAAGCAGTATTGCTCAGAAGCAGCAAGTGCTCATATTTATTATTGACAACATTAGTCAAGGAATCTTCTCTATCAAAAACAGCACACGGAAGAAAAAGGACACAGACTTACTTATTCTCTTGTCCAAGTCTCCTAAAAATAAGAAAAAAAAGATTTAAAGATAACAATAGCAATAACCTTTTGTAATAATACGTCCAAGAACAAAGGTAACTAATAGTTAAAATATCAAAAGCTGTATTGACTGGAGAATAGCTGTGAGGCAGCAAGTGACACAATGAAAATCATACTGTCTAAGGACTCTCATCATCTTTAACATGGGCCTGAGAACTTCTACAAATAATTCATGTTTGCATTAGAGCAGATCCTTTACAATAAGCATTCCATCTTGATTTCATACATTTACAGTGCTGGAGGATCCACCACAACCCCTGATAAATTGTTACAAAGGCTAATCACCCTCACTCATAAAAAAAAAAGTACATCTTATTTCTAGTCTGGCTTTCCTACTCTCAATTTCCAGCCATTGGATTTTGCTAGCTCTTTCTCTGCTAGACAAAGAGCCCATTATCAACTCTTTGTTCTTGATCTACATACATATGGAGTGTAATTAAGTCACCCCTTCTCTTTGGTAAGCTAAATAGATTGTGCTCTTTGAATCGATCACTATAATACATGTTATCTAATCCTCTAATCATTCTGGTTCTCTTCTCTGAACCCTCTCCAGTTTGACAACTTCTTTCTTCAGTTGTGGACATCAGAACTGCCCACCCTATTCCAGCAATAGAGCCAAATATAGAGCTAATATAACTTCTATAGTCCTCACTAAGATCATCATCATGCCATCTGACCTTGGGCCCAGCGAAAACTTACCTACTGAAGGGCTTGTGTGAGCTTCAGTGAAAGGGGAACAGCTTTGCTGAGACAGAAATTGCACTCGCCACAAGGCCCTGCCAATGAGCTTCTCCCACCCCAACAAAGCGCCTGCTGCCCGCCACTGATCAGCTCTTCTGCAGAGAGCAGGAGGCGCTGTGGGGGAGGAGTGGGAGAAAGAAGAGGCAGAACGAAAGCCGGGTGCTCTTGGGAGAGGGGGTGCAATGGCGGGGGGGAGAAGCGGAGTGGAAGTGGGAAGAGGTGGGGCAGGGGTGGGGCCTTGAGGGAAGGGGTACACTAGGGGCATGGCCTGTGGCAGAGAGGCGGTCAAGCACCCCAGAGCAAATCAAAAAGTTCTTGCCTGTGCCTACTCTGCCCCCACATGATTGGGTAACTGAATCAAATCTTAACAATGTCTCCTTCCTTTTGAAGTGAAAAATCAGAATATTCCTTTTTAATACAGAGGGAATAGAAATTTTTGACTCTACCGAGATGCCTTTGCTTCGTTCTTGATCTTTTTTTTTCATCCAAAACCTTTTTCTCCTCATGAAATAGACACAGTCCCATAGACAGTTTCTGCCAACACCTTGTTCTCACAGTGAATGCATGAGACCAGAAGTCAGAATATCTAGGTTCTATTTCCTGCTCTAGCAAACATTCCTGTGTGACTATCAGCACTTCCTTTGAGGGGGTTTGTCAAAGAGCCTGCACTGGGTGCTCTGCACAGGATGTGGGTTCCCAGTTTGGGGGAAGCTCTTTGCGGAGGACAATTCTCCCTCCATCCTTGAGGTACAGGGTGGAGTGTCCACATGGCCTCAGTTACTACAAGGTCAGGCACAGAACTAGCAACTCGGTCCTGCCACACTCCCCATCCAGAGCTTTTCATTCAAGGGATATGTTCAGTTCCTATGGGCATGGATGTTTTTTCTCACATGCCCGACTGCCCTTCAACCCCTACCCCTCTGACTTTCTTTGTAAAGCGCTGGTGAAGTCTCAGCTCGATGACATACCACGATTCCGGAGGAATCTACACAGACCCTCCACTTCCCAGATACATGGGGAATGCAATGAGAGCATCCCTTCTGAAGTTGAAATTGTTAGAACTAATACAGGGCACACAAAGTTTGGTCAGTAGTTAGTAAGAATTGCATAAAGTAGGCAAACTCACCCGTTTGCTCCTGGGGTTCCTCTGCAAAAGAAAAATGGGGAGGAGAAGAAAACAGTTCAGAATATGTCCATTGTCTTATGAATTAAAGAGGTGAATGTGATTCTTTCTTTGTTGATTAGCATAAATATTGGCCATGCTTAGTCGGATGGCTCTTCAATCTTGTGTGAATTCCAGTGAAAGGGGAACAGCTTTGCTGAGACAGAAATTGCACTCGCCAAGAGGCTCCTCCCACTCAAACAAAGCGCCTGCTGCCCACACTGATCAGCTCTTTTGCAGAGGGCAGGAGGTGCTGTGGGGGAGGTGCAGGGGAAAGAAGTGGCAGAACAGAGACCGGGCACTCTTGGGAGAAGGGTGCAATGGGGAGGGGAGAAGTGGAGTGGAAGCGGGAAGAGGTGGGGCAAGGGTGGGGCCTTGAGAGAAGGGGTACAGTAGGGGCAGGGCCTGTGGCAGAGAGTTGGTCAAGCACTCCAGAGCAAAAAGTTCTTGCCTGTGCCTACTCTGCCCCCACGATTGGTTGCTGGTGGGGAGTAGTGGGGAAAGGAAGGTGTGGAACGAGGGTGGGGTATTCTTTGTAGAGGTTGTGTAGTCGGGTAGGAGGACACAGAGTGAGAATGGGAAGAGGCGGGGCAGGGGTGGGGCCTTGGAGGAACGTGTATAGTAGGGGCAACTTGTTGATAAACAATGTTGTGAAGGCCAAAAATATAATGGGGATCCAAAAAAAATAAAAGAGAAGTTCATGGAGGATAGCTCCTTCAATGGTATTAACAAACATGGTGAGGGACCAAGCCAGTGCTCTGGGTGACCCTAAGCGTCTTACTATCAGAAGCTGGGATTGGATGTCAGGGAATGGATCATTAGGTAAATTGACCTGTTCTATTTATTCCCTCTGATGCATCAGGCACCGGCTACTATCAGGAGATAGGATACTGGGCTGGATGCAGTATTGGTTTGACATAGTATGGCTGTTATTATGTTGCTTCCCTAAAGCCTTTGTTCCCTGTCCCCAGTAAAGTTGTTATACTGTGTTTTACTGTTATAAATGAGTGTGGCCTTTCATTTGTTGGGACTTATATTAGTGTATTGTGTTGTTCATGTGCTGGGTTATATTTCTTATAAATAGATAAGTAGCATTAGTCATTTTCCCAAGAGACAGAACCCCTGTCTCCCAAGCACAGACAGGAGTCACCTTGGGTAAAGGCACCAGACACTGAAATAAAGAACCCAGGACCCAATGCATGTCAGGAGGGGAGACAAGCCACTTTGATTAGCAAGCAGCAGGGAGGAGGCTTAAGGCACAAGGGGGGTGGGGAAGGGAAGGATAATACATGAAATACAATGTTGGCAATTCCCTCAGAGAGCTGTCTCTGCTGCAGGGAGGGCTGAAGGAGCCTCTGACACCTGTGAGACACAACAAAATTGACAGTGAGTCAGGGACTGCAGGGGAAGGGAATTCCCCTGCTGCCAGTGACAGGATTGATTCTGAACCCAGGCTGCAATCAGGCAGAGGTAGCCTTCCCTTTTAAGGGAGCTGGGAGCCTAGTAAAATGAAGAAACACCCACTATTCATACTTTTATAAAAAACGGAAGGCCTCAGATCTCACTCGTTCCAGAGCAATTCGAGCTTTCCCAGCCACACCACAGAGAAAGAAGAGACAAGGAGGAAAAAAGAAAGAGCTAGAGCAGGTACATGGCTGTTGCCGATAGCTTTGTGTGTCACTGCCTGCTTCTGTGAGGTACTGAGCATCCTCAATTCATATTTGGACAAATCCATAAATCTTATTCAGGTTCAAGTCAGGTAAAAGTTTCAAAAGCATAGAGAGTTCTCAGAAACCATCTGCTCAATGTGCATCAGCAGTCAAAAACGCTAACAGAATGTTACGAACCATTCGGAAAGAGATAGATAAAAAGACAGAAAATAATATAATGCCACTATATGAATCCCTGGTACGCCCACACCTTGAATACCGTGTGCAGTCCTGGACACCCCATCTAAAAAAACAATGTATGTTAGAATTGGGAAAAGTACAGAGAAGGGAAAAAAAATTATTAAGGGTATGGAACAGCTCCCATTTGAGAAGAGATTTAAAAGACTACGACTGTTTAAAAAAAAAGATGACAAAGGGGGAATATGACAGAAATATATGAAATCATGAATGCTGTGGAGGAAGACAAAAGAGAAATATTATTTACACATTCACATAACACAAGAACTAGGGGTTAAACAAACAAGCAAAAGGAAGTACTTTTCATGCAACACACAGTCAACCTGTGGAATTCATTGCTAGGGGATATTAAAATTCATTAATTGTATTTTAAACATCTTGAACATCATAAATTAGCCACCTTCAGTAAGGTTCATGTGGACAAATATTTGGATCCACTACTTTTGCTATCAGTAAATTTGACCAGCATTGAGTTCTCTCTGCTGCTGTCAGTCAGCTTCTCCATTGTTTCTTTCAAGCAAAATTAACCTCATTCACTTGCAATACGACATTGATTCCAAGGCCAAAAGGGACCATTGTGATCATCTAGTCTGATCACCTCTAGAACACAGGCCAGAGGAACCCCCGCCCCCAAATAATTCCTAGAGCAGAGTTTTTAAAACAAAAACAACATCCAATTTTGATTTAGAAATTGCCAGGGCTGGAGACACCATCACAACCCATGGTACATTATTCCAATGGTTAATCAACCTCACTATTAAAAATTTACACCTTACGCGAATAAAACAAAAAAAAATTAAGTTAACTGACTTTTGCATTTTCCTGGAAAAGGGAAGATGGTCACAGCAATACACAGCAATAAACAGAGTAAGGCACCTATGGAAAGATAGAACATGTTACTATCACCACCAAGTAGCCTCAAACATGGGAGGTATTTCTATGAGTTACAGTTTTGGACGTAAACAATGATGAACTTTTGATGGGGTATGAACAATGACGGGATATGAACAGATGTCCCTGCCAGGAAGTGTGGACTCTACCTAAGGGTCCTCAGTCTGGTTTTATCTGTTCCCCCCCACCATTCAAAGACAGAGCATAATAGGCTCCATTAGGAGTCTTTTGTTATTTAAATGCTCAATAAGAGCTGAAATCACATGTGGTGGGGCAGCGTTTCTGCCCAGCCTGCTAAGAGCTAAAAGTCACTAAGAGTTGAGTGGACTCTCAAGAGATTGACCTGCAGAGATGCAGGTGCAGAAGGTGACTGGCGAGTGGAAGAAGTGGGTGAGGAATAACGACTGGTAGGGCGGCCAGCAGGGAAGAAACCGCAGCTGGCAGGGAGGGCAGTAGGGAGGAACAGGGACTGGTGGGGCAGCCAGCCAGAGCAGGCGCTCAGATGGCGGAGCAAGCAAGGTGCCTTCTTCTCTAAATGGGAGGGGAACTCACACAGATGCACCTCTGAACTCTGGGTCCTCACCAAGGGACTGTGAGTGGAGTGTGGTGAAGGAACAGAGAGGGGCACAGAAAAGAAAGCTTTGGTTGTAGAACTCAAGAACAGGAGGCAGAAGACTCTACGCTACACAGTCTGGGGTGGGTGTCCTGCTCACAGCTTTATCTTTACCAATCCTGCTTGTGGCATTTTCCCCAATTAATGTTGGGTGACTTCCCGCCTTTCATTAAAAGATTCTTTCCTACACTCAGACTCTGCTTGCGAATGGGGAAGTATTGTCTCTCATGCACCCCGGGGTGTAATTTTCCCAGGTTACTGCATGCGGACTCAAGCCAGTTGTGTGTTGTATTGTTGAAAATAAACCTCTAGATATTGAACCCAGCCCTGGCTGCTGCCAGCTCCACCTGGCAGAAGGATTACAATAGAATAAATATTAGCCATGTTGGTGATCTCCTTCCTACTGCAGCTGAAGTTGTTGGAACCAATACAGGGCACACGAAGTTGAGTTAATGGACTAAGTATTGAGTAAAATAGGCAAACTCACCAATCTGCTCCTTGGATTCCTCTGCAAAAGAAAAAAGGGGAGGACAAGAAAACAGTTTAGTGTATGTCCATCGACTTATGAATTGAAGAGGGTGAATGAGATCCTTTCTTTGTTGATTAGCATAAATATTGGCCATGGGTAGTGAGCAAGCTATTCAATCCGTGGGTTAGCCCCATTCCTATAACAGTTCGTAGTAGATAAAGAATATTATATTATTGCTTTAATAAATTTAAGAAGAAGCTTCATGGCCACAGCTAATTAGCAAAAGGTGAATATGTCACACTACGCTCCTCTGCTAATAGGGGTTCAGCTATGAAAGGAGCAGTAACACCATTTACACCATGAGCTGCATTCCATTTTCTGTTTCAATGCAGAGTCCTTTCAATTTGTACATTGTCTTTCATACTGTATCTCTGCAAACGTGTTATGGTTCTTGGAGAATACAAACCAGTATTGGGTGAGTGTATTTAAATGTCAACAATGTATAAGCAGCACTGCTCAGAACCAGCAAGTGCTCATATATGTTATTAACAAAATTAGCCAAGTAATCTGCTTTATCAAAAAGAGGAGCAGAGCACACAGAAGAAAATAGACACAGACTTACTTATTGTCTATTCCAAGTCTCATAAAAAAGAAAAAAAACGTATTTAAAGATAACAGTGGCACCTTTTATAATAATATGGCCAGGAACAAGGGTAACTAATAGTTAAAATGACAAAAGCTGTATTTATTGAAGAATATCTCTGAGGGAGCAAGTGACACAATTAACATCATACTGTCTAAAGCGAGAAGGAAGAACTCTCATCATCTATAACAGGGGTAGGCAACCTATGGCACGGGTGCCGAAGGCGGCACGTGAGCTGATTTTCATTGACATTCACACTGCCCGGGTCCTGGCCACCAGTCCAGGGGGCTCTGCATTTTAATTTAATTTTAAATGAAGCTTCTTTAACATTATGAAACCTTATTTACTTTACATACAACAATAGTTTAGTTATATATTTTAGACTTATAGAAAAAGACCTTCTAAAAAGGTTAAAATATATTACTGGCATGCAAAACCTTAAATTAGAGTGAATAAATGAAGACTCGGCACACCACTTCTGAAAGGTTGCCGATCTCTGATCTATAACATGGGCCAGAGAACTTCCCCTGAACAATTCATGTTTGCATTAGTGCAGATCCTTTAGAAAAAACACATACAATCTTGATATGAAAAATTTCCAGTGATGGAGGATCCACCACAACCCCTGGTAAATTGTTACAATGGCTAATCACCCTCACTCTTAAAAATGTATACCTTATTTCTAGTCTGACTTTCCTAGGTTCAATTTCTAGCCATTGGATTTTGCTAGATCATTCTCTGCTAGACTAAAGAGCCCATTATGACATATATATTCTCTATCTACATATGTATAGAGTGTAATCAAGTCACCCCTTTTCTTTGGTTAGATAAATAGATTGAGTTATTTGAATCTATCACTATAACCAGGGTTGGCTCCAGGCCCCAGCACGCAAAGCGTGTGCTTGGGGTGGCAAGCCACGAGGGGCGCTCTGCCGGTCGCCGCGAGGATGACAGGCAGGTTGCCTTTGGCAGCTTGCCTGCGAAGTGTCCGCTGGTCCCGCGGCTTCGGTGGATCTCCTGCAGGAGTGCCTGCGGAGGGTCTGCTTTTTCCGCGGCTTCGGCGGACCTCGACTGCAGGAGGTCCGCTGAAGCCACGGGACCAGCGGACCCTCCGCAGGCAAGCTGCCGAAGGCAGCCTGCCTGCCATGCTTCGGGCGGCAAAATGCCTAGAGCCGCCCCTGACTATAACACATGTTATCTAATCCTTTAATCATTCTGGTGCTCTTCTGTGAACCCTCTGCAGTTTGAAAAGTTCCTTCTTCAGTTGGGGACACCGGAACTGCACTCAGTATTGCAGCAATAGAGTCAAATACAGAGCTAATATAACTTCTGTAGTCCTCATTAAGATCATCCCCATGCCCTCCGGTTTGGGGCCTAGCAAACACTTTCCTGTTGAAGGGGGTGTGGGAGCTCAAAACAAGGGGGTACAGCTTTGCTGAGACAGAAATTGCACCTATTCCCATCACAGACCATGTTTGTGGGATTGGCCTAGCTTTGTGTAAGGATAGGTGAGTGGGTTGCTAAACTGCACCAGACTGTGGAGCTCTGGGTGGGATTGTGCCTCAAGAGATTAACAGCTCCTCCTGGAGATTCCAGGCATGGAGAGGAACAGCACCCTGATGCCAGGGGCAGGGAAGGCACAGGATCACTGAGCATTATGTCTGGCTTTCAGCAGACTTTTTAGCTTTGCTGTGATTCCAGGATGCTCTGCACTCTGCTGTGTGAGGAGAGAGTCCTCCTCATCAGGAGAGGTTACAGTGAAGTACAGTGAAGGCCCATGAAGATCCCAGCAGTAATTTCCCATCTAAGGGGATGCTCTTGCACTTCACTATGAAGATTTCCCCCTTGGGGCAGGGTATTAAACCCCTCAGAGTGGTTTATGTCCTACAGAAAGTTGTTTGGTGCAATCTAGAACAAGCTGTTAAACATTTCCCTGATAAAACCCCACCATGTTTAATCATCTGAGAAATCAAATCAAAGTCACTATTGTCATCCAGCTATTGCTTTGCAAAATTGTATTAGTAGGAGCATTGCCAACAGATTGAGGGAAATTATTATTCTCCTCTACTCAGCACTGGTGAGGTCACACCTGGAGTATTGTGTCCAGTTTTGGGCCCCACACTAGAAGAAGGATGTGGAAAAATTGGTAAGAGTCCAGTGGAGGGCAATTAAAATGATTAGAGTACTGGATCACATAATTTATGAGGAGAGGATGAGGGAACTGGGATTATTTAGTCTGCATAAGGGAAGAGTGAGGGGGGATTTGATAGCAGCCTTCAACTATCTGAATGGGGGTTCCAAAGAGGATTGAGCTAGGCTGTTCTCAATGGTAGCAGATGACAGAACAAGAAGCAATAGTCTCAAGTTGCTATTATTCCCTCCATAAACTTTTCTTGAAGTCAGTTAGGGTTTTGCTCCCAGTGCTCCCCTTGGGAGGCTGGTCCAGAACTTCACTCCTCTGATGGTTAGAAACTGTTTAATTTCAAGCCTAAACTTGTTGATAGACAGTTTCTATTCATTTGTTCTTGTGTCCACATGGGCCCTTAAGTTAAATAACTCCTCCCTCCTCAGTGGTTAGTGGGCCCACTTCTTCTTTCCATTTATTTATATGGCTATAGAACCTTTCACTATTGGCTTTAATTCTCTTTGCAAGATCCAACTTCGCTAGGCTTTTGGCAGTTCTCACTGTATTCCTACACTTTCTGACCTTTCCTTGCTCATCCCTCCTATCTTCCATTCCTTTTAGGCGTTCTCCAATCACCTGTTTGAGATGCTTGCTCATTCAGCTTGGTCTGCAACCCTTCCCTACGAATCTTTCCCCCTTGCTTGGGACGTAGGCTTCAGAGAGCTTCTGCAGCTTTGATTTAAAGTAATTCCGAGCCACCTCCACCTTCAGATCCTTGAGTTCTTCAGTCCAGTCTGCTTGGCGCTTCCCTAATTCCCTTCATTTTTTAAAGTTTGCCCCTTTGAAATTAAGGCCTCTAGTTGCAGAGCTCTTTTTGTTTATCCTTCCATTTAATTTAAACAGAATTAGCTCATGATCCCTCGAGCCAAGGTTGTCCCCTACAACCAGCTCTTCTCTGAGGTCCTCACTGCTCACCAAAGCCAAATCTAAATGGCTCCACCTCTTGTTGGTTCAGCACCTATTTGGTAAAGAAAGCTGTGGCATCCAGGAAAATCTGGGCCCTTCTATTATTAGTAGAACTTGTCCTCCACTCTGTATCTGGGAAGTTAAAGTCTCCCACAATCACACAATTCTGAGCAGTATTTTATTTTATTAAAAGCATTTCAAAGGTTTCTCTCCCTCTCCATATCCAGATCAGGGGCTTTAGCACATGCCAGTCACTAGCCCAGGGGAACCCCCTCTGGTAACTTTCTTCCCCCAACTGATTTTGGCTCATACTCTGTCTTATCCATTCCATTACTTTTCATTTCTGTACAGTCTGCCTCCTCATCAATACACATTGCTACTCCAGTGCATAATTCTCATCTTCGCCCCTTCTTTCACAAACAGCCCCTTGGCCTCGGCGCTGCCTCACTCGTTTGCAGCTCCCCCACCTTCCACTCCTCCCTGTCCAGGCTGTTTCTGTGAAGCCTTCCAGCAATGACTTTGGTTCTGCTCCACCTCAGGCTTGGATCAGCCTCTCTGGCTGAACTCAAAGGGCATGATTCCCAGGCTGAGCAGACGGACTCACGCTCGCTTAGCTTGTGCTAACGAGTGCAGACATTTGGCGTGGGCAGCAATTCAGGCTAGCGTGCCTTTTTGTCCACTGGGATCCAAGCTCAGGTGGCTAGGCAGAGCTACACCATCCACAGAACTGTTCTTAATGCTAGATCAGCTTGAGCTAACACGAGTCTCCCTGCTGCAGTGGCTAGATGCCCCCTACACTTCAGGGGGCAGAGACCTGCCTCTAGCCCTCCAGCTTTGTTGGTTACAAAGAGGTTGGGTGTTCAGTGTGTCCCCCTCCAAGTATTTAGCTCAAGGCTTGATGCTGCTAACTGGCAAATGTCACAAGAATTGTCACATACAACTCAATTTGTATGATTTTTTTTTAAATTTCAACAGATAAATTGATTTAAAAAAAGCTTAAAAATACGTTTTCATAGTTGTGCAAATGATAGGGGGAAAATGCTTAAAACAATTTTTATCTTCACAGTTGCAGGATATTGCGTGGGGGTCAGGTAATATTTATTTAACAGTCAGTGCTGACATTCAACAAGTGAAAGCTTCATAAACCATTAAAATACCCATTGGCAACATCACCTGTCAAAGTATACAAAATGCCAAGAGCCTTAAATCAAACTCTGAGAAGTTATCAAGCTACATTGCCTGTCAGTTTCAGTTATCAGCAAGGGCGGGGGGGGTCAGTTTGTGCATGTGTGATGAAATCTACTATTACTGACATTTACCGATTTGAGAAAAAAAAATCTTTTTTCCAAACCTCCTCATGAGCAAGAGCCTAGAAGCATCATGGACAAACATCTCTAGGAAGCTTGTTTTCCTACTGGCCAGAAAGCCAGAGTCCAGCCCAGCCCAAAGACCAGGTTGAAAATTACTGCTGGGAGAAAACGTGTCTGCAACATTTTAAACAGTAGAGTGCCACCTCCCTCCCTGGGCTGTGGCTGCTACAAACTCTCACAGGTCCTCCTGCAGCACTGATAAGTAGAGCCGTTGGTGAGCAGCATGAGCAGAGGCAGAAATAGCCTGTGTGATGGATAAGGTCAGAGAAACTAGGGGAAGGAGAGAGAAGGCTGTTGCTTTGCAGCAAGGTTTATTGCAAGGTGTGGGTGAACACAGAGCTGTGAGTGATGGATTGAGACTAGGTTCTAAGCTCAGAGCCCTAGGAAGACTGTAGGAAAGTTTGTCTAATGCCTAGGGTTAAGAGGATCTGCCGGGAGCCTCCAGGATCTGCTGGGAGCCTCCTCCTCCCCGGGGAGCCCAGCAACCAGCCAACACTGCCTGCTGCAGCCCCGGAGCAAGCGAGCAGGGCTAGGGATGCAGGGGGGCAGTGCGGAGCCCAGAGCAAGCTGGCGGCTGCACGCAAAACCTGGCTCCGGACTCCTAGTCCGGAGCCCAGTGCTGGCTGTGCAGAAAGACGCACCTTTTGGAAAATATCCTCAGGGGAAGCAGCTGCTCCCTCTGCTCCCCCCCCAGGTATGCTACTGCCTGGGGTATACCACTGTTTATCTCTCTCCATTCTGAAAACTATTTATTCCTACCCTTTATTTCCTATCTTTTAACCAGTTACCAATCCATGAGAGAACCTTCCCTCTTATACCATGACTACTTGCTTTGCTTAAAGCCTGTGGTGTGGGACCTTGTCAAAGGCTTTCTGAAAATCTAAATGTACTATAACCACTGGATCCCCCTTGTCCACATGCTTGTTGACCCCTTCAAAAAATTCTAGGAGATTGGTGAGGTATGATTTTCCTTTATATAAAACATGTTGACTATTTCCTAACAAATTATGCTCATCTATGTGTCTATGTGCTCTTTACTATAGTTTCAACCAGTTTGCCCAGTACTGAAGTCAGGCTTGTAATTGGCAAGGTCACCTCGGGAGCCCTTTTTTAAAAATTGGCATCACATTAGCTATCCTCCAGTCATTTGGTACAGAAATTGATTTAAATGATAGGCTACAGATGACAGTTAGTAGTCCTGCAATTTCACGTTTGAGTTCCTTCAGAACTCTTGGGTGAATACCATCAGGTCATGGAGACTTATTACTGTTTAGTTTATCAATTTGTTCCAAAACTTCCTCTAATGATACCTCAGTTTGGAACAGTTCCTCAGATCTGTCACCCAAAAAGAATGGCTCAGGTTTGGGAACCTCCCTCACATCCTCAGCCACGAAGACCGATGCAAAGAACTCATTTAGTTTCCCCACGGTGGCTTTATTGTCCTTGAGTGCTCCTTTAGCATCTCGGTCGTCCAGTGGCCCCACTGATTGTTTAGCAGCTTTCTGCTTCTGATGTATTTTTTAAAAAAAAATTGCTATTATTTTTGGAGTCTTTGGCTAACTGTTCCTCAGATTCTTTTTTGGCCTTCCTAATTATATTTGTACACTTCATTTGCCAAAGTTTATACTTTTAACTTCCACTTTTTAAAAGATGCCTTTTTGCCTCTCACTGCTTCTTTTACTTTGCTGTTTAGTCATGGTGGCTCTTTTTTGGTTCTCTTAATATGTCTTTTAAATTAGGGCATACATTTAAGTTGAGCCTCTATTATGATTTCTTTAAAAAATTTCCACGCAGTTTGCAGGGATTTTACTTTTGGTGCTGTACCTTTTAATTTCTGTTTCATTAACAGCCTCATTTTTGTTAGTTCCCCTTTCTGAAATTAAATGCTACAGTGTTGGGCTGCTGTGGTGTTTTCCTTGCCACAGGGATGTTAAATTTAATTATGGTATGGTCACTATTACCAAGCAGTCCAGCTATATTCATCTCTTGGACCTGATCCTGTGCTTCACTTTGGACTCAGTCAAGAATTGCCTCTCCTCTGGTGGGTTTCAGGACTAGCTGCTCCCAGAAGCAGTCATTTAAGATGTCAAGAAACTTTATCTCAGCATCCCTTCCTGAAGTGACATGTACCCAGTCAATATGGGGATAGTTGAAATCCCCCATTATTATTGAGGGTTTTTTTTATTTTAACAGCCATTCTAATCTCCCTGAGCTTTTCACAGTCACTATCACCATCCTGGTCAGGTGGTCGATAATATATCCCTACTTCTATATTCTTATTATTAAAGCATGGAATTACTATCCATAGAGATTCTATGGTACAGTTTGGTTTATTTAAGATTTTTACTTCATTTGATTCTGCGCTTTCTTTCACATATAATGCCACTCCCCCACCAGCATGACCTGTTCTGTCCTTCTGATATATTTTATACCCTAGTATTACTGTGTCCCATTGATTATCCTCATTCCATCAAGTTTCTATGATGCCTATTATATCAATATCCTCATTTAATATGAGGCAGTCATCTTTGCTGTTGCTTAACATTGGGTGAATTTCTTTCCTCTGATCAGCCCCAGTCTGACACCGCAGCCCTGATCAGCCAGTTATACAACCTGCCAGTAAAAAATACCCATATTCTTCTCATTCACAATTGCAAAACTCACTCACCTCCCACTCACTGCAAAAGGAGAAAGGTCCTGACCTCCACTTCTCTGAATGGGGAAATCACTGACCCTTCCCCTTACAAACTGCAGAAGCCAACTTACCCTTTTCCTCCTTGAGTTGGGCTGCAAAAGAAAACCAAAAGGAACACTTTTCAATATATGTACTTTATTGCTTTCAAATTAGGGGCCCAGTATGGTTCCCAGTGTAGCCAATTGAAAATGACACTGAATTCAATGAAGGAAGGTTCATGTCTTGGAATAAGTGATGCTCATTTTTTCTGACACCACCACTCTGCCCCCACGTGATTGTGTACTTAAATGGAACCTTAACAATTTCTTCATGAATTTGTTCTGTGCAAGAGGCACAGGGTCAGCACATGTTACATGAAGGGGTTACATTTTTCTCATGTATCTGAGTGTAAAGGACATAAAGTCGGTTCAGACTTATTCATTTGCTTCTGAACATGAAGTGTAACATGACCTCAAAAGGCTTATTTTTCAAACCAAGAAAAAAATTGTACTTTATTTTTTCTGTTAAAACTTTCATGACATTATCAGATACATCACACTAAATATGCAGGGGTTGGGAGCAATTGGGAAAAGTAGAATCAAAGAAGTGGGTTTTGAATGTATCTGGGAAACATGAGAGGTTTGGACCATTCTGGTTTTGTGCAGGATTGAGATCTGTAGTCTGAATCCAGCTTCTATACAGTTTAACAATCTATCTGACAAGCATCTCCCTATTGGCTCACAATGTTCAGGCTCCAGTGGAGCATAAGTATCTGTGAGGGTCATTGTCTCAAAAAATAAATAAACAGTCATTTAAAAATGAAAAAAATTGAAATATTCCATTTTAACAAGATGGAAACAAAAAGTTTTGACTTCAATGAAACGCATTTCTTTTTTTTTCTCCCCGCTCTACTCCTTCTCCCACCCTGTAGTAGAGAGAGAGCCTGGAGCATGGGGCTTAGTGCCAGATCTGAGGCCTGAACCAGAGACTGTGACCCAAGTCAGGCCATGTATTAAAGTAGATGTTTACAAGTTCACTGTCCAGTACATGAACTTGTCAAAGTTGTTGCTCGTGTCCTAGGCACAAAATATTTCTGTAAATACATTCCACCCACTACAGACACATCCCAATTTAATATATGATAAGATGGCTTCAGACAACAATGAATGGGGATGTTTTGTTCAAGATACCAGGAAGAAGGGGAGGTAAAAATCAGATGTTACGAAACATGTAAGTTGTTTGTCCCAATTGCTTGTCCCAGTCTATTAGTGTCGGGGTACCTCACCTTAACCCTTTGTGTGGCCTGGGGAACAGTAGAAAGTCTCGCTGTTGACTGAGCTGCTCCTTGCCACTGGGCACTCATGTGTTAGTGAACAAGGAACCATTGACCCAGGGTGCTAAGACTGTGCCTTCAGGGCAATAAACCTGGCTGAGTGCCTTTGTCACTGAACGCTGCCTGTGATCTTTCTTTATGGTTAACACTGAGGTATGCTGAATTAGCAGGCTACATTATCTGCTAGTGCTCCTAACACCAGAGATCCATGGACAGAAGCACTGAGCAGCCTGAACAGCTTTACTAAGGCAACAACATTACACCCTTCAACACTTAACAACAACCCTCTAAATATTTTTTTTGTTATCAAAATACACATGTTCCCATGGAAAGTTTCTGAAAATCCCTTCATCTGGTACTGAATACACTGGGCCAGAGAACAGACTATCTGGGTTTTATGTCCTGCTCTAGCAAATATTCCTGTGTGACTATCATCACTTCCTTTGCAGGGGGATTGTCAAAGAGCCTCCTCTGTGTTCTACACAGGATGTGGGTTACCAGTTTGGAGGACTCTTTCTGGGGAAGACTATTCTCTTCCCATCCTTGAGGCAGCAGATGTGGTGTCAGCCTGGCCTCAGCTACAGCTCAGGCCCAGCTTTAGGAACTCTGTTCTGCTGCACTCTACATTGAGAGCTTTGTCCTATAGGAGATATGTTCAATTCCTGGAGCTCATACATATTTTTGCTCATTCCTGACTCCTTCAACCTCTCCTGTTTGGACCTTCTTTGAAAAGTGCTGGCGAAGTCTCAGCTCTATGAGATAGTCTATGGGCAGGTCTACACTAAGGGTGGGGGTCGAACTAGGGTACGCAAGTTCAGCTACGTGAATAGTGTAGCTGAACTCGAAGTACCCTAGTTCGAACTACTCACCCATCCAGACGCCGCGGGATCAAAGTCCGCGGCTCCAAGGTCGACTCCGCCACCGCCGTTTGCAGTGGTGGAGTACCGGAGTCGACCGGAGCGCGCGGGGAGTTCGAACTATCGCGTCCAGATTAGACGCGATAGTTCGAACTCCGAGAAGTCGAACTCACCGCGTCGACCCGGCAGGTAAGTGTAGACTAGCCCTATGATTGCAGAGCCTATGATTCCAGAGTCCCCTATATGAACCCTCCTCTTCCCAGATCCAAGAACCATACCATGTGGGAATCCCTGCTGCAGTCAGAGCTGTTAGAACCCATAAAGGGCATGCAAAGTTGGGTCTGTGGAGTGTAAGTATTCATTAAAATAGGCAAACTCACCTGTTTCCTCCTGGAGTTCCTCTGCAAAAGAAAAGTAGGGATAAAAAGAAAACAGTTCAGCACATGTCCATGGAGTTAAAAATTGAAGAGCGTGAATGAGATCATTTCTCTCTCCTTTCTGAGTAGCATAAATATCAGCCATAGTTAATGAAGGGCATAGACTATTCATAAATTAGTCAATCTGTGGGCTGGTCCCATGCTCTTCCCCCTAGGTAGTAGAAAGACAAGATTCCCTCAAGGATCTGTACTGGGACCAGGGGATCTGTAAAAAGTGGTAAACTTGGTAAAAGGGTACAGTGAGGTGGTAAACTTTGCAGACGATATTAAATTGGTCATAATAGTTAAGTCCAAAGCAGATTATGAAGAGTTACAAAGGGGGAAGAACAGCAGCTGGTAGGGAGGTCAGCCGGGGAGGAACAGTGGCTGGCAGGGAGGCCAGTAGGGAGGAACAGCATGGGGCAGCCAGCCAGAGCAAGTGCTCAGATGGTGGCGCAAGCAAGGTGCCTAGTTTATCAATTAATTCCAAAACCTCCTCTAGAGACACTTCAATCTGTGACATTTCCTGAGATTTGTCACATACAAAGGACAGCTCAGGTTTGGGAATCTCCCTAACTTCCTCAGACGTGAAGACTGAAGCAAAGAATTCATTTAGTTTCTCTCCAATGACTTTATCATCTTTAAACGCTCCTTTCGTATCTCGATCATCCAGGGCCCCCACTGGTTGTTTAGCAGGCTTCCTGCTTCTGATATACTTAAAAAAAACATTTTGTTATTACCTTTTGAGTTTTTAGCTAGCCATTCTTAGAACTCCTCTTTGGTTTTTCTTATTACATTTTTACACTTAATTTGGCAGTGTTTATGCTCCTTTCTATTTACCTCACTAGGATTTGACTTCCACTTTTTAAAAGATGCCTTTTTATCTCTCACTGCTTCTTTAACATGGTTGTTAAGTCACGGTGACTCATTTTTAGTTATTTTTCTATGTTTTTTTAATTTGGGGTATACATTTAAGTTGGACCTCTATTATGGTGTCTTTGAAAAGTGTCCATGCAGCTTGCAGGGATTTCACTGTATCTTTTAATTTCTGTTTAACTAACTTCCTCATTTTTGAACAGTTCCCCTTTTTGAAATTAAATGCCACAGTGTTGGGCTGTTGAGGTGTTCTTCTCACCACAGGAATGTTAAATGTTATTATATTGTGGTCACTATTTCCAAGCGGTCCTGCTATAGTTACCTCTTGGACCAGATCCAGCGCTCCACTCAGGAATAAATCGAGAATTGCCTCTCCCCTTGTGGGTTCCTGTACCAGCTGCTCCAAGAAGCAGGCATTTAAAGTATCGAGAAATGTCTCTGCATTTTGTCCTGAGGTGACATGTACCCAGTTAATATGGGGATAATTGAAATCCCCCTCTATTATTAGGTTCTTAATTTTGATAGCCTCTCTAATCTCCCTTAGCATTTCATCGTCACTATCACTGTCCTGGTCAGGTGGTTGATAATAAATCCCTATTGTTATATTTTTATTAGAGCATAGAATTATTATCTATAGAGATTCTATGGAACATGTGGATTCATTTAAGATTTTTACTTCATTTGATACTACATTTTCTTTCACATATAGTGCCACTCCCCACCCTGCATGACCTGTGCTGTCCTTCTGATATATTTTGTACCCCGGAATGATTGTGTCCCATTGATTGTCCTCACTCCACCAGATTTCTGTGATGTCTATTATATCAATATCCTCCTTTAACATGAGGCACTCTAGTTCACCCATCTTATTATTTAAACTTCTAATATTTGTGTACAAGCACTTTAAAAACTTGTCACTGTTTATTTGTCTGCCCTTTTCTGATGTGTCAGATTCTTTTTTATGTGAATGTTTCTTGTCTGCTGTGAAAAGTTTCCTAATATCCAACCTAAACCTCCCGCACTGCAACTTGAGCCATTGAGGAGGCCTTCTGTCTCTAGGTGAATTACGGCAAACTTCTGGTGTTGTTACCCGAGAGTGTTTTGGGCGTGGGCCTGACAATGGGATCAGGGATCGTAGGGCGAAGGGGTGAGGATGGGGTATCAGCTTGTGCCGGGCAGAGAGGTATCTCTGCCGCTGGCAGTAATGGGGGGGAAAAGTCAGGAACAGGTGACTCCTGATTCCATGTCTCACTGGAGGTGGTGAAGTCAGGCAACTCAACTGACGATGTGTCCTGAGGACTGGTATGACCTGGCAGCAGCTGATCTACATGTCGCCGCCAGGTCAGATCCTCTGCAGTCCGGACTGTGTAGGAAACAGGTCCCGTTTGAGCAATGACAGTGGCAGGGACCCATTAAGCTCCAGAAGTATAATTCCGAGCCAAAACCAGCTGTCCCGGGCTAAAGGTTCGGTCTTTTGCTCTGGGGGCCTGATGACTTGATCTTGCTGCTGACGTTGCACAATTTGTCGGGGTTCAGAAGGTTTCAGCAGATCAAAGCAAGTGCGCAGCTGTCATCCCATCATTAGAAAGGCCGGAGATGCCTTGGTCGTAGCATGAGGTGTGTTTCTGTAGGATAGTAGTTTTGAATGGAGTGTTGTCCCCTTGCTGATTTCAAAGCTTGTTTCATTATCTGCACAAATCTTTCAGCTAACCCATTAGTGGATGGATGATATGGTGCTGAAGTGATGTGGTGTATCCCATTTGCCTTCATAAACTTTTGAAACTCCTGAGAGACGAACTGCGGTCCGTAGTCACTCACAAGTGGTTCTGGCAGACCAAAACGACTAAAGAGTCCTCGTAGTTTTTGGATAGTACTCTCTGCAGTAGTGGACTGCATTATAGAGACTTCTGGCCATTTAGAATGGGCATCTACCACCACCAAGAACATGCTTCCTTCAAGGGGGCCAGCGAAGTCAATGTGAATGGCTTTTCAGGCCAGTCCCATGGATGTAGGGGTGCCCACTGGGGTGCATTCCTCACACTCTGACATGACATACAAGCTCTTGCCTTCTCTTCAATAGCACTGTCAACCCAGGCCACCAAAAATAGCTTCGTGCAATTTCCTTCATGCGCACTATTCCACAGTGACCAGAATGGAGCTGTTTTAACATCTGTGATCTCAGTGGTGGTGGGATAATGACATATATCCCCCCCAACAAACAATCAGATTGGATTGATAACTCCATCCTCCTGGACATGTAGGCAGCAAAGTCAGGTGAGACCAGAGAGGTTCACCGAGATGTTCCATGAATCACCAGGTCCATAACTTGGGACAATATTGGGTAAACTCGAGTTGCGTTCTTTACCTGAATAGCGGTGATGGGTGTATTCTCTACTTGTTCAAAGTAAAAGATTTCCTTCTGGGCAATATCTTGACGGCTGACAGGCAACGGCAGCCTTGAGAGACCATCCGCATTGCCGTGCAGAGTGGATTTCCTATATTTGATTTCATATGTGTGCGCGGAAAGCAACAATGCCCACCGTTGCATACGACTAGCGGCTAATGGAGGAATGCCTGTGTGGGGTCCAAAAATTTAAGTCAGGGGTCGATGGTCAGTGAGAAGAGTAAACTTTTATCTGAACAGGTACTGATGAAACTTCCAAATTCCAAAAATGATTCCCAATGCCTCACGTTCGATATGGGCATAGTTAGTTTCTGCTTTGCTTAGAGAGCGTGAAGCAAAAGCAATAGGTCTCTCTTCTCCCGAAGGCATAATGTGTGACACGACTGCTCCCACTCTATAAGGGGAGGCATTGCAGGCCAACTGTAGGGGTAAGGATGGATCAAAGTGCGTCAGAACTTCAGAATTTAGCAATGCATCCTTAGCTTTGTTAAATGCAACATCACAGGCTTCAGTCCACTTCCAGGCCTTGTTCTGCCCAAGGAGTTCATGAAGTGGTTTTAGCAGTGTGGCTAGCTCTGAGATAAACTTTCCATAATAGTTCAATAGTCCTAGAAACGAGTGAAGCTGGCTAACATTTTGAGGAGTGGGCGCCTCCACAATAGCCTTAACCTTGGCAGGGGCCTTACGAAGACGTGTAGCATCAATGATGTGTCCCAAATATTCAGCAGAGGGCGGGAAGAATTCACACTTGTCTTTGCGGAATCGCAGTCCATACTCTTCCAGTCTTTTTAGGGTAGCCTCTAAATTCCTTAAGTGATCCTCCTCATTCCTTCCAGTGACCAGGATATCATCCAGATAGCACTGGACTCCTGGCAAGCCACACAAGATCTGGTCCATAGCCCTCTGGAACAGTGCAGGAACAGATGTTATTCCGAAGGGTAGGCGACAGTATCGATAAAGCCCCTTATGCATCACAATAGTCAAGAGCTCTTGGGACTTTTCATCAACGTGCATCTGTAAATATGCTTGACTCAGATCAATCTTCCTGAACTTTTGTCCCCCAGCCAGGCCTGCGAAGAGATCATCGATGCGGAGAAGCGGGTATTGCTCTGCACATAACACTGCGTTGACAGTGACTTTAAAATCACTGCAAATCCAGAGGGAGCCATCTTTCTTCACTATTGGAACGATAGGAGTTGCCCATGGGCTATGGGTAACTGGTATTCGGACGCCATTTGTGACCAGGTGCTCCAGACCCGCTTCGACTTTTGGCCTGATGGCATCTGGCACAGTTCTGGCTTTCAGATATTTTGGTTGACTGTCAGGTTTAATGTTCAATGTCACAGTGATTCCCTTCATACTTCCCAGATCCTCTCCAAAACAGCAGCATGTTTCCTTAGTATAGTGGTCAGACTGGTTTCTTCTTTAGTCACTCGGTGCACTTCTGCTCAGTTCAGCTGGATCTTCCTAAGCCAAGACCAACCATTAAGGCTGGGTAATTACCTCTCACCACAAACAGTGGCAATTTAGCAGCCTGTCCATTGAGCTCCACCTTAACATCAGTAGTGCCCAACATAGGCACAGCTTCTCCCGTATATGTCTTCAGCACTTTTTTTGTTGCTTTAAGTGGAAGATGCTGTAGCTTTTCTTTATACACAGTCTCTGAGACCAGTGAGACAGCTACACTGGTGTCCAGTTCCATGCGTATAGGTTTGCCGTCCAACAACGGGCTTACCCGGTATTCATGTGAGCCCACTGCCAAAGACAAAACGTGCAGTGGCTCTTCTTCTTGTGAGGAGGTATCTCCTTGGTCATCCTGGGTCTGCTCTAGGGTACGCAGCTTTCCCTTTTTGGTCAGCCAGACCACAGGCCTCTTTTTCTTTTGTTTACAGGCATACTCAATGTGTCCCTTTTTGCCACAGTGTCAACACACCAGGTCCTTACACCAGCATTCTAATGCATGATAACCCGGCTTACCACAGCGGTAACATTCCTGATTCCCCACAGTTTTGTAGGTAGGTTCTTGTGACTCCTTATGCACCCTAGGGGATGCATTGATGGATTGTGCCTCTTTGTAGCCAATTCCATGGAGACAGCAATATCAATGGCCTTCTGTAAGGTAAGCTGAGCCTCTGTCAATAGGCGCTGCCGTATAGCTTCACTGTACAGGCCACACACTAACCTGTCACGTAGGGCCTCATTTAATATTTCCTTAAATTCACAGTGTTCTGCCAGCTTTCTCAAAGTTGCTACAAATTGTACAACTGTTTCGTCTCCTTTCTGGTCTCTTTTGTGGAACCTATATCTTTCAGCAATTACCAGTGGTTTGGGATTAAAATGGGACCCCAGGATTTCCACAATGTCACTGTAAGATTTGGTCTCTGGCTTAATAGGGTGTAGTAAGCTGCGTAGCAGGGAGTAGGTTTTAGCCCCTACAACACTTAGGAATATTGGCACCTTCTTTGCTTCTGTAATGTCATTTGCAATAACAAAAAGCTCAAAACACTCAGTATACACATGCCACTGCTCTATAGTCTCCACAAAAGGTTCCAGTGGCCCTGTAAGTGTAGCCAGTTTCAGTTTCACAGTCAGTGCAAACAAGCCAGTTCTCTCCCCCTTCCAGCAGCAAACAAGGTTTGTTTGTTGGTTTTTATACCTTAACTTCTACTTCCTTCTGTTGCTGGGGCAGCACAGAAATCCCACCTTTGTAGCCACGTTGTTATATCCTTGGGGGCAGCAACTTTAGGAAGAAATCACTGGAGACACAGAGAGCTGTAAACCTTGGAGCAGCCATTTATTGCTACACACAGAGCTAACCAACAGCCAGCCAAACAGGCTGGGCTATCCCCTAATAAATCTGACTCAGTTGCCATAGCAACACCAGATTCTATTACCAACACAACATCCAGGACGTCTCTCCTACCCTTCCCTATTTCATTGGTACCTACATATACCACGACCACCAGCTCCACCCCAGCACTACACATAAGTCTATCTAGATGCCTCGACAAAGCCGCAAACTTTGCACCAGGCAGGCAAGTCACCATACGGTTCTGCCAGTGATCACAAACCCAGCTATCTATGTTTCTAATGACTGAATCTCCCATTACTAACACCTGCCTTTTCCAAATGACTGGAGTTACCTCCCACAGAGAGGTAACCTCAGTATGAGAGGATACCCCAACATCATCAGGAAGGAGGGTCCCAACTATGGGAAGGTTTCCCTCTGCTTCCATTGACTACTCTGCTTCCCTGGGCCTTTTATCCTCTTCAACAGCGCATGGGGTTGTCCGACCAGAGGTAGGACAAATCTACGATGTCCCGGAAAGCCTCATCAACATACCTCTCTGCCTCTCTTAGCTCCTCCAGTTCCACCACCCTGGCCTCCAAAGCCAGTAGGGTACTACTGGCAGGGCCGCCGACAGAAGGCAGGGGACGGGGGGATCCTCAAAGCACTGCCACAGCAAAGGACTGCTTTAACGTCAGCGGTCCATACCAGCAGGGCTGCCGACAGGGAAGGCAAAAGGGGCAGGCACATTAAAGTATGGTGTTGTTTGTGTGCTGGGTTATATTTCTTGTAAATAGATAAATAGTATTAGTCATTTTCGAAAGAGACAGCATCTGTATGTCCCAAGCACAGGGCGCTGAAATAAAGAACCCATGCCAGAAGGGAAGACAAGCCACTCGATTAGCAAGCAGCACATAGGAGGCTTAAGCCAGAAGGTGAGTGGAGGGAGGGGAAGGGGGCTACATGAAATACAATGTTGGCATTTCCCTCAGAGAACTGTCTCTGCAGCAGAGGGAACTGAAGGAGCCTCTAACTCCTGTGTGGAACAACAAAATTGGCCGGGAGTCAGGGGCTGCGGGGGATGGGGAATTCCCAGGGCTGGTGCAACCACTAGGGAAACTAGGCAGCTGCCTAGGGCACCGAGTGATTGAAGGCAGACAAAAGCGTGCTCTGGGGCGGTGGTGGAGTGGAGGTGAGCTGGGGTGGGGGGACACGGGGAGGGCCGCCTGCAGCAAGTAAGGGGGGGGCGGCATACAGGGGAACCGCTCCTCGCCCCAACTTCACCTCTGCTCCGCCTCCTCCCCGATCATGCCGCCTCGCTCTGCTTCTCTCCCTCCCAGGCTTGTGGCACCAAACAGCTTATTGGCGCTGCAAGCCTGGGAGGTGGGAGAAGTGGAGCGGCGACGGCATGCTCGGGGAGGAGGCGGAGCAGAGGTGAGCTAGGTTGGGGAGCTGCCGCATGGCTCCCTGGGCCGGGGTGGGGTGCTGCCGCAGGAGGGGCGCCTCAGGGCGGAGGGGGGGGTGGGAAGCTGCCATGGGGGAGGCGCCTCAGGGCAGAGGGTGCGTGGGGAGCTGCTGTGGGGGGGCGCTTCAGGGTGGGGGGGAGCTGCTGCAGGGGGGGTGCCTCAGGGCAGAGAGGGGGTGGGGAGGTGCCACGGGGGGCACCTCAGGGTGAAGGGGGGGGGGAGCTGCCACAGGGGGGATGCCTTGGGGGGGGCGGGGAGCTGCTGAAGGGCTCAGAGTGGGGGAGGGCACAAGGTGGAAGTTTCACCTAGGGCGCGAAACATCCTTGCACCGGCCCTGGGAATTCCCCTGCTGCCAGTGACAGGGCTGATTCTGAACCCAGGCTGCAATCAGGCAGAGGTACCCCTCCCTTTTAAGGGAGCTGGGAACCCTAGCAAAATGAAGAAACATCCACATATCACTTTCTACACTAGGTGTTAGGTCAGTATAACTACATCACTCAGGGGTGTGGATTTTCAATACCCCCGTGTGACATTGTTATACTGACGTAGATCTGTAGTGTAGACCTAATCTAACTTTCTTGGAAAGTTAATGGGACTTAGTCTTCAAAGTATCTAAGGACTTGTTTGTGTGGGGACACTCAAGAAAGTTAATCTGGATCAACTTTTAAAATGGATTAGTTAAACCACAGCAAACACATGTGGACATTCTTATTCAGAATTAAAACGGCCTTAATTTGATTAGCTTAGTTCACAAATCAAATTCAGGCTACTTAAAATCTGAATAAGGATGTCCACACAGGGGGTTAATGAAATATAACTAATCCACTTTACATTCAAACTTCAATTAATTCGAATTAATTTTCCAGAGTTTTTCTGTATAGACAACAACTCAGTAACTTTTGAAAATGGTAGTCAAGATCCTAAATCATTTTGCCACTTTTGAAAAATTTATCCTTATGGAATAAAATGTATTTTTTTCAACCTGAGTTTGTAAAGAAAAACATCTGTTCTCTTTTGTAAACAAACTGTTGCCATAATAACTCTCACAAAGTTCTTGAGGTCCCTTCCAGCCACACATTTCTTTGATTCTATGTCGTTATGGCTGAAGGTTCTCCTGTTCTTAGGATGCTAACAAACTCTGTTGTAAAATTAACAATGCTTCAGAAGAGCTTATTAAAAAGTAGTTTAAATTACATTCTAACATCACTTTAATGTTTAGAAGATAGATTTAATAATACATCTCCAAGAATTGGTATTTTAAAAGCAAATGAAGGGGAGAGTGATTATTACTGATATCTCCTCTAACAGCAGACAGTCTGAAATCACTTCTGAAATCAGGAAACTGATCTCATAGTGACATGCATTAGACCATCTAATAGCTGCCCAAAGGAAGAAGTGGAGATTCCATCGTTTGGGAGTTTTAAAACAATAATAGACAAAGCAATAAAATGTGCTGTGGAGAAGAGATAAGCCTGTGCTGGCTCCTGGGGAGACACAATAATAGTGTTTGATAAATATGTTTTCTCCAATTCTAGACCTTTCTTACCTATAACCAAGACATCCGTGATGATCTCTCTGTGAAATGAGTTGGCTGTGGCAGAACATACATATTTCCCTGCATCTTCCACCTGAATATTGTTCAGTTTCAGAGAAATATTTCCTTTCCCAAACTCCTTTCCTTTAAAAACTTCTGCCTTTTTTTCATATTTCTTCCTGAGCCATTCTCTGCTGTTGACTCCATTTGGAGACAAATAACCATTTGAGCATTTGTCATCCTGTGGATAAGAATTAACCCGGGGGCTGCTTTCATCATAGAAGTAGAGATAGATTGTCTTAACCTCCCCAGGTCCAACTTTCCTCCATTGCAGCTCCATGCTAGGGGGCAGATGTTTCGTAATCAGCCGGCAGGGAAGAATGGCATTTTCTCCAATTACAGCTGTAATGATGTCATGTTCTGCCTCCACATCAAAGAAACCTGAAAAATGTTCAGGGGGTTATAATTGCACCAGCAGCACATAATGATTCATGTTAATGTGTAAGAGAGAGCGAGTGAAAAAAAGGACAGCCATAATTCTGCTCTTAGTTATATTCTTTTTATAATAGTGTAAATTCAATAGCTTCGGGGGATTCCCTACTAATATAAACACAGATAAGTAAAATGCTGCACCAAAGGCTTGTCTACACTGTGGGGTTATGCGCACTATGGAAGAGTGATTAATAAAATGCACCAATGTGTTGTGCATTAATTGGTCTGTGTAGACCTTGATGATGCACACTAAAAGTTCCCTAGTGTGCTTTCCTGAATTACTGTTAATATAAGAACATAAGAATGGCCTTACTGGGTCAGACCAAAGGACCATGAAGCCCAGTATCCTGTCTACCGACAGTGGCCAATGCCAGGTGCCCCAAATGGAACGAACAGACAGATTCTCATCAAATAATCCATATCCTGTCACCCAAACCCAGCTTCTGGAAAACAGGCTAGGGACTCCATTCCTGCCCATCCTAGCTAATAGCCATTGATGGACCTATCTTCTGTGAATCTATCTAGCTCCCTTTTGAACCCCATTATAGTATTGGACTTCACAACACCCTCTGGCAAGGAGTTCCAGAGGTTGACAGTGTGTTGCATGAAAAAATACTTTCTTGTGTTCGTTTTAAACGTGCTACCTATTAATTTCATTTGGTAGCCCCTTGTTTTTGTATTATGAGAAGGAGTAAATAATACTTCCTTATTTACTTTCCTTATACCAGTCATAATTTTACAGACCTCTATCATATTCCCCCTTACTCGCCTCTTTTCCAAGCTGAAAAGTCCCAGTCCCATTAATCTCTGCTCATATGGAAGTCGTCCTATACCCCTAATAATTTTTGCTGCCCTTTCCTGAACCTTTTCCAATTCCAATATATCTTTTTTGAGAAGGGGTGACCACATATGCATGCAGTATTCAAGGTGTGGGCATACCATGGATTTATATAGAGGCAATATGATATTTTCTGTCTTATTATGTATCCCTTTCTTGATGATTCCCAACATTTTGTTAGCATTTTTGACTGCCGCTGCACATTGGATGATTTCAGAGAACTATCCACAATGAAAAGGGGAAAGCAGTGGACATGTTATTCCTTGACTTTAGCAAAGCTTCTGATACAGTTTCCCACAGTATTCTTGCCAGCAAGTTAAAGAAGTATGGGCTGGATGAATGCACTATAAGGTGGAAAGAAAGCTGGCTAGATCATTGGGCACAATGGGTAGTGATCAATGGCTCCATGTGTAGTTGGCAGCCGGTATCAAGCGGAGTTTTGTTCAATATCTTCATTAATGATCTGGAGGATGGCGTGGGTTGCACCCTCAGCAAGTTTGCAGATGACACTAAACTGGGAGGGGTGGTAGATACGCTGGAGGGTAGGGATAGGATACAGAAGGACCTAGACAAATTAGAGGATTGGGACAAAAGAAATCTGATGAGATTCAACAAGGACAAGTACGGAGTCCTGCACTTAGGACGGAAGAATCCCATGAACTGCTACAGACTAGGGACAAAATGGCTAGGCAGCAGTTCTGCAGAGAAGGACCTAGGAGTTACAGTGGATGAGAAGCTGAATATGAGTCAACAGTGTGCCCTTGTTGCCAAAAAGGTTAACAGCATTTTGGGCTATATAAGAAGAAGCATTGCCAGCAGATTAAGAGATGTGATCATTCCCCTCTATTAGACATTGGTGAGGCCTCATCTGGAGTACTGTGTCCTGTTTTGGGCCCCACACTACAAGAAGGATGTGGAAAAATTAGAAAGAATCTAGTGGAAGGAAACAAAAATGATTAGGGGGCTGGAGCACATGATTTATGAGGAGAGGCTGAGGGAACTGGGATTATTTAATTTGCAGAAGAGAAGAATGAGGGGGGATTTGATAGCTGCTTTCAACTATCTGAAAGGGGGTTCCAAAGAGGATGGATCTAGACTGTTCTCAGTGGTAGCAGATAGCAGAACAAAGAGTAATGGTCTGAAGTTCCAGTGGGGGAGGTTTAGGCTAGATATTAGGAAAAACTTTTTCACTAGGAGGGTGGTGAAGCATTGGAATGGGTTACCTAGGGAGGTGGTGGAATCACCTTCCTTAGAGGTTTTTAACGTCAGGCTTGACAAAGGCATGGCTGGGATGATTTAGTTGGGGATTGGTCCTGCTTTGAGCACGGGGTTGGACTAGATCTCCTCCTGAGGTCCCTTCCAAACCTGATATTCTATGATTCTATGAATGACTCCAAGATCTCTTTCTTGAGTAGTAACAGCTAATTTAGACCCCATCATTGTATATGTATAGCTAGGATTATGTTTTCCAATGTGCATTACTTTGCATTTATCATCATTAAATTTCATCTGCCATTTTGTTGCCCAGTCACCCAGTTTAGAGAGATGCTTTTGTAGCTCTTCACAGTCTGCCTGGGACTTACTATCTTGAGTAGTTTTGTATCATCTGCAAATTTTGCCACCTCCCTGTTTACTGCTTTTTCCAGATCATTTATGCATATATTAAATAGGACTGGGCCCAGTACAAATCCCTGGGGGACACCACTATTTACCGCTTTCCTTTCTGAAAACTGACCATTTATTCCTGCTCTTTGTTTCCTATCTTTTAACCAGTTACCAGTCCATGAGACAACCTTCCCTCTTATACCATGACTGATTATTTTGCTTGAGAGCCTTTGGTGAGGGACCTTGTCAAAGGCTTTCTGAAAATCTAAATACGCTATATCAAGTGAATCTCCTTTGTTTGCTTGTTGACCCCTTCAGAGAATTCAGGTAGATTGGTGAGGCAAGATTTCCCTTTATAAAAACCATGTTGACTATTTCCCAACAAATTATGTTCATCTATCTGTCTGACAATTTTGTTCTTTATGATTGTTTCAACCAATTTGCCTGGTACTGAAGTGAGGCTTACTGGCCTGTAATTGCCAGGGTCACCTCTGGAGTCCTTTTTAAAAATTGGCGTCACATTAGCTATCCTGCAGTCATTTGGTACAGAAGCTGATTTAAATGATAGGTTACAGATGTCAGGTAGTAGTCCTGCAATTTCACATTTGAGTTCCTTCAGAACTCTTGGGTGAATGCCATCAGGTCATGGAGACTTATTACTGTTTCGTTTATAAATTTGTTCCAAAACCTCCTCTAATGACACCTCAGTCTGGGACAGTTTCTTAGATCTGTCACCCAAACAGAATAGTTCAGGTTTGGGAATCTCCATCACATCCTCAGCCATGAAGAGCGATGCAAACAATTCATTTAATTTCTCCGCAATAGCCTTATCGTCTTTGATTGCTCCTTTAGCATCTCAATCATCCATTGGCCCCACTGGCTGTTTAGCAAGCTTTTTTGTTTGTTTGTTTAATTGCTATTACATTTGAGTCTTTGGCTAACTGTTCTTCAAATTCTTTTTTGATCTTTCTAATTATATTTTTATACTTCGTTTTCCAGAGATTATGCTCCTTTCTATTTTCCTTATTGGGATTAGGATTTATCTTCCACTTTTTAAATTATTCCTTTTTGCCTCTCACTGCTTCTTTTACTTTGTTGTTTAGCCATGGTGGCTCTTTTTTGTTTCTCTTACTATATGTTTTAAATTAAGGTATACATTTAAGTTGAGCTTCTATTATGGTGTCTTTAAAAAGTTTCCATGCAGCTTGAAGGGACTTCACTTTTGGTGCTGTACCTTTTAATTTCTGTTTCACTAACCTCCTCATTTTTGCATAGTTCCCCCTTTTCTGAAATTAAATGCTACAGTGTTGGGCCGCTGTGGAGTTTTCCCTGCCACAGGGATGTTAAATTTAATTATATTATGGTCACTATTACCAAGCAGTCCAGCTATATTCACCTATTGCACCTGATCCTGTGCTCCACTTCAGACTCAATCAAGAATTGCCTCTGCTTTGGTGGGTTTCAGGACTAGCTGCTCCCAGAAGCAGTCATTTAAGGTGTCAAGAAACTTTATCTCAGCATCCCTTCCTGAGGTGACGTACCCAGTCAATATGGGGATAGTTGAAATCCCCCATTATTATTATTTAGTTTTTTATTTTAATAGCTTCTCTAATCTCCCTGAGCATTTCACAGTCACTAACACCATCCTGGTCAGGTGATCTGTAATATAACCCTACTGCCATATTCTTATTTTTCAAGCATGGAATTACTATCCATAGAAATTCTATAGTCCATTTTAGTTCATTTAAGATTTTTTTACTTCATTTGATTCTACACTTTCTTTTACATATAGTGCCACGCCCCTGTTAGGATATAGATATTCAGGCCTGTCTGCAAAGGCCTATACTTTAAGAATTTAGGTGCATTCTTATCACTTAGCTAGTTATAGAGATATAAAAGAAAGAATCAAAATCACTGTCTGTCTGTGTAATGGCCTTCTCTTACTGTGACAGTCTGAGGCCTGGTTCTTCGGCTAAGCAACAGAGGCCAGCCATAAACTGGGAAGTGCATGGTCACATCCACACATTCCAAACTAATCACATTGAAATAAGGCAATCTGGGGCTGTTAGGAAGGTGATTTGATCTATCACCTCAAGAGAAAGGAAAGAGCCTAGAAGATGTAAAATGAAACTTAGTTTGATAGCATCCTGTCTGGCAAGAACTCACTTATCAATAGACACAGCTGGAAAACCCTTATGTCTGTATAGATGTAGTTGTGAAATTCTCACTTCTGTATTGTTTTGTATGTTTATTTGCATGGTCTCTGTTTGGTTCTGTAATTGTTTCTGTCTGCTGTATAATTAATTTTGTTGGATGTAAACCAAAAACCAATGAAGGTGGTGGGTATTGCTTAAATAACCATGTTACAATATGTTAGGATTGTTTAGTTAAACTTCAGTAAAATGATTGGTTAAGGTATAGCTAAGCTGAACTCAACTCTTACTATATAGTCTGCAATGAATCAGGAAGTAAGGGGGGGTTGGGAACAGGGACTGGGGATGGGGGAATTGGGATCATGGTTTTGCTAAAGGGGGAAATGGGAACAGGGGATGGGAACAGGAACAGGGACACAGGCTCTGTGGTGTCAGAGCTGGGAAGAGGGACACTAAGGAAGGAAACTGGAATTATGCTTGCTGGAAGTTCACACCAATAAACATCGAATTGTTTGCACCTTTGGACTTCTGGTATTGTTGCTCTCTGTTCATGCGAGAAAAACCAGGGTTACGGTGGACGAAAAGCTGAATATGAGTCAACAGTGTGCCCTTGTTGCCAAGAAGGCTAATGGCATTTTGGGTTGTATAAGTAGGGGCATTTCCAGCAGATCGAGGGATGTGATCATTCCCCTCTATTCAGCACTGGTGAGGCCTCATTTGGAGTACTGTGTCCAGTTTTGGGCCCCACACTACAAGAAGGATGTGGATAAATTGGAGAGAGTCCAGCGGAGGGCAACAAAAATGATTAGGGGGCTGGAGCACATGACTTATGAGGAGAGGCTGAGGGAACTGGGATTGTTTAGTCTGCAGAAGAGAAGAATGAGGGGGGATTTGATAGCTGCTTTCAACTACCTGAAAGGGGGTTCCAAAGAGGATCGATCTAGACTGTTCTCAGTGGTAGAAGATGACAGAACAAGGAGTAATGGTCTCAAGTTGCAGAGGGGGAGGTTTAGGTTGGACATTAGGAAAGACTTTTTCACTAGTAGGGTGATGAAGCACTGGAATGGGTTACCTAGGGAGGTAGTGGAATCTCCTTCCTTAGAGGTTTTTAAGGTCAGGCTTGACAAAGCCCTGGCTGGGATGATTTAGTTGGGTTTGGTCCTGCTTTGAGCAGGGGGTTGGACTAGATGACCTCCTGAGGTCCCTTCCAACCCTAAGATTCTATGATAAGTGAGAGGGTGAAGGAATAAGCCCCCTAACAGCCCCCACCAGCACGACCTGTTCTGTCCTTCTGATATATTATATACCCCGGTATTACTGTGTCCCATTGATTTTCCTCATTATATCAGGTTTCTGTGATGCCTATTATATCAATATTCTCATTTTAAACTAGGTGATCTTGTTCACCCATCTTATTATTTAGACTTCTAGCATTGGTATCTAATCATTTTAAAAACTTGTCACTTTTTAGCTGTCCCCTATTTCATTACATAATTATATGGGACTTTTTTTTTCATTTGACTCTTTCTCATCAGATCCTCCCTGTATTTTATCATTTTCCATCCTCTCCTCCTTATTAGGACTTAGGGAATCTCCATTTATAGATCCTCCCCTAAGGTATGTCTGAACCACATGTTCCTCCGCACTTATCGGCTTTCCCCAGCCCTTAGTTTAAAAACTGTTCTATGAACTTTATAATTTTAAGTTCCAGCAATCTGGTTCCATTTTGGTTAGGTTCTGGTTTGGTTTTGATTTACCATATTATCGTTTCAAACAATAATATGGTAAAGGACACCTGGGAATCTTTAGTGAGCACCAGTTGGGGTCTACATAGACTAATTAATGTGCAACCCTTTAATGCGCTTTAGAAATCACACCCCAATAATGCATGTTGGTGCTCTGTGTAGGCAAGCCTTGAATGACATGGTTGGGCACAAGACAGGTGCGTTTAGTCCTATTTTCTAAGTAAGAGCAGGAATATTTGTTTTGAAAGTACATCTCCTCTTACCAGAAATTGCAATAACTTTTTCATGGTGCCTCTTCAGCAAGGGGTTTATTATAGTGCATGAGATGGTGTCAGAAGCAGTATCTGCTACCCTGAGCGTACTGTGGATTTGATACAGATCTGTCACATCTTTCTGGATTCTTGTTTCAGCCATAGCAGTTATTTTTTGTCCTGTGCTGTCAGTCCAGCGTACTTCAGGTTGTGGGTACCACCCTTGGGATGTACATCTCAGAGTGATTGAATTATTCTGCTGATGTTCTATAGTTAGGCGAGGTGCTGATCCAAAACCTAGAGTGAAAACCAATTTTTTTAAAAATGTTAAACAGGCTGAAGAACTATCTAACAAACCAAACAAAGAGTGCTAATGATGATCACCACTATCATTAGAGTCTCCATGTCCTATTGACTCTACACTGAACTATAATCTTGCATTTCCAAGTATCTTAAATCCATAGAGAGATTTCCACCTCAAAAGATCACCAAACACTTCACTAGCTGATCCCAAACTGTATGTAGACATGACTTCGTCGTATGCATGTGACAGCTTCCCTTTTGGGATGGCAGCAGGTTAGTCAGCAAACAGTATTTTCAGAAAAGAGGAGATCCACCTTTGTGTGGTCCATATTTTGGGCACATTCAGGGGCCCTTCTAGGTCCCATTGTAAGTCAGAGCAGCATTAGGGCTATTCTAACTTACACTTTGTTTCCCATTGTCCCCTATGAGGCGTTGAAAGCAGAGTATAGCCAAAGCACAGTGTGCTCCAGGCATACCCTTACCAGCCCTTAGCCTGCTCCCTCTCCCACAACCCTGACATGCCCCTTACATCATGTCTGGAAGCAAGGCCACTACAGAGCCCTTACATCAGCTCTACACTGGCCAAGGAGAACCTTCTCTGTACAAGGGGTAATGTCAGCGGTTCATTTCCATGTAAAAGGGCCTTAGTGTAACTGAGAATCAGGCGCAGTGTGTACAAACCATAGGTGGGCAGTGACCCCACAGTTCTGCAGGACTCTAATGTACTGCCTGGGTGTATGTGTGTGTGAGACGGGAGGAAATGGCCCAGCTTTGCCCCTGCGCTTCAGTCATTTTATTGCTGTTGTACAACAGCAGCACACACAAGGCAGGGGAATGATGATTGCACATGCCACCAGCAAAAAGCCAGAGAAAAAGGTACATGAGGTATCCATGTTGTGTGCATACACTGTGTATAATTTGAATACACTATGTGAGATGGACACCAAACTGCTGATGCTTCTCTGACCCCCAGTCCAGCACTTCTCTCCTCTTACTTCCCTGCCCATCACTTCCTCTGCCCACCTCCCATAACATTGCACACACGTGGGTGTTTCTCCTTCCCCTGCCAGCTGGTGAACCCTCGCTGTTGGGAGAAAAGGATTAAATGGAAATACAGCTGCTACACACAGGGCAGGCAATGGAGAATCAGCACCACTGTGATCAGTGCGGCATTGTTCCCTGCCAGCAACACTTTTGTATCAACATCTCCATGCTTACCTGCAACAATCACCTGGGCGATAGTTTCTTGATAGACACCATCGCTTGTCACCGCACACACATACTGCCCACTATCTTCTACTTGCGCTGGAAAGAGCTTCACCCTAACGACTCCATTCCCATATCGTCCTTTGATCCTCTGCCGGTTCCCAGCCTGGCCCACCTCAGTCCCTTTTTCTGTGCTATTGTAAAAATATAATGTCGTATTTTTGTTCCTTTCCATTTTGTAACAATGCACTTGAATGTTAGCAGGGACCTGGCCTATCAGATGGCAGGACAATGTCACAGCTTGTCCAACCAAGACAACTGCAGGAGCAACATGCACAGTGACAGTAAAATCATCTGCAAGAAAGGAAATAAATCATGATCACTGATTTTCTTCAAAAGCTTGAAAATGGTGTCGCCTGAACAAAAGAAAAACTAGATGCAATTTCTGACACACAACAACAGTGCTATGTTTCCTGGGAGAAACTCACCCCATCTAACCTAATTACCCCCCTTCAGAATGGAGAGAGTGTTTGAGCTCCTTACTGATAGCTCAGCTATACACATATTTGAGCACGAGGTGGTGCAGACTGAACTTCTCAGGGGTCGTTGCAGGAAGTTCTAGGCAGAGAAGGAGCCTGTACCATCATTAAAGGTGTTAAAATGTGTTCCCCTCTCAGTGGCTGGCCTGCATGGTGAGGTGGACAGCAGAGCTAAGGCTAGACTTGGCTGAATTCAATCTTTAAAAAAAAATAATTTTGGTGGATAATATCAATTTATTTTTAATCATTTTTCTGTTTTTAATCTACTGAAAATTTCAAGAGTTTGCAGACTTACAGGGTTTAATAATTTTTTTATTTGTATCAATTTAAATGTTCACAGTTGCAGGAAATTATGGAGGGGCACACAATGGGGGCGTGTAGCAGCGTGGTCACCCGCTCCTGGCCTGAAAGGGGTTAAAAGCCAGCCCTTGGAGAGGGCTGGGGCTGGGAACCTTAGACTGGGCTGATTGAGGAAGCAGCCTCAGCTGTGGCCACACCCCAAACAGACCCAGCTGGCCCTATAAAGGCCAAAGAAGCCAGGAGCAGACACAGTCTCTCTCTGCCTTCAGAGACAGAGGGACCTGGCTGCTGGGAAGCTCAGGTGCCCTAGAGTGAGGCAGGGCTGGCAACTCCCCAGGCTGCAGGGCCTTGTCCAAGGCCCCATAGAGGCAGTGGGTTGCAGAGAGAGGCAGTAGGTCCAGACCCAACCTTGCCTATGATGAATGGCTGACGCTGCAGTCTGCTCCAGGGTACGGGAGCAAGTTGGTGACTGGCAGTAGCCTACAAATGAGGCGAGGTGGGGAGAGGGGATGGGGGCTCCCTGGGGAGGGGAGACCCTGAGACTGAGGGGTGTACTGCCAGGGGAGATAATGGGGCACCAGAGTCCTAGAAGGGACAGGGGGCCAAGTGGCAGTGGGACACTGGCCTGCAGAGGGTGCTCCAAGGCTGGAAATGAGCTAATTCCCAAGACACCCTTGTGGCGCCGCCTGCTGGTGAGTCCCACATCACCACAGGGTGGATAAGACAATTAAAATTTATAAGCATTAAAACACAAACTGTCAACTGCATAAATAAAAATTTTAGCATTAAGTCAAACAAATTTCTTACTTTACATCTCTGAATATTTTAATTAGCAGTGATGGAAATATTTTTCATCAGTTTGTGTGCGTACAGTGAAATTGACATTTTTTCAACATTTACTGATAAAAATCTAAGCCTAGTTATGATCCTGCTTTCTGCCCAACCCTTTTGGGTGGCTTGTGCCTCTGTAAGAAGTAGGAAGGAGAAGTCCCTGCGCATAGGAAAAGTAATTGTCGTCTTCAAGGTGACACCCAGCCCGTAGAGTTGAGTTGTTTGGGCAGCACTGAACCCAGTTAGCTAAACTGTTTGCTGCTGCACAGAAGATATTGTGGTCACTGGTCATCAAGGGCTCCTACAAAGTACACATACTAAGAGGACACTACATTTTGTTTGCTATATTGGGTCATGTGATTGGGGAAATTCATTGGTATTATCTGTGTGTGCACCGGTGACCCTAAGAGTAGGGTTTTACCCTGTTATGTAATTTGTGTTATTTCTTGGGAGTCTGCAATTCTCTGCCATGCAGGTGAGGGTTAGCCTGTGGTTAGAATGTCCATTTGGCAAATAATTCCAAATGTTAGATATATATGAGAATTTTACTTTATGCTTGGGGAAATGTGTGGGCAGATAATGAGAGAGCAATCATTAAATATAGTGAAATATGCACGCAGCCCATTATCAATCTTAGAAAGAAATTCTAATTCATAAAAGTAATGTAACATTAGCATATGTAATGCAGTATAATAATGGTTGGAAAATTTTTTCCCTTCCATGGAGAGTTTTCATTTGTTGTTGTTGTTGTTGATAAACCAAAACCCAATTTTTTTAACAAAAGTCAGCAGGGTTTTTGTTTTTGTTTTGTTTTTTTTTGAAAAAAATGGAGTTTTGGGGTTTCTAATGAAACATCAGAAAAATCTGAGGGAGGCAGACACTTTCTACACAAAAAATAATTCAGTCAAAACCCCAATCTTCTACTCAGCCCTCGTAAATTGTGAGTGATTTGGAGCTTTTGGCCAAAATATTCAAAATAGGGACCTAAAGAGAGACTCTTAAATAGACGTCAGATAGTCTTATTTAGGTATATAAATATAGCTGAAATTCATCCAAGTTATAACAATTGGAGTCTGTGATGAGCTCTTCGGGTTTTGAGGGTGGTACGTGTGTGTGTGAGAGAGAGAGGGTGGTGGGGGGGAGAGAAGAGAGAGAAAAATACAATGGTGGTGGCAACAGTGGTTGTAGCCATTCTCTGATCTGATCGTACACATGTATATACCATGCCAGTAGCTCCTTTCCTAGATCACTGATAAAACCATTGGCAGATAGCTACCCCTCCTTCATGTGCAGGTGATACAAAAGCCTTGCTAAGCAATCTCTCATCCTGAGTGACTCCCATCATTAATGATCTGGATGATGGGATGGATTGTACCCTCAGCAAGTTTGCAGATGACATTAAGCTGTGGGGAGAGTTAGATACACTGGAGGGTAGCAATAGGGTCCAGAGTGACCTAGACAAATTAGAGGACTGGGCCCTAAGAAATCTGATGAGGTTCAACAAGGACAAGTGCAGAGTCCTGCATTTAGGATGGAAGAATCCCATGCATTACTACAGGCAAAGGACCAACTGGCTAAGCAGCAGTTATTCAAAAAAAAAAAGACCTAAGTATTACAGTGGACAAGAAGCTGGATATGAGTCAACAGTGTGCCCTTGTTGCCAAGAAGGCTAACGGCATATTGGGCTGCATTAGTAGGAGCATTGCCAGCAGATCGAGGGGAGTGATTATTCCCTTCTGTTCGGCACTGGTGAGGCCACATCTGGAGTACTGTGTCCAGTTTTGGGCCCCCCACTACAGAAAGGATGTGGACAAACTGGAGAGAGTCCAGCAGAGGGCAACAAAAATGACTAGGGGGCTGGGGCACATGACTTATGAGGAGAGGCTGAGGGAACTGGGCTTATTTAGTCTGCAGAAGAGAAGAATGTGGGGCGGGGATTTGATAGCAGCCTTCAACTACCTGAAGGGGGGTATGTTTTGATGAATGTGATTTAAGATAAAAGCCAGTGGAAACAATGGGAAATAATCTTCCTCTTTCCAGCAGCAGATGTGCTTCACTCTGCCTGAACAAAGATGAAGGTTCAAGTGTTAAAGATAATAATTGGAGATATACCAATCTCCTAAAACTGGAAGGGACCTTAAAAGGTCATTGAGTCCAGCCCCCTGCCTTCACTAGCAGGACCAATTTTTGCCCCAGACCCCCAAGTGGCCCCCCTCAAGGATTGAACTCACAATCCTGGGTTTAGCAGGCCAATGCTCAAACCACTGATTTATCCCTCTCCCCTCATTTACACCTGTACAACCTCAGTGAAGCTAATAAGGGGCTAATGGGGTTAGCAGAGGGCAGAATTTTCCCTGAATATTTTCACTGCGCTGAATGTGCTCCACAAAGAGAAAGACTGAGCTCCAGCCAAAGCCCCAATCACTGCACCTTTACAGAGTGTGTCTCAGCCTGAATAATCCATCACTCTTCATAACCTTTATAGAAAAAAAAATCAACCAAAATATGGACAAATATCACTGTTCTTTGTCGTTAATAGATGGCTGCCATACTACTGGTGGCATGGTTCAGCAAAAGGGCACATGAAGGACTCATTTTGTGTAGCAACTAACGGGTGCAACTGCCCCATCTGCTCAGCGATAAATACGTTATATTAATAAGATGGCAAGAAAAGAAAGAAAATATCTGGAATTGCCACAGGACTGTATTTGCAGGACAATGACAGTAACCAGCTGCACATGTCAATATAGTACACTAGGGTTATAGGGTCCTCTACCTGTTCCAGTCCTCTCCTGGAGCTGTCCCTCTCCTGGGCCCAAAAGAGCCAGTGCATCTCATGTATCTCTTTATTGTGAATTTTAAGTTCACACATGAAGAGAAAACTACAATTCCATCAGAACTCATTTGCTACTCTCAGCTTTTGGTTTTCTGTATTTGTTTTAAGAACAGGAGTACTTGTGGTACCTTAAAGACTTAATTAAATAAATTTGTTAGTCTTTAAGGTGCCACAAGTACTCCTGTTCTTTTTGCGGATACAGACTAACACGGCTGCTACTCTGAAACCTGTATTTGTTTTGTGTCTCTTAAATAATATCCAGAAGACGCGCTGGTACCAGAGTCTCATCCGGTGAGGGAGAGGAGGGAGGCAAGGACATAAAATGACACTAACTGACAACAACTACTAATTATAACAGCACATTCAAAGAGGGAACAAGCTGAGAGCAAGGTCCCACCATCGAGCCTGCACAGTAAGAAGGAGCTGAAGGATGCGTGGAGTGACTTTACCCTTTATCCCGCTGGCTCAGAGCATGAGGGACACCAGGGCACAGGCGAGGTCCCCTCTACTGGTACCATTAGCAAAAACTCTCTGGAACTGGCACATGAGAAACACACCTAATGTAATGGGCATAGGCAATTACTCAAAGAAGAACAAAGATGGTTTATCATGATGGAATCAAGTCCGACAGTCCAAAAAGATGAGAGAAAGAGGAAGCAAAAATACCTCCTTTTTCAGCTGATGCTTTTTGTTTATTTCTGTTTCGGCCACAAAATATTGGTAATTAAATTTACAACAAAAATTGAAATTTTCTGTGGAAACAATTGAGTACATTCGTGAATGAGTTATTCTAACCAGGTTTAACTCTGTTTAGCTTAGTAGCTCTGAAAGTTAACAGGGCACTGTGGAGGGGAGTCTCTGCCAACAGTTAAAACTCCCCTTTAGACTGTGATGTGGGAAACACAGGAGCCTACCCTCTACATTATTATGAAACTCCCCTGTGCCGTATTCCCTATTTATAGCAAAATTGCCTTTCTGCTTTTGCCTGGACACCTGGGCTGCTCCAAGCCAGAGCAGAAAAGTCTCCTCATGGAAGGCAGCCTCAGAACATTTCATGGTGACAACTGAAACCTCAGCAGGTAAGGAGCAAACAATTCTCACTGAGAATGATGCTGCATGGTGGGATGGACAGCAGAGCTAGGATTAGACACACACACATACATCAATGTTTATTTTTAAGCATTTTTCTATGTTTATCTATTGAAATGTTCAGAGTTTTGCAGAATTATGGTATTTAGACTTCTTTTTTAAATGTATTAATTTAAAATTTCAGAGTTTTGTGAAATTTGAGGGGAGAAACACACAGACAATTATTTAATGACTGTAGATTCTGGGATTCAAAAAGTGAAAGCATCTAACCATTAAAACAGAAACTGTCACCAGCGTATGTTGAAATGTTAGCCTTAAATCAAACTCTAAGAAATCCTTAGACCGGGCTGCAGTTCGACGGCGGGTCCCGCTTCGGCGGTAATTCGGCGGCGGGGGGGCTCCCGCCGCGGGTCTTCGGGGCACTTTGGTGGCGGGTCCCGGAACGGAAGGGCCCCCCGCCGCCGAAGACTGGGCTGCGCTTCCGCGGCGGGTCCCGCTTCCCCCCGGCCCCGGCCCCAGACTCTTACCCCCGGCTCCCTCCTCAGCCGGAGTCTCAGAGCCTCGCCGGAACAGCCGCAGCGTGTGGCCGGCGGGGCCTGAGCTCCGTCCCGCTCAGAGCCGCGTGGTGAGGGGGCGGGACTGGGAGCTCCACGCCGAGCAGAGGGAGCTGAGCTCAGCCTGGAGCTCCCAGCCCCACCCCTCACCACGCAGCTCTGAGCGGGGCAGGGCTCAGGGGCCCCGGCGGAGACACAGCGCTTGATGCGCTGAGGCTCCAGGAGAGTGGCGGAGGCGGGAGCCTCCGCTGTTCTCTTGGGGGCCCCTGCGGAGCCCGGGGCAAATTGCCCCCTTTGCCCCCCCCTCTGAGTGGCCCTGGGTAAATGTCCCATCTAAGCAGGAGTGTCACTGTGTTTTCATCCTGAAACACGGCTCTCTGTAACTTTCAGCAGCTTGAGGATGGTGACTAATGACTTGTGTTCAGACAAGGAGCTTATGTGCTCATTCCCCTCTCCCCCGGTTAATGAAGCAAGATCACTGAGATTTTATAATAATAATATAGAGAGATATACCTATCTTATAGAACTAGAAGGGACCCTAAAAGGTCATTGAATCCAGCCCCCTGCCTTCAATAGCAAGACTAAATACTGATTTTGCCCCAGATCTCTAAGTGGCCTCCTCAAGGATTAAACTTACAACCCTGGGTTTAGTAGGCCAATGCTCATACCACTGAGCAATCCCTCCCCACACAACTGAGATTATGTAAAAACAGCTGAAGAGATAGACAGGCTCCAGAATAGAGTGATGTTATTCCCACCACAATGCCATTAGATCTATCAAATTTTGTTTGGATTTCCCTCTTTATATTGCATCATGGTTTCCTTACACAGTATTTAGATAGGCAGCAATGGATATGTACATCTTTATTATCTAATCAGTAGTAATTAAAAATGGTGTTCTTACCCCAAAGCCATTTCATCACAAAAATCAATGGGCAGCCGATGGCGGAGAATACTTTGATTCCTATGTGCATTGTGAAGTGATTGCAATATAATTCTTCCAACTCTCTGCCAATGGAAATAGAAAACATCACAAACTGTAGCATGAGGTATACACACAACTAGAGCTGGTCAAGAATTCTTCTACAATGTGACTGCATCTGAAAATGCTTATTCATCAAAACCAAACAGCACGCCTGGCCAGGGGAGTCTGGACTCCTGTATCAGAGGACTCCCCAAACTTTGGGGGACTCCCCATACAGCTAAGGGAGACTCTAGGACTTGGGGCAGCCAGCTGTTCTATTTCATTTTGGGAATGAATCAAAACCATTTGATTTTAAATAAATATTTTTTCAGAATTTCCTTTATGTGAGAAATTTCAAACTTTCCACTTTTTGTTCTGAATCAAAATTAAAACTTTCAGAATTTCAGAATTTACAACAGAATGGACATTTTGAATTTTGACCAGCTCTATACAAAACTGCATTCATTTTACATGGCAATTTCTACTTTCCTGAAAAACAAAACACTAAGAAAAAATGATCCTTTGTGGAAGTAGGCTGAGGGAAGACAAGGTAATTCCTGTGATATTTAATTAACCCTAGACACTTTCACCTGTCAGTGGCTGCACGGATAAAATGCAGACCAAGCTGTGGGGGATAGAATCACTGAATATGTGAAATGTGCTGATTTTTAGACAAGTTTCCAATAGCAAAATGTTCTCACTAAAAAGTGAAACAAAACACACACAAAGCAAACCAATTAGTACTAATCTCCTCCTTTGCTGGATGGGGCTTGTGTAGCGTAGACAAGACATGACATTCACCATTGTGGTCTGTAGAAGAAGACTGGGGAATTTGCCCTTTTTTTATTATTATTATTTCTGCGGCAGATGTTATGAAGGAATTTATCCTCCACTGATCTTACGTAAGAACTTTTCACTAACACAACAATTATTTAAAAGAAAAAATTCAAATTCTAACTCACAATGTATTGTCGTGTAAATTCACTGTATTTCTGTTTCCAGCGATGCTGATTCAACTGCTACTCAGGTGACAGTCCTACACCCTGTAAAGTAGAGACTAACACAGGGCTGCTCAGAGGATTCAAGGGGCCTGGGGCAAAGCATTTTCAGGGGCCCCTTCCATAAAAAAAAGTTACTAAAGAATACTATATTCTCATGGGGGCCCCTGCGGGGCCCGGGGCAAATTGCTGCACTTGCCCCCCCCCCGTCGCCCCGGGGTGCCCCTGGACCAACATAGGAGAAGTAAGTACTTAATGTCTCCGTGAGTGAGCCTTGAAGAATCAGGCCATGTAGTAACAATTTCTCTACAGCTACTGCAGTTTTTTCTTTCCAGAGGGCTTCACAAACATAACAAACTCAAATATCAATTACTTCCTTGTACAAAGTACAAAGTACAATGCTGCTGGAACAGGAATTTAACACTTCATTCACCTGAGTGCTACCTTTAAAATCTGCCACTTTAAAATTGCTGCTAGTGAAGCCAGAGCGGTTATTTCCCAAAGTTATTTGTTAAGTGAGGAGTGAATAATGAAATCAGCTTTCTCAGTGGGTGGATGGGTGGAAAGGGATCAGGTGGGGCTGTGGATTTATTGCACTGTAAAATAGGAATTCTGAGCTGTGCCCTGAAAACAGAGGGTGAGAACACAACGTAGCTGTGTGCAGCAGTTCACCACAGATACTCACTGGTTTGTTGTTTAATGCACTCCAAGATCATTCCATGGTGTCATAAGTGCTGAATGAGAAAGAGACTGCAGCCATTGTGAGGTTAACTTCTGTGTTTGAAACTGAAAGCAGAGTCCCCAGGACCAGATGGTATTCACCGAAGAGTAATGCACCTTAGAAAACATATTCCCAACTATATGTCTAAAATGATGGGGTCTAAATTAGCTGTTACCACTCAAGAAAGAGCCCTTGGAGTCACCGTGGATAGGTCTCTGAAAACATCCACTGCCTCACAAGACTTTCTCATAAACAAACTAGGGAAATACAACCTAGACGGAGCTACTATAAGATGGGTGAAAAACAGGTTGGAAAACTGTTCCCAGAGAATAGGTAGCAGTGGCTCACAGTCATGACTGAAGGGCTTATCAAGTGGGGTCCCGCAGGGATCAGTTCTGGGTTTGGTTCTCTTCAATATATTCATCAATAATTTAGATAATGGCATAGAGAGCACACTTATAAAATTTGCAAACAATAACAAGCTGGGTGGGGTTGCAAGTCTTTTGGAGGGCAGGCTTAAAACTCAAAATGATCTGGGAGGGATAGCTCAGTGGTTTGAGCATTGGCCTATTAAACCCAGGGTTGTGAGTTCAGTCCTTAAGGGGGCCTTTTAGGGATCCAGGGCAAAATCAGTACTTGGTCCTGCTAGTGAAGGCAAGGGGCTGGACTCAATGACCTTTCAAGGAACCTTCCCCACTTCAAAGGGATAGGATAGAATAGGATAATGGACCTAACATCCATCTAGCTCAGTATCCTATCTTACGACAGTGGCCAATGCCAGGTGCCCCAGAGGGAATGAACAGGACAGATAATCAAGTGATCCATCCCATTGCTCATTCCCAACTGGCAAACAGAGGCTAAGGACACAATCCCTGCCCATCCTGGCTAATAGCCATTGATGCACCTATCCTCCATGAATTTATCTAGTTCTTTTTTTGAATCCTGTTATAGTCTCAGCCTTCACAACATCCTCTGGCAAGGAGTTCCACAGGTTGACTGTGTGTTGTGTGAAGAAATACTTCATTTTATTTATTTTAAACCTGCTGCCTATTAATTTAATTTGGTGACCCCTAGTTTTTGTGTTATGAGAAGTAGTAAACAACACTTCCTTATCTACTTTCTTTACACCAGTTATGATTTTATAGACCTCAATCATATCTCCCTTTAGCCATCTTTTTTCCAAGATGAAAAGCCTCAGTCTTATTAATCTTTCCTCATTTGGAAGCCGTTCCATACCTCTAATAATTGTTGTTGCCCTTTTCTGAACCTTTTCCAATTTGAATATATCTTTTTTTGTGATGGGGTGACTACATTGTCACACAGTAATCAAGATGTGGGTGTACCATGGATTTATATAGAGGCAAGATGATATTTTCTGTCATATTACCTACCCCTTTCTTAATTATTCCCAGCATTCTGTTCACTTTTTTGACTGCCACTCCACATTGAGTGGATGTTTTCAGAGAACTATCCACAATAACTCCAAGATCTCTTTCTTGAGTGGTAACTGCTAATTTAGACTCCACCGTTTTTTAGATATAGTTGGGATTATGCTTTCCAATGTGCATTACTTTCCATTTATCAACATTAAATTTAAAATAGGATGAAATTTAAAAAGGACATGTGCAAAGTACTCCATTTAGGAAGTAACAATCAGTTGCACACATACAAAATGGGAAATGGCTGCCTAGGAAGGAGTATTGCGGAAATGGCTCTGGAGGTTATAGCAGACCAAAAGCTAAACATGAGTGTAATGCTCTTGCAAAAAAAAAAAAAGAGCATTCTTCTGGGATGTATTAGCAGGAATGTTGAAAGCAAGACATGAAACATAATTCTTCTGCTCTACTACATGCTGATTAGGCCTCAACTGGAGTGTTGTATCCAGTTCTGGGAGACACATTTCAGGAAAGATGTGGACAAATTAGAGAAAGTCCAGAGAAGAGCAACAAAAATGACTAAAGGTCTAGGAAACTTGACCAATGAGGGAAGGGTTTGTTTAGTCTGGAAAACAGAAGACTGAGAGGAGACAGGATAATTGTTTTCAAGTATGTAAAAGGTTGTTACAAGGAGGAGGAAGAAAAATTGTTTTTCTTAACCTCTGAGTTTAGGACAAGAAGCAATGGGCCTAAATTGCAGCAAGGGAGGTTTAGCTTGGACATTAGGAAAAACTTCCGAACTGTCAGGGTGCTTAAGCACTGGAACAGGTTAGACAAACACCTGTCAGGAATAGTCTAGATAATATTTAGTCCTGCTGTGAATGAGGGGATTTGACTAGATGACCTCTCAAGGTCCCTTCCAGTTCTATGATTCTATTATTTGATTTTTCGAGGTTTTCCTATATCTTGTTTGAAGTTTATAAATGTGAGCTAATTAGCTTGTAGATGCCTAAATTCTGCTCCCGTCTCACAATGCTTCCTTACTGCATTCTATTGATTCACACATCAAAAGAGGATAATATCATTTAGATGGAACTTGTGGTGTAATAATATTATTATCCTCATTTCTCTTTGATACTTGTAACCCCACATAGTAAACTACCAGTGAACTGTTTAAACAGTTAATCACATTATGTTAATGAATACAACTAGTTACCTATGTATGCGTAGGAAACAGATTACATTCAAAGCAACAGTATACATTATCTATTCTACATCCCAGAAAGGATTTCCTGTGATGATGGCTTGCTGCAACTAGAAAGAAAGCTTTGGACCTGATCCTTTCTATCTCAGATTTGCTTAAACTTTGTCAGGGAAAGTCTAAGCCCACAAGACAGAGATCTCCAGGTTACTTTGGACTGCCCCTGGGATTCTCATGGAAGAATTTGAACAAACTCTGCACATGGGCTGCCAACTGAACTATAACCTTTTAAATTGTTAATAATAATTTGACCCTGAAAGGTCATCAAGTCCAGTCCCCTGCCTTCACTAGCAGGACCAAGTACTGATTTTGCCCCAGCTCCCTAAGTGGCCCTTTCAAGGATTGGGCTCACAACTCTGAGTTTAGCAGGCCAATGCTCAAACCACTGAGATATCCCTTTACAAATCAGCAGCCTCACTATCCCTGCTCTGAAACTGACCTAAGAACTTTATCTCCTATCTATATGCATGTCTTTAACCACAGTAACTTTTTTCATTTTTCTTTTATTAATAAATCTTAGATGTGGTTAATAAGGATTGGCTGTAAGCATGTATTTTGGAGAGATCTGAAATATTCATTGATCTGGTGAGCAATGTGTCCAGACTTCTGGGATTGGTAGAACTTTAGATATGGTGAATAAGATTTGTAGTAATCCCACACTGTACTAGACTTGGCTGTGTGGATGGGAGCCAGTAGCTGCAATGTTTAAAGGAGACTGTATTCTGTCTTGTTGATAACCAGTGTGATTATATAGAAGCTCTTTTGTTACTGGAATTTAAGTATAGAGTAAATCAGCAGTTTGGGGGATTGTCTGCCCTATTGCTTGCAGTTTGTCATGAGTATGCATTCTCAGTGTAGCTGCTCCAGTCACCGCGGTTGCATATAGAGTTCATAAACATGAGATTTTTCATGGGAAATATTGTTTTATATTATTATTTTTCAATGGAGCACTGTGAATGCTCCCTAAGGGCACAAATGAACAACCCAAGAACACACTAGGAGTGGCCTCCCAGAAGACAGCACTCTTAGAAACTGTGAGAATTTTAAGGAAGTCAAAGAATGAGTTCATATGGATATCTAAAATGCCAGAATTCTGCAGACTATTTAACAAAACTCTGGCCTACTAAACCTACACAGTTGGTTCATATTCAGGATTTATCGGTGATTCATATGTAAACATTTTTTACAGCAGTTTTCTTGTTTATATGTTAAAGGTCTTGTAAGTTCTGAAGGCTTTTTTCCCTTTCTTTTCTTTCTTTTTAAAATCCCCTTGATATAAATGGTGAGCGGGGATAGCTCAGTGGTTTGAGCATTAGCCTTCTAAACCTAGGGTTGATAGTTCAATTCTTTTGGGGGCCATTTAGGGATAAGGAACAGAAATCTGTCTGGGTGCCACTTTGAGCAGGGTCTTGGACATAAGAAAGGCCATATAGCATCAGACCAAAGGTCCATCTACCAACAGTGGCCCAATGCCAGGTGCCCCCAAGGGAGTGAACCTAACAGCTAATGATCAAGTGATCTCTCTTCTGCCATCCAGCTCTGCTCTCTGACAAACAGAGGCTAAAGACACCATTCCTTACCCATCATAGCTAATGGACTTAACCTCCATGAATGTATCCAGTTCTCTTTTATAGTCCTAGCCTTCACAACCTCCTCAGGGAAGGAGTTCCACACGTTGACTGTGCACTGTGTGAAGAAGAACTTCCTTTTATTTGTTTAAAACCTGCTGCCTATTAATTTCATTTGGTGACCCCTAGTTCTTGTATTATGGGAATAAATAAATAACTTTTCCTTATCTACTTTCTCCACATCACTCATAATTTTATATACCTCTATCATATCCCGCCTTAGTCTCCTCTTTTCCAAGCTGAAAAGTCCTAGCCTCTTTAATCTCTCCTCATATGGGATCCATTCCAAACCCCTAATCATTTTAGTTGCCCTTCTCTGAACCTTTTCTAATGCCAGTATATCTTTTTTTGAGATGAGGAGATCACATCTGTACGCAGTATTCAAGATGTGGGCGTACCATGGATTTATATAACGGCAATAATATATTCTCAGTCTTATTCTCTATCCCCTTTTTAATGATTCCTAACATCCTGTTTGCTTTTTTGACCACTTCTGCACACTGCATGGACATCTTCAGAGAACTATTCACGATGACTCCAAGATCTTTTTCCTGATTACTTGTAGCTAAATTAGCCCCCATTATATTCTATGTATAGTTGTGGGGTTTTTTTCCAGTGTGCATTACTTTACATTTATCCACATTAAATTTCATTTGCCATTTTGTTGCCCAATCACTTAGTTTTCTGAGAGCTTTTTGAAGTTCTTCACAATCTGCTTTGGTCTTAACTATCTTGAGCAGTTTAGTATCATCTACAAACTTTGTCACCTCACTGTTTACCCTTTTCTCCAAATAATTTATGAATAAGTTGAATAGGATTGGTCCTAGGACTGACCCTTGGGGAACATCACTAGTTACCCCTCTCCATTCTGAGAATTTACCATTAATTCCTACCCTTTGTTCCCTGTCTTTTAACCAGTTCTCAGTCCATGAAAGGACCTTCTCTTTTATCCCATGACAGCTTAATTTACTTAAGAGCCTTTGGTGAGGGACCTTGTCAAGGGGTTTCTGGAAATCTGTAGAAATCTAGATTTCTGAGGTCCCTTCCAATCCTGATATTCTATGACAATAATATGTTTTTGTTTTGTTTCATTTCAAATTGAAATCTTTTTCACCACTGATTAAATGATGTCCATGGTTTGTTTGTATTTTTTTTTCCCTCACACACTCTAGAACTTTACAAAACTTCTTCAATCTTGGAAAAAATACAGAGAAGAAAAAAGGAAAGAAATGAAAAGGAGAAAAAAGAGAAAAGGGTCAGGAAATGGGGAGAAACAAAAATTAAAAAAAACAAAAAGTAAAAACTGAATGTTGTGGTCCATGAAACCCCAAAATGAATATCAGTTTTCTATTAAAAGTGAAAAAAGTCATTTAATTTCATTCTGAAATTTTTCCATAAAAAAATCGAAACATTTCACATTAAATTTACTTGTTCAAAATTTCTCAAAAGAAAAATTTGGGGAGTTTCACCAGCTCTGATCTTCTGTCATTTTAAAAACTGTCTTATATACATTTTATAATCCACCTGGCCCCAAATAACAGATGGGGTTTTGTTTGTTTGCTTGCTTGTTTTCCTTTTTCATAGAATCATAGAATATCAGGGTTGGAAGGGACCTCAGGAGGTCATCTAGTCCAACCCCCTGCTCAGAGCAGGACCAACCCCAACTAAATCATCTCAGCCAGGGGTTTGTCAAGACTGACCTTAAAAACCTCTAAGGAAGGAGATGTCACTACTCCTTAGGTAACCCATTGCAGTGCTTCGCCACCTTCCTAGTGAAAAAGTTTTTCCTAATATCCAACCTAAACCTTCCCCACTGCAACTTGAGACCATTACTCCTTGTTCTGTCATCTGCTACCATTGAGAACAGTCTAGATCCATCCTTTTTGGAATCCCCTTTCAGGTAGTTGAAAGCAGCTATCAAATCCCCCCTCATTGTTCTCTTCTGCAGCCTCTCCTAATACGTCATGTGCTCTAGCCCCCTAATCATTTTTTCCACATCCTTCTTGTTGTGTGGGACCCAAAACTGGACACAGTACTCTAGATGAGGCCTCACCAATGTTGAATAGAAGGGAATGATCATGTTCCTCGATCTGCTGACAATGCCCCTAGTTATACAGCCCAAAATGTTGTTAGGCTTCTTGACAATAAGGATACACTATTGACTCATATCCAGCTTCTTATCCACCATAACCCCTAGTCCAGGGGTAGGTAACCTATGGCATGGGTGCCGAAGGCGGCATGCGAGCTGATTTTCAGCGGCACTCACACTGCCCGGGGCCTGGCCACAAGTCCGGGGCGCTCTGCATTTTAATTTAATTTTAAATGAAGCTTCTTAAACATTTTAAAAACCTTATTTACTTTACATACAACAATAGTTTAGTTATATATTATAGACTTATAGAAAGAGACCTTCTAAAAACGTTAAAATGTATGAGTGGCACGTGAAACCTTAAATTAGAGTGAATAAATGAAGACTCGGCACAGCACTTCTGAAAGGTTGCCGACCCCTGACCTAGTCTTTTCTGCAGAACTGCTGCCTAGCCATTTGGTCTCTAGTCTGTAGCAGTGCATGGGATTGTTCTGATCTAAGTGCAGGACTCTGCACTTGTCCTTGTTAAACCTCATCAGATTTGTTTTGGCCCAATCCTCTCATTTGTCTAGGTCCCTCTGTATCCTATCCCTACCCTCCAGTGTACTACCCCTTCTCCCAGTTTGGTTTTCTTCCCCCTTAAAGCTCCAAAGACAACTGCCAACTACCGGAAGAGCAATGCTATTAATCCTGTAAATTATAAATCTCCTCACTTGAAGCAACACCAGTTAAACAAATTATGCACAAACCCCTTTTTTCAGTCTCTCTCTTCTTTTCACCAAGTGACCCCAGTTGCCTACCCATCCCATGTACACATAGTACCCTAGTATATTTTACATCAAGATATACTTTCTCATATATTGCTCAGTGAAGAGGGAGAAACAATAGTGGGAAACTTGGAAATGGCATGGGTGCTTAATGACTTATTTGTTTCGGTCTTCACCAAGAAGTTTGATGGTGACGGGACACCTAACATAAGGAATTCTAGTGGAAATGGGGTAGGTTTAGAAGTTAAAATTAAAAAAAAAATACGTAGAAAAGTTAGATGTCTGCAAGTCACCAGGGCCTGATGAAATGCATCCTAGAATACTCAAAGAGGTGGTAGAGGAGGTATCTGAGCCTTTAGCTATCATCTTTGAAAAGTCAGGGAAGTCAGGAGAGATTCCAGAAGACTAGAAAAGGGCAAATATAGTGCCAACCTATAAAAAAGGAAATAAGAACAACCCAGGAAACTACAGACCAGTTAGTTTAACTTCTGTGCCAGGGAAGATAATGGAGCAAGTAATTAAGGAATTAATCTGCAAACATCTGGAAGATAATAAGGTGATAGGTAACAGCTAGCATGGATTTGTAAAGAACAAATCATTTCCAACCAATCTGATAGCTTTCTTTGATAGGATATCAAGCCTTGTGGGTAAGGGAGAAGGAGTGGACATAGTATACCTAGATTTTAGTAAAGCATTTGATACGGTTTCAAATTACCTTCTTATCAATAAACTTGGGAAATACAACATAGATGGGGATACTATAAGATAGGTGCATAACTGGCTGGATAAACATCTTCAGAAAGTAGTTATTAATGGTTCACAATCATGCTGGAAGGGCATAGCAAGTGGGATTCCACAGGGGTCTGTTTTGGGACCGGTTCTGTTCAATATCTTCATCAATGATTTAGATGTTGGCATATGATTATTAAGTTTGCCGATGATACCAAGCTGGGAGGGGTTGCAAGTGCTTTGGAGGATAGGGCCATAATTCAAAATGATCTGGAGAAACTAGAGAAATGGTCTGAGGTAAATAGGATGATGTTTAATAAGGACAAATGCAAAGTGCTCCACTTAGGAAGGAACAATCAGTTTCACACATACAGAATGGAAAGTGATTTGTCTAGGAAGGAGGACTGCAGAAAGGGATCTAGGGGTCATAGTGGACCACAAGCTAAATATGAGTCAACAGTGTGACACTGTCAGGGCCGCCCAGAGGGGGGGGCAAAGGGGGCAATTTGCCCCGGGCCCCGGGCTCCGCAGGGGCCCCCCCAAGAGAACAGCGGAGGCTCCCGCCTCCGCCACTCTCCTGGAGCCTCAGCGCATCAAGCGCCGTGTCTCCGCCGGGGCCCCTGAGCCCCGCCCCGCTCAGAGCCGCGTGGTGAGGGGCGGGGCTGGGAGCTCCAGGCTGAGCTCAGCTCCCTCCGCTCGGCGTGGAGCTCCCAGCCCCACCCCCTCACCACGCGGCTCTGAGCGGGACGGAGTTCAGGCCCCGCCGGCCACACGCTGCGGCTGTTCCGGCGAGGTGCTGAGACTCCGGCTGAGGAGGGAGCCGGGGGTAAGAGGCTGGGGCCGGGGGGAAGCGGGACCCGCCGCGGAAGCGCAGCCCGGTCTTCTGCGGTGGGGGGCCCTTCCGTTCCGGGACCCGCCGCCGAAGTGCCCCGAAGACCCACGGCGGGGACCCCCCCCGCCGCCGAATTACCGCCGAAGACCGGGCTGCAGTTCGGTGGCGGGTCCCGCTTCGGCGGTAATTCAGCGGCGGGGGGGCTCCCGCCGCAGGTCTTCGGGGCACTTCGGCGGCGGGTCCCAGAATGGAAGGGCCCCCCGCCGCCAAAGACCCCGGGCCCCCGGAATCCTCTGGGCGGCCCTGGACACTGTTGCAACAAAAGCAAACATGATTCTGGGATGCATTAACAGGAGCGCTGTGAGCAAGACACAAGAGGTCATTCTACCCCTCTACTCTGCATTGATTAGGCCTGAATTGGAGGTACCAATTTTCAAAAAAGATGTGGAAAAATTGGAGAAGGTCCAGAGAAGAGCAATAAAAATGATAAAAGGCCTAGAAAACATGGGCTATGAGGGAAGACTGAAAGAACTGGGCTTGTTTAGTTTAAGAAAAGAGAAGACTGAGGCGGGACATAACAGTTTTCAAATATCTAAAAGGGTGTTACAAGGAGGAGTGAGAAAAATTGTTCTCCTTTGCCTCTGAGGACAGGAGAAGAAGCAATGGGCTTAAATTGCAGCAAGGGAGGTTTAGGTAGAACATTAGAAAAAACTTCCTGTCAGGGTTGGCGAAACACTGGAATGAATTGCCTAGGGAGGTTGTGGAATCCCCATCACTGGAGATATTTAAGAGCAGGTTGGATAGACATATATCAGGGATGATCTAGATGGTGCTTGGTCCTGCCATGAGGGCAAGGGACTGGACTAGATGATATCTCAAAGTCCCTTTCTGTTCTAGTTTTTCTATGATTTCTATGATCTGATACTCAAACTATTGTTAAAAATAAAAGTATTTTTCATATTTGAAAGCTCTAAAGACACACGTCTAGTTCTCTCATCTCCCCAACTCTGTCAGAGCAAATTTCTGCCTTAAAGCTCTAATAAGAAAAGGTGAGAGTTTTTGGTTACAACTTGCCTCTTTTGAAAAAAAACAATAAAATAAAATACACCCAAAATGAAGTTCTTGCCTCTTCTTAGCATTACAACACTGAACCCTACATTATGTGGCAAGGAAATTAGTGTCTATTGCTCTCCTCTACACACTCAGCAAGATCCAGTTAATACAGATCAATGTTAATCCAATCCCTGCATTTGCACAAAACTCCTTCTGATCATATGCCACAGTTTTATGAACAAATTGCAATTTTTCCCCATCTTCAGTTTTAAAAACATTCCTGTGATGCAGCTAAACTTTAACTTCAGTCATTCCAATTACTCCAGAAAAAAGAAGTAACTTTTAAAAATCCAAAATCTACAGTAATATAAGAAACTTATTTTAGAAATCACTTCCCTGGATTATAAATTACATTCACACACAGCAAGTTGGTGTACTCACCTCAGAATTCTCTCTGCAGACACAAATAAGCCCGCCAAAATCCGTTGGACTGTAAAAGCAGGTGAGGGCAAAGAGCAAATGTATAAACAAGCACTCAGGAAACATGGGAGGGGCCTGGAGGAGAATGAAAGAAATAGTGTGTGTGTGGTTTGTATCCTACCCCATCCAGGTAGGAGTTTTACTCCCAGAATCCACAGGCCCCAAGATCTCTACATTGGTGTACGTGACTACAGAAAGTGCAGGGCAATGATGAATTGTCTCAATGCACAATCTCCCCCATAAGGATAAAGACTAATGAGCCCTTGAGGTGGCTACTGTTAGGGGGCTTATTCCTTCACCCTCTCACTTCCCTGGTCCTTCTAACATGAACAGAGAGCAACAATACCTGAAGTCCAAAGGCACAAACAATTCGATGTTTATTGGGGTGAACTTCCAGCAAAAACTATTCTAGTTTCCTTCCTCAGTGTCCCCCTTCCCAGCTCTGACACCAGAGCTTTGCCTGTGTCCATGTTCCTGTTCCCGTTCCCATCCCCTGTTCCCATTCCCCACACTTTCTGATTGACTGCAGACTATGTAGTAAAACCTGAGTTTTGCTTAGCTATTCCTTAACCAATCATTTTACTGAAATTTAACTAACCAATCCTAACATATTGTAACATGGTTATTTAACCAATTATAATCCACCACCTTCATTGGTTTACACCCAACAAAATTAATTATACAGCAGACAGAAACAATCTTAGAACCAGACAGAGACCATGCAAATAAACATACAAAACAATATAGAAGTGAGGATTTCACAACTACACCTATACAGACATAAGGGTTTTCCAGCTGTGTCTATTGATAAGTGAGTTCTTGCCAGACAGGATGCTATCAAACTAAGTTTCCTTTTACATCTTCTAGGCTCTTCTCTTTCCCTGGAGGTGAGAGGAATATCAGGACAGGATTGTATTCCTAACAGCCCAATAGCACCTTATTTCAGTGTGACTAGTTTGGAATGTGAGGATGTGACCATACACTTCCCAGCGTATGGCTGCCTAACTACATCTTATCTGAAGGCCTTAGCCTGTCACAGTAAGAGAAGGCCATTCTACAGACAGTGATTCTGATTCTTTCTTTTATACCTCTATAACTAGCCAAGTGATAAGACTACACCTGCATTCTTAAAGTATAGGCCTTTGCAGACAGGCCTGAATATCTATATCCTAACACTCCACCCCTTTTTTTCTTTTAGGATCCTCCTGCCCAGGTATCCCTGGAAAAGCATAGGACATATGGTGACACATTTCCTGATAGGGCCAGGCATCAAGGTGGAAGATGTCAATATTCCATTTGTCCCACTGCCCCTTGTGTAGTATAGTGCCCTGCACCTTCTCTCGTACGGGCATACCACACCCATTTCAATTAGTGTCCCAGACTTCCCATTATATTGGCCCAAGAAGGTTGGGTCCGGGTTGTCTTGCACACTGTGGGGTGGGGAGAGCGTACTACATTACTTATAGGTTATTTCCATATGCAGCGTAACACAAGTACAGTTAACAATGTACAATGCACAGCAACACCGAGTTCTGACCACTGCAGTACGGTCCAATGTCCGAGCCACGACCAAAACACTGCCTCTCCTCCTTCGACAGGGTTAAGATCTTAATGTGTCCAGTTGCTGGCAGCTGCAACAAGCTGCCCCTGCAAGTTTTACATGCTTTTGTTCACATCTTAAGTCCATTGAATGTCCACTGAGAAATGGGTTATTGTCCAAACCAACTTAACCACTTGGTATGGAATCAGGACGTATGCCCTGGTTTGATTATTCACAGCAATAAGATTTACAGATCCATTTGTGCACCAAAGTCCAGATAGCAGCATATAGATGTGTGCAGTTTGGTTGGGGCTGGTGTAATTGTGCTCCCAGTAATATGTACATTTCCAGCAAAACACCTCATACACAGTACACCCAATTATCCACCCCTTGCCATAGGCCATTGATCCTGCTTCTCCATAGTCATAGGAGAGGGGCACAGCCAAACATCTTCTTTGATTTACACCCCCTCCATTGATTCCCAGTGAGCTCCTCCTCTTCTCATTATTCCCATAGGGCTTGTGGAGCCCACCTTAGTTGCTGTTCCATTTCCAGGCACCACAGTAACCATTACACAGGTGTTGGCCATCTAGTTGAGCATTTTGCATGCCCATGCACATCTCCCCCCAGGTCAGCCTTTTGAAGCCATCCCCTACCCATGTCATGCTAGCAACAAGACAAACTACAGACAAACAACACAAAACATAGATCCATGGTATTCTGGGTTTTTTTTCCACTGGCGCCAGCATGCTTGTAGAGTGTCTGAAAAACAAAAGAAACAATTTCCACCCCCCTGGTGGGGACAGATTATTGCTTAATAATAATACCAATTCCTTTGACAAATTTCCTTGCTAATTGCAGGAAAAATAGAAGAATTACCTTCAGGCTGTCCTTATTTTGTTCTATAGTCAGGCTAGTGAATTACCTCACTCACTGGTCATTTATGAAATTTATGAGGTGGTGTGCCTCAGTTTCCCCTCTTGTACAACAGACCAGGTTTGCAATAGTTTCTTTGCTGTACCAAGATTTACGTTTATTCTCAGGTAATAGCTGAGAGGCAGCTTCAGATTTCTACTCTATAGACACAAACACACACTCTCTCTCCTTAGGATTAACCTGTCCCCCTTATTTTCAGGCTTGACTTTTTTTTTTTCCCCCCATCTCCCTTTTCTGGAGGGCCATAATTTGCGTCTTCTGGTAGCTTGTTTGCTGACCAGATGTATTCATTATTCTCAGGTTCTTTGTGCTGCAAAGGGCAGTTTCCTCCTTCCCCCATCAGCTAGGTAATTTGCATCCACACAGAGGCTTTCTTGGCTTGCCTCTGGATTCAAAGCTATTAGCAGCTCAGAGACTGACTTAAAAGGGACACATTCGACTTCCACCAGAGTTCTGATTACTTTTGATTTTCATCTCCTGCTCCAAAACACACAGATCTGAAAAAGAAAGCACAATCTCCTGTGGCTCCTTTTGGAGCCCTAACAAGATTTTAATTAAGTACCATGTTTTGTTTGCATTTCTTTTACCCCTTTTCCAATATACACTGCACATGTCCTGGGAAATAGTTTAACCTCCATAAAATTATATTAACCATATTAATTTTACACAAGGTGTGACTGCCTCCCCCATGCCCACAGTTTTCATGCACCCCCAAAGTGACAGTCCCATGTTCCAGAGCCACCCCAAGGTCAGTGTTCCCATCATTGCTCCCCTTTTCCTTTTCTTATGCACACACAATTATATTTTGTCTAACATGCCTCACACTGTGATTACTCTTTTTACACAACTGTTCCCCGATTACAGAGACAGTCAGGGGCAGTCAAGTTAAGTTCCAATAGAAACCCCTGACATTCCTTTAGTGATTTTGATTACATTACCCAATAGTTAAATAATTTTGATTAGTTTAATCCTCCGCCTGCTACCTGCAGCAGTCCCTTATAGACCATTTCTATGGGAAAAGGCCCATTTTCCCTCAGAATAGCTGTAAAGGCTTCTGGGGACAGAAGCATAGTGGTGGTAGTAGTAGCCATTTTATCTGACCCCCGGTACAATTTAATTACCAAGCTTCCATCCAATCTGACTGCAAAGAGTTGCACACACAGTTACATTTATATAGCTGGGTTTTATTATTAAACCAAAAACTTGCTTCTTCTAACACCACAGCTGTTACCTGTACCATTTCCAGAACTCCCAAATGTTTACTTTCCTCCAAACCCTGTATTATCAATTTTTGCAAAAGGTATTTTTAACTTTTAACTTACTTTTTTAAATCACTTACTCCTACATTTAGTTCTTTAAGGTAGTGCACTTTGTCTCTAACAACTCAGCCACCAAGTACAATTATTGCCACACAGCTGCCTTAACCTGTTCTGTCTTTACCTTGAGACTGTTGAAAAGGCAGTAAAACATTTGTCTCCATGGTTGCCCAGGGATGTTTTCCTCCAAAAATTCCAGTGGAATACAGCAGACCTGTCATACTTTGTCCAAAACAAAAACAAACAAACAAAACCCAAAACACATTTCTCATAAAGTATCCAAAGTACCCTCCATTAAAACTTCAGAAAAACAAAAGTGTGGAAAGGCAGGGGGAGAGAAGGGGGAAGAGGTGGAAAGAAACCAATTAAGCCTGTTAGATCAGTTTAAAGTACAGGCTACCAGCAGCAAATTAAGTAAACTGAGGGAAAGAAGGAGGAAAGGAAGAAAAGGATATAGTTAGCTCTGAACCAAGAGTAGGCTTCCCCAGGTTGAAACAGCTGGGAACTCTCATCCCCAGGTTCTCATCCTGGCTCTGGGAGAAGAGTTGGGGTTGTTACCTGCTCCTGCAAACCCTGCCATTTTCCACTTTGAAACCTTTTCTTTTTTTCCTTCACTTGCCCAGGACCAAGTCCTAGCTCCTGTCTCTAAGAGTGGTCTGTTAACTTTGCTTCTGACTCTAAACCCTGTTGTGCCAAATCATCTTTAACCACCCTAACTAATTTACAACACTTCAGCAGCCCCTGCTGAAACAGCACCAAACTTGAAAGATTACTGGCAGCTTCCCATACTGCTGCCCTTACTTCAAACCTCTCACAAGCAGGCTGAAGTGCCTCCTTTCCCTGGAAGGCATCCAGTTCCCATGGGCAGGGACCTTTTTCCACTACCCATATACCAAAGGAGGGTGGGCTCCTCAGCCACCCCCAATTCCTCTGGGTCCCCTAACACTTCCTCCATTTCCTTTTTAATCTCATCCCAGGCTGATCGCTGCACCTGGTGTTATATCCTTGGGGGCAGCCAGTTTAGGAAGAAATCACTTGAGGCCGGACAGCAGACAGCTAACAAAACTACCATTTAATTTACAGACACAGAGCTCACCCAACCGGCCAAAGCTGGCTGGGCTATCCCCTAATAATCTAACTCAGTTGCCATAGGAACAAAAACTATGACAACCAAATACACAACACCTGGAATGGGCCCTGGTTCTTCCTTATCCATTTATCCAAAAAATCCTTTACCCTGGCTTGCCAGAACCCGCAACTACCATCACGAGAGTTCACTATACCCCCTCCAAGCCGCTGCGCGGACTGTTGGGGAGGGGGACTTACAGGCTGCCACTCAACTATCTGATGTGATGCATCCGAGTCACGGCACCAAGATGTTTGCGGGCTTATTTCTTCACCCTTCTACTTCCCTGGTCCTTCTTGCATAAACAGAGAGCAACAATACAGTCCAAAGGCGCAAACAATTCAATGTTTATTGGGGTGAACTTCCAGCAAGCACAATTCCAGTTTCCTTCCTCAGTGTCCTCCTTCCCAGCTCTGACACCACAGAGCCTTGCCTGTGTCCATGTTCCTGTTCCCGTTCCCATCCCCTGTTCCCATTCCCCCTTTAGCAAAACATGACCCCAATTCCCCCATCCCAGTCCCTGTTCCCATTTCCCCGCCCCCTCCTGATTGATTGCAGACTATATAGTAAAACCTGAGTTTTGCTTAGCTATTTCTTAACCAATCATTTTACTGAAATTTAACTAACCAATCCTAACATATTGTAACATGGTTATTTAACCAATCATATTCCACCACCTTCATTGGTTTACACCCAACAAAATTAATTATACAGCAGACAGAAACAATCTCAGAACCAGACAGAGATCATGCAAATAAACATACAAAACAATAGAGAAGTGAGGATTTCACAACGACACCTATACAGACATAAGGGTTTTCCAGCTGTTTCTATTGATAAGTGAGTTCTTGCCAGACAGGATGCTATCAAACTAAGTTTCATTTTACATCTTCTAGGCTCTTTCCTTTCTCTTGAGGTGATAGATCAAATCACCTTCCTAACAGCCCCAGATTGCCTTATTTCAATGTGATTAGTTTGGAATGTGTGGATGTGACCATGCACTTCCCAGTTTATGGCTGGCCTCTGTTGACACCTATACAGACATAAGGGTTTTCCAGCTGTTTCTATTGATAAGTGAGTTCTTGCCAGACAGGATGCTATCAAACTAAGTTTTCTTTTACATCTTCTAGGCTCTTCTTTTTCTCTGGAGGTGAGAGGAATATCAGGACAGGATTGTATTCCTAACAGCCCAATAGCACCTTATTTCAATGTGACTAGTTTGGAATGTGAGGATGTGACCATACACTTCCCAGCTTATGGCTGCCTAACTACATCTTAGCTGATGGCCTTAGCCTGTCACAGTAAGGAAAGGCCATTCCACAGACAGTAATTTTAATTCTTTCTTTTATACCTCTATAACTAGCTAAGTGATAAGAATACACCTAAATTCTTAAAGTATAGGCCTTTGCAAACAGACCTGAATATCTATATCCTAACATGAGGGGTAAGTGACTGTCTGTAGTGTGTGTTTGTTTGTTTTTGGGGGTTACTTGCTGTGTGCTGAGCTTGTGTTTGTCAGTCTGTTTGGTTGGTTGTTTGTTTGAAGGACTGTGTACTCTGGCTGGCAGTTGGAGGCAATGAGCTTCAAAGGAAGGTTTGAAAGCTCGAAGCCTCTGGTAATTGGCTGAGCCTTAGTCGGTGGACGGGGCATTCACACAGGCCAGGGCTTTATAAAGCCGTGCACAAGCGACCAGGGATCTTTGCGAACAGGGGCTGCTAATAGGGAGTTTCACAAGGGAGTTCAGAAGGGAGCGGGAGTCCCTTGTCAGTCCTAACCCTTCCCCTGTAGTCCCCTTAAAACCTATAAACCAAACCACATTTCAAAACCTCTTTCTGTAAACCGCCCTTCCATTAACTAGGAGACAATGCAGGCAGAAGCCCAGCAGCAGGGTGGGGGCTATCCAGTTTATTGCACTGAGTGTTGCATGTATGATTACCTGTCCTGTGGGCGGTTGGCATATGTGTGCAGTCGGTGCAAGGAGTTCCTGGCCCTCAGGGACCATGTACGGACTTTGGAGGCCAGGGTGGCGAAACTGGAGAAGCTAAGAGAGGCAGAGAGCTATGTTGATGAGGCTTTCTGGGACACTGTAGATTTGTCCCACCTCCGCTCAGACAGCCCCTGCAATGTTGAGGAGGAAGAACGGCCCAGGAAAGCAGAGCAGTCAGTGGGAGCAGAGGGAAACCTTCCCGTAGTTGGGACCCTCCTTCCAGCTGGTGCTGGGGTTGCCTCTCACACTGAGGTTACCTCTCTGGGGGAGGGAACTCCAGTTTCTAGGAAATGGCAGGTGTTAGTAATGGGAGATTCAATCATTAGAAACATAGATAGCTGGGTTTGTGTTGACCGGGAGAACCATATGGTGACTTGCCTGCCTGGTGCAAAGGTTGCGGATCTCTCGAGGCATCTACACAGACTTATGTGTAGTGCTGGGGAGGAGCCGGTGGTCGTGGTACATGTAGGTACCAATGACATAGGGAAGGGTAGGAGAGATGTCCTGGAAGCCAAATTTAGGCTGCTAGGAAAGAGACTGAAATCTAGGACCTCTATGGTGGCATTCTCAGAAATGCTCCCAGTTCTACGCGCAGGGCCAGGTAGGCAGGCAGAGCTTCAGAGTCTCAATGCGTGGATGAAACGATGGTGTAGAGAGGAGGGGTTCACATTCATTAGGAACTGGGGAAACATCTGGGATGGGCGGAGCCTATACAGAAGAGATGGGCTCCACCTAAACCAAAAGTAGAACCAGACTGCTGGCACTAAACATTAAAAAGGTTGTAGAGCAGTTTTTAAACTAGAAGATGGGGGAAAGCCGACTGCTGCAGAGGAGCATGTGGATCTGACACAGACTTCTCTTAGGGGAGAGTCTGATGATAGAGAATCTCCAGGTTATAGTCAGGAACAGAGGATGGAAGAAGATAATGTAAGGGCCGGATCAGATGATAAACAGTCACATAAAAAAGAATCTGGCACATCAGAAAAGGGCAGACAAATAAACAGGGACAAGGTTTTAAAGTGCTTGTACACAAATGCTAGAAGTCTAAATAATAAGATGAGTGAACTAGAGTGCCTTGTGATAAAGGAGGATATTGATATAATCGGCATCACAGAAACCTGGTGGACTGAGAGCAATCAATGGGACACAATCATTCCGGGGTACAAAATATATCGGAAGGACAGAACAGGTCATGCAGGGGGAGGAGTGGCACTATATGTGAAAGAAAGTGTAGATTCAAATGAAGTAAAAATCTTAAGCGAATCCACATGTTCCATAGAATCTCTATGGATAGAAATTTCATGCTCTAATAAAAATATAACATTAGGGATCTATTATCGACCACCTGACCAGGACAGTAATAGTGATGACGAAATGCTAAGGGAAATTAGAGAGGCTATCAAATTAAGAACCCAATAATAGTGGGGGATTTCAATTATCCCCATATTCTCTGGGAACATTTCACTTCAGGACGAAATGCAGAGATAAAATTTCTCGATACTTTAAATGACTGCTTCATGGAGCAGCTGGTACGGGAACCCACAAGGGGAGAAGCAACTCTAGATTTAATCCTGAGTGGAGTGCAGGAGCTGGTCCTAGAGGTACCTATAGTAGGACCACTTGGAAATAGTGACCATAATACAATAGCATTCAACATCCCTGTGGTGAGAAGAACATCTCAACAGCCCAACACTGTGGCATTTAATTTCAAAACAGGGAGCTATACAAAAATGAGGGGGTTAGTTAAACAAAAGTTAAAAGGTACAGTGACTAAAGTGTACAAGTTGCATGGGCCCTTTTTAAAGAAACCATAATAGAGGCCCAACTTCAATGTATACCCCAAATTAAGAAACACAGTAAAAGAGCCACTGTGGCTTACCAACCATGTAAAAGAAGCAGTGAGAGATAAAAAGACTTCCTTTAAAAAGTGGAAGTCAAATCCTAGTGAGGCAAATAGAAAGGAGCACAAACACTGCCAACTTAAGTGCAAGAGTGTAATAAGAAAAGCCAAAGAGGAGTTTGAAGAACGGCTAGCCAAAAACTCCAAAGGTAATAACAAAATGTTTTTAAGTACATCAGAAGCAGGAAGCCTGCTAAACAACCAGTGGGGCCCCTTGACGACCGAAATACAAAAGGAGTGCTTAAAGACGATAAAGAAATTGCAGAGAAACTAAATGGATTCTTTGCTTCAGACTTCACGGCTGAGGATGTTAGGGAGATTCCCAATCCTGAGCTGGCTTTTGTAGGTGACAAATCTGAGGAACTGTCACAGATTGAAGTGTCACTAGAGGAGGTTTTGGAATTAATTGATAAACTCAACATTAACAAGTCACCGGGACCAGATGGCATTCACCCAAGAGTTCTGAAAGAACTCAAATGTGAAGTTGCGGAACTATTAACTAAGGTTTGTAACCTGTCCTTTAAATCGGCTTTGGTACCCAATGACTGGAAGTTAGCTAATGTAATGCCAATATTTAAACAGGGCTCTAGAGGTGATCCCGGCAATTACAGACCGGTAAGTCTAACGTCGGTACCGGGCAAATTAGTCGAAACAATAGTTAAGAATAAAATTGTCAGACACGTAGAAAAACATAAACTGTTGAGCAATAGTCAACATGGTTTCTGTAAAGGGAAATCGTGTCTTACTAATCTATTAGAGTTCTTTGAAGGGGTCAACAAACATGTGGACAAGGGGGATCCAGTGGACATAGTGTACTTAGATTTCCAGAAAGCCTTTGACAAGGTCCCTCACCAAAGGCTCTTACGTAAACTAAGCTGTCATGGGATAAAAGGAAAGGTCCTTTCATGGATTGAGAACTGGTTAAAAGACAGGGAACAAAGGGTAGGAATTAATGGTAAATTCTCAGAATGGAGAGGGGTAACTAGTGGTGTTCCCCAAGGGTCAGTTCTAGGACCAATCCTATTGAATTTATTCATAAATGATCTGGAGAAAGGGGTAAACTGTGAGGTGGCAAAGTTTGCAGATGATACTAAACTACTCAAGATAGTTAAGACCAAAGCAGATTGTGAAGAACTTCAAAAAGATCTCACAAAACTAAGTGATTGGGCAACAAAATGGCAAATGAAATTTAATGTGGATAAATGTAAAGTAATGCACATTGGAAAAAATAACCCCAACTATACATACAATATGATGGGGGCTAATTTAGCTACAACGAGTCAGGAAAAAGGTTTTGGAATCATCGTGGATAGTTGTCTGAAGATGTCCACGCAGTGTGCAGAGGCGGTCAAAAAAGCAAACAGAATATTAGGAATCATTAAAAAGGGGATAGACTGAGAATATATTCAGACTCAGACTCAATATATAAGACTGAGAATATATTATTGCCCTTATATAAATCCATGGTACGCCCACATTTCGAATACTGTGTACAGATGTGGTCTCCTCACCTCAAGAAAGATATTCTAGCACTAGAAAAGGTTCAGAAAAGGGCAAATAAAATGATTAGGGGTTTGGAGAGGGTCCCATACGAGGAAAGATTAAAGAGGCTAGGACTTTTCAGCTTGGAAAAGAGAAGACTAAGGGGGATATGATAGAGGTATATAAAATCATGAGTGATGTTGAGAAAGTGGATAAGGAAAAGTTATTTACTTATTCCCATAATACAAGAACTAGGGGTCACCAAATGAAATTAATAAGCAGCAGATTTAAAACAAATAAAGGAAGATCTTCTTCATGCAGCACACAGTCAACTTGTGGAACTCCTTACCTGAGGAGGTTGTGAAGGCTAGGACTATAACAATGTTTAAAAGGGAACTGGATAAATTCATGGTGGCTAAGTCCATAAATGGCTATTAGCCAAGATGAGTAAGAATGGTGTCCCTAGCCTCTGTCCGTCAGAGGATGGAGATGGATGGCAGGAGAGAGATCACTTGATCATTGCCTGTTAGGTTCACTCCCTCTGGGGTACGTGGCACTGGCCACTGTCAGTAGACAGATACTAGACTAGATGGACCTTTAGTCTGACCCGGTATGGCCGTTCTTATGTTCTTAGCTTGGCAGTTTTTATGCTCCGTTGTATTTACCTTGCTAGGATTTGACTTACACTTTTTAAAGGAAGTCTTTTTATCTCTCACTGCTTCTTTTACATGGTTGTTAAGCCATGGTGGCACTTTTCTAGTCCTTTTACTGTGTTTCTTAATTTGGGGTATACATTTCAGTTGGGCCCAAGCAATGGGAGTAGGGACATCAGCAAGAGTGAACATGGGTCTTCACTCACCTAATACCTTCCTCACTGTAGCTGGAAAAAGAGAAGCCATCATTTATTACGGCCTTTTAAACTCTTATTCAGTGTTTCCCCTGGTAACATACATTAACAATTACCCAGTAAATTATTTACATTCTGAAACATCTCTGATGACTTAAGAAAGAGGTAGAGAAATTGATAGCTCGATAGCTGGAAAAATTTACTAGTATTCCTACTAGTAAAATATTCCACTAGATACCTGATGAAAGTGGAAGTAAAATGGACACAATCACAGGCACACTTTATTCTTTATTGAAGTCAATATTTCCTGAAAAAATATTGGTGCATTTGACTTGCCCTAGTTTTTACTCAGTTCATTTCAATGGGATTTTGCCTGGGTCAGAACCTCAGGGTTTATGAAGTATCTGTTTCTGTCTTTGGACTATCTTTTACTATTTACCACTCCACATTTCTGATTCTATGTTAATGAACAAAAAACTTTCCCTTTCTTCTATATTGGTTCTGGTGTCCTTGTTCTTTTTGTCTCCTCTCTCCTCAGATGAAGTAGTAACCCAGATCTTGACAATTCTGTGTGTTACCACAGAACTTGACAGTACGGCAGTCAGTGATTTTGCATGGTCAAACACTGCTGGCTGAAACCCAGACATCACAGAGCTAGACATAAGGTTTAGGACTCTGAAAGACAAGGCTGTGCAGCTGTAAATTTTCAGTTTTGCTATCAAAATGGAAGACTGGGGAAAGAAGGGAATGTACTGAAGATAGGTGTGGACAGCCTTAAGTGCCCCAACCCCCTCTGACATCTAAGTTTTATTGCTGTGATGACTAGAAGTGCTTTGATGATAAGAGATGATGAACAGTTTGCTGAAACTAGGAGAATTGGAGACCCATTAGTCATTACTATGATGACCCACTAGGAGTCACTGTAGGTTCTGTGCTTTGTTTAAAATTAGCTATAAAAAATTAGGCAAAAGAATTTGCTTTGGAGGAGTCTGAGGAAACTTTTCTTTGGGCAAAGATCTGACAGATCTGATCTAAGTTCTCTAGCAGCTAGATGGAAGAAGGGGCTCCCTGGAAGCCTGACTGTTGGTTCCTCGAAACCATCTTATCTTTGGTAAATATAAAGGTTTAAGATACTCTGAATTTACTGCTACAGCATATGTGTGTGTGTTTGTGTGTGTGTGCATGAGTTCAAGACTTAACAAACAAGTACTTTTAGGCAAAAGCACCCTGGTTTGTTCCTCTTATTCATCAGATGGAGGAACTGTGTCTCTTCTTTGTATTGAACCTGCCTATTAATTTAAATGTGTGACCCGTATGTGGCGGGCCTGGCACCGCAGCACCCCTTTGTGACAGGGGTGGGATGTGGTATAGGCATCTCGCCACTCTCAAGTTCCTGTGCCCATCTCTCTGTGGGTGGCCAGTCGCGGCCTAATGGTCTTTCCACACAACAGTGTACCTTGCCCCAAGTACTCGCGTGGTGTGGCCCAATGGCCAGAGTCCACATAAAGCACTCTCTGCATAGGAGCAGTGCAGCCTAATGGCCAAAGTCTATAGAGTCCCCCTCGCAAGCGGGGTACTGTGGCCCCAGCGGCCGGAGTCCATACAATCCCTCTCACAAGTGAGGTATTGCAGCCTAGCAGCAGGCATCTAGATGATAACCCTCACAAGCGGGGTAGTGCTGCCTAGTGGCCGGAGTCTGTACAATCCACTTCACCAGTGGGGCAAAGTGGCCTAGCAGCCGGAGTCCATTCAATTCACTCCCCTATGTGGGAGCAGTGCAGCCTAATGGCCAGAGTCCATGCAAACCCCCTCGCAAGCAGGATAGTGCGGTCTAGCTGCCAGAATCCATACAGTGCCTTCACGGTTTGGAGGTGAGGTGGTAGGGGGGCCAAGGCCTGCCCTCTCCATAGGGTCCCGACCCACGGCCCTGGTAGTGGCAAGCTCCCCTTGCCACCTGCTCAGCGGGGATCTGCCCACAACACGCTGAGTGCCTATACATCGCTAACGCTGTTTGCCTCTAAAGATCCCCTGCATCACTTCCTACCATAAATGCCAGGTTCTCTGCTGCGGGGGGTCCTCTGGTCTGTTCTCCTACTGTGATGTCTTCCATCGGGGCATCAGGAAGTGTCCCAGCTTGGCTGGCCTCCGAATCCTGGCACGCAGGCTCACCCTCCTCAGGAGCTAGCAGCATGTGTCCTTCTCCTCCGGTGGTCAGCCCAGACTGAGCTGCTCTGCAGGCTTTTATACCTGTTCTCCACTTGGAGCATGTCCAGCAGAGCTTCCGGGGCAAGGGCGGATCTAGCAATTTTGCCGCCCCAAGCACGGCAGCATGCCGTGGGGGGCGCTCTGGCAGTTGCCGGTCCCGCGGCTCTGGTGGACCTCCCGCAGACGTGCCTGCGGAGGGTCCGCTGGTCCCGCAGCTCCGGTGGAGCATCCACAGGCACGCCTGTGGGAGGTCCACCGGAGCTGCGGACCAGCGGACCCTCTCCAGGCACACCTGTGGGAGGTCCACCGGAGCTGCCTGCCGCTCTCCCAGCGAACGGCAGAGCGCCCCCCCGCAGCATGCCGCCCCAAGCACACGCTTGGCGTACTGGGGCCTGGAGCTGGCCCTGTTCCGGGGCATGGCTTCCTCTGCTAGGAAAGAATGGTTAACCCCTGCGGTACCAGTGTGGGGCCACTCTGCTCCATCACACTCTACCTTTTTCATTGTGAAAGCAAGTCATGTGGTCTATTATCTCTTCTCTTGTGCGATTCTGAAATATTCTCCTTTGATCATAAGTCTGTCTTGCTTAATACATTGCAATAAAACTGTGGACAACCATTATTATTAATAATATTTTATTATTACTTATTTGTATTATCATAACATCTAGGAGCCTCAGTAATAGCACTTTCTAGGTGTTGTATATTATTTATTAGGTGAGTTACAGTAGCACCTAGGATCTACATGCATAACCCAAGAACCCATAGTGTTAGGTGCTCTACATTATTTATAAGGTGTATTATGATAGTACCTAGGAGCCCCAGTTATGGAGCAGGATCCCATTGTGCTAGGTGCTGTACAAACACAGAACAAAAAGACAGCCCTTGCCTCAAGGGGATTGCAATTCAAGTAGGACTACAGATGTTACTATTCTACACATCATGGCCACTTGGACCTTAGTGATGACAGCACAGATGGAATCCAGATCTCTCCTATTTCTATAACACAGGCACCTACTGCTTCAGCTAAACAAATGTCTTCAATAGCTATAAGATGTATAGGGCTTGTGAAATGCAGTTGAACAGTTCTGATTCAATCCAGCAGAATGCACTGGTGATACACACACTTGCAAAATCATTAAAATAGTCTGTCTCTGTCTTCCTTAGGATTACAGCCTAAAGGCTAAGTGTAATGAGATCTTTATATGTATACAGATTAAGGTATATAATGATAGTATGTGCACTAACCATAGTGCTGAAATTACCAACATTAGTGCTTGTGAGTTTTATTTTTATTTTGTTCACTTGGTAATCACTGAACACCACAGGGCTTTCCCTGAAACTGCACAGGCGAAAGGAGCAGTACGTGGCGCCGCTGGGTGGTCCCATGTTGGCAGCTCCCCTTCATGATGGGAGCTCTGGGATGCACTGTGCCTCTGGAAGATTAAGCCTGACGTAAACCTCTTAGTTAAAGACACATAAAGCAATTCCAGAATAGAGATTCACTCCAGGATTTATTCACTCATTGAGCGCAGTTTTTAAAGCAGTTGTGATGTGTAATATTATACTGGCAATCCACATCCTTCTGGTTAGTTGTGTGATTTTTTTCCTTTAGGTATTTATGTGTGTGTGTGCACATTATACAGCACATAGGGTTTGGTTCTGTAAGATGCTGAGCACTCTGACCAGATCCAATAAAGCAGCTGCAGTCAATTGAGCTATTCATAAAAAACAGGAGTACTTGTGGCACCTTAAAGACTAACAAATTTATTGTAGCATGAGCTTTCGTGAGCTAAAGCTCACTTTAGCTCACGAAAGCTCATGCTACAATAAATTTGTTAGTCTTTAAGGTGCCACAAGTACTCCTGTTTTTTTTGCGGATACAGACTAACACGGCTGCTACTCTGAAACCTGAGCTATTCATGTTCTTCAGTGCTTTGCAGGGCCAGAGAGTTCGGCACTTTTTAGGATTGGATCCTTCGTACTTTTCATAATGATTTGTCCATAGCAACACTTAGACAGAATCCTGCTTCTCTTTATTAAAGGAGTGGAAGCAACTGAGTAGCACATCCAGGATCCATCCAGCCACAGCAGGGCAGACGAGTCAGAGTGACGCACAGCCACTATGCTCCATATTGCTCCTTATTTCAGCTCACAAAGGAGCAGCTTGTAGCTCACTTCCAGAAATTGTTTCCTCCTGGCCCCAAGCCAGCTGACATCTCTTCCTTAGAACAAAGACGCAGCGGCAGAGACCTTAGCCTGGTCTAGGACTGTAACGAAGTCCGTTCTCAGAGTGGGTGATACAAGGACAAGTTCCATAACTTGGAAATCTGACCGCTGCCCTTTCACTTTCCCTGCAGTAACTGATGTGTCAACGTGCAGCAGAGCTCTCTCCACTGCGTACACTCCAATCCTCAGGACTTTACTCAAGCTTTAATCAGGCTAAACTGCCACTGAAGTCAGGAACAGCTTGTTTGAGTAATGACCTTGGGATTTCCCCCATTGAAGGGCAGGATCAAGCCCAATGGGACAAACCCCAAGACGTGCTGGGTGCCAGCAACTCCCAATAAAGTCATTTGGCTGAATCCATAGGCCTTTGGTTTTTATTCTGTCCTTCTGAGGCAAATTACTACTGACTCCCTGAGTAAGGATTCAGTCAATTAGTGAATGAGGCCCTCAGATTTGGCCTGATGAAAAGTGCAGGGTCCAATGGACATCAAGATCCAGGTCCTGAATCAGAAAACTTAGTTTGTGTGTTGATAAAGGCATCTCAACAAGGGCTAAGATGTTAATTAGTACTTTAGCTGAAATCCTGGTCCCACTGAAGTCTGTTGGCCTGGCATAAAACAATGGAAGGAGACGCATAAGGAAATAGGTTAATAAAGGACAAAGCATACACTCACATGTGGTCTTGTGAATAACATGTATGTAACCATTCTGCCTGTCTGAGTTGGCAGCAACAAGGGCCGGGTTCAGTATCCAGGGGTTCCGTTTCAATAACACAATGCAAAACCGGCTCAAGCCCCCACCCAGTGACCTGGGACAATTACATACCACCACCCCCCGGGTGCCTCTAGGAGGCAATACTTCCCCTCTCGCAAGCACAGAGTCTGAGTGTAGCAAAATCCTTTTAATAAAGAAGGGAAACAGTGTGGCAGTATGTCGGGGAAACACCACAAAGAGGATTCATAACACAAACCATGAGCAAAAGACAACCCCTGCACCCCCCATGTAAGTTTGGCAGTATCTTTTTCCCCTCAGGGTCTTACGTCCAGCAACCCAAAAAATCACCCAATGTCCCAAAAGTCTCTTGAGTCCAATAACCCAAAAATCACCTCCACCAGCTTTCCCACGAGCCGCACCAGTCCTCCCGCAAACTGCTCTGCTAGCTGCTCCTCAATAAATCTTCAGGCCCCCCACAGCAATCAGTGATTTCAGCTCTTAGTAATTTTAGCTCTTTAGTGATTTCAGCTTGTAGTAGGGTAGCCTCAGTGCTGGTGCACCATCGGCCCAAAGTGAATTCAGCTCAGCAACCTGTAACTAGACTCCTAATAGAATCAAAATTAGCTCTGATATTCTACAGTAGAGAGAGAAGGAGGAGCACTTGGTATTTCAGGCCTTCAAAAGGGGCCCTTACCATCAGGTACAAATACCTGTTCCCAGCCCCTCTCAATTCACTGGGTTTTGGCGTGGCCGCCCAGAGGATTCAGGGGGCCTGGGGCAAAGCAATTTTTGGGGCCCCTTCCCATAAAAAAACTTGCAATAATATACAATACTGTATTCTCATGGGGGCCCCTGTGGGGCCTAGCGCAAATTGCCCCACTTGCTCCCCCTCCATGGGTGACCCTGGGGAAAAATAAGCCTTTTGCATCTCGGCACAAACCCAGTTCTCAGCATCAGCTAGTGCTAAAAGGCACTAAAGCTCATTAAAAGGGTTGGACATATATTTTCCGTCAAAACTTTTTCTGGATTGAAAACTAGGGGTTTTTAAAAAGCAGAAAAATATCATGGACAATGTCTGCTTTCCATCAAAATTTGTTGTGGTTTAATTGAAAAGCTGAAATTAGTCTGCCAAAACCTGAACATGGTTTGAGGTTTCAGAAGTGTGTGGCCAAATATTTGCTGCTTGCTGTGTTTGATTGTTTAAAGAAACAATAAAAAAATTCTGCTGAAAACAAATCCAAAACTTTTGAACCACCTCAGCTTGTAACCAAATGCCTGACCCCATCCAGTCAGAGATTTTTCCAGGTTTCTGATACTCTGCTGGCTTCCTTGACTCATATCTGTCTCCATAACTTTGGGTTCATTTAGGTTAGAACATAAGAATGGCCGTACTGGGTCAAACAAAAGGTCCATCCAGCCCTGTATCCTGTCTACCGACAATGGCCAATGCCAAGTGTCCCAGAGGGAGTAAACATAACAGGTAATGATCAAATGATCTCTCTCCTGTGATCCGTCTCCACCCTCTGACAAACAGAGGCTAGGGACACCATTCCTTACCCATCCTGGCTAATAGCCATTAATAGACTTAACCTCCATACATTTATCTGTTTCCTAGATACTGGCTCCATGGGGTCCCTCACAAACTGGAGATGGTTACTGTGGGTTTGTCTTTAGTATAGCTTATGTACATACTCCACGAACTGAGCATTTGAGCTTGTTCCAGAATCTGGAATGAGCCTAGGTTGTGAAAACTGAAATGCTCAAAATAGCACATGCATGTGAATGGACACAGGGTGCTAAAATTAAATTAACCCAGGGGTTCTCAATCTGGGGGTCAGGACCCCTCAGGGGGTCACAAAGTTATTAGTGGGAGTTGCGAACTGTCAGCCTCCACCTCAAACCCCGCTTTGCCTCCAGCATTTATAATAGTGTTAAATATATAAAAAAGTGTTTTTAATTTATAAGGGGGGGGTCGCACGCAGAGCTTTGCTATGTGAAAGGGGTCACCAGGACAAAAGTTTGAGAACCACTGAATTAACCCCTCTGGATCCTCCGGGAATGCACGGGGCGGGGGGGTTCTCCCTTGGTAGGGTTGGGAAGGATATTCTCATGTGATTCCTCCCCCAATGGCTAATTTTAAATTAAGCTACCCTCCTCTGACATGAATCTCCCTATGGAACTGAAATTAAATATAGACTATAATTTAGCATTTCAGACGTGAAAGGGATGGTAGCCCTAACGGAAAAGCTAACAGCTTGGCTCTTCTGCAAGCCCCAAACTGCTGAATGAGCTTTAGGGTAGGGAAGGCTGTGCCTCCCAAACAGCCTGGCCCTGCCCCCTATCTGACCCCCAACCGGCTTCCTGCCCCCTGACTGCCCACCCCCCCTCAGAATCCCCGACCCATACTGCTCCTTGTCCCCTCACTGTCCCCCAGAGACCCCACCCAATCACCACCCTGGGACCCCACCCCTGCTCCCTGTCCCCTGACTGCCCCAACCCCTATCCACCCCCTGCTGAGTCCTGACAGACCCCCGGAACGCCCACGATCCAACCCCCGTTCCTGATCATCCCCCCAACCTCTGCCCCCTCCCTGTTCCCTGACTGTCCCTGGGACTCCCTGCCCCTTAGCCAACCCCCCCGGCCCTGGCCCCTTACCCCTGGCTCCCCCCTCTCCTGGAGCCTCAGTGCATCCAGGAGCTTCTGGACAGCTGCAGCGTGGCTCCAGCAGGGTCACTGAGCCCCTCCCCGCTCAGAGCTGCATGGTCAGGGGGCAGGGCTGCGAGCTCCATGCTGAAGGGAGGGAGCTGAGCTCAGTCTGGAGCTCCCAGCCCCACCTCCTCACCACACGGCTCTGAGCAGGCCGGCGCTCAGGAGCCCCACAGGAGACACATGGCTGCAGCTGTCCAGGGGAGCTTCTGGATGAGCTGAGGCTCTGGGAGAGGGGCGGAGACGGGGTTGGGTCACGCTGGGGCCGGGGAGGTAGCCTCAGCCCTTCTTGTGGGGGCCCCTGCAGAGCCTGGGACAAATTGCCCCACTTGCCCACCCGGGCGGCCATGGGTTTTGGAACCCATGTCCCTTGTCTAGAGAATGCTACTTTGTTGAAAGTGAGTCACTCTGTCATTAAACAGTTTAATTGTCCTTGATTCACATAATCAGGGTAACAACACTTTATTCTTCCTGCCCCAATAACAGAAACTCAGGATCCCACAGCAGCCAAAGTGACCAGTACAGCTGATGGCCATTGTTGTCTCTCATTTATGTCCAGGCGCCCCGGCCAACCTCACCGAGGTCAGCTAAAAGAGCACCCAGGAGACGACGATGACGGCTACCAGTCATAATGCACGTCGTACGGTGACAGTGAGCTGAGCGGGCTCCATGCTTGCCGTGGTATGTCATCTGCACAGGTAACCCAGGAAAAAAGGCGAGAAACGATTTATTGTCATTGCTTTCACCGGGGGAGGGGGGAAGATACACAATTGACTGTATAAAATTAATTTCTAAAAAATCGACTTCTATAAATTTGACCTAATTTTGTAGTGTAGACATACCCACAGTGTGTGTGTGAGAAAGACTGTGTGTGAGTTTGCATGTGTGAGAGAGAGACAGAGGCAATGTGTGAGAGACACAAAGACAGAGTGTGTGTGTGCTGGCTGCTGGGGAACTGCATGAGCACAGTGGCACTCACCAGTCTGAAGGCTCTTTCAGACCACAGCAGCTACCAGCAGCTCCATCTAACTCCAAAGCCCTGCCACCTTCCTTCCCCTGCTCTGCACAGCCAGCGGAAGGGTCCTGGGAGCAGCTGGCCAGGGGCTCCAAGGAAGAGGGCAGGAGCAGTGCAGCAGCAGAGCGAGAGGCACCTAAGCACAAATTGCCTGATGTGCGCGGCTCTGCTAATCAAAGTGTGCGGGACTTGATTGACTCTTGTGCGGCCATGCAGGCCTGCAGCTTGGCGGGAACACTGATAACAACTCTCTGAAAATGAATAATAAAAGCATCCATTTTAGCACTAACAGAGGCTGAGAGGGGTTAATGCAGCACTGACCTTGATTTGTTTGTAGAAATCACCAAATATCTTTAGGACAACATCCTCCCACTGTTTGAACAAAGGTTAGACACAAGGAAGCAGAGGCAGAGCGGTACTGGGATGGAGCATCCCACCCAGCAGAGACAGGCGCTGCGATTCTGTGACATCTTTTGTGAAAGTGATGAAGAGTTTAGGGATGAGGAAGATCATAATTAGCTCCAAGGCTGCAGCTGCTAACACTGCCTTTCAGAGGAAAAAATACACCCTGTGAATCTGGGAGCCAGCCCCATGTAGATGGGATTAAGGCTAGAAAAAAGAGGGTAATCTGGGAGCAAATGCATAGGAAACCCCAGGAATCTGTGATCAAATAATGGGGAAAAGTGAAGCCATCCCTAGTCCTGCTTTAAATTGGGCCAGAATTCCTAGTACACTCAGGCTGCCTCACACTGCACCAATGTCCCAAAGCAGCTGTAATGAACTAGCCAGTTAAACTGGGTGCACAGCTGTTCATCATCACAGAATGGTGCAAAGCAACCAAACAGTACTGGTGAATCTGCCCCGTGGTACTTCAGTTTTGGGAGGTGTTTTATGGGAGCCCTTTACATCGCTGAGCTGTGTTTGGGCTCTTTTAAGATGTTAGTTTCTTTGTACCTTGCTTGTGAAAAGAAACCCACTAACTTAGATCAGCTTTTTTCAAGTGTGTAACCCCATAAACCCAATGGGTTTGTACAAGAGGCACTAAGGGCTGGTCTACACTGGGAATTTACATTGGCATAGCTAGGTCTCTCAAAATCCACACCCCTGGGAGACGTGGCTTCACTGACCTAACCACCCTCAGTGTAGCCAGTGCTATGTCAATGGAAGAATTCTTCCCTCAACGTAGCGACTGCCTCTTGGGGAGGAGCATTATCTACGATGCCAATGGGAGAACCCCTCCTGTCAGCAAGGTAGTCTACTCTGTAGCACTACAGCAGCACCACTTCAGCCTTGCAGCTGCACTGTTTCAAAATGTAGACATGCCCTAAAGATGTGAATTAAAAGTGGATTAGCTAAACTGCATTAAACCCCTGTGTGGACACTCTTGTTAAGGGTACATCTGCATTTAAAACACTGGCAGGTGGGAGCTATGTCTGTGGGAAAAGCTTTCCCATCAACATAGTATTATCTAAAAAGGGATGTTAAGATCATTATAACTACCTGGCTCCAGGGTACGGAATTTTCACACCCGTGTGACATAGTTGGACAGACATAGGTCTGTTGTGTAGACCAGACCACAGAATTAAATCAGTTTAGCTTAATTCACTTTGAGTGAATTCCCAGAAGAATTCTATCTTGGTGGGAAGTGTCAGGAAGATTGGATAACTTTACCGGGGAGGTGGGTGTATAAAAATTGTGTCTATAGGGGAAATCTATCTTCAGTCTAAATTTTGTTCCAGCCACTGCAACTTCATAATACAGCATGATATCATCCCAAAATATGGTTATTAGTGAAATATTCATGTTATCTATCTTTTATTATAGAGGAAAATGCTGAAATTAGCAATGAAATTCTTGTTATTTTGCCACTGAGGTGAAGCTATTAATAACAAGAGGGGCAAGGGATAGCTCAGTGGTTTAAGCATTGGCCTGTTAAACCCAAGGTTATGAGTTCAATCCTAGAGGGAGCCACTTAGGGATCTGGGGCAAAAAATCAGTACTTGATCCTGCTAGTGAAGGCAGGGGGCTGGACTCAATGACCTTTCAAGGTCCCTTCCAGTTCTAGGCAATAGGTACAGCTCCAGTTATTATTATAGAGAGGATGGATGGTGTTTTCTTGTTTTTAACATCTGCATCACATTTCCCCAAAACACTCTGCTTGTCAAATATTGTATTAGACAAAAGTGACAAGCAAAAAATAAATAAGAAATGAAAACATTTTATTGCAAAACATGTAATGAAGACAGCATGACAATGTACATTTTAAAAAAACAGATTTTTTTACATCAAAATACATTAATGAAAACCTTGATTTCAGTTACACCAGTATAAAATCAGCATCAGAGTCATGTTATATTTATTCCTCTTTAGTTGAACAAAGTCTTATTGTTGTTTCTTTGTGTGAATTTTTAAAGAATGGATAAACCTCTCCTGAGAATGAACAATCATTAAATGTGAACAACACAGACATGTCAGTTACATTGAAAAAAGTCACCCGCCCTTCTTGGTAACTAAGGTAAACTCCAATTTTCTTGGGCTTTTTCTGCACTACGACCAGGGTCCATGGGTCTGTTTTTGCCCAATAATCTCTCCCACTCAGACCCAGAGCCCAGAATCCCTCTCTAGGGGACAAGGTCAGTTTTCCTTTTCTCTGTATTGACTTTCTGGCCACTCCCAGATCCCAGTCATTGCTGCTCACAACCTCCACCTCCCAGTAGTGCTTTCCAGAGGAGAATCCTTCAGAGCCCAGCACACAGACAGTCGAATCGAACCTCTCTGGATCTGATGGAACTTTTTGAGGTTGGGCTTCATGTGTAAAACTCTTCTTATCCCCAGAAATGGAGAGGTTGGGGTGGGCCGTGACTCCATGAAGAGTGATGTCATCTGCAAAAAGAGAGTTTTCTTTTTGAGAACCACTCCTATAATGCCAGTATAAACTGGAATAGGAGTGAAATATACACTATGAGCCTTCTCCTGCCGCCTCTCCTCATGCAAAGCTCCCACTGATTTCAATGGGAGCTTTGCCTGAGTAAGGATTGCAGGACTTGACCAGCGCTGCACACTTGCCAATTCAGTGTTGCATTGAACGATGTCGGAAATGAGAGTTGTGTGATGAAAAATGAAAATGATCCAGAATTGTTTATCACATTAGTACTCAAATTGGGCCAGATTCTGAGCTCAGTTATACAGGTGTGGATCCAGAGTAACTTCACTTAAACTAATGGCCAGTAAAGTGCACCATTACCATCATAACTGAGAGCTAAATCAGGCCACTATGTGTTCAGCATTATGGGATGTTTTGTGTGGGACGAATGGCAAAAATATGTTTCCTATGACAGCTATCTATGATGAGAAAGTTCATCATAAAACACAGAATTGGATTATGAAGATCTCAAACACTAGTCATGTTAACATACCCCTATTACCATCATTGTAAATAAATATGATGAATATAAAAAAATAAAGCATTATAATTGTTCAATAAACTAAACTTTTACCTAATAATTCTAGGTTCTGTTCCCATCTCTGCTGCTGTGTGACATTGGTCAGGTTACATAAGCTCTCTGATAGTTGGTTTACTCCTCAGTAAGCTCAGTACGGTGCTAATCTCATCAGGAGTTTTATATTTGTTTGTAAAAAGCTCTGAGATTGCGCTTGGCGTGCTGGGGCCTGGAGCTGCCCCTGGAACCCAGTGGAGTGGATGGGCCCAGGTTCCTCTACCTACTCCAGCCAAGGAATTTGGAGAAGAAGGCTCCAAAACATGGAAATCTAGGGCTCTCTACCCCACTAGAGTCAAGGAACTGGTCAGCAGAAAACTGCTGTAACAAGCAAATTATTATCTGCACTATCTTCACTGTGAGATCATCATCACTGTGTCATTCCTCACCTCAGCATCACTTTAATTTTCTCTCACTATAATTATTATAATCAGCAACATCACAGTCAGTCTCCGTTATCACCAGAGCCAGAGATCCCACTACTGTCTTCATCATGGTGCCCTCATAAACCTCATCGACTCGCTCCTGACCATGCCTGTCACCACTGCAGTCCCCTTCGTGGTCCCACCACCACTGCATTATGATTCTCATCACAGTCGCCATTCCTGCCACCAAATCATCTGTGCCTTCACTGTGGCCAAAATCCCAAAGTTCTTCCGTAGGCACTTCTGAAAACCCTGCTCCAAGTAAGCACTGAGGCCCAGCTCCTCAAAGGTATTTAGGTGCCTAACTCCCATTTGGATCATAAATTTGGATGAGCTGGGTCGAAGTGACTTGGGAGCGCAGGTCTGTTAGAGGGTAGCTGGCCCTCTGAAGGGGTCAGGGGCCCAGCCTTCCGCTGACAGGCTCCACAAGGGGACAGGAGGAAGCTCAAGTTCACCTGGGAGTAGTTACCTCAGTGAGTAACTGGGGGAAGGGAATTAGGCGGGGAAAAACTGGGTATTGAGAAAAGGTTAAGGGCCTCAGTGAGTGAGGAGCTCGTGGGGAGAAAGGCAGCAGCCAGAGAGGCAGAGGGATTGCAGAGAGAGGATCCCTCCAGCACACTGGGGAGAAGCTGCTTGAGAAGCCAACATGCCAAAGAGAGATGCAGAGCAAGAGGCTGGGGAAATCTCCAGAGCAGGAGCAGTAGGAGGCAGCTCAGGAAGCCATAAGGGAGAGACAAGAACTGGTTCTGGCTGTTTCAAACAAGGACCCTGAGATGGAACCATGGGCGGTTCTAGACATTTTGCAGCCCCAAGCACAGCAGCATGCCACGAGGGGCGCTCTGCCGGTCGCCGGGAGGGCAGCAGGCAGGCAGCCTTCAGTGGCATGCCTGCGGAGGGTCCACTGGTCCCGCGGCTTTGGTGGAGCCGTGGGACTAGCGGGACCAGCCTGCCTGCCGCCCTCCCAGCAACCATCAGAGCTCCCCCTGCAGCATGCCGCCCCAAGCACGCGCTTGGCGTGCTGGGGCCTGGAGCCGCCCCTGGATGGAACCCAGTGAACTGGATGGGCTCAGGTTCCCCTACCTACTCCAGCCAAGGAGTTTTTGAGGAGAAAACTCCAAAACATGGAGATCTAGGGCTCTCTACCCCACTAGAGTCAAGGAACTTCCAATTCCCCATGATCCTGAAGGGGACTGAGACTATTAAGGACCCAACGAAAGGGCTAGAGAATGAACTTGACAAATACACAATTGAGGGTGGAGGCATAAGGGGGATGGAGTCAGGTGGTGAATCTCTCCATCCTGCCACAGTGGGGTGTTAACAGATATAGGCCCCATATACAAGGCCCCATTGAGTTGCAATGATATTTGTGCTCTGCAATCACTTAGATTTTTTGAATATCGCACCATCAGTCATCACTCAGGAAAATCTCTCACTGGAGACTGATTCTTAACTAATTCATCAGTAACTCCATGCAGGTCAGTGGAGTTACAAAGGTGTAAAATTGATGTAAATAAAGTCAGAATTAGGCCTTGAAATTAGTTTAGGCGTTGGGAAGGACCTTTAGGAGCTGTGTCTCTGATAAGAACAGGTGGTGTTTCTTGTTTGATTATAGCATCAAACCTGCTGATTTCCTTAATAATGGAATAGATTCTAATGTATTGAGGTTCTCACGCTGCATCTATCACCATAGTATCAGCACCTCTATCCATGTACTCTGTATTCTCTTACCTGAATTGTTCCGAGCCCTTCTCCATTCTGAAATGAAAGTAAGAAAGCAACAGACATTGAATTAAGAGAGGCACTGACTGAAAATTTCCTCTCTCCAGCAGCAGGGAAGTTCCAGACTGAGGGCATTTGAGGATGCCAGACGCATTAGGGGGTGATTCCTTTTGCAAGAATTAATATAGACAAAAATGGCACTTGAATTGTCATTCTCTCTCTTTCTCTCTCTCTCTCTCTGTCACTCACACACACGTGGGCTGTTCTGAGCTAAGATTAGAAACCAGGGCAGGGGTCATGCTCTGGCTAAGATCTGCTCTGTCAGTTCTGCACCTCCAGCCAATGCGTCACCTCCCCATGTTACCTGATCTCTCTGGCTTTGATCTAACTCCCTCTTACAGTTCCCCTCTCACTTGAACAAAAAATGAACCTTCCCATTAACACACACAGTGTTTCCAACCACCAGGGGCTGTATTCACAGCAACCCAGCTTCTACTAGGCAGGACATAGAAGGACAATTCCCTCCAATGTGTGTCTACATTGCAGCGGGGAGGCGTAATACCCAGCATGGGTAGACAAACACGGTCCAGCACTGTTTGAGCTAGTGCACTAACAATAACATTGTGACCACACTGACTAGGGTTAGCTGCATGAGTTCAGGCCACCTGACCTCTGGGTACATGTTCAGACAGCTAGTCTCTCTGCACTTACACTGCTATTTTTAGTATGCTAGCTCGAGGAGAGCTGGCAGGTGTCTGTCTGCTTGCACTGGGAATTACACACCCCAGCTGCTGTGCAGACATACTCTAAATCAGTGACACTCCAGCTGTGGCTACTGAGGTGTTTTACACCCCATATGTGGCTGTCAAGGAGACAGTGGGTCTGTCCCACTCCTCAGGCTGAGACAGACAACAGGGATCAGGCCACATCTCCCATGCTGCCTGGTATGTGTGAGCAGTGTGGGGAGCTGCTATGTGTCTGCCTGGAGCTGCTGTATCCCTGCTATGGATGAGGAAGAACATGGACTGTCAGGATCCCCTTCTCCATCAGGAGCAGCCAGGGAGATAGAAGAGAGACACGAGAAATGGCCCATCTCTCCAAATACCCAAGCAATGAGAGTGGGGACACCAGCAAGGGTGTACATAGGTCTTCACTCACCTAATTCCTTCTTCATTTCATCTGGAAAAAAAATATTACAGCCTTTTAAACTCTTGTTCCGTATTTCCCTTGGTACCATGCATCAAAGATCACCCAGTAAATGAATTAAATTGTTCAAAATCCATGATGACTTAAAATTAAAAAGAGCTAGAGAAATTTATAGCCAGACAGCTGGAAGAATTTACTGTGATGATGGTTTATGGTTTGGATGATTAATCTCACAGATATTTATGTCGAATGGGGGAAAAGTGTGGAGCTCAAGGGGCTTTGAGATTCAGGTAAGGGACTGCAGATCTGCAGAGCTATCTGACCCCTTCTTCCACATAGAGAGAGAGTAATCTTGGGTGCTCTGCAGAGGATATGGGTGCCCCATTTTTTTTATAGACTAATAGAATATCAGGGTTGGAAGGGACCTCAGGAGGTCATCTAGTCCAACCCCACACTCAAAGCAGGACCAATCCCCAACTAAATCATCCCAGCCAGGGCTTTGTCAAGCCTGACCTTAAAAACCTCAAAGGAAGGAGAATCCACCCCCTCCCTAGGTAACCCATTCCAGTGCTTCACCACCCTCCTAGTGAAAAAGTTTTTCCTAATATTCAACCTAAACGTCTTCCTATCCCTCTGCTGAAGATATTCTCTGTTTCATCACCCATACCAAGGGGGTTGATGGCATCCACGTTCGCCCCAATGCTGAAGAAGTTGAAGGGCCTGGAATAGCAGATGGCATCAATAGTCCTGCTGATTCCTGAGATGTGCTGAGGTTGGCATGACAAACAAAACAAGTCCATTGCTGCCACACCTGTGTCTGTAGGTACTGGATTTCACAGCCATCCCTAGATGGATCTAGAGTCAACAGTACGGTACAGGAAAACTCCCGTCCCAGTACAACCCTGGTTACCATCTGGACATCTCAAGGCTGTCTTTGAGAAGGAAGATGATGAACCCTTCCTTTTCCCCAATCTGTCTTATGGGTTCTCTTTCAAGGCGGTTCCGGAGACATAGAGCAACTTCCCTCTTTGAGCGAGAATCAGAGTCCCAGGATCTGTCCTCTGACACTTCAGGAGTGGAAGGCAGCTGAGGGTGGTTAGACCCACAGGCAGTGGAGGGTATTGATACTGAGACTGGCCTTATGGCTTGCTCCACCAACTGCTGCTTCGGATAAAGTTTCCTTGACATCTGTGTTCTCTTTTTAAAAGAACAACAACTCTCTGAAATGTGACCCACCCCAGGGTGAAGCAAACAGCAAGTGTGTAAGTCACTGATGTAGACAGAGGCCCCCACATGACCGGCAATGCTGAAGCCCTTGTTGCTGGGCAACACAAAACATTAAAAATGACTAACCGTAAAAACTACACTAAATCTAATTAGACTTTAGGTTCTACCACGAACAACTATTTAAAACTATTTTGAAGGTGAAAAACTCAGCAAAACAGCATTATGTAGAGCGAAAAAACAAAGAGAAAATGTGCACGGGGAACTCCAACGATGGCCCCTGGCATCAAGAAGGAACTGAGGGGGGTCAGGGCAGTGCTGCCCATATATAGCCTCTGTTGGGACCAAAAGAAGGTGTTAAACACATGCGCTGCAGTGACGGGTACTGCTAGGGGAAAAATCTCCAGCCTCAATGCACTGAGCACAAACACACCTGAGTGGAATATACGTCTGCAACCACCCCAAATAGAACTGACAGTTACAAAACTAAAGATTCTGTGAACCGGATTGTGTTTTATGGGGACTCTCTCTTTTGGTGAAGGAGAAAATGTGCATTATCCTCACACACATCCAGCTCAGTCACCAGCTCACTCTTTCTCTACATAAAATTCCATGGATCTGAAGAAGGAGCTTTGAACACCAAGAAAAGGAGCAACAGAAGAGCAGAGCATGTTGAACCCTCCTTCCATGTAGGGGGAAGGGTCACAACTCCCCCCCCCCCATGCACTTTTGTTCTGGCACAGAAGATCCTGTAAGACACTCTTAGGAGGGAGAGAGTCTGAAAATGTTGCATAAAAGAAATTGCACCAATTTGCATGCTATAGCATTAGAGAGACCACCTGCCAGTGGAAAATACTCTACAGCCCTGAATCTCAACTTCAAAACGTACCCACCTTCCTCTCACTGCAAAAGCAGAATGATCCTGATTAGTGCAGGCTGGAGAGCCCTGGAGCCCTGGGCTTCCCACGACCGAGTCCCACAAGCACTGGAACTTTGAGCAGGGGGTTGGACTAGATGACCTCCTGAGATCTTTTCCAGTCCTGATCTTTTATGATTCATGACAAGCACCTTTTGACTTCAGTGGGAGCAAGATTGAGTTCAGACTGTTTATTGAAAACACCCCTCTGGAGCTCATCATCTTCAGACTGAAATATATGAACCATTGCTCTGACCTGTGCATTTCCTCAGTTAAAAAAGGGAAAACCAAACCATCTAACCAAATAAAACAAGATGTCATAGCTAGGGAGAAAGACAAAGCAACTTTGATAGGTTTACTATTAGAAATTACAATGTGTTCAGAACCCATGGAGATGAGCACAGAATAAATAACAGAGAAATCAGAGTAGGTAGAAAAATGAACAAGTGTTGGACCAGATTTCATTCACAAGGCTTCTTAATGACAGTTCATTTAAAATTCATATTGATTTCAATGGAAAGTTAGAGTTATGGAAACAGACATCACACGCTGAGGTACAGATATAAAAAATGGCCCTATAAGAAAGAGGCTAAGAACATGGTTTAGTTACAGCTGGGCAGAAACCAGAATTTCCATTTTATGGGAAATTTCATTATTGTAAAATTAGCTTTTTTCTTCTAAAAAGAACGAAATCAAAGAATTTTAAAATTTCTTCAAAAATGTTCAGGTCAACCAAAACATTCTGTTTTGATAATATTGAAACATTTTGTTCCTTTTTTAAAATGAAAAACATCAAAAAAATTCCACTTCAATGCAGTCAAAAAGGAAAGTTTTTACCTTACTGAAATGTTTTGTTTTTATTTTCCCCCAAACAATTTTCTTTTTTTGAAAAACACACGTTCCAATGGAAAGTTTTTAACAGCTCTTGGTCTAGTAGTGAATACACTGGGCTGGAAGCCAGAATATCTGGATTGTATTTCCTGCTCTAGCAAACATTCCTGTGAGACTGTGCGGGAGAATTTTCAAAAGTCTCCTCTGGGTGTTCTGCAGAGGGCATGGGTTTCCAGTTGGGGGAAGCTATTTTGGAAAGACTGTTCTCCTCCCAAACCTGCTTTTGATGTACTTAAGTTTTCTTTGTTTCGTTTTTAAACCTTCGGCTAGCTGCTCTTCAAAATATTTTTTTGGCCTGCTTAATTGTACTTTAATTGTACTTTTCTTCGGACTTGCATCCGAAGAAGTGGGTATTCACCCACGAAAGCTCATGCTGCAAAACGTCTGTTAGTCTATAAGGTGCCACAGGATTCTTTGCTGCTTCTACAGAGCCAGACTAACACGGCTACCCCTCTGATACTTGTAATTTAACACTTAACTTGTCAGAGTTTATACTCCTTTCCATGTTCTTGTCATAAATATAAAGAGAAGGGTAACAACCTTTATGTATGCAGTAACATAAATCCCTCCTGACCAGAAGGACCAATGGTGAAAGAAGATCCTTCCAAAACTGGGCTGGGGCAAGGTTTTGTTTGTGCTCTCTTTTTTGGTTGCCTCTCGGACAGAGAGAGAGACCAAGCAGGTGAACCAGCTTCTGAAAAGGTATCTGAAATGATACACCTAAAGTTACAAACATTGTAAGTAAAGGCAAGGAAATGGATTAGATTATCTTTTGTTTTAGCTTGTAATTTTTCCCTATGCTAAGAGATCATTTTATTCCTGTTTTGTAACTGGGAAGTAGAGTCAGAAGTGCTTTAAATCTTTTTATTTATCATAGAATCATAGAATCTCAGGGTGGGAAGGGACCTCAGGAGGTCATCTAGTCCAACCCCCTGCTCAAAGCAGGAAAAAACTCAACTAAATCATCCCAGCCAGGGCTTTGTCAAGCCTGACCTTAAAAACCTCTAAGGAAGGAGATTCCACCACCTCCCTAGGTAACCCATTCCAGTTCTTCACCACCCTACTAGTGAAAAAGTTTTTCCTAATATACAGCCTATACAACCTAAACCTCCCCCTCTGCAACTTGAGACCATTACTCCTTGTTCTGTCATCTTCTACCACTGAGAACAGTCTAGATCCATCCTCTTTGTGGGTGAAGTGGTTTGGGGGGATATTTGGCGTGGTGGGGGAACAGAGCTCCAAGTGGTGCCTCCCTAAATGTTTGTTTAAATCACTTGGTGGTGGCAGGAATAGCATCCAAGGATAAGGAAAATAATTTGTTCCTTGGGGAAGTTTTTAACCTAAACTGGTGGAATATAAGTTTAGGGGATCTTTCATGCTTGTAATTTTTCCCTATGCTAAGAGATCATTTTATTCCTGTTTTGTAACTGGGAAGTAGAGTCAGAAGTGCTTTAAATCTTTTTATTTATCATAGAATCATAGAATCTCAGGGTGGGAAGGGACCTCAGGAGGTCATCTAGTCCAACCCCCTGCTCAAAGCAGGAAAAAACTCAACTAAATCATCCCAGCCAGGGCTTTGTCAAGCCTGACCTTAAAAACCTCTAAGGAAGGAGATTCCACCACCTCCCTAGGTAACCCATTCCAGTTCTTCACCACCCTACTAGTGAAAAAGTTTTTCCTAATATACAGCCTATACAACCTAAACCTCCCCCTCTGCAACTTGAGACCATTACTCCTTGTTCTGTCATCTTCTACCACTGAGAACAGTCTAGATCCATCCTCTTTGTGGGTGAAGTGGTTTGGGGGGATATTTGGCGTGGTGGGGGAACAGAGCTCCAAGTGGTGCCTCCCTAAATGTTTGTTTAAATCACTTGGTGGTGGCAGGAATAGCATCCAAGGATAAGGAAAATAATTTGTTCCTTGGGGAAGTTTTTAACCTAAACTGGTGGAATATAAGTTTAGGGGATCTTTCATGTCAATCCCCACATCTGTCCCCCAGAGTTCCTCAGAAGGATTTTACTTCTAATTTTTAATGGGTGCCTTTTTGCCTCTAACTGCTTCTTTTACTTTGTTATTTAGCCTTGGAGGTACTTTCTTGGTCCCCTTAATATGATTTTTTTTAAATTTAAGGTATACATTTTACTTGTGGCTTATTTAAAAAGTTTCTACAGCTTGCAAACATAACACTTTGGGACTGTGCCTTTAAATTTCTGTTAAACTAGTCCAATGATTAACTCATCTTTATCTGTCTTAGTTCTCTCAAGGTAGAACACTATTGCATGTCTGATGTCCAGAGTATATAGTATTTAGACCTGTTTGCTCTCATGAGGTTAAGGGAATAATGAAGGAAGATGGGTTGGTTGGTTCAATTGGAAAGAGGAGGGTATCGTGGGTAAAAATTTAATTTGATGTGAAATATTTGTTTCCAATGTATTTAATTATAGACCGTGATCAAGTCACCCCTTTTCTTTATTTAGCAAAACAGATTTAGCTACTGGAGTCTCTCACTATAAAATATCTTTTCCAATGCTTTAATCATTTCTCTTCTTCTCTGAACCCTCTCTGTAGTGAGGCAGCCTGGCTCCCAGCCGCACCTGAGAGAGATGAGCCAGAACAGCCGCCTCAGTGGGCGGAGCCACCGCCACCTGTCCCCGCCCCCCCGGAAGTCAAGGGGCGGGACAGGAAGTATAAAGGCCCGGGCCCAGCGCTCAGTTGGGCCCCAGCTGCTGGAGAGGACAGACGCTGGTGCCTGAGCACCTGCTGAACCGAGCCTTCCCAGAGCCCGGTACCCTGAGGAGGACTGGCCGAGCCTGCCCCGAGCCCGGTACCCTGAGGAGGACTGGCCGAGCCTGCCCCGAGCCCGGTACCCTGAGGAGGACTGGCCGAGCCTGCCCCGAGCCCGGTATCCTGAGGAGGAGTCGAGCCCTCCCGTGCACCCGTATCCTGAGGAGCCGATGCTGGTGGACCCCCCTGCCGAAGCCCCGATGATACAGGTACCAACGGAGGGGGAGATTGGAAGTGGCCCAGGGATAGCCGACCCCAGTCTGGCTGTAGCCGACACTGAGCCTATGTCAGTGTGTTGCGGCCAGGATCCCCACTGACTGCAGCGGATCCACGCCGCTGCTAGGGCCCTGGGCCAGGACGCAGTGGAGTGGGTGGGCCTGTGTCCCCCCTGCCAACCCCTACTCACGGGTGGCAGTCTCCCCCTCACCCCAACGCTCAGGCTTAGAAGCCTGGACTTACCTGTGGTTTGCTCAGCCCCTGCCTGAGGGTCTGAGCCCTGTATCTGTGTTGTTGCCCTGCCCTGAGCCAGGACTTGGGCTTCACAAACTTAAACTGCTGCTCAGCCCTGCCTGAGGGTCTGAGCCCGGTATCTGTGTTGCTGCCCCGCCCTGAGCTAGGGCTTGGGCTTTGATAAACTGAACTGCTGGGTGTTTGCTCAGCCCCCGCCTGAGGGCCTGAGCCCGTGAACTACTACTTGTTTGCTCGGCCCTGCCTGAGGGTCTGAGCCCAGGACTACTGCCTGTTGTCCCGCCCTGATCTAGGGCGTGGACTGTAAGACTGAACTGCTACCCAGCCTCCGGTAGTGAGGCGGCCTGGTTCCCAGGCACCCCAAAGGTGAAGAGCGACCCCTCACCTGACCAGGGGACCCGTACACGGACCCTTACACTCTCCTATTTATCAACTTCTGTCCTCAATTGGGGACACCAGAACTGGACACAGTATTCCAATGGCAGAGCCAAAGACAGAGCTAATATAACCTTCATAGTCCTACTCAATACCATCCGCATGACCTCTGGCCCACTGCCTACCAAAACCATTCCTACTGAAGGGGTTCTGTGAGGTTCAAGGAAAAGGGTACAGCCATGCTGAGAAAGAAATTGCATCTGTTCAGAGCACAGAGAATGTATGTCTGACTGGCAGAGTCATGACACAGGAATGGTGAGTGGGTTCTTGAATGATATCACCCTGGGGAACAGTAGGTGTGATTGTATATAAAGGGGTTAACGGCTCTTCCTGGAGATCTCAGGCATGCAGGGGGACAGCACCTTCAGCACCCTGCTACCAGGGGTAGAGGCATCCAAGAAACTCTTCTGGCAGAAAGGCAAAAGGCCTTTGAGCATGAGACCTGGCATCTGACAGAGTCTTGGGCTTTGTGGTTTTTCTGGCATGCTCTGCACTCCACTGTGTGAGGGGAGAACCCCTCTCATTGATGTGAGATGCAATTAAAGGCCCTGAAGTTTCCAGCAGAAGTTTCCCATCCAAGGGGATGCTCTGGCCTTTCAATATCAAGTGTTCCCCTTTGGTGCACTGTATGAAACCCCACAGAGATGTTTAAGACTTACCATGACTTTTTGGGTGCAATCTAGAGCTGGCTGCTAAATATCTCCCTGATAAAATCCCACTCTGTGTGATCACCCCAGAAATTAAAGCAAGCTCATTCTTGCTGTCTTGCCATTGTTTGCGAAATGAGATACAGGCTCACATATCACCTATTTGTCTTTTTTTTTCTGAAAAGTGCATTAATGAACATTTCTTTCCTCTCAACAATCTCCCTGGTGCAAACATCATTGGTGCTCCAGGACTGTTCAGTGTATGTCCAGTGACTTATGAATTGAAAAGGGTGAATGAGATCCTTTCTTTGTTGATTAGCATAAATATTGGCCATGGGTAGTGAGTTTGCTACAAAAACCACAGGCTAGCCCCATTCCTATCCCGCTATGTATATCCCACTTTGAAAATAACAGAATGCCACTAGCCATCATCTACAGCCCCCAACTAAAACTTTTCCAGCGCATCATCAAAGATCTACAACCTATCCTTAAAGATGTTCCCTCACACTCACAGATCTTGGGAGACAGACCAGTCCTCGCTTATAGACAGCCTCCCAACCTGAAGCAAATACTCACCAGCAACCGCACACCATACAACATACATACTAACCCAGGAACCTATCCTTGCAACAAAGCCTGATGCCAGCTCTGTCCACATATCTATTCAAGTGACACCATCATAGGATCTAATCACATCAGCCACACCATCAGGGGCTCATTCACCTGCACATCTACCAACGTGATATATGCCATCATGTGCCAGCAATGCTCCTCTGTCATGTACATTGGCCAAACCAGACAGTCTCTATGCAAAGGTATAAATGGACACAAATCTGACATCAGGAATCATAACATTCAATAACCAGGGGCAGAATACTTCAACCTCTCTAACCACTCAGTGACAGACTTGAAGGTGGCAAATTTGCAACAAAAAAACTTCAAAAACCAACTCCAAAGAGAGACTGCTGAACTCGAATTAATATGCAAATTAGATACAATTAAGTTAGGCTTAAACAGAGACTGGGAATGGTTGGGTCATTACACTAACTGAATCTATTTCCCTATGTTAAGTTCTCCTCACACCTTCTATGGGTCATCTCAATTATCACTTCAAAAGTTATTTTTTTCTCCTATTGATGATAGCTCATCTCAATTGATTAGACTCTTCCTGTTGGTATGCATACTTCCACCTTTTCATGTTCTCTGTATGTATAAGTATCTCCTGTCTGTGTGTTCCACTCTATGCATCTGAAGGAGTGAGCTGTAGCTCACGAAAGCTCATGCTGAAATAAATTTGTTAGTCTCTAAGGTGCCACAAGTACTCCTGTCCCTTTTCTTTGGTGAGCTAAATAGATTGAGCTCTTTGAGTCTATCACTCTAACACGTTATCTAATCCTTTAATCATTCTGGTGCTCTTCTCTGAACCCTCTCCAGTTTGACAACTTCTTACTTCAGTTGGGGACACTTGAACAGCACTCAGTATTCGATGACATACCATGATTCCAGAATAATCTATATAGATGCTCCACTTCCCAAATCCATGGGCCATGCAATGATAGCATCACTACGGCTGTTGAAGTTGTTGCAAACAATACAGGGCACATGAAGTTTGGTTAGTTGACTGTAACTATTAATTAAAATAGGCAAACTCACCCATTTGCTCCAGGAGTTCCTCTGCAAAAAAACAATGGAGAGGAGAAGAAAACAGTTCAGTGTATGTCCAGTGACTTATGTGTTGAAGAGGGTGAATGAGATCCCTTCTTTGTTGATTAGCATAAATATTGGCCATGGGTAGTGAGCTAGCTGTTCAATCCGTGGGCTAGCCTCATTCCTATCCCACTATGTAGTAGATAGAGGAGATTATATTCTTGCTTTAATTAATTTTAGAAGAAACTTCATGGTCACAAATGTCGTGGAAAAATTGACCACGCCTTTGATTTTGGGTCAGACACACTGAGGCACTTTTATTATAGTACAAGCATGCATGCAGGGAGAGGGTTAAAACTCCCCTCTGCCTGTTACAAATTTTACCAAGCTTATAAAGTTTAAAACCGCAAATTAGCATTTACTTAAAATACCCTTATTTGGGAGTATCAATTGTAACATTTGCAAGCTACTTCAGTTTTCTCCCATACATGGTGTTTCCTTTTATTGTTTCTGGGCAGTTTTCGTTGGTAGTCTGCCTGCCTGTAAGACCCCTGCTTGCGGTTACTTCTGCAAAAGCTCTAGCTAGACTCTGCATATTACAGCTGGGCACCTTAGGGCCGCTTGGTTCCTCTTTTTGCTTTACTTCCTGGTGCCCGTTATATAGACAAACAAGAATTGCAGAAGTTAACCTTTGTCCTATATAGCAATTTGGATTTGCTAACAGGCCTAGGCCTGAAAGGCAGGGGTTAGGATGCAGTCTGCTTCTGACCCTATGGGTGGGGGTCTGGCAGCTAACTCAGCTTGGGGCAAGCAGGACCCCTTAAAATCCCTAACACAAATAATTAGCAAAATGTGAATATGATACACTACACTCCTCTGCTAATATGGGTTCTGCTATGAAAGGAGCAGTAACACCATTTACATCATGTGCTGCATTCCATTTGCTTATTTCAATGCAGAGTCCTTTCAATGTGTACATTGTCTTTCATAGTGTGTCTCTCAAGAGTGTTATGGTTCTTGGAGAATACATACAAGCAGTGGGTGAGTCTATTTAAATTTCTACAATGTACGAGCAACAAGTGTTCATATATGTTACTGAGAAAATTAGCCAAGTAATCTGCTCTATCAAAAAGAGGAGTAGAGCACATGGAAGAAAAAGGCCACAGACTTACTTATTCTCTTTTGCAATTCTCCTAAAAAAGAAAACAATATATATTTAAAGATAACAATAGCACCTTTTGTAATAATATGGCCAAGAACAAAGGTAACTTATAGTAAAAATATCAAAAGCTATATTTATTGGAGAATAGCTGTGAGGTGAGCAAGTGACACAATGAACATCATACTGTCTAAGCCCAGAAGGAAACACTGTCATCATCTATTACATGGGCCAGAGAGCTTCCCCCAAATAATTCATGTTTGCATTAGAGCAGTACATTTAGAAAAAAATTCCAGTGATGGAGGATCCACCACAACCCCTTGGAAATGGTAACAATAGCTAATCACCATAACTCTTGAAAATTTATACCTTATTTCTTGTCTAACTTTCCTAGTTTCAGTTTCCAGCCATTGGATTTTGCAAGACCATTCTCTGCTAGACTAAAGAGCCCATTATCACATATATGTTCTCTATCTACGTACGTCTAGAGTGTAATCAAATCACCCCTTTTCTTTGGTGAGCTAAATAGATTGAGCTCTTTGAGTCTATCACTCTAACACATGTTATCTAATCCTTTAATCATTCTGGTGCTCTTCTATGAACCCTCTCCAGTTTGACAACTTCTTTCTTCAGTTGGGGACACCTGAACTACACTCAGTATTCCAGCAACAAAGGCAAATACAGCGTTCATCTAACCCCTAGAGTCCTAAATAACATCATCCCCAAGCAATCTGGTTGGGGGTCTAGCAAACACTTTCCTACTGAAGGGAAGTGTGAGCTCCAGGGCACAGGGTACAGTTTTTCTGAGAAAGAAATTGCACTCATCAGCAGACACCATCAATCAGCTCTTCCCCCTCCATCCTAGTGTCTCCTCCCTGCCTCCGATCAGCTCTTCTGCAGAGGGCAGGAGGCACTGGGCGGGAGGAGCCAAAGAAGGAAGAGGTGGAATGGGGGCGGGGCACTCTTGGGAGAAGGGTTGGAACAGGGCAATCAATCCTGTGTGCCTATCAGCACTTCCTTTGCAGGGGGATTATCAAAGAGCCTGCACTGGATGCTCTGCACAGGATGTGGGTTTCCAGTTTGGGAGAAGCTCTTTGGGGAAGACATTTCTCCCTCCATCCCTGAGGCACAGGGTGGAGTGTCTGCATGGCCTCCCTTACTACAAGGTCAGGCACAGCACTAGCAACTCAGTCCTGCCACACACCCCAGCCAAAGCTTTTACATTGAATGGATATGTTCAGTTCCTGTAGCGCGTGGATATTTTTTCTTTCATACCCGACTGCCCTTGAACCCCTGCCCCTCTGACTTTCTTTGAAAAGTGAGGTCTCGGCTAGATGACATACCACGATTCCAGAGTAATCTATACAGACCCTCCACTTCCCAAATCCACGGGCCATGCAATGAGAGCATCCCTACTGCTGTTGAAGTTGTTGCAAAAAATACAGGGCACATGGACTTTGGTTAGTTGACTGTAACTATTAATTAAAATAGGCAAACTCACCCTTTTGCTCCTGGGGTTCCTCTGCAAAAGAACAATGGAAGGGAGAAGAAAACAGTTCAGTGTATGTCCAGTGACTTATGTGTTGAAGAGGGTGAATGAGATCCCTTCTTTGTTGATTAGCATAAATATTGGCCATGGGTAGTGAGTTTGCTACTAAAACCACAGGCTAGCCCCATTCCTATCCCGCTATGTATATCCCACTTTGAAAATAACAGAATTCCACTAGCCATCATCTACAGCCCCAAAGTAAAACCTCTCCAGTGCATCATCAAAGATCTACAACCTATCCTTAAAGATGTTCCCTCACACTCACAGATCTTGGGAGACAGACCAGTCCTCGCTTACAGACAGCCTCCCAACCTGAAGCAAATACTCACCAGCAACCGCACACCATACGACATACATACTAACCCAGGAACCTATCCTTGCAACAAAGCCTGATGCCAGCTCTGTCCACATATCTATTCAAGTGACACCATCATAGGATCTAATCACATCAGCCACACCATCAGGGGCTCATTCACCTGCACATCTACCAACGTGATATATGCCATCATGTGCCAGCAATGCTCCTCTGCCATGTACATTGGCCAAACCAGACAGTCTCTATGCAAAGGTATAAATGGACACAAATCTGACATCAGGAATCATAACATTCAATAACCAGGGGCAGAACACTTCAACCTCTCTAACCACTCAGTGACAGACTTGAAGGTGGCAACTTTGCAACAAAAAAACTTCAAAAACCAACTCCAAAGAGAGACTGCTGAACTCGAATTAGTATGCAAATTAGATACAATTAAGTTAGGCTTAAACAGAGACTGGGAATGGTTGGATCATTACACTAACTGAATCTATTTCCCTATGTTAAGTTCTCCTCACACCTTCTATGGGTCATCTCAATTATCACTTCAAAAGTTATTTTTTTCTCCTGTTGATGATAGCTCATCTCAATTGATTAGACTCTTCCTGTTGGTATGCATACTTCCACCTTTTCATGTTCTCTGTATGTATAAGTATCTCCTGTCTGTGTGTTCCACTCTATGCATCCGAAGGAGTGAGCTGTGGCTAACGAAAACTTTGTTAGTCTCTAAGGTGCCACAAGTACTTGTGTCCCTTTTCTTTGGTGAGCTAAATAGATTGAGCTCTTTGAGTCTATCACTCTAACACATGTTATCTAATCCTTTAATCATTCTGGTGCACTCCTCTGAACCCTCTCCAGTTTGACAACTTCTTACTTCAGTTGGGGACACTTGAACAGCACTCAGTATTCCAGCAACAGAGCCAAATACAGAACGAATATAACCGCTATAGTCCTAATTAACATCATCACCAAGCCATCTGGTTTGAGGCCTAGCAAACACTTTCCTACTGAAGGGCTTGTGTGAGCTCCAGTGAACAGGGTACAGTTTCTCTGAGAAAGAATTTGCACTCATCAGCAGACACCATCAATCAGCTCCTCCCTCTCCATCCTAGTGTCTCCTGCCCGCCACTGATCAGCTCTTCTGCAGAGGGCAGGAGGCACTGGGGAGGAAGAGCCAAGGAAAGAAGAGGTGGAATGGGGGCGGGGCACTCTTGGGAGAAGTGTTGGAGCAGGGCAAACAATCCTGTGTGCCTATCAGCACTTCCTTTGCAGGGGGGTTATCAAAGAGCCTACACTGGATGCTCTGCACAGATGTGGGTTTCCAGTTTGGAAGAAGCTCTTTGGGGAAGACATTTCTCCCTTCATCCCTGAGGCACAGGGTGGAGTGTCTGCATGGGCTCCCTTACTACAAGGTCAGGCACAGCACTAGCAACTCAGTCCTGCCACACACCCTAGCCAAAGCTTTTACATTGAATGTATATGTTCAGTTCCTGTAGCGCGTGGATATTTTTTCTTTCATACCCGACTGCCCTTGAACATCTGCCCCTCTGACTTTCTTTGAAAAGTGAGGTCTCGGCTCGATGACATACCTTGATTCCAGAGTAATCTATATAGACCCTCCACTTCCCAAATCCACGGGCCATGCAATGAGAGCATCCCTACTGCTGTTGAAGTTGTTGCAAAAAATACAGGGCACATGGACTTTGGTTAGTTGACTGTAACTATTAATTAAAATAGGCAAACTCACCCTTTTGCTCCTGGGGTTCCTCTGCAAAAGAACAATGGAAGGGAGAAGAAAATAGTTCAGTGTATGTCCAGTGACTTATGTGTTGAAGAGGGTGAATGAGATCCTTTCTTTGTTGATTAGCATAAATATTGGCCATGGGTAATGAGCTAGCTATTCAATCCATGGGCTACCCTCATTCCTATCCCACTATGTAGTAGATAGAGGAGATTATATTCTTGCTTTAATTAATTTTAGAAGAAACTTCATGGTCACAAATAATTAGCAAAAGGTGAATATGATACACTACACTCCTCTGCTAATATGGGTTCTGCTATGAAAGGAGCAGTAACACCATTTACATCATGTGCTGCATTCCATTTGCTTATTTCAATGCAGAGTCCTTTCAATGTGTACGTTGTCTTTCATAGTGTGTCTCTCAAGAGTGTTATGGTTCATAGAATCATAGAATCATAGAATTCAAGATCAGAAGGGACCATTATGATCATCTAGTCTGACCTCCTGCTAGATGCAGGCCACATAAGCCGATCCACCCACTCCTTTAGCAAGCGACCCCTGCCCCATGCTTCGGAGGAAGGCGAAAAACCTCCAGGGCCACTGCCAATCTTCCCTGGAGGAAAATTCCTTCCCGACCCCAAATATGGCGGTCAGCTGAACCCCGAGCATGCGGGCAAGACTCTCCAGCCATACCCTCTGGAAAAAGGTTATATCATATCATTGACTCATTGTACTATTTACCAGTGTGGCACTTAATTGACCTATTGACTAAGCCCGTTATCCTATCATACCATCTCCTCCATAAACTTATCTAGCTTAATCTTAAAGTCATGGAGGTCCTTCGCCCCCACTGTTTCCCTCGGTAGGCTGTTCCAGTATTGCACTCCCCTGATGGTTAGAAACCTTCGTCTAATTTCAAGCCTGAATTTCCTGACTGACAATTTATATCCGTTTGTCCTCGTGTCCACATTAGCACTGAGCTGAAATAATTCCTCTCCTTCCCTGGTATTTATCCCTCTGATATATTTAAAGAGTGCAATCATATCTCCTCTTATCCTTCTTTTGGTTAAGGAAAACAAACCGAGCTCCTCAAGTCTCCTTTCATACGACAGGCCTTCCATTCCTCGGATCATTCTAGTGGCCCTTCTTTGCACCCGTTCCAGTTTGAATTCATCCTTCTTAAACATGGGAGACCAAAACTGCACACAATACTCCAAATGAGGTCTCACCAACGCCTTATATAACGGGACTAGCACCTCCTTATCCCTACTAGAAATACCTCGCCTAATGCATCCCAAGACCGCATTAGCTTTTTTAACGGCCACATCACATTGCCTACTCATAGTCATCCTACGATCAACCAGGACTCCTAGGTCCTTCTCCTCCTCCGTTACTTCCAACTGGTGCGTCCCCAGCTTATAACTAAAGTTCTTGTTAGTCATCCCTAAATGCATAACCTTACACTTCTCACTATTGAATTTCATCCTGTTACTAATACTCCAGTTTACAAGGTCATCCAAATCTCCCTGGAGGATATCCCGATCCTTTTCCGAATTGGCAATACCTCCCAACTTGGTGTCATCCGCAAACTTTATCAGCCCACTCCTACTCTTGGATCCCAGGTCAGCAATAAATAGATTGAATAAAATCGGACCCAAAACCGAACCTTGAGGAACTCCACTGGTAACCCCCCTCCAACCTGACAGTTCCCCCTTCAATACTACCCTCTGAAGTCTCCCCTTTAACCAGCTCCTTATCCACCTCTGGATTTTCATTTCGATCCCCATCTTTTCCAATTTAACCAGTAATTCTTCATGCGGTACCGTATCAAACGCCTTACTGAAATCCAGATATATTAGATCCACCGCATTTCCCTTGTCTAAAAAATCTGTTACTTTCTCAAAGAAGGAGATTAGGTTGGTTTGGCACGATCTACCTTTTGTAAATCCATGCTGTAATCTATCGCAGTTGCCATCGGCCTCATGCTCCGGAACCACTCTCTCTTTTAAGATTTTTTCCATGACTTTGCATACTACAGATGTTAAACTAACAGGCCTGTAGTTACCCGGGTCACTTTTTTTCCCCTTCTTGAATATAGGAACTACATTAGCTAATCTCCAGTCAAACGGTACAACCCCCGAATTTAGAGACTTATTAAAAATTATCGCTAACGGGCTAGCAATATCACTCGCCAATTCCCTTAATATTCTAGGATGAAGATTATCCGGGCCCCCCGATTTACTTCCGTTAAGTTGTTCAAGTTTGGCTTCTACCTCAGATACTGTAATGTCTACCCCCATATCTTCATTCCCATCGGTCCCTCTATCACTATTCCTTAGCCCTTCATTAGCCTCATTAAAGACCGAGGCAAAATATTCGTTCAGATATTGTGCCATTCCAAGATTATCCCTAATCTCCACTCCGTTTAAATTTTTAAGCGGTCCCACTTCTTCTTTCTTGGTTTTCTTCTTATTTATATGGCTAAAAAACCGTTTGCTATTGGTTTTAATCCCCTTCGCTAGGTCCATCTCCACCCATCGCTTTGCCTTTCTCACTGCTTCTCTACACCCTCTGACCTCAATAAGGTAGGTTTCTTTGCTGATCCCTCCCATTTTCCACTCCTGGTACGCTTTCTGTTTTTTCTTAATGACCCCTCTAAGACGCTTGCTCATCCAGCTCGGTCTAAAACTGCTACCTACGAGCCGTTTTCCCCTTCTCGGGACACATGCCTCTGACAACTCCTGCAACTTCAACCTGAAGTAACCCCAGGCGTCATCTGCCTTTAGATCCCTAAATATGTTAGTCCAGTCCACTTCCCTAACTAGTCGCCTTAATTTAGTAAAGTTAGCCCTTTTGAAATCGTAAACCCTAGTCTCAGATGCACTATTGATTATCCTCCCATTTATTTTGAAACGAATTAGCTCATGATCACTCGAGCCAAGGTTGTCCCCTACAACAATTTCCTCAACAAGGTCCTCGTTACTCACCAAAATCAAATCTAAAATGGCATCCCCCCTCGTCGGTTCAGCAACCACTTGATGAAGGAATTCATTAGCTATCACATCTAGGAAAAGCTGAGCCCTATTATTATTACTAGCATTTGTTTCCCAATCTATATCCGGGAAGTTAAAGTCCCCCATGATCAAGCAGTTCCTATTAGTATTTACCTCCTTAAAAACATTAAAGAGCTCTCTATCTGTCTCCAAGCTAGATCCCGGCGGTCTATAGCACACCCCAATCACTATCCCGGGTGAGGCTCTGGTAGTTTTTTTCCCCAATGTGACCATTGCCCAGACAGACTCTGTATTATCCATTGCATTGCTAGTTATCTCATTACATTTCACCTCATTATTGATATACAATGCTACTCCCCCACCTTTACCTTTGCATCGGTCTTTCCTAAACAGCACATACCCTTCCATACCTGTACTCCAGTCATGGCTACCGTTCCACCATGTTTCGGTTATTCCTACGATATCCGGTTTCAATTCTCGGACCAGGAGCTCCAGTTCCTCCATTTTGTTACCTAAGCTTCTTGCATTGGTGAACAAACATCCTAATTTTTCCTGTTGGGCTCCTCTCACTCTTTTCACCCAACTCGGTAGGGACACAGTACTTCCAGTATGACTTGTAGATCTAGTATCCGTCCCCCCCCTCTTCCTTACACCTAACCGTCCCCCTCTGGCTATATCTGTTGTTATCTTGTTGTTCTCACTCCCAATGTATAAATTTGGCGTGGAGAGCACCAGGACCTCTCCCAACCGTCTCCCCCCAGTGTCTAGTTTAAAGCTCTTTTAATCTTGGAGAATACATACAAGTAGTGGGTGAGTCTATTTAATTTCTACAATGTACGAGCAGTACTGCTCAGAACTAACAAGTGTTCATATATGTTACTGAGAAAATTAGCCAAGTAATCTGCTCTATCAAAAAGAGGAGTAGAGCACATGGAAGAAAAAGGCCAAAGACTTACTTATTCTCTTTTCCAATTCTCCTAAAAAAGAAAACAATATATATTTAAAGATAACAATAGCACCTTTTGTAATAATATGGCCAAGAACAAAGGTAACTAATAGTAAAAATATCAAAAGCTATATTTATTGGAGAATAGCTGTGAGGTGAGCAAGTGACACAATAAACATCATACTGTCTAAGCCCAGAAGGAAACACTATCATCATCTATTACATGGGCCAGAGAGCTTCCCCAAATAATTCATGTTTGCATTAGAGCAGTACTTTTAGAAAAAAATTCCAGTGATGGAGGATCCACCACAACCCCTTGGAAAATGGTAACAATGGCTAATCACCCTGACTCTTGAAAATTTACACCTTATTTCTAGTCTGACTTTCCTAGTTTCAGTTTCCAGCCATTGGATTTTGCAAGACCATTCTCTGCTAGACTAAAGAGCCCATTATCACATATATGTTCTCTATCTACGTACGTCTAGAGTGTAATCAAATCACCCCTTTTCTTTGGTGAGCTAAATAGTTTGAGCTCTTTGAGTCTATCACTCTAACACATGTTATCTAATCCTTTAATCATTCTGGTGCTCTTCTATGAACCCTCTCCAGTTTGACAACTTCTTTCTTATGGGCTTGGCTACACTTACAAATTTGCAGCGCTGCAGCAGGGTGTGAAAACACACCCTCTCCAGCGCTGCAAATTGCGGCGCTGCAAACCGCCAGTGTGGTCAAAGCCCCAGCGCTGGCGCTTTGACTACACTTAGCGCTTCAAAGCGCTGCCACGGCAGCGCTTTGAAGTGTAAGTGTAGCCAAAGCCTCAGTTGGGGACACCGGAACCGCACCCAGTATTCCAGCAACAGAGCCAAATACAGAGCTAATAAACCCCCTAGAGTCCTAATTAACATCATCCCCGTGCCCTCTGGTTTGGGGCATAGCGAACACTTTCCTACTGAAGGGCTTCTGTGAGCTCCAGTGAAAGGGGTACCCTTTTTCTCAGACAGAAATTGCACTTACAGGCAGGCCCCACCAATCAGCTCCTCCCCCTCCCCCTCAGCGCCTCCTGCTCATCACTGATCAGCTTTTCTGGAGAAGGCAGAAGGCTCTGTGTGTTTTGGGGGGAACACCAGAGGGAAGAGCTGGAACGAGGGTGGGGCACTCTTGGGATGGGGGGAACAGGGCAGGAAGAGGCAGAGTGAGATCAGGTAAGGGTGGGGCCTTAAGGGAAGGGGGTTAGGAAAGGCAGGGCCTGGGGCAGAGAGGTTGTCAAGCACCCCTGAGGAAATCAAAAAGTTGGTGCCTGTGCCTACACTACCCCCACGTGATTAGGTAACTGAATCAAAACTTAACAATGTCTCCTTCATTTTGAAGTGAAAAATCATAAAATTCCTTTTCAACTTGGAAGAAGTAGGAACTTTTGAATTGACTAAGATGCTTTTGCTTCTTTCTTGTTTTTTTTTCATCCAAAAAGTTTTTTTTCCACCTGAAATAGCCACATTCTCATGGAAAGTTTCTGCCAATAACTGCCTCTCATAGGGAATAATCCGGACCAGAAGTGTCTAGGTTCTATTTCCTCCTCTAGCACACATTCCTGTGTCAATATTAGCATTTCCTTTGCAGGGAAATTGTCAAAGAGCCTGCACTGGATGCTCTACACAGGATGTGGTTTCCCCGTTTGGGGGAAGCTCTTTGCAGAGGACAATTCTCTCTCCATCCCTGAGGCACAGGGTGGAGTGTTTGCATGGCCTCCGTGACTATAAGGTCAGGCACAGCACTAGAAACTCGGTCCTGCCACACACCCCAGCCAGAGCTTCTTCATTGAATGAATATGTTCCGTTCCTATAGCACGTGGATGTTTTTCATATCATACCCGACAACCCTTGAACCCCTGCCGCTCTGACTTTCTTTGCAAAGTGAGGTCTCAGCTCGATAACATACCACGATTCCAGAGTAATCTACACAGACCCTCCACTTCCAATAACCACAGGGCATGCAATGATGTTCCTTCTGCAGCTGAAATTGTTGGAACCAATAAGGGCACACATAGTTTGCTCAGTCAACTGTAAGTATTGAGTAAAATAGGCAAACTCACCCATTTGCTCCTGGAGTTGTTCTGCAAAAGAACAATGGGGAGGAGAAGAAAACAGTTCAGTGTATGTCCATTGACTTATTAATTGAAGAGGGTGAATGAGATCCTTTCTTTGTTGATTAGCATAAATAGTGGCCATGGGTAGTGAGCTAGCTATTCAATCCGTGGGCTAGCCCCATTCCTATCACACTACATAGTAGATAGAGAAGATTATATTCTTGCTTTAATCAATTTAAGAAAAAGTTTCATGGTCACAACTAATGAGCAAAAGCGGAATATGACACACTACGCTCCACTGCTAATATAGGTTCTGTTATGAAAGGAGCAGTAACACCATTTACATGATGAGCTGAATTCCATTTACTTATTTCAATGCAGAGTCCTTTCAGTGTGTACATTGTCTTTCATAATGTATCTTTGTAAGTGTGTTATGGTTCCTGGAGAATACAAACCAGTAGTGGTTGAGTTTATTTTAATTTCTACAATGTATGAGCAGCACTGCTCAGAACCAGCCAATGCTCATATACATTATTGAGAAAACGAGCCAAGTAATATCTTTATCAAAAGAGGAGTAGAGCGCACAGAAGAATCCAAACCAGTAGTGGGTGAGTCTTTATACATTTCAACACACAGTCTTGATTGAAAAATTTCCAGTGATGCAGCATCCACCACAATCCCTGGTAAATTGTTGTAATGTATAATAACCCTCACTCTTAAAATGTATGCTTTATTTCTCGTGTAACTTTCCTACTTTCAATTTCCAACCACTGGATTTTGCTAGACCATTCTCTGCTAGGCTAAAAAGCCCATTATCAAATATTTGTTCTCGATCTACATACATATAGAGTGCAATCAAGTCAGCCCTTCTCTGTGGTCCGCTAAACAGATTGAGCTCTTTGAGTCTATCACTATAACACAGTATTTAATCTTTTAATCATTCTGGTGCTCTTCTGTGAACCCTCTCCTGTTTGGCAACTTCTTTCTTCAGTTGGGGACACCAGGACTGCACACACTATTTGAGCAATAGCGCCAAATACAGAGCTGATATAACCTCTATAGTCCTCATTAAGATCATCATCATGCCCTCTGGCCTGGGGCCCAGCAAAAATTTTCCTACTGAAGGGCTTGTGTGCGCTCCAGTGAAAGGGGTATAGCTTTGCTGAAACAGAAATCGCACTCACCGGCAGGCCCCACCAATCAGCTCCATTTCCTCCACCCCAGTGCCTCCTGATCACCACTGATCAGCTCTTCTGCAGAGGGCAGGAGGCAATGGGTGCGGGGAGGAACTGGGGAAACGAGAGGCGGAATGAGGACAGGGTGCTCTAGGGAGAGGGGGTGGAATGGGGAGGGAAGAGGCAGAGTGGGCGCAGGAAAATGTGGGGCAGGGGAGGGGCCTTGAGGGAAGGGGTATAGTGGGGCCAGGCCTGGGGCAGAGAGGTGGTCAAGCATCCACGAGGAAATCAAAAATTTGGCACCTGTGCCTACACTGCTCACACATGATTGTGTAACTGAATAAAACCTTAACAACGTCTCCTTTATTCTGAAGTGAAAAATCAGAATGTTCCATTTTAATAAGGAGGAAATAGAAACTTTTGACTCTACTGAGATGCTTTTTCTTCTTTCTTGTTCTGTTTTTCATCCAAAAAGTTTTTTTCTACCTCAAATAGGAACATTCCCATGGAAAGTTTCTGCCAACACCTTGCTCTCACAGCGAATACACTGGTCCGGAAGAGAGAATATCTAGGCTCTATTTCCTGCTCTAGCAAACATTCCTTTGTCATTTTCAGCACTTCCTTTGCAGGGGGATTGTCAAAGAGTCTGCACTGGGTGCTCTGCACAGCATATGGGTTCCCAGTTTGGGGAAAGCTATTCTGGAAGGAAAATTCTCCCTCCATCCTTGAGGCACAGGGTGGAGTGTCTGCATGGCCTCTGTCATAAACAGATAGTTAAGGGTTAATGTCTCTTTTACCTGTAAAAGGTTAAGAAGCTCAGTAAACCTGGCTGACACCCGACCAGACGACAAATAAGGGGAAAAGATATTTTCAAATCTTGTTGGAGGGAAGTCTTTTGTTTGTGCTCTTTGTTTGTGCTCTTAGCTCTTGGGACTAAGAGGGACCAGACATCAATCCAGGCTCTCCAGATCTTTCTGAATCAGTCTCTCATGTTTCAAACTTGTAAGTAAAAGCCAGGCAAGGCGTGTTAGTCTTATTTTTGTTTTCTCAACTTGTAAATGTTCCTTTTTGCTGAGAGGATTTTACCTCTGTTTGCTGTAACTTTGAACCTAAGGCTAGAAGGGGTTCCTCTGGGCTATATGAATCGGATTACCCTATCAAGTATTTTCCATCATGATTTTACAGACATAATTTTTACCTTTCTTTCTTTAATTAAAAGCTTTCTTTTTAAGAACCTGATTGATTTTTTTCCTTGTGTTAAGATCCAAGGGGATTGGATCTGGACTCACCAGGAATTGGTGGGGGAAGGGAGGGGGGATGGTTAAATTCTCCTTGTGTTAAGATCCAAGGGGTTGGATCGGTATTCACCAGGAACTTGGTGAAAAAGCCTCTCAAGGCTGCCCAGGGAGGGGAAGGTTTTGGGGGGACAGAAAGTGATCCAGACACTGAAATTTCTGGATGGTGGCAGTGTTACCAGATCTAAGCTAGTAATTAAGCTTAGAAGTGTCCATGCAGGTCCCCATGTCTGTACCCTAAAGTTCAGAGTGGGGGAGGAACCTTGACAGCCTCAGTAACAACAAGCTCAGGCACACCACTGGCAACTCGGTCCTGCCACACTCCCCAGCCAGAGCTTTTTCATTCAATGGATATGTTCAGTTCCTGTAGTGCATGGATGTTTTTTCTCACATGCCCAACTGCCATTGAACCCCTTCCCCTCTGACTTCCTCCAAGCAGGTTCTTCCTCCCCACCACTGATCAGGTGTTCTGCAAAGGGCAGGAGGTGCTGGGGGAGAATAGTTGGGGAAGGAGAGGAAGAATGAGGGTAGGGTACTCATAGGGGATGGGATGTAATAGGGCAGGAAGAGGCAGAGTGGGAATGGGAATAGGAGGGGCAGGGGTGGGGCCTTGGGGAAAGAGGTATAGAAGGGGCAACATGTTGCCAAAGGATGTAGTGAGGGATAAAAATATAATGGGGTTAAAAAAAAGAATAAGATAAGTTGATGGAGGATAACTCCTTCAATGGCTATTAGCCAAGAAGGTCACGGATGCAAGCCAGTGCTCTGGGTGTCCCTAAGCCTCTGTCTATCTGAAGCTGGGACTGGATGTCAGGAAATGGATCATTAGATAAATTGCCCTGTTCTGTCTATTCCCTCTCATGCATCAGGCACCGGCCACTGTCAGAAGACAGGATACTGGGCTGGATGAATTATTGGACTGACAAAGTATGGATGTTCTTACATTGCTTCCCTAGAGCCTTTATTCTCTATCCTCAGTAAAGTTCCCTGTGTTCTACTGTTATATTTGAGCGTGGCCTTTCATTTGTTGGGACTTGTACAAATGTATTGTACTAGTGTATTGTTTTGTTCATGTGCTGGATTATATTTCTTGTAAATAGATAAGTAACTTTAGTCATTTAGAAAATATTATGTTCTTCAGATTGCTCTCCTTTCCTTCCTAGAGGAGGATGTAGCCTAAAGGATTAATCTGCTTCCTTGCATAGATATATCTTTTCTCATAAATTTAATATTTGATTTATGGTAATAGATTTATAGATTTTAATTAAAATAAGTTTAGCTGTAATGCAGGAGACCTACAGGGGCAAAACCTGTTTGTTAAGCTAAGGCAAAGTTAGCATATCTATATTAAGACCTTTTTCCCCAGAAAGTAATGTTAACCTACATCTTCTTACCTAAATAGATAAGTACCCACGCCTATGTCTAAGACCTTTTACCTAGACCAATAGACAATGAATAGACAATGGTATAGGGGGTTGATCCGAGTAGTACCTACAGACTTAACAGGTACACCACAAGGGAACTTATGTGCGTACGTACATGTCATCAATACCCACATACATACTAGCCTATGGGGTAAGTGTATCCTAACATTTCTGTGGATGAGGAATGAAATTTGGGTATAAGCGGAAGGATTTCCAGCACTTGTGCCCTATAAAAGAAGTGACCCACCTCGCTATCTTATCTTCATCTTCAATTATCAGTGATATCCATCCACGATGGCTATTAATTATGAGTAGGCTGGACTCATTTTCTTTTCAAATTTAAGCTTCAAGGGGACTAGGCCAAGCTTTGTTTCCCTAAACTTTTGTTCTTAGTTTTATTTATTAGGTTTTAATTTTACATTTAAATTGGATACGTAAACTCCAAGTTAGCTTTGACAGCTCTTTGCATTAGTTTCCTCTGCACACCTCTGTAAGAGGTAAGAAACTGGAACAGTCAGAGGCAAGGTCCTGTGTCTTTCAACACCAGGCTATCAAGACAGGGTGGGAGCACATTAACCAAACTTTTGCAGCACATAATATCGTATCTTTTTGACTGGCTGAAATGTAACCCTTGCTGATGGATTAACGGGTATATAGGAAATCTTACATTCTTCAGAATGTTCTTCTTTCTTTCCTAGGGGAGGAGAAGCAAACAAACTCAAAGAAGATCAATTTTAAGGAGGTTTTTGATATGTAAACAAGATGTGAAAGAATACACTTGTCTACCTCAAAGCAAGTTCTCTCTTGAGGGGTCCCAGAGGAACCATGAAATGGTCAACCACACTTATACAAGGAAAGAAGCCCTCAGATCTCACTCGTTGCAGAGCAATTCTAGCTTTCTCAGTGACACCACAGAGAAAGAAGAGACAAGAAGAAAAAGGTGTGCTCATTTTTTTTTTTGCAAAAAAGAAAGAGTTAGATTAGGCTTATGTTAATAGTCACACCTGCTTCTGTGAAGTACTGAGCATCCTCAATTCATATTTGACCAAATTAAAAAATCTTATTCAGGGGTAACTCAGAAAAAATTCTCAAAAAGTGTAGATCGTTCTCGGAAAACATCCACTCAATGTGCATCAGCAGTCAAAAACACTAACAGAATGTTATGAAACATAAGGAAAGAGATAGATAATAAAACAGAAAATAACATAATGCCACTATATAAATCCTTGGTACTCCCACACCTTGAATACTATGTGCAGTTATGGATACCTCATCTAAAAAAAATTATGTTAGAAATGGGAAAAGTATATAAAAGGGCAACAAAAATGATTAAGAGTATGGAACGGCTCCCATACCAGATATTTAGAAAACTAGGATTTTCAGCTTGGAAAATAGATGACAAAGGGGGAATATGAGAGATCTATGAACTCATGAATGCTGTGGAGGAAAAGAAAAGGAAAAATTGAACTATTATTATCCAATTCACATAACACAAGAATTAGGGGTTATTTGATTAATTTAATAGGCTTAAAACAATACACAGTCAACCCATGGAACCCATTGCTAGGGGATATTAAAATTTGCTAATTGCATTTGAAATATCTTGAACATCATAAATTAGCCGCCTTCAGTGAGGTTCATATGGACACATATTTGGATCCAGTACTTTTGCTATCAGGAAATTTGACCTGCATTGTGTTCTCGCTGCTACTGTCAGTCAGCTTCTCCATTGTTTCTTTCAAGTAATAGTAACCTCATTCACTTGCAATATGACAATTTTTTCATTGATTCCAAGAACAAAAAAGAACATTGTGATCATCTAGTCTGATCATCTCTAGAACACAGGCCAGAGAACTACCCCAAAATAATTTTTAGAGCAGAGTTTAAAAGACAAAAAATCCATTCTTGATTTAGAAATCACCAGGATTGAAGACAGCACCCCAACCCTTAATAAATTGTTCCAGTGGTTAAACACCCTCACTATTAAAAATGTACACCTTTTCCAAATTAAACAAAAAAAAATAAGTTAACTTACTTTTCCATTTTCCAAAAACTATGATGACGGTCACACCGTTAGGCAGGAATAAACAGATTACGTAACCTAGGGAAAGATAGAACATCTTACTGTCACCAAAAGGACAAGCATCCGACGAAGTGGGTATTCACCCACGAAAGCTCATCCTCGAAAATGTCTGTTAGTCTAACACAAGACTCTTTGCTGCTTTTACAGATCCAGACTAACACGGCTACCCCTCTGATACTTATCACCAAAATGTAGCCTCAAACATGGGAGTTACTTCTAAGTGTTACAGTTTTGGACTTAAATAATGATGAACTTTTGATGGGCTATTAACAGTGATGGGCTATGAACAATGATGGGACATGAGGAGATGTCCCTGCCAGGATATGTGGACTCTACCTAAGGGTCCCTAGTCTGGTTTAACCTGTTCCTCCCCACTGTTCAAAGACAGAGTGAAATAGGCTCCACTAGGAATTTTTTGTTATTTTAAGTGCTCAATAAGAGCCAAAATCACGTGTGGTGGGACAGCGTTTCTGCCAACCCTGCTAAGAGCTGACAGTCACTAAGAATTGGGTGGACTCTCAAGAAACTGACCTGCAGAGGTCACAGCAGAGAGGCAGGTGGCAGAAGGTGACCGGTGACTGGAACAAGTGGGGAAGGAATAATGGCTGGAAGGGCGGCCAGCAGGGGAGAAACTGCGGCTGGCAGGGAGGGCAGTAGGGAGGACCAGTGACTGGTGGGGCAGCCAGCCAGAGCAAGTGCTCAGATGGCGGAGCAAGCAAGGTGCCTTCTTCCCTGGATGGGAGGGTAACTTACACAGATGCACCTCTGAAACCTGGGTCCCCACCAGAGGCAATCACTGTTAGTGGGATATGATGAAGGAGCAGGGAGGGGCACAGAAAAGGAAGTTTTGGTTGTAGAAGTCAAGAACAGGAGGCAAAAGACTCTGCCCCGCAAACTCTGGGGTGGGTGTCCTGCTCACAATTTTATCTTTATCAAACCTGCTTGTGGCATTTTCCCCAGTTAATGTTGGATGACTTCCCTCCATTCATTAATAGTTTCTTTGCTACACTCAGACTCTGTGTTTGTGAATGGGGAAGTATTGTCTCTGAAGCCAGTTTTCTGTTGTATCCTTGAAAAGGAACCCCTAGATATTGAACCCAGCCCTGGCTGCTGCCAGCTCCACCTGGCAGAAGGGTTACAATAGAATCAATATGAGCCATGTTGCTGATCTCCTCTTCCTACTGAGTGTCTCTTACATGCTTCAGTGAGCCACAGCCAAACTAAACCCCTCCACACTAAGTTTATTTTGCCCCCACAAAGGAGGAGGGTTCAGCTGACTGCCATGCTGTGGCCTTTCACCAGGATGTCAGAAAGCCCTTTAGCTGGTCCTGGGATCCATACAGCTGCAAATGCTGGAGGGACGGGTGTGGGGGAAGTGGGGATAACACACATTGCTCCCCTTCCTACCCCCTCTGATTGCACAGACTGGACAATATCGCACAAAATAACCTTTAATAGGTAACTACCTTCCTGCCTGGCACTTACACAATCAAAGTTTGAGACATAATCACTGAGTCTTTGTTTCATTTTCAGAAATCATAAGGAAGACAATAGGTAAGTCTGTGCCTTATTTCTCTTATATATAGTCTGGTCAATACACACAAATTTTGTATAGTGGAAAGTGGAAGAATTTATTTTTAAACTTCTCAGCTCTTTCTGCCTTTCATGATCCCTTTTCCAGGCTTCACAAGAGCATCTCTGAATAGTTGCTTTTCTATTCTGGCATTTTTAAATGAACACCTCCATGCTGTTCATTATCCTCTAGAAATGTAACTCTCCAGAAAACAAATACTGTATGAAAGCAAATGTACTTATGAAAAGGACTGCACATGGAAACAGAAAATGGAACATCATTCATTACATAAATAATATTGTTACAATATTAATAGCTGATGCCCATATTAGGAGAGTTGGATTGTGTCCTATTGAGCTTTTTTCTATTTAATTGTGAGTATGAAGGTTCTTGTCAAAATTATTCAAAAAATGTTGGGCTCTAATCTCTCTTCCAATCTTCTATATGGGGGGGGAGGGCATATGACTAAATGGCTGACGAAGGCTCCTTGCTGAAAAGTTTTCATTCAAGACATTGCACCTATTTCCACTATTGAACATTTCTGCATAATGAGCCCAGACCTGTAGTGGGGAAGGGAAGTGAGTTGCAGAACCACACTGGCCACTGAAAACTTCCATTGGGGATTGCGATTTAAGGGGTGAACAGTTCCTCCTTGAGATCCCAGGCATGGAGAGGACAAAGCAATCTCAGCACCCTGATGCAAGAGATGAGGGATGCCAGGAATCTGCTCTGGAATAGAGTGTCCTTGTATACAAAGCCCAAGACTCATGAGTATGAGGCCTCATTTCCCATCAAACTTGGGCTCTATGGCCACTTTATCCTCTGCTTTTTGATGTGAGAACTCTCGGGATACCAAGGACACATCCCTGGGAGGGACCGTGCCTACCACACATCCCTCACTGGGAAAATGCCAGGCTCTTCCCCCTTCAAACTGCAGGCACCGGAGAAAACTTACATTCATTCTCCCACTGTTGATCTGGAAAAAAAAAAGACTTCATTATATTCACTGAATGATCTTACGAGGAGCCTAATCTTGCTCCTTCTCATGTAAATATTTGTATTGATTTCATTTGGAGAAGAACTGGGCCCTTGATTACATAATTATAATTCTCTGGCAAGAGCACAATCTGGTACTCCATCAAATGTGTGATGGTAAAGTTAATATTTTCCCCTTGGTTTTGTCCTATGAAAAAGGCACAAGGGTTTGCACAGGTGATTCTGTCCCAGAAGAGAGAGGCCTCAAGGAAGACACAGGAAACCTCTCCCTCAAACATGTGACAGTGATATAAAATCAGTGCAGTATTAGGGCCAGATCCAAATGCACTTCAGTGGATTCTGAATCAGTCACTTGACATGAGATTCACAGATGAATGTAGTCATCTCAATGCCTCGTTAGGTGCCTAAGTCCAGCACTGAAGCATCACTGACATTGTCAAAGCCAAATCTCAATTACCAATAACCCTGTAAGTGACTGAAGTCCCCATGGTTTCACTTTTGCTCTGTTGGAGCTTGGAGCTTGTAGAGCAACACCACAGCCTGAAGAGTTTGTACTCAACTCCCGCTCCACACCAAAGTTGGGACTTTGAACTATTGTGGGGTGTTGTGTGTGACTGAGGAGTGCCACTCCTGCAAAGACCAGCAATCAAAGGGAAGAAAACCAACCCGGGGGCAGCTACCTAGAGCCAGCTGGGACCTCCCTAAACCTCCAGACCAGGGAGCCAGGAGAGGACCAAAAAGGTGATTGTGAGAAAGGCTCCTGAAGAGGGATGGGTGGAGGGTTAGGCACAAGGGATAGATATGGAATCGGGTATCCGTATCCAATGAATTCCAACACCCACTTCTCTGAGGTGAAATTCTGCCATGTTGGGTAGAATGTGGTCAGATGATCAGCAAACTGATAGATAGTTTCTGATAGTGGTAGCACATGGTCTAGGTGGCAGTGTCTCAGGGACTCAACCAAGTTCTCAAAACTGCGGTTTTGAGGTAGGTGGGTGAGATGTAGATGACTGTGGTGGGGGCTGTATAGGTTTAGAAGGAGGTCTCTGTTATCTCCACTGCAGATCATAGTGTCATTGAGCTAGAAGGAAAGCCAGTAGTGCAGAGCTTCGGGTAGGTGATGTCTTTTCTTCTGTGCTGTGTATAAATGTTTAGTGATCTCTATGTTGCTTTTGAATCTTTTAGGGAATGGAGGGATTCATCAATCCAGTGGGCAAAATAGTCTGGAGATTTTGAATGGCAGATCCTCTACTGTATGAGTGTATTGTGTTGTTGATGTGGTGAGTTACATTTCTTGTAAACAGATAAGTAGCATTAGTCATTCTCCCAAGAGACACCATCCCTGTGTCCCAAGCCCAAACAGGAGTCACGTTGGGTGAAGGCACCAGGCGCTGAAATAAAGAACCCAGGAACCAATACATCCCAGGAGGGAAGACAAGCCACTTCAATTAGCAAGCAGCAGGGAGGATTCGTAAGCCACATGGGGGTGGCGGAAAGGGGGTACATGAAACACAATGTTGGTATTTCCTTTGGAGAGCTGTCTCTGCAGCAGGGAAAGCTGAAGGATCCTCTGACTCCTGTGAGGCACAACAAAATTGGCAGGGAGTAAGGGAATGCAGGGGATGGGGAATTCCGCTGCTGCCAGTGACAGACGGATTTGATTCTGACCCAGGCTGCAATCAGGCAGAGGAAGCCCACCCTTTTAAGGGAGCTGAGAGCCCTAGTAAAACGAAAATACACCCATTATTCATATGTTCATCAAAAAGGGAAGACAAATTTTTGTTTAAACTGTCCAGAAGAAAAAACAAAATAACTGCATTTGAGGAAAGGCAGTGACTGAGCACTTGGAACTCCAACTGTGATTATTTCACTAAATAATGAGGAACTGATAATAGTAGAGTTTTATAATGGAAAGTCCATATCCTCTTTCTCTAGAAAGGTGACGGTCATATGAGCTGTGATGTCTAATAGTTTTAAGATCAGTGAATGACTGTACTCAATAGAAATATGTGGAAATACACTTCTCTTATCTAATCTAGCTCTCAGTGTTCATAGCACTGAAAGAAAGGCAGGCAGAAGTTCAAGATAGTATAGTTCAGCCCAATCTAATTCCCACTGAAATCAATGGAAGCAATCATACCTTTATCCAGTTAACTGCTGTTGGAATAGCAAAAGACATTTCAAGCTTCATACTCCCCTATAGTGGCTCTTGGCGCATGAAATAATGAACCATATTTTCAATGATCTATCTTTGTGCCTGGGTGAAATGTGCCCCTTGCTGACGGTTTAACGCGTATATAGGAAATGTTACACTCTTTCTTTTTCTTTCTTTCTTTCTTTCTTTCTTTCTTTCTTTCTTTCTTTCTTTCTTTCTTTCTTTCTTTCTTTCTTTCCTTGAGGAGGATGTAGCCTAAAGGATTAATCTGCTTGCTTGCATAGATATATCTTTTCTTATAAGTTTAAGTAGTTGAAGTATTGTAATAGGTTTATAGATTTACATTAAAATAAGTTTAGCTGTAACGCAAGAGACCTACAAGCCAAAACCCTGTATTTTTAAGGTAAGGGAAAATTAGCATATCTATATTAAGACCTTTTTACCCAGAAACTAAAGTTAACCTACATCTTGTTACCTAAATAGATAAGTATCAACACGTATGTCTAAGACTTTTTACCTAGACCAATATACAATGAAGATGGCACAGGGGTGTTATCAAAGTTGTACCCAGAGACTTAAAAGGTACACCACAAGGAAACGTATGAGTGTACATACATGTCATCAATACCCACATACATACCAGCCTATGGGGTAAGTGTACCCTAATAATTCTGTGGATGAGGAATGAAATTTGGGCGTAAGAGGAAGGATTTCTGGCACTTGTGCCCTATAAAAGAAGTGGCCCACATCACTATCTTATCTTCATCTTCAACTAACTATCAATGCTATCCATCCACGATGGCTATTAACTATGAGTAGGCCATATTTATTTTCTTTTCAAACTTGAAGTTCCAAGGGGATTAGGCTAAGCTTTGTTTCCCTAAACTTTTGTTCTTAGTTTTATTTATTAGGTTTTAAATATAAGTTCATAAGTAAACTCCAAGTTAGCTTTGATACCTCTTTGCATTAGTTTCCAAAAGGTGAGAAACTGAAATGGCCAGAGGCGAGGTCCTGTGTCTTTCAACACCAGATTATCAAGACAGGGTGGGAGTATATTAACCAAAGTTTTGCAGCACATAATATTGTATTATCATCTGTATCTCTTGAATAGCAGCAGTACAATTGTTACTTTGTAATTCTGACTATTTTACCATTTGCTTATTATTTCATTGATTTTAATAAATAGTCTATATGACTATATCTGTCTCAGTGTGAGCGTCCTGTAATACCCACAAGGGTCCGTTGTAAATTCTGTAGAGCTTGATTCGGGATAAGAGTTTTTATTTTCTCATCAAAGAGATTGGCGAGCCTGAAACGCATACTAATTAATATTAATAATTAAATATTATTAATATTAGTAATTAAATAATTTAACAATAAATTAAATTGATAAATTAAATCAATATTATAAACACACCCTAGATCAGGCTACAAGGAGAAGCAAAGAAACTCAAGGAAGCTCAATTTTAAGGAGGTTTTTGATATGTAAACAAGATGTGTAAGAATACACTTGTCTACCTTACAGCAAGATCTCTCTTGAGGGCTCCCAGATGAACCATGAAATGGTCAATATTATTTACCCATTCACATAACACAAGAACTAGGACTTACTTCATTAAATTTATAGGTATAAAACAAACAAACAAAAGGAAGTACTCTTCACACAACACACAGTCAACACGTGGAACTGATTGCTAGGGGATATTAAAATTCACGAATTGGATTTTAAACGTATTGAACATCGTACATTAGCCACCTTTAGTGAGGTTTATGTGGACACATATTTGGATCCATTACTTTTGCTGTCACTAAATTTGACCTGCATTGTGCTCTCTCTGCAGCAGTCAGTCAGCTTCTCCATTGTTTATGTCAAGAAAAATTAACCTCATTCACTTGCAATATGACAGTTCTCACATCGATTCCAAAGGTAAAAGAGACCATTGTGATCATCTAGTCTGATCACCTCAACAACACAGGCCAGAGAACTGCCCCAAAAGAATCCCTAGAGCAGAATTAAAAAAAAAACAAAATCCAATCTTGATTTAGAAGTTGCGAGGTTTGGAGACACCACCCCTACCCTTGATAAATTGTACCAATGGTAAATCATCTTCACTATTAAAAAAGTACACCTCAAACAAATTAAACAAAAGAAAATAAAGTTAACTTACTTTTGCATTTTCCAAGAAAAACAATGACGGTCACAGCAATACATAGCAATAAACAGATTAAGGCACCTACGGAAAGATGGAACATGTTACTATCACCACCATCCAGCCTCAAACATGGGAATTATTTCTAAGGGTTACAGTTTTAGACCTAAACAATGACAAACTTTTGATGGGCTATGAACAATGATGGGATATAAAGAGATGTGCCTGCCAGGAGATGTGGACCCTACCTAAAGGTCCCTAGTCTGGTATAACTTGCTTCTCCCCACTATTCAAAAATAGGGCAAAATAGGCTCCACTAGGAATCTTTTGTTATTTTAAGCGCTTAATAAGAGCCGGAGTCATGTGTGGTGGGACAACGTTTCTGCCAAGCCTGCTAAGAGGTAAAAGTCACTAAGAGCTGACAGTCACTAAGAGTTGGGTGGACTCTTAAGACACTGACCTGCAGAGGTCACAGCACAAAGGCAGGTGGCAGGAGGAGACCGGTGACTGGAACAAGGATGAGGAATAATGGTTGGTAGGCGGCCAGCGGGGGAGAAACCGAGATTGGCAGGGAGGGCAATAGCGAGGACCAGCGACTGGTGGGGCAGCCAGCCAGAGCAAGTACTCAGATGGTGGAGCAAGCAAGGTGCCTTCTTCCCCAGATGAGCGGGTAACTCACACAGATGCACCTTTGAACCCTGGGTACTCACCAAGGGCTATCACTGTGAGTGGGATATGGTGCACTTAAAAGGAAGTTTTGGTTGTAGAACTCAGGAACAGGAGGCAGAAGATTCTGCCCCATGCACTCTGGTGTGGGTGTCCTGCTCACAGCTTTATATTTGTAAATCCTGCTTGTGGCATTTTCCCCAATTAATTTGGATGACTTCCCTTCTTTCATTAAAAGTTTCTTTCTTACACTCAGAATCTCTGTTTGTGAATGGAGAAGTATTGCCTCTCAAGCCAGTTTTCTGTTGTATCGTTGAAAAGGAACCCCTAGATATTGAATCCACCCCTGGCTGCTGCCAGCTCCACCTGGCAGAAGGGTTACAATAGAATCAATATGAGCCATGTTGGTGATCTCCTCTTCCTGCTGAGTATCTCTTACATGCTCCAGTTCACCTCAGCCAAACTAAACCTCTCCATACTAAATTTTTTTTCCCATATAAAAGAGGAGGGTTCAGCTGACTGCCATGCTGTGGCCTTTCACCAGGATGTCAGAAAGCCCTTTAGCTGGTCCTGGGATCCATACAACTGCAAATGCTGGAGGGACGGGTGTGGGGGAAGTGGGGATAACGCACATTGCTCACCTTCCTACTCCCATCTGATTGCACAGACAGGACAATACCACACATAATAATCTTTAATAGGTAACTACCTTCCTGCCTGGCCCTTATACAATCGAAGTTTGAGACATAATCACTGAGTGTTTGTTCGATTTTCAGAAAACTTATAGAAGACAATAGGTAAGTCTGTGTCTTATTTTTCTTATATATAATCTGGTCAATACACACAAATTTTGTACAGTGGAAAGTGGAAGAATTTATTTTTGATCTTTGCTGCTCTCTCCTGCCTTTCATGATCCCTTTTTCCTGGCTTCACAAGAGCATCTCTGAATAGTTGCTAGATCTGGAGAGTTGCTTTTCTATTCTGGTATTTTTAAATGAACACCTCCATGCTGTTCAATATCCTCTAGAAATGTAACTCTCCAGAAAAAAAAATATTATATGAAAAGAAATATACATATGAAAGGACTCACATTGAAACAGAAAATTGAACATCATTCATTACATATATGATATTGTTACAATATTAATAGCTGATGCCCATATTAGGAGAGTTGGATTGTGTCCAATTGAGCTTTTTTCTATTTAACTGTGATTATGAAGGTTCTTGCCAAAATTGCTTAAAAAGGTTGGGCTCCAATCTCTCTTCTAATCTTCAGGGGTGGGGGTGGGGAATGGGCATATGACTAGCCTCATAGACTGAATGGCTGGGGAAGGCTCTTTGCTGAAAAGTTTTCATTCAAGACATTGCACCTATTTCCATTATCGAACATTTCTGTGTGATGGGCCCAGACCTGTAGTGGGGAAGGGAAGTGATTTGCAGAACCACACTGCACACAGAAAACCTCCACTGGGGATTGAGATTTAAGGGGTGAACAGTTCCTCCTTGTGATCCCAGGCATGGAGAGGACAAAGCAATCTCAGCACCCTGCTGCAAGAGATGAGGGATGCCAGGAAGCTGCTCTGGAACAGAGTGTCCTTGTATACAAAGCCCAAGACTTACGAGTAAAAGGCCTCATTTCCCTCAACTTTGGGTTCTGTGGCCGCTTTACTCTCTAGTTTGTGATGTGAGAACTCTCGGGATACCAAGGACACATCCCTGGGAGAGACCCTGCCTACCACACATCCCTCACTGGGGAAATGCCAGGCTCTTCCCCCTTCAAACTGCAGCCATCGGAGAAAACTTACATTTGTCTTCCCACAGTTTATCTGGAAAAAAGAAAATACAAACACTTTCAATAAATTCACAGTATGATCTGATAAGGAGCCTAATTCTGCTCCTTCTCATGTAAATCTTTGTATTGATTTCACTGGGAGAAGAACCAGGCCCTTGATTACATAATTATAATTCTCTGGCAACAGCACAACTTGATATATCATCAAATGTGTGATTGTAAAGTTTACTTTTCCCCATTGGTTTTGTCCGATTAAAAAGGCGGAAGGGTTTGCGCATCAGATTCTGTCCCAGAAGGGAGAGGCCTCAAGGAAGACACAGGAAACTTCTCCTTCATACATGTGACAGTGATTTAAAATCAGTGCAGGCCTAGGGCCAGATCCAAATTCACTGAAGTCAATGGGAAACTTTCCATTCACTTCAGTGGATTCTGAATCAGTCACTTGACACCAGATTCACAGAAGAACGTAGCCATCTCAGTGCCTCTTTAGGTGCCTAAGTCCAGCATGGAAGCATCACTGACATTCTCAAAGCCAAATCTCAACAATCAACTAACCCTCTAAGTGACTGAAGACCCCATGGTTTCATTTTTGCTCTGTTGGAGCTGGGAGAGGAACACCAAAGCCTGAAGAGTCTGTGGTCAACTCCCACTCCACACCAAAATTGGGACTTTGAATTATTTTGGTGTATACTGTGTGACTGGGGAGTGCCAGCCCTGCAGAGACCAGCAATCAAAGGGAAGAAAACCAACCCAGGCGGCAATTCGGCGCGCTGCCTGGGGACAAAACAACAGGAACTGCTGCCCCTTGCAAATTGCCGCCCCAAGCACCAGCTTGGAATGCTGGTGCCTGGAGCTGGCCCTGATTACAACTAACCCTGTAAGTGACCAACCCAGGGGCAGCTACCTAGAGCCAGCTGGGACCTCCCTAAATCTCCAGACCAGGGAGCCAGGAGAGGACCTAAAAGGTGTTTGTGAGAAAGGCTCCTGAAGAGCGATGGGTGGAGGGATAGGCAGGAGGGATAGATATTGAATCAGGTGTCAGTTGCTGATAAATCCTCTACTGCGGCCTTCACTTTCTTCAGAAATTCCAATAGCCACGTACTCCATCTCATGACCACTGATGTTCCTATTGACACATATTCATAATAGGAAATTCTGAATTATAGAGTTGTCATTGAGAGATCTATCCTGTTCCAGTCTTTATCACAGGGGGTCATTTTGGAATGATGTTGTCTCCCCTTTCATTCATCACATTGACCACCAGAGAGTTTGGTGTGGGATGTGAAAATAAGAAGTCCATGTCCATTGCATTAGCAGATGTTGGGCGGTTGGGGTTGGCATCACTGCGTCATCTGGTGAAGATATTGAGAAGTTGGTGGCAAGTGAAGTTTCCGCCTCTAGTCTCTCCTCCTGCTCCTCAAAAGGTTCTCCTTTAGGTTCAGGAGATCTGGATGCAGACAAAGATGAGGCATGTCTAGGTCTCTACCTCTGACTAACCAGACTGCCAATCTCTCTGTCTCATGCCTTTGTCAATGTCTATCTAGTGCCGCACCCCCCCCCCACCAGCCCTCAGTTTTTTCTCTACCACCTGGTTCATAAATTGATCTCAGATGTAGAGGCGAGAAGGAGTACCCACTGAGTCACCATCTTGAACAGACTCAGTTACTACATAGAGTGAGTAACCATCTCTTCTTCTTTGAGGAGTGTCTCTGTGGGTGCTCCACTTCAGGTGATTGTCAAGCAGCGTCCCACGGTGGATGGAAGGGGCTTTGGAGTTGCCTGGGTAGTTGACAATAATGCAGTAAGTCCTACCAATGCATCCGATCTTGAGCTCTTATCTAATGTTTTGTAAGTGTGTTTGCGGATTCTCAGGTGGCCATTCTACATATACCTTTGGATGATAAGAGAAAGGCTACTGAGATTGATAATGACCTGGTTGAGTCGGTTGGGATCCCTGGTGGGAGTTGAATATCCTCCTGTTGTAGCAAAGGTGGATCCATCCAGAAATCCATTTACACAGTCACTGCTCGAAAATGGTGAAACCTTTAGATCTTTCCAAAGTTGAAGTAAAAAGTCTTGGTGACTATCTGCAGGTCTTGGTTCTCTCAAAGTGAAACGCTAGTGAGTGTCTGATGTCCAGAGTATATCCTATTTAGTCCTGTTTGCTCCCATGAAGCTTTGGGAAGATGGTTTAGTTGGTTCAATTGGAAAGAGGAGGATATAGTGGGCACAAATTTAGTTTGATGTCAAATATTTGCTCCTCATGTACTTAATTATAGCATGTGATCAACTCACCCATTTTCTTTGTGTAGCAAAATCGATTGAGCTCCTGAAGTCTATCACTTCAAAATATGTTTTCTTATCTTTTAATCGTTTCCTTCTTCACTTGGGGATATCAGAACTGGACACGGTATTCCAATGGCGAAGACAAAGACAGAGCTAATGTAACCTTCATAGTCCTACTTAAGATCATCCCCATGCCCTCTGGCCCACGGCCTACTGAACCCATTCTTACTGAAGAGGTTTTGAGAGGTTCAAGGAAAAGGGTACAGCCATGCTGAGACAGAAATTGCACCTGTTCAGAGTACAGACAATGTGTGTCTGGCTGGCCCTGTCATGGCACAGGAATGGTAGGTGGGTTCTTGAATGATATCAGCCTGGGGAACAGAAGGTGGGATTGTATATAAAGGTATTAATGGCTTTTCCTGGAGTTTCCAGGCATGCAGGGGGACAGCACTCTCAAAATCCTGCTGCCAGGGGCACAGGCATCCAGGAAACTGTTCTGGTAGAAAGACACAAGACCTCTGAGCATCCAAGGGGATGCTCTGGCCTTTCAATTTCAAGAGTTCCCTCTCAGGGCACTGAATGAAACCCCACAGAGATGTTTAAGACTGACCATGATTTGCTGGGTGCAACCTAGAGCTGGTTGCTATATCCCTCTCCACCCCAGCGCCTCCTGTCTGCCACAGATCAGCTCTTCTGCAGATGACAGGAGGTGCTGGGGGGAGCAGCAGGGGAAGGAGGAGGCAGAAAGAGGGTGGGGCGCTCTTGGGAGAGGGGGTGCAATGGGGCAGGGAGAAGCGGTGTGGGAGCGGGAAGAGGTGGGACAGGGGTGGGCCTTGGGGGAAGGGGTTACGAAGGGGCAATATGTTGCCAAAGGATGTAGTGAGGGACCAAAATATAATGGGGTTAAAAAAAATAAGATAAGTTTATGGAGGATAGCTCCTTCAATGTCTAGTAGCCAAGAAGGTCACAGATTCAAGCCAGTGCTCTGGGTGTCCCTAAGCCTCTGTCTATCTGAAGCTGGGACTGGATCATTAGATAAATTGCCCTGTTCTGTTCATTCCCTCTGATGCATCAGGCACCGACCACTGTCAGAAGACAGGATACTGGGCTGGATGGATTATTGGACTGACACAGTATGGATGTTCTTACGTTGTCTCCCTACAGCCTTTGTTCTCTGTCCCCAGTAAAGTTCCCTGTGTTCTACTATTATTTTTGAGTGTGGCCATGCATTTGTTGGGATTTGTATTAGTGTATTCTGTTGTCCATGTTATGAGACAAATTTCTTGTAAATAGATAAGTAACATTAGTCATTTAGGAAATATTACGTTCTTCGGAATGCTCTTCCTTCCTTCCTAGAGGAGGATGTAGCCTAAAGGTTTAATCTAATAGCTTGCATAGATATATCTTTTCTCATAAATTTAATATTTGATTTATTGTAATAGGTTTATAGATTTAGATTAAAACAAGTTTAGCTGTAACGCAAGAGACCTACAGTCCAAAAACCTGCATGTTAAGCTAAGGCAAAGTTTGCATATCCATATTAAGACCTTTTGATCCAGAAAATAAAGTTAACCTACATCTTCTTACCTAAATAGATAAGTACCCACAACTATGTCTAAGACCTTGTACCTAGACCAATAGACAGTGAAGAATGGCATAAGGGGTTGATCCGAGTCATACCCACAGACTTAACAAATACACCACAAAGGAACTTATTTGTGTACGTACATGTCATCAATACCCACATACATACTAGCCTATGGGGTAAGTTTACCCTAACATTTCTGTGGATGAGGAATGAAATTTGGGCATAAGAGGAAGGATTTCCAGCACGTGTGCCATATGAAAGAGGTGACCCACTTCACTATCTTATCTTCATCTTCAACTAACTGTCAATGCTATCCTTCCACGATGGCTACTAACTATGAGTAGGCCGGACTCATTTTCTTTTCAAACTTTAAGTTCCAAGGGGACTAGGCTAAGCTTTGTTTCCCTAAACTTTTGTTCTTAGTTTTATTTATTAGGTTTTAATTTTACATTTAAGTTGGATAAGTAAACTCCAAGTTAGCTTTGACAGCTCTTTGCATTAGTTTCCTCTGCATGAACGAATACATTGTCAACCTCACAGCAAGTTCTCCTTTGAGGGGTCCCAGATGAAATGGTCAACCACACTTGTTGTATTCATGAGAGCAGCAGATGAGGATCCTAGAGGCTATGAAATAACCAAATAGCTGCCTCTGAAGCAGGCAAGAAGGCCTCAGATCTCACTCGTTGCAGAGCAATTCTAGCTTTCCCAGCCACAACACAGAGAAAGAAGAGATGAAAATAAAAAGGTGTGCAAAATATATTTTTTCAAAAAATAAAGAGTTAGATTAGGTAGGTAGGTTATGTTAATAATTTTGTGAGTCACTGCCTGCTTCTGTGAAGAACTGAGCATCCTCAATTCATATGTGGCCAAATCCATAAATCTTATTCAGGTGTAACTCATAAAATTCTCAAAAGTGTAGATAGTTCTCGGAAAACTTCCGCTCAATGTACATCAGCAGTCAAAAACGCTAACAGAATGTAAGGAATCATAAGGAAAGAGATAGATAATAAAACAGAAAATAACATAATGCCACTATATAAATCCTTGGTACTCCCACACCTTGAATACTATGTGCAGTTATGGATACCTCATCTAAAAAAATGTTAGAATTGGGAAAATATAGAGAAGGGCAACAAAAATGATTAAGGGTATGGAACAGCTCCCATATGAGAAGAGATTTAAAAGACTAGCACTTTTGAGCTTGTAAAAGCGAAGCGAAAGGGGGAACATGACAGAGATCTATGAAATCATGAATGCTGTCGAGGAAGAGAAAAGGGAAAAGGGAACTATTATTTTCCCATTCACATAACACAAGAACTAGGGGTTACTTGATTTAATTAATGGCTTAAAACAAACAAAAAACTGAAAAAACAAAAGAAAGGACTTTTCACAGAACACACAGTCAACCCGTGGAACTCATTGCTGGGGGAATATTCAAATTCGCTAATTGCATTTTAAACATCTTGAAAATCATAAATGAGCCTCCTTCAGTGAGGTTCATGTGGACACACGTTTGGATCCAGTACTTTTGCTATCAGTAAATTTGACCAGCATTGTGTTCTCTCTGCTGCTGTCAGTCAGCTTCTCCACTGTTTCTTTCATGTAATAGTAACCTCATTCACTTACAATATGACAGTTCTCACATTGATTCCAAGGCCAAAAGAGACAATTGTGATCATCTAGTCTGATCAACTTTAGAACACAGGCCAGAGAACTGCCCCAAAATAATTCTTAGAGCAGACTTTAAAAGAAAAAAAAAATCTAATCTTGATTTAGAAATTGCAAGGTTTGGAGACAGTACCTAACCCTTGATAAATTGTTCCAAATCACCCTCACTATTAAAAAGGTACACCTTTTCCAAATTAAACAAAAGAAAATTAAGTTAACTTACTTTTGCATTTTAGGAGAACCAGGAAGACGGACACACCATTAGGTAGCAATAAACAGAATACATTACCTATGGAAAGATAGAACATCTTACTATCACCATCATGTGGCCTCAAACATGGGAAGTATTTCTAAGTGTTACAGTTTTGGACCTAAACAATGATGAACTTTTGATGGGCTATGAACAGATGTCTCTGCTAGGAGATGTGGACCCTACCGAACGGTCCCTAGACTGGTTTAACTTGTTTCTCCCCACTATTCAAAGACATAGCAAAATAGGCTACACTAGTAATCTTTTGTTATTTTAAGTGCTCAATAAGAGCCAAAATCACGTGTGGTGGGACAGCGTTTCTGCCAACCCTGCTAAGAGCTGACAGTCACTAAGACTTGGGTGGACTCTCAAGACACTGACCAGTAGAGGTCAAAGCAGAAGGGCAGGTGGCAGAAGGTGACCGGTGACTGGAACAAGTAGGGGAGGAATAATGGCTGGTAGGGCGGCCAGCAGGGGAAAAACTGCGGCTGGCAGGGAGGGCAGTAGGGAGGACCAGTGACTGGTGGGGCAGCCAGCCAGAGCAAGTTCATAGATGGCGGAGCAAGCAAGGTGCCTTCTTCCCCACATGAGTGGGTAACTCACACAGATGCACCTCTGAACCCTGCGTTCTCACCAAGGGCTATCACTGTGAGTGAGATGTGGTGAAGGAGCAGGGAGGGGCACAGAAAAGGAAGTTTTGGTTGTAGAACTCAAGAACAGGAGGTAGAAGACTCTGCCCCATGCACTCTGGGGTGGGTGTCCTGCTCACAATTTTATCTTTATCAAACCTGCTTGTGCCATTTCCCCAATTAATGTTGGATGATTTCCCTCCTTTTATTAAAAGTTTCTTTCTTACACTCAGACTCTGTGTTTGCAAATGAGGAAGTATTGCCTCTCAAGCCCGTTTTCTGTTGTATCCTTGAAAAGGAACCCCTAGATATTGAACTCAGCCCTGGCTGATGCCAGCTCAACCTAGCAGAAGGGTTACAATAGAATCAATATAAGCCGTGTTGGTGATCTCTTCTACCTGCTGAGTGTCTTTTAGTGCACCTCAGCCAAACTAAACCCCTCCACACTAAGTTTGCTTGTTCCCAAATGAAAGAGGAGAGTTCAGCTGACTGCCATGCTGTGGCCTTTCACCAGGATGTCAGAAAGCCCTTTAGCTGGTCCTGGGATCCATACAGCTGCAAATGCTGGAGGGACTGGTGTGTGGGAAGTGGGGATAATGCACATTGCTCCCCTCCCTACCACCTCTGATTGCACAGACAGGACAATACAGTACATCTTTAACCTTCAATAGGTTCCTTCCAATACCAATACCTTCCTGCCTGGCCCTTACATAATTAAAGTTTCAATCTTATCACTTGGCATTTGTTTCATTTTCAGAAAACTTAGAGAAGACAATAGGTAAGTCTGTGTCTTATTTCTCTTATATATAGTCTGGTACATACACACAAATTTTGTACAGTGCAAAGCGGAAGAATTTATTTTTGATGGGATGGGCATATGACTAATCTCATAGATTGAAAAGCTGGTGAAGGCTCTTTACTGAAAAGTTTTTATTCAAGACATTGCATCTATTTCCACTATCAAAAATTTCTGTGTAATGGGCCCAGACCAGTAATATGGAAGAGAAGTGAGTTGCAGAACCACACTGCCCACAGAAAACCTCCAGTGTGGATTGCGATTTAAGGGGTGAACAGTTCCTCTTTGAGATCCCAGGCATGGAAATGGTCAAAGCACTCTCAGCAGCCTGCTGCCTGAGATGAAGGATGCCAGGAAACTGCTCTGGAACAGAGTGTCCTTGTATACAAAGCCCAAGACTCACGAGTAAAAGGCCTCATTTCCCTCAACCTTGGGCTCTGTGGCCGCTTTACTCTCTGTTTTGTGATGTGAGAACTCTCGGGATACCAAGGACACATCCCTGAGAGGGACCCTGCCTACCACACATCTCTCACTGGGGAAATGCCAGGCTCTTCCCCCTTCAAAGTGCAGCCATCAGAGAAAACTTACATTCATTCTCCCACTGTTGATCTGGAAAAAAAACAAAACACAAAGACTTTTCTTTATATTCACTGTATGATCTGATGAGGAACCTAATCCTACTCCTGCTCATGTAAATCTTTTTATTGATTTCATTAGGAGAAGAAAAGGGCCCTTGATTACATAATTATAATTCTCTGGCAAGAACACAACCTGCTACTCCCTCAAATGTGTGATGGTAAAGTTAACGTTTTCCTTGGTTTTGTGCTATGAAAAATGCACTAGGGTTTGAGCATGTGATACTGTCCCAGAAGAGAGAGGCCTCAAGGAAAACACAGGAAACCTCTCCCTCATACATGTGACAGTGATATAAAATCAGTGCAGTATTAGTTCCAGATCCAAATGCACTTCAGTGGATTCTGAATCAGTCTCTTGACACCAGAGTCACAGCAGAATGTAGCCATCTCAGTGCCTACATCCAGTGTTGAAGCATCACTGACATTCTCAAAGACAAATCTCAATTACCAACTAACCCTGTAAGTGACTGAAGTCCCCATGGTTTCACTTTTCTGTTTGAGCTTGTAGAGCAGCACCACAGCCTGAAGGGTCTGTACTCAACTCCCGCTCCACACCAAAATTTGGACTTTGAACTATTGTGGGGTCTACTGTGTGACTGGGGAGTGCCAGCCCTGCAGAGACCAGCAATCAAGGGGAAGAAAACCAACCTGGGGGCAGCTACCTAGAGCCAGCTGGGACCTAAAACTCCAGACCAGGGAGCCAGGAGAGGACGTAAAAGGTGTTTGTGAGAAAGGCTCCTGAAGAGGGACGGGTGGAGGTATAGGCACAAGGGATAGATATGGAATCGGGTATCCGTATCCAATGAATTCCAACACCCACTTCTCTGAGGTGAAATTCTGCCATGTTGGGTAGAATGTGGTCAGATGGTCATCAAACTGATGGATAGTTTCTGATAGTGGTAGCACATGGTCTGGCATGGTGGCAGTGCCTCAGGGACTCAACCAAGTTCTCAAAACTGCGGTTTTGAGGTAGGTGGGTTAGATGTAGATGAGTGTGGTGGGGGCTGTATAGGTTTAGAAGGAGGTCTCTGTTATCTCCACTGCAGATCATAGTGTCATTGAGCTAGAAAGAAAGCCAGAGGTCAAGCCAAAGGTTGTAGAGCAGTTAAAGGTTGTAGATCAGTTTTTAAACTAGGAGATGGGGGAAAGCCGACTGCTGCAGAGGAGCGAGTGGATCGGACACAGACTTCTCTTAGGGGAGAGTCTGATGTTAGAGAATCTCCAGGTTATAGTCAGGAGCAGAGGAATGAGAAGTATAATGTAAGGGCCGGATCAGATGATAAACAGTCACATAAAAAAGAATCTGGCACATCAGAAAAAGGCAGGCTAATAAACAGGGACAAGTTTTTAAAGTGCTTGTACAAAAATGCCAGAAGTCTAAATAATAAGATGGGTGAACTAGAGTGCCTTGTGATAAAGGAGGATATAGATATAATAGGCATCACAGAAACCTGGTGGACTGAGAGCAATCAATGGGACACAATCATTCCGGGGTACAAAATATATCGGAAGGACAGAACAGGCCATGCAGGGGGAGGAGTGGCACTATATGTTAAAGAAAGTGTAGATTCAAATGAAGTACAAATCTTAAGCGAATCCACAGGTTCCATAGAGTCTCTATGGATAGAAATTTCATGCTCTAGTAAAAATATAACAGTAGGGATCTATTATCGACCACCTGACCAGGACAGTAATAGTGATGATGAAATGCTAAGGGAAATTAGAGAGGCTATCAAAATTAAGAACCCAATAATAGTGGGGGATTTCAATTATCCCCATATTGACTGGGAACATTTCACTTCAGGATGAAATGCAGAGATAAAATTTCTCGATACTTTAAATGACTGCTTCATGGAGCAGCTGGTACAGGAACCCACAAGGGGAGAGGCGACTCTATATTTAATCCTGAGTGGAGCGCAGGAGCTGGTCCAAGAGGTAACTATAGCAGGACCGCTTGGAAATAGTGACCATAATACAATAGCATTCAACATCCCTGTGGTGGGAAGAACATCTCAACTGCCCAACACTGTGGCCTTTAATTTCAAAAGGGGGAACTATACAAAAATGAGGGGGTTAGTTAGACAAAAGTTAAAAGGTACAGTGACTAAAGTGAAATCCCTGAAAGTTGCGTGGGCCCTTTTTAAAGACACCATAATAGAGGCCCAACGTCAATGTATACCCCAAATTAAGAAAAACAGTAAAAGAACTAAAAAAGAGCTGCCGTGGCTAAACAACTATGTAAAAGAAGCAGTGAGAGATAAAAAAACTTCCTTTAAAAAGTGGAAGTCAAATCCTAGTGAGGCAAATAGAAAGGAGCACAAACACTGCCAACTTAAGTGCAAGAGTGTAATAAGAAAAGCCAAAGAGGAGTTTGAAGAACGGCTAGCCAAAAACTCCAAAGGTAATAACAAAATGTTTTTTAAGTACATCAGAAGCAGGAAGCCTGCTAAATAACCAGTGGGGCCCCTTGATGATCAAAATACAAAAGGAGCGCTTAAAGACGATAAAGTAATTGCAGAGAAACTAAATGGATTCTTTGCTTCAGTCTTCACGGCTGAGGATGTTAGGGAGATTCCCAAACCTGAGCTGGCTTTTGTAGGTGACAAATCTGAGGAACTGTCACAGATTGAAGTATCACTAGAGGAGGTTTTGGAATTAATTGATAAACTCAACATTAACAAGTCACCGGGACCAGATGGCATTCACCCAAGAGTTCTGAAAGAACTCAAATGTGAAGTTGCGGAACTATTAACTAAGGTTTGTAACCTGTCCTTTAAATCGGCTTCGGTACCCAATGACTGGAAGTTAGCTAATGTAACACCAATATTTAAAAAGGGCTCTAGGGGTGATCCCGGCAATTACAGACCGGTAAGTCTAACGTCGGTACCGGGCAAATTAGTTGAAACAATAGTAAAGAATAAAATTGTCAGACACATAGAAAAACATAAACTCTTGAGCAATAGTCAACATAGTTTCTGTAAAGGGAAATCGTGTCTTACTAATCTATTAGAGTTCTTTGAAGGGGTCAACAAACATGTGGACAAGGGGGATCCGGTGGACATAGTGTACTTAGATTTCCAGAAAGCCTTTGACAAGGTCCCTCACCAAAGGCTCTTATGTAAATTAAGCTGTCATGGGATAAAAGGAAAGGTCCTTTCATGGACTGAGAACTGGTTAAGGGACAGGGAACAAAGGGTAGGAATTAATGGTAAGTTCTCAGAATGGAGAGGGGTAACTAGTGGTGTTCCCCAAGGGTCAGTCCTAGGACCAATCCTATTCAATTTATTCATAAATGATCTGGAGAAAGGGGTAAACAGTGAGGTGGCAAAGTTTGCAGATGATACTAAACTACTCAAGATAGTTAAGACCAAAGCAGATTGTGAAGAACTTCAAAAAGATCTCACAAAACTAAGTGATTGGGCAACAAAATGGCAAATGAAATTTAATGTGGATAAATGTAAAGTAATGCACATTGGAAAAAATAACCCCAACTATACATACAACATGATGGGGGCTAATTTAGCTACAACGAGTTAGGGAAAAGATCTTGGAGTTATCGTGGATAGTTCTCTGAAGATGTCCACGCAGTGTGCAGAGGTGGTCAAAAAAGCAAACAGGATGTTAGGAATCATTAAAAAGGGGATAGAGAATAAGACTGAGAATATATTATTGCCCTTATATAAATCCATGGTACGCCCACATCTCAAATACTGTGTACAGATGTGGTCTCCTCACCTCAAAAAAGATATTCTAGCACTAGAAAAGGTTCAGAAAAGAGCAACTAAAATGATTAGGGGTTTAGAGAGGGTCCCATATGAGGAAAGATTAAAGAGGCTAGGACTCTTCAGTTTGGAAAAGAGAAGACTAAGGGGGGACATGATAGAGGTATATAAAATCATGAGTGATGTTGAGAAAGTGGATAAGGAAAAGTTATTTACTTATTCCCATAATACAAGAACTAGGGGTCACCAAATGAAATTAATAGGCAGCAGGTTTAAAACAAATAAAAGGAAGTTCTTCTTCACGCAGCGCACAGTCAACTTGTGGAACTCCTTACCTGAGGAGGTTGTGAAGGCTAGGACTATAACAATGTTTAAAAGGGGACTGGATAATTTCATGGTGGCTAAGTCCATAAATGGCTATTAGCCAGGATGGGTAAGAATGGTGTCCCTAGCCTCTGTTCGTCAGAGGATGGAGATGGATGGCAGGAGAGAGATCACTTGATCATTGCCTGTTAGGTTCACTCCCTCAGGGGCAACTGGCATTAGCCACTGTCGGTAGACAGATACTGGGCTAGATGGACCTTTGGTCTGACCCGGTACGGCCTTTCTTATGTTCTTATGTTCTTATGTAAGAACTTGGGGTAGGGTGATTTCTACCTGGTCTTTTCTTCTGTGCTGTGTATAAATGTTGAGTGATCTCCATGTTGCTTTTAAGGAATGCAGAGATTCATTAATTCAGTTGGAGAATAGTTTGGAGATTTTGAATGGCAGATCCCCTACTGTATGAGTGTATTGTGTTGTTCATGTGCTGAGTTACGTTTCTTGTAAATAGATAAGTAGCATTAGTTATTTTTCCAAAAGACAGCACCCCTGTGTTCCAAGCCCAAATAGGAATCACCTTGGGTGAAGGCACCAGGTGCTGAAATAAAGATCCCAAGAACCAATGCATGCCAGGAGGGAAGACAAGCCACCTGGATTAGGGAGGAGGCTTAAGCCACAGCAATGTAATAGTAACCTTGTAACTCTTACTATTTTAGTGTTTGCTTATTATTTCATTGATTTTAATAAAAAATCAATATAACTATATCTGTATCACTGTGAGCTTCCTGTAATACCCCCACGGGTCCTTTGTAAATTCTGTAAAGCCTGGTTTGGGACAAGAATTTTTATGTTCTCATCAAAGAGACTGGAGAGCCTAAAACTCATACTAATTTATATTAATAGTTAAATATTATTAATATTCGTAATTAAAAGTATTTTTAAATGATACATTAAATCAATATAATTAATACACCCTGGATCAGTTTACAAGGAGAGGCTCATTTTTAAGGAGGTTTTTGATATGTAAACAAGATGTGAAAGAATACACTTGTCTACCTTACAGCAACATCTCTCTTGAGGGCTCACAGATGAACCATGAAATGATCAACCACACTTGTTACAGGAATTCTAGCTTTCCCAGACATACCACAGAGAAAGAAAAAATGAGGAGAAAAAGATGTGCAAAAATATTTTTGCCAAAAAGAAAGAGTTAGATTAGGTAGGTAGCTTATGTTGATAGCTCTGTGTGTGTCACGGCCTGCTTCTGTGAAGTACTGAGCATCCTCAATTCATATTTGATCAAATTAATAAATCTTATTCAGGTGTAACTCAGGTAAATTCTCAAAATTGTAGATAGTTCTTGGAAAACATCCGCTTAATTTGCATCAGCAGTCAAAAATGCTAACAGAATGTTAGAAACCATTAGGAAAGAGAATGATAATAACAGAGAAAATAACAGAATGCCAGTATATGAATCCATGGTATGCCCACACCTTGAAACTGTGTGTAGTTCTGGATACCCATCTAAAAAATGTATGTTAGAATTGGGAAAAGTACAGAGAAAGGCAACAAAAATGATTAAGGGTATGGAACAGCTCCCATTCGAGAAAGGATTTAAAAGACTAGAATTGTTCAGCTTGGAAAAGAGATGATAAAGGGGGAATATGACAGAGATTTCTGAACTCATGGATGCTGTGGAGAAAGAGAGAAGGGAAAAGGGAAATATTATTTACCCATTCATATAACACAAGAAGAATTAGGGATTACTTAATTAAATTAATAGGTCTAAAACAAACAAACAAACAAAAGGAAGTACTTCTCACACAACACACAATCAACCTTTGTAAATCATTGCTAGGGGATATTAAAATCACAAATTGTATTTTAAACATATTGAACATTGCAAATTAGCCACTTTCAGTGAGGTTCATGTGGACACATATTTGGATCCAGTACTTTTGCTATCAGTAAGTTTGACCTGCATTGTGTTCTCTCTGCTGCTGTCAGTCAGCTTTTCCATTATTTCTTTCAAGAAAAAATAACCTCATTCACTTGCAATCTGACAGTTTTCACATTGATTCCAGTGGTAAAAGAGACCATTGCGATAATTTAGTCTGATCATCTCGAGAACACAGGCCAGAGAACTGCCCCAAAAGAATCCTTAGAGCAGAATTAAAAAAAACAAAATCCAATCTTGATTTAGAAATTGCAAGGTTTGGAGACAGCACCCCAACTCTTGATAAATTGTTCCAATGGTAAACCATCCTCACTAATAAAAATTTACACCTTATGCAAATTAAACAAAAGAAAATTAAGTTAACTTACTTTTACATATTCCAAGGAAAAGTATGATGGTATCAGCAATACACAGCAGTAAACAGATTAAGGCACCTACGGGAAGATAGAATATATTACTATCACCACCATCTAGCCACAAACATGGCAGGTATTTCTAAGGGTTACAGTTTTGGACCTAAACAATAATGGATTTTTGATGGGCTATGAACAATGATGGGATATGAACATATGTCTCTGCTAGGAGATGTGGACTCTAACTAAGGGTCCTTAGTCTGGTTTAACCCCACTATTCAAAGACAGAGCGAAATAGGATCAACTAGGAATCTTTTGTTACTTTAAGCACTCAGTAAGAGCCGGAATCACGTGTGGTGGGACAGAGTTTCTGCCCAGCCTCTTAAGAGCTAAAAGTCACTAAGAGCTGACAGTCACTAAGAGTTTGGTGGACTCTCAAGAGACTGACCTGCAAAGGTCACAGCAGAGAGGCAGGTGGCAGGAGGTGACCGGCGACTGGAACAGGTGGGGGAGGAATAACGGCTGGTAGGGCAGCCAGCAGGGGAGAAACCATGGCTGGCAGGGAGGGCAGTAGGGAGGAATAGTGACTGGAGGGGCAGCCACCCAGAGCAAGTGCTCAGATGGCAGAGCAAAAAAGGTGCGTTCTTCTCCATATGAGAGGGGAACTCACACAGAGGCACCTCTGAACTCTGGGTCCTCACCAAGGGCAATCACTGTGAGTGGGATTTGGTGAAGGATCAGGGAGGGGTATAGAAAAGGAAGTTTTGGTTGTAGAACTCAGGACCAGGAGGCAGTAGACTCTGCCCCATGTACTCTGGGATGGGTGTCTTTCTCACAGCTTTATCTTTGTCAATCCTGCTCGCGGCATTTTCCCCAACTAAGGTTGGATGACTTCCCTTCTTTCATTAAAAGTTCCTTTCTTACACTCAGAATCTGTGCTTGCAAATGGGGAAGTTTTGCCCTCTCAAGCCAGTTTTCTGTTGTATTCTTGAAAAAGAATCCCTAAATATTGGACTGAGCCCTGGCACTACCAGCTCCACCTGGCAGAAGGGTTACAATACAATCAATATGAGCCATGTTGGTGATCTCCCCTTCCTGTTGAGTGTCTCTTACATGCTCCAATGAACCTCAGCCAAACTAACCCCTCCACACTAAGTTTATTTTGCCCCATGGAAGAGGAGGGTTCAGCTGACTACCATGATGTGGCCTTTCACCAGGATGTCGGAAAGCCCTTTAGCGGGTGCTGGGATCCATGCAACTGAAAATGCTGGAGGGACTGGTGTGTGGGAAGTGGGGATAATGCACATTGCCCCTCTTACTACCCCCTCTGATTGCACAGACAGGACAATACCGCACATAATAACCATTAATAGGTAACTACCTTCCTGCCTGGCCCTTACACAATGAAAGTTTTAGTCATGATCACTGAGTATTTGTTTCATTTTCAGAAAACTTAGAGAAGAAAATAGTGACTACGAAGGTTCTTGCTAAAATTGTCTGAAAAATGTTGGGCTCTAATCTCTCTTCTAATCTTCTATACAGGGGGGATGGGCATATGACTAGCCTCATAGACTAAATGGCAGAGGAAGGCTCTTTGCTGAAAACTTTTCATTCAAGACATTGCACCTATTTCCACTATTGAATGTTTTTGCATGATTGGCCCAGGAAAGGGAGTGAGTTACAGAACCACAGAGCCCAGAAGAGACCTCCAGTGGGGATTGTGGTCTATGGGATGAACAGTTCCTCCTTGAGATCTCAGGCAAGGAGAGGACAAAGCACTCTTAGCACCCTGCTGTCAGAGACAAGGGAGGCCAGGAAACTGCTCTGGAAAAGAGCATCCTGGTACATATAGCCCAAGACTCACGAGTACGAGGCCTCATTTCCCCTCAATCTCATGCTCTGTGTCCACTTTACTTTGTGAGGTGAGAACTCTCTGGATACCAAGGAGACATCCCTGGGAGGGACTCTGGCTATCATATGTCCCATGCTAGGGAAATGCCAGGCTCTTTCTCTCAAACTGCAGCCATCGGAGAAAACTTACATTTGTCCTCCCACGGTTTATCTTGAAAAAAGAAAATACAAAGAGTTTTCATTATATTCACAATATGATTTGAGGAGAAGCCTAATCCTGCTCCTTCTCATGTAAATCGTTTTACTTGATTTCATTGGTAGAAAAACTGGACCCTGGATTACATAATTATAATTGGCAAGAGCACAACTTGATACGTCCTCAAATATGTGATTGTAAAGTTCACTTTTTCCCCTTAGTTTTCTCCCACAAAAAAGGCACAAGGGTTTTCACACATGATTCTGTCCCAGAAGACAGAGGCCTCAAGGACACAGAAAACCTCCCTCTCATACATGTGACAGTCATATAAAATCAGTGCAGTCCTAGAGCCAGATCTAAATTCACTGAAGTCAATGGGAGACTTTCCATTCACTACAGTGGATTCTGAATCAGTCACTTGACACCAGATTCACAGAAGAACGTAGCCATCTCAGTGCCTCTTTAGGTGCCTAAGTCCAGGACTGAAGCATCACTGACATTACCAAAGCTAAATCTCAATTACCAACTAATCCTGTAAGTGACTGAATTCCCCATGGTTTCACTTTTGCTCTGTTGCATCTTGGAGCCTGAAGAGTATGTACTCAACTCCCACTCCCAACTAAAATTCGGACTGTGAACTATTGTGCAGTTCAGTGTATGACTGGGGAGTGCCAGCCCTGCAGAGACCAGCAATCAAGGGGAAGAAAACAAACCCAGGGGAAACTACCTAGGAGCTCCCTAAGACTACAGACCAGGGAGCCAGGAGAGGACCTAAAAGGTGTTTGTGAGAAAGGTCCCTGAAGAGGGATGGGCTGAGGGATAGGCAGGAGGCATAGATATGGAATCGGGTTTCCGTTACTGTTGAATTCCAACGCCCACTTGTCTGAGGTGATATTCCACCATGTTGGGTAGAATGGGGTCAGATGGTCAGAAAATTGATGGGTAGTTTCTGATGGTGGCAGCACAAGGTCTAGGTGGAGGTGTCTCAGGGACTCAACCAAGTTCTCATAACTGTGGTTTTGAGATAGGTGGGTGAGATGTAGATGAATGTGGTGGGGGCTGTCTACATTTAAAAGGAGGTCTCTGTTATCGCCACTGCAGGTCATAATGTCGTTGAGCTAGAAGGAAAGCCAGAGGTCAAGATCTTGGGATAGGGTGATATCTATCCATTTTTTTTCTTCTGTGCTGTGTATAATGCTGAGTGATGTTGCTTGAAGAGGCAGAGTGGGAGCTGGAAGAAGTGGGGCGGGTGTAAGGCCTTGAGGAATAGGTATAGTAGGGGCATGGCCTGGTGTAGAGAGGAGGTCAAGCACCCCTGAAGAAATTAATAAGTTGGTGCCTGTGCCTACACTGCCCCCCACTCTACTGAGATGCTTTTTCTTCTTTCTTGTTCTTTTCTTCATCCAAAAAGTTTTTTTCTGCCTGAAATAGACACATTTAAATGGAAAGTTTCTGCCAACACCTTGCTCTCATACTGAATACACCGGACCGGAAGACAGAGTATCTAGGTTCTATTTCGTGCTCCAGCAAACATTCCTATGTCATTATAAGCACTTCCTTTGCAGGGAAATTGTCAAACAGCCGACACTGGGTGCTCTGCACAGGATGTGGTTTCCCCATTTGGGGGAAGCTATTTGGGAAGGAAAATTCTCCCTCCATCCCTGAGGCACAGGATGGAGTGTCTGCATGGCCTCAGTTACTACAAGGTCAGGCACAGCACTAGCAACTTGGTCCTGCCACACTCCCTATCCAGAGCTTTTTCATTCAACGGATATGTTCAGTTTCTGTAGTGCATGGATGTTTTTTCTATCATACCTGACTGCTCTCTACCACTCTGACTTTCTTTGCAAAATGCTGGTGAGGTCTCAGTTTGATGATACACCACAATTCCAGAGTAATCTACCCAGACCCTCCACTTCCCAGATGTATGGGGTACACAATGATAGCATCCCTTCTGCAGCTGAAATTGTTGGAATCAATACAGGGCACACAAAGTTTGGTCAGTCAACTTTAAGTATTGAGGAAAGTAGGCAAACTCACCTTTTTCCTCTGTGAGTTCCTCTGCAAAAGAAAAGTGGGGAGGAGAAGACAGTTCAGTGCATGTCCATTGACTTATTTATTGAAGAGGGTGAATGAGAATTTTTATTTGTTGATTAGCATAAATATTGGTCATGGGTACAGAGCTAGCTATTCAATCCATGGGCTAGCCCCATTCCTACCCCGCTACATTGTAGATAGAGAACATTATATTCTTGCTTTAATCAATTTAAGAAGAAGTTTCATGGCCACAATTAATTAGCAAGAGATGAGTATGACACACTACACTCCTCTGCTAATATGGATTCTGCTATGAAAGGAGCAGTAACACCATTTGCATCACGAGCTGCATTCCATTTGCTTATTTCAATGCAGAGTCCTTTCAATGTGTGCATTATCTTTCATACTGTATCTCTGCAAGAGCGTTATGGTTCTTGGAGAATACAGACCAGTAGTGGGTGAGTCTATTTAAATTTCAACAATGTATGAGCAGCACTGCTCAAAACAGCAAGTGCTCATATGTTATTGACAAAATTATCAAAAACAAGAAAGTGGGGTGAGGTCTAATAACTCAATCTTTTTTCCTTTCATTGTACAAGATTCCTACACAGCAGTAGAGCATGCGGAAGAAAAAGACCACAGACTTACTAATTCTCTTTTCCAAGTCTCCTAAAAAAGAAAAAAATGTATATATAAAGATAACAATAGCACCTTTTGTAATAGTATAGTCAAAAACAAGGATAACTAATAGTTAAGCTATGAAGTTGTAGTATTTGGAGAATAGCTGTGAGGGAGCAAGTGGCAAAATAAACCTCATACTGTCTAAGGCCAGAAGGAAGCACTCTCATCATATATAACATGGGCCAGAGAACTTCCCCCCAAAAATTAATGTTAACACTAAAGTACATGATTTGAAAAATTTCCAGTGATGGAGGATCCACCAGAACCCTTGATAAATTGTTATAATGGGTGATCACACTCACTCTGAAAAATATAAGCTTTATTTCTAGTCTGACTTTCCTAGTTTTACTTTCCAGCCATTGGATTTTGATAGACCATTCTCTGCTAGACTAAAGAGTTTGTTTGAAATAGTTCTTCTCTATTTACATACATATAGAGTGTAATCAAGTCACCTCTTGTCTGTGGTCAGCTAAACAGGTTGAGCTCATTGAATCTATCACTATAACACATGTTATCTAATCCTTTAATCATTCTGGTGCTCTTCTATGAACCCTCTCCAGTTTGAAAACTTCCTTCTTTAGTTTGGGAAACCAGAATTGCACACAGTATACCAGTAACAGTGCTAAATACAGAGCTAATAGAACCCCCATAGTCCCAATTAAGGTCATCCCATGCACTCTGGTGTGGTGCCTCGTGAACACTTTCCTACCGAAGAGCTTGTGTGAGCTCCAGTGAACAGGGTACAGTTTTTCTGAGACAGAAATTGCACTCATAGGCAGGCCCCACCAATCAGCTCCTCCCCCTCCAACCCAGAACCTCCTGCCTGCCACTGATCAGCTGTTCTGCAGAGAGCTGGAGGCTCTGCGGGAAGGAGCAGGGGGAGGAAGAGGCGGAACGAGGGAGTGGAGCTCCTAGAAGAGGGCGTGTAATGGGGCAGGTAGAGGCAGAGTGGGAACGGGAAGAGGTGGAGCAGGGGTGGGGCCTGGAGGGGAGCAATATAGAAAAGGTATAGAAGGGGCAACATGTTGCCAAAAGATGTTGTGAAGGACAAAAATAAAACGGCTTTTAAAAAAAACAATAAGATAAGTTGATGGAGGATAACTCCTTCAATGGTAATTAACGAAGAAGGTCACAGTTAGCCACACTGCTAAAACCACTTAATGAGCTCCTTGGGCAGAACAAGGCCTGGAAGTGGACTGAAGCCCGTGATGTTGCATTTAACAAAGCTAAGGCTGCATTGCTAAATTCTGAAGTTCTAACGCACTTTGATCCATCCTTACCCCTGCAATTGGCCTGCGATGCCTCCCCTTATGGAGTGGGAGCAGTCGTGTCACATATTATGCCTTCGGGAGAAGAGAGACCTATTGCTTTTGCTTCACGCACTCTAAGCAAAGCAGAAACTAACTACGCCCAAATCGAATGTGAGGCATTAGGAATTGTTTTTGGAATTCGGAAGTTTCATCAGTATCTGTTTGGGCAAAAGTTTACTCTTCTCACAGACCATCGACCTCTGACGTCAATTTTTGGACCCTACACAGGCATTCCCCCATTAGCTGCTAGTCGTATGCAACGTTGGGCATTGTTACTTTCAGCACACACATATGAAATCAAATATCGGAAATCCACTCTGCACGGCAATGCAGATGGCCTCTCAAGGTTGCCTTTGCCAGTCAAACATCAAGATAGTGCCCAAAAGGAAATCTTCTACTTTGAACAGGTAGAGAATACACCCATCACTGCTACTCAGATAAAGAAGGCAACTCGCGTTGACCCAGTATTTTCCCAAGTTATGGACCTGGTGATGCATGGAAAATCTCGACAAACCTCTCCGGTCTCACCCGACCTTGTTACCTACATGTCCAGGAGGACGGAGTTATCGGTCCAATCTGGTTGTTTGTTGTGGGGGAGACGTGTCATTATTCCACCACCATTGAGATCACAGATGTTAGAACAGCTACATTCCGATCACTGTGGAATAGTGCGCATGAAGGAAATTGCACGAAGCTATTTTTGGTGGCCTGGATTGGACAGTGCTATTGAAGAGAAGGCAAAAGCTTGTATGTCATGTCAGGGTGTGAGGAATGCACCCCAGTGGGCACCTCTACACCTCTACACCAATGGGACTGGCCAGAAAACCCGTGGCAATGTATTCACATTGACTTTGCTGGCCCCCTTGAAGGAAGCATGTTCTTGGTGGCAGTAGATGCCCATTCTAAATGGCCAGAAGTCTCTATAATGCAGTCCACTACTGCAGAGAGTACTATCCAAAAACTACGAGGACTCTTTAGTCGTTTTGGTCTGCCAGAACAACTTGTGAGTGACAACGGACCACAGTTTGTCTCTCAGGAATTTCAAAATTTTATGAAGGCAAACGGGATACACCACATCACGTCAGCACCATATCATCCATCCAGCAACGGATTAGCTGAAAGATTTGTGCAGACAATGAAACACGCTTTGACATCAGCAAGGGGACAACACGCCATTCAAAAGCGTCTGGATACCTTTTTACTTTCCTACAGAAACACACCTCATGCTACGACCCAGGCATCCCTGGCCTTTCTAATGATGGGACGACAGCTGTGCACTTGCTTTGATCTGCTGAAACCTTTTGAACCCTGACAAATTGTGCAACATCAGCAGCAATATCAAGTCATCAGACGGGCACCCAGAGCAAAAGACCAAACCTTTAGCCCGGGACAGCCAGTTTTGGCTCAGAATTATACTTCCAGAGATAAATGGGTCCCGGCCACAATCATCACTCAAACAGGACCTGTTTCCAACACAGTTCGGACTGCAGAGAATCTTACCTGGCGGCGACATGTAGATCAGCTGTTGCCAGGTCATGCCAGTCCTCAGGACACATCTGCAGTGCCGGCGGCTGAGATACCCCTTTGCCCAGCACGAGCTGATACCACCTCCTCACCTGTTCGTGCTGCGGACCCTGAGCCCATGGTACTTTCGGGTGCAACAACACCAGAAGTTCGCCGTAATCCACCTAGAGACAGAAGGCCTCCTCATCGGCTGGATCTTTAGCTAGGGTGAACCCACAGTTATGGGGCAAAATGATCCCCAGGGTTTAGCCGGGAATGGAGGCAGTCTACCCTCCTTCTCTAGTCTAGTGCGTGTTTTATTTAGGGGATGTACTTATTGGGGGGGAGGAATATGTTGTGTATTTGGTTGTCATGGTTTTTGTTGCTATGGCAACTGAGTTAGATTATTAGGGGATAGCTCAGCCTGTTTCGGCCGGTTGGGTGAGCTCTGTGTCTGTAAATAAAATGGTAGTTTTGTTAGCTGTCTGCTCTCTGGCCTCAAGTGATTTCTTCCTAAACCGGCTGCCCCCAAGGATATAACACCCAAGCTGGGATCCAAGCACCCTGAACACCCAGAAGGATTTGATTGAGGGGTCCTGGTTGTGCCTCCAAGCTCTGCTGTAGCCTGCGTTCCTGCTGTCCAATAAACCTTCCGTCTTACTGGCTGGCTGAGAGTCACTGTGAGTCCCAGGAAGAGGGGTGCAGGGCCGGACTCCCCCACACTCTGTGACAATGTCCAAAAGTTTTAAGACCAGTGAATGACTATATTCACTAGAAATATATGGAAATACACTCCTCTTACGTAATCTAGCTCTCAGTGTTCATAGCACTGAAAGAAAGGCAGGCAGAAGGTCAAGATAGTCTAATTCAGCCCAATCTAATTCCCACTGAAATCAATGGAAGCAATCATACCCTTATCCAGTTAACTGCTGTTGGAAGAGCAAAAACATTTTAAAGCTTCATACTCCCCTATAGTGGCTTTTGGCACATGGAATAACGAATCATATTTTCATATCTGCTCTATCTTTGTGCCTGGGTGATAAGTGCCCCTTCCTGAGGGATTAACTGGTACATAGGAAATCTTACATTATTCAGAATGCTCTTCTTTCTTTTCTAGAGAAGGAGAAGCAAACAAACTCAAAGAAACTCAATTTCAAGGAGGTTTTTGACATGTAAACAAGATGTGAAAGAATACACTTGTCTACCTTACATCAAGATCTGTCTTGAGGGCTTCCAAATGAGCCATGTAATGGTCAAGCACAATTCTTGAACCTGTGAGAGCAGCATGTAAGGCTCCTAGTGGCTGTGAAAAGACCAAGTAGCTGCTTTTGAAGCAGGCAAGAAGGCCTTAGATATCACTCATTCCAGATCAATTCTAGCTTTCCCAGCCACACCAGAGAGAAAGAAGAGACAAGGAGAAAAAGATGTGCAAAAAACTATTTTTGCAAAAAGGTAAGAGTTAGATTAGGTAGGTAGCTTATGTTGATAGCTTCGTGTGCCACTGCCTGTTTCTGTGAAGTACTGAGCATCCTCAATTCATATTTGACCAAATCCAACTTATTCAGTTGTAACGCCGGTAAAATTCTCAAAAGCATAGATAGTTCTCAGAAAACATCTGCTCAATGTGCATCAGTAGTCAAAAACGCTAACAGAATATAAGGAACCATAAGAAAAGAAGTAGATTATAAGACAGAAAATAACATAATGCTACTACATAAATCCATGGTACACCCACACAATGAATACTGTATGCAGTTCTGGACACCCCATCTAAAAAAATGTATGATAGAACTGGGAAAAGTATAGAGAAGGGCAACAAAAATGATTAAGGATATGGAACAGCTCCCATACAGGAAGAGACTTAAAAGAATTGGACTGTTCAGCTTGGAAAAGAGATGACAAAGGGGGAATATGACAGAGATCTATGAAATCATGAATGCTGTGGAGGAAGAGAAAAGGGAAAAGGGAACTATTATTTTCCTATTCGCATAACACAAGAACTAGGGGTTACTTGATTAAATTAATAGGCTTAAAACAAACAAACAAAGGGAAGTACTTTTCACACAACCCACATTCAACCTTGGAACTGATTGCTAGGTGATATTAAAATTCGCTAATTGTATTTTAAACATCTTGAACATCATAAATTAGCCACCTTCAGTGAGGTCCATGTGGACACATATTTGGATCTACTACTTTTGCCTACAGGACATTTGACCAGCATTGTGTTCTCTCTGCTGCTGTCATTTATCTTCTCCATTGTCAGTCAGTTTCTCCATTGTTTCTTTCAAGCAAAATTAACCTCTTTAACTTGCAATATGATGGTTTTCTCACTGATTCCAAGGCCAAAAGAGACCATTCTGATCATCTATTCTGATCACCTCTAGAACACAGGCCACAGATCTGTCCCAAAATAATGGGAACAGCTCCCATATGAGAAGAGATTTAAAAGACTAGGACTGTTCAACTTGGAAAAGAGATGATAAAGGGGGAATATGACAGAGATCTATGAAATCATGAATGCTGTGGAGGAAGAGAAAAGGGAAAAGGGAAATATTATTTACCCATGTGCATTACACTAGAACTAGGGGTTACTTGATTAAATTAATAGGTTTAAACAAACGAACAAACAAAAGGAGGTACTTTTCACGCAACACACAGTCAATCTGTGGAATTCATTGCTTGGAGATATTAAAATTAGCTAATTGTATTTTAAAGATCTTGAACATAATAAATTAGCCACCTTCAGAGAGATTCATGTGGAAAAATATTTGGATCCAGTACTTTTGCTATCAGTACATTTGACCAGCATTGTGTTCTCTCTGCTGCTGTCAGTCAGCTTCTGCAGTGTTTCTTTAAAGCAAAATTAATCTCATTCACGTGCAATATAACAGTTTTTTTATTGATTCCAAGGCTAAAAGGGACTATTGTGATTGTCTAGTCAGATCACTTCTAGAACACAGGCCAGAGAACCGCCCCATAATAATTCCTAGAGCAGAGGGTTTTTTTTGTTTTTGTTTTAAATAACATTCAATCTTGATTCAGAAATTGTCAGGGTTGGAGACACCACTGCAACCCTTGGTAAATTGTTCCAATGGTTAATCACCCTCACTATTAAAAATTTACACCTTATGCAAATTAAACAAAAGAAAATTAAGTTAACTTACGTGTGCATTTTCCAAGAAAGATGACGATCACACCACTAGGCAGCAATAAACAGATTAAGGCAACTATGGAAAGATAGAACATGTTAGTGTCACCACCATGTAGCCTCACACATGGAAGGCATTTCTAAGTGTTACCGTTTTGGACCTAAACAATGATGGACTTTTGATTGATTATGATGGGATATGAATAAATGTCCCTGCCAGGAGATGTGGACTCTACCTCAGGGTCCCCCGTCTGGTTTTACCTGTTCCTCCCCGCTATTCAAAGACAGAGGGAAATAGGCTCCTTTTGGAGTCTCTTTTTAAAAATTATTATAAGTGCTGAATAAGAGCTGAAATCACGTGTGGTGGGACAGTGTTTCTGCCCAGCCTAAAAGTCAGGAAGACCTGAAAAGCACTAAGAGTTGGGTGGACTCAAAAGAGACTGATCTGCAGAGGTCATAGCAGAGAGGAAGGTGGCAGAAGGTGACCAGCAACTGGAACAAGTCGGGGAGGAATAACATCTGGTAGGGCGGTAAGCAGAGGAGAAAGCGTGGCTGGCAGGGAGGGCAGTAGGGAGGAATAGTGACTGGTGGGGCAGCCAGCCAGAGCAAGTGCTCAGATGGTGGAGCAAACAAAGTGCCTTCTTCCCCAAATGTGAGGTGAACTTACAAAGATGCACTTCTTAACCCAGGGCCCTCAGCAAGGGCAATGACCATGAGTGGGGTATAGTGAAGGAGCAGAGATGGGGACAGAAAAGGAAGTTTTGGTTGTAGAACTCAAGAAGAGGACGCAGAAAAATCTGCTCCACACACCCTGGGGAAGTTGTCCTGCTCACAGATTTATCTTTATGAAATCTGCTTGTGGCATTTTCCCCAATTAATGTTGGGTGACTTCCCTCCTTTCATTAAAAGTTTCTTTCCTACACTCAGTGTTTGCGAATGGGGAAGTATTGCCTCTCAGAGGCATCCCGGGGTGTCATTTCCCCAAGTTTCTGTGTCAAGGCTCAAGCCAGTTTTCTGTTGTATTGCTGAAAAGGAACCCCTAGATATTGAACCCAGCCCTGGCTGCTGCCAGCTCCACCTGGCAGAAGGATTACAATAGAATCAGTATAAGACATGTTGGTGATCTCCTCTTCCTGGTGAGTGTCTCTTACATGCTCCAGTGAGCCTCAGCCAAACTAAACCCCTCCACACTAAGTTTATTTTGCTCCCATGGAAAAGGAGGTTTCAGCTGACTGCCATGCTGTGGCCTTTCACCAGGATGTCAGAAAGTCCTTTAGCTGGTCCTGGGATCCATAGACCTCAAAATGCTGGAGAGACTGGTGTGAGGAAAGTGGGGATAATGCACATTTCTGTCCTTCCTACCCCCTCTGATTTCACAGACAGGACAATACCGCACATCTTTAACCTTTAATAGGTAGCTACCTTTGTACCTGGCCCTTAACAATCAAAGTTTCAGTCATGATCAGTGAGTATTTGTTTCATTTTCCAAAAACTTAGAGAAGACAATATGTAAGTCTGTGTCTTATTTCTCTTATATATCGTCTGGTCAATACACACAAAACTTGTATATTGGAAAATGGAAGAATTTATTTTTAAACTTCTCTGGTCTCTTCTTCCTTTCATGATCCCTTTTTCCTGGCTTCACAAGAGCATCTCTGAATATTTGCTAGATCTGAGGAGAGTTGCTTTTCTATTCTGGTATTTTTAAATGAACACCACCATGCTGTTCAGTATCCTCTAGAAATGTAACTCTCCAGAAAAAATATATTGTATGAAAGGAAATGTATGTATGAAAAGGACTGCACATGGAAACAGAAAATGGAACATCATTCATTACATAAATAATATAACACATTTAATAGCTGATGCCCATATTAGGAGAGTTGAACTGTGTCCTGTTGAGCTTTTTTCTACTTAATGGTAACTACGAAAGTTCTTGCAAAAATTGTTCAAAAAAGGTTGGGCTTTAATCTCTCTTCTAATCTTCTATTCAGAGGGGATGGGCATATGACTAGCTTCATAGACTGAATAGCTGGTGAAGTATCTTTGCTGAAAAGTTTTCATTCAAGACATTGCACCTGTTATCACTATCAAACATTTCTGCATGATGGGCCCAGACTTGTACTGGGGAAGGGAAGTGAGTTGAAGAACCACACTGCCCAGAGGAGACCTCCAGTGGGGATTGTGGTTTAAGGGGTGAACAGTTCCTCCTTGAGATCCCAGGCATGGAGAGGAAAAAGCACTCTTAGTACCCTGCTGCCAGAGACAAGGGAGACCAGGAAACTGTTCTTGAAAAGAGCGCCCTTGTATACAAAGCACAAGACTCACAAGCACGATTCCTCATTTCCTCTCAATTTTGGGCTCTGTGGCCACTTTACTCTCTGGTTTGTGATGTGAGAACTCTCCGGATACCAAGGAAACATCCCTGGGAGAGACTCCTGGGACTCCCAGCAGAGGTTTCTCATAAGAGGGGATGCTCTGGTCCTTCAGTAGAAATTATTCTCTTTAGTAGAAAAAAAATATTTATCCTAAAGTTGTGATAGAAATTTGTGTCGTGGAAGCTAGAACTCACTGCAAAACTTTTCCATAATGATACCTCACTCTGTGCGATTGGCTTTCAGTTGAAGCAATTCCACTTTTGCCTTCCTGCCATTGTTTTTGCAAAGGCGGACACTTCTCAATGTGTCACCCCATTTGTTTTTGTTTTTTCTTCAAATTGGGTTAACAAACACATCTTTCCACTGAGAAGTCCTGGTCTGAAACCCTCACCCTGACCAAGCAGAGGGTGAAAAATGTCCAAAATGTTTTAAGTCCCAACTGCAAAAATATACCTTCCTCCCCCTCTGTTGAAGGGACCTTGCCTACCACAAGTCCCTCACTGGGGAAATGCCAGACTTTCCCCACTTCAAACTGCAGCAATAGGAGAAAACTTATGTTTGTCCTCCCTCAGTTGATCTGGGAAAAAAACCCACAAACACTTTTCATTATATTCACTGTATGATCTGATGAGGAGACTAATCCTGCACCTTCTCATGTAAATCTTCTCATTGATTTCATAGGGAGAAGAAGTGGGCCCTTGATTACGTAATTCTAGATTACGTAATTGTCTTTGAAGAGCACAATCTGATACACCCTCAAACGTATCCCCCTTGGTTTTGTCCTATGAAACAGGCACTAGGATTTGCACATGTGATTCTGTCCCAGAAAGAGAGGCCTCAAGGAAGACAGAGGAAACCACTGCCTCATACATGTGAGGATGTAATAAAACCTTCCTCATTAATGATCTGGAGGATGGTGTGGACTGTTGTGGACTACACCCTCAGCAAGTTTCCAGATTACACTAAACTGGGAGGAGTGGTCAAGGCTGGCTCCAGGTTTTCTGCCACACTTCGCCAGCAGCTCAATTGCGCCATTCCATTCTTTGGCGTCAATTCGGTGGCAGGTCCTTCGCTCCCTCTCTTCCTCTTTGGCGGTACTTCAGCAGCAGCTCAACATGGATGAGAGGGACTGAGGGACCTGCAGCCGAATTCCCGCCAAAGACGCAGATGGGCCACCCCAATAGCGAACAGATTGCTACTCCTTTGTATTGGCCGCCCCAAGCACCTGCTTCCTTAGCTGGTGCCTGGAGCCAGCCCTGGGAGTGGTAGATACACTGGAGGGTAGGGATCACATACAGAGGGATTTAGAAAAACTAGAGAATTGGGCCAAAAGAAATATCATGAGGTTCAACAAGAACAAGTGCAGAGTCCTGCACTTAGGACAGAAGAATCCCATGCACTGCTACAGATTAGAGACCGAATGGCTAAGCAGCAGTTCTGCAAAAAAGACCTAGGGATTACTGTGGATGAGAAGCTGGATATGAGTCAGCAGTATGCCCTTGTTGCCAAGAAGGCTAACAGCATTTTGGGCTGTATAAGTAAGGGCATTGCCAGGAGATCGAGGGATGTGATCATTCCCCTCTATTCAACATTGGTGAGGACTCATCTGGAGTCCTGTGTCCAGTTTTGGGCCCCACACTACTGGAAAGATGTGGAAAAAATGGAAAGAGTCCAGCATAGGACAACAAAAATGATTAGGGGGCTGGAATAGTTTATTCTGCAGAAGAAAAGAATGAGGGGGGATTTGATAGCTGCTTTCAACTAGCTGCAAGGGAGTTCCAAAGAGAAAAGAACTAGACTGTTCTCAGTGGTATCAGATGACAGAACAAGGAGTAATGGTCTCAAGTTGCAGTGGAGGAGGTTTAGGTTGGATATTAGGAAAAACTTTTTCACTAGGAGGGTGGTGAAGCACTGGAATGGGTTGCCTAGGGAGGTGGTGGAATCTCCTTCCTTAGAGGTTTTTAAGGTCAGGCTTGACAAAGCCCTGGCTGGGATGATTTAGTTAGGTATTGAGCAGGCTTTGAGCAGGGGGTTGGACTAGATGACCTCCTGAGGTTCCTTCCAACCCTGATATTCTGTGATTCTGTGATGTAAAATCAGTGGAGGCCTAGGGTCAGATCCAAATTCACTGAAGTCAATGGGAGACTTTCCATTCAGTTCAGTGGATTCTGAATCAGTCACTTGAAACCAGATTCACAGATAAACATAGCCATTTCAATGCCTCTTTGGGTGCCTAAGTCCAGCAGTGAAGCATCACTGACATTCTCAAAGCCAAATCTCAATTTCCAACTAACCTTGCAAGTGACTGAAGTCAACATGGTATCAGTTTTGCTCTGTTGGAGCTTGGAGCTGGGAGATGAGCACCACAGTATGAAGAGTCTGTACTCAATGCCCAGTCCCCACCAAAATCAGGACTTTGAACTATTGTGTGAATGGAGAGTGCCAGCCCTGCAGAGATCAGCAATCAAAGGGAAGAAAACCAACCCAGCGGCAGCTATGTAGAGCCAGCTGGGACCTCCCCAAGACTACAGACCAGTGATCCAGGACACGACCTAAAAGGTGTTTGTGAGAAAGGTCCCTAAAGAGGGATGGGCTGAGGGATAGGCAGGAGGCATAGATATGGAATCAGGTATCCGTATCTGATAAATTCTAATGCCCACTTTTCTGAGGTGATATTATGCCATGTTGGGTAGAATGTGGTCAGATGGTCAGCAAACTGATGGAGAGTTTCTGATGGTGGCAGCACATGATCTACATGGAGGTCTTTCAGGGACTCAACCAAGTTCTCCTAACTGCAGTTTTGAGGTTGGTGGGTGAGATATAGATGATTGTGATGGGGACGGTCTACGTTTCGAAGAAGCTCTCTGTTATCTCCACTGAAGGTCACAGTGTTGTTGAGCTAGAAGGAAAGCTACAGGTCGTGACCTATCCTCTTCTAGTCTTTATCACTGGGGGTCATTTTGGAGTGATGGTTTCTCCCCTTTCATTCACCGCATTGACCACCAGAGAGTTTGGTGTGGGATGTGAAAATAAGAAGTCCATGTCCATTGCATTAGCAGATGTTGGGCAGTTGGGGTTGGCATCACTGTGTCGTCCAGTGAAGATAATGAGAAGTTCATTGCAGGTGAAGTTTCCTCCTCTAGTCTCTCCTCCTGCTCCTCAAAAGGTCCTCCTTTAGGTTCAGGAGATCTGGATGCAGACAAAAATGCGGCATGTCTAGGTCTCTCCCTCTGACTAACCAGACTGACAATCTCTCTGTCTTGTACCTTTGTCAGTGTCTATCTAGTGCCGCACAATCAACCCCATCCCTCAGTTCCTTCTCTACCACCTGGTTCATAAATTGAACTCAGATGTAGAGGGGAGAAGGGTGGGTAGTGGAGCACCCACTGAGTCACCATCTTGAACAGCCTCAGTTACTACATAGAGTAGGTAATCTTTTATTCTTCTTTGAGAAGTGTCCCTGTGGATACTCCACTTCAGGTGATTGTCAAGCTACATCCCACGGTGAAAGGAAGGGGCTTTAGAGTTGCGTGAGAAAATGACAATAATATGCTAAGTCCTACCAATGCGTTCGATCTTGAGCTCTGATCTATTGCATAATGTTTTTTAAACATTTTTGTGGATGACCAGGTGGCCAACTTACAAATGTCCTTGACTGTAAGAGAAAGGCTACTGAGATTGATAATGACCTGGTGGAGTCAGTTGGGATCCCTGGTGGGAGTTCTATATCTTCCTGTTGTAGCAAAGGTGGATGCATCCAAAAATCCATTTACACACTCACTGCTTGAAAATGGTAAAACCTTTAGATAGTTCCAAAGTTGAAATAAAAAGTCTTGGTGACTATCTGCAGGTCTTGGTTCTCTCAAGGTTGAACGCTAGTGCGTGTCTGATGTCCAGAGTATATCCTATTTAGTCCTGTTTGCTCCCATGAGGTTTAGGGAAGAACAAGGTAAGATAGATTGGTTTGTTCAGTTGGAAAAAGGAGGGTATAGTGGGCAAAAATTTAGTTTGATGTCAAATATTTGTTCCTCATGTACTTAATTATAGAGTATGATCAACTCACGCCTTTTCTTTGTTTAGCAAAATAGATTGAGCTCCTGGAATCTATCACATCATAATATGTTTTCTTATCTTTTAATCATTTCCCTGCATCTTCTCTGAACCCTCTCCTATTTATCAACTTCCTTCTTCGCTTGGGGACATCAGAACTGGACACAGTATTCCAATGACAGAGCCAAAGACAGAGCTAATATAACCTTCATAATCTACTTAAGATCATCTCTTGATACAGGAGAGAAGGAATCACCCCCTATAGAAAAAGAGGAGAAGCCTCATACCCCTAAGGCTGGGAGGTCTGCTGCCACCACTGCGAACAGGAAATGTAGGGTGGTGGTGATCGGAGACTCTCTGCTGAGGGGGACGGAGGCGCCCATCTGTCACCCTGACATTTCATCTTGGGAGGTATGCTGCCTGTCAAGAGCCCGTATCCGAAATGTTACAGAGGCATTGTTGAGGATTATCCAGCCCTCTGACTACTACCCCATGCTACTCATCCATGTGAGCACAAATGATACTGCGAGGTGTGACACTGAATGGATCAAGAGTGACTACAGGGCTCTGGGATTACAGGTGAAAGAGTTTGGAGCGCAGGTGGTATTCTCTTCGATTCTTCCTGTCAAAGGTAGGGGCCCGGGCAGAGACAGATGCATCATGGAGGTGAATGCCTGGCTGCAAAGATGGTGTCACCAGGAGATCTTTGGCTTCCTCGACCATGGGATGCTACTCGAGGAAGGACTGCTAGGCAGAGATGGTGTTCACCTTTCAAGGAGGGGAAGACCCTATTTGCACACAGACTGGCTAACCTAGTGAGAAGGGCTTTAAACTAGGTTCGGTGGGGATAGGTGAGCAAAACCTACAGGTAAGTGGGGAACATAGAGACCTGGAAGATGGGTCAGAAACAAGAGGGAGCATGGGCTATAATGGCAGAGAGAAAGGATGATCAGGGCAAAACTGGGACACAAGATCAAACCAGTATCTTCGATGCCTATATACAAATGCGAGAAGTATTGGTAATGAGCCAGAAGAACTGGAAGTGCTAATAAATAAATACAGCTATGACATTGTTAGCAACACTGAAACTTGGTGGGATAATACACATGATTGGAATGTTGGTGTGGATGGGTACAGCTTGCTCAGGAAGGATAGACAGGGGAAAAGGGAGGAGGTGTTGCCTTATGTATTAAAAATGTACACACTTGGACTGAGGTGGAGATGGACATAGGGAATGGAAGTGTTGAAAGTCTCAGGGTTAGGCTAAAAGGGGTAAAAAACAAGGGTGATGTCATGCCAGGAGTCTACTACAGGCTACCTAACCAGGTGGAAAAGGTGGATGAGGCTTTTTTTAAACAACTATCACAATCATCCAAAGCCCAAGATTTGGTGGTGATGGGGGAATTCAACTATCCAGATATAAGTTGGGAAAATAACACAGTGGGGCACAGACTATCCAATAAGTTCTTGGACTGCATTGCAGACAACTTTTTATTTCAGAAGGTTGAAAAAGCTACTGGGGGGAAGCTGTTCTAGACCTGATTTTAACAAATAGGGAGGAACTCGTTGAGAATTTGAAAGTAGAAGGCAGCTTGGGTGAAAGTGATCATGAAATCATAGAGTTTGCAATTCTAAGGAAGGATAGAAGGAAGTACAGCAAAATAGAGACAATGGATTTCAGGAAGGCAGATTTTGGTAAGCTCAGAGAGCTGATAAGTAAGGTCCCATGGGAATCAAGACTGAGGGGAAAAACAACTGAGAAGAGTTGGCAATTTTTCAAAGGGACACTATTAAGGGCCCAAAAGCAAGCTATTCCGCTGGGTAGGAAAGATAGAAAATGTGGCAAAAGACCATCTTGGCTTTACCACGAGATCTTGCATGATCTAAAAAATAAAAAGGAGACATATAAAAATGGAAACTAGGACAGATTACAAAGGATGAATATAGGCAAACAACACAGGAATGCAGGGGCAAGATTAGAAAGGCAAATGCAAAGGAAAATGAGTTCAAACTAGCTACGGGAATAAAGGGAAACAAGAAGACTTTTTATCAATACATTAGAAGCAAGAGGAAGACCAAGGACAGGGTAGGCCCACTGCTCAGTGAGGAGGGAGAAACAGTAACAGGAAACTTGGAAATGGCAGAGATGCTTAATGACTTCTTTGTTTCAGTCTTCACCGAGAAGTCTGAAGGAATGCCTAATATAGTGAATGCTAATGGGAAGGGGGTAGGTTTAGAAGATAAAATAAAAAAAAAGTTAAAAATCACTTAGAAAAGTTAGATGCCTGCAAGTCACCAAGGCCTGATGAAATGCATCCTAGAATAATCAAGGAGCTAATAGAGGAGGTATCTGAGCCTCTAGCTATTATCTTTGGAAAATCATGGGAGACGGGAGAGATTCCAGAAGCCTGGAAAAGGGCAAATATAGTGCCCATCTATAAAAAGGGAAATAAAAACAACCCAGGAAACTACAGACAAGTTAGTTTAACTTCTGTGCCAGGGAAGATAATGGAGCAAGTAATTAAGGATATCATCTGCAAACACTTGGAAGGTGGTAAGGTGATAGGGAATAGCCAGCATGGATTTGTAAAGAACAAATCATGTCAAACCAATCTGATAGCTTTCTTTGATAGGATAACGAGTCTTGTGGATAAGGGAGAAGCGGTGGATGTGGTATACCTACACTTTAGTAAGGCACTTGATACTATCTCGTATGATATTCTTATCGATAAAATAGGCAAATACAATTTAGATAGGGCTACTATAGGTGGGTTCATAACTGGCTGGATAACCGTACTCAGAGAGTAGTTATTAATGTTTCCCAATCCTGCTGGAAAGGTATAACAAGTGGGATTCTGCAGGGGTCTGTTTTGGGACCAGCTCTGTTCAATATCTAGATGTTGGCATAGAAAGTACGCTTATTAAGTTTGCAGATTATATCAAACTGGGAGGGACTGCAATTGCTTTGGAGGACAAGGTCATAATTCAAAATGATCTGGACAAATTGGAGAAATGGTCTGAGGTAAACAGGATGAAGTTTAACAAAGACAAATGCAAAGTGCTCCACTTAGGAAGGAAAAATCAGTTTCACACATGCAGAATGGGAAGAGACTGTCTAGGAAGGAGTACAGCAGAAAGAGATCTAGGGGTTATAGTGGACCATAAGCTAAATATGAGTCAACAGTGTGATGCTGTTGCAAAAAAAGCAAACGTGATTCTGGGATGCATTAACAGCTGTGTTGTGAGCAAGACATGAGAAGTCATTCTTCCGCTCTACTCTGCACTGGTCAGGCCTCAGCTGGAGTATTGTGTCCAGTTCTGGGCACCGCACTTCAAAGAAAGATGCGGAGAAATTGGAGAGCGTCCAGAGAAGAGCAACAAGAATGATTAAAGGTCTTAAGAACATGACCTATGAAGGAAGGCTGAAATAATTGGGTTTGTTTAGTCTGGAAAAGAGAAGACTGACAGGGGACATGATGGCAGTTTTCAGATATCTAAAAGGGTGTCATAAGGAGGTGGGAGAAAACTTGTTCACCTTCCCCTTTGAGGATAGAACAAGAAGCAATGGGCTTAAACTGCAGCAAGGGAGGTTTAGGTTGGACATTAGGAAAAAGTTCTTAACTGTCAGGGTGGTTAAACACTGGAATAAATTGCCTAATGAGGTTGCGGAATCTCCATCTCTGGAGATATTTAAGAGTAGGTTAGACAGCTGATTAGGGGGCTGGAGCACATGACTTATGAGGAGAGGCTGAGGGAACTGAGATTGTTTAGCCTGCAGAAGAGAAGAATGAGGGGGGATTTGATAGCTGCTTTCAACTACCTGAAAGGGGGTTCCAAGGAGGATGGATCTAGACTGTTCTCAGTGGTAGAAGATGACAGAACAAGGAGTAATGGTCTCAAGTTGCAGAGGGGGAGGTTTAGGTTGGACATTAGGAAAAACTTTTTCACTAGTAGGGTGGTGAGGAACTGGAATGTGTTACCTAGGGAGGTGGTGGAATCTCCTTCCTTAGAGGTCTTTAAGGTCAGGCTTGACAAAGCCCTGGATGGGATGATTTAGTTGGGTTTGGTCCTGCTTTGAGCAGGAGGTTGGACTAGATGACCTCCTGAGGTCCCTTCCAACCCTGAGATTCTATGATTCTATGATTCTATGATGTATTATTCCTTGACTTTAGCAAAGCTTTTGATACAGTCTCCCACAGTATTCTTGCCAGCAAGTTAAAGAAGTACGGGCTGGACGACTGGACTATAAGGTGGATAGAAAGCTGGCTAGATCGTCGGGCTCAATGGGTAGTGATCAATGGCTCCATGTCTAGTTGGCAGCCGATTTCAAGTGGAGTGCCCCAAGGGTCGGTCCTAGGGCCGGTTTTGTTCTATATCTTCATTAATGATCTGGACGATGGCGTGGACTGCACTCTCAGCAAGTTTGCAGATGACATTAAACTGGGAGCAGTGGTTGATATGCTGGAGGGTAGGGATAGGATACAGAGGGAACTAGACAAATTAGAGGACTGGGCCAAAAGAAACCTGATGAGGTTCAACTAGGACAAGTGCAGAGTCCTGCACTTAGGACGGAAGAATCCCATGCACTGCTACAGACTAGGGACCGAATGGCTAGGAAGCAGTTCAACAGAAAAGGATCTAGAGGTTACAGTGGACGAGAAGCTGGATATGAGTCAGCTTGCCACCCCCTTCCCCCCTTCACCTCCTGCCCACAGCAATCAGATGGTTTGCGGTGTTCAGGAGGCAGGGGTGGGAGGGGGAGCCTGCGCACCGAGTCCTTGCTCCTCCGCCCTCCCTCCTGCCTCCTAAATGCCACAAGCCACCTGATTGATGCGGGTAGGAGGTGGGGGGAGGAGGGGGAAGTCACTGATCCATGGGGTCTGCCAGCAGGCAGGAGCCACTGTATGTGTGGAGGGGCATAGGGAGGCTGCCGGCTGTGGAGAAAGCAGGCAGCCAAACAGGGTAATAGGCATTGCACAACTTTAAATGATGGTGTTCCCTAATTGATCTGCAATGTAACAACAAAACAACGTTAACCAGGACGAGGGAAACCGTGGGGGCGAAGGACCTCTCTGGCTTTAAGATTAAGCTTGATAAGTTTATGGAGGGAATGGTTTGATAGGAGAACGTGATTTAGTCAATAGGTCAATAACGTGCGACCATTGGTAATTAGTACCAAGGGTCAATGTTGGGATATTGAAAGTCTTTTTTCTGAGTGTCTGGCTGGAGAGTCTTGCACGCATGCTCGGGGTTCAGCTGATTGCCATATTTGGGGTCGGGAAGGAATTTTCCTCCAGGGTAGATTGGCAGTGGCCCTGGAGGTTTTTCGCCTTCCTCCGCAGCATGGGGCAGGGGTCGCTTGCTGGAGGATTATCTGCTACTTGAAGGATTTGGGGACTTCAACAGCTGAGTCAAGGGAGAGAATTATTTCAGGAGTGGGTGGGTCAGCTTTTGTGGCCTGCATCTTGTGGGAGGTCAGACTAGATGATCATAATGGTCCCTTCTGATCTTAAGTTCTATGATTCTATGATTCTATGACTTTTAATGAGGAGTTACTGTAGTAGGAGTGGTGGCCAAGCACCATGGAGAAAATAAAGGAGTTGGTGGCTGTTCCTACACTGACCACACGTGACTGGGTAACTGAATTGAACCTTAACATTGTCTCCTTCATTTTGAAGTGAAAAATCGGAATGTTCCATTTTAATATGGAAGAAATAGAAACTTTTAAATAATAAAAATAATAATACTCTACAGAGATGCTTTTGCTTCTTTCTTTCTTGTTCTTTTATTCATCCAAAATGTTTTTTTCCCCTCCTGAAATAGACACATCCCCATGCAAAGTTTCTACCAACACCTTGCTCTGATAGTGAATACACTGGACCAGCAGACAGAATATCAAGGTTTTATTTCCTGCTCTAGCAAACATTCCTGTGTGACCAGCAAACATTCCTATGTCATTATCAGCACTTCCTTTGCAGGGGGATTGTCAAAGAGCCTGCACTGGGTGCTCTACACAGTTTGGGGGAAGCTCTTTGGGGAAGACATTTCTCCCTCCATCCCTGAGGCACAGAGTGAAGTGTCTGCATTGCCTCAGCTACTACGAGGTCAGGCACAGCAGTAGCAACTCGATCCTGCCACACTCCCCAGCAAGAGCTTTTTCATTCAATGGATATGTTCAGATCCTATAGTGCATGGATGTTTTTTCTCTCATGCCCAACTGCCCTTGAACCCCTTCCCCTCTGACATTCTTTGCAAAGTGCTGGTGAGGTCTCAGCTCAATGACATACCATGATTCCAGAGTAATCTACACAGACCCTCCACTTCCCAGATACATGAGGCATCCAATGATAGCATCTCTTCCGCCATTGAAGTTGTTGGAACCAATACAGGGACAGTTGACAGTGGACAGTTAGTATTGAATAAAGTAGGCAAACTCACCCTTTTGCTCCTGGAGTTCCTCTGCAAAAGAAAAACGGGGAGGAGAAGAAAACAGTTCAGTGTATGTTCATTGACTTATGAATTGAAGCGGGTGAATGAGATTCTTTCTAGTCAAATAGCATAAATACTGGCCATGGGTAGAGAGCTAGCTATTCAATCCATGGACTAGCCCCATTCCTATCCCGCTACGTAGTAGATAAAGAAGATAATATTCTAGCTTTAATCAATTTAAGAAGAAGCTTCATGGCTGCCACAACTAATTAGCAAAAGGTTAATATGACACACTACACTCTTTTGCTAATATGGGTTCTGCTATGAAAGGAGCAGTAACACCATTTACATTATGAGCTGCATTCCAGTTGCTGTTTCAATACAGAATCCTTTCAATGTGTACATTGCCTTTCATACCATGTCTCTGCAAGAGTGTTATGTTTTTTGGAGGCTACAGACCAGGAGTGGGTGAGTCTATTTAAATTTCAACAATGTATAAGCAGCACTGCTCAGAACCAGCACATGCTCATATATGCTATTGACAAAATTAGCCAAGTAATCTGCTCTATTGAAAACAGGAAAGTGGGGTGAGGTCTAATAACTCAATCATTTTTTTTTCATTTTTCAAGATTCCTACACAGCAGTAGAGCACACAAAAGAAAAAGGACAAAGACTTACTTATTCTCTTTTCCAAGTCTCCTAAAAAAGAAATATATATATATATATATATATATATATTTAAAGATAACAATAGCACCTTTTGTAATAATATGGCCAAGAACAAAGGTAACTATAAGTTCATAGAATCATAGAACCATAGAAGATGAGGGTTGGACGAGACCTTAAGAGGTAATCTAGTCCAAACCCTTGCTCAAAATATAACCATCAACATCAACTAAATTATCCCAGCCAGAGCTTTCTCAAGCCAGGCCTTAAATACCTCTAAGGATGGAGGTTCCACCACCTCCCTAGGTAACTCATTCCAGTGGTTCACCACCCTCCTAGTGAAAAATATCAAAAGCTGCGTTTATTGCAGAAGAGCTGTGAGGGAGCAAGTGACACAATGAACATCATACTGTATCAGGCCTCTATAACATGGGCCAGAGAACTTCCCGCAAACAATTCATGTTTGCATTAGAGCAGATCCTTTACAAAGAACATACAAACTTGATTAAAAAAAATAATTAGTGAATGAGGATCCAGCAGAACCCATGGTAAATTGTTAGAGTGTTTAATCATCCTCACTCTTAAAAATGTATGCCTGATTTATTGTCTGACTTTCCTAATTTCAATTTCTAGCAATTAGATTTTGCTAGACCCTTCTCTGCTAGACTAAAGAGCCCATTATCAAATATTTGTTCACTCTGTACATACATATAGAGTGCAATCAAGTCACCCCTTCTCTTTGTTATATTAAGCAGGTTGAGCTCTTTCAGTCTACCACTATAACACGTTATCTAATCCTTTAATCATTCTGGTGCTCTTCTATGAACCCTCTCCAGTTTGACAACTTTTTTCTTAAATTGGGGACAGCGAAACTGCACTCAGTATTCCAGCAACACAGTGAAATACAGAGCTAATATAACCCCTATAGTCCTAATTCAGATTATCCCCATGTCCTCTGGTTTGGAACCTAGTGATCACTTTCCTACTGAAGGGGATGTGTGAGCTCCAGTCAAGGGGTTACAGCTTTGCTGAGACAGGAATTCCACCTATTCCTATCACAGACAATGTTTGTGGGATAGGCCGAGATTTGTGTCAGGAAATGTGAGTGGGTTGCTAAACTGTACTGCCCTGTAGAGCTCTGGGTGGGATTGTACCTCAAGAGATTAACAGCTCCTCCTGGAGATTCCAGGCATGGAGGGGGACAGCATCTTAAGCACCATGATACCAAGGGCACGGAAGGCCAGGGCACTCTTCTCTCAGAAAGGCATTGGATCACTGAGCATAATGCCTGGCTTCCAGCAGACTTTTTAGCTTTGCTGTGATTCCAGGATGCTCTGCACTCTGCTGTGTGAGGGGAGAGCCCTCCTCATCAGGAGAGGTTACAGTGAAGTACAGTGAAGGCCCCTGAAGTTCCCAGCAGACATTTCCCATCCAAGGGGATGTTCTTGCACTTCACTGTGAAGAGTTCCCCCTTGGGGCAGGGTATTAAACCCCACAGAGTGGTTTGAGTCCTACAGAAAGTTGCTTGGTGCAATCTAGAGCAAGCTGCTAAACATTTCCCTGATAAAACCCCACTGTGTTTGATCATCTGAGAAATTAAAGCAAACTCGCTATTGTAATCCAGCTATTGCTTTGCAAAAATTCTGTAATACTGGAAGAATTGCCAGCAGATTGATGGAAATAATTATTCCCCTCTATTCAGTACTGGTGAGGCCACATCTGGAGTATTGTGTCCAGTTTTGGTCCCCCAATTACAGAAGGGATGTGGGCAAATTGGAGAGAGTCCAGCACATAATTTATGAGGAGAGGCTGAGGGAACTGGGTTTATTTAATCTGCAGCAGGAAAGAGTGAGGGGAGATTTGATAGCAGTCTTCAACTACCTGATGCGGGGTTTCAAAGAGGATGGAGCTAGGCTGTTCTCAGTGGTGGCAGATGACAGAACAAGAAGCAATGATCTCAGGTTGCAGTGGGGAAGGTCTAGGCTGGATATTAGGAAAGAATTTCACTAGGAGGGCTGAAGCACTGGAATGGGTTACCTAGGGAGCTGGTGGAATCTCCATCCTTAGAGGTTTTTAAGCCCACGCTTAGTAAAGCCCTGACTGATATGATTTAGTTGGTGTTGATTTGAACAGGGGGTTGGACTAGATCCTGAGTTCTCTTCCAACCCTAATATTCTATTATTCTAAAAGAACATACACCTCCACATGTTACATATTTGTCTTAAGAACATAAGAATGGCCACAGTGGGTCACACAAAAGGTCCATTTTGCCCTGTAACCTGTCATCCGACAGTGGCCAATTCCAGATGCCACAGGGGGAATGAACAGATCAGGTAATCATCATCATGTGATCCATTTTCCTTCACCCATTCCCAGCTTCTGGCAAACAGAGGCTAGGGACACCATCCCTGCCTATCCTGGCTAATAGCCATTGATGGACCTGTCCACCATGAATTTATCTAGCTGTTTTTTAAACCCTCTTATAATCCTCTGGCATGGAGTTCCACAGGTTGAGTGTGCATTGTATGAAGAAATACTTCCTTTTGTTTGTTTTAAACCTGATGCCTATTAATTTCATTTGGTAGACCCTAGTTCTTGTGTTATGAGAAGGAGCAAATAACACTTCCTTATCTACTTTCTCCACACCAGTCATGATTTTATAGACCTCAATCATGTGCCCCTCAGTTGTCTCTTTTCAAAGCAGAAAAGCCCTAGGCTTATTAATCTCTCCTCATATGGAAGCCGTTCCATATCCTGGTAATTTTGTTGCCCTTTTTTGAAACTTTCCCAGTTCCAATATATCTTTTTTGAGATGGGGCTACTACATCTGCATGCAGTATTCAAGATATGGGTTTATATAGAGGCAAGATGATATTTTCTGTCTTATTATCTATCCCTTACTTAATGATTCTCAACATTCTGTTTGCATTTTGACTGCTGCTGCACATAGAATGGATGTTTTCAGAGAATTGTCCACAGTGACTCCAAGATCTCTTTCTTGAGTAGTAACAGCTAATTTAGACCCCAACATTTTATATGTAGATTTGGGATTATAATTTCCAATGTGCATTACTTTGCATTTATCAACACTGAATTTCATCTACCATTCTGTTGCCTATTCACCCAGTTTTGAGAGATCCTTTTGTAGCTCTATGCAGTCTGCATAGGACTTCATTATCTTGAGTAGTTTTGTATCATCTGCAAATTTTTCCACCTCACTGTTTACCCCTTTTGCCAGATCATTTATGAATATGCTGAAGTGGGTGAATGAGAGTCTTTCTAGTCGATTAGCATAAATACTGGCCATGGGTATGGAGCTAACTATTCAATCCATGGGCTAGCCCCATTCCTATCCCACTACGTAGTAGATAAGGAAGATAATATTCTAGCTTTAATCAATTTAAGAAGAAGCTTCATGGCTGCCACAACTAATTAGCAAAAGGTTAATATGACACATTACGCTCTTCTGCTAATATGGGTTCTGCTATGAAAGTATCAGTAACACCATTTACATTATGAGCTGCATTCCAGTTGCTGTTTCAATACAGAGTCCTTTCAATGTGTACATTGCCTTTCATACCATGTCTTTGCAAGAGTGTTATGTTTTTTGGAGACTACAGACCAGGAGTGGGTGAGTCTATTTAAATTTCAACAATGTATAAGCAGCACTGCTCAGAACCAGCACATGCTCATATATGCTATTGACAAAATTAGCCAAGTAATCTGCTCTATTGAAAACAGGAAAGTGGGGTGAGGTCTAATAACTCAATCATTTTTTTTCATTTTACAAGATTCCTACACAACAGTAGAGCACACAAAAGAAAAAGGACAAAGACTTACTTATTCTCTTTTCCAAGTCTCCTAAAAAAGAAAAAATATATATATATATTTAAAGATAACAATAGCACCTTTTGTAATAATATGGCCAAGAACAAAGGTAACTGTAAGTTCATAGAATCATAGAACCATAGAAGATTAGGGTTGGACGAGACCTCAAGAGGTAATATAGTCCAAACCCATGCTCAAAACATAACCGTCAACATCAATTAAATTATCCCAGCCACAGCTTTCTCAAGCCAGGCCTTAAATACCTCTAAGGATGGAGGTTCCACCACCTCCCTAGGCAACTCATTCTAGTGGTTCACCACTCTCCTAGAGAAAAATATCAAAAGCTGTGTTTATTGCAGAAGAGCTGTGAGGGAGCAAGTGACACAATGAACATCATACTGTATCAGACCTCTATAAATGGGCCAGAGAACTTCTCACAAACAATTCATGTTTGCATTAGAGCAGATTCTTTACAAAGAACATACAACCTTGATTAAAAAAAATCAGTGATGGAGGATCCAGCAGAACCCATAGTAAATTGTTACAGTGTTTAATCATCCTCACTCTTAAAAATGTATGCGTGATTTCTTGTCTGACTTTCCTAATTTCAATTTCTAGCCATTGGATTTTGCTAGACTATTCTCTGCTAGGCTAAAGAGCCCAGTATCAAATATTTGTTCACTCTGTACACACATATAGAGTGCAATCAAGTCACCCCTTCTCTTTGTTATATTAAGCAGGTTGAGCTCTTTCAGTCTACCACTATAACACGTTATCTAATCCTTTAATCATTCTGGTGCTCTTCTATGAACCCTCTCCAGTTTGACAACTTTTTTCTTAAATTGGGGACAGCGAAACTGCACTCAGTATTCCAGCAACACAGTGAAATACAGAGCTAATATAACCCCTATAGTCCTAATTCAGATTATCCCCATGTCCTCTGGTTTGGAACCTAGTGATCACTTTCCTACTGAAGGGGATGTGTGAGCTCCAGTCAAGGGGTTACAGCTTTGCTGAGACAGGAATTCCACCTATTCCTATCACAGACAATGTTTGTGGGATAGGCCGAGATTTGTGTCAGGAAATGTGAGTGGGTTGCTAAACTGTACCGCCCTGTAGAGCTCTGGGTGGGATTGTGCCTCAAGAGATTAACAGCTCCTCCTGGAGATTCCAGGCATGGAGGGGGACAGCATCTTAAGCACCATGATACCAAGGGCACGGAAGGCCAGGGCACTCTTCTCTCAGAAAGGCATAGGATCACTGAGCATGATGCCTGGCTTCCAGCAGACTTTTTAGCTTTGCTGTGATTCCAGGATGCTCTGCACTCTGCTGTGTGAGGGGAGAGCCCTCCTCATCAGGAGAGGTTACAGTGAAGTACAGTGAAGGCCCCTGAAGTTCCCAGCAGACATTTCCCATCCAAGGGGATGCTCTTGCACTTCACTGTGAAGAGTTCCCCCTTGGAGCAGGGTATTAAACCCCACAGAGTGGTTTGAGTCCTACAGAAAGTTGCTTGGTGCAATCTAGAGCAAGCTGCTAAACATTTCCCTGATAAAACCCCACTGTGTTTGATCATCTGAGAAATTAAAGCAAACTCGCTATAGTAATCCAGCTATTGCTTTGCAAAAATGCTGTAATACTGGAAGAATTGCCAGCAGATTGATGGAAATAATTATTCCCCTCTATTCAGCACTGGTGAGGCCACATCTGGAGTATTGTGTCCAGTTTTGGTCCCCCAATTACAGAAGGGATGTGGACAAATTGGAGAGAGTCCAGCACATAATTTATGAGGAGAGCTGAGGGAACTGGGTTTATTTAATCTGAAGAAGGGAAGAGTGAGGGGAGATCTGATAGCAGTCTTCAACTACCTGATGCGGGGTTTCAAAGAGGATGGAGCTAGGCTGTTCTCAGTGGTGGCAGATGACAGAACAAGAAGCAATGATCTCAGGTTGCAGTGGGGAAGGTCTAGGCTGGATATTAGGAAAGTATTTCACTAGGAGGGCTGAAGCACTGGAATGGGTTACCTAGGGAGCTGGTGGAATCTCCATCCTTAGAGGTTTTTAAGCCCACGCTTAGCAAAGCCCTGGCTGATCTGATTTAGTTGGCGTTGATTTGTACAGGGGGTTGGACTAGATGACCTCCTGAGGCTTCTTCCAACCCTAATATTCTATGATTCTAAAAGAACATACACCTCCACATGTTACATATTTGTCTTAAGAACATAAGAATAGCCACAGTGGGTCACACAAAAGGTCCATTTTGCCCTGTAACCTGTCATCCGACAGTGGCCAATTCCAGGTGCCACAGAGGGAATGAACAGAACAGGTAATCATCATCATGTGATCCACTTCCTGTCATCCATTCCCAGCTTCTGGCAAACAGAGGCTAGGGACACCATCCCTGCCTATCCTGGGTAATAGCCATTGATGGACCTATCCTCCATGAATTTATCAAGCTTTTTTTTAAACCCTCTTATAATCCTCTGGCATGGAGTTCCACAGGTTGAGTGTGCATTGTATGAAGAAATACTTCCTTTTGTTTGTTTTAAACCTGATGCCTATTAATTTCATTTGGTAGACCCTAGTTCTTGTGTTATGAGAAGGAGCAAATAACACTTCTTTATCTACTTTCTCCACACCAGTCATGATTTTATAGACCTCAATCATGTGCCCCTCAGTTGTCTCTTTTCAAAGCAGAAAAGTCCTAGGCTTATTAATCTCTCCTCATATGGAAGCCGTTCCATATCCTAGTAATTTTTGTTGCCCTTTTTTGAAACTTTCCCAGTTCCAATATATCTTTTTTGAGATGGGGCTACCACATCTGCATGCAGTATTCAAAACATGGGTTTATATAGAGGCAAGATGATATTTTCTGTCTTATTATCTATCCCTTACTTAATGATTCTCAACATTCTGTTTGCATTTTGACTGCTGCTGCACATAGAATGGATGTTTTCAGAGAATTGTCCACAGTGACTCCAAGATCTCTTTCTTGAATGGTAATAGCTAATTTAGACCCCAACATTTTATATGTAGAGTTGGGATAATAAGTGTTCCTTTAGCATCTCGATTGTCCTTTGGCCCTAGCGGTTGTTTAGCAGGCTTTCTACTTCTGATGTATTTAAAAATGTTTTTGTTATTACATTTGAGTCTTTGGCTAGCTGTTCTTCAAATTCTTTTTTGGTCTTTCTAATTATATTTTTACACTTCATTTGCCAGAGTTTATTCCCCTTTCTATTTTCCTCACTACGATTTAACTTCCACTTTTTAAAGTATGCCTTTTTGCTTCTCACTGTTTCTTTTACTTTCTTGTTTAGCCATGGTGGCTCTTTTTTGGTTCTCTTATTATATTTTTTTTAATTTGGGGTATACATTTAAGTTGAGCCTCTATTATGATGTCTTTAAAAAGTTTCCATGCAGCTTGCAGGGATTTCACTTTTGGCCCTGTACCCTTTAATTTTTGTTTAACTAACCCCCTCTTTTTTGTGTAGTTCCTCTTTCTGAAATTAAATGCTACAGTGTTGGGCCACTGTGGTGTTTTCCCCACCACAGGGATGCTAAATTTAGTCATATTATGGTTACTATTCCCAAGCAGTCCAGCTATATTCACCTCTTGGACCTGATCCTGTGCTCTATCTTGGACTAAATCAAGAATTGCCTCTCCTCTGGTGGGTTCCAGGATCAGCTTCTCCAAGAAGCAGACATTTAAGGTGTGAAGAAACTTTATCTCTACATCCTGTCCTGAGGTGATATGTACACAGTCAATATGGGGATAATGGAAATCCCCCATTATTACTGAGTTTTTTATTTTAATAGGCATTAATAAGACTATAAGATGGATACAAAGCTGGCTAAATTGCCGGGCTCAACGGGTAATGATCAACGGCTCCATGTCTAGTTCGCAGCTGGCTTCAAGTGGAGTACCCCAAGGGTCGGTCCTGGGGCCGGTTTTGTTCTATATCTTCATTAATGATTTGGAGGATGGCGTGGACTGCACTCTCAGCAAGTTTGCAGATGACACTAAATTGGGAAGAGTGGTAGATATGCCGGAGGGTAGGGATAGTATACAGAGAGACCTAGAGAAAGTAGAGGATTGGGCCAAAAGAAACCTGATGAGGTTCAACAAGGACAAGTGCAGAGTCCTGCACTTAGGACGGAAGAATCCCATTCACTGCTACAGACTAGGGACCGAATGGCTAGGAAGCAGTTCTGCAGAGAAAGACCTAGGGGTTACAGTGGAGAAGCCGGATATGAGTCAATAGTGTGCCCTTGTTGCCAAGAAGGCTTACGGCATTTTGGGCTGTATAAGTAGGGGCATTGCAAGCAGATTGAGGGATGTGATCATTCCCCTCTATTTGACATTGGTGAGGCCTCATCTGGAGTACTGTGTCCAGTTTTGGGCCCCACACTACAAGAAGGATGTGGAAAAATTGGAAAGTCTCCAGCGGAAGGCAACAAAAATGATTGGGGGGCTGGAGCACTTGACTTATGAGGAGAGGCTGAGGGAACTGGGATTGTTTAGTCTGCGGAAGAGAAGAATGAGGGGGGATTTGATAGCTGCTTTCAACTACCCGAAAGGGGTTTCCAAAGAGGATGGATCTAGACTGTTCTCAGTGGTACCTGATGACAGAACAAGGAGTAATGGTCTCAAATTGCAGTGGGGGAGGTTTAGGTTGGATATTAGGAAAAACTTTTTCACTAAGAGGGTGGTGAAGCACTGGAATGGGTTACCTAGGGAGGTGGTCGAATCTCCTTCCTTAGAGGTTTTTAAGGTCAGGCTTGACAAAGCCCTGGCTGGGATGATTTAGTTGGGGATTGGTCCTGCTTTGAGCAGGGGGTTGGACTAGATGACCTTCTGAGGTCCCTTCCAACCCAGATATTCTATTATTCTAATCTCCCTGAGCAGTTCACAGTCACTATCATCATCCTCATCAGGTGGTTGGTAATATATCCCTACTGCTATATTCTTATTATTAAAGCATGGAATTACTATCCACAGAGATTCTATGGTACAGTTTGGTTCATTTAAAATTTTGACTTCATTTGATTCTATACTTTCTTTCACATAAAGAGCTACTCCCCCACCAGCACAACCTGTTCTGTCCTCCCAATATATTTTGTACCCTGTGTCCCACTGATTATCCTCATTCCACCATGTTTCTGTGATGCCTATTATATCAATATCCTCATTTAATACAAGGCACTCATCTTTGTTGTTGCTTAACATTGGATGAATGATCATTTCTTTCCTCTGATTAGTTCCAGTCTGCCAGTAAGAAATACCCAGATTCTCCTCCCACTCACTGCAAAAGGAGAATGGGGAAATCACTGACCCTTCCCCTTCCAAACTGCAGAAGCCAACTTACCATTTTCCTCCTTGTGTTGGGCTGCAAAAGAAAACCAAAAGGGACACTTTTCAATATATGAACTTTATTGCTTTCCAGTTAGGGGCCCAGTACTGTTCCCAGTGAAGCCAATGGAAGACAACACTGAAATCAATGAAGGAAGGTTCATGTCTTGGAATAAGTGATGTTCATTTTTTCTGACACCACCACTCTGCCCCCATGTGATTGTGTACTTAAATGGAACCGTAACAATTTCTTCAGGAATTTGGTCTGTGCAAGAGGCACAGGGTCAGCATGTTACATGAAAGTGTTACATTTTCCTCATGTATCTGAGCGTAAAGGACATAAAGTCGGTGCAGACTTACTCATTTGCTTCTGAACATGAAATGTTACAATGACCTCAAAATTCTTAATTTTTCAAACCAAGAAAAAATTGTACTTTATTTTTTTTCTGCTAAAACTTTCATGACATTATCAGGTATGTGACACTAACTATGCAGGAGTTGGGAGCAACTGGGAAAAAGTAGAATCAAAGAGGTGAAAGTAGCTGGGAAATCTGAGAGGTTTGGACCATTCTGGTTCTGTGCAGGACTGAGTTCTGTAGTCTGAATCCAGCTCCCATGCAGTTTAATGGTCTGTCTCACAAGCATCCGTCTATTGACTCACAATGTCCGGGCTCCAGTGGAGCATAGGTGTCTATGAGGGTCATTGTCTCAAAAAATAAATAAAAAGTCATTTCAAAATGAAAAAAAAATCAAACTGTTCCATTTTAACAAGGTGGAAACAAAAATGTTTGACTTCACTGAAACACTTTCTTTCTTTCTTTCTCTCCTCCCTCCACCTCTTCCACCACCCAGTAGTTGACAGACCGAGCCTGGATCACGAGCAAGACATGAGGCCTGAACCAGATACTGGGAACCAAGTCAGGCCATGTATTAAACTACATGTTGACAAGTTCACTGTCCAGTAAATGAACTTGGCACAGTTCTGGGGAAACTTTTGGGATGGGGGGAGCCTATATAGGAGAGATGGGCTCCAATTAAACCAAAGTGGAACCAGGCTGCTGGCACTAAACATTAAAAAGGTTGTAGAGCAGTTTTTAAACTAGGAGATGGGGAAAGCCGACTGCTGCAGAGGAGCATGTGGATCAGACACAGACTTCTCTTAGGGGAGAGTCTATTGACAGAGATTCTCTAGGTTATAGTCAGGATGGAAGAGGATAAAGTATGGGCCACATCAGACAAGAAACATTCACATAAAAAGAATCCGACACATTAGAAAAGGGCAGACAAATAAACAGTGACAAGTTTTTAAAGTGCTTGTACACAAATGCTAGAAGTCTAAATAATAACATGGGTGAACTAGGGTGCCTCATGATAAAGGAGGATACTGATATAATAGGCATCACAGAAACCTCGTGAACTGAGGACAATCCATGCAACACAATCATTCCAGGGTAAAAAATATATCGGAAAGACAAAACAGGCCGTGAGGGGACGGCGGGTGGAAGTGGCACTATATGTGAAAGAAAATGTAGAATCAAATGAAGTAAAAATCTTAAGTGAACCACATGTTCCATAGAATCTCTATGGATAGTAACTCCATGCTCTAATAAGAATATAACATTAGGGATCTATTATCGACCACCTGACCAGGACAGTGATAGTGATGATGAAATGCTAAGGGATATTAGAGAGTCTATCAAAATAAAGAACTCAATAATAGTGGGGGATTTCAATTATCCCCATATTGACTGGGAACATGTCACCTCAGGACGAAATGCAGAGACAAAATTTCTCGATATTTTAAATGACTGCTTCTTGGAGCAGCTGTTACAGGAACCCACAAGGGGAGAGGCAACTCTAGATTTAGTCCTGAGTGGCGCACAAGAGCTGGTCCAAGAGGTAATAACAACAGGACCATTTGGAAATAGTGACCATAATATTATAACATTTAACATTCCTGTAGTGGGAAGAACATCTCAACAGCCCAACACTGTGGCATTTAATTTAAAAAAGGGGAACTATGCAAAAATGAGGGGGTTAGTTAAACAGAAATTAAAAGGTACAGTGACTAAAGTGAAATCTCTGCAAGCTGCATGGGTGCTTTTTAAAGACACCGTAATAGAGGCCTAACTTCAATGTATGCCCCAAATTAAGAAACACAGTAAAAGAACTAAAAAAGAGCCATCATGGCTTAAAAACCATGTAAAATAAGCAGTGAGAGATAAAAAGACTTCCTTTAAAAAGTGGAAGTCAAATCCTAGTGAGGTAATAGAAAGGAGCATAAACACTGCCTAATTAAGTGTAAAAATGTAATAAGAAAAGCCAAAGAGGAGTTTGAAAAATGGATAGCCAAAAATTCCAAAGGTAATAACAAAGTGTTTTTTTTAAGTACATCAGAAGCAGGAAGCCTGCTAAACAACAGTGGGGCCCCTTGACGATCGAGATACAAAAGGAGCGCTGAAAGACGATAAAGTCATTGCAGAGATACTAAATGCATTCTTTGCTTCAGTCTTCATGGCTGAGGATGTTAGGGAGATTCCCAAACCTGAGCCGTCCTTTGTAGGTGACAAATCTGAGGAACTGTCACAGATTGAAGTGTCACTAGAGGAGGTTTTGGAATTAATTGATAAACTCAACATTAACCAGTCACCGGGACCAGATGGCATTCACCCAAGAGTTCTGAAAGAACTCAAATGTGAAATTGTGGAACTATTAACTAAGGTTTGTAACCTGTGCTTTAAATCGGCTTCTGTACCCAATGACTGGAAGATAGCTAATGTAACGCCAATATTTTAAAAGGGGTCTACAGGTGATTCCGGCAATTACAGACCGGTAAGTCTAACATCGGTACCGGGCAAATTAGTTGAAACAATAGTAAAGAATAAAATTGTCAGACACATAGGAGAAAATAACTTGGCAGTCATTTAAAATATCAAGAAATGTTGTCTCTGCATTTGGTCCTGAGGTGACATGTTCACAGTCAATATGGGGATAATTGAAATCCCCCACTATTATTGAGTTCTTTATTTTGATAGACTCTCTAATATGCCTTAGCATTTCATCATCACTATCACTATCCTGGTCAGGTGCTGATAATAAATACCTATTGTCATATACTTATTAGAGCATGGAATTACTATCCATAGAGATTCTATGGAACATGTGGATTTATTTAAGATTATTACTTCATTTGATTCTACATTTTCTTTAATATATAGTGCCACTGCCCCCCCCCCCCGCGCACCCTCTCACGACCTGTTCTGTCCTTCTGATATATTTTGTACACCGGAATGATTGTGTCCCATTGATTGTACCCCCTCCACCAGGTTTCTGTGATGCCTATTATATTAATATCCTCCTTTAACACAAGGCACTCTAGTTCACTCATCTTATTATTTAGACTTCTAGCATTTGTGTACAAGCACTTTAAAAACTTGTCACTGTTTATTTGTCTGCCCTTTTCAGGCCTCCAAAGCCCGCATTGGTTTCTGAGGGCCAGAAGCTCCTTTCACTCAATGCACACATATACCAGCCACCCACAGAGCAGGTAATCATACATGCTGCACTCAGTGCAATAAACTGGATAGCCCCCAATCTGCTGCTGGGCTTCTGCCTGCATTCTCTCCTACAGCTACATAGGTTAATGATAGGGTTATTGTTTAAATCACAAAGTATGATTATAGTTTAAATTAAAGGTTTTAAAGAATTTAAAGAATTCCCGCTCCCCTTCCAAACTCCCTCTCAAAACTCCCTGTTAGTGGCCCCTATTTGCAAAGCTCCCTGGTCACTTGCTCGCTACTTTATAAAGCCCTGGACTTTCTGATAGCCCCACCCACTGACTAGGGCTCAGCCAATAAACAGAGGCTTCTAGATTTCAAACCTTGGTTAGAAGCTCTCAGCTTCCAACTGCCGGCCACAGCACACGGTCCTTCAAACAAACAAACAAACAAACAAACAAACAAACAAAAGCTCAGCACACAGCAAGTAACCCCCAAACACAAACACACATTACAGACAGCCACTTACCCCAAGGGTCCTGTATTTGCTTCTCCTTCACCTGGGGAACTCCCTCTTGAAACTTCCTGTTAGCAGCCCCTGTTTGCAAAGACACAAACACTTTTCATTATATTCACTGTATGATCCGATGAGGAGCCTAATCTTGCTCCTTCTCATGTAAATCTTTTCATTGATTTCATTGGGAGAAGAACTGGGCCCTTGATTACGTAATTATAATTCTCTGGCAAGAGCACAAACTGATATCCCTTCAAATGTATGACTGTAAAGTTCACATTTTCCCCCTGGTTCTGTTCTATGAAGCAGACACAAGGGTTTCTACATGTGATTCTGTCCTAGAAGAGAGAGGCCTCAAGGAAGACACAGGAAACCTCCCTCATACATGTTATAGTGATACAAAATCAGAGGATGGCCTAGGACCAGATCCAAATTCACTGAAGTCAATGGGAGACTTTCCGTTCACTTCAGGGATTGTGAATCAGTCACTTGGCACCAGATTCACAGAAGAACATAGCCATCTCAGTGCCTCTTTAGGTGCCTAAATCCAATATTGAGGCATCACTGACATTCTCAAACCCAAATCTCATCTACCAACTAACCCCATAGGTGACCAAAGTCTGCATGGTGTCTACGTTTCTCTGGTCAGCAGGCACAAAGCCAACTAAATCCTGATGCAGCTCCACAGCTAATGAGCAGCTCGGAGCTCTCACTCACGTGTAATCCCCAGTGGCCGCAAAGTGGAATTCACAAAATAGGCATCTCCCTGCCTGTCCTGTCAGGGGACCTGATCTCATAGCCTTGGTTAGAGCTGGCCAACAGGCTCAGGTCTGCACAAAATGGAGGGGGGGGGTGCTTGTCCCAAAATGCCCAATAGCCCAATTACAAAAGGATCTGACAAAGCTGGATGAGTAGGAAACAAATTGGCAGATGAAATTCAAGCTTGATAAATGAAAAGCAATGAAAAGTGGATAACATGATCCCAAATACACATACAAAATGGGGCGGGGGGTAAATTTGTTGTTTCCACTGAAGAAAGAGATCTTGGTGTTATTGTGGATAGTTCTCAGAAAACATCCACTCAATGTGCAGTGGCAGTCAAAACAGCTAACAGAATATTTGGAATCATTAGGCAAGGAATAGATAATAATAAAAAAATACCATAAGGACACTATCTAAATCTATGGTACTCACACACCTTGAACACTGTTTATATTAGAATTGGACGAAGTAGAGAGAAGGGCAACAAAAATCATTAGGGGTATGGAACAGCTTCCATATGAGGAGAGATTAAAAAGACTGGGACTGTTCAGCTTAGAAAAGCGACGACTAGCTGGGATATGATAGAAGTCTATAAAATCATGAATCGCTGAAGAAAGTAAATAAGGAAGCATTATTTACCCCCTGTCAAGGTTCCTTCCCTCTCTCAACTGTAGGGTACAGATGTGGGGACCTGCATGAAAACCCCCCTAAGCTTATTTATCAGTTTAGGTTAACAGTAAGATGCCACCGCCAAGTGTGTTTCAAATATTTAGGGATAGCCACTTGGAATTCTGCCTTTCCCCAAATATCTCCCAAGTCCCTAACCCCCCCTTTTCTGGGCAGACGAGAATAATTCCTCCCTCCAAGCCCCTACACCCTTTTTCCCTGGGAAGGCTTGAGAATCCCCCTCACCAATTAGTCCTGGCGAACACAGATGCAAACCCTTGGATCTTAAAACAATGAAAAATCAATCAGATTCTTAAAAGAAGAATTTTAATTAAAGGAAAAAGGTGAAAGGAGTACCTCTGTAAGATTAGAATGAAAGATAATCTCACAGACATCAGATTCAAAACACAGAGGTTTTCCCTCTGGGCAAAACTTTAAAGTTACACAAAGAACCCAAATTTATCCTCTCTCTTATTTGCAAAAGAAATCACAAATAGAAAATAAAAGTAATCTAATACATTCCTTCTCTAAATACTCATCACCCTATAGCAGTGGGATGGCTCCTTCTTTCTCTGTCTCTGGCAAAAGCACACACCCAGCACAGACAAAATACGTTTTTTCCCCTTCCAGATTTTAAAGTATCTTGTCCCCTTATTGGTCCTTCTGGTCAGGTGTCATCTAGGTTATGTGAGCTTCTTAACCCTTTACAGGTCAAAGAGGAATTAACCCTTAACTGTATGTTTATGACAACCCCTTCACATAACACAATAAACAGGGGTCACCCAATGAAATTAATAGGCAGTAGGTTTAAAACAAACAAAAGGAATTACTGCTTTCCAGAATGCACAGTCAACCTGTGAATTCATTGCCAAAGTATGTTGTAAAGGCAAAAATATAATGGGGTTAAAAAAAACAGAATGAGATAAGTTGATGGAGGATAGCTCCTTCAATGGCTATTAGCCAAGATAGTCAGGGATGCAACCCAGTACTCTGGGTGTCCCTAAGCCTCTGTCTATCAGAAGCTGGGACTGGATGTCAGGGAATGGATCATTAGATAAATTGCCCTGTTCTGTTCATTCCTTCCAATGCATCAGATACTGGCCACTGTCAGAAGACAGGATACTGGGCTGGATGTATTATTGGTTTGACAGAATATGGCTGTTCTTATGTTGCTTCCCTAGAGCAAGGGTGAAAGTGAGCCGGTACAGGCCGGTACACCGTACCGCTAAGAACCCGCACCGTCCCATACCCAGCCCACATTAAAGCACTGCTGCGGCAGCGCTTTAATGTCCCTGGCCATTTTGCCTCCTCTGTTGGCAGTCCTGCCAGTAGGGTCCATACCAGCAGGGCCGCCGACAGGGGGTGGGGGTAGGGGAATCCTCAAAGCACTGCCGTGGCAAAGGACTGCTTTAATGTCGTTGCACCTTCCCCCTGTTGGCGGTCTGTACTGGCAGGGCCACCAACAGGGGAGGCAAAAGGGGCAGGGACATTAAAGTATTGTGTTGTTCATGTGCTGGGTTATATTTCTTGTAAATAGCATTATTCATTTTCCCAAGAGACAGCATCTGTATGTCCCAAGCACAGGGTGCTGAAATAAAGAACCCATGAACCAATGCATGCCAGGAGGGAAGACAAGCCACTCCAATTGCCAAGCAGCAGGGAAGAGGCTTAAGCCACAAGGCATGGTGGGGGTGGGGGGAAGGAAGCTACATGAAACACAATGTTGGCATTTCCCTCGAAGAGCTGTCTCTGCGGCAGGGGGGACTGAAAGAGCCTCTGCCTCCTGTGAGGCACAACAAAATTGGCAGGAAGTCAGGGACTGCAGGGGATGGGAAATTCCTTTGCTGCCAGTGACTGATTTGATTCTGAATCCAGGCTGCAATCAGGCAGAGGTCGCCCTCCCTTTTAAGGGAGCTGGGAGCCCTAGTAAAATGAAGAAACACCCACATATCACTTTCTGCTCTAGGTGTTAGGTCAGTATAACTACGTCGCTCAGGGGTGTTGATTTTCAGTACCCCAGTGTGACACAGTTATACTGACATAGATCTGTAGTGTAGACCTAACCTAAGTTTCCTGGAAAGTTAATGGGACTTAGTCTATAAACTATCTAAGGACTTGTCTCCATGGGGACACTCAGGAAAGTTAATCTGGATCAACTTTTAAAATGGATTAGTTAAACAACAGTAAACATATGTGCACATTCTTATTCAGAATTAAAGTGGCCTTAATTTGATTTAGCTTAGTTCACAAATCAAATTCAGGCAATTTAAAATCTGAATAAGGATGTCCACACAAGGGGACGAAGGTTTCTAACCATTAGAGGAGTGAAGTTCTGGAACAGCCTTCCAAGGGGACTAGTGGGGGCAAAAGACATATCTGGCTTTAAGACTAAGCTTGATAAATTTATGGAGGGGATGGTATGATGGGATAGCCTAATTTTGGCAATTAATTTGGCAATTGATCTTTGATTATCAGCAGGTAAGTATGCCCGGTGGTCTGTGATGGGATGTAGATGGGTTGGGATCTGAGTTACTACAGAGAGTTCTTTCCTGGGTGCTGGCTGGTGAGTCTTGCCCACATGCTCAGGGTTTAACTGATTGCCATATTTGGGGTCGGGAAGGAATTTTCCTCCAGGGCAGATTGGCAGAGGCCCTGTAGGTTTTTCGCCTTCCTCTGCAGCATGGGGCACGAGTCACGGGTTGCTTGCTGGAGGATTCTCTGCAGCTTGAGGTCTTCAAACCGCAATTTGGGGACTTCAATAACTCAGACATAGGCTAGGGGTTTGTTATAGAAGTGGATGGGTGAGATTCTGTGGCCTGCATTGTGCAGGAGGTCAGACTAGATGATCATAATGGTCCCTTCTGACCTTACAGTCTATGAGTCTATGAGTCTATAATGAAATTTAACTAATCCACTTTGCATTCAAACTTCAGTTAATTCAAATTAATTGTCCAGAGTTTTTTTTCTGTGTAGACAACAGCTCAGTAACTTTTGAAAATTGAAGTCAAGATCCTAAATCATTTTACCACTTTCGAAAATTTTATCCTTATGGAATAAAATGTATTTTTTTTCAACCTGACTGTGGAAAGAAAAACATCTGCTCTGTGTTGTAAACAAATTGTTGCCATAATAACTCTCACAAAGTTCTTGAGGTCCCTTCCTGCCCCACATTTCTTTGATTCTATGTCGTTATGGCTGAAGGTTCTCCTGTTCTTAGGATGCTAACAAACTCTGTTGTAAAATTAAGAATGCATCAAAAGGGCTTATTAAAAAGTAGTTTAAATTACATTCTAACATCACTTTAATGTTTAGAAGATAGATTTAATAATACTGCTCCAAGAATTGGTATTTTAAAAGCAAATAAAGGGGAGAGTGATCATTATTGGTATCTCTTCTAACAGCAGACAGTCTGAAATCGCTTCTGAAATCAGGAAACTGATCTCACAGTGACATGCGTTAGACCATCTAATAGCTACCCAGTGGAAAAAGTGGAAATTCCATTATTTGGGAGTTTTAAAACAATAATAGACAAAGCAATAACATGTGCTGTGGAGAAAGGAAAAGCCTGTGCTGGATCCTTGGGAGGCTGAATAATAGAGTTTGATAAATCTGCTTTCTCCAATTCTAGGCCTTTCTTACCTCTAATCAAGACTTCAATGATGATCTCTCTGTGAAATGAGTTGGCTGTGGCAGAACATACATATTTCCCTTCGTCTTCCACCTGAATATTGTTCAGTTTCAGAGAAATATTTCCTTTCCCAAACTCCTTTCCTTTAAAAACTTCTGCCTTTTTTTCATATTTCTTCCTGAGCCATTCTCTGCTGTTGACTCCATTTGGAGACAAATAACCCATTGAGCATTTGTCATCCCGGGGATAAGCATTAACCAGGGGGCTGCTTTCATTATAGCAGTAGAGATAGATTGTCTTATTCTTTCCAGGTCCAACTTTCTTCCATTGCAGCTTCATGCTGGGGGGGAGATGTTTCGTAATCAGCCGGCAGGGAAGAACGGCATTTTCTCCAATTACAGCAGTAATGATGACGTGTTCTGCCTCCACATCAAAGAAACCTGAAAAATGTTCAGGGGGTTATAATTGCACCAGCAGCACATAATGACTCATATTAATGTGTAAGGGAGAGTGAGTGAAAAAGAGGACAGACCTAATTCTCCTCTTATTTATACTCTTTTTATAATAGTGTAAATTCAATAGTTTCGGGGGATTCACTCCTAATATGTACACAGATAAGTAAAAAAAGAATCAGAGCTATACTATCTTTTACATCTGTGGTGATCTCAAAAATAGTATTTGAAAAGAAATGCTGAGTGGTACAGGTCTTCACTATGCTGCACCAAAGGCTTGCCTACACTGTGGGGTTATGTGCACTATGGAAGAGTGATTAATAAAATGCACCAATGTGTTGTGCATTAATTGGTCTGTGTAGACCTTGATGATGCACACTAAAAGTTCCCTAGTGTGCTTTCCTGAATTACTGTTAACATAAGAACAGCCATACTGGGTCAGACCAAAGGTCCATCAAGCCCAGTATCCTGTCCTCTGACAGTGGCCAATGCCAGGTGCCCCAAAGGGAATGAACAGATGGGTTGACCTATACACTGTCACCCAATCCCGGCTTCTGGCAAACAGAGGCTAGGGACAACATTCCTGCCCCTCCTGGCTAATAGCCATTGATGGACCTATCTTCCATGAATCTATCTAGGTCCCTTTTGAACCCCATTATAGTATTTGTCTTCACAATACTGTCTAGCAAGGAGTTCTTGAGGTTGACAGTGCGTTCCATGAAAAAATACTTGTGTTTGTTTTAAACATTCTACCTATTAATTTCATTTGGTAGCCTCTTGTTTTTGTATTATGAAAAGGAGTACATAACACTTAACATAAGAACATAAGAAAGGCCGTACCGGGTCAGACCAAAGGTCCATCTAGCCCAGTATCTGTCTACCGACAGTGGCCAATGCCAGGTGCCCCTGAGGGAGTGAACCTAACAGGCAATGATCAAGTGATCTCTCTCCTGCCATCCATCTCCATCCTCTGACGAACAGAGTCTAGGGACACCATTCTTACCCATCCTGGCTAATAGCCATTTATGGACTTAGCCACCATGAATTTATCCAGTCCCCTTTTAAACATTGTTATAGTCCTAGGCTTCACAACCTCCTCAGGTAAGGAGTTCCACATGTTGACTGTGCGCTGCGTGAAGAAGAACTTCCTTTTATTTGTTTTAAACCTGCTGCCTATTAATTTCATTTGGTGACCCCTAGTTCTTGTATTATGGGAATAAGTAAATAACTTTTCCTTATCCAATTTCTCAACATCACTCATGATTTTATATACTTCTATCATGTCCCCCCTTAGTCTTCTCTTTTCCAAACTGAAGAGTCCTAGCCTCTTTAATCATTCCTCATATGGGACCCTCTCCAAACCCCTAATCATTTTAGTTGCTCTTTTCTGAACCTTTTCTAGTGCTAGAATATCTTTTTTGAGGTGAGGAGACCACATCTGTACACAGTATTCGAGATGTGGGCGTACCATGGATTTATATAAGGGCAATAATATACTCTCAGTCTTATTCTCTATCCCCTTTATAATGATTCCTAACATCCTCTTTGCTTTTTTGACCGCCTCTGCACACTGCGTGGACATCTTCAGAGAACTATCCACGATAACTCCAAGATGTTTTTCCTGACTCGTTGTAGCTAAATTAGCCCCCATCATGTTGTATGTATAGTTGGGGTTATTTTTTCCAATGTGCATTACTTTACATTTATCCACATTAAATTTCATTTGCCATTTTGTTGCCCAATCACTTAGTTTTGTGAGATCTTTTTGAAGTTCTTCACAATCTGCTTTGGCCTTAACTATCTTGAGTAGTTTAGTATCATCTGCAAACTTTGCCACCTCACTGTTTACCCCTTTCTCCAGATCATTTATGAATAAATTGAATAGGATTGGTCCTAGGACTGACCCCTTCAAAGAACTCTGATAGATTAGTAAGACACGATTTCCATTTACAGAAACCATGTTGACTATTGCTCAAGAGTTTATGTTTTTCTATGTGTCTGACAATTTTATTCTTTACTATTGTTTCAACTAATTTGCCCGGTACCGACGTTAGACTTACCGGTCTGTAATTGCCGGGATCACCCCTAGAGCCCTTTTTAAATATTGGCGTTACATTAGCTAACTTCCAGTCATTGGGTACCGAAGCCGATTTAAAGGACAGGTTACAAACCTTAGTTAATAGTTCCGCAACTTCACATTTGAGTTCTTTCAGAACTCTTGGGTGAATGCCATCTGGTCCCGGTGACTTGTTAATGTTGAGTTTATCAATTAATTCCAAAACCTCCTCTAGTGACACTTCAATCTGTGACAGTTCCTCAGATTTGTCATCTACAAAAGCCAGCTCAGATTTGGGAATCTCCCTAACATCCACTTCCTTATTTACTTTCTCTATACCAGTCATAATTTTACAGAACTCTATCATATCCCCCCTTAGTTGCCTCTTTTCCAAGCTGAAGAGTCCCAGTCTTATTAATCTCTCCTCATATGGAAGCTGTTCTATTCCCCTAATCATTTTTGTTGTCTTTTTCCAATTCCAATATATCTTTTTTGTGATGGAGCGACCACATCTGCACGCAGTATTCAAGGTGTGGGCGTAACATGGATTTATATAGAGGCATTATGATATTTTCTATCTTATTATGTATCCCTTTCTTGATGATTTCCAACATAATGTTCACTTTTTTGACTGCCACTGCATATTGAGTGGATGATTTCAGAGAACTATCCATAATGAAAAGGGGAAGACTTAAGCAAAGCTTTTGATACGGTCTCCCACAGTATTCTTGCCAGCAAGTTAAAGAAGTATGAGCTGGATAAATGGACTATAAGGTAGATAGAAAGCTGGCTAGATCGTCAGGCTCAACGGGTAGTGATCAATGGCTCCATGTCTAGTTGGCAGCCGGTATCAAGCAAAGTGCCCCAAGGATCGGTCCTGGGGCCGGTTTGGTTCAATACCTTCATTAATGATCTGGAAGATGGCATGGACTGCACTCTCAGATGACACTAAACTGGGAGGAGTGGTAGATATGCTGGACGGTAGGGATAGGATACAGAGGGACCTAGATAAATTAGAGGATTGGGCCAAAAGAAATCTCATAAGGTTTAACAGGGACGAGTGCAGAATCCTGCACTTAGGATGGAAGAATCCCATGCACTGCTACAGACTAGGGACCAAATGGCTGGGCAGCAGTTCTGCAGAGAAGGACCTAGCAGTTACAGTGGACGAGAAGCCGGATATGAGTCGACAGTGTGCCCTTGTTGCCAAGAAGGCTAACAGCATTTTGGGCTGTATAAGTAGGGGCATTTCCAGCAGATTAAGGGACGTGATCATTCCCCTCTATTCGACATTGGTGAGGCCTCATCTGGAGTACTGTATCCAGTTTTGGGCCCCACACTACAAGAAGGATGTGGAAAAATTGGAAAGAGTCCAGCAGAGGGCAACAAAAATGGTTAGGGGGCTGCTGCACATGATTTATGAATCGAAGCTGAGGGAACTAGTATTGTTTAGTCTGCAGAAGAGAAGAACGAGAGGTTATTTGATAGCGGTTTTCAACTACCTGAAAGGGGGTTCCAAAGAGGATGGATCTAGACTGTTCTCGGTGGTAGCCGATGACAGAACAAGGAGTAATGGTCTCAAGTTGCAGTGGGAGAGGTTTAGGTTGGATATTAGGAAAAACATTTTCACTAGGAGGGTGGGGAAGCACTGGAATGGGTTACCTAGGGAGGTGATGGAATCTCCTTCCTTAGAGGTTTTTAAGGTCAGGCTTGATTTAGTTGGGGATTGGTCCTGCTTTGAGCAGGGGGTTGGACTAGATCTCCTCCTGAGGTCCCTTCCAAACCTGATATTCTATGATTCTATGAATGACTCCAAGATCTCTTTCTTGAGTGGTAACAGCTAATTTAGACCCCATCATTGTATATGTATAGTTAAGATTATGTTTTCCAATGTTCATTATTTTGCATTTATCAGCATTAAATTTCCTCTGCCATTTTGTTGCATAGTCACTCAGTTTTGAGAGATGCTTTTGTAACTCTTCGCAGTCTGCCTGTGACTTAACTATCTTGAGTAGTTTTGTATCATTTGTACCACTGTTTACTCCTTTTTCCAGATCATTTATGAATATATTAAATAGGACTGGGCCCAGTACAGATCCTGGGAAACACCACTATTTACCTCTCTCCATTCTGAAAACTGACATTTATTCCTACCATTTCTTTCCTATCTTTTAACCAGTTACCAATCCATGAGAGAACCTTCCCTCTTATCCCATGACTGCTTATTTTGCTTGAGAGCCTTTGGTGACGGATGATTTCCCTATATAAAATCCATATTGACTATTTCCCAACAAATTATGTTCATGTGTCTAACAATTTTGTTCTTTACGATTGTTTCAACCAGTTTGTCTAGTACTGAAGTGAGGCTTATTGGCCTGTAGTTGCCAGGGTCACTGCTGGAGCCCTTTTTAAAAATTGGAATCATATTAGCTATCCTCCAGTCATAGAAACATAGATTATTAGGGTTGGAAGGGACCTCAGGAGATCATCTAGTCCAACCCCCTGCTCAAAGCAGTCATTTGCTGCAGAAGCTGATTTAAATGATAGGCTACAGATGACAGTTAGTGAGTCCTGCAATTTCACATTTGAGTTCCTTTAGAACTCTTGGGTGAATAGTATCAGGTCATGGAGACTTATTACTGTTTAGTTTATCAATTTGTTCACAAACCTCCTCTAATGATACCTTAATCTGGGACAGTTTCTCAGATCTGTCACCCAAAAAGCATGGCTCAGGTTTGGCAATATCCTCCGATCCTCAACCATGAAGACCGATGCAAAGAATTCATTTAATTTCTCTGCAATGGCCTTATCGTGCTTAAGTGTTCCTTTAGCATCTCGATTGTCCTTTGGCCCTAGCGGTTGTCAGGGGCGGCTCTAGCGTTTTGGCCGCCCCAAGCAGTCATGCGCGGGAGGCGCCCCGGAGCCGCGGGAGCAGCGGACCTCCCGCGGGCATGACTGCGGAGGGTCCGCTGGTCCCGCGTGGCTTGGCTGTAACCCCCGCGGCTGCGGACGGTTCGCGGACACGGTGGCTCCGCTTGAGCTGCCGCAGTCATGCCTGCGGGAGGTCCAGCCGAGCCGCGGGACGAGTGCCCCCTCCGCAGTCATACCTGCGGCAGGTCCGGTCATCCCGGGGCTCCGGTGGCCCTCCCGCAGGCATGACTGCGGCAGGTCCGCCGGCCCAGCCTGCCGCCCCCCCTCGGCGGCAGGGGACGCCCCCTAGATTTGGCCGCCCTAGGCACCAGCTTGTTTTGCTGGTGCCTAGAGCCGCCCCTGGCGGTTGTTTAGCAGGCTTTCTACTTCTGATGTATTTAAAAATGTTTTTGTTATTACATTTGAGTCTTTGGCTAGCTGTTCTTCAAATTCTTTTTTGGTCTTTCTAATTATATTTTTACACTTCATTTGCCTGAGTTTATGCTCCTTTCTATTTTCCTCATTAGGATTTTATCTTCCACTTTTTAAATGATGCCTTTTTGCTTCTCACTACTTCTTTTACTTTGATGTTTAGACATGGTGGCTCTTTTTTGTTTCTCTTACTATATTTTTTTTAATTTGGGGTATACCTTTATGTTGAGCCTCTATTATGGTGTCTTTAAAAAGTTTCCATGCAGCTTGCAGGAATTTCCCTTTTAGCACTGTATCCTTTAATTTTTGTTTAACAACCCCCCTCTTTTTTGTGTAGTTCCTTTTTCTTAACTTAAATGCTACAGTGTTGGGCCACTGTGGCGTTTTCCCCACCACAGGGATGTTAAATTTAATTATATTATGGTCACTATTACCAAGCGGTCCAGCTATATTCACCTCTTGGACCTGATCCTGTGCTTCACTTTGGACTAAATTAAGAATTGCCTCTCCTCTGGTGGGTTCCAGGATCAGCTTCTCCAAGAAGCAGTCATTTAAGGTGTCAAGAAACTTTATCTCTGCATCCTGTCCTGAGGTGATATGTACCCAGTCAATATGGGGATAGTTGAAATCCCCATTATTATTATTACATTTTTTTATTTTAATAGCCTCTCTAATCTCCCTGAGCATTTCAAAGTCACTAACATCATCCTGTTCAGGTGATCTGTAATATAGTCCTACTGCTATAGTCTTATTTTTCAAGCGTGGAATTACTGTCCATAGAGATTCTATAGTACAATTTAGTTAAGATTTTTACTTCATTTGATTCTACGCTTTCTTTCACATATAGTGCCAAGCCCCCACCAGCACGACCTGTTCTGTCCTTCCGATATATTTTAACCCTGGTATTACTGTGTAACATTGATTATCCTCACTGCACAAGGCAGAGCCGCCCAGAGGATTCAGGGAGCCTGGGGCAAAGCAATTTTGGGAGCTCCTTCCATAAAAAAAAAGTTGCAATACTATAGAATACTATAGTCTTGCGGGGGGCCCTGTGCGGCCAGGGGCAAATTGCCTCACTAGACCCCCCTCCCCTCGGGCGGCCCTGGTACCAGGTTTCTGTGATGCCTATTATATCAATATCCTCATTTAATACGAGGCACTCTAGTTCACCCATCTTATATTTAGACCTTTTTAATTTTAAGTGCCAGCAATCTGGTTCCATTTTGGTTTAGGCTCTGGTTTGATTTTGGTTTACCATATTATTGTTTGAAACAATAATAAGGTAAAGGACAACTGGGAAACTTTAGTGAGCACCGGCTGCGGTCTACATGGGCTAATTAATGTGCAACACTTTAATGCGCTTTAGAAATCACACCCCAATAATGCGGGTTGGTGCTCTGTGTAGGCAAGCTTTGAACGGTCTGGTTGGCCACAAGGCAGGTGCGTTTAGCCCTAATTTGTAAGTAAGAGCAGGAATATTTGCTTTGATGGTACTACATCTCCTACCTGAAATTGCAATAACTGTTTTGCGGTGCCTCTTCAGCAAGGGGTTTATTATAGTGCATGAGATGGTGTCAGTAGCAGTATCTGCTACCCTGAGTGTACTATGGATTTGATACAGCTCTGTCACATCTTTCTGGATTCTTGTTTCAGCCATAACAGTTATTTTTTGTCCTGTGCTGTCCGTCCAGCGTACTTCAGGCTGTGGGTACCACCCTTGGGACGCACATCTCAGAGTGGTTGAATTATTCTGCTGATGTTCTATAGTTACGTGAGGTGCAGATCCAAAACCTAAAGTGAAAACCAATTTCAAAAAATGTTAAACAGGCTGAAGAACAAGCTAACAAACCAACCAAAGAGTGCTAATGATGAATGATCACCATCATTACTGTCGCCATGTCCTATTGAATCTGCACTGAACTATAATCTTGCATTTTAAAGTATCTTAAATTCATAGAGAAATTTCCCCTCAAAAGATCACCAAACACTTCACCAGCTGATCCCAAACTGTATGTAGACGTGACTTCGTCGCATGCATGTGACAGCTTCCCTTTTGGGATGGCAGCAGGTTAGTCAAGAAACAGTATTTTCAGAAAAGGGGGGATCCACCTTTCTGTGGGTCCATATTTTGGGCACATTTAGGGGCCCCACTATGTCCCAGTGTAAGTCAGAGCAGCTTTAGGGCTATTCTAACTTACACTTTGTTTCCCATCGTCCCCTATGAGCCCTGGGAAGCAGAGCGTCGCCAAAGCACAGTGTGCTCCAGCCATACCCCTACCAACCCTTAGCCTGCTCCCTCTCCCACAATCCTGACATGCCCCTTACACCACGTCCGGAAGCAAGGCCAGTACAGAGCCCTTACATCAGCTCTGCCCTGGCCAAGGAGACCTCTCTCTGTACAAGGGGTAATATAAATGGTTCATTTCCACGTAAAAGGGCCTTAGTGTAACAGAGAATCAGACGCAGTGTGTACAAACCTCAGGTGGACAGTGACTCTAATGTACTGCCTGGGTGCATGTGTGTGTGTGATGGGAGGTAATGGCCCAGCTTTCCCCCTGTGCTTTAGTCGTTTTATTGCTGTTCTACAACAGCCGCACACACAATGCAGGGGGATGAGGCTTGCACATGCCACCAGCAAAAAGCCAGAGAAAAAGGTACATGAGGTATCCATGCTGTGTGCATACACTGGGTATAATTTGCATATACTGTGGGAGATGGACACCAAACTGCTGAAGCTTCTCTGACTCCCAGTCCATCACTTCCTCTGCCCACCTCCCATAACATTGCACACACGTGAGTGTTTCTCCTTCCCCTGCCAGCTGATGAACCCTCCCTGTTGGGAGGAAAGGATTAAATGGAAATACAGCTGCTACACACAGGGCAAGGCAATGGAGAATCAGCGCCACTGTGATCAGTGCAGCATTGTTCCCTGCCAGCAACACTTTTGTATCAACATCTCCATGCTTACCTGGAACAGTCACCTGGGCAATAGCTTCTTGATAGACACCATCGCTTGTCACGGCACACACATACTGCCCATTATCTTCTACTTGCACTGGAAAGAGCTTCACCCTAGCGACTCCATTCCTATATCGTCCTTTGATCCTATGTTGGTCCTCAGCCAAGCCCAACTCAGTCTCTTTTTCTGTGCTATTGTAAAAATATAATGTCGTATTTTTGTTCCTTTCCAATTTGTACCAATGCACTTGAATGTTAGCGGGGATCTGGCCTATGAGATGGCAGGACAATGTCACAGCTTGCCCAACCAAGACAACTGCAGGATTAACATGTACAGTAACAGTAAAATCACCTGCAAGAAAGGAAATAAATCATGATCACTGATTTTCTTCAAAAGCTTGACATTGGTGTAGAGAAAACAAAAGAAAAACTAGATGCAATTTCTGAGACACAACAACAGTGCTATCTTTCCTGGGAGAAACTCACCCCATCTAACCTAATTATCCCCCTTCAGAATGGAACTCCTCACTGATAGCTCAGCTATGCACAGATTTGAGCACGAGGTGGAGCAGACTGAACTTCTCAGGGGTCGGTGCAGGAGGCATAGTCCCTCCTGAAGTTCCAGGCAGAGAAGGAGCCTGTGCCATCATTAAAGATGTTACAGTATGTTCTCATCTCAGTGGCTGGCCAGCATGGTGAGGTGCAAAGCAGAGCTAAGGCTAGACTTGGCCAAATTCAATCTTTAAAATAAATAATTTTGATGGATAATATCAATGTTTATTTTTAATAATTTTTTCTGTTTTTAATCCACTGAAATTTTCAAGAGTTTTGCAGATTTACGGATTTTAAGAATGTTTTTATTTGTATCAATTTAAATTTTCACAGTTGCAGGAAATTATGGAGGGGCACACAATGGGGACATGTAGCGGGGTAGTCACCCGCTCCTGGCCTGAAAAGGGTTAAAAGCCTGCCCTTGGAGAGGGCTGGGGCTGGAAGCCTTAAGATGGGCTGATTAAGGAGGCAGCCTCAGCTGTGGCCATGCCCCAAACAGACCCAGCTGGAAACAAGCTGATTCCCAAGACACCAGCAGGTGGCCCTGCAGGGGTGAGTCCCACATCGCTACAGGGCTGGTCAGACCATTAAAGTTTATAAGCATTAAAACAGAAACTGTCAACTACATATATAAATATTTTAGCATTAAGTCAAACTAATTTCTTACTTTGCATCTCTGAATATTTTAATTAGCAGTGATGGAGATATTTTTCATCAGTTTGTGTGTGTACAGTAAAATTGACATTTTATTGACATATACTGATTAAAAATCTAAGCCTAGTTATTGCCCTGCTTTCTGCCCAACCCTTTTGGGTGGCTTATGCCTCTGTAAGAAGTAGGAGGGAGAAGTCCCTGAGCACAGGAAAAGCAATTGTGGTCTTCAAGGTGATGAACAGCCTGTAGAGTTTTGCTGGGAAAACTCCCCCAGCCAGCCCGGCTAAGTTCACCTTTCATCTCCGTAGGGAAACTCAGCCCTTTTCTAATGCTCTAAGGCAATCTAAGTTACCCTAGTTAAGTTACATAGTTTATGTCACTTACATCCACGTAATTTACATCAACTTAACAAGGTGCTCTCCCATTGATATACTTTCTGCTATTCTCTTTCAGGTGGATTAATTAAGTCTATCGGAGAGCACTCGCCTATTGACTTATCACGTCTTCACCAGACCCATTAAATCAACGCCACTGCATAGATCACAGGGGTGCCAATTCAGCCCCTAGTGTAGATAAGGCCTCAGTCACCACATGGCACCACTGCTCTGGGTGCTGGTTCAGGGATGGCTCCTGTTGTGAGTGTGTCTGAGCCCTAGGGTGGGAGATGTTGTAATCTGCACCTTGAGTCCTCCCCATCCTCGTTTGTGATGAGAGGAAATGCTGGGACCAGTAGCAGCCTCATTCCTGCCAGCAGCAATCATCAGCCCTTCTGCAGTGACTGAGGAGGCCAGATCCATCTCTGACCCTGAGGATCATTCACAGAGTGCACCATCTTTAGTTAGATAGTCAGGGAGATTGTTTGTGAGACCCCCCCTACTGCCTGAACTGTGTCCTCAAACCAGGGGGTGAGGGTGTAGAGATTTCATTACCTGCTGCCCATTAAACCTGTGGAGGGACTTACTGCCTTATCCACATATGAGTCATTTGGGCGGCACTGAGCCCAGTTAGCCAAACTGTTAACTGCTGCTGCACAGAAGATATTGTGGTCACAGGTCATCAAGGGTTTCTACAAAGTACACAGACTAACAGGACACTCAATTTTATGTTTGCTATGTTGAGTCATGTGATTGGGGAAATTCATCAGTATTATCTGTGTGTGCACCGGTGACCCTAAGAGTAGGGTTTTACCGTGTCATGTAATTTGTATTATTTCTTGGGAGTCTCCAATTATCTGCCATGCAGGTGAGGGTTATCCTGGGATAGAATGTCCATTTGGCAAATAATTCCAAATGATAGATATATTTGAGAATTTTACTTTCTACTTGGGGAAATGTGTGGGCAGATAATGAGAGGGCAATCATCACATATAGTGAAATATGCACTCAGCCCTATTTATCACTAAAGACCTAAAGGAAGACATTCCAATTCATAAAAGTAATGCAACATTAGCATATGTAATGCAGTATAATTATAGTTGGAAAAAAAATTCCCTTCCATGGAGAGGTTTTTTTTTGTTATTAAACTAAAACCGATTTTTTTTTAAACAAAAGTCAGCAAGGTTGTTTTTTTTCTTTTCCTAAAAAAAATGGGGTTAAGGTGTTTCTAATGAAACATCAGAAAAATTTGATTGAGGCAGACACTTTCTACATAAAAAATAATTCAGTCAAAACCCCAATTTTCTACTAAAATAGTTCTGATGGATAATATTTTGACCAGCTCTCATACAGTGTGAGTGATTTGGAGCTTTTGGCCAAAATATTCCAAATAGGGACCTAAAGAGAGACTCTTAAATAGAAGTCAGATAGTCTTATTTAGGTATGTAAATATGGCTGAAATTCATCCAAAAAGTTATAACAATTGGAGTCTGTGATGAGCTCTTCAGGTTTTGAGGGTGGCGGTGGTGGTGGCGGTGTGTGTGTATGTAAGTAAGAGAGAGAGAAGGTGGGGAGAGAGAAAAATACATTGGTGGTGGCAACAGTGGTTGTAGCCATTCTCTGATCAGACTGTACACATGAATATAACAAACCAGTAGCTCCTTTCCTAGATCACTGATAAAACCATTGGCAGGTAGCTACCCCCCTTCATGTGCAGGTGATACAAAAGCCTTTCTAAGCAATCTCTCATCCTGAGTGACCCCCATCATTAATGATCTGGATGATGGGATGGACTGTATCCTCAGCAATTTCGCAGATGACACTAACCTAGGGGGAGAGTTAGGTACGCTGGAGGGTAGGAATAGGGTCCAGAGTGACCTAGACAAATTAGAGGATTGGGCCAAAAGAAATCTTATGAGGTTCAGCAAGGACAAGTGCAGAGTCCTGCACTTAGAACAGAAGAATCCCATGCATTGCTAGAGGCTGAGGACCAACTGGCTAAGCAGCAGTTCTGCAAAAATAAAAAAGAAAAAAAGACCTAAGTATTACACTGGACAAGAAGGTGGATATGAGTTGACAGTGCGCCCTTTGTTTATTGGCCTGCATTAGTAGGAGCATTGCCAGCAGATTGAGAGGAGTGATTATTCCCCTCCATAAGGCACTGGTGAGGCCACATCTGGAGTATTGTGTCCAGTTTTGGGCCCCCCACTACAGAAAGGATGTGGACAAACTGGAAAGAGCCCAGCAGAGGGCAACAAAAATGACTAGGGGGCTGGGGCACATGATTTATGAGGAGAGGCTGAGGGAACTGGGTTTATTTAGTCTGCAAAAGAGAAAAGTGAGGGGGGATTTGATAGCAGCCTTCAACTACCTGAAGGGGGGGGGATGTTTTGATGAATGTGATTTAAGATAAAAGCCAGTGGAAACAATGAGAAATAATCTTCCTCGTTCCAGCAGCAGATGTGCTTCACTGTGTGTGAACAAAGATAAAGGTTCCAGTGTTGCTCTCATTTACACGTGTACAACCGAAGTGAAGCTAATAAGGGACTAATGGGGTTAACAGAGGGCAGAATTTGCCCTGAATATATTCACTACATTGCATGTGCTCCACAAAGAGAGAGACTGAGCTCCAGCCAAAGACCCAATCACTGCACCTTTACAGAGTGTGTCTCAGCCTGAATAATCCATCACTCTTCACAAACTTTAAAAGAAAAAAAATCAACCAAAAATGGACAAATATCACTGTTCTTTGTCATTAACAGATGGCTGCCATACTAACGGTGGCATAGTTCAGCAAAAGGGCACATGAAGGACTCATTTTGTGTAGCAACTAATGTGTGCAACTGCCCCATCTGCTCAGCGATAAATATATTATATTAATAAGATGGCAAGAAAAGAAAGAAAATATATGGAATTCCCACAGGACTCTATTTGCAGGACAATGACAGTAACATGTAAATATATTACAGTGTTCCAGTCCTCTCCTGGAGCTGTCCCTTTCCTGAGCCCAAAAGAGCTAGTGTATCTCATGTATCTCTTTATTATGAATTTTAAGTTCACACATGAAGAGAAAACTACAATTCCATCAGAACTCATTTGCTACTCTCAGCCTTTGGTTTTCTGTATTTGTTTTTGTATCTCTTCAATAATATCCAGAAGACAGCGCTGGTACCAGTGTCTCATCCAGTGAGGGAGATGAGGGGGTCAAGGACATGAAATGACGCTAACTGACAACAACTACTAATTATAACAGCACATTCAAAGAGGGAACAAGCTGAGAGCATGGTCCCACCATTGAGCCTGCACAGTAAGAAGGAACTGAAGGATGCATGGATGAAGGATGCTCCACCCTTTATCCCCCTGGCCCAGAGCATGAGGGAAACCAGGGCACAAGCGAGGTCCCCTCTTCTGGTAACATTAGCAAAAACTCTCTGGAACTGGCACATGAGAAACACACCTAATGTAATGGGCATAGGCAATTACTCAAAGCAGAACAAAGATGGCTTATCACAATGGAATCAAGTCTGACAGTCCAAAAAGATGAGATAGAGAATAAGCAAAAATACCTCCTTTTTCAGCTGATGTTTTTGGTTTATTTCTGTTTCAGCCACAAAATTTTGGTAATTAAGTTTACAACGAAAATTGAAATTTTCTTTGGAAACAATTGACTCCATTAGTGAATGAGTTATTGTAACCAGGGTTAACTCTGTTTAGCTTAGTAGCTCTGAAAGTTCACAGGGCACTGTGGAGGGGGTCTCTGCCAACAATTGAAACTCCCCTTTAGACTGTGATGTGGGAAAGCACAGATGCCTAACCTCTACATTATTATGAAACTCCTCTGTGCCGTATTCCCTGTTTATAGCAAATTTGCCTTTCTGCTTTTGTCCTGACACCTGGGCTGCTCCAAGACAGAACAGAAAAGTCTCCCCATGGAAGGCAGCTCCAGAACATTTCATGGTGAAAACTGAAACCTCAGCAGTTAAGGAGCAAACAATTCTTGCATGGTGGGATGGACAGCCGGGTTAGAGTTATACACACACACACACAATGTTTATTTTTAAGCATTTTTTATGCTTATTGAAATTTTCAGAGTTTTGCAGAATTATAGGGTTTAGACTTTTTAAAAAAATTGTATCAATTTAAAATTTCAGAGATTCATGAAATTTGAAGGGAGACAAACACAGCCAATTATTTAATGACTATAGATTCTGGGATTCAAAAGTGAAAGCATTTAACCATTAAAACAGAAACTGTTAAAAGCGTATGTTGAAATCTTAGCCTTAAATCAAACTCTAAGAAATTCTCAAGCCCCATTTCTGTTACTTTACCTCTCTGAGTATTTTGATTAGCAGCAACGGAAATATTTTCTCATCAGTTTGTGTGCATTCAGTGAAATCGACATTTATCAGCATTTACTGATACCAATAAAAATCTAATCCTTCCAAGCTTAGTTATGGTCCTGCTTTCTGCCTAACCCCTTTGGGTGGCTTGTGCCTCCAGAAGAAGTAGGAGAGAGTAGTCCCTGGATGCAAGAAAAGCAATTGTACCTGGCCATTGCCAATCTTTCTGTTACTTTGGAATCATATCAATCATTCTGTTATTTTAGGCTTCTCCTAACAATAACTACTGGTAGGGTAATGTCCCTTCTAAGCAGCAGTGTCACTGTGCTTTCATCCTGAAACACGGCTCTCTGTACTTTTCAGCAGCTTGAGGAGCGTGACTAATGACTTGTGTTCAGACCAGGAGCTTGTATGGTCATTCCCCTCTCCCTCGGTTAATGAAGCAGGGTCACAGAGATTTTACACACATCTGAGATCATGTAAAAACAGCTGAGGAGATAGACAGGCTCCAGAACACAGTGATGTTATACCCACCACAATGCTATTAGATCTATCAAATGTTGGTTGGATTTCCTTCTTTTTATTGCATCATGGTTTCCTTACAAAGTTTTTAGATAGGCAGCAATGGATATGTATATATTTATTATCTGAATAATAATTAATAAAAAATGGTGTTCTTACCCCAAAACCATTTCAAGACAAAAAGCAATGGAACACTGGAGATGGACAATATTTTGACTCCTAGGTGCATTGTGAAGTGATTGCAATATAATTCATCCAACTCTCTGCTAATGGAAATAGAAAACATCACAAACTGTAGCATGAGGTGTACACACAACTAGAGCTGGTCAGGAATTCTTCTACAATGTGACTGCATCCAGAAATGCTTATTCATCAAAACCAAACAACAGGCCTGGCCAGGGGGGTCTGGACTCCTGTATCAGAGGACTTCCCAAACTTTGGGGGACTCCCCATACATCCAAAGGAGTCTCTAGAACTTGGGGCAGCCAGCTGCTCGATTTAATTTTGGGAAAGCTGAATTAAAACCATTTGATTTTAAATAAATATTTTTTTCAGAATTTCCTTTATGTGAGAAATTTCAACCTTTCCACTTTTTGTTCTGAATCAAAATTAAAACTTTCAAAATTTCAGACTTTACAACAGAATGGAAGTTTTGAATTTTGACCAGCTCTATACAAAACTGCATTCATTTTACATGACAACTTTTACTTTCCTGAAAAACAAAACACTAAGAAAAGATTATCCTTTGTGGAAGTAGACTGAGGGAAGACATGGTAATTCCTGTAATATTTACTTAACCCTGGACACTTTCCCCTGTCAGTGGCTGCATGTAAACTCAGCACATTCAGTGATTCTATTCTGGATTATGTGAAATATGCTGATTTTTCAAGCCAAGGTGCTAACAGCAAAATGGTCTCACTAAAAAAGTGAAACAAAACAAACCAATTAGTACTAATCTCCTCCTTTGCTGAATGGGGTTTGTGTAGTGCAGATATGACATGGCATCACCATTGTGGTCTGTAGAACAAGACTGGGGAATTTGTGCTTCTTTTTTTTAATTATTATTATTAATAATTATTATTATTTCTGCGGCAGATGTTATGATCTCCGCTGATCTCACATGAGAACTTTTCACTAACACAAAAATTATTTAAAAGAAAAAATTCAAATTCTAACTCACAGCGTATTGTCTTGTAAATTCACTGTATTTCTGTTTCCAGAGATGCTGATTCAGCTGCTACTCAGAGGACAGTCACACACCCTGTAAAGTAGAGAGCAACATAGGAGAACTAAATATTTAATGTCTTCATGAATGAGCCTGGAAAAATCAGCCATGTAGTAATAATTTCTGTACAGCTACTGCAGTATTTTTCTTCCCAGAGGGCTTCACAAACATAAGAAACTCAAATATCAGTTACTTCCTCCTACAAAGTGCAAAGTACAATGCTGCTAGAACAGGAATTTAACACTTCATTCACCTGACTGCTACCTTTAAACTCTGCCACTGGGTAATTGCTGCTAGTGAAGCCAGAGCGGTTATTTCCCAAAGTTATTTGTTAAGTGAGGAATGAATAATGAAAGCAGCTTTCTCGGGGCGGGGGGAGGGTGGAAAGGGAGCAGGTAGGGCTGTGGATTTATTGCTCTGCAAAATAGGAATTTTGAGCTGTGCCCTGAAAACAGAGGGTGAGAACACAGTATAGCTGTGTGCAGCAGTTCACCACAGATACTCACTGGTTTGTTGTTTAATGCAACCTAGACAGAGCTACTATAAGATATAGTTGGGATTATGCTTTCCAATGTGCATTACTTTGCATTTATCAACACTAAATTTCAAATAGGATGAAATTCAAAAAGGACATGTTCAAAGTACACCATTTAGGAAGGAACAATCAGTTGCACACATACAATATGGGAAATGGCTGCCTAGAAAGGAGTACTATGGAAAGGGATCTGGGGGTCATAGCAGATCAAAAGCTAAACATGAGTTTAATGCTCTCACAAAAAAAGTGAGCATTCTTCTGGGATATATTAGCAGGGGTGTTGTAAGCAAGACCCGAGACATAATTCTGCTCTACTCCATGCTGATTAGGCCTCAATTTGAGTGTTGTGTCCAGTTCTGGGAGCCACATTTCAGGAAAGATGTGGACAAATTAGTGAAAGTCCAGAGAAGAGCAACAAAAATGACTAAAGGTCTAGAAAACTTGACCTATGAGGGAAAATTAAAAAAACTGGGTTTGTTTAGTCTGGAGAAGAGAAGACTGAGAGGAGACGGGATAATTGTTTTCAAGTATGTAAAAGGTTGTTACAAGGAGGAGGAGGAAAAATTGTTTTTCTTAACCTCTGAGTTTAGGACAAGAAGCAATGGGCCTAAATTGCAGCACAGGAGGTTTAGGTTGCACATTAGGAAAAACTTTCTAACTATCATGGTGCTTAAGCATTGGAACAGGTTAGACATACACCTGTCAGGGATGGTCTAGATAATACTTAGTCCTGTCATGAGTGAGGGGACTTGACTAGATGACCTCTCAAAGTCCCTTCCAGTTCTATGATTCTATTATTAGATTTTTTGATGTTTTCCTATATCTTGTTTGAAGTTTATAAATGTGAACTAATTAGCTTGTAGGTGCCTAAATTCTGCTCCTGTCTCACAATGATTCCTTACTGATATTGAACAAGCTAACAAACCAGCCAAAGAGTGCTAATGACGAATGATCACCATCATTACAATTGATATTGACTTTTACAAATCAGCAGCCTCACTATCCCTGCTATGAAACTGACCTAAGAACTTTACCTCATAGCTATATGCATGTCTTTTAACCACAGTAACTCATTTTTCTTTTATTAATACATCTTAGATGTAGTTAATAAGGATTGGCTGTAAGCATGTATTTTGGTGAGATCTGAAATATTCATTGATCTGGTGGGCAATGTGTCCAGACTTTTGGGATTGGTAGAACTTTAGATATGGTGAGTAAGATTTGTAGTAATCCCGCACTGTACTGGACTTGGCTTTGTGGATGGGAGCCAGTAGTTGCGATGTTTAAAGGAGACCGTATTTTGTCTTGTTGATAACCAGTATGATAATACAGAGGCTGTTTTGTTACCGGAATTTAAGTATAAAGTAAACCAGCAGTTTGGGGGATTGTCTGCCCTATTGCTTGCAGTTTTTCATGAGGATTCATTGTCAGTGTGGCTGTTCCAGTCACATATAGGAGTTCATAAACATGAGATTTTTCATGGGAAAATATTGGTTTATATCATTATTTTTCAGTGGAGCACCCTGAATGCTCCCTAAGGGCACAAATGAACAACCCAAGAACACACTAGGAGTGACCTCCCAGAAGACAGCACTCTTAGAAACTGTGAGAATGTTAAGGAAGTCAAAGAATGAGTTCATATGGATGTCTAAAATTCCAGAATTCTGCAGAGTATTTAACAAAACTCTGGGCTACCAAACCTACACAGTTGGTTCATAGTCAGGAGTTATCAGTGATTCATACGGATACATTTTTCACAGTAGTTTTCTTGTTTTTATGCTTAAAGGCCTTGTAAGTTGTGAAAGCTGTTTGGTTTTTGTTTTTGTTTTTAAATCCCCATGATATAATATTGAGGGATAATAATGTGTTTTTGTTTTGTTTCATTTCAAATTGAAATCTTTTTCACCACTGAATGCAATAGATTAACTGAACACTGTCCATGATTTGTTTGCTGCTTTTTTTTTTCTGATTTTTTTTCCCCACACTCTAGAACTTTACAAAACTTCTCCAATAGAAGAATAGAAGAAAAAAGGAAAGAAATGAAAATGAGAAAAAGGAGAAAAGGGTCAGGAAATGGGGAGAAACAAAAACTCAAAAAAGCAAAAACTGAATGTTGTGGTCTGTGAAACCCCAAAATGAATCAAAGTTTTCTATTAAAGTGAAAAACATCATTTAATTTCATTCTGAAAATTTTCTATGAAAAATTGAAACATTTCACATTAAGTTTATTTGTTTAAAATTTCTCACAAATAAAATTGGGGAGTTTAACTAGCTCTGATCTTCTGTCACTTTTAAAACTTTCTTATATACATTTTATAATCCACCTGTCCCCAAATAACGGATTTTTTTATTTGTTTGTTTGTTTGTTTTCCTTTTTAATAGAATAAAAGAATATCAGGGTTGGACGGGACCTCAGGAGGTCATCTAGTCCAACCTCATGCTCAAAGCAGGACCAATTCTCAACTAAATCATCCCAGCTCGGGCTTTGTCAAGCCTGACCTTAAAAACCTCTTAGGAAGGAGATTCCACTACTTCCCTAGGGAACCCATTCCAGTGCTTAACCACCCTCCTAGTGAAGAAGTATTTCCTAATATCCAACCTAAACCTCCCCCACTGCAACTTGAGACCATGACTCCTTGTTCTGTCATCTGCTGCCACTGAGAACAGTCTAGATCCATCTTCTTTGGAACCCCCTTTTCAGGTAGTTGAAAGCAGCTATCAAATCCCCCCTCATTCTTCTCTTCTGCAGACTAAACAATCCCAGTTCCCTCAGCCTCTCCTCATAAGTCATGTGCTTCAGCCCCCTAATCATTTTTGTTGCCCTCTGTTGGACTCTTTTCAATTTTTCCACATCCATCTTGTAGTGTGGGGCCCAAAACTGGACCCAGTGCCCCAGATGAGGCTTCACCATTGTTGAATAGAGGGGAATGATCACATCCCTCGATCTGCTGGCAATGGGCCTACTTATACAGCCCAAAATGCCATTATCCTTGTTGGCAACAAGGGCACACTATTGACTCATATCCAGGTTCTTATCCACTGTAACCCCTAGGTCCTTTTCTGCAGAACTGCTGCCTAGCCATTCAGTCTCTAGTCTATAGCAGTGCATGGGATTTTTCCATCCTAAGTGCAAAACTCTGCACTTGTCCTTGTTGAACCTCATCAGATTTCTTTTGGCCTAATCCTCTAATTTGTCTAAGTCCTTCTGTATCCTATCCCTACCCTCCAGTGTATCTACCACTCCTCCCAGTTTGGTTTTCTTCCCCCTTAAAGCTCCAAAAACAACTGCCAACTACTAGGAGAGTGAATGCTATTAATTCTGTAAATTATGCATCTCCTCACTTGAAGCAACACCAGTTAAACATGAATTATGCAAAAGCCCCTTTTTTTGGTCTCTCTCTTCTTTTCACTAACTGACCCCCAGCTGTCTACCCATCCCATGTACACATAGTATATTTTGCATCAAGATATACTTTCTGATATATTTCTTAGTGAAGAGAGAGAAACAATAACGGGAAACTTGGAAATGGCAGAGGTGCTTAATGACTTCTTTGTTTCGGTCTTCACCAAGAAGTTTGATGGTGACAGGACACATAACATAGGGAATTCTAGTGGAAATGAGGTAGGTTTAGAAGTTAAAATAAAAAAAAGAACAAGTTAAAAATTACTTAGAAAAGTTAGGTTTCAGAGTAGCAGCCGTGTTAGTCTGTATCCGCAAATAGAACAGGAGTACTTGTGGCATACAGAGAACATGATACAATTAACTCAGGCTTAAACAGAGACTGGGAATGGTTGGGTCATTACACTAATTGACTCTATTTCCCTATGTTAAGTTCTCCTCACACCTTCTATGGGTCATCTTAATTATCACTTCAAAAGTTTTTTTTCTCCTGGTGATGATAGCTCATCTCAATTGATTAGACTCTTCCTATTGGTATGCATACTTCCACCTTTTCATGTTCTCTGTAAGTATAAATATCTCCTATCTGTGTGTTCCACTCTATGCATCAGAAGAAGTGAGCTGTAGCTCACGAAAGCTCATGATGAAATAAATTTGTTAGTCTCTAAGGTGCCACAAGTACTCCTGTTCTTTTTTTAAGAAAAGTTAGATGTCTGCAAGTCACCAGGACCTGATGAAATGCAAGAAGTAACTTCTAAAAATCCAAAATCTACAGTAAATATAAGAAACTTATTTTAAAAATCACTTCTCCAGATTATAAATTACATTCACACACAGCAAGTTAGTGTACTCACCTCAGAATTCTCTCTGCAGACACAAATAAGCCCGCCAAAATCCGTTGGACTGTAAAAGCAGGTGAGGGCAAAGAGCAAATGTATAAACAAGCTCTCAAGAAACATGAGAAGGGCCTGGAAGAAAATGAAAGAAAAATGCTGTGTGTGTGCGCGCATGTGCGTGTTCGTCTATCTGTCTCCTACCCCATCCAGGTAGGAGTTTTATTTCCAGAATCCACCGGCCCCAAGATCTTTACATTGGCTTTCCAAAAAGAAGAACAAGTTAAAATTACTTTAAAAAGTTAGATGTCTACAAGTCACCAGGGCCTGATGAAATGCATCCTAGAATACTCAAAGAGCTGATAGAGGAGGTATCTGAGCCTTTAGCTATCATCTTTGAAAAGTCTTGGAAGTCAGGAGATATACCAGAAGACTGGAAAAGGGCAAATATAGTGCCCATCTATAAAAAAGGGAAATAAAAACAACCCAGGAAACTACAGACCAGTCAGTTTAGCTTCTGTGCCAAGGAAGATAATGGAGCAATTAATTAAGGAATTCATCTGCAATCATCTGGAAGACAATAAGGTGATAGGTAATAGCCAGCATGGATTTGTAAAGAACAAATCATGTCCAACCATTCTGATAGCTTTCTTTGATAGGATATCAAGCCTTGTGGATAAGGGAGAAGCGGTGGATGTGGTATATCTAGATTTTAGTAAAGCGTTTGATACGGTTTCACATGACCTTCTTATCAATAAACTAGGGAAATACAACCTAGATGGGGCTACTATAAGATGGGTGCATAATTGGCTTGAAAAACGTCTTCAGATATTAGTTATTAATGGTTCACAATCATGCTGGAAGGGCATAGCAAGTGGGGTTCCACAGGGGTCTCTATTTTGGCATAGAGAGTATGATTATTAAGTTTCCCGATGATACGAAGCTGAAGGGGTTGCAAGTGCTTTGGAGGATAGGGCTATAATTCAAAATGATCTGGACAAACTAGAGAAATCATCTGAGGTAAATAGGATGAAGTTTAATTAGGAAAAATGTAAAGTACTCCACTTGGGAAGGAACAATCAGATGCACACATACAGAATGAGAAGTGATTGTATAGGAAGGAATAGTGCAGAAAGGGATCTAGGGGTTATAGTGGACCACAAGCTAAATATGAGTCAACAGTGTGACACTGTTGCAAAAAACAAACAAACATGATTCTGGGATGCATTAACAGGAGTGTTGTGAGCAAGACACAAGAGGTCATTCTACTGCTCTACTCTGCATTGATTAGGCCTCAATTGGAGGAACCACATTTCAAGAAAGATGTGGAAAAATTGGAGAAGGTCCAGAGAAGAGCAACAAAAATGATAAAAGGCCTAGAAAACATGGGCTATGAGGGAAGACTGAAAGAATTGGGCTTGTTTAGTTTAGAAAAGAGAAGACTGAGGTGGGACTTAACAGTTTTCAAGTATCTAAAAGGGTGTTTCAAGGAGAAGAGAGAGAAATTGTTCTCCTTGGCCTCTGATGATAGGACAAGAAGCAATGGACTTAAATTGCAGCAAGGGAGGTTTAGGTTGAGCATTAGGAAAAACTTCCTAACTGTCAGGATGGTGAAACACTGGAATAAATTGCCAAGGGCGGTTGTAGAATCCCCATCACTGACAGCAGGTTGGACAGACATCTATCAGGGATGATCTAGATGGTGCTTGGTCCTGCCGTGAGGGCAGGGGACTGGACTTGCTGATCTCTCAAGGTCTCTTCCAGTTCTTGTTTTTCTATGATTTCTATGATCTGATACGCAAACTATTGTGAAAAATAAAAGTATGTTTGTATTCGAAAGCTCTAAAGACACGTCTAGTTCTCTCATCTCCACAGCTCTGTCAGAGCAAATTTCTGCCTTAAAGCTCTAATAAGAAAAGATGAGAGTTTTTGGTTACAACTTGCCTCTTTTGGTAAAATAAATAAATAAAATAAAATACACCCAAAATGAAGTGCTTGCCTCTCCTTAGCATTACAACACTGAACCCTACATTATGTGACAAGGAAATTACTGTCTATTGCTTTCTTCTACACACTCAGCAAGATCCAGTTAATACAGATCAATCTTAGTCCAATCTCTGTATTTGCATAAAACTCCTTCTGATCATATGCCATTGTTTTATGAATGCATTGCATTTTTCCCCCATCTTCAGTTATAAAATCATTCCTGTGATGCATCTAAACTTTAACTCCAGTCATTCCAATTACTCCAGAAACAAGAAGTAACTTTAAAAAATCCCAAATCTACAGTAAATATAAGAAACTTATTTTAGAAATCACTTCCCTGGATTATAAATTACATTCACACACAGCAAGTTAGTGTACTCACCTCAGAATTCTCTCTGCAGACACAAATAAGCCCGTCAAAATCCGTTGGACTGTAAAAGCAGATGAGGGCAAAGAGCAAATGTATAAACAAACACCCAGGAAACATGGGAGGGGCCTGGAGGAGAATGAAAGAAAAATGCTGTGTGGGGGGAGGGTGGGTGTGGGTGTGTGGTTTGTATCCTACTCCATCCAGGTAGGCATTTTATTCCCAGAATCCACAGGCCCCAAGATCTCTACTTTGGTGTACGTGAATACAGGAAGTGCAGGGCAATGATGAATTGTCTCAGTGCACAATCTCCCCCATAAGGATAAAGTCTAATGAGCCCTTGAAGTGGCTACGCCTTGGCTTTCCAACCATGGAAATATCCCAGCATAGACGGGCACTTTCACAGAGCTCAGGACAGATGCTGAAGTGGCAGTATCCCTCTGTATGAACACTTCAGCCTGGAATCCACAATGCTAGTCTGCATCACTCAGGAGCCTGTGTTGTGTCTCCCTGTAACGGGGCTGGGCGTATCAATTAAGTTCCCAGGTAACACTTTGCCCTGTCCCTAGCATCCATTTCTGCTGGTTGGTCCATTCAAATAGCAGCCCCTCTTCCAGCAGATACTAACTCAGACCTCCAGGCAAGTCACCTTTGAAGTCCACCCCTTTCCCAGCTGACGGATTCCAACAAAATATAGAAGTCAAACGTCCCCCCCGAAAATGCCTCCAGCCCACTCCAGGCTTCCATAAGCCTTGCACCCTTTGCTCAGGGCTTCCAGTGCCTTTATCCTCCCTATCTTTGGGGGGTCTCAGGGCCATGCCACCCTCTTGGGTGACTGGTAGAGGATCCTGCATCCTCCCTCTCCATCGAGTTCCAAACCAGGGCCCCACAAGCGGCAGTGAGATCAAGGAGAGCCCCAAGGCTGCCTCCTGGTCCACTTCCTGCCACTTACTTTCCCAGTCCAGAGTGCAGTGGAAGTGTCACAAACAATCCAGCAGAAGATGGAAGGAAGGGTTCCCTAATCCTTAAAGACAAGCTAGTCACTCCTCTGGGGCCTGATGTAGCTGCTGTTTTCCTCTTCCTTCCTCTCAGCGCAGACTCCTATTATACACTTACTCAGGAGTTCTCAAGATAAGTTTGTCCTATCCTCTCTGCTGCCTTCTCCTAACCCCCCCACTCCCCACCACTCAGCTGTCTCTTTTTTCAAACTCCTCCTCCACTTACAACTGGTTCTGTTGGTGTGATGGAGCAGGGCCACCCAAGTCCAGAAGTGCTCCTTAATCCATCTGTCCTAGTGTGGGGTTTCTATACCTCCATCACACTCCCCTTCAGTGGCATGGAATGGGAGGATTGCAGGAATTTTTATCATTATTCACTCTTACTGGAGTGTCTAGTTGAAATTTCATGAGTTTTCCAGACGCATAATGGTACTCAAAATGTGTGTCTCCCAGCTCCACATCCTGCAGGCTGACACCCTGTTACATGCACCTTTGCAAATTCATATATTTCAAGGCCAGAAGACACTGTTGAGATCATCTAGTCTGACCTGCATAACAGGACAGAGAACTTCTCCCAGTCATTTCTGCATTAAGCTCATAACTTCTGGTTGAACTGTAGCATCTCTTTGAAAAAGACATGCAGTCCTATTTCACTGATGGCAAATTCACCACATCCCTAGGCCGTCACTTAATCTGTCTACATCAGTAATACAAGTTTATATCTTCTATTTCTAACTTCAGATATAAGAATGATACACGCATACAAATATCAGAGGGGTAGCCGTGTTAGTCTGGTTCTGTAGAAGCAGCAAAGAATCCTGTGGCACCTTATAGACTAACAGACGTTTTGCAGCATGAGCTTTCGTGGGTGAATACCCACTTCTTCGGATGCAAGTCTTTGCATCCGAAGAAGTGGGTATTCACCCACGAAAGCTCATGCTGCAAAACGTCTGTTAGTCTATAAGGTGCCACAGGATTCTTTGCTGCATACAAATATGTGACACGAGACCTTTTGCATAAAGCACATTCCAACTACGTTATTTCATAAGCATATTTTCATAAATCATATGGAGTGCAACATCACACCCTCCTCCTGAACTTACTGCCAAGTCTTGGACACTGTCCATGGTGGAGGCAGTACATGTAAAATTCCTGTTTGTCTCTGGTTATACGCCCTCCCAGTCAGGGCCAGTGCAAGGATGTTTCGCGCCCTAGGCGAAACTTCCACCTTGTGCCCCCCCCACACCCCCGCCCTGAGGCGCCCCCCCACACATGGCAGTCCCCCCCTCAGCCCTGAGTTGCCCTCCTTGCGACAGTTCCCCACCCTCTGCCCTGAGGGACCCCCCCCGCCCCAGCTCACTCCTGCTCCACGCATGAGCACCCATCGCTGCTTCACTGCCGCAAGCCTGAGAGGTGGGAGAAGTGAAGCAGCTCACCCCTGCCCTGCCTCCTCCCCGAGCATGCCTTGGGATGGAGCAGCTGCTGCGCTGGGAGGGAGAGGGAGTCTGAGCCGCCGCCGGCAGCCAGGGGGTTCCCTTGGGTCAGCGCGCCACCAGCAGCCTTGGGATACCAGCGGCGCGCTGACCCAGGGCAACCCCCAGGCTGCCGGCAGCGGCTTAGACTTCCTCTCCCTCCCAGCGCAGTGGCTGCTGAAACACTTTAAAAAAAATTGGGGGGTGCTGCCCTGTTTAAGCAATTGGTCCTGAATTAGCACTCTCAGTTGGGTCCCGCCAGAACCGCATTGTGACAGGGGCCCACTCAAACGGGCTGGGACAAACTAACCCCCAGCAGGCAGCTCTGTGCGGGGTTTCTTTCAGAGACAGAGTCATTTGAGGTGGAATCGCCTGCCAGATTTCACTTGGTTCAGGCCCCAGCTGTAGAACAGGCCCTCAGGACAGAGTGACACATTTATTCATGTTTTCCGGCTCAGACCTGCCTATGGGGATTTGACTCAGTAAATAATCCTATTGCTTTAATCATTGGGACACCCAGCTCCCAAATCACCCCTGTTACATTCCTATTGACTTCACTGGTATTGGCTCTGGGATGGATTTGGCCTCTCTCAGTCTCCCTTTTCCAGACAGTAGAAGATTCATGATTATCTTAGTGTAAACCAAGAACTGTTTCACTGACCTGTCACATCCAGTTCAATGTAGGCAGTGGTGAGCTGGAGCCGGTTCCCACAGGTTCCCAAGAACCGGTTGCTAAAATTAGACCTCCGTGGAGAACCGGTTGTTAAAGAGCCAGGGGGTGGGCAAAGAACTCCGGTCCGTGGGCCAGACCATCCTGTTGCTTCCAGGAGTCCCAGCTGGGGAGGCTGAGGCTCCCCTGGCGCTTTGCCCGCTTCCCCCCAGCTGCAGCATGGCCAGCCACCGGCGCCAGCTGGGCAGCTCAGCTGAGCTCTGGAGTCGTCCCGCTGCTTTGAGCTGCCGGCAAGGTAAGGGGGGAGGGAGCTGCAAGTTCTAGGGCTGCCGGGGGGGGGCAATTGAGGCAATTTGCCCCAGGCCCTGCAGGGGCCCCCGGCCCCATGAGTATGTCTCCCCCTGCCCCGGCCCCTCCCCCACTCCCCCCCTTTAAATCAGAACTTTTTATAGGGAATCGGTTGTTAAGATTTTAGCAGCTTCTCCATGCCAGTCTGAGACATCAACCTGGCAAGCATATTTCCCTTTGTCGGTGACCTGGATGTTCATGCATGGGAACAGAGAGGGTCCTTGCAGGATGCATGTGGTTCAGTTAAGTCATAGCCTGATGGGGGAAATGGAAGATTATAATAAGAAGTGCAGTATAAAAGCCTAGACTGACAGATATACATATGTGCATAGCACTTTTCCATCCACAGATCTGAAAGTGCTGTATAAAGGAGGTCAGCATCATTATTCCCATTTTGCAGATGGGCAAACTGAGGAATAAGGAAGGAACAAACTCTCCAACAGTCACCCAGCTCAGGAATAGAACTTTGCTCTGCTGAGTCACATTTCAGAACCCAATCTAGTGGCTATACTCTGCTGATTGCTAGATAGATGGATTTGGGGGAAGTTTTATGGACTGTGTCATACTCTGGGTCAGTCTAGATGACCACACTGGTCCCTTCTGACACTGGAATCTCTGAATAATGTCTGCTTGGCTATGTTGTGTTAGACTAGCCTCTGCACATTGGGAAGAAGAGGGCAAAATAGCTCTCACTGTGGTGAGTAATTTATCTGAAAATAGAAAAGGTTCGACTCTCACTTTCTGAAATGAAAACTCCTATTCAGAACAGTAAAACAAAATACATAGGCCCATAGCTGTTAAGGCCAGACCATTTAGTCTGACCTCCTGTGTAAGTCAGGCCCAATATCTTGTGTATCACTTTTTACACAGATGCCAAATTCTGACATAAAAATGTCAAGTGATGGAGAATCCACCACAGCCCCTAGTTCCAGTGATTAGTCACCCTCACAGTTACAGATTCAGATCTTATTTCTAGTTTGAATTTTCTATGTTCAACATCCAGATGCTGGATACTGTTCTGGCTTTGAATACTAAAAAGCCTTTTGCTATCACAAATCTCCCTGTGTTACTTAGATATGTATGGATCATGGCCAAGTAACTTCTTAACCCTATTTTCATAAAGCGAAATAGATTGAGCTCCTGAAGTCACTTATTTTACGATGTGTTTTCCAGAACTCAAACCCATCTCTTTTGGTGCTAGTGATTTTCTCCGTTCCTATGTAATGATTAATTGACTCTTAAAATGTGTCTGACACAGAATTCTTGTTACCTGCAGCCAGGTGGGGTATTTGTAGAAAAATCAGTATCTGAATAGTTGTCACTGAAAGAAATAAAGAATCCATCACTGATCAGGAGCTGGGAAAGTGGCTTTCAAAACAGCAGAAAGACATGAAGGCTGCAACTGCCAGGGTCAGATCATGTCAGATCAGCCTCCTTCAGTCGGGAAATGCAAACCATGAAATGATAGCGGTGAGTTTAGATAATAGCTCCAAACATTAGCAAGAACATAAAGATAATGTTGCAGAAAGAGCCCAGTGAGTTTATAAGGAGTTTTACCTCCACAGGAACAGGATTGGGCCCAGTGTCCTGACACACACACTGAGCAAACATACAATTATGGCAGGCACTTAAGGGTCTCCCAGAGGAGTGAGCTCACCACAAGGCAATACATTCAGTCTCTCACTGGCTCAGTGAATATTTAATTGTTTCATCCAAAGTGGAGCAGCTTCAACAAAAGAGCCCTGCTCTAGAATGCCCAGTAACCCACTGGCGAGGGCAGTTACCTGGGTTCACAGCTCTAATGAGACAAGGTGGGAACTAGAACTTCAGTATCCCACAACCCCACTGAGTGCTCCCATCACTGGCCTATTGGCCTGCTCCTCTGTGTTGTTTTGAGGAAAAGGGCTCTCTGGCTTGGGGACCCAGCTCCAGGTGAGAGTTGACAGCTCAGCATCTCAAGTGGAGATAGGAGCGTCCTTCCGTCCTGGAGTTAAGGCACCAAACTACCTTTGAGTGAGGGGCTTTGACCATCCCCTCTCCTCAGCACTTCCTTCTTCTAACCTAGCCAGCTCTCCCTCAGCTTGCTGGCTTTTGTGGATCCCATTCCTACATGCCTATCTCTCCCCCTGCACTGTGTAGGGACCCTGGGCAGCTCACACAGGGCTGAGGATCCCACTGGGCAGGAGGGCACCTACCAGCTAGGTGCTGCAATGCTGAGACAATCTCCTGGTTTTGGATCTAGCCCTTGCTGCCCTGCAGGGCCTGAGCATGCTCACTTCACAGCTCTCTCAGCCAGGGAATATAAGAACCAAACTGATTCTCCCTAATGTTACTGTAGAACAAAATGGAGCAATATGCTGCTGGGGAGCAATCCAATTGGGTGTTTGCCTGTAAATATGAAATTATAGTAAATCAGAACTGTACCCAAATGTATCGAACCAGTAGCAATAAAAGGTTGACCAAGCTCTGGGTCTGTGTAGTTGCTCCCTGGCTTTGCAGTATCTCTTGCAAAATGAAATTTGCACCTAAAGTTTGTTGTTACAAGGAAACAGAAATCATTTAATTCCTATGAAAGAGAAACAAAATACAGAGATTAATTAGATTGAACAAGTATTAAAACCAGTTCACTGGTGAGATCCAGTGCACACAACTCTGGCATTTTGTTTTTTATAGATTCTGAGCCAGCCAGAGTTAAACAACCAGCAGGCTAAGTGACCCAAGATCAACCTTTGAAGACATATTACAGAAGCGCTGAAATGGTCAGCGGGGCTATTTCTTGTAGATAGTTATCAAAGCCATGTAAGCAGACTAAATCCTTTGAAATGCAAACCTATATTGTCAGAGAATTAGAAGTTAATACTAATTGTATTTGTCTGTGTTTCTCTATATCTCTTGGGAGTTTAACAATGTTATCTCATTAGTGTGTAGATGCTAAGCGTTGGTTCCTGTCTGTAATATTTAATTACTATATACTATTGATTCAGAGATCAAGAGGAAATATTAGCAATTAGGTGGAACTTGGGTGTAACAATATTATTGCCTTTATTTCTCCTTGAAGTTTATAGTAAACTACCTGTGCATCTTTGAATGGTAAATTGCCTTATGCTAATGGATGCAACTAATGACCTGTGTATACATAGGAAATAGAACATGGCTTCAAAAGCCACAATGTGTATTACTTATTTTTCCTCCAAGGGATATCTGCTGTTACCTGCTGTCAAGAGGCTATCCTAATTTGCGAGACAGCTTAAAAAGAATGTCAGGACTTGATCCTTTTTTCATCTCAGATCTGCTTAAGCTTCACCAGGGGAAGGTTAAGTCACAAGACTGAGGTCTCCAGGTACCCTGGACTGTCCCTGCAAATTCTTATGGAAAGATTCAATCAAACACTGCACATGAACTGCCTATTGGACTATAACCAATGGAATTGATTCTGTTAATACTTTCTAGAAATTAGCAATTTCACCATCTCTGTTATGAAACTGACCTAAGAACTTTCTCCATATCTGTGTGTATAACAATCTTTTAACCACAATACTTTCTCTTCTGTTTTAAGGTAAATCTTAGTTTAGTTTATAAGTTTATAAGCATGTATTTGGGTAAGATTGGAAATATTTATGGATCTGGTGGGTGATGTGTCTGATCTCTTGGAAATGGCAGAACTTTATATATAGTGAACAAGATTTAAAGTAATTCTCATCATATTTGATTTGGCTTTCTGGGAGAAAGCCCAGGAAATCTGTGCCATTGTAGGTGTGTCATCATACCATCCCCTCCATAAACTTATCAAGCTCAGTCTTCCAGATATAGTTATAGACGCACATGTTAATAATTACAGCAATTCGAATAATGTGTTGTAAGATAAGTTGTATGTTAAAGGACTGGCAAAGGAAACAGAAAAGGAAACTAATATTGGAACATGCCACCTTATTCTATCAAGTATAATAAGCAACACCCTCAAAATATTATATTTCCAAAAGTTTTGAAGGGAACAATTAAATACCAATAACCTATATTAAAAAGAGCACCTAAAAATGCACATGCAAAGATAGCAAAAGAGCAAAGGTTATTTTTAATGGATTGTATTGTGCTCGAGGACATGGGTAAGAGGAAGTTAATGAGTACAAAAAATACACAAAACATGACGGTATATGTACCTATGTTGGGAAAAACAGAAAGAAGGTGACATGAAGACATGAAATGAAAATAGTGTGGCTAGCTAAAAATATGTACATAGAAGCCTGGGAATGTGTATTGTACGGGTTACGCTGACTGGAGGGAAACTAATGAAAACGTAATGTGAAAAGTTATAAGAAACCAAGTTAACAGTGGCTGAACTCAGAGAAATACCAGTTGGGAAACTGAAGGAACCAGGCCTGAGACTGAGAGGATCATTATGAAGTGCAGGTGATTTTCCTAGTACCACAGAACTTGGTAATTTGGGCTCATACCACTTGTCTGTTTATTGTGTGGCATAAATATATGTTCAGCAACTAAACATGTGGAGATATACCTATTTCATAGAGCTGGAAGGGACCTTGCAAGGTCATTAACTCCAGGCCCCTGCCCTCACTAGCAGGCCCAAGTACTGTCCCTGACAGTTGTTTATTTTCCCCCTCCCCAAGATCCCTAAAGTGCCCCCTCAGAACTGAACTCACAACCCAGGATTTAGTAGGCTAATGCTCAAACCACTGAGCTGTCCCTCCTCCCAACTACAAATGACAATAATTCTGTCTGAAAATTTATCAATAAAGGCAAAAATTGATTAAGCCTAAATTGGGTGCACTTATAACTCAGTTTCAACACCAGCACCTGATTCTACTGATTCCCACACACTTTCTGCTCATTCAGGGCAATAAAGTTACACCTAAAGATTGCTTTTGTTCAGAGTCTGATTCAAGCAAAAATGTTTTCAAGGTTTAATGATTGCGTATTTGCATAATTAAGGAACATATTCCTTCTTCCCTTCCTGCTCTCCAACATCAATTCCCCATTGCTAGAAAGAATAAGCATTATTTTTGAGATTTGATACTTCCGTTACTGACACCCACGTAAATCAGGAATAACTCCACTGAAGTCAGTAGGGTAATACCGGCATAAAATAGACAAAAACAGGAGAAGACTCAGACTGATCTTTCTCTCTGGTTTTCGTTTGTACTTTTTACAGCCAGGAGAGGATTTGTCTTCCACAGTTGCTGAAAGATTCTCCAGAGCTGCAGAAGAGCTCTGTGTAAGCTCAAAAGCTCATCTCTCTCACCAACAGAACTCGGTCCAGTAAAAGATATTACCTCACCCACCTTGTCTCTCTAATATCCTGCAACCTACATGGCTACAATTCCATTGCATACAACAATTAAACAATACTCAGTGAATTTGTCTTAAAAATACAGGACAGATTCTGGACACATTTATTGTGCCAACCCTCCAAGCATAGAGTGCGCGCACAATTTAGTATCTGGTTTACGTATAACAATCCCAGGTGGATGAATAAAGTCGTTCAATTATCAGTATTAAGCTCTTTCAAAACACTCCTTTGATTAGAAACAGCCACCCTTCTTTACACTGCCTAGTCTATCCAGCTGAGAGAAAAGTCTTAAATTCTGTGGAATGGAAACACAACACACTTGAAAAGAAAAATTGCTATTACCTACCAATGGCAGTAATTCTTCATAATGCAAATTTAGACCAGGAAAGATCCGTTTTTCATTTCCATATTAAGACAGACAGATGGGATTGTTGCTGCAAATAGGATGAATTTATTTTCAGTTTTAACTGTAATTTGATTTCATACCTAGACAACAGGATCCCGTGATACACCTATCACACCCTATGTACATCATGTGGCTTTGGGGAACATTTGAGCCTTTTGGGAGATCTGTTATAGCAGGCTAGAAAGTTTACTCTCATATTCTCATATGCATATAGTTATCTATTAACCAGAAACCAGCAAATTTGAAAATAATTTTCCCTGAAGAAGATGCAGGTAGACTTGATGTATGAATCTGTGACATGCTAGGGTGGGTTAAAATTGGGATCTGCTTTTACACACAAACGTAAATCCAAATACTAATTATAAATTCTAGTGATAAATAAAGAACAGTTAAGATGCTATTATTATATTGTTATTTTTAAGACTGTCATGGTGGTTCTTTATTTAATTCCTTGTTTGTTGGTTGGGTTGTTTGTTTTTGCCTTTCTCTGCAGGATGGATTATCTGCTGGCATCATTTCGGCACCTCGCCTCATCAATTCCCTGCCATTGTAGGAGCCTTAGGCACTGTTGGCCCCTCAATTTCTTCTTGTCTCACCGGAGACACACAATAGTTTAGTCTTCTGAGGACTGAAATTCTTTAGTCTAACCAAAGTTATTGGGCTGAACACAGAAGTAACTGCGTGAAATGTGATGGCCTCTGTCACAGGAGACCAGGCTAAATGATCTAATGATTCCTTCTGGCATTAAGCGCTATGCAACTATGAAATCTACCAAAAGAGCGAGGGTCTCCTGTATCTAGTGTATTGTGCCTAAAATTACAGCCCACAAACTGTGTGTAAAGACAAGATTTTCTGAGGATTTTCAAGTAGCTATATTAATTCAATTAAGTGGAACTTAATTAAACATGAACCTTTGCAGAATTGGTGTATTTATTTTTAGATGATAATGTTTATGAAGCCTTTCTTGGCAGAGAACCACAGTCCCCAAAGTGACAAAATGTAAAATGTTGGCTAGGCTACTAACGATTGTTATATCTCAACAATCTGATTATACCCAGCTAGATCAACAGAATGGTTCATTCTGAAGCTATGTCTTTGTTATGTCAGAAGGAACTCAACCAGTCGTTTTTGTTCTTCTCAAGTTAATATACATGCATGCAATTGGTTGCATACTTGCAGCCAGAAAAGAGTGACTATGCTGTAGGGCATGCAGGAAAAAAATTTACATTTCTCATTGTGAAAAAAACCCTTTGAATTTTTTGGTTTCAAATCAGGAAGAGATATTCATCAGAGCAGGGAACTGAACAGAAGTCTCACACCATATCTAGCAGGCTGCAAAGGCCTCTGTGTGACTTTCTCTAATTCTCCTGTTGGAACTGTTCCACTGTGTATAAATAATGAATTATTGAGCAGGGCCAGAAAGAAGCTGATTGTATTGCCTAGTGGTTAGGGTACTCACCTGGGAGGTTGGGAGACCTGGGTTCAAATCCCTGCTTCAATGAATGTTTAATCATGTATACAATGTGGAAAAGCTCCAGTGGGAGAGACGGAGAAAAATGCACCTCAGAATACTCAATCACCTGGTAGTTAGGACACTCACATAGGAGAGCTGAACTCAAGCCCCAGGTAGAGCAAAGACTTGAACCTGGTTCTTCCATATCAGGTGAACCTGGGACATTTGCTACAATGGGGTTGGCCTACAGGGCCGGCTTTAGGAAGAGCAGGACCTAATTCAAACAGTTTCGACGGGGCCCCAGCAGGGATGACTTAAAAAAAAAACAAAAAAACCCAAATACGTTGGACTTGTACTCACCGAGCGGTGCTCCGAGTCTTTGGCGGCAGGTCCTTCACTTGCTCCAGGTCTTTGGCGGCACTGAAGGACCTGCCGCCGAAGTCTCGCCGAAGACCCAGAGCGCCACCGGGTGAGTAAAAATTAAAAAGGCACCTCTAGCCAGGGAAGGGATTCTCACTGGGTGCGGGGACCTCTTAGGCGCGGGGCCTGATTCGGGGGAATTGGTGGAATAGGCCTAAAGCCGGCTCTGTTGGCCTATCTCTGGTTCTAAGCGTAAATTCCACCCTTGACTGTCAAAACTGGCACTCACAGGGCAGTGGTGCTACCACTGCTGGAATACTGTACCCAGTTCTGGTGCCTGCAATTCAAGAAGGATGTTGATACATTGGAGAGGGTTCAGAGAAGAGCCACAAGAATGATGAAAGAAATAGAAAGCCTGCCTTATTGCGATACACTCAAGCTGCTCAATCTATTTAGTTTATCAAGAGAAGGTTAACGGGTGACTTGACTATAATCTATAATTACCTCCACAAAGAACAATGTTTTAATAATGAGCTTTTCACTCTCACCATAACATGGAAGGCATAACATGACCCAATAGCTGGAAGTTGAAACTATACAAATTCAGACTAGAGTGAAAGATTACATTTTTAACAGTGAAGAAAATTATCCATTGGAAGAATTTACCAAGGTTCATGGTGGATCCTCCATCACTGACCATTATAAAATCAAGATTGACAATTTCTCTAAAAGATCTGCTCTAGGAATTATTTTGGGGACATTCTATGGCCTGTGCTATAGAAGAGGTCAGGCTGGCTCTCCAATGTGGAAATTTGGTGCCATAAGTCTTTGGTGCATTCCCCAGCCAGCCCTTAGCTGCTGGGGAGTCAGAAGATACCTGGCTCCTGTCCCCATCTCCATGGGCCTGGTTGCCAGAGCAACACAAGATTACAGGGCCTCCCTGAGACACAAGAGCTTTCTGTGAATAGCTATATCTGATCGCACTGGGGAAAGCTGGGAAAAGATTGGATGGAGTAGAAAAGGGACCTGGGCCCTGCCCCTGCTGTGAGATAATCTCCCAAATGTGAGACGATTCATAGAATCAAGGAATAATAGAATATCAGGATTGGAAGGGACCTCAGGAGATCATCTAGTCCAACCCCCTGCTCAAAGCAGGACCCAACACCAACTAAATCATCCCAGCCAGGGCTTTGTCAAGCCTGACCTTGAAAACCTCTAAGGAAGGAGATTTCACCACATCCCTAGGTAACCCATTCCAGTGCTTCACCACCCTCCTAGTGAAAAAGTTTTTCCTAATATCCAACCTAAACCTCCCCCACTGCAACTTGAGACCATTACTCCTTGTTCTTTCATCTGCTACCACTAGATCCATCCTTCTTTGAATCCCCTTTCAGGTAGTTGAAAGCAGATATCAAATCCCCCTCATTCTTCTCTTCTGCAGACTAAACAATCCCAGTTCCCTCAGCTTCTCTTTATAAGTCATGTGCTCCAACCCCTCTAATCATTTTTATTGCCCAATTTTTCCACATCTTTCTTGCAGTATGGGGCCCAAAACTGGACACAGTACTCCAGATGAGGCCTCACCAATGTCAAATAGAGGGGAATGATCACATCCCTTGATCTGGTGGAAATGTCCCTACTTATACAGCCCAAAATGCCGTTAGCCTTCTTGGTAACAAGGGCACACTGTTGACTCATATCCAGCTTCTCATTCACTGTAACCCCCAGACCCTTTTCTGCAGAACTGCTTCCTAGCCATTCAGTCCCTGGTCTGTAGCAGTGCATGAGATTCTTCCATCCTAAGTGCAGGATTCTGCATTTGTTCTTGTTGAACCTTATGAGATTTCTTTTGGCTCAATCCTCTAATTTGTCAAGGTCCCTCTGTATCCTATCCCTACCCTCCAGCATATCTACCATTCCTCCCTGTCTAGTGTCATCTTCAAACTTGCTGAGGATGCAATCCACGCCGTCCTCCAGATCATTAATGAAGATATTGAACAAAACCGGCCCCAGGACCAACCCTTCGGGCACTCCGCTTGATACCAGCTGCCATCTAGACACGGAGACATTGATCACTATCCGCTGAGCCTGACAATCTAGCCAGCTTTCTATCCACCTTACAGTCCATTCATCCAGCCTATACTTCTTTAACTTGCTGGCAAGAATACTTTGGGAGACCGTGTCATAAACAGATAGTTAAGGGTTAATGCATCTTTTACCTGAAACAGGTTAAGAAGTTCACCTAGCCTAGCTGACACCTGAGCAGAGGAACCAATGGGGGAACAAGACGTTTCAAAAGGAAAGAGGGAAGTTTTCTTTGTTTAGTCATTTTTCAGTTTCAGCCAGAGTGAAAAAGATCAAGGAACCAGCCTCTTATCAGAGTAGTAAGTTTTAGAAAGGAATAAATAGGTTTATGTTTATTTCTTTGTATCCTGTCTTGTGCAATTAGAGGAAGAATCAAATTGGGTATTTGGGTATTTTTTGGTGTAACTAAGGTTTTGCCCAGGGGAACATCCTCTGTGTTTGGAGTCTGTTGTCTGTGAGAGTAGCTGGTATGCTAATCTCTCCCAAAGGGTTTTCTTTTACCTTTCTTTTCTTTAATTAAAAGCCTTCTTTTTAAAAACCTGATTGATTTTTCCTTGTTTTAAGATCCAAGGGGATTGGATCTGGACTCACCATGAATTGGTGGGGGGGAAAGGAGAGGGGATGGATAATTTCTCCTTGTTTTAAGATCCAAGGGATTTGGATCAGTGTCCACCAGGGAATTGGTGGAAGAGTCTCTCAAGGCTACCCAGGGAAGGGAGTGCTTGGGGTTGGTGGAAGCCAGACCAGATCTAAGCTGTTAATTGAGCTTAGAGCTTCTCATGCAGGTCCCCCACATCTGTACCCTAAAGTTCAGAGTGGGGAAGGAACCTTGACAGACCGTATCAAAAGCTTTGCTAAAGTGAAGCAATAACATATCCACTGCTTTCCCCTATCCACAGAGCCAGTTTTCTCATCATAGAAGGTAATTATGTTAGTCAGCCATGACTTGCCCTTGGTGAATCCTTGCTGATTCTTCCTGATCACTTTCCTCTCCTCAAAGTGCTTCAGAATTGATTCCTTGAGGACCTGCTCCATGATTTTTCCAGGGACTGGCCCGTAGTTCCCCAGATCCTATTTCTTCCCTTCTTAAAAGATGGGCACTACATTAGCCTTTTTCCAGTCATCCGGGACCTCCCCTGATCACCATGAGTTTTCAAAGATAATGGCCAATGGCTCTGCAATCACATCCGCCAACTCCTTTAGCACCCTCAGATGCAACACATCCAGCCCCATGGATCTGTGTTCATCCAGCTTTTCTAGATAGTCCCAAACCACTTCTTTCTCCACAGAGGCTATTCACCTCCTCCCCATGCTGTGTTGCCCAGTGCAACAGTCTGGGAGCTGACCTTGTTCGTGAAGGCAGAGGCAAAAAAGACATTCAGTACATTAGCTTACATCCTCTGTCACTAGGTTTCAGAGTAGCAGCTGTGTTAGTCTGTATCCACAAAAAGAAAAGCATAAGCTTTCGTGAGCTACAGCTCACTTCTTCGTATGCATAGAATGGAACACACAGACAGGAGATATTTATACAAACAGAGAACATGAAAAGGTGGAAGTATGCATACCAACAGGAAGAGTCCAACAATTGAGATGAGCTATTGTCAGCAGGAGAAAAAAAACCTTTGAAGTGATAATTGAGATGACCAATAGAAGGTGTGAGGAGAACTTAACATAGGGAACTAGATTCAATTAGTGTAATGACCCAACCTTTCCCAGTCTCTGTTTAAACCTAAGTTAATTGTATCTAATTTGCATATTAATTCAAGTTCAGGAGTCTCTTTGGAGTCTGTTTTTGAAGTTTTTTTGTTGCAAAATTGCCACCTTCGAGTATGTCACTGAGTGGTTAGAGAGGTTGAAGTGTTCTCCCACTGGTTCTTGAATGTTATGATTCCTGATGTTCTCTGTATGTATAAATATCTCCTGTCTGTGTGTTCCATACTATGCATCCAAAGAAGTGAGCTGTAGCCCACAAAAGCTTATGCTGAAATAAATTCGTTAGTCTCTAAGATGCCACAAGTACTCCTATTCTTGTCACTAGGTTGCCTCCCTCACTCAGTAAGGAGCCCACACTTTCCTTGACTTTCTTCTTGTTGCTAACATACCTGAAGAAATCCTTCTTGTTACTCCTAACATCTCTTGCTAGTTGCAACTCCAAGTGTGATTTGGCCTTCCTGATTTCACTCCTGCATGCCTGAGCAATATTTTTTTACTCTTCCCTGGTCATTTGTCCAGTCTTCCACTTCTTGTAAGCTTCTTTTTTGCGTTTGAGATCAGCAAGGATTTCACTGTTAAGCCAAGCTGGTCGCCTGCCATATTTACTATTCTTTCTACACATTCGGATTTTTTTTTCCTGCAACCTCAATAAGGATTCTTTAAAATACAGCCAGCTCTCCTGAACTCCTTTCCCCTTCATGTTATTCTCCCAGGGGATCCTGTCCATCAGTTCCCGGAGGGAGTCAAAGTCTGCTTTTCTGAAGTCCAGGGTCCATATTCTGCTGCTCTCCTTTCTTCCTTGTGTCAGGATCCTGAACTCGACCATCTCATGGTCACTGCCTCCCAGGTTCCCATCCAATTTATTTCCCCAACTAATTCTTCCCAGTTTGTGAGCAGCAGGTCAAGAGCACCTCTGACCCTAGTTGGTTCCTCCAGCATTTTTACCATTAAATGGTCCCCTGCACTTTCCAAAAACAGGCACTGCGATTCTGTGACATCTTTTGTGAAACCCACCATGAGGGTATTAGCTATTGTGGAGTGCGTCTGTCTCATTTTCCATGAAATATTTTGACAGGTCTCAGTTTCACCCCATTGTGGAACAAATCACAAAACCCCACAACATCTTTTGTGAAACCCACCATGAGGGTATTAGCTATTGTGGAGTGCGTCTGTCTCATTTTCCATGAAATATTTTGACAGGTTTCAGATTCACCCCATTGTGGAACAAATCACAAAACCCCACGACATCCTCCCATTGTTTGAACAAATGTTAGACACGAGGAAGCAGAGGCAGAGTGGTGCTGGGATGGAGCATTCCACCCAGCAGAGACAGGCACTGCGATTCTGTGACATCTTTTGTGAAAGTGATGAAGAATTTAGAGATCAGGAAGATCATAATTAGCTCCAAGGCTGCAGCTGCTAACTCTGCCTTTTGGAGGAAAAAATCCACCCTGTGAATCTAGGAGCCAGCCCCATGCAGATGGGATTAAGTTTAGAAAAAAAGAGGATAATCTGGGAGCAAATGGGAGCAAATGCATAGAAAACCTTAGGAGTCTGTGGTCAAATAATGGGGAAAAGTGAAGACATCTCTAGTCCTGCTTTAAATTGGGCCAGATTTCCTAGTACGTTCAGGCTGCTTCACACTGCACCTGTGTCCCAAAGCAGCCATAATTAACTAGCCAGGTAAGCTGGGTGTACAGCTGTTTGCAGGGTCGGCTCCAGACCCCAGCGCGCCAAGCTTGCGCGTGGGGCAGCATTTTCCCTGGAGGGCGGCAGGCGGGTCCGGTGGACCTTCCGCAGTCATGCCTGTGGGAGGTCCACCAGAGCCCCGGGAGCAGCGAACCTTCCGCAGGCATGACTGCGGACGGTTCGCTGGTCCCATGGCTCAGGTGGACCTCCCGCAGTCATGCCTGCGGATACTCCACCGGAGCCGCCGGACCAGCCAACCCTCCGCAGCTGCGGGAGGTCCACTGGAGCCGCGGGTCCAGCGGACCCTCCACAGTCATGCTTGAGGGAGGTCCGCTGGTCCCGCAGCTCCGGTGCGCCTCCCGCAGGCATGACTGCTTGGGGCGGCCAAATTCCTAGAGCCGCTCCTGGCTGTTTGTCATCACAGAATGGTGAAAAGCAGCCAAACAGTACTGGTGAATCTGGCCCGTGGTACTGCAGAAAAACATGGCGTGATGGTGGCTTTTCCCTAGTTTTGGGGGTTTATTGGAGCCCTTTACATTATTGAGCTGTGTTTAGGCTCTTTTAGAAGTCAGTTTCTCTGTACCTTGCTTATGAAAAGAAACAAGCCCACTACCTTAGACCCAATGAGTTTGTACAAGAGGCACTAAGGGCTGGTCTACACTGGGAATTTACATTGGCAAAGCTGCAAAGAATCCTGTGCCACCTTATAGACTAACAGACGTTTTGCAGCATGAGCTTTCGTGGGTGAATACCCACTTCGTCGGATGCAAGAGTGGAAATTTCCAGGGGCAGGTAAATATAAGCAAGCAAGAAGCAAGCTAGAGATAACGAGGTTAGATCAATCAGGGAGGATGAGGCCCTGTTTTAGCAGTTGAAGTGTGAAAACCAAGGGAGGAGAAACTGGTTCTGTAGTTGGCAAGCCATTCACAGTCTTTGTTTAATCCTAGACTGATGGTGTCAAATTTGCAAATGAACTGAAGCTCAGCAGTTTCCTTTTGATCTGTTTCCTTATTTCCCTGTGCGGGTACTGTAGTTTTGAGAATGCTTGGTGGAGATTTTCTGCATTTAGCCATATGGAGTGGAAATCCATCAACCTCAAGTGGACCTCCCATGTAGATTGGTCCAGGCTGAGGTTGATGGAGGGGTGGAAGCTGTTGAAATCGTGGTGGAATTTTTCCAGAGTCTCCTTCCCATGGGTTCAGATGATGAAGATGTCATCAATGTAGCGTAGGTAGAGAAGGGGTGTGAGTGGACGGGAGCTGAGGAAGCGTTGTAGGCCATAAAAATATTGGCATATTGTGGGACCATGCGGGTACCCATAGCGGTGTCACTGATCTGGATCTGGAAGCCTACTTTCGCCGTCTCCGACTCAAAGAATACTTTCAGGACAACACTGAACAGCGCACTGATACACAGTTACCCTCCCACCAACAGCACAAAAAGAAGAACTCCACATGGACTCCTCCTGAGGGTCGAAATGACAGTCTGGACCTATACATTGATTGCTTCCGCCGACGTGCACAGGCAGAAATTGTGGAAAAACAACATCGCTTGCCTCACAACCTAAGTCGTGCAGAACGCAATGCCATCCACAGCCTCAGAAACCATCCTGACATTATAATCAAAGAGGCTGATAAAGGAGGTGTTGTTGTCATCATGAACAGGTCTGACTACCAAAAGGAGGCCGCCAGACAACTCTCCAATACCAAATTTTACAGGCTACTTCCCTCAGATCCCACTGAGGAATACACTAAGAAACTGCACCATCTACTCAGGACACTCCCTACACTAACACCAGAACAAATCAACATACCCTTAGAGCCCTGACCAGGGTTATTCTATCTACTACCCAAGATCCACAATCCCAGAAATCCTGGACGCCCCATCATCTCGGGCATTGGAACTCTCACTGAAGGACTGTCTGGATATGTAGACTCTCTGCTCAGACCCTGTGCTACTAGCACTCCCAGCTATCTCCGTGACACTACTGATTTCCTGAGGAAACTACAATGCATTGGTGACCTTCCAGAAAACACCATCCTAGCCACCATGGATGTAGAGGCTCTCTACACAAACATCCCACACACTGATGGAATACAAGCTGTCAGGAACAGTATCCCTGATGATGCCACAGCACAACTGGTTGCTGAGCTCTGTGCCTTTATCCTCACACACAACTATTTCAAATTTGATGACAATATATATCTCCAGATCAGTGGCACCGCTATGGGCACCCGCATGGCCCCACAATATGCCAATATTTTTATGGCCTACCTGGAACAACGCTTCCTCAGCTCCCGTCCACTCACACCCCTTCTCTACCTACACTACATTGATGACATCTTCATTATCTGGACCCATGGGAAGGTGACTCTGGAAAAATTCCACCACGATTTCAACAGCTTCCACCCCTCCATCAACCTCAGCCTGGACCAATCTACATGGGAGGTCCACTTGAGGTTGATGGATTTCCACTCCATATGGCTAAATGCAGAAAATCTCCACCAAGCATTCTCAAAACTACAGTACCCACACAGGGAAATAAGGAAACAGATCAACAGAGCCAGACGTGTACCCAGAAGCCTCCTACTGCAAGACAAACCCAAGAAAGAAACCAACAAGACTCCACTGGCCATCACATATTCTCAAATGCATCATCAGGGATCTACAACCCATCCTGGACAATGATCCCACACTTTCACAGGCCTTGGGTGGCAGGCCAGTCCTCGCCCACAGACAACCTGCCAACCTGAAGCATATTCTCACCAGTAACTGCACACCGCACCATAGTAACTCTAGCTCAGGAACCAATCCATACAACAAACCTCGATGCCAACTCTGCCCACATATCTACACCAGCAACACCATCACAGGACCTAACCAGATCAGCCACACCATCACCGGTTCATTCACCTGCACATCCACCAATGTAATATATGCCATCATATGCCAGCAATGCCCTTCTGCTATGTACATCGGCCAAACTGGACAGTCTCTAAGGAAAAGGATAAATAGACACAAATCAGATATTAGGAATGGCAATATACAAAAACCTGTAGGAGAACACTTCAACCTCCCTGGCCACACAATAGCAGATCTTAAGGTGGCCATCCTCCAGCAAAAAAACTTTAGGACCAGACTTCTAAGAGAAACTGCTGAGCTTCAGTTCATTTGCAAATTTGACACCATCAGTCTAGGATTAAACAAAGACTGTGAATGGCTTGCCAACTACAGAACCAGTTTCTCCTCCCTTGGTTTTCACACCTCAACTGCTAAAACAGGGCCTCATCCTCCCTGATTGATCTAACCTCGTTATCTCTAGCTTGCTTCTTGCTTGCTTATATTTACCTGCCCCTGGAAATTTCCACTCTTGCATCCGACAAAGTGGGTATTCACCCACGAAAGCTCATGCTGCAAAACGTCTGTTAGTCTATAAGGTGCCACAGGATTCTTTGCTGCTTTTACAGAACCAGATTAACACGGCTACCTCTCTGATAATTGGCAGAGCTGTGTCTCTCAAGGGGTATGAAAATCCACACCCTCGGGAGGTGTGGCTATACTGACCTAACCACTCTCAGTGTAGCCAGTGCTATGTCAATGGAAGAATTATTCAGTCAACCTAGCTACTGCCTCTTTGGGAGGTGCATTATCTAGTATGCCACTAGGAGAACCTCTCCTGTCAGCAAGGTAGAGTCTACTCTGTAGCACTACAGCAGCAGTGCTGCAGCGCTCCTGCAGCGCTGCAGATGCACTGTTTCCCAATGTAGACATTAAGATGTGAATTAAAAGTGGACTAGCTAAACTGCATTAAACCCCTGTGTGGACACTCTCGTTAAGGGTAGGTCAACATTTAAAACACCGACAGGTGGGAGCTAAGTCAGCGGGAGAAGCTCCACCATCGACATAGCACTGTTTACAAATGTGGTGTTAAGGTCATTATAACTACATGGCTCCAGGATATGGAATTTTCACACATGAGCAACATGGCAGGACAGACATAGGTCTGTTGTGTAGACCAGACCTCAGAGTTAATTCAGTTTAGCTTAATTCTCTTTGAGCAAATTCCCAGAAGAATTCTATCTTGGTGGGAAGTGTCAGGAAGACTGGATAACTTTACCAGGGAGGTGGATGTGTAAAAATTTTGTCTATAGTGGAAATCTATCTTTAGTCTAAATTTTGTTCCAGTCACTGCAACTTCGTAATACAGGATGATATCATCCCAAAATATGGTTATTAGTGAGATATTCATGTTATCTGTCTTTTATTATAGAGGAAAATGCTGAAATTAGCAATGAGATTCTTGTTATTCTGCCGCCGAGGTGAAGCTATCAATAACCAAAGTGTTAGAGAGGATGGATGGTGTTTTCTTGTTTTTAACATCTGCATCAAATTCCCCAAAATCACTGTGCTAGTCAAATATTGTACTGGACAAAAGTCGCAAGCAAAAAACAAATAAGAAATGAAAACATTTTATTGCAAAACATGTAATGAAGACAGCATGGCAATGTACATTTAAAAAAAAACACAGATTTTTTTCATCAAAATACATTCATGAAAACCTTGATTGCAGTTACATCCATATAAAATCAGCATCAGAGTCATGTTATATTTATTCCTCTTAAATTGAACAAATTCTCATTGTTGTTTCTTTCTGTGAATTTTTAAAGAATGGATAAACCTCTCCTGAGAATGAACAATCATTAAATGTGAACAACACAGACATGTCAGTTACATTGAAAAAAGTCACCTGCCCCTGTTGGTAACTAAGGTAAATTCCAATTTTCTTGGGCTTTTTCTGCACATTGACCCGGGTCCATGGGTCTGTTTTTGCCCAATAATCTTTCCCACTCAGACCCAGAACCCAGAATCCCTTTTTAGGAGACAAAGAAAGTTTTCCTTTTCTCTGTATTGACTTTCTGGCCACTCCCAGGTCCCAGTCAGTGCTGCTCATAACCTCCACCTCCCAGTAGTGCTTTCCAGAGGAGAATCCTTCAGCGCCCAACACACAGACAGTCGAATCGAATCTCTCTGGATTTGGTGGAACTTGTTGAGGTTGGGCTTCATGTGTAAAACTCTTCTCATCCCCAGAAATGGAGAGGTTGGGGTGGGCCGTGACTCCATTAAGAGTGATGTCATCTACAGGAAGAGAGTTTTCTTTTTGAGAACCACTCCTATAATGCCAGTATGCACTGGAATAGGAGGGAAATATACACTATGAGCCTTTTCCTGAAGCCTCTCCTCATGCAAAGCTCCCACTGATTTCAATGGGAGTTTTGCCTGAGTACGGACTGCAGGACTTGACCAGTGCTGCACACTTGCCAATTCAATGTTACATTGAACTCTGTCGGAAATGAGACTTGCGTGATATTTGCACAAAAATAAAAGTGATCCAGAATTTTTGCTCTGAGATGGTCAGCAGAAAGCTGCTGTAGCAAGCAAATTATTATCTGCACTTTTATTTTTGTGCAAATATCACGCAAGTCTCATTTCCGATATTAGTTACATTAGCACTCAAATTGGGCCAGATTCTGAGCTCAGTTATACAGGTGTGAATCCAAAGTAACTTCACTTAAACTAATGGCCAGCAAAGTGCACCTTCACCATTGTAACTGAGAGCTGAATCAGGCCACTATGTGTCTAGCATTATGGGATGTTTTGTGTGGGACAAATGGCAAAAAAATATGTTTGCTATGACAGCTAACCATGATGAGAAATTCATCATAAAACACAGAATTGGATTATGAAGATCTGAAACACTGGTCATGGCAACATACCCCTATTACTATCATTGTAAATAAATAGGATGCACAATGATAGTAATAGGGGTATGTTAATTATTAATTAAACTAAAGTTTTACCTAATAATTAGACCTGGAATCAGGACCCCTAGGTTCTGTTCCCAGCTCTGCTGCTGTGTGACATTGGTCAGGTTACATAAGCTCTCTGATAGTTGGTTTACTCCTCAGTAAGCTCAATACAGTGCCAGCCTAATCAGGTGTTTTATAATTGCTTGTAAAGAGCTCTGAGACAGTCAGCAGAAAGCTGCTGTAGCAAGCAAATTATTATCTGCACTATTTTCATTGTCAGATCACCATCACTGTGTCCTTCCTCACCTCAGCACCATTTTAATTGTCTCTCACTATAATTATTATAATCAGCAACATCAAAATCAGTCTCCATTATCACCAGAGCCAATTATCCCATGACTGTCTTCATCATGGTGCCCTCATAAACTTCATCGACTCGTTCTGTCACCACTGCAGTCCCCTTCGTGGTCTCACCACCACTACATTATGATTCTCATCACAGTCCCCATTCCTGCCACCATATCATCTGTGCCTTCACAGTGGCTGAAATCTCAAAGTTCCTTCTTAGGCACTTTTGAAAACCCCATTCCAACTAAACACTGAGGCCCAGCTCCTCAAAGGTATTTAGGTGCCTAACTCCCATTGGGATCATTACCGTGGAGGAGCTGGGCTGAAATGACTTGGGAGCACAGGTCTGTTAGAGCGTAGCTGGCCCTCTGAAGGGGTCAGGGGCCCAGCCTTCCCCACACAGGCTTCACAAGGAGACAGGAGGAAGCTCAAGTTAACCTGGGAGTAGTTACCTCAGTGAGTAACTGGGGGAAGGGAATTAAGTGGGGAAGAACTGGGTATTGATAAAAGGTTAAGGGCCTCACTGAGAGGGGGAGCTCGTGGGGAGAAAGGCTGTAGCCAGAGAGGCAGAGGGATTGCAGAGAGAGGATCCTTCCAGCACACTGGAGAGAAGCTGCTTGAGAAGCCAACATGGCAAAGACAGAGAAGCAGACCAAGAGGCTGGGGAAGCCTCCAGAGTAGGAGAGGTAGGAGGCAGCTCAGGGAGCCGCAAGGGAGAGACAGGAACTGGTTCTGGCTGTTTCAAACAAGGACCCTGAAATGGAACCCAGTGGAGTGGATGGGCCCGGGTTCCCCTACCTACTCCAGCCAAGGAGTTTTTGAGAAGAAAGCTCCAAAACATGGAGATCTAGGGCTTTCTACCCAACTAGAGTCAAGGAACTTCCAATTCCCCATGATCCTGAAGGGGACTGAGACTACTAAGGACCCAGCGAAAGGGCAAGACTATGAACTTGACAAATACAGAATTGAGGGTGGAGGCATAAGGGGGATGGAGTCAGGTAGTGAATTTCTCCATCCTGCCACAGTGGGGTGCTAACAGATATAGGCCCCGTTTACAAGATCCCATTGAGTTGCAATGAGATTTGTGCTTTGAAATCACTTAGATGTTTTGGAATATCACACCATCAATCGTCACTCATGGAAATCTCTCACTGGGGGCTGATTCTGAACTGACTTGTAATTCAGGAATAACTCCATGCAAGTCAGTGGAGTTACAATGGTGTGAAATTGATGTAAATAAAGTCAGAATCAGGCCCAGAAATTAGTTTAGGAGTTGGGAAGGACCTTTAGGAGCTGTGTCTCTGATAAGAACAGGTGGTGTTTCTAGTATGATTATAGTATCAAACCTACTGATTTCTTTAGTAATGGAATAGATTTTAATGTACTGAGGGTCTCACGCTGCATCTATCATCATAGTATCAGCACCTCTGTCCATGTGCTGTATATTCTCTTACCTGAATTGTTCTGAGCCCTTTTCCATTCTGAAATGAAAGTAAGAAAACAACAGACATTGAATTAAGAGAGGCATTGACTGAAATTTCCTCCCTCCAGCAGTAGGGAAGTTCCAGACTGAGGGCAAGGGAGGATGCATTAGGGGGTGATTCCTTTTGGTAGAGTTAATATAGAAAAAAATGGCACTTGAATGGCCATTCTCTCTCTCTCTCTCTCTCACACACACACACACACACATGGGCTGTTCTGAGCTAAGATTAGAAACCAGGGCAGGGGTCCTGATCTGTCTGAGATCTGCTCTGTCTTGAGCCTCTAGCTAATGAGTCACCTCCCCATGTTACCTGCTCTCATTGGCTTTGATCTAACGCCCTCTTACATGTTCCCCTCTCACTCAAACAAAAAATGAACCTTCCCATCCACACACAGTGTTTCCAACGACCAGAGGCTGTATTCACAGCAACTCAGCTCCTACTAGGCAGGACACAGAAGGACAATTCCCTTCAATGTGGGTTTACATTGCAGCTGGGAGGTGTAATACCCAGCATGGGTAGACATATATGTACCAGCTCTGTTTGAGCTAGTGCACTAAAAATAGCAGAGTGACCATGATGGCTAGGGTTAACCACATGAATACAATTCCACCTGACCCCTGGGTACATGTTCAGGCATCTAGTCTGAGCTGCTACTTGTCTCACTGCACTTACACAACTATTTTTAGCATGCTAGCTCGAGCAGAGCTGGCATGTGTCTGTCTGCTTGCACTGGGAATTACATACACCAGCTTCTGTGTACATGAACTCTAAATCAGTGACACTACAGCTATGGCTACTGAGGTATTTTGGATCCCATATGTGGCTGTCAAGGAGAGAGTGGATCTGTCCCACCCTTCAGGCTGAGACAGACAACAGGGATCAGGCCACATCTCCCATGCTGCCTGGTATGTGTGAGCAGTGTGGGGAGCTGCAGTGTGTCTGCCTGGAGATGCTGTATTCCCTGCTATGGATGGGGAAGAACATAGACTGTCAGGATCCCCTTCTCCATCAGGAGCAGCCAGAGAGATGGAAGAGAGACAGGAGAAATGGCCCCTCTCTCCAAATATCCAAGTAATGGGAGTGGGGACACCAGCAAGGGTGTACATAGGTCTTCACTCACCTAATTCCTTCTTCGTTTCATCTGGAAAAAATCAACAAAAACAATTATTACAGCCTTTTAAACTCTTGTTCAGTGTTTCCCTTGGTACCATGCATCAAAGATTCCCAGTAAATGAATTAAATTGTTCAAAACCCATGATGACTTAAATTTAAAAAAAAGTTAGAGAAATTGATAGCCAGACAGCTGGAAGAATTTACTGTGCTGATGTTTTATGGTTTGGATGATTAATCTCACAGATATTTATGTGGAATGTGGAAAAGTGTGGAGTTCAAAGGGCTTTGAGATTCAGGTAAGGGACTGCAGCTCTGCAGAGCTGGCTGAGCCCTTCTTCCACAGAGGGAGAGAGGAATCTCGAGTGCTCTGCAGAGGATATGGGTGCACCATTTTTTTTCATAGAATCATAGAATCTCAGGGTTGGAAGGGACCCAGGAGGTATCTAGTCCAATCCCCTGCGCAAAGCAGGACCAATCCCCAACTACATCATCCCAGCCAGGGCTTTGTCAAGCCTGACCTTAAAAACCTCTAAGGAAGGAGATTCCACCACCTCCCTAGGTAACCCATTCCAGTGCTTCACCATCCTCCTAGTGAAATAGTTTTTTCCTAATATCCAACCTAAACCTCTCCCTATCCCTGTGCTGAAGATATTCTCTGTTTCATCAGCAGTGCCAAGGGTATTGATGGCATCCACGTTGGCCCCAATGCTGAAGAAGTTGAAGGGCCTGGAATAGCAGATGGTATCGATAGTCCTGTTGACCCCTGAGGTGGTGCTGAGGTTGGCATGACAAACAAAACAAGTCTATTGCTGCCACATCTGTGTCTGTAGGCACTGGATCCAGAGTCAACAGTATGGTACAGGAAAACTCCTGTCCCAGTACAACCCTGGTTACCATCTGGACATCTCCAGGCTGTGTTTGAGGAGGAAGATGATGAATCCTTCCTTTCCCCAATCTGTCTCATGGGTTCTCTTTCCAGATGGTTCCCGAGACATAGAGCCAACTTCCCTCTTTGAGGGAGAATAAGAGTCCCAAGGTTTGTCCTCTGCCACTTCATGGGTGGAAGGCAGCTGAGGATGGTTAGACCCACAGGCGGTGGAGGGTATTGATACTGATACAGGCCTTATGGCTCGCTCCACCAACTGCTGCTTCAGATAAAGTTTACCTGGCATCTGTGTTCTCTTTTTAAAAGAACAACAACTCTCTCAAATGTGACCAACTCCTGGGCGGAGCAAACAGCAAGTGTGTAAGTCACAGATGTGGACAGAGACCCCACATGACAGGCAATGCTGAAGCCCGGAGAACACTGCATAACCCTTGTTGCTGGGCAACACAAAACATTAAAAATGACTAACTATAAAAACTACACTATATCTAATTAGATTGTAGGTTCTACCATGGACAACTATTAAAAACTATTTCAAAGTGAAAAGCTCAGCAAAACAGTGTGATGCAGAGCGAAAAAAACAGAAAATGTGCACGGGGAACTCCAACTAAGACCACTGGCATCAAGAAGGAACTGAGAGGGGTTGGGGCAGTGCCATCCTTATATAGCCTCTAGAGAGACTAAAAGGAGATGTTGAGCACATGCACTGCCCTGACAAGTTCTGCTGCTAAAGGAAAAATCTCCAGCCCCAGTGCACTGACCACAAACACACCTGAGTGGAATACACGTCTGCAACCACTCCAGACAGAACTAATAGTTACAAAACTAAAGATTCTGTGAACTGGATTGTGTTTTATGGGGATTCTCTCTTTTGGTGAAGGAGAAAAGGTGCATTATCCTCACACATATCCAGCCCAGTCTCCGGCTCACTCTTTCTCTACATAAAATTCCATGAATCTGATGAAGGAGCTTTGAACACCAAAAAAAGATGCAACAGAAGAGCAGAGTGTGTTAAGCCTTCCTTCCATGTAGGGGGATGGAGTCACATCTCCCTCTGCACACACACACACACACACACACACACTTTGGTTTCTGGCACAGCAGACCCTGTCAGACATTCTTAGGAGGGAGAGGGTCTGAAAATGTTGCACAAAAGAAATTGCACCAGTTTCCATGCTATAGCATTTGAGAGACCACCTGCCAGTAGAAAATACTCTACAGCCCTGAATCTCAACTGCAAAATTTATCCATCTTCCTCTCACTGCAAAAGCAGAAAGATCCTGATCCCACAAGGACTGAAGCTTTGAGCAGGGGTTTCAACTAGATGACCTCCTGAGATCTTTTCAAATCCTGATCTTCTATGATTCATGACAAGCACCTTTTGACTTCAATGGGAGCAAGATTAAGTCCAGACTGTTTATTGAAAACACCACTCTGGAGCTCATCATCATCTTCATCATATATGAACCTGTGCATTTCCTTAGTTATAAAAGAGAAAATCAAACCCAGCTAACCAAAACTAATAACCAAATAAAACAAGATGTCATAGCTAGGGAAAAAGACAAAGCAACATCAATATGTTTACTATTAGAAATTACAATGTGTTCAGAACCCATGGAGATGAGCACAGAATAAATAACAGAGAAATCAGAGTAGGTGGAAAAATGTTCTGACCCAGTTTCATCTAATAGAAATGAACAAGTGTTGGACCAGATTTTATTCACAAGGCCTCGTAATGACAGTTCACTTAAAATTTGTATTGATTTCAATGGAAAGTTAGATTTATGGAAACAGACATCACACACTGAGGTACAGATATAAAAAATGGCCCTATAAGAAAGAGGCTGAGAACATGGTTTAGTTAGAGCTGGGCAGAAACCAGAATTTCCATTTCATAGGAAATTCCATTATTGTAAAATTAGCTTTTTCTTCTAAAAAGAACGAAAAGAAAGAATTTTGAAATTTCCTCCAAAACGTTCAGGTCAACTAAAACATTCTGTTTTGATAAAATTGAAACATTTTGTTCCCTTTTTTAAATGAAAAACATTTAAAAAAATCCATTTCAATGCAGTCAAAAAGGAAAGTTTTTAGCTCACTGAAAAAGACGGTTACTCACCGTAGTAACTGTTGTTCTTCGAGATGTGTTGCTCCTATCCATTCCATGTAGGTGTGCGCGCCGCGCGTGCACGGCTTCTCCGGAACATTTTTACCCTAGCAACTCCGGCGGGCTGGCTGGGCGCCCCCTGGAGTGGTGCCGCTATGGCGCCTGTTATATACCCCAGCCGGCCCGTCCGCTCCTCAGTTCCTTCTTGCCGGCTACTCCGACAGTGGGGAAGGAGGGCGGGTCTGGAATGGATAGGAGCAACACATCTCGAAGAACAACAGTTACTACAGTGAGTAACCGTCTTTTCTTCTTCGAGTGATTGCTCCTATGCATTCCATGTAGGTGATTCCCAAGCCTTACCTAGGCGGTGGGGTCGGAGTGAGACGTGGCAGAGTGTAAGACTGCGGAGCCGAAGGCTGCATCGTCTCTAGATTGTTGCACCAACGCGTAGTGGGAAGCGAAGGTGTGAACGGAAGACCAGGTAGCCGCTCTACAGATTTCCTGGATGGGGACATGGGCTAGGAAGGCTGCCGACGAGGCGTGAGCTCTGGTTGAGTGAGCGGTGAGGCGACATGGTGGCACGTGAGCAAGCTCGTAGCATGTTCGTATGCATGACGTCACCCAGGAGGAAATTCGCTGTGAAGAGACCAGCTCGCCTTTCATGCGATCGGCAACCGCCACAAACAGTTGAGTCGAACGCCGGAAGGACTTCGTCCGATCAATATAAAAAGCGAGGGCCCGGCGAACGTCCAGGGTGTGGAGCTGCTGCTCACGGGATGAGGCGTGCGGCTTCGGGAAGAAGACCGGAAGGAAGATCTCCTGGTTGAGATGGAAAGCCAACACCACTTTAGGAAAGAAGGCTGGGTGTGGCCGAAGCTGCACCTTGTCACCATGGAAGACGGTATACGGAGGAATGGCCGTCAGGGCGCGGAGCTCAGACACTCGTCTGGCCGATGTAATCGCCACGAGGAAAGCTGTCTTCCAAGAGAGATAAAGGAGAGAGCACGTGGCCGGGGGCTCAAAGGGTGGTCTCATAAGCTGGGCCAGAACCAGATTCAGATCCCACGTTGGAGTAGGACGACGTATCGGCGGGTACAAACGATCGAGGCCCTTAAGGAATCGGGAAACCATCTCGTTGGAGAAGATGGACCGACCACCCATAGACGGTCGAAACGCCGACACGGCTGCCAGGTGCACCTTCAAGGAGGAGATCGCTAGACCTTGGTCTTTAAGGTACCAGTGGTAGTCCAGGATGGTCGGGATGGGGACTAGGAATGGGTTAAGGCCTCGTTGGTCACACCAAATCACAAAACGTTTCCACTTCGCGAGATAGGTAGAGCGCGTCGACGGCTTTCTACTTTCGAGCAAGACTCGCTGCACTGCCGCCGAACAGTCCCTCTCTGCGCGGGTCAACCACTCAGGAACCAAGCTGTAAGATGCAGGGACTGCAGGTTCGGGTGACAAAGCCTGCCGAGGTCCTGAGTGATGAGATCTGGCCATACCGGGAGGGGAATGGGATCCCGAATCGAGAGCTCGAGCAACAGGGTGTACCAGTGTTGTCTCGGCCAGGCCAGAGCGACGAGTATTACGCGGGCCCTGTCCCTCCAAAGCTTGAGTAGCACCCGGTGTAAGAGCGGGAACGGAGGGAATGCATAGAGGAGGTGATCTGTCCATGTGAAGAGGAATGCATCTGACAGAGATCCCGGAGCTCGACCCTGGTACGAGCAGAACCTGTGGCACTTCCTGTTCTCCCTGGAGGCGAACAGGTCTATCTGGGGAAATCCCCACCTCTGGAAAATTGTGTGGGCCACATCTGGGCGTAGGGACCACTCGTGGGAGGTGAACGACCTGCTGAGGCGGTCGGCCAGCATGTTCTGTACTCCCGGCAGAAAAAACGCTTCTAGGCTAATTGAGTGGGTCACGCAAAAGTCCCACAGGAGCATCGCTTCTTTGCAGAGCAGGGAGGACCGGGCTCCGCCCTGCCTGTTCACATAAAACATCGCCGTCGTATTGTCTGTGAACACCGCTACGCAGCGGTCCTGCAGGTGGGACCGAAAGGCGAGACATGCCAAGCGGATCGCTCTCAGCTCCCAGACGTTGATGTGGAGGGAGAGCTCCTGAGCCGACCATAGACCTTGCGTGTGAAGGTCGCCCATGTGAGCACCCCATCCTAGCGCTGAGGCGTCTGTGGTCAGGGTGATCGACGGTCGAGGAGGGCGGAACGGGACCCCTGCGCATACGACCTCCGGGTCCAGCCACCAGTTGAGAGTCTGGAGAGTGGGCTTTGCGACCGTCACCACCATGTCTACGGGGTTGCGATGGGGGCGGTACACCGCTGCCAATAAAATCTGGAATGGGCGAAGGCGCAGCCTGGCGTGCGCGGTCACAAATGTACACGCTGCCATGTGACCCAGTAGGCGTAGGCAGGACCGCACCGTCATTGTGGGGAAGGCATGCAGGTCCCGTATGATCGAGACCATGGTCTGGTGCCGAGGACGAGGAAGGCAGGCCCTGGCTAAGTTGGAGTCGAGGACCGCTCCTATGAACTCCACTCTTTGCGTTGGAGTCAGGCAGGATTTCTCGGCATTGATAAGGAGGTCTAGTGACCGGAACAGAGACAGTATTTCGGCCACTTGGTCCGCTACCAGCTCTTGGGATGGCCCGCGTATCAACCAGTCGTCGAGGTATGGGTAGACATGAATTCGACGCCGACGGAGGGTTGCGGCAACCACCGCCATGCACTTGGTGAAAACCCTTGGTGCGGTGGATAGGCCGAAGGGCAGTACCGCAAATTGGTAGTGTGCGCCATTGACCACGAAGCGCAGATAGCGTCTGTGGGGGAGGTAAATTGCCACATGAAAGTATGCATCCTTCATGTCGAGGGCGGCAAACCAGTCTCCTGGATCCAGGAAAGGAATGATGGTCCCCAGGGTGACCATACGAAACCTGAGCTTGCACAGGTGTCTGTTGAGCTCCCGGAGATCTAAGATGGGACGAAGACCTCCTTTCGCCTTGGGGATGAGAAAATATCTGGAATAAAATCCCCTGCCCCGCCTGCTGTAAGGCACCTCCTCTATGGCACCCACGCTCAACAGAGTCTGGACCTCGTGTAAGAGGACTTGCTCGTGAGAGGGGTCCCTGAAGAGGGACGGGAGGGCGGGTGGGAGGGAGGGGGCGAAATAAACTGTAGGCAGTAGCCGTGCTGGATGGTGTTGAGGACCCAGCTGTCCGATGTTATGGAGCACCACGCCTGGAGGAAGCGGGAAAGGCGGTTTGAAAATAATAGGGATGGATCCTGGAGGGAGAATGGTGGGCCGTCCTCGGGCGTCCCATCAAAAGGCCTGTTTGGGGCCTTGAGGGGCCTTGGAGGGGCCCTGGGCCTGGTTATGCCTACCCCCCGACGGCTTGCGGCGGTATGAGGCTGTCTGGCAATTGTTAAAGGGCCTGGACCTGGCCTGGTTGAAGGGCCAGTAGGGCTGCTGTCGGAACGACCTTCTCTGGGTGGCTGGCGTGTGCATGCCCAGAGTACGAATAGCAATCCGGCCGTCCTTCAGGGTCTGAATTCTCGAGTCAGTCTTCTCGGACAATAGACCCTGGGTGTCAAAGGGGAGGTCCTGGAGGGTGTATTGCACCTCCGGAGGCTAGGTGGAGGACTGTAGCCAAGAAATGCGCCTCATGGTCACCCCAGAAGCCACAGTTCTGGCTCCCGAGTCAGCGGAGTCCAGGGCGGCCTGAATTAAGGACCGGGAGGCTTTCCTGCCCTCTTCCAAGAGCGCCGAAAACTCTTGGCGTGAGGCTTGCGGGGTCAGTTCTGAAAACTTCCCCAGGGACACCAAGATGTCAAAAGTGTACCGGGAGAGGAGCGCCATCTGGTTCGCGATCCGGAGCTGAAGGCCACCCGCTGAATAGATTTTGCGCCCCAACAGGTCCATGCGCCGTGACTCTTTAGATTTCGGCGCTGCAGCAGGCTGTCCATGCCTCTCCCGTTCATTTACAGACTGAACCACCAGGGAGTCCGGGGTCAGGTGTATATACAAATACTCGTACCCCTTGGGTGGGACCGAGTATTTCCTCTCAACCCGCCGCGCCGTGGGGGGGACTGACGAAGGCGACTGCCAGATGGTAGCGTTATTCTGCTGTATAGTGCGGATAAAGGGCAGGGCCACTCTCATCGGGGCCTCCGCTCCAATGACATTTGTCACTGGGTCCTCGTCCTCTGGGACCTCCTCAATGGGCAGTCTATCACTATAAAATATGTTTTCTAATCGTTTAATCATTTCCCTTGTTCTTCTCTGAACCCTTTATTATTTATCAATTTCCTTTTTCAATTGGGAACACCAGAGATGGACACAGTTTTCCAATGGCAAAACAAAAGTCAGAGCTAATATAACCTTCAGAGTCCTACTTAAGATCATCCCCATGCCCTCTGGCCCACTGGCTACCAAAACTATGCCTACTGAAGGTGTTTTGTGAGCTTCAAGGAAAAGGGTACAGCTCTGCTGAGAAAGAAATTGCACCTGTTCCGATTACAGATAATGTGTGTTTGACTGACCCAGTCATGGGACAGGAATGGTGAATGGGTTCTTGGATAACACCCTGGTGAACAGTAGGTGGGATTGTAGATAAAAGGGATAATAGCTCTCCTGGAGATATCAGGCATGCAGAGGGACAGCAACCTCAGCACCCTGCTGCCAGGGATAAGGGCATCCAGGAAACTCTTCTGGCAGAAAGGAACAAGACCTCTGAGCATGAGACCTGGCATCTGTCAGACTCCTGGGCTTTGTGGTTATTCCGGCACGCTCTGCACTCTGCTGTGTGAGGGGAGAAACCCCCTCATTGATGTGGGATGAAATTAAAGGCCCTTGAAGTTTGCAAAAGAAGTTTCCCATCCAAGGGGATGCTCTGGGATTTCAATATCAAGAGTTGCCCCCTTGGGGCACTGTATGAAACCCCATAGAGGTGTTTAAGACTTAACGTGATTGTCTGGGTGCAATCTACAGCTGGCTGCAAAATATTTCCTTGATAAGATCACACTCTGTAAGATCACCTCAGAAATCAAAGCAAAATCATTCTTGCTGCCCTGCCATTGTTTGCAAAATGAGATACAGGCTCACATATCTCCTATTTGACTTTTTCCTGAATATTCGGATAAGGAACATTTCTTTCCTCTCAACAACCTCTATGGTGCCGACTTCAACAGAGCTCCAGGAGTGGAGCACCCACAGAAAGAAAGAGTGGTTACTCATCATGTGCTGGCAGGCCCTGCCAATCAGCTCCTCCCCCTCCACCTCAGTGCTTCCTGGCCGCAACTGATCATCTCTTCTGCAGAAGACAGGAGGCACACAGGGGGAGAAGCATGGACAGAAAGAGGTGGAAGGAGGGCAGGGAGTTCTTGGGAGAGGGGGTGGAACGGGGCAGGAAGAAATGGAGTGGGAGCGGGAAGACGTAGAGAAATAAAGGGGTTTTGGGGGAAGGGGCATAGTAGGGATGGGGCCTGGGGCAGAGAGATGGTCAAGCACCATGGAGGAAAAGAAAAAGTTGGTTCCTGTGCCTACACTACCCCCACATGATTGGGTAAAAGAATCGAATTATAACAATGTCTCTTTCATTTTGAAGTGAAAAATCAGAATGTTCCTAAACTTTAGACTCTATGGAGATCCTTTTGTGTCTTTCCTGTTCTTTTAGCCACAACTAATTAGCAAAAGTGAATATAACACATTAGCTCCTCTCCTAGTATGGGTCCTGCTATGAAAGGACAAGTAACACCAATAACACCATGAGCTGCATTCCGTTTGCTGTTTTATGCAGAGTCATTTCAGTGTACATTGCCTCTGGTACTGTGTCTTTGCAAGAGTGTTATGGTTCTTGGAGAATAAAAACAAGTAGTGGGTGAGTGTATATAAATTTTAACAATGTATGAACAGCACTTCACACAACAAGCAAGTGCTGATATATGTTATTGACAAAATAAGCCATGTAATCTGATCTGTCAAAACCAGGAAAGTGGGGTGCAGTCTAATAATTGAATAATTTTTCTTTTCATTCTACAAGACTCCGACACAGCAGTAGAGCACACAAAAGAAAAAGGGCACAGACTTACTTATTCTCTTTTCCAAGTCTCCTAAATATATATATATATATATATATATATACATACAAAAATATAACATTATCACCTTTTTCAATAATATGGTCAAGAAAAAAAGTAACCAGTAGTTCATAGAATCATAGAAGATTAGGGTTGCAAGAGACCTCAGAGGGTGATCTAGTCCAAACCCCTGATCAAAACAAGACCAGCATCAACTAATTAGACCAGCCAGGGATTTCTTGAGCCAGGCCTTAAATACGTTTAAGGATGGAGATTCCACAACCTCCCCAGGTAACGCATTCCAGTGCTTCACCACCCTCGTAGTAACAAATATCAAAAACTGTGTTTAGTGGAGCATAGGTGTGAGGGAGCAAGTGACAAAATGAACATCATACTGTTTAAGGCCTCTAGAAAATGCCCCAGAGAACTTTCCCCAAACAATTCATGTTTGCATTACAGGAGATCCTTTAAAAGAACATACAATCTTGATTTCAAATATTCCGGTGATGGAGGATCCATCAGAACCCATGGTAAAGTGTTACAGTGTTTAATCATCCTCACTCTTAAAAATTTATGCCAAATTTCAAGTCTGATTTCCCTAATTCCAATTTCCAGCCATTGGATTTTACTAGGCCATTCTCTGCTAGACTAAAGAGTCCATTATCAAATATTTGTTCTCTATGTTCATACATTTAGAATGCAATCAAGTCACCCTTTCTATTTGTTAAACTAAATAGATTGAGCTCGTTGAGTCTATCACTATAACACAAGTAATATAATTCTTTAACCATTCTAAGCCCTCTCCCATATGACAAATTCTTTCTTCAGTGGGGGACACCAGAACTGTACACACTATTCCAGCAACAGAGCCAAATACAGAGCTCCTATAATCCCTATACTTCTAACTAAAGTCAACCCCATGCCCTCTAGCCTGGGCCCAGCGAACACTTCCCTACTGAAGGGCTTGTGTCAGCTCTAGTGATAGGGAAACAGCTTGCTGAGGCAGAAATTGCACAAGCGTCCGGCCCCACCAATCAGCTCCTCCCCCTCCACCCAGCGCCTCCTGCCTGCCACTGATCAGCTCATCTGCAGAGGGCAGGAGGTGCTGGGGGGAGGAGCCAGGGAAGGAAGAGGCGGAATGACGGCGGGGTGTTTTTGGGACAATGAATGGACCAGGGCAGGAAGAGGCGGAGTGGGAGCAGGAAGAGGTGGGGTAGGTCTGGGGTCTTGTGGAAAAGGGTATATATAGTGGGGAAGGGACCTGGGGCAGAGCCGTGGTCAAGCACCATCGAGGAAATGAAAAAGTTGGTGCCTCTGCCTACACTGCCCCCACGTGACTGGGTAACTCAATCAACAATGTCTCTTTCATTTTGAAGTGAAAAATCAGAACGCTCCATTTTAACATGTAAGAAATAGAAACTTTTGGCTCTAGGGAAACCCTTTTGTGTCTTACCTGTTCCTTTTTTTCATCCAAAAAGTATTTTTCCCCCTGAAATAGACACATTCCCATGGAAAATCCCTGCTAACACCTTGCTCTCATAGTGAATATACAGAACTTGAAGACAGAATATCAAGGTTCTATTTCCTGCTCTAGAAAACATTCCTGTGTGACGATCAGCACTTCCTTTGCTGGGGGACTCTCAAAAAGCCTACACTGGGTGCCCTGAACAGGATGTGGGCTCCAAGTTTGGGGAAAGCTCCTTGGAAAGACAATTCTCCCTGCATCGCTAAGGCACGGGGTGGAGCGTCCACATGGCCTCAGTTATTAGAAGGTCAGGCACAGCACAAGCAACTCGGTCCTGCCACACTCCCCAGCCGGAGCTTTCCATTCAGTGGAAATGTTCAGATCCTTTAGCGTGCAGATTTATTTTTTTTCTCAAATTTCCAACTGCCCTTGAACCCCAACCCTTCTGACTTTCTTTGCAAAGTGCTGGTTAGGTCTCATCTTGATGACATACCACAATTACAGAGTAATCTACACAGACCATCCTCTTCCCAGATGCATAGGACATGGAATGAGAAAGTCCCTTCTGCAGGTGAAGTTGTTGGAACCTACATAGGGCAGACAAACTCTGCTCAGTGGACTGTAAGAATTGAGGAAAGTAGGCAAACTCACCCATTTGCTTCTGGAGTTGCTCTGCAAAAGAAAAATGGGGAGGAGAAGAAAACAGTTCAGGGTATGTCCATTGACTTAGCATAAATATTGGCTATGTGTAATGAGCTAGCGCTTCAATCCGTGGGCTAGCCCCATTCCTATCTTGTTATGTAGTAGATAAGAAGATTATGTTATTGCTTTAATCAATTTAAGAAAAAGTTTCATGGCCACAACTAATTAGCAAAAGGTGAAGATAAGATATTAGCATTTCTGCTAATACGGGTTCTGCTATGAAAGGACCAGTAACCCTCTCCAGTTTGACAACTTCGTTCTTCAGTGGAGGACACCAGAACTGCACACGCTATTCCAGCAACAGAGCCAAACACAGCGCTACGATAATCTATATAGTCCTAATTAAGATCAAAACCGTGCACTCTGGCCCGGGACCCGGAGAACACGTTCCTACTGAAGGGCTTGTGTCATCTCCAGTGAAAAGGAAACAGCATGCCGAGACAGAAATTACACCAGCGCCTTGCACCACTAATCAGCTCCAATCTTTCCAGGCCAGCAACTCCAGCCTTCCACTGAGCAGCTCTTCTTCAGAGGGCAGGTGGTACTCAGGGGTAGGAACATGGACAGGAAGAAGGAGAAAGAGGGTGGGGTGTTCTTGGAAGAGGGGGTGGAACGGGGCAGGAAGAGGTGGAGTTGGAGCGGGAGGACACAGGGAGGGAGACTTGGGGAGAGAGGTATAGTACGCAGGGGGCCTGGGGAAGAGAGGTGGTCAAGCACCCTCGAGGAAATGAAAAAGTTGGCATCTGTGCCTACACTGCCCCCACATGTTTGGGGAACTGAAACGAACCTTAATAATGTCTCCTTCATTTTGAGGTGGGACTCTCAAGTCACCCCTTCTCTTTTTTAAACTAAATAGATTGAGCTCGTTGAGTCTATCACTATAACACATGTTATCTAATTCTTTAACCATTCGGGTGCTCTTCTCTGAACCCTCTCCCGTATGACAACTTCTTTCTTCAGTGGGGGACACCAGAACTGCACACACTATTCCAGCAACAGAGCCAAATACAGAGCTAATATAACCCCTATAGTCCTAATTAAAGTCAAGCCCATGCCCTCTGGCCTGGGCCCAGCGAACACTTCCCTACTGAAGGGCTTGTGTCAGCTCTAGTGATAGGGAAACAGCTTGCTGAGACAGAAAATGCACAAGCGTCTGGCCCCACCAATCAGCTCCTCCCCTTACACCACAGCGCCTCCTGCCTGCCACTGATCAGCTCTTCTGCAGAGGGCAGGAGGTGCTGGGGGGGAGGAGCCAGGGAAGGAAGAGGCGGAATGACGGCGGGGTGTTTTTAGGACAGTGAGTGGACCAGGGCAGGAAGAGGCGGAGTGGGAGCAGGAAGAGGTGGGGTAGGGCTGGGGTCTTGGGGAAAAGGGTATATATAGTGGGGACAGGATTTGGGGCAGAGCCGTGGTCAAGCACCATCGAGGAAATGAAAAAGATGGCGCCTGTGCCTACACTGCCCCCACGTGACTGGGTAACTCAATCGAACCTTAACAGTGTCTCCTTCATTCTGAAGTGAAATATCAGAACGCTCCATTTTAACATGTAAGAAATAGTAACTTTTGGCTCTAGGGAAACCCTTTTGTGTCTTTGATGACATACCACTATTACAGAGTAATCCACACAGACCCTCCGCTTCCCAGTTGCATGGGACATGCAATGAGAGCGTCCCTTCTGCAGTTCAAGTTGTTGGAACCTAGACAGGGCAGACAAACTCTGCTCAGTGGACTGTAAGAATTGAGGAAAGTAGGCAAACTCACCCAGTTGCTTCTGGAGTTGCTCTGCAAAAGAAAAATGGGGAGGAGAAGAAAACAGTTCAGGGTATGTCCATTGACTTAGCATAAATCTTGGCTATGTGTAGTGAGCTAGCTCTTCAATCCGTGGGCTAGCCCCATTCCTATCTCGTTATGTAGTAGATAAGAAGATTATATTCTTACTTTAATCAATTTAAGACAAAGCTTCATGGCCAGAACGAATTAGCAAAAGGTGAATATAACATATTAGCTCCTCTGCAAATATGGCTTCTGCTATGAAAGGACCAGTAACCCTCTCCAGTTTGACAACTTCTGTCTTCAGTGGGGGACACCAGAACTGCACACACTATTCCAGCAACAGAGCCAAATACAGAGCTAATCTAACCTCTATAGTCCTCATTAAGATCAAAACCGTGCCCTCTGACCCGGGACCCAGAGAAAACTTTCCTTCTGAAGGGCTTGGGTCATCTCCATTGAAAGGGAAACAGCTTGCTGAGACAGAAATTGCACCAGCGGCTGGCACCACCAATCAGCTCCAACTCCTCCAGCCCAGCACCTCCAGCCTTCCACTGAGCAGCTCTTCCCGTCTGACTTTCTTTACAAAGTGCTAGTGAGGTCTCAGCTCGATGACATACCACAATTACAGAGTAATCTAAAAAGACCCTCCACTTCCCTTCCCTTCTGCAGTGGAAGTTGTTTGAACCTATACAAGGCAGACAACCTTTTGTCAGTGGTCTGCAAGAATTGAAGCAAGTAGGTAAACTCACCCATTTGATTCTGGAGTTCCTCTGCAAAAGAGAAATGGGGAGGAGAAGAAAACAGTTCAGTGTATGTCCATTGATTTATGCATTGAAGAGGGTGAATGAGATCCTTTCTTTGTTGATTAGCATACATAGTGGCCATGGGTAGTGAACTAGCTCTTCAATCAGTGGGCTAGCCCCATTCCTATCCCGCTACGTAGTAGATAGAAGAGAGTATATTCTTGCTTTAATCAATTTCAGAAGAAGCTTCATGGCCACTACTAATTAGCAAAAGGTGAATATGAGACACTTCGCTCCTCTGCTTAATATGGGTTCGGCTGTGAAAGGAGCTGTAACACCATTTACATCACGAGCTGCATTCCATTTGCTGTTTCAATGAAAAGTCCTTTCAATGTGGACATTGTCTTTCATACTGTGTCTCTGCAAGAGTGTTATGGTTCTTGGAGAATACCAGTCAGGAGTGGGTGAGTCTATTTAAATTGCAACAATATACGAGCAGCTCTGCTGAGATCCAGCAAGGGCTCATATATGTTATAGACAAAATTAACCTAGTAATCTGCTCTATCAAAAGGAGCAGTAGAGCCCATGGAAGTAAAAGGACACAGACTTACTTATTTTATTTTCCAATTCTCCTAAAAAAAAAAGAAAAGCAATATATTTAAACATAACAATAGCACCTTTGGTAAGAATATGGACCAGAACAAAGGTCACTAATAGTTCCTAAAATTATAGAAGATTTGATCTAGAAGAGACCTCCGGAGGTCATCTAGTCCAAGCCCCTGCTCAAAACAGGACCAGCACCAACTAAATTATCCCAGCCAGGGCTTTCTCAAGCCGGGCCTTAAATACCTCTGAGGATGGAGATTCCACAATCTCCCCAGGTAACCCATTCCAGTGCTTCACCACCTTCCTAGTGAAAAATATCAAGAGCTCTGTTCATTGGAGAATAGCTGTGAGGGACCAAGTGACACAATGAACATCATATTGTCTAAGGCCTCTAGAACATGGGCCAGAGAACTTCCCCCAAACAATTCATGTTTGCATGACAGGAGATCCTTTACAAAGAACATACAACCTTGATTTCAAACCTTTCCAGTCATGGAGGATCCACCAGAACCCATGGTAAGTTGTTACCGTGTTTAATCATCCTCACTCTTAAAAATGTATTCCCACTTTCTAGTCTGACTTTCTAATTCCAATTTCCAGCCATTGGATTTTACTAGACCCTTCTCTGCTAGACCAAAGAGCCCATTATCAAATATTTCTTCTCTATGTTCATACATTTAGAGTGCAATCAACTCACCCCTTCTCTTTTTTAAACTAAATAGATTGAGCTCGTTGAGTCTATCACTATAACACATGTTATCTAATTCTTTAACCACTCGGGTGCTCTCCTCTGAACCCTCTCCCGTATGACAACTTCTTTCTTCAGTGGGGGACACCAGAACTGCACACACTATTCCAGCAACAGAGCCAAATACAGAGCTAATATAACCCCTATAGTCCTAATTAAAGTCAAGCCCATGCCCTCTGGCCTGGGCCCAGCGAACACTTCCCTACTGAAGGGCTTGTGTCAGCTCTAGTGATAGGGAAACAGCTTGCTGAGACAGAAAATGCACAAGCGTCTGGCCCCACCAATAAGCTCCTCCACTTCCACCCCAGCGCCTCCTGCCTGCCACTGATCAGCTCTTCTGCAGAGGGCAGGAGGTGCTGGGGGGGAGGAGCCAGGGAAGAAAGAGGCGGAATGACGGTGGGGTGTTTTTGGGACAGTGAGTGGACCAGGGCAGGAAGAGGCGGAGTGGGAGCAGGAAGAGGTGGGGTAGGGCTGGGGTCTTGGGGAAAAGGGTATATATAGTGGTGACGGGACCTGGGGCAGAGCCGTGGTCAAGCACCATAGAGGAAATGAAAAAGATGGCACCTGTGCCTACACTGCCCCCACGTGACTGGGTAACTCAATCGAACCTTAACAGTGTCTCCTTCATTCTGAAGTGAAATATCAGAACGCTCCATTTTAACATGTAAGAAATAGTAACTTTTGGCTCTAGGGAAACCCTTTTGTGTCTTTCCTGTTCTTTTTTTCATCCAAAAGGTTCCCCCCCCCCGCTCTGAAATACACACATTCCCATGGAAAGTTCCTGCCTACGCCTTGCTCTCATAGTGAATATACAGGACTAGAAGACAGAATATCTTGGGGTTCTATTTCCTGCTCTAGAAAACATTCCTGTGTGACGATCAGCACTTCCTTTGCAGGGGGACTCTCAAAGAGCCTACACTGGGTGCCCTGAACAGGATGTGGGTTCCAAGTTTGGGGAAAGCCCTTTGGAAAGACAATTCTCCCTCCATCGCTAAGGCACGGGGTGGAGTGTCCACATGGCTTCAGTTATTACATGGTCAGGGACAGCACTAGCAACTCGGTCCTGCCACACTCCCCAGCCAGAGCTTTTCATTGAGTGGATATGTTCAGTTCCTCTAGCGTGCCGATGTATTTTTTCTCAAATGTCCAACTGCCCTTGAACCCCTACCCTTCTCACTTTCTTTGCAAAGTGCTGGTGAGGTTTCAGCTTGATGACATACCACAATTACAGAGTAATCTACACAGACCCTCCGCTTCACAGTTGCATGGGACATGCAATGAGAACGTCCCTTCTGCAGTTCAAGTTGGAACCTAGACAGGGCCGACAAACTCTGCTCAGTGGACTGTAAGAATTGAGGAAAGTAGGCAAACTCACCCAGTTGCTTCTGGAGTTGCTCTGCAAAAGAAAAATGGGGAGGAGAAGAAAACAATTCAGGGTATGTCCATTGACTTAGCATAAATCTTGGCTATGTGTAGTGAGCTAGCTCTTCAATCCGTGGGCTAGCCCCATTCCTATCTCGTTATGTAGTAGATAAGAAGATTATATTCTTACTTTAATCAATTTAAGAAAAAGCTTCATGGCCAGAACGAATTAGCAAAAGGTAAATATAACATATTAGCTCCTCTGCAAATATGGCTTCTGCTATGAAAGGACCAGTAACCCTCTCCAGTTTGACAACTTCTGTCTTCAGTGGGGGACACCAGAACTGCACACACTATTCCAGCAACAGAGCCAAATACAGAGCTAATCTAACCTCTATAGTCCTCATTAAGATCAAAACCGTGCCCTCTGACCCGGGACCCAGTGAACACTTTCCTTCTGAAGGGCTTGGGTCATCTCCAGTGAAAGGGATAGAGCTTGCTGAGACAGAAATTGCACCAGCAGCTGGCACCAGCAATCAGCTCCTCCCCCTCCACCCCAGCGCCACCAGCCTTTCACTGAGCAGCTCTTCTTCAGAGGGCAGGTGGTACTCAGGGGGAGGAGCATGGACAGGAAGAAGCAGAAAGAGTGTGGGGTGTTCCTGGAAGAGGGGGTGGAACGGGGCAGGAAGAGGTGGAGTTGGAGAGGGAGGACACGGGGAGGGAGTCTTGGGGGGAGGGGTATAGTAGGCACGGGGGCTGGGGCAGAGAGGTGGTCAAGCACCATCGAGGAAATGAAAAAGTTGGCATCTGTGCCTACACTGCCCCCACATGATTGGGGAACTGAAACGAACCTGAACAATGTCTCCTTCATTTTGAAGTGAAAAATCAAAACGTTCCATTTTAGTATGTAGGAAACAGAAACTTTACAGTCTATGGAAACCCTTTTGTATCTTTCTTGCTCTTTTTTTCATCCCAAAAGTTGTTGTGTCCCCCCCCGCAACACCCAAAATAAGCACATTCCCATAGAAAGTTTCTGCCAACACGTTGCTCCTATAGTGAATACACGGGACCGGAAGACAGACTATCTAGGTTCTAGTTCCTGCTCTAGCCAACATTCAGTGTGACGATCAGCACTTTCTTTGCAGGGGGATTGTCAAAGAGCCTTCACTGGGTGTTCTGCACAGAATGTGTGTTCCAAGTTTCGGGGAAGCTCTTTGGCCAGGACATTTCTCCCTCCACCTCTGAGGCACAGGGTGGAATGTCTGCATGGTGCCAGCTACTACAAGGTCAGTCACAGCACTAGCAACTCAAACTTGCCACACTCCCCATCCAGAGCTTTTTCATTTAATGGATATGATCAGTTCCTGTTGTGCATGGATGTTTTTTCTCACATGCCTGACTGCCCTTGAACCTCTACCCTTCTGACTTTCTTTGCAAAGTGCTAGTGAGGTCTCAGCTCGATGACATACAACGATTCCAGAGAAAGCTACACAGACCCTCCACTTCTCACGATCATTGGATATGCAATTATAACATGTCTTCTGCAGTTGAAATTGTTGGAATCAATAGAGAGCAGAAAATGTTTGGTCAGTGGACTGTCAACAGTGAGGAAAGTAGGCAAACTCACCCATTTTCTCCTTGGCTTCCTCTGCAAAAGAACAATGGAGAGGAGAAGAAAACAGTTCAGTGTATGTCCACTGACTTATGAATTGAAGAGGGTGAAGGAGATCCTTTCTTTGTTGATTAGCATAAATATTGGGCATGGGTAGTGAACTAGCTGTTCAATCCGTGGGCTAGCCCCATTCCTATCCCACCACATAGTAGATATAATATTCTCTATTCTTGCTTTAATCAATTAAAAAAAAAGCTTCATGGCCACACCTAATTAGCAAAAGGTGAATATGAGACACTACGCTCCTCTGCTAATATGGGTTCGGCTACGAATGTACGATGTAACACCATTTACATCAAGAGTTGTATTCCTTTTACTGTTTTAGGCAGAGTCCTTTCAATGTGTATATTGCCTTTCATACTATGTCTCTGCAAGAGTGTTATGGTTCTTGGAAAATACAAATCAGCACAGGGTAAGTCTATTTAAATTTCAACAATGTATGAAGAGGACTGCTGAGAATCAGCAAGTGCTGATCGATGTTATTGACAAAAATAGACAAGTAATTTGCTCTATCAAAAACGAAAAAGCAGGGTGATGTCTAATAACTCAATCATTTTTCTTTTCATTCTACAAGATTCATAAATAGCAGTAGAGCACAGAGAAGAAAAAGGACACAGACTTACTTATTCTCTTGTCTCCTAAGTCTCCTATAAAGGAAAATATATATGTAGATACATATAGATACATATTTATTTAAAGATAACAATAACAGTTTTTATAATAATATGGCCAAGAACAAACGTAACTAAGAGTTCATAGACTCATGGAAGATTAACAACTCAGCCCCGCAACTCTCCCCATCAGAGCATTTTCATTGAATGGATATGATCAGTTCCTGAAGTGCCTGGATGTTTTTTCTCACATGCATAACTGTCCTTGAAACTTTATCCGTCCGACTTTCCTTGCAAAGTGCTAGTGAGGTCTCCGCTCGATGACATACCACAATTACAGAGTAAACTACAAAGACCCTCCACTTCCCGGATGCATGGGACATGCCATGATAGCGTCCCTTCTGTAGGTGAAGTTGTTGGAACCTATTGAGGGCGGACAACCTATGGTCAGTGGACTGTAAGAATTCAAGCAAGTAGGAAAACTCACCCATTTGCTTCTCGAGACTCTCTGCAAAAGAAAAATCAAGAGGAGAAGAAAACAAAGGTAACTAATAGTTCCTAAAATTATAGAAGGTTTGATCTGGAAGAGACCTCCGGAGGTCATCTAGTCCAAGCCCCTGCTCAAAACAGGACCAGCACCAACTAATTTATCCCAGCCAGGGCTTTCTCACGCCGGCCTTAAATACCTCTAGGGATGGAGATTCCACAACCTCCCCAGGTAACCCATTCCAGTGCTTCACCACCTTCCTAGTGAAAAATATCAAGAACTCTGTTCATTGGAGAATAGCTGTGAGGGACCAAGGGACACAGTGAACATCATACTGTCTAAGGCCTCTAGAACATGGGCCAGAGAACTTCCCCCAAAAAATTCATGTTTGCATGACAGTAGATCCTTTATAAAGAACATACAACCTTGATTTCAAACCTTTCCAGTGATGGAGGATCCACCAGATCCCATGGTAAATTGTTACAGTATTTAATCATCCTCACTTTTAAAATTGTATTCTCATTTTCTAGTCTGACTTTCTAATTCCAATTTCCAGCCATTGGATTTTACTAGACCCTTCTCTGCTAGACCAAAGAGCCCATTATCAAATATTTCTTCTCTATGTTCATACATTTAGAGTGCAATCAAGTCACCCCTTCTCTTTTTTAAACTAAGTAGATTGAGCTCGTTGAGTCTATCACTATAACACATGTTATCTAATTCTTTAACCATTTGGGTGCTCTTCTCTGAACCCTCTCACGTATGATAACTTTTTTCTTTAGTGGGGGACACCAGAACTGCACACACTATTCCAGCAACAGAGCCAAATACTGAGCTAATATAACCCCTATAGTCCTTATTAAAGTCAACCCTATGCCCTCTGGCCTGGGCCCAGCGAACAGTTCCCTACTGAAGGGCTTGTGTCAGCTCTAGTGATAGGGAAACAGCTTGCTGAGACAGAAATTGCACAAGCGTCTGGCCCCACCAATCAGCTCCTCCCCCTCAACCCCAGCACCTCCTGCCTTCCACTGATCAGCTCTTCTGCAGAGGGCAGGAGGTGCTGGGGGGGAGGAGCCAGGGAAGGAAGAGGCAGAATGACGGTGGGGTGTTTTTGGGACAGTGAGTGGACCAGGGCAGGAAGAAGCGGCGTGGGAGCAGGAAGAGGTGGGGTAGGGCTGGGGTCTTGGGGAAAAGGGTATATATAGTGGGGACGGGACCTGGGGCAGAGCCGTGGTCAAGCACCATCGAGGAAATGAAAAAGTTGGTGCCTGTGCCTACACTGGCCCCACGTGACTGGGTAACTCAATTGAACCTTAACAGTTTTTCCTACATTTTGAAGTGAAATATCAGAACACTCCGTTTTAACATGTAAGAAATATTAATTAATGGCTCTAGGGAAATCCTTTTGTGTCTTACCTGTTCTTTTTTTCATCCAAAAAGTTTTTTCCCCCCTCTGAAATAGACACATTCCCATGGAAAGTTCCTGCCTACGCCTTGCTCTCATAGTGAATATACAGGACTAGAAGACAGAGTATCTAGGTTCTATTTCCTGCTCTAGAAAACATTCCTGTGTGACGATCAGCACTTCCTTTGCTGGGGGACTCTCAAAGAGCCTATACTGGGTGCCCTGAACAGGATGTGGGTTCCAAATTTGGGGAAAGCTCTTTGGAAAGACAAATCTCCCTCCATCGCTAAGGAATGGGGTGGAGTGTCCACATGGCCTCAGTTATTACAAGGTCAGGCACAGCACTAGCAACTCGGTCCTGCCACACTCCCCAGCCAGAGCTTTTCATTCAATGGATATGTTCAGTTCCTCTAGGGTGCCGATGTTTTTTTCTCAAATATCCAACTGCCCTTGAACCCCTACCCTTCTGACTTTCTTTGCAAAGTGCTGGTGAGGTTTCAGCTTGATGACATACCACAATTACAGAGTGATTTACACAAACCCTCCGCTTCCCAGTTGCATGGGACATGCAATGAGAGCGTCCCTTCTGCAGTTCAAGTTGTTGGAACCTAGACAGGGCAGACAAACTCTGCTCAGTGGACTGTAAGAATTGAGGAAAGTAGGCAAACTCACCCAGTTGCTTCTGGAGTTGCTCTGCAAAAGAAAAATGGGGAGGAGAAGAAAACAGTTCAGGGTATGTCCATTGACTTAGCATAAATCTTGGCTATGTGTAGTGAGCTAGCTCTTCAATCCGTGGGCTAGCCCCATTCCTATCTCGTTATGTAGTAGATAAGAAGATTATATTCTTACTTTAATCAATTTAAGAACATAAGAACATAAGAAAGGCCGTACCGGGTCAGACCAAAGGTCCATCTAGCCCAGTATCTGTCTACCGACAGTGGCCAATGCCAGGTGCCCCAGAGGGAGTGAACCTAAAAGGCAACGATCAAGTGATCTCTCTCCTGCCATCCATCTCCATCCTCTGACGAACAGAGGCTAGGGACACCATTCTTACCCATCCTGGCTAATAGCCATTTATGGACTTAGCCACCATGAATTTATCCAGTCCCCTTTTAAACATTGTTATAGTCCTAGCCTTCACAACCTCCTCAGGTAAGGAGTTCCACAAGTTGACTGTGCGCTGCGTGAAGAACTTCCTTTTATTTGTTTAAAACCTGCTGCCTATTAATTTCATTTGGTGACCCCTAGTTCTTGTATTATGGGAATAAGTAAATAACTTTTCCTTATCCACTTTCTCAACATCACTCATGATTTTATATACCTCTATCATATCCCCCCTTAGTCTTCTCTTTTCCAAACTGAAGAGTCCTAGCCTCTTTAATCTTTCCTCATATGGGACCCTCTCTAAACCCCTAATCATTTTAGTTGCTCTTTTCTGAACCTTTTCTAGTGCTAGAATATCTTTTTTGAGGTGAGGAGACCACATCTGTACACAGTATTCGAGATGTGGGCGTACCATGGATTTATATAAGGGCAATAATATATTCTCAGTCTTATTCTCTATCCCCTTTTTAATGATTCCTAACATCCTGTTTGCTTTTTTGACCGCCTCTGCACACTGCGTGGACATCTTCAGAGAACTATCCACGATAACTCCAAGATCTTTTTCCTGACTCGTTGTAGCTAAATTAGCCCCCATCATGTTGTATGTATAGTTGGGGTTATTTTTTCCAATGTGCATTACTTTACATTTATCCACATTAAATTTCATTTGCCATTTTGTTGCCCAATCACTTAGTTTTGTGAGATCTTTTTGAAGTTCTTCACAATCTGCTTTGGTCTTAACTATCTTGAGTAGTTTAGTATCATCTGCAAACTTTGCCACCTCACTGTTTACCCCTTTCTCCAGATCATTTATGAATAAATTGAATAGGATTGGTCCTAGGACTGACCCTTGGGGAACACCACTAGTTACCCCTCTCCATTCTGAGAATTTACCATTAATTCCTACCCTTTGTTCCCTGTCCATTAACCAGTTCTCAATCCATGAAAGGACCTTTCCTTTTATCCCATGACAGCTTAATTTACGTAAGACCCTTTGGTGAGGGACCTTGTCAAAGGCTTTCTGGAAATCTAAGTACACTATGTCCACCGGATCCCCCTTGTCCACATGTTTGTTGACCCCTTCAAAGAACTCTAATAGATTAGTAAGACACGATTTCCCTTTACAGAAACCATGTTGACTATTGCTCAAGAGTTTATGTTTTTCTATGTGTCTGACAATTTTATTCTTTACTATTGTTTCAACTAATTTGCCCGGTACCGACGTTAGACTTACCGGTCTGTAATTGCCGGGATCACCCCTAGAGCCCTTTTTAAATATTGGCGTTACATTAGCTAACTTCCAGTCATTGGGTACCGAAGCCGATTTAAAGGACAGGTTACAAACCTTAGTTAATAGTTCCGCAACTTCACATTTGAGTTCTTTCAGAACTCTTGGGTGAATGCCATCTGGTCCCGGTGACTTGTTAATGTTGAGTTTATCAATTAATTCCAAAACCTCCTCTAGTGACACTTCAATCTGTGACAGTTCCTCAGATTTGTCACCTACAAAAGCCAGCTCAGGTTTGGGAATCTCCCTAAGACAAAGCTTCATGGCCAGAACGAATTAGCAAAAGGTGAATATAACATATTAGCTCCTCTGCAAATATGGCTTCTGCTATGAAAGGACCAGTAACCCTCTCCAATTTGACAACTTCTGTCTTCAGTGGGGGACACCAGAACTGCACACACTATTCCAGCAACAGAGCCAAATACAGAGCTAATCTAACCTCTATAGTCCTCATTAAGATCAAAACCGTGCCCTCTGACCCGGGACCCAGTGAACACTTTCCTTCTGAAGGGCTTGGGTCATCTCCAGTGAAAGGGATAGAGTTTGCTGAGACAGAAATTGCACCAGCGGCTGGCACCACCAATCAGCTCCTCCCCCTCCACCCCAGCGCCTCCAGCCTTCCACTGAGCAGCTCTTCTTCAGAGGGCAGGTGGTACTCAGGGGGAGGAGCATGGACAGGAAGAAGCAGAAAGAGAGTGGGGTGTTCCTGAAAGAGGGGGTGGAACGGGGCAGGAAGAGGTGGAGTTGGAGAGGGAGGACACGGGGAGGGAGTCTTAGGGGGAGGGGTAGCCGTGTTAGTCTGGTTCTGTAGAAGCAGCAAAGAATCCTGTGGCACCTTATAGACTAACAGAAGTTTTGCAGCATGAGCTTTCGTGGGTGAATACCCACTTCTTCGGATGCAAGCAGGGGGAGGGGTATAGTAGGCACGGGGGATGGGGCAGAGAGGTGGTCAAGGGGGGGGTATAGTAGGCACGGGGGCTGGGGCAGAGAGGTGGTCAAGCACCATCGAGGAAATGAAAAAGTTGGCATCTGTGCCTACACTGCCCCCACATGATTGGGGAACTGAAATGAACCTGAACAATGTCTCCTTCATTTTGAAGTGAAAAATCAAAACGTTCCATTTTAGTATGTAGGAAACAGAAACTTTACAGTCTATGGAAACCCTTGTGTGTCTTTCTTGCTCTTTTTTTTTATCCAAAAAGTTGTCCCCCCGATCCTCCCTCCCCGAAATGGACACATTCCCATAGAAAGTTTCTGCCAACACGTTGCTCTCATAGTGAATACACGGGACCGGAAGACAGACTATCTAGATTCTAGTTCCTGCTCTAGCCAACATTCAGTGTGACGATCAGCACTTTCTTTGCAGGGGGATTGTCAAAGAGCCTTCACTGGGTGTTCTGCACAGAATGTGTGTTCCAAGTTTCGGGGAAGCTCTTTGGCCAGGACATTTCTCCCTCCACCTCTGAGGCACAGGGTGGAGTGTCTGCATGGTGCCAGCTACTACAAGGTCAGTCACAGCACTAGCAACTCAAACCTGCCACACTCCCCATCCAGAGCTTTTTCATTTAATGGATATGATCAGTTCCTGTCGTGCATGGATGTTTTTTCTCACATGCCTGACTGCCCTTGAACCTCTACCCTTCTGACTTTCTTTGCAAAGTGCTAGTGAGGTCTCAGCTCGATGACATACAACGATTCCAGAGAAAGCTACACAGACCCTCCACTTCTCACGATCATTGGATATGCAATGATAACATGTCTTCTGCAGTTGAAATTGTTGGAATCAATAGAGAGCAGAAAATGTTTGGTCAGTGGACTGTCAACAGTGAGGAAAGTAGGCAAACTCACCCATTTTCTCCTTGGCTTCCTCTGCAAAAGAACAATGGAGAGGAGAAGAAAACAGTTCAGTGTATGTCCACTGACTTATGAATTGAAGAGGGTGAAGGAGTTCCTTTCTTTGTTGATTAGCATAAATATTGGCCATGGGTAGTGAACTAGCTGTTCAATCCGTGGGCTAGCCCCATTCCTATCCCACCACATAGTAGATATAATATTCTCTATTCTTGCTTTAATCAATTAAAAAAAAGCTTTATGGCCACACCTAATTAGCAAAAGGTGAATATGAGACACTACGCTCCTCTGCTAATATGGGTTCGGCTACGAATGAACGATGTAACACCATTTACATCAAGAGTTGTATTCCTTTTACTGTTTTAGGCAGAGTCCTTTCAATGTGAATATTGCCTTTCATACTATGTCTCTGCAAGACTGTTATGGTTCTTGGAAAATACAAATCAGCACAGGGTAAGTCTATTTAAATTTCAACAATGTATGAAGAGGACTGCTGAGAATCAGCAAGTGCTGATCGATGTTATTGACAAAAATAGACAAGTAATTTGCTCTATCAAAAACGAAAAAGCAGGGTGATGTCTAATAACTCAATCATTTTTCTTTTCATTCTACAAGATTCATAAATAGCAGTAGAGCACAGAGAAGAAAAAGGACACAGACTTACTTATTCTCTTGTCTCCTAAGTCTCCTAACAAGGAAAATATATATGTAGATACATATAGATACATATTTATTTAAAGATAACAATAACAGTTTTTATAATAATATGGCCAAGAACAAACGTAACTAAGAGTTCATAGACTCATGGAAGATTAACAACTCAGCCCCGCAACTCTCCCCATCAGAGCATTTTCATTGAATGGATATGATCAGTTCCTGAAGTGCCTGGATGTTTTTTCTCACATGCATAACTGTCCTTGAAACTTTATCCGTCCGACTTTCTTTGCAAAGTGCTAGTGAGGTCTCCGCACGATGACATACCACAATTACAGAGTAAACTACAAAGACCCTCCACTTCCCGGATGCATGGGACATGCCATGATAGCGTCCCTTCTGTAGGTGAAGTTGTTGGAACCTATTGAGGGCGGACAGCCTATGATCAGTGGACTGTAAGAATTCAAGCAAGTAGGAAAACTCACCCATTTGCTTCTCGAGACTCTCTGCAAAAGAAAAATCAAGAGGAGAAGAAAACAAAGGTAACTAATAGTTCCTAAAATTATAGAAGGTTTGATCTGGAAGAGACCTCCGGAGGTCATCTAGTCCAAGCCCCTGCTCAAAACAGGACCAGCACCAACTAATTTATCCCAGCCAGGGCTTTCTCACGCCGGCCTTAAATACCTCTAGGGATGGAGATTCCACAACCTCCCCAGGTAACCCATTCCAGTGCTTCACCACCTTCCTAGTGAAAAATATCAAGAACTCTGTTCATTGGAGAATAGCTGTGAGGGACCAAGGGACACAATGAACATCATACTGTCTAAGGCCTCTAGAACATGGGCCAGAGAACTTCCCCCAAAAAATTCATGTTTGCATGACAGTAGATCCTTTATAAAGAACATACAACCTTGATTTCAAACCTTTCCAGTGATGGAGGATCCACCAGATCCCATGGTAAATTGTTACAGTCTTTAATCATCCTCACTTTTAAAATTGTATTCTCATTTTCTAGTCTGACTTTCTAATTCCAATTTCCAGCCATTGGATTTTACTAGACCCTTCTCTGCTAGACCAAAGAGCCCATTATTAAATATTTCTTCTCTATGTTCATACATTTAGAGTGCAATCAAGTCACCCCTTCTCTTTTTTAAACTAAGTAGATTGAGCTCGTTGAGTCTATCACTATAACACATGTTATCTAATTCTTTAACCATTTGGGTGCTCTTCTCTGAACCCTCTCACGTATGATAACTTTTTTCTTTAGTGGGGGACACCAGAACTGCACACACTATTCCAGCAACAGAGCCAAATACTGAGCTAATATAACCCCTATAGTCCTTATTAAAGTCAACCCTATGCCCTCTGGCCTGGGCCCAGCGAACACTTCCTTACTGAAGGGCTTGTGTCAGCTCTAGTGATAGGGAAACAGCTTGCTGAGACAGAAATTGCACAAGCGTCTGGCCCCACCAATAAGCTCCTCCCCCTCAACCCCAGCACCTCCTGCCTGCCACTGATCAGCTCTTCTGCAGAGGGCAGGAGGTGCTGGGGGGGAGGAGCCAGGGAAGGAAGAGGCGGAATGACGGTGGGGTGTTTTTGGGACAGTGAGTGGACCAGGGCAGGAAGAGGCGGCGTGGGAGCAGGAAGAGGTGGGGTAGGGCTGGGGTCTTGGGGAAAAGGGTATATATAGTGGGGACGGGACCTGGGGCAGAGCCGTGGTCAAGCACCATCGAGGAAATGAAAAAGTTGGTGCCTGTGCCTACACTGGCCCCACGTGACTGGGTAACTCATAGAATCATAGAATCATAGAATCTCAGGTTTGGAAGGGACCTCAGGAGGTCATCTAGTCCAACCCCCTGCTCAAAGCAGGACCAAACCCAACTAAATCATCCCAGCCAGGGCTTTGTCAAGCCTGACCTTAAAAACCTCTAAGGAAGGAGATTCCACTACCTCCCTAGGTAACCCATTCCAGTTCTTCACCACCCTACTAGTGAAAAAGTTTTTCCTAATATCCAACCTAAACCTCCCCCTTCAACTCAATTGAACCTTAACAGTGTTTCCTACATTTTGAAGTGAAATATCAGAACACTCCGTTTTAACATATAAGAAATATTAATTAATGGCTCTAGGGAAATCCTTTTGTGTCTTACCTGTTCTTTTTTTCATCCAAAAAGTTTTTTCCCCCTCTGAAATAGACACATTCCCATGGAAAGTTCCTTCCTATGCCTTGCTCTCATAGTGAATATACAGGACTAGAAGACAGAATATCTAGGTTCTATTTCCTGCTCTAGAAAACATTCCTGTGTGACGATCAGCACTTCCTTTGCTGGGGGACTCTCAAAGAGCCTATACTGGGTGCCCTGAACAGGATGTGGGTTCCAAGTTTGGGGAAAGCTCTTTGGAAAGACAAATCTCCCTCCATCGCTAAGGAATGGGGTGGAGTGTCCACATGGCCTCAGTTATTACAAGGTCAGGCACAGCACTAGCAACTCGGTCCTGCCACACTCCCCAGCCAGAGCTTTTCATTCAATGGATATGTTCAGTTCCTCTAGGGTGCCGATGTTTTTTTCTCAAATATCCAACTGCCCTTGAACCCCTACCCTTCTGACTTTCTTTGCAAAGTGCTGGTGAGGTTTCAGCTTGATGACATACCACAATTACAGAGTGATCTACACAAACCCTCCGCTTCCCAGTTGCATGGGACATGCAATGAGAGCGTCCCTTCTGCAGTTCAAGTTGTTGGAACCTAGACAGGGCAGACAAACTCTGCTCAGTGGACTGTAAGAATTGAGGAAAGTAGGCAAACTCACCCAGTTGCTTCTGGAGTTGCTCTGCAAAAGAAAAATGGGGAGGAGAAGAAAACAGTTCAGGGTATGTCCATTGACTTAGCATAAATCTTGGCTATGTGTAGTGAGCTAGCTCTTCAATCCGTGGGCTAGCCCCATTCCTATCTCGTTATGTAGTAGATAAGAAGATTATATTCTTACTTTAATCAATTTAAGACAAAGCTTCATGGCCAGAACGAATTAGCAAAAGGTGAATATAACATATTAGCTCCTCTGCAAATATGGCTTCTGCTATGAAAGGACCAGTAACCCTCTCCAGTTTGACAACTTCTGTCTTCAGTGGGGGACACCAGAACTGCACACACTATTCCAGCAACAGAGCCAAATACAGAGCTAATCTAACCTCTATAGTCCTCATTAAGATCAAAACCGTGCCCTCTGACCCGGGACCCAGTGAACACTTTCCTTCTGAAGGGCTTGGGTCATCTCCAGTGAAAGGGATAGAGTTTGCTGAGACAGAAATTGCACCAGCGGCTGGCACCACCAATCAGCTCCTCCCCCTCCACCCCAGCGCCTCCAGCCTTCCACTGAGCAGCTCTTCTTCAGAGGACAGGTGGTACTCAGGGGGAGGAGCATGGACAGGAAGAAGCAGAAAGAGAGTGGGGTGTTCCTGAAAGAGGGGGTGGAACGGGGCAGGAAGAGGTGGAGTTGGAGAGGGAGGACACGGGGAGGGAGTCTTAGGGGGAGGGGTAGCCGTGTTAGTCTGGTTCTGTAGAAGCAGCAAAGAATCCTGTGGCACCTTATAGACTAACAGAAGTTTTGCAGCATGAGCTTTCGTGGGTGAATACCCACTTCTTCGGATGCAAGCAGGGGGAGGGGTATAGTAGGCACGGGGGCTGGGGCAGAGAGGTGGTCAAGGGGGGGGTATAGTAGGCACGGGGGCTGGGGCAGAGAGGTGGTCAAGCACCATCGAGGAAATGAAAAAGTTGGCATCTGTGCCTACACTGCCCCCACATGATTGGGGAACTGAAATGAACCTGAACAATGTCTCCTTCATTTTGAAGTGAAAAATCAAAACGTTCCATTTTAGTATGTAGGAAACAGAATCTTTACAGTCTATGGAAACCCTTGTGTGTCTTTCTTGCTCTTTTTTTTCATCCAAAAAGTTGTCCCCCCGATCCTCCCTCCCCGAAACGGAAACATTCCCATAGAAACTTTCTGCCAACAAGTTGCTCTCATAGTGAATACACGGGACCGGAAGACAGACTATCTAGGTTCTAGTTCCTGCTCTAGCCAACATTCAGTGTGACAATCAGCACTTTCTTTGCAGGGGGATTGTCAAAGAGCCTTCACTGGGTGTTCTGCACAGAATGTGTGTTCCAAGTTTCGGGGAAGCTCTTTGGCCAGGACATTTCTCCCTCCACCTCTGAGGCACAGGGTGGAGTGTCTGCATGGTGCCAGCTACTACAAGGTCAGTCACAGCACTAGCAACTCAAACCTGCCACACTCCCCATCCAGAGCTTTTTCATTTAATGGATATGATCAGTTCCTGTTGTGCATGGATGTTTTTTCTCACATGCCTGACTGCCCTTGAACCTCTACCCTTCTGACTTTCTTTGCAAAGTGCTAGTGAGGTCTCAGCTCGATGACATACAACGATTCCAGAGAAAGCTGCACAGACCCTCCACTTCTCACGATCATTGGATATGCAATGATAACATCTCTTCTGCAGTTGAAATTGTTGGAATCAATAGAGAGCAGAAAATGTTTGGTCAGTGGACTGTCAAGAGTGAGGAAATTAGGCAAACTCACCCATTTTCTCCTTGGCTTCCTCTGCAAAAGAACAATGGAGAGGAGAAGAAAACAGTTCAGTGTATGTCCACTGACTTATGAATTGAAGAGGGTGAAGGAGTTCCTTTCTTTGTTGATTAGCATAAATATTGGCCATGGGTAGTGAACTAGCTGTTCAATCCGTGGGCTAGACCCATTCCTATCCCACCACATAGTAGATATAATATTTTCTATTCTTGCTTTAATCAATTTAAAAAAAGCTTTATGGCCACACCTAATTAGCAAAAGGTGAATATGAGACACTACGCTCTTCTGCTAATATGGGTTCGGCTACGAATGTATGATGTAACACCATTTACATCAAGAGTTGTATTCCTTTTACTGTTTTAGGCAGAGTCCTTTCAATGTGTATATTGCCTTTCATACTATGTCTCTGCAAGAGTGTTATGGTTCTTGGAAAATACAAATCAGCACAGGGTAAGTCTATTTAAATTTCAACAATGTATGAAGAGGACTGCTGAGAATCAGCAAGTGCTGATCGATGTTATTGACAAAAATAGACAAGTAATTTGCTCTATCAAAAACGAAAAAGCAGGGTGATGTCTAATAACTCAATCATTTTTCTTTTCATTCTACAAGATTCATAAATAGCAGTAGAGCACAGAGAAGAAAAAGGACACAGACTTACTTATTCTCTTGTCTCCTAAGTCTCCTAAAAAGGAAAATATATATGTAGATACATATAGATACATATTTATTTAAAGATAACAATAACAGTTTTTATAATAATATGGCCAAGAACAAACGTAACTAAGAGTTCATAGACTCATGGAAGATTAGCAACTCAGCCCCGCAACTCTCCCCATCAGAGCATTTTCATTGAATGGATATGATCAGTTCCTGAAGTGCCTGGATGTTTTTTCTCACATGCATAACTGTCCTTGAAACTTTATCCGTCCGACTTTCTTTGCAAAGTGCTAGTGAGGTCTCCGCTCGATGACATACCACAATTACAGAGTAAACTACAAAGACCCTCCACTTCCCGGATGCATGGGACATGCCATGATAGCGTCCCTTCTGTAGGTGAAGTTGTTGGAACCTATTGAGGGAGGTACAACCTATGGTCAGTGGACTGTAAGAATTCAAGCAAGTAGGAAAACTCACCCATTTGCTTCTCGAGACTCTCTGCAAAAGAAAAATCAAGAGGAGAAGAAAACAAAGGTAACTAATAGTTCCTAAAATTATAGAAGGTTTGATCTGGAAGAGACCTCCGGAGGTCATCTAGTCCAAGCCCCTGCTCAAAACAGGACCAGCACCAACTAATTTATCCCAGCCAGGGCTTTCTCACGCCCGGCCTTAAATACCTCTAGGGATGGAGATTCCACAACCTCCCCAGGTAACCCATTCCAGTGCTTCACCACCTTCCTAGTGAAAAATATCAAGAACTCTGTTCATTGGAGAATAGCTGTGAGGGACCAAGTGACACAATGAACATCATACTGTCTAAGGCCTCTAGAACATGGGCCAGAGAACTTCCCCCAAAAAATTCATGTTTGCATGACAGTAGATCCTTTATAAAGAACATACAACCTTGATTTCAAACCTTTCCAGTGATGGAGGATCCACCAGATCCCATAGTAAATTGTTACAGTATTTAATCATCCTCACTTTTAAAATTGTATTCTCATTTTCTAGTCTGACTTCCTAATTCCAATTTCCAGCCATTGGATTTTACTAGACCCTTCTCTGCTAGACCAAAGAGCCCATTATCAAATATTTCTTCTCTATGTTCATACATTTAGAGTGCAATCAAGTCACCCCTTCTCTTTTCTAAACTAAGTAGATTGAGCTCATTGAGTCTATCACTATAACACATGTTATCTAATTCTTTAACCATTTGGGTGCTCTTCTCTGAACCCTCTCCCGTATGACAACTTTTTTCTTCAGTGGGGGACACCAGAACTGCACACACTATTCCAGCAACAGAGCCAAATACAGAGCTAATATAACCCCTATAGTCCTAATTAAAGTCAAGCCCATGCCCTCTGGCCTGGGCCCAGCGAACACTTCCCTACTGAAGGGCTTTGTCAGCTCTAGTGATAGGGAAACAGCTTGCTGAGACAGAAAATGCACAATCGTCTGGCCCCACCAATAAGCTCCTCCACTTCCACCCCAGCGCCTCCTGCCTGCCACTGATCAGCTCTTCTGCAGAGGGCAGGAGGTGCTGGCGGGGGAGGAGCCAGGGAAGGAAGAGGCGGAATGACGGCGGGGTGTTTTTGGGACAGTGAGTGGACCAGGGCAGGAAGAGGCGGCGTGGGAGCAGGAATAGCTGGGGTAGGGCTGGGGTCTTGGGGAAAAGGGTATATATAGTGGGGACGGGACCTGGGGCAGAGCCGTGGTCAAGCACCATCGAGGAAATGAAAAAGATGGCGCCTGTGCCTACACTGCCCCCACGTGACTGGGTAACTCAATCGAACCTTAACAGTGTCTCCTTCATTCTGAAGTGAAATATCAGAACGCTCCATTTTAACATGTAAGAAATAGTAACTTTTGGCTCTAGGGAAACCCTTTTGTGTCTTTTCTGTTCTTTTTTTCATCCAAAAGGTTCCCCCCCCGCTCTGAAATACACACATTCCCATGGAAAGTTCCTGCCTACGCCTTGCTCTCATAGTGAATATACAGCACTATAAGACAGAATATCTAGGTTCTATTTCCTATTCTAGAAAACATTCAGTGTGACGATGAGCACTTTCTTTGCAGGGGGATTGTCAAAGAGCCTTCACTGGGTGTTCTGCAAAGAATGTGTGTTCCAAGTTTCGGGGAAGCTCTTTGGCCAGGACATTTCTCCCTCCACCTCTGAGGCACAAGGTGGAGTGTCTGCATGGTGCCAGCTACTACAAGGTCAGTCACAGCACTAGCAACTCAAACCTGCCACACTCCCCATCCAGAGCTTTTTCATTTAATGGATATGATCAGTTCCTGTCGTGCATGGATGTTTTTACTCACATGCCTGACTGCCCTTGAACCTCTACCCTTCTGACTTTCTTTGCAAAGTGCTAGTGAGGTCTCAGCTCGATGACATACAACGGTTCCAGAGAAAGCTACACAGACCCTCCACTTCTCACGATCATTGGATATGCAATGATAACATGTCTTCTGCAGTTGAAATTGTTGGAATCAATAGAGAGCAGAAAATGTTTGGTCAGTGGACTGTCAACAGTGAGGAAAGTAGGCAAACTCACCCATTTTCTCCTTGGCTTCCTCTGCAAAAGAACAATGGAGAGGAGAAGAAAACAGTTCAGTGTATGTCCACTGACTTATGAATTGAAGAGGGTGAAGGAGATCCTTTCTTTGTTGATTAGCATAAATATTGGGCATGGGTAGTGAACTAGCTGTTCAATCCGTGGGCTAGCCCCATTCCTATCCCACCACATAGTAGATATAATATTCTCTATTCTTGTTTTAATCAATTAAAAAAAAATCTTCATGGCCACACCTACTTAGCAAAAGGTGAATATGAGACACTACGCTCCTCTGCTAATATGGGTTCGGCTACGAATGTACGATGTAACACCATTTACATCAAGAGTTGTATTCCTTTTACTGTTTTAGGCAGAGTCCTTTCAATGTGTATATTGCCTTTCATACTATGTCTCTGCAAGAGTGTTATGGTTCTTGGAAAATACAAATCAGCACAGGGTAAGTCTATTTAAATTTCAACAATGTATGAAGAGGACTGCTGAGAATCAGCAAGTGCTGGTTGATGTTATTGACAAAAATAGACAAGTAATTTGCTCTATCAAAAACGAAAAAGCAGGGTGATGTCTAATAACTCAATCATTTTTCTTTTCATTCTACAAGATTCATAAATAGCAGTAGAGCACAGAGAAGAAAAAGGACACAGACTTACTTATTCTCTTGTCTCCTAAGTCTCCTAAAAAGGAAAATATATATGTAGATACATATAGATACATATTTATTTAAAGATAACAATAACAGTTTTTATAATAATATGGCCAAGAACAAACATAACTAAGAGTTCATAGACTCATGGAAGATTAGCAACTCAGCCCCGCAACTCTCCCCATCAGAGCATTTTCATTGAATGGATATGATCAGTTCCTGAAGTGCCTGGATGTTTTTTCTCACATGCATAACTGTCCTTGAAACTTTATCCGTCCGACTTTCTTTGCAAAGTGCTAGTGAGGTCTCCGCTCGATGACATACCACAATTACAGAGTAAACTACAAAGACCCTCCACTTCCCGGATGCATGGGACATGCCATGATAGCGTCCCTTCTGTAGATGAAGTTGTTGGAACCTATTGAGGGCAGACAACCTATGGTCAGTGGACTGTAAGAATTCAAGCAAGTAGGAAAACTCACCCATTTGCTTCTCGAGACTCTCTGCAAAAGAAAAATCAAGAGGAGAAGAAAACAAAGGTAACTAATAGTTCCTAAAATTATAGAAGGTTTGATCTGGAAGAGACCTCCGGAGGTCATCTAGTCCAAGCCCCTGCTCAAAACAGGACCAGCACCAACTAATTTATCCCAGCCAGGGCTTTCTCACGCCCGGCCTTAAATACCTCTAGGGATGGAGATTCCACAACCTCCCCAGGTAACCCATTCCAGTGCTTCACCACCTTCCTAGTGAAAAATATCAAGAACTCTGTTCATTGGAGAATAGCTGTGAGGGACCAAGGGACACAATGAACATCATACTGTCTAAGGCCTCTAGAACATGGGCCAGAGAACTTCCCGCAAAAAATTCATGTTTGCATGACAGTAGATCCTTTATAAAGAACATACAACCTTGATTTCAAACCTTTCCAGTGATGGAGGATCCACCAGATCCCATGGTAAATTGTTACAGTATTTAATCATCCTCACTTTTAAAATTGTATTCTCATTTTCTAGTCTGACTTCCTAATTCCAATTTCCAGCCATTGGATTTTACTAGACCCTTCTCTGCTAGACCAAAGAGCCCATTATCAAATATTTCTTCTCTATGTTCAATAGAGAGCAGAAAATATTTGGTCAGTGGACTGTCAACAGTGAGGAAAGTGCACACACTATTCCAGCAACAGAGCCAAATGCAGAGCTAATATAACCCCTATAGTCCTAATTAAAGTCAGTCCCATGGCCTCTGGCCTGGGCCCAGCGAAAACTTCCCTACTGAAGGGCTTGTTTCAGCTCTAGTGAAACAGCTTGCTGAGACAGAAATTACACCAGTGGCTGGCACCACCAATCAGCTCCAACCCCACTAGCTCAGTAGCTCCAGCCCTCCACTGAGCAGCTCTTCTTCAGAGGGCAGGTAGTACTCACGGGGAGGAACATGGACAGGAAGAAGCAGAAAGAGTGTGGGGTGTTCTTGGAAGAGGGGGTGGAACGGGGCAGGAAGAGGTGGAGTTGGAGAGGGAGGACACGGGGAGGGAGTCTTGGGGAGAGGGGTATAGTAGGCAGGGGGCCTGGGGCAGAGAGGTGGCCAAGCACCATCGAGGAAATGAAAAAGTTGGCACCTGTGCATACACTGCCTCCACAGCATTGGGGAATTGAAACGAACCTTAATAATGTCTCCTTCATTTTGAGGTGAAAAATCAAACGTTCCATTGTAGTAAGTAGGAAATAGAAACTTTACATTCTATGGAAACCCTTTTGTATCTTTCTTCCTCTTTTTTTCATCCCAAAATTTGTTGTGTCTCCCCCCCCCCAACACCCAAAATAAGCACATTCCCATAGAAAGTTTCTGCCAACACGTTGCTCTCATAGTGAATACACGGGACCGGAAGACAGAATATCTAGGTTCTATTTCCTGCTCAAGCTAACATTCAGTGGGACGATGAGCACTTCCTTTGCAGGGCGATTGTCAAAGACCCTATACTGGGTGTTCTGCACAGAATGTGTGCTCCAAGTTTCGGGGAAGCTCTTTGGCCAGGACATTTCTCCCTCCACCCCTGAGGCACAGGGTGGAGTGTCTGCATGGTCTCAGCTACTACAAGGTCAGGCACAGCACTAGCAACTCAATCCTGCCACACTCTCCATCCAGAGCTTTTTCATTTAATGGATATGATCAGTTCCTGTCATGCAGGGATGTTTTTTCTCACATGCCTGACTGCCCTTGAACCTCTACCCTTCTGACTTTCTTTGCAAAGTGCTAGTGAGGTCTCAGCTCGATGACATACAATGATTCCAGAGAAAGCTACACAGACCCTCCACTTCTCAGGATCATTGCATATGCAAGGATAACATCTCTTCTGCAGTTGAAATTGTTGGAATCAATAGAGAGAACACAAAGTTTGGTCAGTGGACTGTCAAGAGTGAGGAAATTAGGCAAACTCACCCATTTTCTCCTTGGCTTCCTCTGCAAAAGAACAATGGAGAGGAGAAGAAAACAGTTCAGTGTATGTTCACTGACTTATGAATTAAAGAGGGTGAATCAGATCCTTTCTTTGTTGATTAGCATAAATATTGGCCATGGGTAGTGAACTAGCTATTCAATCCGTGAGCTCGCCCCATTCCTATCCCACTACGTAGTAGATATAATCTTCTCTATTCTTGCTTTATTCAATTAAAAAAAAAGCTTCATGGCCACACCTAACTGGCAAAAGCTGAATATGAGACAGTATGCTCCTCTGCTAATAGGGGTTCGGCTACGAATGTACAATGTAACACCATTTACATCACGAGGTGCATTCCATTTACTGTTTTACGCAGAGTCCTTTCAATGTGTACATTGCCTTACATACTATGTCTCTGCAAGAGTGTTATGGTTCTTGGAAAATACAAACCAGGAAAGTGTAAGTCTTATTAAATTTCAACAATGTATGAAGAGGACTGCTGAGAATCAGCAAGTGCTCATAGATGTTGTGGACAAAATTAGTAATCTGCTCTATCAAAAACAGAAAAGCGGGGTGAGGTCTAATAACTCAATCATTTTTCTTTTCATTCTACAAGATTCCGACAGAGCAGTAGCTCACACAAAAGAAAAAGGACACAGACTTACTTATTCTCTTGTCTCCCAAGTCTCCTAAAAAGGGGCGAAAAATATATAGATATAGATATATCACCTTTTGTAATAATAAGGCCAAGAACAAAGGTAACTAAGAGTTCATTGAATCATGGAAGATTAGCAACTCAGTCCCGCCACTCTCCCCATCCAGAGCTTTTTCATTCAGTGGATATGATCAGTTCCTGTAGTGCATGGATGTTTTTTCTCACATGCCTAACTGTCCTTGAAACTCTATCCGTCCGACTTTCTTTGCAAAGTGCTAGTGAGGTCTCCGCTCGATGACATACCACAATTACAGAGTAAACTACAAAGACCCTCCACTTCCCGGATGCATGGGACATGCCATGAGAGCGTCCCTTCTGTAGGTGAAGTTGTTGGAACCTATACAGGGCGGACAACCTGTGGTCAGTGGACTGTAAGAATTCAAGCAAGTAGGAAAACTCACCCATTTGCTTCTGGAGTCCCTCTGCAAAAGAAAAATGGGGAGGAGAAGAAAACAGTTCAGTGTATGTCCATAGACTTATGAATTGAAGAGGGTGAATGAGATCCTTTCTTTCTTGATTAGCATACACTGTGGCCATGGGTAGTGAACTAGCTCTTCAATCCGTGGGCTAGTCCCATTCTTATCCCGCTAGGTAGTAGATAGGAGACAGTATATTCTTGCTTTAATCAATTTCAGAAGAAGCTTCATGTCCACAACTAATTTGCAAAAGTTGCATATGAGACACTACGCTCCTCTGCTAATATGGGTTTGGCTATGAAAGGAGCATAACACCATTTACATCATGAGCTCCATTCCATTTGCTGTTTCAATGTTTCAGTCCTTTCAATGTGTACATTGCCTTTCATACTGTGTCTCTGCAAGAGTGTTATGGTTTTTGGAGAATACAAATCAGGAGGGGTGACTCTATTTAAATTTCAACAATATACGAGCAGCACTGCGGAGATCCAACAAAGGCTCATAGATGTTATAGACAAAATTAACCTAGTAATCTGCTCTATCAAAAGGAGCAGTAGAGCCCATGGAAGAAAAAGGACACAGACTTACTTATTTTATTTTCCAATTCTCCTAAAAAAAAAGAAAAGCAATATATTTAAACATAACAATAGCAACTTTTGTAATAATATGGGCAAGAACAAAGGTCACTAATAGTTCCTAAAATTATAGAAGGTTTGATCTGGAAGAGACCTCCGGAGGTCATCTAGTCCAAACCCCTGCTCAAAACAGGATCAGGACAAACTAAATTATCCCAGCCAGGGCTTTCTCAAGCCGGGCCTTAAATATCTCTGAGGATGGAGATTCCACAACCTCCCCAGGTAACCCATTCCAGTGCTTCATCACCTTCCTAGTGAAAAATATCAAGAGCTCTGTTCATTGGAGAATAGCTGTGAGGGAGCAAGTGACACAATGAACATCATATTGTCTAAGGCCTCTAGAACATGGGCCAGAGAACTTCCCCCAAACAATTCATGTTTGCATGACAGGAGATCCTTTACAAAGAACATACAACCTTGATTTCAAACCTTTCCAGTGATGGAGGATCCACCAGATCCCATGGTAAGTTGTTACCGTGTTTAATCATCCTCACTCTTAAAAATATATTCCCACTTTCTAGTCTGACTTTCTAATTCCAATTTCCAGCCATTGGATTTTACTAGACCCTTCTCTGCTAGACCAAAGAGCCCATTATCAAATATTTCTTCTCTATGTTCATACATTTAGAGTGCAATCAAGTCACCCCTTCTCTTTTTTAAACTAAATAGATTGAGCTCGTTGAGTCTATCACTATAACACATGTTATCTAATTCTTTAACCATTCGGGTGATCTCCTCTGAACCCTCTCCCGTATGACAACTTCTTTCTTCAGTGGGGGACACCAGAACTGCACACACTATTCCAGCAACAGAGCCAAATACAGAGCTAATATAATCCCTATAGTCCTAATTAAAGTCAAGCCCATGCTCTCTGGCCTGGGCCCAGCGAACACTTCCCTACTGAAGGGCTTGTGTCAGCTCTAGTGATAGGGAAACAGCTTGCTGAGACAGAAAATGCACAAGCGTCTGGCCCCACCAATAAGCTCCTCCACTTCCACCCCAGCGCCTCCTGCCTGCCACTGATCAGCTCTTCTGCAGAGGGCAGGAGGTGCTGGGGGGGGAGGAGCCAGGGAAGGAAGAGGCGGAATGACGGCGGGGTGTTTTTGGGACAGTGAGTGGACCAGGGCAGAAAGAGGCGGAGTGGGAGCAGGAAGAGGTGGGGTAGGGCTGGGGTCTTGGGGAAAAGGGTATATATAGTGGGGACGGGACCTGGGGCAGAGCCGTGGTCAAGCACCATCGAGGAAATGAAAAAGATGGCGCCTGTCCCTACACTGCCCCCACGTGACTGGGTAACTCAATCGAACCTTAACAGTGTCTCATTCATTCTGAAGTGAAATATCAGAACGCTCCATTTTAACATGTAAGAAATAGTAACTTTTGGCTCTAGGGAAACCCTTTTGTGTCTTTTCTGTTCTTTTTTTCATCCAAAAGGTTCCCCCCCCCCCCGCTCTGAAATACACACATTCCCATGGAAAGTTCCTGCCTACGCCTTGCTCTCATAGTGAATATACAGGACTAGAAGACAGAGTATCTAGGTTCTATCTCCTGCTCTAGAAAACATTCCTGTGTGACGATCAGCACTTCCTTTGCAGGGGGACTCTCAAAGAGCCTACCCTGGGTGTCCTGAACAGGATGCGGGTTCCAAGTTTGGGGAAAGCTCTTTGGAAAGACAATTCTCCCTCCATCGCTAAGGCACGGGGTGGAGTGTCCACATGGCCTCAGTTATTACAAGGTCAGGCACAGCACTATCAGGGTATGTCCATTGACTTAGCATAAATATTGGCTATGTGTAGTGAGCTAGCTCTTCAATCCGAGGGCTAGCCCCATTCCTATCTCGTTATGTAGTAGATAAGAAGATTATATTCTTACTTTAATCAATTTAAGACAAAGCTTCATGGCCAGAACGAATTAGCAAAAGGTGAATATAACATATTAGCTCCTCTGCAAATATGGCTTCTGCTATGAAAGGACCAGTAACCCTCTCCAGTTTGACAACTTCTGTCTTCAGTGGGGGACACCAGAACTGCACACACTATTCCAGCAACAGAGCCAAATACAGAGCTAATCTAACCTCTATAGTCCTCATTAAGATCAAAACCGTGCCCTCTGACCCGGGACCCAGTGAACACTTTCCTTCTGAAGGGCTTGGGTCATCTCCAGTGAAAGGGATAGAGCTTGCTGAGACAGAAATTGCACCAGCGGCTGGCACCACCAATCAGCTCCTCCCCCTCCACCCCAGCGCCTCCAGCCTTCCACTGAGCAGCTCTTCTTCAGAGGGCGGGTGGTACTCAGGCGGAGGAGCATGGACAGGAAGAAGCAGAAAGAGTGTGGGGTGTTCCTGGAGGAGGGGGTGGAACGGGGCAGGAAGAGGTGGAGTTGGAGAGGGAGGACACGGGGAGGGAGTCTTGGGGGGAGGGGTATAGTAGGCACGGGGGCTGGGGCAGAGAGGTGGTCAATCACCGTCGAGGAAATGAAAAATTTGGCATCTGTGCCTACACTGCCCCCACATGATTGGGGAACTGAAACGAACCTGAACAATGTCTCCTTCATTTTGAAGTGAAAAATCAAAACGTTCCATTTTAGTATGTAGGAAACAGAAACTTTACAGTCTATGGAAACCCTTGTGTGTCTTTCTTGCACTTTTTTTCATCCAAAAAGTTGTCCCTCCGATCCTCCCTCCCCGAAATGGACACATTCCCATAGAAAGTTTCTGCCAACACGTTGCTCTCATAGTGAATACACGGGACCGGAAGACAGACCACCTAGGTTCTACATCCTGCTCTAGCCAACATTCAGTGTGACGATGAGCACTTTCTTTGCAGGGGGATTGTCAAAGAGCCTTCACTGGGTGTTCTGCACAGAATGTGTGCTCCAAGTTTCGGGGAAGCTCTTTGGCCAGGACATTTCTCCCTCCACCTCTGAGGCACAGGGTGGAGTGTCTGCATGGTGCCAGCTACTACAAGGTCAGTCACAGCACTAGCAACTCAAACCTGCCACACTCCCCATCCAGAGCTTTTTCATTTAATGGATATGATCAGTTCCTGTTGTGCATGGATGTTTTTTCTCACATCCTGACTGCCCTTGAACCTCTACCCTTCTGACTTTCTTTGCAAAGTGCTAGTGAGGTCTCAGCTCGATGACATACAACGATTCCAGAGAAAGCTACACAGACCCTCCACTTCTCACGATCATTGGATATGCAATGATAACATGTCTTCTGCAGTTGAAATTGTTGGAATCAATAGAGAGCAGAAAATGTTTGGTCAGTGGACTGTCAACAGTGAGGAAAGTAGGCAAACTCACCCATTTTCTCCTTGGCTTCCTCTGCAAAAGAACAATGGAGAGGAGAAGAAAACAGTTCAGTGTATGTCCACTGACTTATGAATTGAAGAGGGTGAAGGAGATCCTTTCTTTGTTGATTAGCATAAATATTGGGCATGGGTAGTGAACTAGCTGTTCAATCCGTGGGCTAGCCCCATTCCTATCCCACCACATAGTAGATATAATATTCTCTATTCTTGCTTTAATCAATTAAAAAAAAGCTTCATGGCCACACCTAATTAGCAAAAGGTGAATATGAGACACTACGCTCCTCTGCTAATATGGGTTCGGCTACGAATGTACGATGTAACACCATTTACATCAAGAGTTGTATTCCTTTTACTGTTTTAGGCAGAGTCCTTTCAATGTGTATATTGCCTTTCATACTATGTCTCTGCAAGACTGTTATGGTTCTTGGAAAATACAAATCAGCACAGGGTAAGTCTATTTAAATTTCAACAATGTATGAAGAGGACTGCTGAGAATCAGCAAGTGCTGATCGATGTTATTGACAAAAATAGACAAGTAATTTGCTCTATCAAAAACGAAAAAGCAGGGTGATGTCTAATAACTCAATCATTTTTCTTTTCATTCTACAAGATTCATAAATAGCAGTAGAGCACAGAGAAGAAAAAGGACACAGACTTACTTATTCTCTTGTCTCCTAAGTCTCCTATAAAGGAAAATATATATGTAGATACATATAGATACATATTTATTTAAAGATAACAATAACAGTTTTTATAATAATATGCCCAAGAACAAATGTAACTAAGTGTTCATAGACTCATGGAAGATTAGCAACTCAGCCCCGCAACTCTCCCCATCAGAGCATTTTCATTGAATGGATATGATCAGTTCCTGAAGTGCCTGGATGTTTTTTCTCACATGCATAACTGTCCTTGAAACTTTATCCGTCCGACTTTCTTTGCAAAGTGCTAGTGAGGTCTCCGCTCGATGACATACCACATTTACAGAGTAAACTACAAAGACCCTCCACTTCCCGGATGCATGGGACATGCCATGATAGCGTCCCTTCTGTAGGTGAAGTTGTTGGAACCTATTGAGGGCGGACAACCTATGGTCAGTGGATTGTAAGAATTCAAGCAAGTAGGAAAACTCACCCATTTGCTTCTCGAGACTCTCTGCAAAAGAAAAATCAAGAGGAGAAGAAAACAAAGGTAACTAATAGTTCCTAAAATTATAGAAGGTTTGATCTGGAAGAGACCTCCGGAGGTCATCTAGTCCAAGCCCCTGCTCAAAACAGGACCAGCACCAACTAATTTATCCCAGCCAGGGCTTTCTCACGCCGGCCTTAAATACCTCTAGGGATGGAGATTCCACAACCTCCCCAGGTAACCCATTCCAGTGCTTCACCACCTTCCTAGTGAAAAATATCAAGAACTCTGTTCATTGGAGAATAGCTGTGAGGGACCAAGGGACACAATGAACATCATACTGTCTAAGGCCTCTAGAACATGGGCCAGAGAACTTCCCCCAAAAAATTCATGTTTGCATGACAGTAGATCCTTTATAAAGAACATACAACCTTGATTTCAAACCTTTCCAGTGATGGAGGATCCACCAGATCCCATGGTAAATTGTTACAGTATTTAATCATCCTCACTTTTAAAATTGTATTCTCATTTTCTAGTCTGACTTCCTAATTCCAATTTCCAGCCATTGGATTTTACTAGACCCTTCTCTGCTAGACCAAAGAGCCCATTATCAAATATTTCTTCTCTATGTTCATACATTTAGAGTGCAATCAAGTCACCCCTTCTCTTTTTTAAACTAAGTAGATTGAGCTCATTGAGTCTATCACTATAACACATGTTATCTAATTCTTTAACCATTTGGGTGCTCTTCTCTGAACCCTCTCACGTATGATAACTTTTTTCTTTAGTGGGGGACACCAGAACTGCACACACTATTCCAGCAACAGAGCCAAATACAGAGCTAATATAACCCCTATAGTCCTTATTAAAGTCATCCCTATGCCCTCTGGCCTGGGCCCAGCGAACACTTCCTTACTGAAGGGCTTGTGTCAGCTCTAGTGATAGGGAAACAGCTTGCTGAGACAGAAAATGCACAAGCATCTGGTCCCACCAATCAGCTCCTCCCCCTCAACCCCAGCACCTCCTGCCTGCCACTGATCAGCTCTTCTGCAGAGGGCAGGAGGTGCTGGGGGGGAGGAGCCAGGGAAGGAAGAGGCAGAATGACGGTGGGGTGTTTTTGGGACAGTGAGTGGACCAGGGCAGGAAGAGGCGGCGTGGGAGCAGGAAGAGGTGGGGTAGGGCTGGGGTCTTGGGGAAAAGGGTATATATAGTGGTGACGGGACCTGGGGCAGAGCCGTGGTCAAGCACCATCGAGGAAATGAAAAAGTTGGTGCCTGTGCCTACACTGCCCCCACGTGACTGGGTAACTCAATTGAACCTTAACAGTGTTTCCTACATTTTGAAGTGAAATATCAGAACACTCCGTTTTAACATGTAAGAAATATTAATTAATGGCTCTAGGGAAATCCTTTTGTGTCTTACCTGTTCTTTTTTTCATCCAAAAAGTTTTTTCCCCCCTCTGAAATAGACACATTCCCATGGAAAGTTCCTGCCTATGCCTTGCTCTCATAGTGAATATACAGGACTAGAAGACAGAGTATCTAGGTTCTATTTCCTGCTCTAGAAAACATTCCTGTGTGACGATCAGCACTTCCTTTGCAGGGGGACTCTCAAAGAGCCTACCCTGGGTGTCCTGAACAGGATGCGGGTTCCAAGTTTGGGGAAAGCTCTTTGGAAAGACTATTCTCCCTCCATCGCTAAGGCACGGGGTGGAGTGTCCACATGGCCTCAGTTATTACAAGGTCAGGCACAGCACTAGCAACTCGGTCCTGCCACACTCCCCAGCCAGAGCTTTTCATTCAATGGATATGTTCAGTTCCTCTAGGGTGCCGATGTTTTTTTCTCAAATATCCAACTGCCCTTGAACCCCTACCCTTCTGACTTTCCTTGCAAAGTGCTGGTGAGGTTTCAGCTTGATGACATACCACAATTACAGAGTGATCTACACAAACCCTCCGCTTCCCAGTTGCATGGGACATGCAATGAGAGCGTCCCTTCTGCAGTTCAAGTTCTTGGAACCTAGACAGGGCAGACAAACTCTGCTCAGTGGACTGTAAGAATTGAGGAAAGTAGGCAAACTCACCCAGTTGCTTCTGGAGTTGCTCTGCAAAAGAAAAATGGGGAGGAGAAGAAAACAGTTCAGGGTATGTCCATTGACTTAGCATAAATCTTGGCTATGTGTAGTGAGCTAGCTCTTCAATCCGTGGGCTAGCCCCATTCCTATCTCGTTATGTAGTAGATAAGAAGATTATATTCTTACTTTAATCAATTTAAGACAAAGCTTCATGGCCAGAACGAATTAGCAAAAGGTGAATATAACATATTAGCTCCTCTGCAAATATGGCTTCTGCTATGAAAGGACCAGTAACCCTCTCCAGTTTGACAACTTCTGTCTTCAGTGGGGGACACCAGAACTGCACACACTATTCCAGCAACAGAGCCAAATGCAGAGCTAATATAACCCCTATAGTCCTAATTAAAGTCAGCCCCATGCCCTCTGGCCTGGGCCCAGCGAAAACTTCCCTACTGAAGGGCTTGTTTCAGCTCTAGTGATAGGGAAACAGCTTGCTGAGACAAAAATTACACCAGTGGCTGGCACCACCAATCAGCTCCAACCCCACTAGCCCAGTAGCTCCAGCCCTCCACTGAGCAGCTCTTCTTCAGAGGGCAGGTAGTACTCATGGGGAGGAACATGGACAGGAAGAAGCAGAAAGAGTGTGGAGTGTTCTTGGAAGAGGGGGTGGAACGGGGCAGGAAGAGGTGGAGTTGGAGCAGGAGGACACGGGGAGGGAGTCTTGGGGAGAGGGGTATAGTAGGCAGGGGGCCTGGGGCAGAGAGGTGGCCAAGCACCATCGAGGAAATGAAAAAGTTGGCACCTGTGCATACACTGCCTCCACAGCATTGGGGAATTTAAATGATCCTTAATAATGTCTCCTTCATTTTGAGGTGAAAAATCAAACGTTCCATTTTAGTAAGTAGGAAATAGAAACTTTACATTCTATGGAAACCCTTTTGTATCTTTCTTCCTCTTTTTTTCATCCCAAAAGTTGTTGTGTCTCCCCCCCCCCAACACCCAAAATAAGCACATTCCCATAGAAAGTTTCTGCCAACACGTTGCTCTCATAGTGAATACACGGGACCGGAAGACAGAATATCTAGGTTCTATTTCCTGCTCAAGCTAACATTCAGTGTGACGATGAGCACTTCCTTTGCAGGGCGATTGTCAAAGAGCCTATACTGGGTGTTCTGCACAGAATGTGTGCTCCAAGTTTCAGGGAAGCTCTTTGGCCAGGACATTTCTCCCTCCACCCCTGAGGCACAGGGTGGAGTGTCTGCATGGTCTCAGCTACTACAAGGTCAGGCACAGCACTAGCAACTCAATCCTGCCACACTCCCCATCCAGAGCTTTTTCATTTAATGGATATGATCAGTTCCTGTCATGCAGGGATGTTTTTTCTCACATGCCTGACTGCCCTTGAACCTCTACCCTTCTGACTTTCTTTGCAAAGTGCTAGTGAGGTCTCAGCTCTATGACATACAATGATTCCAGAGAAAGCTACACAGACCCTCCACTTCTCAGGATCATTGCATATGCAAGGATAACATCTCTTCTGCAGTTGAAATTGTTGGAATCAATAGAGAGAACACAAAGTTTGGTCAGTGGACTGTCAAGAGTGAGGAAATTAGGCAAACTCACCCATTTTCTCCTTGGCTTCCTCTGCAAAAGAACAATGGAGAGGAGAAGAAAACAGTTCAGTGTATGTTCACTGACTTATGAATTAAAGAGGGTGAATCAGATCCTTTCTTTGTTGATTAGCATAAATATTGGCCATGGGTAGTGAACTAGCTATTCAATCCGTGAGCTCGCCCCATTCCTATCCCACTACGTAGTAGATATAATCTTCTCTATTCTTGCTTTATTCAATTAAAAAAAAAGCTTCATGGCCACACCTAACTGGCAAAAGCTGAATATGAGACAGTATGCTCCTCTGCTAATAGGGGTTCGGCTACGAATGTACGATGTAACACCATTTACATCACGAGGTGCATTCCATTTACTGTTTTACGCAGAGTCCTTTCAATGTGTACATTGCCTTTCATACTATGTCTCTGCAAGAGTGTTATGGTTCTTGGAAAATACAAACCAGGAAAGTGTAAGTCTTATTAAATTTCAACAATGTATGAAGAGGACTGCTGAGAATCAGCAAGTGCTCATAGATGTTGTGGACAAAATTAGTAATCTGCTCTATCAAAAACAGAAAAGTGGGGTGAGGTCTAATAACTCAATCATTTTTCTTTTCATTCTACAAGATTCCGACAGAGCAGTAGCTCACACAAAAGAAAAAGGACACAGACTTACTTATTCTCTTGTCTCCCAAGTCTCCTAAAAAGGGGCAAAAAATATATAGATATAGATATAGATATATCACCTTTTGTAATAATAAGGCCTAGAACAAAGGTAACTAAGAGTTCATTGAATCATGGAAGATTAGCAACTCATTCCCGCCACTCTCCCCATCCAGAGCTTTTCCATTCAGTGGATATGATCAGTTCCTGTAGTTCATGGATGTTTTTTCTCACATGCCTAACTGTCCTTGAAACTCTATCCGTCCGACTTTCTTTGCAAAGTGCTAGTGAGGTCTCCGCTCGATGACATACCACAATTACAGAGTAAACTACAAAGACCCTCCACTTCCCGGATGCATGGGACATGCCATGAGAGCGTCCCTTCTGTAGGTGAAGTTGTTGGAACCTATACAGGGCGGACAACCTGTGGTCAGTGGACTGTAAGAATTCAAGCAAGTAGGAAAACTCACCCATTTGCTTCTGGAGTCCCTCTGCAAAAGAAAAATGGGGAGGAGAAGAAAACAGTTCAGTGTATGTCCATAGACTTATGAATTGAAGAGGGTGAATGAGATCCTTTCTTTCTTGATTAGCATACACAGTGGCCATGGGTAGTGAACTAGCTCTTCAATCCGTGGGCTAGTCCCATTCTTATCCCGCTACGTAGTAGATAGAAGACAGTATATTCTTGCTTTAATCAATTTCAGAAGAAGCTTCATGTCCACAACTAATTTGCAAAAGTTGCATATGAGACACTACGCTCCTCTGCTAATATGGGTTTGGCTATGAAAGGAGCATAACACCATTTACATCATGAGCTCCATTCCATTTGCTGTTTCAATGTTTCAGTCCTTTCAATGTGTACATTGCCTTTCATACTGTGTCTCTGCAAGAGTGTTATGGTTTTTGGAGAATACAAATCAGGAGGGGTGACTCTATTTAAATTTCAACAATATACGAGCAGCACTGCGGAGATCCAACAAAGGCTCATAGATGTTATAGACAAAATTAACCTAGTAATCTGCTCTATCAAAATGAGCAGTAGAGCCCATGGAAGAAAAAGGACACAGACTTACTTATTTTATTTTCCAATTCTCCTAAAAAAAAAGAAAAGCAATATATTTAAACATAACAATAGCAACTTTTGTAATAATATGGGCAAGAACAAAGGTCACTAATAGTTCAAAAAATTATACAAGCTTTGAGCTGGAAGAGACCTCCGGAGGTCATCTAGTCCAAACCCCTGCTCAAAACCGGATCAGGACAAACTAAATTATCCCAGCCAGGGCTTTCTCAAGCCGGGCCTTAAATATCTCTGAGGATGGAGATTCCACCACCTCCCCAGGTAACTCATTCCAATGCTTCACCACCCTCCTAGTGAAAAATATCAAGAGCTGTGTTTATTGGAGAATAGCTGTGAGGGAGCAAGTGACACAGTGAACATCATACTGTTTAAGGCCTCTAGAACATGGGCCAGAGAACTTCCCTCAAACAATTCATGAATGCTGTGGAGAAAGAGAAAAGGGAAAATGGAAATATTATTTACCCATGTGCATAACACTTTAACTAGGGGTTACTTGATTAAATTAATAGGTTTAAAACAAACGAACAAGCAAAAGGAGGTACTTTTCACACAAACACAGTCACCCTGTGGAATTCATTGCTTGGGGATATTAAAATTAGCTAATTGTATTTTAAAGATCTTGAACATCATAAATTAGCCACCTTCAGTGAGATTCATGTGGAAAAATATTCGGATCCAGTACTTTTGCTATCAGTAAATTTGACCAGCATTGTGTTCTCTCTGCTGCTGTCAGTCACTTCTCCAGTGTTTCTTTAAAGCAAAATTAACCTCATTCACGTGCAATATAACAGTTTTTTTATTGATTCCAAGGCTAAAAGGGACTATTGTGATCATCTAGTCTGATCACTTCTAGAACACAGGCCAGAGAACTGCCCCATAATAATTCCTAGAGCAGAGGTTTTTTTTTTTTTTTAAAATAACATTCAATCTTGATTCAGAAATTGTCAGGGTTGGAGACACCACTGCAACCCTTGGTAAATTGTTCCAATGATTAATCATCTTCACTATTAAAAATGTACACCTTATGCAAATTAAACAAAAGAAAATTAAGTTAACTTACGTATGCATTTTCCAAGAAAAGAGATGATGATCACACTACTAGGCAGCAATAAACAGATTAAGGCAACTATGGAAAGATAGAACATGTTAATATCACCACCATGTAGCCTCAAACTTGGAAGGTATTTCTAAGTGTTACAGTTTTGTACCTAAACAATGATGGACTTTTGATGGAGTATGAACAATGATGGGATATGAACAGATGTCCCTGCCAGGAGATGTGGACTCTATCTAAGGGTCCCCAGTCTGGTTTTACCTGTTCCTCCCCACCATTCAAAGACAGCAAAATAGGCTACATTAGGGGTCTTTTGTTATTTTAAGTGCTCAATAAGAGATTAAATCATGTGTGATGGGACAGCATTTCTGCCCAGCCTGCTAAGAACTAAAAGTCACTAGGAGCTGACAATCACTAAGAGTTCAGTGGACTCTCAAGAGACTGATCTACAGAGGTCACAGCAGAGAGGCAGATGGCAGAAGGTGACCAGCGACTGGAACAAGTGAGAGAGGAATAACGTCTGGTAGGCGGCCAGCAGGGGAGAAACCACAGCTGGCAGAGAGGCCAGAGGGGGAGGAACAGCAACTGGTGGGGCAGCCAGCCAGAGCAAGTGCTCAGATGGTGGAGCAAGCAAGGTGCCTTCTTCCACAAATGGGAGGTGAACTCACACAGATGCACCTCTGAACTCTGGGTCCTCACCAAGGGTAATGAATGTGAGTGGGGTATGGTAAGGGAGCAGAGAGGGGCACAGGAAAGGAAGTTTTGGTCTTAGAACTCAAGAACAGGAGGCAAAAGACTCTGCCCCACGCACTCTAGGGTGTGTGTCCTGCTCACAGCTTTATCTTTATCAAACCTGCTTGTGGCATTTTCCCTAATTAATGTTGGGTCACTTCTCTCTTTTCATTAAAAGTTTCTTTCCTACACTTAGACTCTCTGCTTGCGAATGGGGCAGTATTGCCTCTCAGGGACATTTACCCAGGTTACTGTGTGGGGGATCAAGCCAGTTCCGTGTTGTATTGTTGAAAAGGAACCCCTAGATATTGAACCCAGCCCTGGTTGCTGCCGGCTCCACCTGGCAGAAGGGTTAGAATAGAATAAATATTAGCCATGTTGGTGATCTCCTCTTCCTGCTGAGTGTCCCTTACATGCTCCAGTGAGCCTCTGCCAAACTAATCCCCTCCACACTAAGGCCGTGGCTACCCTCGAAACTTCAAAGCATTGCCCTGGGAGCGCTCCCGCGGCAGCGCTTTGAAGTGTGAGTGTGGTCGCGTGCCAGCCAATACTGGATTTACAATGGAGCCATTGTCGCCATGGTGCCAGGCCCAGGGTCAAAAGGGGCCCCAGCCCAGTCTCCTCTGCTCCTGCTTTCTCCTGTGGGGTCAGAGAAGCTTGACTCTGCTGCTGCTGGGGCTCCATGGCAGCCTCTGCCATCAGCCTGTATCCTGCCCCACCCCTTTTCCCAGCATGCTACATTCCCCCCTTCTTCCTGCCACCGATCAGCTGGATCAGCCTTGCCGGCAGGAGGGGGAAAGTGCGGAGGAGGGAACCGCAGCACGCCGCTCCAGCAAGAAGGAGGAAAAGAGGCAGGGTGAGCTTTGGGGAAGGGACTGGAATTGGGGCATACCCCGACCAGCCCCTTGTGTGAGCACCTCTATGACCCGAACCCATCCCCCAGCCCCTGCCCACCCTAACCCCTGCATCCCCCCTCTCACCTCCCCAGCCCCCAGCCCTGACTCCTGCACCCCCCTAGACACTTCCAGCCCCATGCAGCCCCCTTACACATCCACAGCCCCTGCCCTGACTCCTGCACCCCCCTACACCACCCCAGCCCCCTGCACCTCCTCACACACACCCAGCCCCTGCCCTAACTCCTGCACCCCCCTACACCACCACCCTCCCCCTGCACCCTCTCACACACTCTGAGACCCCTGCCCTGACCCTGCACTCCCCTCAAACCTCCTCAGCACCCCCTCACACATCCCCAGCCCCCTTCCCTGACCCCTGTACCCCCACACCTCCCCAGCTCCCTGCATCCACCTCTCAGACCCTCACACCTCCCAAGCGCCCAGCCCCTGCCCTGAAACCTGTACTCCCCACATCCCCACCCCCATCCTGAGAACCAAGCAGGTGATGCCCCAGGTAAGCGCTTTGCACCCCAAACTCCTGCCCCAACCCTGAGCCCTCTCCCTTGTCCTAGCTCCTGGCCAGACCCCGTCCTCGAACATTTTTTTTACAATCTTTGGAAAGATCATTAAGTGGTCCATTGAGACCCTCCGTGAATTTCAAGTGGTCTGCGGAAAAAATAAGTTAGACTACAAGAACAATCAAGGTATTTTCATTTACTTGCTATTACTTATGGGAGGAGGATGAAGAAAAAAGAATGAAAAACTGGGGCAGGGGGAAATAAGAGAGAATGTTCTTTTTCTTGACTAGGTCCCAAGGAGGAGCCCCAAAAATGAAGCTGAGCACAGGGCTGGGAGCCCCACTAACTTTAAATCCACCACTGGCTGTCATGTCACCTGGGCTAGGGATACTGTCAGGGCTGGTGTAACCACTAGGCAAACTAGGCGACCACCTTGGACACCAAGATTTGGGGGTGCCAAAAAGTGGTGCCCCAAAATTGTTTTTTACACTATAGTGGAATCACATCTTACATGGGGGTTAGGTTCTAAAGTCACCACGTAAGAGGAAAATCATGTATAGTGAAAGCAGCAAAGAATCCTGTGGCACCTTATAGACTAACAGACGTTTTGCAGCATGAGCTTTCGTGGGTGAATACCCACTTCGTCGGATGCAAGTGAAAATACAGTATATATGCATGTATAGTGAAAATACAGTATACACAGTATACACTAGAACAGGGGTCCTCATCCTATGGCACGCATGCCAAAGGTGGCACACAAGCCGATTTATTTATAATAAGTGATGCTCTGGGGCAGGGCACACAAGGTGGAAGTCTTGCTTAAGGTGCAAAATATCCTTCAACCGGCCCTGGATACTCTGTCAGCTGATCCCCACAGTCTCCAGCCTACCTGGGCAGTACAGCAGACATGGCCCTGCCCACTAGCTCCTCTCCACTTCCGAGCCCACCCACCACTTGCCTCCCCCCTTAAGGCTTAGCCCTCTTACTTTTAAAAATGATTGCTTGCCCCTCTCCCACTCCCCGCCCCTCAGGCTTTTCCGGCAGCCCTATTGCCAGGTATCCAGTTTTAGACTGGAAATTCCAGTAGAAAATGGGACCTGACTGTCCGGTTAGCAGTGCTGACTGGAAACTAAATGTCTGGTTATAGGAGTAACCACATTAGCCTCCGGTCCTCCTACTCCCAACACCCACCCCAGAGAGCTGGAAGAGAACCTGTCCTGCTGCTGCGGGAGGAGGTGCAGCTCAGTGCAGAGAGAGACAAAGAGAATGGGCTAGAACCAGGTAGGTACCCGCTCTATGTGGGCAGGGGGGGGGGGGGCGATCCTGGTTACCGCCTTCCCAGTCCTGCTGTGCTTGTAGTTTACTCCTGACTCCTCCCTTGCTCCAGAGACCAATCCTAGCTCCTGCCCCATTGTGCTTTTACTCCCGGCCCTTTTTACAATTTTTCCCCAGAGGGGTCCACAAAAAATTAATCCGGCTCCAGCGACAGCACTGGGAAAGAGCTCTCCCAGCACTGCAGGTACTCCACCTCCACAAGGGTATTAGCTTACAGTGCTGGGAGTGCAGCTCCCAGTGCTGGAGCACTGTTTACACTGGCGATTTACAGCGCTCTAACTTGCTGTGCTCAGGGAGGTGTTTCTTCACATCCCTGAGTGAAAAAGTTGCAGTGCTGTAAAGCGCCAGTGTAGCCAAGCCCAAAGTTTTTTTTTCTCCCCCACAAAAGAGGAGGGTTCAGCTGACTCCTGTGATGTCACCCTTCACCCAGATGTCACAAAGCCCCTTATCTGGTTCTAGGATGCATACAACTGCAAATGCTGGAGGGACTGGTGTGCGGGAAGTGCAGATAATGCACATTGCTCCCCTTCCTACTCCCTCTGATTGCACAGACAGGACAATACTGCACATCTTTAACCGGTAAGCTATCTTCCTGCCTGGCCCTTACACAATGGAAGTTTCAGTCATTATCACTGAGCATTTGTTTCATTTTCAGAAAACTTAGAGAAGACAATAGGTAAGTCTGTGTCTTATTTCTCATATACAGTCTGGTTAATACACATGAAACTTGTAAAGTATTAGAGGGGTAGCCGTGTTAGTCTGGATCTGTAAAAGCAGCAAAGAATCCTGTGGCACCTTATAGACTAACTGACGTTTTGCAGCATGAGCTTTCGTGGGTGAATACCCACTTCTTCGGATGCAAGTCTTGCATCCGAAGAAGTGGGTATTCACCCACGAAAGCTCATGCTGCAAAACGTCAGTTAGTCTATAAGGTGCCACAGGATTCTTTGCTGCTTTTACATGAAACTTGTAGAGTGGAAAGTGGAAGAATTTATTTTTAAACTTCTCTGCTCTCTCCTGATCCCTTTTTCCCGGCTTCACAAGAGCATCTCTGAATATTTGCTAGATCTGAGGAGAGTTTCTTTTTTATTTTGGCATTTTTAAATGAACACCTCTATAGAATATTAGAATTAGAAGGGACCTCAGAAAGTGATATAGTACAACCCCCTGCTCAAAGCTGGACTAATCCCCAGACAGATTTTTACCCCAGTTTCCTAAATGGCCCCCTCAAGGATTGAATCATAGAATCATAGAATTCAAGATCAGAAGGGACCATTATGATCATCTAGTCTGACCTCCTGCAAGATGCAGGCCACATAAGCCGAACTCACAACCCTGGGTTTATTAGGCCAATGCTCAAACCAGTGAGCTATTCCTCTCCCTGTGTGCTATTCAGTATCCTCTAGAAATGTAACTCTCCAGAAAACAAATCTTGTATGAAAGAAAATGTATATATGAAAAGAACTGCACATGGAAACAGAAAATGGGACATAATTTATTACATAAGCAGTATCATGACTTTTTAATAGCTGATGTCCATATTAGGAGAGTTGAATTGTGTCCTATTGAGTTTTATTTATTATTTTTCTATTTAATAGTGACTATGAAGGTTCTTGCCAAAATTGTTCAAAAATGGTTGGGCTTTAATCTCTCTTCTAATCTTCAATACAGGGGTATGGGCATATGGCGAGCCTCATAGATTGAATAGCTGTTCAAGGCTCTTTGCTGAAAAGTTTTCTTTGAAGACATTGCACCTATCAAATATTTCTGCATGATAGGACCAGATCTGTACTGGGGAAGGGGACTGAGTTGCAGAACCACGCTGCCCAGAGGAGACATCCAGCGGGGATTGTGATTTAAGGGGTGAACAGTTCCTCCTTGAGATCCCAGGCATGGAGAGGACAAAGCTATCTTAGCACCGTGCTGCCAGAGATGAGGGAGGCCAGGAAACTGCTCTGGAAACTTTCCTGTGTGACTATCAGCACTTCATTTGCAGGGGGATTGTCAAAGAGCCTACACTGGATATGGGTTCCCAGTTTGGGGGAAGCTCTTTTGGGAAAGACAATTTTCCCTCCATCCCTGAGGCACAGGATGGAGTGTCCGCATGGCCTCAGCTACTACAAGGTCAGGCACAGCACTAGCAACTCAGTCAAGAGCTTTTTTTTTTTTTTTTTAATGGACATGTTCAGTTCCTGTAGCACATGAATGTTTTTTCTCTAATGTCTGACTGCTCTTGAACCCCTACCCCTCTGACTTTGTTTGCAAAGTGCTGGTTAGGTCTTTTTTTCCTGGCTTCACAAGAGCATCTATGAATATTTGCTAGATCTGAGGAGAGTTTCTTTTCTATTTTTGCATTTTTAAATGAACATCTCTATAGAATATTAGGGTTGGAAGGGACCTCAGAAAGTCATCTAGTCCAACCTCCTGCTCAAAGCTGGACCAATCCCCAGACAGATTTGTCAATAACATATATGAGCACCACCAAGTGCTCATATATGTTATTGACAAAATTAGCCAAGTAATCTGCTCTATCAAAAAGAGGAGTAGAGCACATGGAAGAAAAAGACTTACTTATTGTCTTTTCCAATTTCTCCTAAAAAATTGAAAAATGTATTTGAAGATAACATTTGTAATAATATAGCCAAGAACAGAGGTAACCAATAGTTAAAATAACTAAAGCTGTATTTATTGGAGAATAGCTGCGAGGGAGCAAGTGACACCATGAACATCATAGTGTCTAAGGCCAGAAGGAAGCACTCTCATCATCTATTACATGGGGCAGAGAACTTCAACCAAGCAATTTATGTTTGCATTAGAGCAGTACTTTCAGAAAAATATTTCCAGTGATGGAGGATGCACCACAATCCCTCGTCACTTGTAACAATGGCTAATCATCCTCACTCTTAAAAATGTATTCCTTATTTCTGGTCTGACTTTCCTAGTTTCAGTTTCCAGCCATTGGATTTTGCAAGACCATTCTCTGCTAGGCTAAAGAGCCCATTATCACATATATGTTCTCTATCAACATACGTCTAGAGTGTAATCAAGTCACCCCTTTTCTTTGGTGAGCTAAATAGATTGAGCTCTTTGAATCGATCACTATAACACATTATCTAATCCTTTATCATTCCTGTGCTCTTCTATGAACCCTCTCCAGTTTGACAACTTCTTTCTTCAGTTGAAGACACTGGAACTGCACTCAGTATTCCAGCAATAGAGTCAAATACAGAGCTAATATAACCCCTAGAGTCCTAATTAACATCATCCCCATGCCCTCTGGTTTGGGGCCTAGAGAACACTTTCCTACTGAAGGGCTTGTGTGAGCTCCAGTGAAAGGGGTACCCGTTTTCTGAGACAGAAATTGCACTCACAGGCAGGCCCCATCAATCAGCTCCTCCCCCACCACCACAGCACCTCCTGCTCACCACTGATCAGCTCTTCTGGAGAGGGCAGAAGGCTCTGGTGGGGGAGGAGACATGGAAGGAAAAGGTGGAATGAGGGTGGGGCACTCTTGTGTGGGGGAGAACAGGGCAGGAAGAGACAGAGTGAGAGTGGGCAAGGGTGGAGCCCTAAGTGAAAGGGGTTAGGAGAGGCAGGGCCTGGGGCAAAGAGGTTGTCTAGTACCCCCAAGGAAATCAACAAGTTGGTGCCTGTGCTTTTACTGCCCCCACATTATTTCATAATTGAATCAAACCTTTACAATGTCTCAGTTCCTGCTCTATCAAAACAGGAAAGTGGGGTGAGGTCTAATAATTCAGTGGTTTTTCTTTTCATTCTACAACAGTCCTGCACAACATGCGGCCCATGGGGGGAGGGTAGGTAGGCTCATTGTGCGGCCCGCGGGAGGTGAGTAGGCAAGCGGCAGGTGAGGGAGGGGGGCTGAAGAGATGAGCGGGCAGTGGTGGGGGATGAGGAGGCTAGCTGAGGAAGAGTGGAGGGCTGAGGAGGCGAGTGGGCGGATGGACAGTGGCGGGGGTTGAGTAGGCGAGCCGAGGGGTGGGGGTCTGAGAAGGCGACTGGCTGGGTAGTGGCATGGGGTGGGGAGTAGGTGAGCCGGAGGAGGATAGGGGGCTGAGGAGGGGAGTGGTGAGTCAGTGGCTGACGTGTTAAACTGATCTGGTCTGGCTCCCATCCCCTCTCGAAGGGTTGCAGCTGTCTGGAGGTGCTGCATTCCTCAGTCACACCTCTTTCATTCAACAGGGCAATTGATTACAAAGTTGGGGGAAGAGCTTGTTCTACTTCTAACAAAAAGACATTTTTCTTTTATCTTAATTATATTACCTTAGTGGCCCCCTATAACATATTACCAAGGTTCAACACCGCTGTTCCGGTGAGGCAGCGCTGGGGAAGGAGGGTTTGTTTCCGTGGGGTGGGTGGTGCTCGGGGGGGAGTATTTTGGGGGGGCTGGGTGGCGCTGGGGGCAGGCTTTGGTAAGGCCGGAGGGGTTCGGCCCTCAGCTGTTTTCTTTGGAGTAATATGGCCCTTGCTGCTTTACGAGTTGTGCAGAACTGTGCTACAAGATTCCTACACAGCAGTAGAGAACACAGAAGCAAAAGGACACAGACTTACTTATTCTCTTTTCCAAGTCCCCTAAAAAAGAAAAAAAAATTAAATATAACAATAGCACCTTTTTTAATAATATGGCCAAGAACAAAGATAACTAATAGTTAAAATAACTAAAGCAGTATTTATTGGAGAATAGCTGTGAGGGAGCAAGTGACACAATGAACATCATAGTGTCTAAGGCTGGAAGGAAGCACTCTCATCATCTATAACATGGGTCAGAGAACTTCCCCCAAACAATTCATGTTTGCAGTAGAGCAGTACCTTTAGAAAAAAAATCCAGTAACGGAGGATGCACCACAATCCCCTGTAAATTGTAACAGTGGCTAATCACCCTCACTCTTAAAAATGTATTCCTTATTTCTAGTCTGACTTTCCTAGTTTCAGTTTCCAGCCGTTGGATTTTGCAAGACCATTCTCTGCTAGACTAAAGAGCCCATTATCACATATATGTTCTCTATCTATGTACGTCTAGAGTGTAATCAAGTCACCCCTTTTCCTTGATGATCTAAACAGATTGAGCTCTTTGAGTTGATAACTAGAACACATGCTATCTAATCCTTTAATCATTCTGGTGCTCTTCTCTGAACCCTCTCCAGTTTGACAACTTCTTTCTTCAGCTGGAGATACCGGAACTGCACTCAGTGTTCCAGCAATAGAGTCAAATACAGAGCTAATATAACCCCTAGAGTCCTAATTAACATCATCCCCATGACCTCTGGTTTGCGGCCTAGCGAACATTTTCCTGCTGAAGGGCTTATGTGAGCTCCAGTGAAAGGGGTACCCTTTTCTGAGACAGAAATGGCACTCACAGGCAGGCCCCACCAATCAGCTCCTCCCCCACCACCACAGCACCTCCTGCTCACCACTGATCAGCTCTTCTGGAGAGGGCAGAAGGCGCTGGGGTGGGGGGGAGCTCAGGAAGGAAGAGGTGGGACGAGGGTGGGGCACTCTTGGGAGGGGGAGAACAGGGCTGGCTCCAGGTACCAGCAAACCAAGCACCTGCTTGCGGCAGCACATTTTCAGGGGCGGAATTCCAGCTAGCTTTTTTTTTTTTTTTGTGTGTGTGCTTGGGGCAGCAAAATCCTAGAGCCGACCCCGGCAGCAGCACGCGTCCTGCACGGGGGTTGCCCTGGGGCTGCTGCGGTTCACGTCAGGGAGACTTATGGCTGGGCGGTCTTCGAGTGCAGGACACTCGGGCTGAGGGCTGCCCCGCGGGGCTTGTGGAGCCACCTATAGGTGCCGCAGGGTGGCCACCACCCAGCGCTGCAGCCAGGGCTGGGCAAAGCAGCCCGAGCCACCCAGGGACTGCGGCAGGGCGGCCAAGATCATCATCAGCAGCAGCGGGGCCATAGAGGGGACCGGTGCATGGGGCGCTGCCATGCGGGGCCCACGTCCTGCTCTCTGGGACTCTGCTCACTCCGGAGCTGCCCTGCCCCGGCTCCTCAGTCCCCTGCTGGGCTGTCCCCCAGCTCTGCCATCCTGGGTCCTGGCCGGTCCTGGAGGCGGGAGCCTTGGCTGGAGGGACCCTGGGCTGAGGCGCGGCCCGGGAGCCCCGATGCTTACCTGACCCTACAAGCACTGGACCGGCTGGAGGCGAGAGGGGAGCAGGCGGAGTGAGCACTGGTGGGGGAAAGCCCAGGGGTTGGGGCAGCAGGGGTGCGGAGGAAAGTCCAGTGCTGGGGTGGCAGGGGGTGCGGGTGGGTTTGGGGGGAGATCCCAGCACTGGCGCAGCAGAGGGTGTGGCGGGAGTCCAGAGCTGGGGTGGGGAGCAGCCAAAAGATCTTTTGCTTGGGGCGGCAAAAAACGTAGTGCCGGTCCTGGGCAGGAAGAGGCCGAGTGAGAGCGGGCAAGGGTGGGGCCTTAAGGGAAGGGGGTTAGGAGAGACAGGGCCTGGGGCAGAGAGGTTGTCAAGAACCTCTGAGTAAATCAAAAACTTGGTGCCTGTGCCTACACTTCCCCCACATGATTGGGTAACTGAATCGAAACTTAACAATGTCTCCTTTCTTTTGAAGTGAAAAATCAGAACATTCCTTTTCAAATCAGAGGAAACAGAAACTTCTGACTGTACTGAGATGCTTTTGCTTCTTTCTTGTTCTTTTTTTCATCCTAAAAGTTTTTTTCCACCTGAAATACACACATTCCCATGGAAAGTTTCTGCCCACACCTTCCTCTCATAATGAATACACCAAACCAGAAGACAGAGTATCTAGGTTCTATTTCCTGCTGTAGCAAACTTTCCTGTGTGATGATCAGCACTTCCTTTGCAAGGGGATTGTCAAAGAGCCTGCACTGGGTGCTCTGCACAGGATGTGGGGTCCCAGTTTGGGGGAAGCTCTTTTGGGAAAGACAATTTTCCCTCCATCCCTGAGGTACAGGGTGGAGTGGCCGCATGGCCTCAGCTACTACAAGGTCAGGCACAGCACTAGCAACTCAGTCCAGAGCTTTTTTTTTTTTTTTTTTCAATTGACATGTTCAGTTCCTGTAGCATATTTTTTTTCTCTTATGTTTGACTGTCCTTGAGACCCTACCCCTCTGACTTTCTCTGTAAATTGCTGGTGAGGTCTCAGCTTGATGACATACCACTATTACAGAGTAATCTACACAGACCCTCCAGTTCCCCTGTCCATGGGGCATGCAATGATAGTGTCCCTTCTGCAGCTGAAGTCGTTGCAACCAATACAGGGCACATGAAGTTTGGTCAGTGAACTGTAAGTATTGATTAAAGTAGGCAAACTCACCCTTTTCCTCCTGGATTTGCTCTGTAAAATAAGAAAAGGGAGGAAAAGAAAACAGTTTACTGTATATCCATTGACTTATGAATTGAAGAGGGTGAATTAGATCCTTTCTTCATTGATTAGCATAAATATTGGCCATAGGTAGTGAGCTAGCTATTCAATCTGTGGGCTAGCCCCATACATGGCCCACTACGTAGTAGATAGAGAAGATTATATTCTTGCGTTAATACATTTAAAAAGAAGCTTCATAGCCAAAAGTAATCAGGAAAAGGTGAATTTGACACACTATGCTCCTCTGCTAATATGGGATCTGCTATGAAAGGAGCAGTAACACAATTTACATCATGAGTTGAATTCCAGTTGCTTAATTCAATGCAGAATCCTTTCAATATGTGTATTGTCTTTCATAGTGTTTCTCTGCAATGGTGTCACGGTTCTTGAAGAATAAAAACAAGTAGTGGGAGAGTCTATTTAAATTTCAACAATGTATGAGCAGCACTGCTCAGAACCACCAAATGCTCATATATGTTATTCACAAAATTAGCCAAGTAATCTGCTCTATCAAAAAGAGGAGTAGAGCACACGGAAGAAAAAGGCACGAGACTTACTTATAGTCTTTTCCATTTCTCCTAAAAAAGAGAAAAATGTATTTAAAGATAACAATAGGACATTTTGTAATAATATGGCCAAGAAAAAAGGTAACTAATAATTCAAATATCAAAAGCTGTATTTATTGGAGAATAGCTGCGAGGGAACAAATGACACAATGAACAACATAGTGTCTAAGGCCAGAAGGAAGCACTCTCATCATCTATTACATGGGGCAGAGAACTTCCCCCAAGCAATTTATGTTTGCATTAGAGCAGTACTTTCAGAAAAATATTTCCAGTGATGGAGGATGCATCACAACCCCTCGTCAATTGTAACAATGGCTAATCATCCTCACTCTTAAAAATGTATTCCTTATTTCTAGTCTGACTTTCCTAGTTTCAGTTTCCAGCTGTTGGATTTTGCAAGACCATTCTCTGCTAGACTAAAGAGCCCATTATCACATATATGTTCTCTATCTATGTACTTCTAGAGTGTAATCAAGTCACCCCTTTTCCTGGATGATCTAAACAGATTGAGCTCTTTGAGTTGATAACTAGAACACATGCTATCGAATCCTTTAATCATTCTGGTGCTCTTCTCTGAACCCTCTCCAGTTTGACAACTTCTTTCTTCAGTTGGGGACACCGGAACTGCACTCAGTGTTCCAGCAATAGAGTCAAATACAGAGCTAATATAACCCCTAGAGTCCTAATTAACATCATCCCCATGCCCTCTGGTTTGGGGTCTAGCGAACATTTTCCTGCTGAAGGGCTTATGTGAGCTCCAGTGAAAGGGGTACCCTTTTCTGAGACAGAAATGGCACTCACAGGCAGGCCCCACCAATCAGCTCATCCCCCACCACCACAGCGCCTCCTGCTCACCACTGATCAGCTCTTCTGGAGAGGGCAGAAGGCGCTGGGGTGGGGGGGAGCTCAGGAAGGAAGAGGTGGAACGAGGGTGGGGCACTCTTGTGAGGGGAAGAACAGGGCAGGAAGAGACAGAGGGAGAGCGGGCAAGGTTGGGGCCTTAAGGGCAAGGTGTTAGGAGAGGCAGGGTCTGGAGCACCGAGGTTGTCTTGTACCCCCAAGGAAATCAACAAGTTGGTGCTTGTGCTTATACTGCCTCCACATTATTTTGTAACTGAATCAAACCTTAACGTGTCTCAGTTCCTGCTCTAACAAAACAGGAAAGTGGAGTGAGGTCTAATAACTCAATGATTTTTCTTTTCATTCAACAACAATCCTGCACAACAGGTGGGCTCACTGTATGGCCCATGGGGGGTCAGTAAGTGGGCTCATTGTGCGGCCTGCGGAGGGGGGAGTAGGGAAGCGGCGGGGGGGCTGAAGAGGCGGGCGGGCAGTGGCAGGGGATGAGGAGATGAGCTGGGGGAGGGGGAGGGGCTGAGGAGGGGAGTGGTGAGTCAGTGGCTGATCTGTTGTGCTAATCTGGTCTGGCTCCCATCCCCTCTCCAAGGGTTGCAGCTGTCTGGAGGTGTCTGCCTTCCACACCTTCCTCAGTCACACCTCTTTCATTGAACAGGGCAATTGATTACAAAGTTGGGTGAAGAACTTGTTCTACTTCTAACAAAAAGACATTTTTCTTTTACCTTAATTATACTACCTTAGGGGCCCGCTATAACATATTACCAAGGTCCAATACCGATGTTCCGGTGGGGCAGCGCTGGCGAAGGAGGGTTTGTTTCCGTGGGGCAGGCGCTGCTGAGGGGGGGAGTATTTCAGGGGGGCTGGGTGGCACTGGGTGGGAGGTTCGGCGAGGCCGGGGGTGTTCAGCCCTCAGCTGTTTGCTTTGGAGTAATATGGCCCTTGCCGCTTTATGAGTTGTGCAGAGCTGTTCTACAAGATTCCTACACAGCAGTAGAGCACACAGAAGCAAAAGGACACAGACTTACTCATTCTCTTTTCCAAGTCCCCTAAAAAAGAAAAATATATATATTTAAATATAACAATAGCACCTTTTGTAATAATATGGCCAAGAACAAAGATAACTAATAGTTAAAATAACTAAAGCAGTATTTATTGGAGAATAGCTGTGAGGGAACAAGTGACACAATGAACACCATAGTGTCTAAAGCTGGAAGGTAGCACATCTCATCAGACCATTCTCTGCTAGACTAAAGAGCCTATTATCACATATATGTTCTCTATCTACATACGTCTAGAGTGTAATCAAGTCACACCATTTTTTGGTGAGCTAAATAGATTGAGCTCTTTGAGTCTATCACTAGAACACATGGTATCTAATCCTTTAAACATTCTGGTGCTCTTCTCTGAACCCTCTCCAGTTTGACAACTTCTTTCTTCAGTTTGGGACACCGGAACTGCACTCAGTATTCCAGCAACAGAGCCAAAAACTGAGCTAATATAACCTCTATAGTCCTAATTAAGATAATCCCTATGCCCTCTGGTTTGGGGCCTAGCGAACACTTTCCTACTGAAGGGCTTATGTGAGCTCCAGTGAAAGGGGTACCCTTTTCTGAGACAGAAATTGCACTCACAGGCAGGCCCCACAAATCAGCTCCTCCCCCTCCACCGCAGCGCCTCCTGCTCACCACTGATCAGCTATTATTGAGTGGGGGAGGAGCTCAAGAAGGAAGAGGTGGGACGAGGGTGGGGCACTCTTGGGAGGGGGAGAACAGAGCCTGCTCCTGGCCCCAGCAGACCAAGCACCTGCTTGCGGCAGCACATTTTCAGGGGCGGAATTCCAGCCAGCTTTTTTTTCTTTTCGCTTGGGGCAGCAAAAGTTTAGAGCCAGCTCCGGCAGCAGCACGCGTCCTGCACGGGGAGTGCCCTGGAGCTGCTGCGGTTTGCGTCGGGGAGACTTATGGCTGGGCGGGCTTTGAGCGCAGCACACTTGGGCTGAGGGCTGCTCCGCGGGGCTCGTGGAGCCACCTGTAGGTGCCGCAGGGTGGCCACCACCCAGCGCTGCAGCCAGGGCTGGGCAAAGCAGCCCAAGCCTCCCAGGGACTGCGGCAGGGCGGCCAAGATCATCATCAGCAGCAGCAGCGGGGCCATAGAGGGGACCGGTGCATGGGGCGCTGCCATGCTGGGCCCGCGTCCTGCTCTCTGGGACTCTGCTCACTCTGGAGCTGCCCTGCCCCGGCTTCTCAGTCCCCTGCTGGGCGGTCCCCCGGCTCTGCAGTCCTGGGTCCTGGCCGGTCCTGGAGGCGGGAGCCTTGGCTGGAGGGACCCTGGGCTGAGGCGCGGCCCAGGAGCCCCGATGCTTACCTGACCATGCCAGCACTGGACCGGCTGGAGGCGAGCGGGGAGCAGGCGGAGTCAGCACTGGTGGGGGAAAGCCCAGGGTTGGGGTAGCAGGGGGTACGGGTGGGGTGGGGAGGAAAGTCCAGTGCTGGCACGGCAGAGGGTGCAGGGGAGTCCAGGGCAAAAAACCTAGTGCCAGTCCTGGGCAGGAAGAGGCCAAGTGAGAGCGGGCAAGGGTTGGGTCTTAAGGGAAGGGGGTTAGGAGAGGCACAGCCTGGGGCAGAGAGGTTGTCAAGAACCTCTGAGTAAATCAAAAACTTGGTGCCTGTGCCTACACTTCCCCCACATGATTGGGTGAATTAGATCCTTTCTTTGTTGATTAGCATAAATATTGGCCATGGGTAGTGAGCTAGCTATTCAATCTTTGGGCAATTTAAGAAACAGCTCCATGGCTGTGGCTGTGGGCGGTGGGAAATGTGAATGGGTTGGTAAACTGCACCGCCCTGTGGAGCTCTGTGTGTGATTGTGCCTCAAGAGATGAACAGCTCCTCCTGAAGATTCCAGGCACCGAGGGGGACAGCACCCTCAGCACCCTGGTGCCAAGAGCAGAGAAGGCACAGAAGCACTGAGCATGATGCCTCTCTTCCAGCAGTCTTGTTAGCTTTGCTGTGATTCCAGGATGCTCTGCACTCTCCTGTGTGAGGGGAGAGCCCTCCTCATCAGGAGAGGCTACAGTGAAGTACAGTGAAGGCCCCTGAAGTTCCCAGCTATAATTTCCCATCCAAGGGGATGCTCTTGCACTTCACTATGAAGAGTTCCCCCTTGGGGCAGGGTATTAAACCCCACTGAGTTGTTTAAGTCCTACAGAAAGTTGCTTGGCGAGGCTGAGGGAACTGGTATTATTTAGTCTACAGAAGGGAAGAGTGAGGGGGAATTTGATGGCAGCCTTCAACTATCTGAATGGGGGTTCCAAAGAGGACTGAGCTAGGCTGTTCTCAATGGTAGCAGAAGCAATGGTCTCAAGTTGCAGTGGCAGAGGTCTAGTTTGGATATTAGGAAACTTTTCACTAGGAGGATGGTGAAGCACTGGAATGGGTTACCTAGGGAGGTGGTGGAATCTCCTTCCTTAGAGGTTTTTAAGGTCAGGCTTGACAAAGCCCTGGCTGAGAGGATTTAGTTGGTGTTGGTCCTGCTTTGAACAGGGGTTTGGACTAGATGGCTTCCTGAGGTCTCTTCCAACCCTAATAGTCTATGATTCCAAAAGGACATACAGCTCCACGTGTCACATATTTGTCTTAAGAACATAAGAATGGCCATACTGGATCACACAAAAGGTTCATCTAGCCAGTCTATTAGTGTCAGGGTACCTTGCCTTAACCCAGGGGTCCCCAACGCGGTGCCTGCGGGCGCCATGGCGACCACGGGGGCACTAAATGCGCCCGCATCCTGACCCCGGGTGGAGCACCCTCCAAAATTCTGCGGCATCTGCCGCTTGCCGCCAAGAAGAGACGTCATCGAGAGGCATCGCCGCCGAAATGCCAGTGCTCCACGGCCACCGTGGTTCTTCGTCTGGCATCTGCCAGACGGAAAGGTTGGGGACCACTGCCTTAACCCTTTGTGTAGCCTAGGGAACAGCAGCAAGTCCTGCTGTTGAGTGAGCTGCTCCTTGCCACTGGGCACTCATGTGTTAGTGAACCTGTAACCATGGAGCCAGGGTACTAGTACTGGTACTGAATACACTGGGCCAGAGAACAGACTATCTGGGTTTTATGTCCTCCTCTAGCAAACATTCCTGTGTGACTATCACCACTTCCTTAGCAGAGGGATTTTCAAAGAGCCTCCTCTGTGTTCTACACAGGATGTAGGTTACCAGTTTGGAGGACTCTTTCTGGGGAAGACTATTCTCTTCCCATCCCTGAGGCAGCAGATGTGGTGTCAGCCTGGCCTCAGCTACAGCTCAGGCCCAGCTTTAGGAACTCTGTCCTGCTGCATTCCATATTGAGAGCTTTGTCCTATAGGATATATGTTCAGTTCCTGGAGCTCGTACATGTTTTTGCTCATTCCTGACTCCTTCAACCTCTCCTGTTCAGACCTTCTTTGAAAAGTGCTGGTGAAGTCTCAGTTCTATGAAAGTCTATGATTGCAGAGCCTATAATTCCAGAGTCCCCTATATGAACCCTCCTCTTCCCAGACCGAAGAACCATGCAATGTGAGAGTCCCTGCAGCAGTTGGAGCTGTTAGAACCCATAAAGGGCATGCAAAGTTGGGTCTGTGGACTGTAAGTATTCATTAAAATAGGCAAACTCACCTGTTTCCTCATGGAGTTCCTCTGCAAAAGAAAAGTAGGGACAACAAGGAAACAGTTCAGCATATGTCGATGGAGTTAAACATTGAAGAGGGTGAATGAGATCATTTCTCTCCCCTTTCTGAGTAGCATAAATATCAGCCATAGTTAATGAAGGGCATAGACTATTCACAAACTAGTCAATCTGTGGGCTGGTCCCATGCTCTTCCCCCTAGGTAGTAGAAAGACAAGATTCCCCAAAGAATCTGTACTAGGACCAGGGGATCTGTAAAAAGTGGTAAACTTGGTAAAAAGGGTAAAGTGAGGTGGCAAACTTTGCAGATGATACTAAATTGATCATAATAGTTAAGTGGAAAGCAGATTATGAAGAGTTAGAAAGTGGGAGGATCAGCAGCTGGTAGGAAGGTCAGTGTGGGAGGAACAGTGGCTGGTTGGGAAGCAAGCGGGGAAGGAACAACGGCTGGCAGGGAGGCCAGTAGGGAGAAACAGTGACAGGTGGGGCAGCCAGCCACAGCAAGTGCTCAGATAGCGGAGCAAGCAAGGTGCCTTTTTCCCCAGATCGGAGGTGAACTCATACAGGTGCACCTCTGAACCCTGGGTCCTCACTGACCAAGGACAGCCACTGTGTGTGGTGTATGGTGAAGAAGCAGAGAGGGGCACAGAAAAGGAACTTTTGGTTGTAGAACTCAAGAACATGAGGCTGGCAGAGATGAGGGAGGCCAGGAAACTGCTCTGGAAAAGAGCATACTAGTATTCAAAGCCCAAGACTCATGAGCATGAGGCCTCATTTCCCATCAGTCTTGGGCTCTGTGGAAATTTCTGTCTGCTTTACTCTCCACTTTGTGAGGTGATAACTCTCTGGATACCAAGGAAACATCCCTGGGAGAGGCTTCTGGATCTCCCAGCAGAGGTTTCCCATAAGAGGGGATGATCGGGCCCTTTAGTAGAAATTATTCTCCTTGGCAAAAAGAAGGTATTTATGCTACAGTTGTTATAAAAAATTGTGCTGTGGAAGCTAGAGTTCACTGCTAAACATTTCCATAATGAAACCTCACTGTGTGTGATTGGCTCTGCAATCAAAGCAACTTCACCCTTGCCTTCCAGTCATTGTTTTGCAAAGGCAGACACTTCTCAATGTGTCACCTCTTTTGTTTTTGTTTTTTCTTCAAATTGGCTTAACAAACACATCTTTCCTCTGTCAAGTCCTGTTCTGAAATTCTCACTCTGACCAAGCAGAGACACAATCTTCCAGTGAAAAAGTCTGAACTGCCTTGAGTTCCCTCACTGTGCAAATGTCAGGCCCTTCCCCCTTCAAACTGCAGCCATCAGAGAAAATTTATGTTTGTTGTCCCCTGCTTGATCTAGGGGAAAAAACCAACAACATAAGAACATAAGAATGGCCCTACTCATCAGACCAAAGGTCCATCCAGCCCAGTACTCTGTCAGGTGCCCTAGAGGGAGTGAACCTAACAGGTAATGATCAAGTGATCTCTCTCCTGCCATCCATCTCTACCCTCTGAAAAACAGAGGCTAGGGATACCCTTCCTTACCCATCCTGGCTAATAGCCATTAATGGACTTCACCTCCATGAATTTATCTAGTTCTCTTTTAAACCCTGTTATAGTCCTAGAATTCAGAACCTCCTCAGGCAAGGAGTTCCACAGGTTGACTGTGTGCTGTGTGTTTTATTGGTTTTAAACCTGCTGCCCATTAATTTCATTTGGTGGCCTCTAGTTCTTATATTATGGGAACAAGCAAATAACTTTTCCTTATTCAATTTCTCCACACCACACATGATTTTATATACCTCTATCATATCCCCCCTTAGTCTCCTCTTTTCCAAGCTGAAAAGTCCTAGCCTCTTTAATCTCTCCTCATATGGGACCCTTTCCAAACCCCTCAAAAAAAAAGATATATTAGAATTGGAAGAAGTAGAGAGAAGGCAACAAAAAATGTTTAGAGGTATCGAACAGCTTCCATATGAGGAGAGATTAAAAAGTCTGGGACTGTTCAACATAGGAAAGATACTACTAAGGCGGGATATGATAGAAGTCTATAAAATCATGAATCGCTGAAGAAAGTAAATAAGGAAGCATTATTTACCCCTTCCCATAACACAACAAACAGGGGTCACCCAATGAAATGACTAGGCAGTAGGTTTAAAACAAACAAAAGGAATTACTGCTTCCCAGTCAACCTGTGAACTCGTTGCCAAAGTATGTTGTAATGGGCAAAAATATAATGGTGTTTAAAAAAAAAGAGATAAGTTCATAGACTCTCAGGGTTGGAAGGGACCTCAGGAGGTCATCTAGCCCAACCCCCTGCTCAAAGCAGGACCAATTCCCAACTAAATCATCCCAGCCAGGGCTTTGTCAAGCCTGACCTTAAAAACCTTGAAGGAAGGTGCCACAAGCCTGGGAGGCAGGAGAAGTGAAGCATCTACGGCGTGCTCGGGGAGGAGGCGAAGCAGGGGTGAGCTGGGGTGGGGGGATGCCTCAGGGTGGAGCGGGGGAGCTGCTGCAAGGGCTCAGGGACGGGGCTCGGGGATGGGGGAGGGCGCAAGGTGGAAGTTTTGCCTAGGGCGTGAAACATCCTTGCACCGTCCCTGCTCCTGATGTCAGTGCGTCTGAGCCCTAGGGTGGGAGACTACAGTTAGGATTTTAGTAGAGTTGTTGTAATCTTCACCTTGAGCCCTGCCCCCTCTCCTTTGTGGTAAGGGTAAAGCCTGGGACCAGAAGCAGCCTTACTCCTGCCAGCAGCAATCATCAGCCCCTCTGCAGTGACTGAGGAGGCCAGATCCATCTCTGAACCTGAACTGTGTCCTCAAGCCAGGGGGTGAGGGAGTGGTGATTTCACTACCTGCTGCCCATTAAACACGTGGACGGACTTACTGCCTTATCATCTGGGCGACACTGAGCCCAGTTAGCCAAGCTGCTAACTACTGCTGCACAGAAGATACCGTGGTCACAGGTCATCAAGGGCTCCTACAAAGTGCACAGACTAACAGGACACTCAATTTTATGTTTGCTATATTGGGTCATGTGATTGGGGAAATTCATTGGCATTATCTATGTGTGCACCTATAATTGGAGACTCCCAGGAAATAACACAAATTACATAATAGGGTAAAACTCTACTCTTAATTTATGTTATGTCTTAGGAATCTCCAATTATCTGCGGGTGAGGTTTATCCTGTGGGTAGAATGTCCATTTGGCAAATAATTCCAAATGATTAATATATTTGAGAATTTTACTTTCTACTTGGGGAAATGGCCGATGAGATTGCAGAGCCATTGGCCATTATCTTTGAAAAATCATGGCGATCGGGGGAGGTCCCGGATGACTGGAAAAAAGCTAATGTAGTGCCCATCTTTAAAAAAGGGAAGAAGGAAGATCCAGGGAACTACAGGCCAGTCAGTCTCACCTCAGTCCCTGGAAAAATCATGGAACAGGTCCTCAAGGAATCAATTCTGAACCACTTAAAGGAGGGGAAAGTGATCAGGAACAGTCAGCATGGATTCACCAAGGGCAAGTCATGCCTGACTAACCTAATTGCCTTCTATGATGAGATAACCAGCTCTGTGGATGAGAGGAAAGCAGTGGATGTGCTATTTCTGGACTTTAGCAAAGCTTTTGATACAGTCTCCCACAGTATTCTTGCCAGCAAGTTAAAGAAGTATGGGCTGGATGAATGGACGGTAAGGTGGATAGAAAACTGGCTAGATGGTCGGGCTCAACGGGTAGTGATCAATGGTTCCATGTCTAGTTGGCAGCCGATATCAAGTGGATTGCCCCAAGGGTCGGTGCTGGGGCCGGTTTTATTCAATATCTTCATTAAGGATCTGGAGGATGGTGTGGACTGCACCCTTAGCAAGTTTGCAGATGACACTAAACTGGGAGGAGTGGTTGATACGCTGGAGGGTAGGGCTAGGATACAGAGGGACCTAGACAAATTAGAGGATTGGGCCAAAAGAAATATGATGAGGTTCAACAAGGACAAGTGCAGAATCTTGCACTTAGGACAGAAGAATCCCATGCACTGCTACAGACTAGGGACCGAATGGCTGGGCAGCAGTTCTGCAGAAAAGGACCTAGGGTTACGGTGGACGAAAAGCTGAATATGAGTCAACAGTGTGCCCTTGTTGCCAAGAAGGCTAATGGCATTTTGGATTGTATAAGTAGGGGCATTTCCAGCAGATCAAGGGATGTGATCATTCCCCTCTACTCAGCACTGGTGAGGCCTCATTTGGAGTACTGTGTCCAGTTTTGGGCCCCACACTACAAGAAGGATGTGGATAAATTGGAGAGAGTCCAGCGGAGGGCAACAAAAATGATTAGGGGGCTGGAGCACATGACTTATGAGGAGTGGCTGAGGGAACTGGGATTGTTTAGTCTGCAGAAGAGAAGAATGAGGGGGGATTTGATAGCTGCTTTCAACTACCTGAAAGGGGGTTCCAAAGAGGTTGGATCTAGACTGTTCTCAGTGGTAGAAGATGACAGAACAAGGAGTAATGGTCTCAAGTTCCAGTTTAGGCTGGATATTAGGAAAAACTTTTTCACTAGTAGGGTGGTGAAGAACTGGAATGGGTTACCTAGGGAGGTAGTGGAATCTCCTTCCTTAGAGGTTTTTAAGGTCAGGCTTGACAAAGCCCTGGCTGGGATGATTTAGTTGGGTTTGGTCCTGCTTTGAGCAGGGGGTTGGACTAGATGACCTCCTGAGGTCCCTTCCAACCATGAGATTCTATGATTCTATGATTCTATGAAATATGCAGATAATGAGAGGGCAATCATCATATATAGTGAAAAATGCACTCAGCCCTAGTTATCACTAACAAACTAAGAAATAAATTCCAATTCATAAAAGTAATGCAACATTAGCATATGTAATGTGGTATAATAATGGTTGGAAAATTTCTTTCCCTTCCATGGAGAGTTTTCATTTTTTTGTTATTAAACCAAAATGCAATTTTTTAACAAAAGTCAGCATGTTTTTTTTTCCTAAAAAAATGGGGTTTGGGGGTTTCTAATGAAACATCAGAAAAATTTGAGGGAGGCAGACACTTTCTACACAAAAAATAATTCAGTCAAAAGCCCAATTTCTTACTAAAATAGTTTTGGTGGAGACCAGCCTTCGTACAATGTGAGTGATTTGGAGCTTTTGGTCAAAATATTCAAAATAGGGACCTAAAGAGAGACTCTTAAATAGAAGTCAGATAGCCTTATTAGGTATGTAAATATGGCTGAAATCATCCAAAAAGTTATAACAATTGGAGTCTGTGATGAGCTCTTCAGGTTTTGAGGGTGTGTGTGTGTGTGTGTGTGTGAGAGAGAGAGAGAGAGAGAGAGGGGGGGGCTGGAGGAGAGATAAATACATTGGTGGTGGCAACAGCAGTTGTAGCCATTCTCTGATCTGACTGTACACATGTATATACCATAACAGTAGCTCCTTTCCTAGATCACTGATAAAACCATTGGCAGACAGCTATTCCTCCTTCGCATGCAAGAGATACAAAAGCCTTGCTAAGCAATCTCTCATCCTGAGTGACCCCTGTCATAGGTTTCACCCCCACGCTGGACTTTAGAGTACAGATATGAGTACCTGCATGAGAAGCCCTAAGCTTAATTACCAGCTTAGATCTGGTTTTGCTGCCATCATCCAAATGTTTGAGTCATCTGAAAAACTCTATCTTCCCCCCAAAAACTTTCCCCTCCCTGGGTAGCCTTGAAAGACTCCTCCACCAATTCCCTGGTGAACACTGATCCAAACTCTTTGGATCTTATTACAAGGAGAATTTAACCATCCCCCCTCCATTCCCCCACCAATTCCTGGTGAGTCCAGGTCCAATTCCCTTGGATCTTAACAACAGGGAAAAATTAATCAGGTTTTTAAAAAGAAGGCTTTTAATTAAAGAAAAGAAAGGTTTTAAAAAAAAAACCTCCGGGAGAGATTAGCAAACCAGCTACTCTCACAGAGAACAGATTTAAAACACAGAGGATGTTCCCCTGGGGAAAATTGAGTACACAAAAGAATTCCCAATTAGATTATTCCTGTAATTGCACAAAGACAAGTTACAAAAGAAAATAAACATAAACCTATTTATTCTTTTCTAAAACTTACTACTTTGATAAGAGGCTGGTTCCTTGATCTTTTTCACTCCAGCTGAAACTGAAACTGAAACTGAAACTGACTAGGGGGGATGGATAGCTCAGTGGTTTGAGCATTGGCCTGTTAAACCCAGGGTTATGAGTTCAATCCTTAAGGGGCCCACTTAGGGATCTAAGGCAAAAATTGATCCTGCTAGTGAAGGCAGGGGGCTGGACTCAATGACCTTTCAAGGTCCCTTCTAGCTCTAGGAGATTAGTATATCTCCAATTATTACCATTACTAAACAAAGGAAACTTCCCTTCTCCCCTTTGAAACATCTTGTTCCCCCATTGGTTCCTCTGGTCAGGTCTCAGCTAGGCTAGGTGAACTTCTTAATCCTTTACAGGTAAAAGAGGCATTAACTATCTGTTTATGACAACACCCATCATTAATGATCTGGATGATGGGATGGATTGTACACTCAGCAAGTTCGCAGATGACACTAAGCTGTGAGGAGAGGTAGATACACTTGAGGGTAGGAATAGGCTCCAGAGTGACCTAGACAAATTGGAGGATTGGGCCAAAAGAAATCTGATGAGGTTCTAAATGGACTAGTGCAGAGTCCTGTACTTAGAACAGAGGAATCCCATGCATTGCTACAGGCTGGATACCAACTGGCTAAGCAGTTGTTCTGCACAAAAAGACCTAAGTATTACAGTGGACAAGAAGCTGGATATGAGTCAACAGTGTGCCCTTGTTGCCAAGAAGGTTAACGGCATATTGGGCTGCATTAGTAGGAGCTTTGCCAGCAGATCGACAGGAGTGATTATTCCCCTCTATTTGGCACTGGTGAAGCCAAATCTGGAGTACTTTGTCCAGTTCAGGGCCGACCAGAGGATTCAGGGGTCTTGGAGTCCTCGGCAGCAGGGGGCCCCCACTTCGGCGGTAATTCAGCGGCGAGGGGTCCTTCTGCTCTGGGACCCGCTGCCAAAGTGCCCCAAAGACCCGCGGTGTGGGGCCCCTGCTGCCGAATTACCGCCAAAGACCCAGCTCTTCAACGGCAGATCCCCGAGCGGAAGGACCCCCCGCTGCCGAATTGCCAACAATGACCTGGAGCGGAAGAAGCTCCGGGGCTCCCGGAGCGTGTGAAGGACCCCACTCCAGAGGCCCTGAAAAACTGTCGTGGGGGCCCCTGCAGGGCCTGGGGCAAATTGCCCCACTTGCCCCCACCTCTGGGCTGACCTGGTCCAGTTTTGGGCTCCCCACTACAGAAAGGTTGAGGACAAACTGGAGAGCGTCCAGCAGAGGACAACGAAACTGACTAGGGGGCTGGGACTAGGGTGACCAGACAGCAAAGGTGAAAAATCAGGACAGGGCATGGGAGGTAACAGGATCCTATATAAGAGAAAGACCCAAAAATCAGGACTGTCTCTATAAAATCTGGTCACCCTAGCTGGAGCACATGATTTAGAGAGGCTGAGAGAACTGGGCTTGTTTAGTCTGGAGAAGAGAAGAGTGAGGAGGGATTTGATAGCTGTTTTCAACTACCTGAAAAAGGGGGGGGGGTTGGTGAATGTGATTTAAGATTAAAGCCAGTGGAAACAATGGGAAATAATCTTCCTCTTTCCAGAAGCAGATGCACTGCCTGAACAAAGATGAAGTTTCAAGTGTTGCTCTCATTTACACTTGTACAACCTCAGTGAAGCTAATAAGGGGCTAACGGAGTTAACAGAGGGCAGAATTTGCCCGGAATATTTTCACTGTGCTGAATGTGCTCCACAAAGAGAAAGACTGAGCTCCAGCCAAAGCCCCAATCACTGCACCTTTACAGAGTGTGTCTCAGCCTGAATAACCCCATCACTCTTCACAACCTTTATAGAAAAAAAATCAACCCAAAAATGGACAAATATCACTGTTCTATGTCGTTACTAGACAGCTGCCATACTAACAGTGGCACAGTTCAGCAAAAGGGCACATGAAGGACTCATTTTGTGTAGCAACTAATGGGTGCAACTGCCCCATCTGCTCAGCGATAAATACGTTATGTTAATAAGATGGCAAGAAAAGAAAGAAAATATATGGAATTGCCACATGATTCTATTTGCAGGAAAATGACAGTAACCAGATGCATATGTCAACATATTACACTAGGGTTACAGGGTCCTCAACCTATTCCAGTCCTCTCCTGGAGCCATCTCCTTCCTGGGCCCAAAAGAGCCAGTGCATCTCATGTATCTCTTTATTAGGAATTTTAAGTTCACATATAAAGAGAAAAGTACAATTCCATCAGAACTCATTTGCTACTCTCAGCCTTTGGTTTTCTGTATTTGCTTTTGTATCTCTGAAATAATAACCAGAAGACAGTGCTGGTACCAGAGTCTCATTCGGTGAGGGAGAGGAGGGGTCAAGGACATAAAATGACACTAACTGACAACAACTGCTAATTATAATAGCACATTCAAAGATGGAACAAGCTGAGAGCATGCATGAGAGAAAGAGCAAGCAAAATACCTCTTTTTCAGCTGATGGTTTTTTTATTTCTGTTTCGGCCACAAAATTTTGGTAATTAAATTTATAAGAAATATTGAAATTTTCTGTGGAAACAATTTACTGCATTAGTGAATGAGTTACTCTAACCAGGTTTAACTATATTTAGCTTAGTAGCTCTGAAAGTTCACAGTGCACTGTGAAGGGGGTCTCTGCCAACAATGAAAACTCCCCTTTAGACTGTGATGTGGGAAAGCACAGGTGCCTAACCTCTAGATTATTATGAAACTCCTCTGTGCCGTTTTCCCTGCTTATAGCAAAATTGCTCTTCTGCTTTTGCTCTGACACTTGGGCTGCTCCAAGCCAGAGCAGAAAAGTCTCCCCATGGAAAGCAGCCCCAGAACATTTCATGGTGACAACTGAAACCTCAGCAGCTAAGGAGCAAACAATTCTCACTGAGAATGACTGTGCATGGTGGGATGGACAGCAGAGCTAGGGTTAGACACACAGACACACACATATATATAATCAGTGTTTATTTTTAAGCATTTTTTCTATGTTTACTGAAATTTTCAGAGTTTTGTAGATTTATGGTGTTTAGACTTTTAAAAATTTGTATCAATTTAAAATTTCAGAGTTTCGTGAAATTTGAGGGGAGAAACACACATACAATTACTTAATGACTGTAGATTCTGTGATTCAAAAAGTGAAAGCAAATAATGATTAAAACAGAAACTATCAACAGCATATGTTGAAATATTAGCCTTAAATCAAACTCTAAGAAATTCTCAAGCCCCATTTTTGTTACTTTACCTCTTTGAGTATTTTGATTAGCAGCAATGGAAATATTTTCTCATCAGTTTGTGTGCATACAGTGAAATCGCCATTTATTGATACCAATAAAAATCGAATCCTTCCAAGCTTAGTTATGGTCCTGCTTTCTGCCCAACCCTTTCAGGTGGCTTGTGCCTCCAGAAGAAGTAGGAGAGAGTAGTCCCTGAATGCAGGAAAAGCAATTGTACCTGGCCATTGCCAAGCTTTCTGTTACTTTGGAATAGTAACAATCATTCTGTTAGTTTAGGCTTCTCCTAACAATATCCACTGGTAGGGTAAATGTCCCTTCTAAGCAGCAGTGTCACTGTGCTTTCATCCTGAAACACGGCTCTCTGTACTTTTCAGCAGCTTGAGGAGCATGACTAATGACTTGTGTTCAGACAAGGACCTTGTATGGTCATTACCCTCTCCCCCGGTTAATGAAGCAGGGTCACTGAGAATTTACACACATCTGAGATCATGTAAAAACAGCTGAAGAGATAGACAGGCTCCAGAACACAATGATGTTATTCCCACCACATTGCCATTAGAGCTATCAAATTTTGTTTGGATTTCCCTCTTTATATTGCATCATGGTTTCCTTACACAGTATTTAGATAGGCAGCAATGGATATGTATATATTTATTATCTAATCAGTAGGTAATAAAAAATGATGTTCTTACCGCAAAACGATGTCATGACTAAAATAAATGCAATGCTGGAGAAAAAGGTGGATTTCACAATGATTCCTCTGTGCATTGTGAAGTGATTGCAATATAATTCATCCAACTCTCTGCTAATGGAAATTGAAAACATCACAAACTGTACCATGAGGTGTTCACACAACTAGAGCTGGTCAGTAATTCTTCTACAATGTGACTGCATCCAAAAATGCTTATTCATCAAAACCAAACAGGAGGCCTGGCCAGGGGAGTCTGGACTCCTGTATCAGAGGACTCCCCAAACTTTGGGGGACTCCCCACACAGCCAAGGGAGTTTCTAGGACTTGGGGTATCCAGCAGCTCGATTTCATTTTAGGAAAGCTGAATCAAAACCATTTGATTTTAAATAATTTTTTTTCAGAATTTCCTTTATGTGAGAAATTTCAAACTTTCCACTTTTTGTTCCAAATCAAAATTAAAACTTTCAAAATTTCAGAATTTACAACAGAATGGAAATTTTGAATTTTGACCAGCTCTATACAAAACTGCATTTATTTTAAATGGCAATGTCTACTTTCCTGAAACACAAAACACTAAGAAAAAAATTATCCTTTGTGGAAGTAGGCTGAGGGAAGACAAGATAATTCCTGTGATATTTAGTTAACCCTAGACACTTTCACCTGTCAGTGGCTGCATGGATAAAATGCAGACCAAGCTGTGGGGGGACGTAAACTCAGCACATTCAGTGATTCTATTCTGGGCTATGTGAAATGTGCTGATTTTTCCAGCCAAGTTTCTAATAGCAAAATGTTCTCACTAAAAAGTGAAACAAAACACACACAAAACAAACAGACTAGTACTAATCTCCTCCTTTGCTGGATGGGGCTTGTGTAGCATAGACATGACCTGGCATTTACCATTGTGGTTTGTAGAACAAGACTGGGGAATTTGTGCTTCTTTTTTATTATTATTATTATTATTTCTGCTGCAGATGTTATGAAATAACTTATCCTCCACTGATATCATGTGAGAACTTTTCACTAACAAAAATTATTTAAAAGAAAAAATTCAAATTCTAACTCACGATGTATCGTCTTGTAAATTCACTGTATTTCTGTTTCCAGTGATGCTGATTCAGCTGCTACTCAGATGACAGTCACACACCCTGTAAAGTAGAGAGCAACATAGGAGAAATAAGTACTTAATGTCTCTGTGAGTGAGCCTTAAAGAATCAGGCCACGGAGTAACAATTTCTGTACAGCTACTGCAGTATTTTTCTTCCCAGAGGGCTTTAAAAATATAACAAACTCAAATATCAATTACTTCCTTGTACAAAGTACAATTGTGCTAGAACAGGAATTTAACACTTCATTCACCTGAGTGCTACCTTTAAACTCTGCCACTGAGGAATGGCTGCTAATGAAGCCAGAGAGGTTATTCCCTAAAGTTATTTGTTAAGTGAGGAGTGAAAAATGAGAGCAGCTTTCTCGGTGTGGGGAAGGGGGCAGGCAGGGCTGTGTATTTATTGCTCTGCAAAATTCAAGTAAACAGCCCTCAGGTTCGTTTATAAATAGCATCCCAAATCCCATGCACTGCTTTCAAAACATCTCTGAATGGGATTAGCAGAGCTGGGTGAAAATTTTCAAACTTTTTTTCAATGGAAAACAGGGACAAGTTTGTGATAAGGAAGCATGGGATCACCTGCTAGGGCACCTGGGTGGATGTTACCTAATCCATTCCCTCCCACTGCAGGGACAGCAGGTGTGGAGATGTGTTTGTGCAAAATTATTATTTAGAGAGGCTCCCTTATAAAGGACTATAGGAATTCTGAGCTGTGCCCTGAAAACAGAGGGTGAGAACACAGTACAACTGTATACAGCAGTTCACCACAGATACTCTATGGTTTGTTGTTTAATGAACTCCAAGATCATTCCATGGTGTCAAAAGTGCTGAGTGAGAAAGAGACTGCAGCCATTTTGAGGTTAATTTCTGTATTTGAAATTGAAAGCAGAGTCACCAGGACCAGATAATATTAGAGTTGGAAGAGACTTCAGGAAGTCATTTAATGTAACCCCCTGTTTAAAGTAGGGCTAATCCCTAGACAGATTTTTGTCCCAGATCTCTAAATGGCCCTTTTGAGGCTTGAACAGGATGATGCTCAACCCACTGAGCTATCCCTGCTTCCTAAGAGTAATGCCCCTTGGAACACATATTCCCAACTATATGAATAAAATGATGGGTTCTAAATTAGCTGTTACCACTCAAGAAAGAGCCCATGGAGTCACCGTGGATAGGTCTCTGAAAACATCCACTGCCTCACATGAAAACACTTTCCTATTTACTTTCTCTACACCAGTCATGATCTTATAGACCTCAATCATATCTCCCCTTAGCCGTCTTTTTTCCAAACTGAAAAGCCTCAGTCTTATTAATCTGTCCTCATACGGAAGCTGTTCCATACCCCTAATAATTTTTGCTGCCCTTTTCTGAACCTTCTCCAATTCCAGTGTATCTCTTTTGAGGTGTGGTGACTACATCTGCACACAGGATTCAAGATGTAGGTGTACCATGGATTTACATAGAGGCAAGATGATATTTTCTGTCATATTACTTATCTCTTTCTTAATTATTCCTAGAATTCTGTTCACTTTTCTGACTGCCGCTGCACATTGGGTGGATGTTTTCAGAGAACTATCCACAATAACTCCAAGATCTCTCTTGAGTGGTAACAGCTATTTTATAGATATAGTTGGGATTATGCTTTCCAATGTGCATTACTTTGCATTTATCAACATTAAATTTCAAATAGGATGAAATTCAAAAAGGACATGTACAAATTACTCCATTTAGAAAGGAACAATCAGTTGCACACATACAATATGGGAAATGGCTGCCTAGGAAGGAGTACTGCAGAAAGGGAGCTGGGGGTCATAGCAGACCAAAAACTAAATATGAGTGTAACACTCTTGCAAAAAAAGTGAGCATTCTTCTGGGATGTATTAGCAGGAACGTTGTAAGCAAGACACAAGACATAATTCTTCTGCTCTACTCCATGCTGATTAGGCCTCAGCTGGAGTGTTGTGTCCAGTTCCGGGAGCAACATTTTAGGAAAGATGTGGACAAATTAGAGAAAGTCCAGAGAAGAGCAACAAAAATGACTAAAGGTCTAGAAAACTTGACCTATGAGGGAAAATTTAAAAAACTGGGTTTGTTTAGTCTGGAAAAGAGAAGACTAAGAGGAGACAGGATTATTGTTTTCAAGTATGTAAAAGGTTGTTAGGAGCAGGAAGAAATTTTTTTTTCTTAACCTCTGAGTGTAGGACAAGAAGCAATGGGCCTAAATTGCAGCACGGGAAGTTTAGGTTGGACATTAGGAAAAACTTCCTAACTGTCCAGGTGCTTAAGCACTGGAACAAGTTAGACAAACACCTGTCAGGAATAGTCTAGATAATACTTAGTCCTGCCATGAGTGAGGGGACTTGACTAGATGACCTCTCAAGGTCCCTTCCAGTTCTATGATTCTATTAGATTTCTCGCTGTTTTCCTATATCTTGTTTGAAGTTTATAAATGTGAACTAATTAGCTTGTAGATGCCTAAATTCTGCTCCTGTCTCACAATGCTTCCTTACTGCATTCTATTGATTCACACATCAAAGGGGGATAATATCATTTCGATGGAACTTGTGGTGTAATAATTTTATTATCCTCTTTTCTCTTTGACTCTTGTAACCCCACATAGTAAACTACTGGTGAACTGTTTAAATAGTTAATTGCATTATGCTAATGAATACAACTAGTTACCTATGTATGTGTAGGAAACAGATTACCTTCAGAGCAACAGTATACTTTGTCTATTCTTCATCCCAGAAAGGCTTTGCTGTGATGGTGGCTTGCTGCAACTACACAGAAAGCTTTGACCCGATCCTTTTAATCTCAGATTTGCTTAAACTTTGTCAAGGAAAGTCTAAGCCCACAAGACTGAGATCTCCAGGTTACTCTGGACTCCCCCTGGGATTCTCATGGAAGAATTTGAACAAACTTTGCACATTGGCTGCCTACTGAACTATAACCTTTTAAATTGATTTCTGAAAGACCTTTACAAATCAGCAGCCTCACTATCCTTGCTATGAAACTGACCTAAGAACTTTACCTCATAGCTATATGCATGTCTTTTAACCACAGTAACTCTTTCATTTTTCTTTTATTATGAAATCTTAGATTTCGTTAATAAGGATTGGCTGTAAGCGTGTATTTTGGTGAGATCTGAAATATTCATTGATCTGGTGGGCAATGTGTCCAGACTTTTGGGATTGGTAGAACTTTAGATATGGTGAAAAAGATTTGTAGTAATCCCGCAACGTACTAGACTTGGCTGTGTGGATGGGAGCCAGTAGCTCCAATGTATAAGGAGACTGTATTTTGTCTTGTTGATAACCAGAGTGATAATGCAGAAGCTGTTTTGTTACTGGAATTTAAGTATAGAGTAAACCAGCAGTTTGGGGGATTGTCTGCCCTATTGCTTGCAGTTTGTCATGAGCATGCATTCTCATGACATGAGCATGTGGCTGTTCCAGTCACATATAGGAGTTCATAAACATGAGATTTTTCATGGGAAAATATTGGTTTATATCATTATTTTTCAGTGGAGCACTGTGAATGCTCCCTAAGGGCACAAATGAACAACCCAGGAACACACTAGGAGTTACCTCCCAGAAGACAGCACTCTTAGGAACTGTCAGAATTTTAAGGAAGTCAAAGGATAAGTTCATATGGATATCTAAAATGCCCGAATTCTGCAGAGTATTTAACAAAACTCTGGACTACCAAACCTACACAGTTGGTTCATAGTCAAGATTTATCGGTGTTTCATATGGATACATTTTTGACAGTAGTTTTCTTGTTTTAATGATTAAAGGTCTTGTAAGTTGTGAAGGCTGTTTTTTTCCCCTTTAATGTATTTATTTATTTAAATCCCCATGATATAATATTGAGGGATAATAATATGTTTTTGTTTTGTTTCATTTCAAATTGAAATCTTTTTCACCACTGAATGCAATAGATTAACTGAATGATGTCCACGGTTTGTTTGTGTTTCTTTTTTTTTCTAGAACTTCACAAAACTTCTCTAATCTTGGAAAAAATACAGAGAAGAAAAAAGGAAAGAAATTAAAAGGAGAAAAAGGAAAAAAGGGTCAGGAAATCAGGAGAAACAAAAACTTAAAAAAGCAAAAAGTAAAGACTGAATGTTGTGGTCCATGAAACCTCAAAATGAATCCAGGTTTTCTATTAAAAGTGAAAAAAGTCATTTAATTTCATTCTGAATTTTTTCCCTGAAAAACCAAACCTTTCACATTAAATTTATTTGTTCAAAATTTCTCACAGGAAAAAAGATTTGGGGCGTTTAAACAGCTCTGATCTTCTGTCACATTTAAAACTTTCTTATATACATTTTATGATCCACCTGTCCCCAAATAACAAATGGGGTTTTGTTTGTTTGTTTGTTTTCCTTTTTCATAGAATCATAGAATATCAGGGTTGGAAGGGCCAACCTCATGCTCAAAGTAGGACCAATTCCCCACTAAATCATCCCAGCCAGGGCTTTGTCAAGCCTGACCTTAAAAACCTCTAAGGAAGGAGATTCCACCACCTCCCCAGGGAACCCATTCCAGTGCTTCACCACCCTCCTAGTGAAAAAGTTTTTCCTAATATCCAACCTAAATCTCCCCCATTGCAACTTGAGACCAGTACTCCTTGTTCTGTCATCTGCTACCACTAAGAACAATCTAAATCCATCCTCTTTGGAACCCCCTTTCGGGTAGCTGAAAGCAGCTATCAAATCCCCCCTCATTCTTCTCTTCTGCAGATTAAACAATTCCAGTTCCCTCAGCCTCCCCGCATGAGTCATGTGCTCCAGCCCCCTAATCATTTTTGTTGCCCTCCGCTGGACTCTTTCCAATTTTTCCACATCCTTCTTGTAGTGTGGGGCCCAAAACTGGACACTGTACTCCAGATGAGGCCTCACCAATGTTGAATAGAAGGGAATGATCACGTCCCTCGATCTGCTGGCAATGCCCCTACTTATACAACCCAAAATGTCGTTAGCCTTCTTGACAACAAGGGCACACTGTTGACTCATATCCAGCTTCTTGTCCTCTGTAACCCCTAGGTCCTTTTCTGCAGAACTGCTGCCTAGCCATTCAGTCCTTAGTCTGTAGCAGTGCATGGGATTCTTCCTACCTAAATGCAGGACTCTGCACTTGTCCCTGTTGAACCTCATCAGATTTGTTTTGGCCCAATCCTCTAATTTGTCTAGGTCCCTCTGTATCCTATCCCTGCCCTCCAGCGTATCTACCACTCCTCCCAGTTTGGTTTTTTTCCCCCTTAAATCTGCAAAGACAACTGCCAACTACCAGAAGAGTAATGCTATTAATCCTGTAAATTATGCATCTCATCATTTGAAGCAACACCAGTTAAACATGAATTATGCACAAGCCACTTTTTTTTGATCTCTCTCTTCTTTTCACCAACTGACCCCCAGTTGCCAACTCATCCCATCTACGCGTAGTACCCTAGTATCTTTTACATCAAGATATACTTTCTGATATATTGCTCAGTGAAGAGAGAGAAACAATAACGGGAAATTTGGAAATGGCAGAGGTGCTTAATGACTTCTTTGTTTCAGTTTTCACCAAGAAGTTTGATGGTGATGGGACACCTAACATAGGGAATTCTAGTGGAAATTGGGTAAGTTTAGAAGTTAAAATAAAAAAAAGAACAAGTTAAAATTACTTAGAAAAGTTAGATGTCTGCAAGTCACCAGGCCTGATGAAATGCAAGAAGTAACTTTTAAAAATCCAAAATCTACAGTAAATATAAGAAAGTTTGTGTACTCACCTCAGAATTCTCTCTGCAGACACAAATAAGCCCGCCAAAAGCCGTTGGACTGTAAAAGCAGATGAGGGCAAAGAGCAAATGTTTAAACAAGCACCCAGGAAACATGGGAGGGGCCCGGAAGAGAATGAAAGAAAAATGGTGTGTGTGTGTGTCTGTCTGTCTGTCTCCTACTCCATCCAGGTAGGAGTTTTATTCCCAGAATCCACCGACCCCAAGATCTCTACATTGGCTTTCCAAAAAAAGAACAAGTTAAAAATTACTTAGAAAAGTTAGATGTCTACAAGTCACCAGAACCTGATGAAATGCATCCTAGAGTATTCAAAGAGCTGATAGAGGAGGTATCTGAGCCTTTAGCTATCATCTTTGAAAAGTCATGGAAGTCAGGAGATATATCAGAAAACTGGAAAAGGCAAATATAGTGCCCATCTCTAAAAAGGAAAATAAGAACAACCCAGGAAACTACAGACCAGTCAATTTAACTTCTGTGCCAGGGAAGATAATGGAGCAAATAATTAAGGAATTCATCTGCAAACATCTGGAGGATAATAAGGTGATAGGTAACAGCCAGCATGGATTTGTAAAGAACAAATAATTTCCAACCAATCTGATAACTTTCTTTGATAGGATATCAAGCCTTGTGAATACGGGAGAAGCGGTGGACGTGGTATACCTAGATTTTAGTAAAGCGTTTGATATGGTTTCACATGACCTTCTTATCAATAAATTAGGAAAATACAACCTAGATGGGGCTACTATAAGGTGGGTGCATAACTGGCTGGATAAACGTCTTCAGATAGTCGTTATTAATGGTTCAAAATCATTCTGGAAGGACATAGCAAGTGGGGTTCCGCAGGGGCCTGTTTTGGGACCGGTCCTGTTCAATATCTTCATCAACGATTTAGATGTTGGCGTAGAGAGTACGATTATTAAGTGTGCCAATGATACTAAGCTGGAGGGGTTGTAAGTGCTTTGTAGGATAGGGCCATAATTCAAAATGATCTGGAGAAACTAGAGAAATGGTCTCAGGTAAATAGGATGAAGTTTAATAAGGACAAATGCAAAGTACTCCACTTGGGAAGGAACAATCAATTTCACACATACAGAATGGGAAGTGATTCTCTAGGAAGGAGTGCTGCAGAAAGAGATCTAGGAGTCATAGTGAACCACAAGCTAAATATGAGTCAAAAGTGTGACACTGTTGCAAAAAAAGCAAACATGATTCTGGGATGCATTAACAAGAGTGTTGTGATCAAGACAAGAGAGATCATTCTACCACTCTACTCTGCATTGATTAGGCCTCAGTTGGAGGCACCATGTTTCAAGAAATATGTGGGAAAATTGGAGAAGGTCTAGAGAAGAGCAACAAAATAATAAAAGGCCTAGAAAATATGAGCTATGAGGGAAGACTGAAATAATTGGGCTTGTTTAGTTTAGAAAAGAGAAGACTGAGGGGGGACATGATAACAGTTTTCAAGTGTCTAAAAGGGTGTTACAAGGAGGAGGGAGAAAAATCATTCTCCTTGGCCTCTGAGGATAGGACAAAAAGCAATGGGCTTAAACTGCAGCAAGGGAGGTTTAGGTTGAACATTAGGAAAAACTTCCTAACTGTCAGGGTGGTGAAACACTGGAATAAACTGCCTAGGGAGGTTGTGGAATCCCCATCACTGGAGATATTTAAGAGCAGGTTGGATAGACATCTATCAGGGATGATCTAGATGGTGCTTGAAGGGACTGGACTTGATGATCTCTCAAGGTCCCTTCCAGTTCTAGTTTTTCTATGATCTGATACTCAAACTATTGTTAAAAATAAAAGTATTAAAGCTCTAAAGACATGTCTAGTTCTATGATCTCCACAGCTCTGTCGGAGCAAATTTCTGCCTTAAAGCTCTAATAAGAAAAGGTGAAAGTTTTTTTATTACAGCTTGCCTCTTTTTGAAAAGTAAAATAAAATAAAATATAATAAAATACACCCAAAATGAAGTGCTTGCCTCTCCTTAGCATTACAACACTGAACCCTACATTATGTGACAAGGAAATTAGTGTCTATTGCTCTCCTCTACACACTCAGCAAGATCCAGTTAATACAGATTAATCTTAGTCCAATTTCTGTATTTGCCCAAAACTACTTCTGATCATATGCCACAGTTTTATGAACGAATTGCAATTTCTCCCCATCTTCCGTTATAAATCATCCCTGTGATGTATCTAATCTTTAACTTCAGTCATTCAGTAAACTTCAGTTTACTCCAGAAACAAGAAGTAACTTTAAAAAATCCAAAATCAACAGTAAATATAAGAAACTTATTTTAGAAATCACTTCCCTGGATTATAAATTACATTCACACACAGCAAGTTTGTGTACTCACCTCACAATTCTCTCTACAGACACAAATAAGCCCGTCAAAATCCGTTGGACTGTAAAAGCAGGTGAGGGCAAAGAGCAAATGTATAAACAAGCACCCAGAAAACGTGGGAGGGGCCTCGAGGAGAATGAAAGAAAAATGCTGTGTGGGGGGGAGGGTGTGTGTGTGTGTGGTTTGTATCCTACCCCATCCAAGTAGGAGTTTTATTTCCAGAATCCACAGGCCCCAAGATCTCTACATTGGTGTACGTGACTACAGGAAGTGCAGGGCAACGATGAATTGTCTCAATGCACAATCTCCCCCATAAGGATAAAGACTAATGAGCTCTTGAGGTGGCTACATCTTGGCTTTCCAACCATGGAAATATCCCAACATAGAGGGGCACTTTCAAGAGCTCAGGATAGCTGTTGAAGTGGCAGTATCCCCCCATATGAACACTTCAGCCCGGCATTCACAATGCTAGTCTGCCTCACTGAGGAGCTTGTATTGTGTCTGCCTGTAACAGGGCTGGGCTTATCAATTAAGTGCCCAGGTAACACTTTCCCCTGTCCCTAGCATCCGTTTCTGGTGGTTGGTCCATTCAAATAGCAGCCCCCCTTCCAGCAGATACCAACTCAGACCTCCAGGCAAGTCACCTTTGAAGTCTATCCCTTTCCCAGGTGATGGATTCCAACAAAATATAGAAGTCTAACGTCCTCCAAAAAAGAGTCGCCAGCCCACTCCAGGCCTCCATAGGCCTTGCATCAGGGCTTCCAGTGCCTTTATCCCCTTTATCTTTGGGGAGCCTGAGGGTCTGCCACCTTCTTGGGTGACCGGTAGAGGATCCTGCATCCTCCCTCTCCATCAAGTTCCAAACCAGGGCCCCACAAACGGCAGTGAGATCAAGGAGAGCCCCAAGGCTGCCTTCTGGTCCACTTCCTGCAACTTACTTTCCCAGTCCAGGGTGCAATTTAAGTGTCACAAACAATCCAGCAGAAGATGTAAGGAAGGGTTCCCTAATCCTTAAAGACAAGCTAGTCACTCCTCTGGAGCCTGATGTAGCTTCTGTATTCCGCTTCCTTCCTCTCAGCGGGGACTCCTGTTATACACTTACTCAGTTCTGAATAAGTTTGTCCTATCCTCTCTGCTGCCTTCTCCTAACACCCCACCCCCACACCACTCAGCTCTCTGGCCCTTTTTTCAAACTCCCCCTCCATCTACAACTGGTTCTGTTGGTGCAATGGAGCAGGGCCACCTGAGTCCAGAAGTGCTCCTTAACCCACCTGTCCTAGTGTGGGGTTTCTAGTCCTCCATCACACTCCCCTTCAGTGGCATGGAATGGGAGGAATGCAGGAATTTTGATCATTATTCACTCCTACTGGAATGTCTCATTGAAATTTCATGAGTTTGCCAGAAGCATAATGTGTGTATCCCAGCTCCACATCCTGCAGGCTGACACCCTGTTACATGCACCTCTGCAAATTCATATATTTCAAGGCCAGAAAGCACTGTTGAGATCATCTAGTCTGACCTGCATAACAGGACAGAGAACCTCTCCCAGTCATTTCTGCATCAAGCTGATAACTTCTCATTGAACTCCTCAGACCCCCACTCCCCCGGCTCACCTGCCCCCCGCTTGCTTTCTCATCCCCCCACCACCGGCTCACATACTCAACCCCCGCCACTGCCTGCCCGCTTGCCTCCTCAGCCTCCCACCCCCTGGCCAGTGATGAGCTGCCAAAATCTTAACAACTGGTTACCTTCTCACCCAAGGGTGTCGTGGCTCACCCCCGCCCCCCAGGACTCCTGCTCCATTCAACCCCCTGTGTTCCTTGTGTTCCTTGACACCCCTCCGGGACCCCTGCCCCATTCACCCCCCTTCCCTGTCCCCTGACTGCCCCCTGCCACCCCATCCACCCTCCCCCTCCTTCCTGATGGCCCCCCATGACCCTTGCTCCCTTTCAATATCCTGTTCCTCACCCTCTGACCGCCCCAACCCCAATCCACCCCCCCACCCCGACCACTCCCTTGAACTTCCCTGCCCCCATCCAACCCCCCCGCTCCCTCCCTTCTATCCAAACCCTCCCCCCCACTCCCTGCCCCCTTACCGCGCTGCCTGGAGGTGGCTGGCGGCGCTACAGCTGAGCCACTTGTCTGGAGCCGGGCCATGCCGCCACCATGAAGCACCTGGAGCACTGGGTCAGGACGAGCTCATAGACCCCCTGTTTCCCGCGAATCAGCTGTTCATGCAGGAAGCCTGGGAGGGCTGAGAAGCAATCAGCCCAGGGAGGCGGAGATGAGCTGGGGCAGGGATCGGTTCCCCTGCGTGTCCCCCTGGGTTACCTGCTGCGGTGTGGGTGGCCCTCGCCGCCCCAGCTCACCGTGGCTCCATCTCCGCCTCGCTGGGCCTGAGTGTGAAGCTGCCACTTGCTCCTCAGCCCTCCAGGTTTCCCTCATGAACAGCTGATTCGCAGGAAACGGGGGGAAGGGAGGAAGCGGGGCAGGGAATTCAGGGGAGGAGGCAGAGCGGAGGTGAGCTGGGGCCAGCCGCCGGCTCACCTGCCCCCCTGCCACTGCCTGCCCGCTTGCTTCCTCAGGCCCCCTCCCCCAGCGCCGGCTCACCTGCCCTCCCGCCACTGCCCACCCACCCGCTCGCCTCCTCAGCCCCCCACCTCACCCGCCGCTTGCCTACTTACCCCCTCCCCTGTCCCCACAGGCCTGCTCTAGGACAAAGCAAAGTGCAGATGCCAGCCTATTAAGGCAATCTAGCCTCCTGGTGTGAGTAAGACAGTGTAGGCAGAAAAACGTGCAGCCTAAAAATACTCTGGTCAAAAGGGAAACAGTTGAGGAGCTGTGTCCCCAGAATGGGTGTCCTTGTGGAACCATGAAGGGGGACTATAGGTGCAGTTGCCTGGAACAGTGACACAGGGCCCTAGAGCTTTTAGATGGGGATTTTGAGAAAACGAATAAAATAAATAATGTTAATGTGAGCTGTACTCACACACTAAGAGAAAAGCAGATATATGTTACAGAGATGGAGACTATTTCAAGTGGTTCCAGAGGAACATGGATTTAGCCTTGAAGTTGATCAGAGGCAGGGATGTGTGCGAAAGAAGATGCTGTTTGAGACATTGAGATCAGGGAGGGGATCACTCCATCAAGGAGTTGGGGAACTTGTAGCCCATGGGCCTAGCTTGCCTTTATTATATTCACTGACTTGCCTTTATTATACTCTGCTTTTATTATATTCAGTAGCAATGCAAGGAACCTACAGGCCTGTAGGCTGTAATACATTGGCTTCAGCAGTCAGCATAAGTCTTGAAGCCTATGAACTTTGTCACAGGTAAATGACCTAATGGTCACCCTTAAGTTTTCGGGAACTGGGAATAGAGTGTGAGGGGGAATTTTGTCCCTAATGACACTGTGACAGGTTTGGCCACAGAGATCCCCACTGAGAACAACTCTTCTGCCAGAACGGGCGCCCCTCCACTCCTGTCTTGCTGAGCCAGACACTCCAGTCAGCTCCAACACAGACCCAGAGGTTGGGCCACGCCCCTCTGCAGGTCACAGAAACTGAGATTCACTCAGCTCAGGGGCTTCTCAGTTAACAGGGACTTTCCCAGCACCCAGTGTTCAACCTTTCTGGGAGCCTGAACCCCAAATAAATCTGTTTTACTCTGTATGAAACTTATACAGGGTAAATTTATAAAATGTCCACCCTCAGTAACACTGATAGAGAGATATGCACAACTATTTGCTTCCTCCAGGTACCAATTACTTACTCTGGGCTTATTAATAAACAAAAATGATTTTAAGTATAAAAAGTAGGCTTTAAGTGGTTTCAAGTAATAACAGACAGAACAAAGTAAGTCACAAAGCAAAATAAAACAAAACATGCAAGGCTAAGATGATTACACTAAGGGTACGTCTACACTACAAGACTATTTTGAATCATCTTAAGTTGAATTTGTGGAATCGACCTTATGAAGTCGAATCTGTGTATCCACACTAAAAACACTAATTCGACTTTGTGAGTCCACACTAATGGGGCCAGCGTCGACTTTGGAAGCGTTGCACTGTGGGAAGCTATCCCACAGTTCCCGCAGTCCCCGCTGCCCATTTGAATTCTGGGATTTCCCCACAATGCATGCTGGGGGGAAAAATGTGTCGAGGGTGGTTTTGGGTAACTGTCGTCATTGAACCGTCAATCACGCCCTCCCTCCCTCCCTCCCTGAAAGCGCCGGCGGGCAATCTGTTCGTGCACTTTTCTGCTCAGTGACAGCGTGGGCGCCACAGCACTTTGAGCACGGATCCCGCTGCAGTTATGGCCGTTGTCAACTCCTCGCACCTTATCGTCCACCTCTTCCACAGTCAGCTGCTGAGAAATAGGGCTACTTTTCAATGGTGCTGCGAGCACTGGTGGACCATGGGGGACGTTTTACCAACATCAACGTTGGGTGGCTAGGCAAAGTTCATGACGTGCGTGTTTTCAGGAACTCTGGTCTGTTTAGACGCCTGCAGGAAGGTAGTTTCTTCCCGGACCACAAAATAAGTCTTGGGGATGTGCAGATGCCTATAGTGATCGTCGGGGACCCAGCCTACCCGCTAATGCCATGGCTCGTGAAGCTCTGTGCAGGCGCCTTGCACAGCGACAAGGAACTCTTCAAGTACCAGCGAGCAGTGAGCAGCGTGACCTGTGACTGTTCAGTTTCTTTACAGAGAAGCTGAACCTGCCCCTGTTTCCTTACTAAGTGACTGTTGACTATCATCTGCAGTTACATACCCCGCCCACCCCGATTACCCAACTTCCCACACACGTTTAAAAATAAAATACATGTTCCACTGTAACTTTACAAAGGTTTCTTTATTGATGACTTTGCGTTACAGGGTTGACACTGGGACACGGACTGTGCTGGGTAGGGTGTGCAGTGATGTAAAGACCGCCTGTAAACTCGAGGAATGACAGGCTCCTGCTCCCAGAGCGGTCTGCAGTGCCGGACTGGATGTTTCAACGGAGCCTGCCATCCCTCCTTTTTGGGACTCTGTGTGCGGGGGCTATGTGGCCTTTTGGCGGGGGAGGACGGATACAGATTCCTCTGCTGCGTGGCTCTGTGGTCCAGGACAGGGACCGTTGCATGAGATCTGTAACCCCCCTCCCCCGCTACAAAGTCACGTAGCCCACCATCCACACAGAACCTGCAAACCAACTCCCATACCGACCAGGGTGCCTACTGACAGCAGTGTGTGTGTGACCTGCTGATGATCCTGCCCCCATGTCTGTACCCTGGTAAAGGTGATTGTCCTGTCCAATTACCAACCCCCTTCCCCCCCTTCAAACACAGTCTCCTCTAAAAGAACATGACGGAAACAGTAATTAACAGAAAAGTATTTTTTATTATCAACTAGACAGTTAGGGGATGAAACTGGGATGGGGGCTTGGGTGAGGCGGGAAGGAAAGGACTTCTTAAAATTTAGGGTATGGGAGCTTTTCGGTACTTGAGCACTCTGCTGGGGTGCAGTGACACTTTACACGGCCTCTGGCACCCCTCCTTCTGGTTATTTTGGGTGAGGGGGGTATGGGACTTTGTGGCGGGGGAGGGCGGTTGCAGATACACGGCAGGGGGGCTCTGTCCTCCTGCCTGAGGTCCTGCAGAACATGCACAAGGCACAGGAGCATGTCCGTTTGCTCCCTCATTAGTCCAAGCAGCATTTGAGTTGCCTGCTTGTCTTCCTCACGCCACCTCTCCTCCCGTTCACTGTGTGAGCGCTGGTACAGAGAGAGGGTCTCCCTCCTCTGGCTCTGCTGGTCCGCGTCGTCTCGGGAGCACCCCATAAGTTCAGCGAACATCTCGTCCCGTGTCTTTTTCTTTCGCCGCCTAATCTTTGCCAGCCTCTGTGAGGGGGATGCTGTGGCAGGTCTGGAGACAGTCGCAGCTGTGTGATGGGAAAAAGGGAGTGAATTCCTTGCAAAGATAAATTTTTGCGAACAATGAACACAGTGTAGTCTGTCTCTGTGAATTCTGGGTTGAGATCCCAGTGCCTGATGGGGCAAAAACCATTTTCGCGGGTGGTTCTGGGTAAATGTCGCCAGTCATCCCTTCCTCCGGGAAAGCTACAGCAGACAATCATTTCAAGCCCGTTTTCCCTGGATTGCCCTGGGAGACGCCACAGCGTGGAAACCATGGAGCCTGTTTTGCCTTTTCTGCCTGTCACCGTATGTGTACTAGATGCCGCTGACAGAGGCGGTCCAGCAGCGCTACACCGCAGCAAGCTTTTGCTTTTGCATGACAGCAGAGATGGTTACCAGCCATACTGTACCATCTACCATACCATAAATTGGTAAGAAGATGGGCATGGTTACCAGTCCTTTTGCACTGCACCATTTGCTGCTGTCATAAGTGCCCCTGGCTGCTCTTAGCCAGGGGTGCAAAGCCAACATTGGGAATGACTCCCTGAGTCAATCCCTCCTTTTTGGTATCTAAAAATAGATTCAGTCCTGCCTTGACTATGGGCAAGTGTACTAGAGAACCACTGTATCAGAGAACCAGAGAGCACAGCTGCTCTGTGTCAGATCCTGCATAGATTATGACCTGTATGCTATTCACAGGGGGTGCTCCTGCAACAACCCCACCTGTTCGTTCCATTCTTCCCCAGCCTTCCTGGGCTACCTTCCTGGGCTGTCATGAAGTAATAAAGAATGCAGGAATAACACACAGTGACTTGTTAGTGAGAAATGAGTGGAAGGCAGCCTCCAGTTGCTACGATAGTCCAGATAGGACATTAAGGAGTGTGGAGGAGAGGAGCCCAGCATCCTGCTGCTAGTCCAGGGGCAATTGAATCTTTTCTTTACACATGAAGGGTGGGGGCTGATGAAGCTCAGCCCCCTGTTGCTATGATGAGGACGGTTACCAGCCATACTGCACCATCTACCAGGAAAAATTAGGGCCAGGCGCCCTTGATCGACCTCACCGATGCTAGTACGCATGGTTACCAGTCCTTTTGCACTGCCCCATGTGCCAATAGGCTGAGGATGACGATGGATATCGGTCGTACTGCATCGTCAGCCACCCATGGCGGGGGGGGGAGTGAGGATGTCGGTGTTCAGTGCTGCAGCATCGCATCTATCTGCAGCATTCATTAAGGATTCGGTGACATGTAAAAGAGTCAACAGAGGACTGTTTTCCCTTTCACTTCTGGGGGTGGGAGGGGGGTGCGTAAATTGGCGAGCTATTCCCTTAGCCACTGCGGACACTGTGTTAGACCCTAGAAGCATTTGGAGCTCAGCCAAGAATGCAAATGCTTTTCGGAGACAGCAGGAAGTGTGGGATAGCTTGCGTCCTCAGTCCCCCCTCCCTCCATGAGCGTCCATTTGATTCTTTGGCTTTCCGTTACGCTCGTCACGCAGCAGCGTGCTGAGTCTCTGCTATGCCATCTGTCCGGAGATTTTTTTAAAATACTTTGGACCAGGCGTAACAGTACAGTAATTCCCCAAATTAGATGCAGGAGTCTCCGAGCGAGATCACCCTGAGGACGGTCACTGAAGGAGATAGAGAGCGCATGCTGCGTGAAAGCCAGCACAAACCATGGCCCTATGCAGCCGTGCTCGGGGAGGCAATGCTCCCAGAGTACCTCATGAAAGCCTGGCGTGGAAAAGTGTGCTACCACGGAGCACCCAATAAGGCAGCTCTCCCCAGGAACCTCCTGCGGAGGCTTTTCGATTACCTCCAGGAGAGCTTCGTGGAGATCTCCCAGGAGGATTTCTGTTCTATCGCCATATATAGAGAGACCTCCTTTTCACATACTTCAGATTCCTATTATATTAAAAATAAAAGTTTACATGGTTAAAGCACTTACCGACTGCTCCTTCCCCTGATTCAGGATCCGGGTTAATGGCCGGGGACGGTTGGTAGGGGATCTCTGTGAAGGTGATGAAGAGATCCTGCCTGTCGGGGAAACCAGCGTTGTAAGCGCTGTCGCCTGCCTCCACAAACCCTTCCTCATCTTCCCCGTCCGCGAACATCGGCGAGGAACTGGCCGTCGACACTGTCCCATCGTCAGAGTCCATGGTCACTGGTGGGGCAGTGGTGGCAGGCTCCGTAGCGTTGGTTTGCCGCTTTGCTTTTTTGGTAGCCTTGTCTGGGGTCCTTGATTTTCACGCGGCGCTGCGTTGCATCCCGGCTGTATCCTCTGTCTCTCATGGCTTTGGAGACCTTCTCGTAGGTCTTTGCATTCCGTTTTTTGGAGCGCAGCTCAGAAAGCACAGACTCCTCGCCCCACACAGTGATCAGATCCAAGAGTTCCCGGTCAGTCTATGCTGGGTCCCTCTTTCTATTCAGAGATTGCCTGGACTCTTCTGCTGGAGAGCTCTGCATCGCTGCCGGTGCTGCTGAGCTCGCCCCGATGTCCAACCACAAAATGAGATTCTAACTGTCCAGACAGGAAAAGGAATTCAAATTTTCCCGGGACTTTTCCTGTGTGGCTGGTCACAGCATCCAAGCTCGGACCGCTGTCCAGAGCGTCAACAGAGTGGTGCAGTGTGGGATAGCTCCCGGAGCTAGTAAGTTCGATTTGCATCCACACCTAGCCTAATTCGACATGGCTACTCCCCTCGTCGGGGTGGAGTACCGAATTCGAACTAAAGAGCCCTCTAGGTCGAATTAAATGGCTTCCTAGTGTGGACGGGTGCACGGTTAATTCGAATTAACGCTGCTAAATTCGAATTAAAGTCCTAGTGTAGACCAGGCCTAAGAAATCTGTTACAAATGTTAACTTCTCACCCAAGTTATCATTTCAGGTCAAATCCTTCTCAGGTCAGATGCCTTTTCTACCCTGGGTCCAGCCTGTTCTCACCCACCCCTGTGGTTACAGTTCTTTTGTTTCCAGGTGCTTGCAGGTATCTCTGTGGGGTGGATACACTGTCTCTTAATCCAGCTGAAGACTCCTATTGTTTGCTTCCCACGCTTGATATTGAACTTACCATTAGCATCAGTTCCTTTGTCTTCACACAGTTTAGCTTGCTCAGTGTCAATTGCATTTCCCATTCCCTTTGTGTACCATGGTAGGTGTTTTGGGTGACCAGATAGCAACTGTGAAAAAACGGGATGGGGGTGGGGGATAATAGATACCTATAAAAGAAAAAGTCCCAAAAAACAGGACTGTCCCTTTGAAAATGGGACATCTGGTCACCCTATAGATGTTCAGACACAGATTCTCCTGTCTCCTTGGTGAAGGCTTTCAACCAGTGCCAGTGCCACCCTAGGCAGTGGCCTAGGGCAGCAAGTAGTTGGGGGGGGCGCCCAGGGCCATCCTCAGGCATAGGCAGCTGGGTAGGGCACCTGAAAATTTGGGGCACCACTGGGTCTTAGTGTCCGCCCTCCTGCCTTTTCCTAACCCTGTTCTGACCCTTCCTGCAGGCTCTGAGTCTTCCTGGGAAGGGGATCTAGTAGTTAATAGAGAAAAAGTCTCCAGCCTGCCAGACCTATTAGCACAACACTGAAACTGGTAAAGAGCCAGTCAAGGGGTAATGAAGCCATTTAACAGGCCTTTGCCAACCCCCAGGTATCTACTGTCAGTTTCTGAATGTACTGACAAAAAACAAGTGTGCATGATTGTAATATTTACTCAGAACATGTCAGTCTACAGGACCTTAGTTTAAAATTTGCTTTAAAAATATTTCATTAGTGAGTTGGTGAAGATTATAAAATCACATCTCTAAAAAATCCTTGCATAGATTTTTAGATGCTGTAACAAGGTGAACCTCTGCTCCTGCTGTGAGGGGTTTAAAAGCTGGGCTGATTGGGGAAATGGCTGCAGCTGGGCCACACCCCAATCAGGCCACAGCTGGGCCTTATAAGAAGGCCAGGGAAGCCAGAAGGTCAGACAGTCTCTCTGCCTTCAGAGAGAGAAGGGCCTAGCTGTAGGGAGCGTGAGACTGGATACCTGAGTGAAGCAGGGCTGGGGAAAGGCTGAGGAGCTGGGGAGCTCCAGCCTGGAAAGTCCCAGGCTGCAGCCTAGCAGTGGGCTAACAGGTACTGAGGGTTGCAGAGGGCAGCCCAGGGGTAGGCCAAGGCAGCAGGTCCAAACCCAACCTTGCCAGTGATGAGTAGGCTGATACTGCAGTCTGCCCCAGGGTGTGGGGCTAGACAGTGACTGGCAGTAGCCATACACTGAGGCAAGGTGGGGATAGAGGGTGAGGGTTCCCTGAGGAGGGGAAACCCAGAGAGAAAGGGGTTACTGCTAGGGGGCAGCACCCCATATAAAAGGGCACCGAGTCCAGGGAGGGACATGGGGGCCTGAGAACAGGTGGATCACCAGCCTGCAGAGGGCGCTCCAGCGCTGGAATAGAGCTAATTCCCAGAGTCACCAGCAGGAGGCGCCGCAGGGGTGAGTCAGCCCGTCTACAGATGCACAATCATCTTTAGCCTTAAATGCTGGGATCTTCAGACATATGTTTTTTTTTAAATAAATTCTTCAAAAGACCACCCTAATCTAAAATACACATTTTAATTACTATAGTAAAAAAACGTACTCCCAAAGTCTTCCTGTCCTTTCTGGCCATCCATTTCTCCCTTCAACCTCTCTCCCCTCCCTCCACCCCCAATTGAATAAAGCAACAGCCCTTTGCTTCCAGGTAGCTGGACAAAGAGTTTCCCTTTCTTTACTTCTGACTATCTGATTAATTATTTTTAAGCAAAATCAGTACCTTATAAAATATAAAATCTGTTATGCCTAAAATCTTTGGAAACATATTTTTTTAAAGTTGGTGAAATTTCATAAACATGTGTATTATTATGGAGATCACACGCAGTAAATTAGTGTTCCCTTTTTCTAAAAGCAATGAACATTGTTGTGAACACACTAACCTTCTGTGACTGATTAATTTAAAATAATGTCTGTTTCGGTGAGTTAAATATATAGTAATCTGGAATGATCACTTTATGAAGTCTTAAGAGTACATTTAAAATATAAAATCAGCTTAGAAATACTGATTAAGAAAATGTAAAACAGAAGAGCTGCATCATGTATTCCATAATATTTAATGTTGTATTCAGCAAGACAGCTGACTCACCCTTACTACAAAGTTTTTGCAAATGCATGTCTGACAAACATCAGGGAATATCAAAAAACCTGTGACTAACACTTTTTATTCTCAAGTTTAGTGCTTTTAATTAGATACCTTCTGCACGTCCATTCTGTGTGAGGGAGAAGGAACAGGGGTCTCTGCGGGGAACTGTGACTCTCTCCCATCATGAGGCGGGCCGGGCATCTTGTTATTCTTTCTGCCTTGTCCCTCAGCCCCCGCCCCCGCTGGGCTGCAAGCTCAGGCTGCCGTCGGGCATAGGGGCACCAGTTTAATAATACTGCATAAGGCCCCATAAATCCTAAGAATGACCATGGGGGAGCCAAAAAATGATGACCTGACTCGCCAGGGAAGAGCCGCCTTCTGGACGCACCGTTAAGCCAGAGTGTCGGCTTGCGGGGGTGGCGAGCCCCAACCATGGAGGAGCCAGTGCGGTGCTGGGGGGCAGGAGCCCTGCAAAAGCGATGGCACCGCTAGCGGGGAGCAGCCATGCCCCCCCACCCCTTCTGCCCAGACAGGGCCCTGTTGCCCCTCCCCCACAGGGGCTCCTGCAGGCTGCAGCAGATGCATGCAGGTAGAGGCCCCTTTGTGCCCCCCAGTTTCCCCCTCACCACGCTCGGGCTTTGCAGCTCCTGGGAACATGAGTCGCCACCGGGGTGCGGGGCCCTGAGCCTGCTCCGGGAGGGGCAGCGGCTCACACTCCCGGGAGCTGCAGAGCCCGAGCGTGGAGAGGAACCGTGAGGGGGCAGGACACAGTGGCCTCTGCCCACATGCATCTACTGCAGAGGCCCTCAGGATCCCCCAGAAGGTGGCTCCTACCTGTTGAGCTGCTGCAGCGGCCCAAGCCCGGCAAAGCCAGTGAGTGGACTCGGGGCAGGGGCTGCCGAGATGGGGTGGGGAGGGCTCATGGGGGGGCTGTACACCGTCCAGGGGAGTTCAGGGGGCGGGGAGGGGGGAATCTGGTCTGGGGAGCAGAACCCTGGGCAGGCTGGCCCCTGGGATCTATAAAGGCTCGTTGGGATTTGCCCCTCAATGAATCAATGTTACAGGGAGGCACAAGGTGGAAGTTTCACCTAGGATGCAAAATATCCTTGCACCAGCTCTGCACTGCGCTCTGTGCCAAAGAAGAGGCAGAGGAGGGTAAGGGATAGAAGCAATGGGTACCACACAAATAAATCGAATGTCCTGTGCAGACTCGTGTTCTCTCTTAAGATGTCCCTAAACGGAAACGTAATTTAGTCATGGATTCCAAAGCCTTTGCAGGGCACAATGCAAAGTGGATGCAGAGCACTGGGGGGAAGGTTTCTGAAAAGCCAACTTTGCTGTTTATCCAAGAGTTCAGAGTATGGGCTGTACGGCTTGTGCTGAAGACCATGGTCTTTAGCAAGTTCACAAATAGAAATTTGTGCCCCTCTGTCCATTTCACTGCAGGCAGGCAGGTGGGGATGGAGGGGTTCAAACACCACTTGGATCAATGCTCTCCATCCTAGCTCAGGCTTTGTTTGGTTTCCTTCATCCTCCTCCTCCCCCAATCCTGGTACCTTATACTGGGAAGTTTCTCAGGCAGCCGGAATTTTCAACGGCCGTTCAGGAGAACTGGGAGTGCAAACCTGCTAGGGCCTCAATGATAGCCAGGTCCCTACCAAATTCAGGATTCACTTTGACTAACTTAAAAACCCTCTGACCTTGACATTGACCAATGTCACCATTTCAGATGTTTCCATCTTACATTTCATGGTATTGTAACCATGGTTTTATTCTCTGTTTCCTGGTCTCCTCACACCACAACTGGTTGTCATTCTGGAAGGTGCCTTTTAGTGAATTACAAGCAATTGGGTTTAATATGGTGCTAAGTGTGTTAAATTTCATGGCCCATGAAATAGAGGACAGATTAGGAGCTCCTATTGTTTCACAACCAATGCCTCTATGAAAAATTCAGTGTGGGGTGAGAAGCAGACTCTGCTGTTTTACTAGGGAGCCTGCTACCTCCCCAGAGTCAATAATGACCAAGTGAGGAGATCTGGGGGTGTAGCTCAAACATCTAACTGGGCTGGCCAGGGGCAGACATCAGGCCTGCAAGGGAAAGGTGAGTGCGACAGTCAGGGCCGCCCAGAGTGGGGGCAAGAGCTGCAATTTGCCCCAGGCCCTGGGTCCCGCTGGGGCCCCCACGAGAGTTTTTCGGTGCGGGGACCCAGCGCCGCCAAATTACCGCCAAAGACCCAGCTGCACTTCGGCGGCGGGTCCCGCTTCGGCGGCAGGGGCCCCCTGCCGTGGTCTTCGGGGCACTTTGGTGGCGGGTCCCGGAATGGAAGGGGCCCCCCGCCACCGAATTACCGTTGAAGCGGGGGCCCCCTGCCGCCGAAGACCCCAGGCCCCCGCAATCCTCTGGGCGGCCCTAGCGACAGTGACTTCACAAAGGCCTTTGGTAGGAATTCAGCCTATTGGGCAAAGATGATGAGGCGGCTGTGACCTCACAGATCTCCCTTGACAACAGCGAGGTAGGACAGGGATATGGGTCAGGGGGAAGCTCAGAGACCCCTGAAGCCTTGATGCAGCAAGCCTCCATCTCTCGGTCTCTCTGTGAGGAGCAAGAGAGGATTGGTGGGGAGGAGATTCTTTGTAAGTTTTTTTTTCATTTCTCTGTGGATTTTGTTGAAAGAAGTCATCATCTTTGTAGAAGGTAAGAAAAAATATAGGCTCTATGTACAAGATGGGGGACTGGGAAGCAGCGACCCTGAGAAAAACTTGTGGTGATGGGGGATAATGAGCTGACCATGAGCTCCCAGTGGGACGCTATGGCCAAAGGGGCAAATGCGACCCTTGGAGCCATACATAGGAGAATCTCAGGTGGAAATAGAGAGGTTCTCTATTTGTGTACCACTCCTGGAAAACTGTGTCCACTTCTGGTGTCCACAATTTCACGGAATCAAAGAATCATAGAATTCAAGATCAGAAGGGACCATTATGATCACCTAGTCTGACCTCCTGCAAGATGCAGGCCACATAAGCCGATCCACCCACTCCTGAACTAATTCTCTCCCTTGACTCTGCTGTTGAATGCTCCAAATCATGATTTAAAGACTTCAAGTAGCAGATAATCCACCAGCAAGCGACCCCTGCCCCATGCTTCGGAGGAAGGCGAAAAACCTCCAGGGCCACTGCCAATCTACCCTGGAGGAAAATTCCTTCCCGACCCCAAATATGGTGATCAGCTGAACCCTGAGCATGTGGGCAAGACTCTCCAGCCAGACCCTCTGGAAAAGGCTAACAATATCCCAACATTGACCCTTTGTACTAATTACCAGTGTGGCACGTTATTGACCTATTGACTAAACCCGTTATCCTATCATACCATCCCCTCCATAAACTTATCCAGCTTAATCTTAAAGTCATGGAGGTCCTTCACCCCCACTGTTTCCCTTGGTAGGCTGTTCCAGAATTGCACTCCTCTGATGGTTAGAAACCTTCGTCTAATTTCAAGCCTAAATTTCCTGACTGACAATTTATATCCGTTTGTCCTCGTGTCCACATTAGCACTGAGCTGAAATAATTCCTCTCCTTCCCTGGTATTTATCCCTCTGATATATTTAAAGAGTGCAATCATATCTCCTCTTATCCTTCTTTTGGTTAAGGAAAAGAAACCGAGCTCCTCAAGTTTCCTTTAATACGACAGGCTTTCCATTCCTCGGATCATTCTAGTGGCCCTTCTTTGTACCCGTTCCAGTTTGAATTCATCCTTCTTAAACATGGGAGACCAAAACTGCACACAATACTCCAAATGAGGTCTCACCAACGCCTTATATAACGGGACTAGCACCTCCTTATCACTACTAGAAATACCTCACCTAATGCATCCCAAGACCGCATTAGCTTTTTTAACGGCTACATCACATTGCCTACTCATAGTCATCCTACGATCAACCAGGACTCCTAGGTCCTTCACCTCCTCCGTTACTTCCAACTGGTGCGTCCCCAGCTTATAACTAAAATTCTTGTTAGTCATCCCTAAATGCATAACCTTACACTTCTCATTATTGAATTTCATCCTGTTACTAATACTCCAGTTTACAAGGTCATCCAAATCTCCCGGGAGGATATCCCGATCTTTTTCCGAATTGGCAATACCTCCCAACTTGGTGTCATCCGCAAACTTTATCAGCCCACTCCTACTTTTGGTTCCGAGGTCAGCGATAAATAGATTAAATAAAATCGGACCCAAAACCGAACCTTGAGGAACTCCACTGGTAACCCCCCTCCAACCCGACAGATCACCCTTCAATACGACCCTCTGCCGTCTCCCCTTTAACCAGCTCCTTATCCACCTCTGGATTTTCATTTCGATCCCCATCTTTTCCAATTTAACCAGTAATTCCTCATGCGGTACCGTATCAAACGCCTTACTGAAATCTAGATATATTAGATCCACCGCATTTCCCTTGTCTAAAAAATCTGTTACTTTCTCAAAGAAGGAGATCAGGTTGGTTTGGCACGATCTACCTTTCGTAAAACCATGCTGTAATTTGTCCCAGTTGCCATCGGCCTCAAGGTGAGACAGATGCTGATAAATTGGACAGGGTTCACCGAAGAGCAATATGAATAATGAAAGGATTAGAAAACATCCATCGTGCTGACAGAGTACAGGGGCTCAATCAAAGAGAAGGTTAAGCAGTGAGCCTAAGGGAACAAATATTTACTAATGGGCTCTTCGCTTTAGCAGATACAGGTTATGGGCCGACAATGGCTGCAATCTGAAGCCTAGATGAATTCACACTAGAAATAGAGTGAGCATTTTTAACATCAGGGTTTGGAGCAATTCACCGAGGGTAGTGCTGGATCCTCCACAACTGGCCTTTTTTTAAAAATCAAGATTGTGTGGTTTTCTAAAAAATCCGCTCTAATTCCTATGGGAATTACTTTGAGGGAAATTCCATGGCCGATGTTAAAGAGAAAGTCAGACCAAAGTGGTTCCTTCTGGGCTTGGAATTTGAGACCTGCTGGGGGCGTTTGAAATCTATCCCTTTTTGCTTCCCTCTTCCTCCTTCCCTCTTGTCTCATCTTCTCATTTCTCTTCTTCCATTTCTTTCTGCTGATCTTATAATTAAAGTCTGCATCATCATGGAAATCAACAAAAGGACTGAATTAAGGGTGCCAGGGCAACAGTTTTTTGGACATTTGCTAACATGAGAATGCAAAATTTTGTAACCTTTTAATCCTTTTTTTAAATCTTGACTCTATATTTCCTAATTATTTTATGGTTAGTTTATTGATGAAAGCAAACTTAAGTAACATTAAATGAAGGGTTTTTTTGTTCGTTAATTTCCTTAGGTTTTTTTAATATATAATAGTTTTCTTTCTATGTGCTGTTTAAACAATGAAACTCTTACTCATCTGTTGGTTTCAGCATATATTTTATTGCAATTCTTATCTTTTCTTTTTCACCACTCAATGCTGTGTTAATCAGAGTATTGAAAGTAATTAAATTAAACTGTTTTAAAACAAAACGGATTTTGTGCAACTTCAGTTTCAGTAAAAGTTCTAAGCTATAACCCTGAATGTTGTGGCAGAGCTCTGACCTTGCTCCTGTGGGTCCTGCGCTTCTAGGCGGTTTAAGCTAGCCTCAGTGGCTCACTGTGACCCTCCACATAGCCCTTCTCTCTCTAGGGCCAGGGTTACAGTCTACTGAGCCCTTTTCATCATAGACTGCAAGGAGGTTGGTGAGAGAACTCCCACAGTCTTTGTTCAGCCTCCTGTCCTGACAGGGACATGACTTCCCCTTCCAGGAGCTGTTCCTGTAGTGGTGGGTTGGGGGGAACCCGGGCCCACCCTCTACTCTGGGTTCTAGCGCAGGGACCCTAATGGTAGCAGTTGTTGGCAGCCAACCTTTCACTGCCAGAGTTGCTACATTTCCCTGGGCCACTTCCCCACAGCTCTCCTGCTTTTCCTTTCTTCACCCTTACCTTAGGGCTCCTTTAACGATGGTTTGAGGGTGTCTTCAGTAACCAGCCCTTCAGCCGCACTTCCTCTCCTCTGGCTCCCTGGCTCCCCTACCTGACTGGAGTGAGCCCTTTCTATAGTAACAACAGGGCCTTAATTAGAGTCAGGTGGTCACATTAACTGAATGGCCTCATCTGACTCTTTACAGGTTAATTAGAGTCAGGTGTTCTCATTAGCCTGGAGCAGCCCCTGCTCAGTCAGGGAACAGAAAACTGTTAATCCAGTGGCCAGTATATCTGCCTTCTGCTATTCTGCTGTACACACCTGGCCTGGGTCTATCACAATGTGTAAGAAGCAGATAAACAATATCCAAGAAAAAACAGCTGGAATTTTTTCTTATTTTCACCCAGTCCTTACTAAAGAAAGAAGCAAACAATTGCCCTTTGAAAAAAATACTGCACTGTACCACAGTACTAACCTAAATGATCCTGGATATCTACATATGGCCCTGTTTCATTACAAACTTCCTTCCTGTGAAGATGGTCTGGTAAGAAGGGGGCAATCAGTTGTCAAAGGGAGCTGTTGCCATGGCAACCAGATTGCTACTCATTCTCCCCAAGTATGCAAATGAACTGGAGGGAGGGAGTGCTGAGTGGTGGATTATCTTTGATGTCACAATGATGCTGCTCAAGCAGCACCAGGTGGCAGCAAATGTGCAGTGTGTATGAGGGGAGGAGGGGACCAGGCTTTCCCAGTGATCCTGTTTCCCCAAATTCCCTAAAGAAGCCAACATAACTACACATTCCTTGTGCTGACAGACTATAGTAGCTCAATTAAAGAAAAGGTTAAGTGATGAGCCTAAGGGAATAAATATTTACTAATGGGATCTTCACTTTAGCAGATAAAGGTTATGAGCAGACAATGGCTGCAAGCTGAAGCCTAGACCAATTCACATTGGAAATAAGGAGAGGAGCATTTTTAACAGTCAGGGTTTGAAGTAATTCACCCAGGATCCTTGAACTGGATCCTCCACAACTGGCTTTTTTTAAAATCAAGATTGGGTGGTTTTCTAAAAAATCTCCTCCTATTCCCTTGGGAATTATTTTGAGAGATGTTCTATGGCTGATGTGAAACAGAAAGTCAGACCAGAAGGGTTCCTTCTGGGCTTGGAATTTATGAATCTGTGACTGGCTGGGGGCATTTGAAATCTATCCCTTTTTGCTTCCCTCTTCCTCCTTGTCTCATCTTCTCTTTTCTCCCATTTCTTTCTGCTGCTCTTCTTCCTGGGAGGGTGGGGCTGTGCTCCAGCTATCGTTGTTGGAGGCCTTCACAAAGAGATGGTGCTGGAATTGTTTGCTGATGTTGATCTCCACTATACTGATCTCCTGTGGTGACTAGTGCTGGCTTTTGCCCGTCTGTTGAAGATGCTCATCCTCTAGGCCTGAGAGTCTCCACACTGATTGGCCAAGTGTGGGGATATTGCTGAGTTCATAGGGAGGAGACTCAGGCACTCTTGGCTGAGTGCAGTGAGACTTAAGGCTCAATTCAATGGCATTTCTTTGTCTGTCTGTATGGCCATGATTTTTTAAGGCTACTTCCAATTGATTCCAAAATTTCAGGGAATTTCTGGGCATCAGTGGGAAGAACCTTGTTGATTTTGGTGACAACTGGAAAACAAAACCCCAGAAAAACCTGATTTCCAGCCTGTGCCTCTTAGGGTATGTCTACACTACGGGATTATTCCGATTTTACAGAAACCGTTTTTTAAAAACAGATTGTATAAAGTCAAGTGCATGCGGCCACACTAAGCACATTAATTCGGTGGTGTGCATCCATGTACCGAGGCTAGCGTCGATTCCAGAGCATTGCACTGTGGGTAGCTATCCCATAGTTCCCGCAGTCTCCCCTACCCATTGGAATTCTGGGTTGAGATCCCAATGCAAAAACAGTGTCGCGGGTGATTCTGGGTAAATGTCATCACTCAATCCTTCCTCCGTGTATGCAACGGCAGACAATCATTTCGCGCCCATTTTCCCTGGATTGCCCTGGCAGACGCCATAGCATGGCAACCATGGAGCCTATTTTGACTTTTGTCACTGTCACCGTATATGTACTGGATGCTGCTGACAGACGCCATACTGCAGCTACACAGCAGCATTTATTTGCCTTTGCAAGGTAGCAGAGACAGTTACCATCCCTATTGCACCGTCTGCAATTGTGAATTGGCGATGAGATGGTGGTTATCAGTCATTTTGCACCGTTTGCAATTGGAAATTGGCGATGATGGTTATCAATCCTTTTGTACAGTCTGCTGCTGTCATGGATACTCCCGGCTGGCCTCGCTGAGGTTGGCTGGGTGCACATGGACAAAAATGGGAATGACTCCCCAGGTCATTTCCTTCTTTATGTTTTGTCTAAAAATAGGGTCAGTCCTGCCTAGAATATGGGGCAAGTGTGCTAGAGAACCAGAAAGCACAGCCGGTCCATGTCAGAGCCCCAGAGATCCCACAGAAATGATGAGCTACATGCCATTCTAGGGGGTGCCCCTTTAGCAACCCCACCCATTGCTTCTCTCCTCCTCCAACCCTCCTGGGCTATCGTGGCAGTTATTCCCCCATTTGTGTGATGAAGTAATAAAGAATGCAGGAATAAGAAACAGTGACTTGTTAGTGAGATAAAATGAGGAGGAGGCAGCCTCCAGCTGCTATGATAGTCCAGGCAGGACATTAAAGGGTGCGGGGGGAGAGGAACGCAGCCTCCTTGTTTTATGATAGTCCAGGCAGTACAGAATCTTCATTAAACATGAATGGGTGGGGGGGCGCTGATGGAGTTCAGTCTCCAGCTGCTGTTATGAGGACAGATTTCAATCCTTTTGCACCATCTGCCAGGAATGACCAGGAGTCGTTCCCATTTTTGCCCAGGCGCCCTCGGCCAACCTCACTGAGGCCAGCCAGGAGCACTCACGGGCTGATGATGATGATGGATACCAGTCATTTTGAACCGTCTGCCACCGGGGAGGAGATGCTGTTGTTTAGCGCTGCAGCACCCCTTCTACCAGCATCATGCAGTAGACACAGGGTGACATTGAAAAAAGGTGAGAAATTATATTTTCCCTTTTCTTTCGGGGGGGGGGGTAAATTGATGATATATACCCTGAAACACCCGGGAAAATGTTTTTGACCCTTCAAGCATTGGGAACTCAGCCAAGAATGCAAATGCTTTTCGGAGACTGCGGGGACTGAGGGATAGCTGGAGTCCTCAGTGTCCCCTCCCTCCCTCCATGAGCATCCATTTGATTCTCTGTCTTTCCGTTACGCTTGTCACGCAGCACTGTGCTGAGTCCCTGCTGTGGACTCTGTATCATAGCCTGGAGATTTTTTCAAATGCTTTGGCATTTCGTCTTCTGGAACGGAGCTCTGATAGAACAGATTTGTCTCCCCATACAGCGAACAGATCCAGTATCTCCCGTACGGTCCATGCTGGAGCTCTTTTTGGATTTGGGACTGCATCGCCACCAGTGCTGATCAGAGCTCCATGCTGGGCAAACAGGAAATGAAATTCAAAAGTTTGCGGGGCTTTTCCTGTCTACCTGGCCAGTGCATCCGAGTTCAGATTGCTTTCCAGAGCAATCACAATGGTGCACTGTGGGATACCGCCCGGAGGCCAATACCATCGAATTGTGGCCACACTAACCCTAATCCGACATGGCAATACTGATTTCAGTGCTACTCCCCTCGTCGGGGAGGAGTACAGATACTGGTATTTAGAGCCCTTTATATCGATATAAAGGTCTTTGTTGTGTGGATGGGTGCAGGGTTAATTTGATTTAACGCTGCTAAATTTGGTTTAAATGCGTAGTCTAGACCAGGCCTTACATTGGTACTGTAAGCTGAAGGGCATTGTGACTTGAGAGTGAATTCAGCCAGTCAGTGCTAACTCTCCACTGGTGATTTACAAAAGTCAATAAATGAACCTGCAGGTTTCAGTGGGAGCGATGCCCAAGGTAGGCCGCAGGCTTCTGGTTAATGCTCAGGGTTAGTGGAGTCAGTGAGCGACAGGTGGCTGAGTTACCCCTGGTGTCATACTGTTACAGCTCAGGTTCCTCTTCCTGAAGCACCACCTGGGCAGGAACTCTTAAGGGGAAGGTTTTGTAGATTTGAAACTTACAAACCAGGAAGCACAGAAGAGGCTTAGACAATTTGGCAAGAAAATGTAGGTTCTGTGGCAATATCCTGTGTAATTAATACTGGTTCAGGGACGAAGACAGCATTCCTGTACCTGCTACCACCTCTTAGCTGGGACTACTAGGAGACCTTGAGATGGGAGGTGTCCTGCTGGCCGTCGGTCAGTGTTGTGACCCCCTGGCTGCTGGTCTGAGTATATCCAACCCCTAGCAATAAAACAACATCTTGTTTTCACAGCCACTTTTGATCTCCTCACTTCTACCCCTTGCCCTGCTGGCAGTGCATTGTGCAGCACTCTTTCCAGCTCCCCAGGTTGAGGGTTCCTGTGCCTAGGGTGGTATGTGTGGGGAGGAGAAATTGCCTCAGAAGAAGAGACGTGGGAAGGGGAACAGGCAGGCCCATTAAGGAGAGGCTGTTTTGAAGCCAGACTCATGGCTGTTCCCCACTGGGTTCCAGGATGGACCAGCTGAAGCGGATGCTGAGGAGGAAGGCTGGGCAGGTGGCTCCAGAGCCAGAGGGAAGCAGCAGTTGGCTTTCCCAGGAGGAGAGATGACCTCCTGAGGTCCCTTCCAACCCTAATATTCTATGATTCTATGAGAGAGGCCCATCTGTCCGTGCGGGTAGGGAAGAGGCTTGTGGCCAGGCTAAACAAGGAGCTCCCTGGTATTCTGGAGGAGGAGGAAGACATCAGTTCCCATAGCTGACCCTGAGGCACCTTCTGGGCCCAAATGGAGGTGGCCCCGGGTACAGCTATTGAGGAGAGACCCAGGAGATGGCAGGAGCTAGTCAAGGCAGCTCTAGGGCTTCTTTCACAGGAAGCTGAGGAGACAGGAGCTTCGCCCCAGGTCCCAGCAGGAGCTATCCACCACCCTGGTCACTGAAGAGACTCCTGCCAGCCCAAAGTTGGCCACTGAGGAGCTCCTGCCAGCCCCAACCTGGCCACTAAGGAGCCCCCTGCCAGCCCCACCCTGGCCACTGAGGAGCCCCCCAACAGCATTGCTTCCTCCTCCTGATCTTCCCCAACCCCTTGGATTTTGACTACCCAGATTTGACCTTTGGCCTGTATCAGTACTTTGGCTTGGCATAGAATCATAGAATATCAGGGTTGGAACGGACCTCAGGAAGTCATCTAGTCCAACTCCCTGCTCAAAGCAGGACCAATCCCCAGACAGATTTTTGCCCCAGAGCCCTAAATGGCCATCTCAAGGATTGAGCTCACAACCCTGGGTTTAGCAGGCCAATGGTCAAACCACTGAGCTATCTCTCCCCCCATGGACTTGGCTGATCTCTGGTCTGACCACCCGGCTTCGACCTCTGGCTTGGACTCAGACTCTGGCTCTGGTTCTGTCTTGACATACTCTACCATTCCTTATTTGGACACGTGGCAGTAGTATAAGTGCCCTACTGTCAATCAAACCCCAACCCCATTCCATGACCCCTTAGTCCCTCCCTCCTGTCACCGGAAGTCCCACCCAATGGGACAATTACTTCCGGTGTCAAGGCAGCCACATGACCAGAAACAAGGTGTGTCATGTGACCCATTTAAAAACTTCTCCCACCACCCTCTACCAGTCAGGATGGGGTTAGTCCCAAAAGGACCTCCCCAAGAGGAGATTTGACCATTCAGGGTGATTTCCAGTGTGCGGGGTGACCCATCCAGAAGTGGGTCGTGTGACCCCTCTACGAACTCCCACCACTGCCCTCTACCAATTAGGATGGGTTTTGCCCCAATAGGACTGCCCCAAGAGGAGATTTTGATTACTCAGGGCGAGTTCCAGGGCAAGGTGAACACAGGTAAATGAATGATTAAGAAGTGACGGTCGAGGTCGTGAGACATTCCAAGAGATCTCTGTTGGCCACATTGCCCATGATGGAAGATGGTACATTCAGTTCTGCCATGGCATTCATTAACACATGCCATCTTTTAGGTACATGTCTGCTAGGAACAGAGCATGTCTGGGTGACAGCCTTGACTAAGTCGAGCATGTTAGAACCATTAACCACAGATCCTTTGTACACAAAAGCCCCTTTATAATTCCATGAAGAGATATTTTTATCTTGGCCCATCTTATTTAGCAATACTAATGCATTTTTCTTGTTATCCAACACCTCCTCAGAAACAGAGTCTGGGGTCTTTGGTGATTCTGGGGATTTGGCAATTACATTCTGTTCCTGTTCTGGTAGAAACATACTTATTTTCCCTTTATCCGCATCGCTCTGCTTCATGTACATTAGGTACCTTTGAATCACAGTGTAGTAAAGTTTAGCCTTTTAGTATTTGGCTAAGTCAGTTCTTTGAAGAACAGACTTCCTTTCAGCAGCAATTAAGTGAGTTGCAGTAGTTTGTTAGGCCCCTTGAGGATACAGAGTTCACCAGTGTTCTGAACGAAGCGTCATATTTTTCCCAAATCTTTTTTGAATGCTCCCCGACAGATACAGCGCCCATCAGTTTTCTGAATGAAGCATCAAACTCTTCCCAAATATTAGAATATAGGGGAGCTGTGACAAGGTTATGGTTGTGAAAGAATGGTTTGTCAGTCCTTTTTTTTCCCTCTGGTCTAAGGATCTCTCATGTTTTGACCGTACTGTGGAGCAAATAACATTATTATAAAACACATGAAATCGTCTTGTAAACTTAACAACTAAATATTCATTAGGGTGTTGTCATAGGTTCCACTCCCACTCTGAACTTTAGGGTATAGATGTGGGGACCTGCATGAGAACCCCTAAGCTTAATTACCAGCTTAGATCAGTGTGCTGCCACCACCCAAATATTTGAGTCATTTGGGAAACTCTGTCTTCTCCCCACAAATCTTTCCCTCCCAAGTACTATAACCCTTCCCTGGGTAGCCTTGAGAGACTCCTCCACCAGTTCCCTGGTGAACACCGATCTAAACCCTTGGATCTTAAAACAAGGAGAAATTAACCATCCCCCCTTCTTTCCCCCCACCAATTCCTGGTGAGTCCAGATACAACCCCCTTGCATCTTAAAACAAGGAAAAATCAATCAGGTTCTTAAAAATAAAGCTTTTAATTAAAGAAAAGAAAGGTAAAAGAAAAACCTCTGAGAGATTAGCATACAAGCTACTCTCACAGACAACAGATTCAAAACACAGAGGATGTTCCTCTGGGCAAAACCTTAGATACACAAAAGAAATCCCAATTTTATTATTCCTCTAATTGCAAAAAGACAAAGTCAAAAAAGAAAATAAACATAAAACTATTTCAGAGTAGCAGCCATGTTAGTCTGTATCCGCAAAAATAATAGGAGTACTTGTGGCACCTTAGAGACTAACAAATTTATTTGAGCATAAGCTTTCGTGGGCTACAGCCCACTCCTTCAGATGCATGGAACTATTTATTTCTTCTCTTATACTCACTACTCTGATAGGAAGCTGATTCCTGGATCTTTTCTCTCTGGCAAAAAATTAATGAACTGAACAAAGTAAAACTTCCCTCCTTCCTCTTGAAAAATCTTGTCCCCTCATTGGTTCCTCTGGTCAAGTGTCAGCTAGGCTAGGTGAACGTCTTAACCCTTTACTGTCTGTTTATGACAGGTGTTTTTCTATTTACAAAGTCATAGCTTTTAAAACAAATAATCCATTTCAGGCTGTACAACAAACAGAGGTTTTGAGTTTATTTCTACCACTAAAAAAAAACAAAACCAAAACAAACAAACAAACAAATAAAAACCAACAAAAACTCACTATCATTTTTAAAAAAACTCTCATTTTGCAGAATAAAAAACCAAACTACTTTTAAATTCCATTTTAAACCACATTTTGCACAGTAAAAAAAACCCCTGATGATTTGAAACAAACCAAGTACTTTTTAAAAACCTACACCTCTGCTTTACACAGACCCCTCTCACATACAAAACAGCAGCTTTATAAAATACACCAAACCAAGTTTGCAGTCATATACTTTTCAATAATCCCCCATACATTTAAAAGGCCCATGCTTGTTCTGTCTCCCAGCCATGTGTGCTTGGGCCTTTTGGTTAGTTAGTATTATTCCCCACCATTGCCTCAAACCCATTTTTAAAAACACATCACATTATGCACAGTTAAAAAAAAAAACACTTGTTAGTTTGAAACAAACCAAGTATTTTTAAAAAGCCTACACCAATGCCTTGTACAGACTTCTCTCATACACAAATCAGCAGCTTTATAAACACACCAAACCAAGTTTGCCTCCATATACTTTTCAATAACTCCCCCACCCCATGTGTTTAAAAGCCAGTTGCAAAAAAGTTCCCTTTCACTATGGGATAAAGCAGGGGTCTCAAACTCAAATGACCACATGGGCCACATGAGGACTAATACATTGGCCCAATAGCTTCATTACTGACACCTCCACCCCACCGCCCTTGGCCCCGCCCCCACTCCACCCTTTCTATGAGGCTCCACCCCTGCCATGCTTCTTCTTGCCCCTTCCCTGCCCCAATTCCAACCCCTTCCCCAAAATCCCCATCCCAACTCCACTCCCTCCCTGCCCCCAGGGAGGGCAGGAGGGGTGTGGGGTGTGGCAGGGGGATCAGGGCAGGGGATTGGAGTGCAGGAGGAGTGCGGCAGGGGGCTCAGGGAAGGGTGTTGGGGTGCAGGAGGGGTGTGGGCTACTGCAGGGAGCTCAGAGAAGGGGGTCAGGTGCAGGGTACGGCAGGGGGTCAGAGTGTGGCAGGGATTCTGGGAAGTGGGTTGGGGTGCAGGAGGGATGTGGCAGGGGGTCGGGTTGCAGGGTGTGGCAAGGGGCTCAGGGCTGTGGGTTTGACTGCAGGGCTGTGGGCTCCCTGCCTGCCTGCCCTCCCCCCGCACCGCTCCGGGAAGCGGCTGGAACATGGGTGAGGAGAGGCGCAGGGGTACGTGTTGCTGTTGCTTAAGGCACCGCCGCCAGCATCTCCCATTGGCCGGTCTAGGTAAATGCTGGGAGAGGGCAGGGGTGCTGTGAGGACCGTGTTTGACACCCCTGGGATAAAGTGCGGCACATGCTTGTTCTGTTCCCCCACCCCATATGTGGATGAGGTTCCTGGTATGTAGCCTGGCTGAGATCATCCCTTATCCCTGGATCCCAGACCTGAGATATAGCTGTCATTCTCAGTGTGGTGTCTTTATTTTATTCCTAGGAGAAAGATCCCCTGCTGCTTCCCTGAACCCATTTGAAGAGAACAGGCAGTCAACTGAAGTAGTATGAGCCAGTTAGGCCCTTAAGAGGCTGATATCTTCCTTCACTCAGATCCTGCTACCAGCCCGCTTATTTGTCCCCTTCAATTGAGTGTTGAGACCCACTATAGCTGGCACAGAACAGCAGTCATGAGTGAAAGAAGAAAACGCCCCTCTGGGGCAGCAATTAGAAAAAGAAAGAAAGCAAAGGAAGCTTTTCTATCTAAGCAGGAAGGAGCCCTCCTGAGATATATAGACACATATGTTCACGGTGAGCCTTCTGGCCCCAGTGAGGATGTGAGTAGTGAGGAGATGCCTGATCTTCCAGTTAGTCAGAGTGCAGGTGACCTGGCAGCATCCATCTCAAATTACTGTAACCATGCACATTCCTGAAGAAAAGTGTAGCTCAGAGAAGAGTGTGGTGGAGGCGCAAGAAACAGCTGCTGCTGAGTTTAGTTCCTTACATCTAGATGATCCAGGACTGTGGACCCTGTTGAGCAGTAGCCTGAGGGACTTCCTTGTACTGCATGGGCCGCAGCAAGTGAAAAACTTCATGTTCCCCAAAGAAAATGAAAATAGAAGTTTCCATCCAACACATTCCTGGTGTGAAATCCCCAATGGTGACAAATGGAGATGCCATGGCTTATGTACTCAAAAACCCAGAATGCTGCATACTGTTTTTCTTGCCAACTCTTCCGGTCTAATATTCCAGCCACATTGGGTTCTATAGGAACAAAGGAATGGAAAAATCCGGATAGAAATCTGGAATGCCGTTGGAAGGCAGCAAATCAGCAGAGAGCATTCCATAGGTGGAAAGAACGTGAGATGAGACTAAGGTTAAAGGCCACCATAGATGATCAGCATCAAAAGAAGATTGCATCAGATTTCTGAAAAGGCTCTTTGCCATTGTGAGAGTGCTTGCTACCCAAAACCTAGCACTGTGTGGCACTTCAAATCAGCTGCATGTGCCAAAAAATGGAAACTTCCTTAAAATTGTGGAGCTGATGGCTGAGTTTGATGCTCTACTCCAGGATCATCTAAGAAGAGTCACCACCCAAGAAATTGACACACTCCACAACCTTGGAAAAACAATTCAAAATGAGATCACACAGTTACTGGCAACAAAAGTCAAACAGAAGATTGTGGCAGATCGGAAGTCAACAAGATATTACTCAGTTATTCTGGACTGCACACCTGACATCAGCCATATTGAACAAATGACTTTAATGGTGCATGTTGTAACAAGAGAAGCTAGTGGAAGTGTCCCTGAAATGGTGACTGTCAGAGAGCATTTCCTAGACTTTGTTGCCATTGATGATACTACAGGAGCTGGTATGACAAAATATGCTTCTTAAAAAACTGGAAGATACGGGAATTGTGATCGCTGACATGAGAGGTCAGGGCTACGATAATGGTGCCAACATGAGAGGAAAGAACAGAGGAGCGCAGACATGGATCTAAGAGTTAAACCCTCGAGCTTTTTTTGTCCCATGCAGTTCTTATTCATTGAACTTGGTGGTCAGTGTTGCAGATTCTAGTGAGGCTGCTGAATTTTTAAATAAAAGAACAGGAGTACTTGTAGCACCCTAGAGACTAACAAATTTATTTGCGCATAAGCTTTTGTAGGCTACAGCCCACTTCATCCAATGAATCAAATGGAACATATAGTAAGGAGATATATATACATACAGAGAGCATGAAAAGCTGGGGGTTGTCCTTTCCACTCTAAGGCTAATTAAGTATGATGAGCTATAATCAACAGGAGAATAAAAAAACCTTTTGAAGTGATAATCAAGATAGCCCATTTTGGAGACTTTGACAAGAAGGGGCGAGGATGCTTAACATGGGGAAATAGATTCAATGTGTGTAATGGCTCAGCCTATCCCAGTCTCTATTCAAAACTGAGTTGATGGTGTCTAATCTGCATATTAATTCAAATTCAGCAGTTTCTCATTGGAGTCTGTCTTTGAAGCTTTTCTGTTGCAATATTGCCATTTTTAAGTCTGTTACTGAGTGACCCGAGAGGTTAAAGTGTTCTCATACAGGTTTTTGAATGTTATGATTCCTGACATCAAATGTGTGTCCATTTATTCTTTTGTGTAGAGACTGTCCGGTTTGGAACAATGTACATGGCAGAGGGGCATTGCTGGCACATGATGGCATATATCACATTGGTAGATGTGGGGGTGAATGAGACCCTGATGGCGTGGCTGATGTGATTAGGACCTATGATGGTGTCACTTGAATAGATATATGGACAGAGTTGGCATCGAGCTTTGTTGCAAGGATAGAGTTTTTGTTCTGTAGTATGTGATTGCTGGTGAGTATTTGCTTCAGGTTGGGGTGCTGTCTGTATGCGAGGACAGATCTGTCTCCCAAAATCTGTGAGAGTGAGGGATCATCTTTCAGGATAGGTTGTAGATCTTTGATGATGTGCTGGAGAGGTTTTAGTTGGGGGCTGAAAGTGATTGTTAGTGGAATTGTGTTATTTTCTTTGTTGGGCCTGTCCTGTTGTAGGTGACTTCTGGGTACTCTTCTGGCTCTGTCAATCTGTTTTTTTCACTTCAGCGGGTGGGTATTGTAGTTTTGAGAATGCTTGATAGAGATATTCTGGGTGTTTGTCTCTGTCTGAGGGACTGGAGCAAATGCAGTTGTATCTTAGAGTTTGGCTGTACAGAATGGATCGTGTGGTGTGTCCTGGATGGAAGCTGGAGGCATGTAGTAAATATAGTGGTCAGTAGGTTTCCGGTATAGGGTGATGTTTATGTGACCATCACTTATTAACACAGTAGTGTCAAGGAAATGAATCACTTGTGTGGATTGGTCTAGGCTGAGGTTGATTGTGGGACGGAAATTATTGAAATCATGGCGGAATTCCTCAAGGGCTTCTTTTCCATGGGTCCAGATGATGAAGATGTCATCAATGTAGCGCAAGTATAGTAGGGGTGTTAGGGTACGAAAGCTAAGGAAGCGTTATTTTAAGTCGGCCATAAAAATGTTGGCATATTGTGGGGCCATGCGGGTACCCATAGCAGTGCCGCTGACTTGAAGGCATATATTGTCCTCAAATGTGAAATAGTTGTGGGTGAGGACAAAGTCACAAAGTTCAGCCACCAGGTTTGCCATGACATTACCAAGGATACTGTTTCTGATAGCTTGTAGTCCATCTTTATGTGGGATATTGGCGTAGAGGGCTTCTACATCCCTAGTGGACAGGATGATGTTTTACAGAAGTTCACCGATGGATTGTAGTTTCCTCAGGAAGTCAGTGGTGTCTCGAAGATAGCTGGGAGTGCTGGTAGCATAGGGCTTTAGGAGAAGTCCACATAGCCAGACAATCCTGCTGTTAGGGTGCCAATGCCTGAGATAATGGGGCTTCCAGGATTTCCAGGTTTTTGGATGTTATGTAGCAAATAGAATATCATAGAATCATAGAATCTCAGGGTTGGAAGGGACCTCAGGAGGTCATCTAGTCCAACCCCCTGCTCAAAGCAGGACCAAACCCAACTAAATCATCCCAGCCAGGGCTTTGTCAAGCCTGACCTTAAAAACCTCTAAGGAAGGAGATTCCACCACCTCCCTAGGTAACCCATTCCAGTTCTTCACCACCCTACTAGTGAAAAAGTTTTTCCTAATGTCCAATCTAAACCTCCCCCTCTGCAACGTGAGACCATTACTCCTTGTTCTGTCATCTTCTACCACTGAGAACAGTCTAGAGCCATCTTCTTTGGAACTCCCTTTCAGGTAGTTGAAAGCAGCTATCAAATCCCCCCTCATTCTTCTCTTCTGCTGGCTAAACAATCCCAGTTCCCTCAGCCTCTCCTCATAAGTCATGTGCTCCAGCCCCCTAATCATTTTTGTTGCCCTCCGCTGGACTCTCTCCAATTTCTCCACATCCTTCTTGTAGTGTGGGGCCCAAAACTGGACACAGTACTCCAAATGAGGCCTCACCAGTGCTGAATAGAGGGGGATGATCACATCCCTCGATCTGCTGGAAATGCCCCTACTTATACAACCCAAAATGCCATTAGCCTTCTTGGCAACAAGGGCACACTGTTGACTCATATTCAGCTTATCGTCCACCGTAACCCCTAGGTGCTTTTCTGCAGAACTGCTGCCCAGCTATTTGGTCCCTAGTCTGTAGCAGTGCATGGGATTCTTCCGTCCTAAATGCAGGACTCTGCACTTGTCCTTGTTGAACCTCATCATATTTCTTTTGGCCCAATCCTCTCATTTGTCTAGGTCCCTCTGTATCCTATCCCTACCCTCCAGCGTATCAACCATACCTTTTGGAGTGGACCTCTACCATGAGAAACTCAGCCCAAGCACAGCTGCTGCCAAATGCAGTTTTCCACTTAATTGCAGCAGATATTACACCTCGGAGGAAATCCTGGGCCATTGAAACTAATGGGAATTTTGCCATAGACTTCAATGAGGCCAAGATTAAATATGTGGGGAGTGATGGTTGAGCATTCTCACTGGGGAGTCTTCAAAAGTTGGAGGTCATTTCTATGGGTACACACATCAAAACTCTGAGTTTTCAAGGCACGCTGTAAGATTCATCTCTTTCTCTGAGTGCCATGTGGAGGTTTGGTTGTGTTGAGCCCGGCATGTTGGAATGCATGTTCATTAACACTTTCTAGAACATCGCTCCTTTCCTGAGCAGAAACAATGTCTACAATGGCTGAATCCAAAGCAAATAAATCATTTCTGTGAATCGAATGGGCTTTCATTGATATGGTCAGCTCAGGTGCTCTACTGAGCATTATGTAGAATGTGTTTACAGTAGTCTTTTCTCTGCTGTTTTTAACTCCATCTTTCCTTGAATTATATAGAGGGGAATTCTACAGCCTCTTTTGAGAGCATTTTTCGCTTGCACAGAGATAGATAGATGTTTTTTAGGAGCTGAGATCTGTGAACAGGCAGGAGAGCTCTTTTAGCATTAACAATTGATTTATGGTCATCAATCCTGCACTTCCTTTAAAAGTGGTGGTAGGAAATAGCTTAGTAGAAATTTGCAATAATGTAACTACCTGAGCCCTGGTTCAGATTCTCTCTTTAGAAGGAATTTGGTCTGCAGAAGTATTTGCATTCACCGGTCGTTTTATGAAACACTGAATAAACACACAGAAATAGCCAGATTGGATCAGACCTGAGTTCCATCTAGTGTCTTGTCTCGGATACTGGCTAGTACCAGATGTTTCAAAAGAAGGTTTCATAACCTTCAATAGGCAGGTGTGGAATAATCAGCCGCTCCCCCCATCTTGCCCTGATCTCTATTAGTTAGAGATTTTTTTAAGTCCTGAAGCATGATGTTTCATATCCCTTAAGCATCCACATCCATACACTATGCCATATAAAGCTGTCAAGTCCTTCCAGTTTCTTTGCCGTTCTGCTTAACAGCACTCCTAGGATCTTCAGACATTTCCCAACTTCTCAACTCATCCAAAAGAAGAGCTCAGACCTGCAAGGTACTGAGCATGTTAGCCCCAATCCAAAAACACATATAAGCACATGCTTAACTTTAAACAACTTTAAGAATGTAAGAAGCCCCATTGAAATCAACATGCTTAAAATTCTGGGTGCTCCACTTCAGGAAAGAAGGAGCTAGATTGGAGACATTCCAGAGTAGAGCAATAAAATGATGAAAGATTTAGAAGTGCTGTGTATGAATATGTACATATGTACATATGTACATTCCACTGAGTCTGTGAGACTACACTCAGAGGATCAGAGGATAATGGCCTGTAGAATGTGGTGTTAGGGAGCTGACTAGCATTTCATACACATGACATACATACACACGTGTCATTTATTTCTTTATCCACTCTTTGATTTTGGCCAACTAGCATGTCAGTCAGTCGGCGTTCCGACAAATATTACAAATAAAATGATTATTCAGCTTCAAAGGCAGCTTGATTAATGTGCAGTTCTACTGAAGGTACCAAGGAAGAAGGACTTGATTTCTTTCATCAAATGCATCCAAGCAAAGAACAATAGGTCATTCAGGGCTTGATCCTGCATGGAGCTGAGCATTCTTGCCTCAGTCCAGCAGAACTTTTAAGCAGGTGAATAACTTTTCGTAGAATCAAAGAAACGTAGGACCTGAAGAGGTCATCTAGTCCATCCCCCAGCACTTCTAAACCTTTCATCATTTTATTGCTCTACTCTATAAGAGACAATTAATGTGAAAGACTCAGAACAATCTCCTTTCTGTTCCTATATGGCTGCGTTATAGATTCAAATAATAAGCCAGCTGACTTCTGCAAATCTGTGCCTTGGGCAAGGTGTTCTGAAAAGAGTTATTTCCTGATGTAACTAACAAAAGGAGATTTCAGTTCTATTGTAATGGAAATACTGTTCATTCCTACCTTCTGAGAGATGTCATCTTTCTTGATTTCAAAGTATAGGATGGAAGTGCATTTATGTTTGGCATAGCATCATTTGGGAGAGGATCCCTTGAGCACCTTTGAGCTCTCATCATCAAGACAAGCACCGGCAGACTCATTAAAATACACCACATTTCTCTAGGGTACAGGGGATAATCACATGCAGATGCATTATCTTTAAAAGTTTTGCAAAGTTTTTGCCATTGGGGGGATATGGGCTCTGTGGCTGATGTAGATCCCATCCCTTACTTCCCCCACCCAGCACCTGCTATAAGAGGCAGATTGGGGCAATCCAGAGGAATGACAGGGTCGGGCCAGTCTGCATTATTTTGTGGTTATACTGTGCTGGTGTAATGGTCCAAAGTAGGTTTAACATCATCCTCATAATTAATTCCCAAGGGGCTGAACAGTGTGGTGGAGAGAATTACTTCGTCCCTGGCATGCAGCCTCTGCTCCAGCAATGGTGCATTTCATGTTCCATCCTGTTTGTTGGAACAGGGTGCTACTTGCAATGGATTATGCTGGTTTTCCAATTTATTTGAATTCTGAGAGCATGACCTTATGTCCATGAAACTTTACAGCTGAATTAAATGTGATTTAGGGATGGTTCTGAACTGCCACTTTCCGACCAGATTGGAGTCTAGAACTTGAAATATCAGGAAAGCTGTTGGGTGCACACATTCAGGGTTCCTGTTTGGCCCTGGTTGTAGAGCTGTGTCCTCAAACCCCACTCCTCCCCTCCTCATTGACCTCCTCCCAAGCACCCACTCATGGTCTGAGTGGTCCTGCAGCACCCTGCCAATCATCTCTCCCTCCTCCAGGTTCCACAGCTGCACTCCCAACAGATCAGTCTTGCCGACCCTCCCAGACAGGTTTTATTTATTTTCCAAGAGACAAACCAAAAGGAGAAGGACAGCATAAGGCAATTTTGTTGCTGGCCTTAGTCTCTGCTCTCTGGGTCTTTCCTCCAAGGTTTTGCCAAACTCTCTGTCTCTAGCCATCCTTGCTGCTCCTTCCTTTCTCTGCAGCTCCAGCAACTCTCTCATCCACTTCCTCTTCTGTGCCCTGCTAATCAGCAAACGAATCAGCTGATCACTTTTCAGGTGGGCCTTACTAAGTAAAGTAGCAAACAACTGCCCTTTGAAAACAAAACTGCACCATACCACAGTACAAACGCAAATGAGCACAGCAGGAGGCTATCCTGGTTATCCACATATGGCCATGTTTCATTACAAGCTTCCTTTCTGTGATGATGTTCTGGTAATAAGGAGGAAATCAGTTTTCAAAGATAGTTGTTGCCAAGGCAGCCAGCTTGCGCTGTCACTGCACTCTATGCCAAAGAAGAGGCAGAGGAGGGTAGGAGATAGAAGCAATGGGTACCACACAAAGAAATCTGATGTCCTGGGCAGACTTGTGTTCTCTCTTAAGATATCCCTAAACGGGAAACATAATTTAGTCATAGATTCCAAAGCCTCTGCTGGGCACAATCCAAAGAGGATGCAGAGCACTGGGGGGAAAGGTTTCTAAAAAGCCAACTTTGCTCTTCAATCAAGAGTTCAGAGTATGGGCTGTACGGCTTGTGCTGAAGCCCATGGTCTTTAGCAAGTTCACAAATAGAAATCAGTGCCCCTCTGTCCATTTCACCGGGGAAAGCAGGTGGGGAAGGAGGGGTTCAAACACCACTTGGATCAATGCTTTCCATGGTAACTCAGGCTTCGTTTGGTTTCCATCATTCCCCCTCCCCCCTCAATATTGGTAGCTTATTCTAGGAAGTTTCTCAGGCAGCCTGAATTCTCAACGGCCTTTCAGGAGAACTGGGAGAGCAAACCTGCTCGGGCCTCCATAATAGCCAGGTCCCTAAGAAATTCAGGACTCACTTGAACTAATTTAAAACCCCTCTGGCCTTAAAATTGACCAATGTCACCATTTCAGATGTTTCCATCTGACATTTCATGGTTTTATTCTCTGTTTCCTGGTCTCCTCACATCACAACTGGTTGTCATTCTGGAAGGTGCCTTTTAGTGAATTACAAGCAATTGGGCTTAATATGGTGCTAAGTGTGTGAAATTTCATGGCCCATGAAATAGAGGCCAGATTAGGAGATTGTATTTTTTCACAACCGATGCCTCTATGAAAAACTCAGTGTGGGTTGAGGAACAGACTCTGCTGTTTTACTGGGTATCCTTCTTGCTCCCCAGAATCAGTAATGACCAGGTGGAGAGATCTGGGGCTGCAGCTCAAACATCCAACTGGGCTGGCCAGGGTCAGACATCAGGCCTGCAAGGGAAATGGGAGTGTGGCAGTGACTTCACAAAGGCCTTTGGCAAGAACTCAGCCTATTGAGCAAAGATGATGAGGTGGCTGTGACATCACAAAGTTCCCTTGACAACAGCCAGGAAGGACAGGGATGGGGGGCAGGGGGACCATCGGAGATCCCTGTAGCCTTGCTGCAGCAAACCTCCATCTCAAGGTCTCTCTCTGAGGAGCAAGAGAGGATTGGTGGGGAGGAGATTCTTTGTAAGCTTTTTTTTTCATTTCTGTGTGGATTTTGTCGAAAGAAATCATCTGTGTAGAAGGTAAGAAAAAATATAGGCTCTATGTACAAAATGGGGGCCTCTATCCTGGGAAGCAGCAACCCTGAAAAAGACTTGGGGTCATGGGGGATAATCAGCTGACCATGAGCTCCCAGTGGGATGCTTTGGCGAGCAGGGCACATATGACCCTTGGAACCGTACTTGGCAGAATCTCAGGTAGAAATAGAGAGGTTCTATATTTGTGTACTGGGCACTGGTGCAACCATTCCTGGAATATTGTGTCCACTTCTGGTGTCCACAGTTTGAGACAGATGCTGATAAATTGGACAGGGTTCACAGAAGAGCCACATGAATAATGAAAAGATTAGAACACATCCATTGTGCTGACAGAGTACAGGAGCTCAATTAAAGAGCAGGGTAAGCGGTGAGTCTCAGGGAAAAATATTTACTAGTAGGCTGTTCACTTTAGCAGATAAAGGTTATGAGCCGACAATGGCTGCAAGCTGAAGCCTAGACCAATTCACACTAGAAATAAAGCAAGCATTTTTAACATCAGGGTTTGGAGGAATTCACCAAGGATTGTGCTGGATCCTCCATAACTTGGCATTTTTTTAAAATCAAGATTGGGTGGTTTTCTAAAAAAATCTGCTCTAATTCCTATGGAAATTATTTTGAGGGAATTCAATGGCCGACGTTAAACAGAAAGTCAGATCAGAGGTTCCTTCTGGGCTTGGAATTTATGAATCTGTGACTCACTGGGGGCATTTAAAATCCGTCCCTTTTTGCTTCCCTCTTCCACCTTCCCTCTTGCCTCATCTTCTCATTTCTCTTCTTCCATTTCTTTCTGTTGACCTTCTTCCTGGGATCATGTAATTAAAGTCTGCATCATGATGGAAATGCACAAGAGGACTGAATTAAGGGTGCCAGGGCAACACTGATTTGGACATTTGCTAACAAGAGAACACAAAATTTTGTAACCTTTAATCCTTTCAAAAATCTTGACTTTGTATTTCCTGATTATTTTATTGTTTACTTTATTGATGAAAGCAAACTTAAGTAACGTTAAATGAAGGTTTTTTGATTTGTTAATTTCCTTAGCTTTTTAAAAAATATATAATAGTTTTTCTTTCTATGTACTGTTAAAAAATGAAGATCTTACTCATCTGTTTTCAGTATGTGGAAGTAGGGAAAGAATTAACAAGGATTTGAAGGGGATCTTAATGCATGTCAGTCAGTTAGCAAGAGTCAGGCTAGTAGTTAGCAAGAGTTAGGCCACATTGTAACCCTAATGACCTGAGACTTGTAGAAGCGAGGATGGTGTGAGGCGAGAGGGAAAGAAACTGTGTAAAAAGTTATTATGACCTTGCAACTGATAACCAAATAAGTAGACTGGCGTATCTTAGAAGTGAGAAAAATAAGATAGCAGGATGGCTTATGTATAAACAAAATGCAGCTGTTGCTCATTATTGTCTGTATTATTGCTTGTTATTGTCTGTAACAAAGGTATAAATGATTGCTGTAATTGTTTACCTGTTGAGAGACCTGTCCGGGACTGGGGCAACCCTGTGTCCTAAGGCACTCTCTCCCTCCATTGTAATTACTGGAGAAATAATAAAGTATTTGATTTTGTTGCACCCAAAGAAAAAGCGAGAACTGAGTTTTTCTCCGACAAGTATATATTTTATTGCCATTCTTATCTTTGTGAAGGTTCCTTTTTCACCACTCAATGCTGTGTTTATCAGAGTATTGAACGTAAGTAAATTAAACTGTACTAAAACAAAACTCATTTTATGCAACTTCAGTTTCAGTGAAAGTTCTAAGCTATAACCCTGAATGTGTAAGAAGCAGATAAACAATACCCAACAAAAAGTGCTGGAATTTTTCATCTTATTTTCACCTAGTCCTTACTAAGGAAAGTAGCAAACAATTGCCCTTTGAAAAAAAAACACTGTTCCTTATCACAGTACAAACCCAAATGAGCACAGCAGGAGGCTGTCCTGGTTATCCACATTTGAAACAGGTTAGCCCTGTTTCATTACAAACTTCCTGTCTGTGATGATGTTCCTGTAATAAGGGGGCAATCAGTTGTCAAAGGTAACTGTTGCCATGGAAGCCAGGTTGCTAGTCATTCTCCCCAAGTATGCAAATGAACTGGAGGGAGGGAGCGCTGAGTGGTGGATCATCTCTGATGTCACTATACTACTGCTCAGCCAGCACCAGGTGGCAGCAAATGTGCAGTGTGTATGAGGGGAGGAGGGGAACAGGCTTTCCCAGGGCTCTTGTTTCCCCAAATTTCCTAAAGAAGCCAACAACCTAACTACACAGAATACACATTAATGATGATTCCACACACATGATAATTAGTCGCTGAAATTTGATTCAAGTCCTGTATGGACTCCCAGTGGGATGCTATGGCCAAAGGGGCAAATGTGACTCTTGGAGCCATACATAGGAGAATTTCAGGTAGAAATAGAGAGTTTCCATATTTGTGTACTGGGCACTGGTGCAACCGCTTCTGGAAAATTGGGTCCACTTCTGGTGTCCACAAAATGTGCAGTGTGTGTGAGGGGAGGAGGGGAACAGGCTTTCCCAGGGCTCCTGTTTCCCCAAATTCCCTAAAGAAGCCAACAACATAACTACACAGAATACACATTCATGATGATTCCACACACATGATAATTAGTCGCTGAAATTTGATTCAAGTCCTGCATGGCATGTTTAGAAACAAGGGTTCCAAAAAAGGAGAGACCTTTTAAAACAGACAATTTTGATGCTCTGGTGTCTTGGTAGTTGTGTTAAAATTGAATACTGTGACTACATTTTGGGCAAGTTTTCTTGACGTGCTTGCATGCTAGGGAGCTCAGTAGGGTAGAAGACAACCAGTGATTTTCAGTCAGTCAGTCAGCAGGTACCCAATGAATTGTGCCTCTCTGTTATAGGCAGTAGCCTACGTTCTCTCCCTCTGATTTGGGGATTCTTACGTATTATTGTTCTGGTCTTAATAAACAAATTAACAAGTGTGGCAAAGTCCCTCCTCTCCTCTAGTAGGTCCTGCGCTTATTGGAGGATTTCCTCCCCTCAGTGGTCTTCCCCTCGGATGAAACCCACAGTCTGGATCTACTACTCCTATGTCTGATTAGGAGTAGTGAGGCTAGGGGGGGAACCCGGGCCCGCCCTCTACTCCGGGTTCCAGCCCAGGGCCCTGTGAATTGCAGCAGTCTCTATAGTGCTACTTGTAACTGCTGCTTGACTGCTACAGCTCCCTGGGCTACTTCCCCATAGCCTCCTTCAAACACCTTCTTTATCCTCACTACAGGATCCTCCTGGTGTTTGATGCTGCTTGATTGTATGGTGTTTCCTCAATCCTCCAGTAGTACACCCTCTCAGTTCTTAGTTCCTTGTGTCTCTTGCTCCCAGCTCCTCATGCACACTTCTTTCCTCTGGCTCCTCCTCCCTTGACTGTAGTGAGCTCCCCTTTTTATACCAGGTGCCTTGACTAGACTGCCCTGATTGGCTACAGGTGCTCCAATCAATGTAGCTCTCTCCAGTGCCTTCTAGAAAGTTCTTAATTGGCCCCAGGTGCCTTGATTAGCCTGCCCTGATTGGCTGCAGGTGCTCCAATCAATGTAGCTCTCTCTGGTGCCTTCTAGAAAGTTCTTAATTGGCCCCAGGTGCCTTGATTAGCTTGGAGCAACTGCCATTTTGGTTCCCATGGTACTAGGGATTTGCTTAGCCTGGGGCTAACATACATGCTCCTCAGTACTTTCCTGTAGCCATCCGGCCTTGCTCCATCACACAAGATATTGCAAACTTCCAGCAAGAGTATTTTATGTTTTCTCTAACTTCTCTGCTTGTGTGCCACAAAACATAAAAGCCACAATCTCATAAAAAAAATGAAATAAAATTCTGAAGCTAAAAGTCCTTTTGAAAGAAAAAAAAAAGAAAGTTTTCCAGCAGAATATGTTTTTCAGCTTGGAAATGTTGATTCCTTGCAATTGAGACATTCCCTGGGAACATGTCCATCTCAATGACATGTTGTTTGGTGGGCTTCCTGACCAAAATGGGAGAGTGGGAAAGTTCAAAGGTTTTTTGTAGGGGCGTCACAGCATTGCCACCCTCACTTATGTGCAGCCTTCAGACTTGGGCTCTGAGGGCAGCATCCACCAACCTTTCTGAAGCTAGAAGAGGTTCCCAGATTTGGAGGTGGCTCCAGCAGCAGCCACAGGGGTCAGAAGCCCTGATCCCGGGCACCCAAAGATGTGACTGAAGCAGAAGCTGCCAAGGCCAAAGCCCTGATCCCAAGAACAGGCTGATGCAGTACACTTGCAGTACCTCTGGAGGTGCATCTGCTATCCCCACAAAGAGCTGCCATTCAGGGTAAGTCCTGTCCCCAACCCAGAAGACAAACAGCTTAGAGGACCCTACTGGGAGGCTCCCAGCAGGACAGGGAGATTGGATTTCATGGGGCAGGGCTAATTCGATCTAGCCAAGAAAGTCACAACAAAAACCAATGAATGTCAGCTGAATCAAGAGAAATGAAAGTGAGATGTAAGGCACACTTACAAAAATAATAATGGAGATATACCTATCTCCTAGAACTGGAAGGGACCTAGAAGGGTCATTGAGTCCAGCCCCCTGTCTTCACTAGCAGGACTAAGTACTGATTTTGCCCCAGATTCCTAAGTGGCCCTCTGAAGGATTGAGCTCTCATCCTGGGTTTAGCTGAGAAATGCTCAAATTACTGAGCTATCATTCCCCTCATATTTTTTACGGTGAGAGATACTAGCCATTGGAACAAATTACCCAGGGAAGAAGTGGATTCTCTGTTTCCCAGTGTACTCACATCACAACTGGTTGTCATTCTGGAAGGTGCCTTTTAGTGAATTACAAGCAATTGGGCTTAATATGGTGCTAAGTGTGTGAAATTTCATAGCCTGTGAAATAGAGGATGGATTAGGAGATTAAATTTTTTCACAACTGACTCCTCTATGAAAAACTCATTCTTGGTTAGGAACAGACTCTGCTGCTTTACTGAGTAGCCTGCTTGCTCCCCAGAAACAGTAATGAGCAAGTGGGGTGATCCGGGGTGCAGCTCAAACGTCCAATCGGGCTGGCCAAGGGCAGACATCAGGCCTGCAAGGGAAAGGTGAGTGTGGCAGTGACTTCACAAAGGCCTTTGGCAGGAACTCAGGCTATTGGGCAAAGATGATGAGGCGGCTGTAGCCTCGCAGAGCAAACTTGACAACAGCAAGGCAGGACAGGGATGCGGGGCAGGGGGAACCTCGGAGACCCCTGTAGCCTTGCAGCAGCAAGCCTCCATCTTGAAGTCTCTCTGTGAGGACGAAGAGAGGATTGGTGGGGAGGAGATTCTTTGTGAACTTTTTCATTTGTGTGTGGATTTTGTCAAAAGAAGTCATCGTCTGTGTAGAAGGTAAGAAAAAATATAGGCTCTATGTACAAGATGGGGAAATCTATCCTGGGAAGCAGAGACCCTGAAATAGGCTTGGGATTATGGGGGATAATCAGCTGACCATGAGCTCCCAGTGGGACGCTACAGCCAAAGGGGCAAATGTGACCCTTGGAGCCGTATAAAGCAGAATCTCAGGTAGAAATAGAGAGGTTCCATATCTCTGTATTGGGCACTGGTGCAACCACTCATGGAAATTGTGTCTACTTCTGGTGTCCACAGTTTGAGACAGATACTGATAAATTGTACAGGGTTCACATGAATGATGAAAGGATTAGAAAACATTCCTTGTGCTGACAGACTACAAGAGCTCAATCAAAGAGAAGGTTAAAGGATGAGCCTAAGGGATCAAATATTTACTAATGGGCTCTTCGCTTTAGCAGATAAAGGTTATGCGCTGACAATGGCTGCAAGCTGAAGCCAAACCAATTCACACTGGAAATAAGAAGAGGAGCATTTTTAACAGTCAGCGTTTGAAGTAATTCACCCAGGGTTGTGCTGGATCCTCCACAACTGGCCTTTTTTAAAAATCAAGATTGTGTGGTTTTCTAAAAAATCTTCTCTAATTCCCTTGGGAATTATTTTGAGGGACGTTCTATGGCTGATGTGAAACAGAAAGTCAGACCAGAGTGGTTCCTTCTGGGCTTGGAATTTATGAATCTCTGACTGGCTGGGGGCATTTGAAATTTGTCCCTTTTTGCTTCCCTCTTCTTCCTTCCCTCTTATCTTTATCTTCTCTTTTCTCCCATTTCTTTCTGCTGGTCTTCTTCCTGGGGAGGGTGGGGCTGTGCTCCAGCTATCATTGTCGGAGGGTGGGGATGGAATTGTGCGCTGATGGTGATCTGCATTATACAGATTTCCTGTGGTGACTGACTAGCGCTGGCTTTTGCCCATCTGTTGAGGATGCTCATCCTCCAGGCCTGAAAGTCTCCACACTGATTGGCCAAGTGTGGGACTATTGCTGAGTTCATAGGGAGGAGACTCAGGTACTCTTGGCTGAGTGCAGTGAGGCCTAAGGCTCAATTCAATGGCATTTCTTTGTCTGTAAGGCCATGATTTTTGAAGGTTACATCCAATTGATTCCAAAATCTCAGGGAATTTCTAGGCATCAGTGGGAAGAATATTGTTCATTTTGGTGACAATTGGAAAATACCACCACCAGAGAAGCCTGATTTCTACAATGTGCCCCTTACATTGGTGCTGTAAGCTGAAGGGCATTGTGACTTGAGAGTGAATTCAGCCAGCCAGGGCTAACTCTCCACAGGTGATTTGCATAAGTCAGTAAATGAACCTGCAGATTTCAAAGGGAGCGATGCCCAAGGCAGGCTGCAGGCTTCGGTTTTATGCTCAGGGTTAGTGGAGTCAGTGATAGATGGCTGAGTTACCTCTGGTGTCACAGTGTTACTGCTCAGGTTCTTCTGCCTGCAGCATCACCTGGGCAGTGACTGTCAAGGGGAAGGTTTTGTAGATTTGAAACTTATAAACCAGGAAGTGCAGAAGAGGAATGGCTTAGACAATTTGGCATTCAAATGTAGTTTTTCTTGGCAATATCCTGTGCAATTAATACTGGTTCAGGGATGAAGACAGCATTTCTGCCCCTGCTACTACCTCTTAGCTGGGCCTACATAAAAGAGACTAGCTAGAGTTTTGGATGCTTGTTTGTTTAAGACTGAGCAAATGAGGCACAACAAATTACTGATATGAATAATTTTGCTGCCTCCTCTCCTTTAATAGAATACAAGCAGTTTATGATACTCCCGAATGAAGTAGCTCTTCTAAAATCAAGGTGAATACCAATCAATGGCTTTTTTCAACACCAAACCCCCCAAAAGGAAGTTAAAAAATAAAAAATAAATTAAACTGGATTTTTAAATGTAATTTTAAAAACAGTTTTTGTTTTTTTTAACAAAGCTGTCAGGTATAAAATCTGAAACCATGACAAGCTATATTAAGGCCTAGAGTTGCTCTAGCCTATTAAACTAATTGAAATTAAATAAATATATGAAGAAGTCTATGTTTGCTGCCAAGTTTCAGAGGACGTCAAACAACTGAACTGTCGGAAGTCATTGCCTAAGCACCTAGGTGTCCAGAAGTTGTTGAAATAGCCAGATTTTGGCAGCAATAGTCTCTTCTGCAGGTGAAGAAAGTGTATTTTTTTCATTTCAGTTGATGAAGCTACTTCATTCAAATGTAAGAAACTGATTGGAAATGGAGGAAATGTGAGCTACTATTTCTAAAATCTGGAAGAACATTTATGACCAGGAACAATCAGGCCAATGCATGAATTAGAGATACTTCTTTACCTCAGATTGTTTGAAATGGAAAAAAAATGTTTCAATCAACCTTATTGTTATTATGTCTCCTGCAAAACCAGCATGTTTTAATGGTTACCTATTCATAGAATCATAGAAGACTATGGTTTGAAGAGACCTCAGGAGGTCATCTAGTCCAACCCCGCCCACCCCGCTCAAAGCAGGACCAACCCCAACTCAATCATCCCAGCCAGGGCTTTGTCAAGCTGACCTTTAAAAACTTGTAAGTATGGAGATTCCACCATCTCCCTAGGTAACCCATTCCAGTGCTTCACCACCCTCCTAGTGAAAAAGTTTTTCCTAATATCCAACCTAAACCTTTCACAGTGCAACTTTAGATCATTGCTCCGTGTTCTGTCATTGGCCACCAATAAGAATTTCACAAGAATCAATCTTTCATTAGGAAAATAACTCAAAAATACAAATACAAACCACTTTGAATGAAATTAATCCACCCTGACCTGTAGTGTCTGGGGGTGTGGGCCTCTGAGTATAGACTGAGACTCTCATTGGCTAGAGCCACGCAGTGAGCCAGTAACAAATTCCAGTCCTGTTACCATCCAAGCCTCTGTATTGCAAAGAACACCTGATGGCTGTGGGAGACAGAGGGGTGCTGAGAAGGTCTAACTCATGATTGCCAACACAGTGATGTGTTATTGGCTTTGGATGGGGGACAAGTAGCAAATCCATCAATCACTACAACAGGTCACACTCGGAGCCAGGGAGACTGGGAATCGAGTCCCGCTGGCACTTCCCAGCTCTGGAAGGGAGTGTTCCTCTAGTGGTTAGTGTGGGAGCCTGGACAAAGGATTCCTGAGCTCCATCCCCGGCTCTATCCCTGACTCTCAGTGCAACCCTGAGGCAGCAGCTTCTCCTGCCCAGGCTTCTGTTTCCATCAGTGGGGCTGGAGACACTCCCCTAAAGCCCTTGGGCCGTCAGGCTTCAGGAATGTGCGTGAGATACTAGGAGACCTTGAGATGGGAGGTGTCCTGCTGGCCGTCGGTCAGTGTTGTGACCCCCTGGCTGCTAGCCTGAGTTTATCCATCCCCGGCAATAAAACATTGTCTTGTTTTCACAGCCACTTTCGATCTCCTGGCTTCTTCCCCCTGCCCTGCTGGCAGAGCATTGTGCAGCACTCTTTCCAGCCCACCTGGGTGCAGAAGATCGAGGACGAGGGTAAAGGAAGGACCAACACCGAGCATCTGCCATCCAGCTCCATACCATCTAAAGCAAGTAAGTGGAGTTCTCCAGAGGCATCCCCAGTGTGGTGGAAATATCCCACCAATCGGACTCCCAGCCCATCCTATGTCAGAGTTTGTTCCCCAGGTTGAGGGTCCCTGTGCCCTTGGATGGGATGTTTGTGGAGGAAAAATTGCCTCAGCAGAGGGAAGGTGGGCAGGGGAGCAGGCAGACCCGTTAATGGGAGGCTGCTTTGAAGCCAGACTCATGGCTGCTCCCCACTCAGTTCCAGGATGGAGTGGTTGAAGTGGATGCTGAGGAGGAAGGCCAAGCAGGTGGCTCCAGAGCCAGAGGGAAGCAGCAACCAGCTTGCCCAGGAGGAGAGCGGCCCCTCTGTCCCCGCGGGTGGGGAAGAGGCTTGTGGCCAGGCTAAACGGAGGAGCTCCCTGGCATTCTGGAGGAGGGGGAAGACACCAGCTGCCATAGCTGACCCTGAGGTGGTCCTGGGTACAGCTATGGAGGAGGGATCCAGGAGAGGGCAGGAGCCGGGCAAGGCAGCTCTGGGGCTTCCATCACAGGAAGCCGAGGAGCCAGGAGCATTGCCCCAGGGCCCATCCACCACCCTGGCCACTGAGGAGCCCCCTGCCAGCCCCACCTTGGCCACTGAGGAGTCCCCCACCAGCCCCATCCTGGGCACTGAGAAGCCCCAGCCTACTCCCGAGGGGCCAGCAGCCCCTCCGTGGGGTCTGACAGCCCTGAGGCTGAAGGCTCCCTCTTTGCAGGTGAGGGAAGACCCAGGGGAAAGGGAGGAGGACTGGGGCAGTGGGGGACTAGTAACACCCTGTGCCCATTGGCTCACCAAGGCGCTGGGACTGACCCATGTGAGCCCCACTAACACCAATGGGGGTGCCACAGCCACGCCCCAAGGCAGGGGATGCTGGGCAGAGTTGGTGGAACTCCAGCCTCCCCAGTGATGTGGCGGGGGGGACTGACTGCCATGGGCCCTGAGGCTGATGGGGCTGAGAGCGTCTCTGGGAGGGGTAGGATAGGGCCCTAGCGGCCATGGAGCTCCTTACAGAGAAGGGGGAAACATGGAGTCTTCTCTGTCCACTGCATCCCCCCAGCAGCAGAAGGGATTAAACTTTCTCCTTCCCTCCCTGGTGCAGACACCCCCAGTCCCCAGGTGTCGTGGGCTGAGGAGGAGGAGGAGGAGGAGGATGTGTCCCCAGAACAAGACATCATTAGGATCATTGAGCAGCACCTCTAGGGCAGAGCTGAGGTACAAAAATCCCCCAGCTGCGCTGCCACCCAGTCTGTTCTGCTCCTTGTTCCATCCCCACCCAGGCAGGGGGGTGTTCTACCAGAGAATCCCTCACACCCAATGGGGGGACACATCTCCTCTGTTATCTTGCACCCCAAAGTGGGGACATTTGTCCCACACAGGCCAAGGTCTCCGCTCCCCACAGACACTGTCCAAGTTACAACCCCTGTCTGTGCAAGGCAACACTGGTTTTGGGAAAGGGGCGTCTTTCGCTGTCCAACCCCATGGAGGTCATGAGCCCTGGAACTGGTTTGGCTTGGGTGGGGAGGTCCCAATGTAACAGGCTCTCTCTCTCTACCCCCACCCCACCACTAGTTGGTGGAGGACAGAGCCAAACAACTCCACTTCCTCGAAGCTGTCCCGAGTCTGTGTTTCTCGGCACAGCAGCAGGGTCGCGACACCGTGGAGCCCCACTTTTCCAAAGCGGCCCTTGTGGAGAGCATTGCGGTGAGTGGGACCCTGTGCCCGGCCCCTGAGGCGAGGGATCCAGACATGGGAGGAAGAGTTAGTGGGGCCAGAGGGAGAAGCAGAGGACAGGGGTTCCTGGGTCTGAGGGCTGGGGGGCAGGGAAAGGGATAATTGTGACACTGATCGGGAGCTGGCAGTGGGGGAATTGGAAGCCCAGAGGAGAGGGGAGGGAGGAATTGGGTGGGAGAGGGGGAAAGAAGTTTAATGGATGGGAGGAATGGGGGGCCCAGCTGGCTGGGGGTGGGGGTGACACTGGCTGTTCCTGCAGATAACTTTGGCCTCCTCCCTGGGAAGTGCCTGTGGGTCTGCGAGGCCTGAGTTTCACATGCAGTTTTGTTTCCTTGAAGTATCCCAAGAGCTGATTGAAAATCTACCCGTGGTGTCCGAGCCAAGCTACATTATGTCCAGCTCCATGGCCTCAGTTTGCAATCTCAGGTACCAGGACCCTCCCGTCCAGCTGCCCTAACCCTGGTGCTGATCGCGCCCAGAGCCTGGAGTCACAGATCCTCCTCTGGCTAGGTTAACCCCAGCTGTGGCTGTTCCCATTCCTCAGCAGAGGGGGGAGGAATGTCCCCTCTTTCCTGGCTGGAGGGTTGATTCCAGGAACGTTACAGCGGCCGTAGGGAGGGGATCACTGTGGGGGAGGGGGTCATGCCCATGGCAGTGCCAGCACCATGCTGGTGCTGCAAAGCGTAACATGGGCTCCTCTCTCCTGCCAGCAAACTGAAGCTGTCGCTTGCCCTGGAGCTGGAATCACGCATCCTTTGGGCTGTTCTCCACAGGATCGTTACCATGGGCACTGGGAAAGACACCACCCACTTCAGGATAGGTCCTGATCCTACTCTGTCCCAGAAGCAGGAGCAGGCTCTGGTCCCTGCTCCCTTGCTTTGATGGAGCTGCTGAGAATAGAGGAGGGGTGAGCAGAGCTGGGAACAGGCCCAGGACAAAGTGGCAGAGGGGCCCCTTCCCTCCAGAGGGGATTGTGTTACCCCTCCATGGCTGATCCCAGCCTTCCCTCCTCTCCTCATTCTCTGATCTCCTGCCTGGACTCTCCCAGGGATCCTACCACCCACTCATTGCAGTTTGGCTGTTCCATAGTCTGCTGGCAGGGGCGGCTCTAGGAATTTGGCTGCCCCAAACACGGCGGCATGCCGCAGGGGGTGCGCTGCCGGTCGCCGGTCCCGCAGCTCTGGGAGACCTGTTGCAGACGTGCCTGCGGAGGGTCTGCTGGTCCCGTGGCTCCGGTGGACCTCCCGCAGGCATGACTGCGGAAGGTCCGCCGGAGCCGCCTGCCGCCCTCCCGGCAAAATGCCGCCCCACGCGCGCGCTTGGCGCGCTGGGGTCTGGAGCTGGCCCTGTCTGCTGGGTACCAGGCCCTGCACAGAGAACTGCTAAGAGCAAGGATTGACGAGGCAGCAGTGTTATATCCTTCGGGACAGCCGGTTTAGGAAGAAATCACTTGAGGCCAGAAAGCAGATAGCTAACAAAACTACCATTTTATTTACAGACACAGAGAGCTCACTCAGCCGGCCGAAGCTGGCTGAGCTATCCCCTAATAATCTAACTCAGTTGCCATAGGAACAAAAACCATGACAACCAAATACACAACATATTCCTCCCCCCCTAATAAGAACATCCCCTAAATAAAACACACACTAGACTAGAGAAGGAGGGTAGACTGCCTCCATTCCCGGATAAACCCTGGGGATTATTTTGCCCCATAACCATGGGTTCGCCCTAGCTAAAGATCCAGCCGATGAGGAGGCCTTCTGTCTCTAGGTGGATTACGGCGAACTTCTGGTGTTGTTGCACCCGAAAGTACCATGGGTTCAGGGTCCGCAGCACGAACGGGTGAGGAGGTGGTATCAGCTCGTGCTGGGCAAAGGGGCATCTCAGCCGCCGGCAGTAATGGAGGAGAACAGTCAGGAACAGGTGATTCATGATTCGGTGTCTCACCAGAAGAGGTGAAGTCAGACCCGTCAACTACAGAGGTGTCCTGAGGACTGGCATAACCTGGCAACAGCTGATCTACATGTCGCCGCAAGGTAAGATTCTCTGCAGTCCGGACTGTGTAGGAAACAGGTCCTGTTTGAGTGATAACTGTGGCCGGGACCCATTTAGCTCTGGAAGTATAATTCCGAGCCAAAACTGGCTGTCCCGAGCTAAAGGTTCGGTCTTTTGCTCTGGGTGCCCGTCTGATGACTTGATATTGCTGCTTATGTTGCACAGTTTGTCGGGGTTCAGAAGGTTTCAGCAGATCAAAGCAAGTGCACAGCTGTCGTCCCATAATTAGAAAGGCCGGGGATGCCTTGGTCGTAGCATGAGGTGTGTTTCTGTAGGAAAGTAAGAAGGTATCCAGACACTTTTGAATGGAGTGTTGTCCCCTTGCTGATTTCAAAGCGTTTTTCATTGTCTGCACAAATCTTTCAGCTAATCTGTTGGTGGACGGATGATATGGTGCTGACGTGATGTGGTGTATCCCATTTGCCTTCATACAATTTTGAAACTCCTGAGAGACGAACTGCGGTCCGTTGTCACTCACAAGTTGTTCTGGCAGACCAGAACGACTAAAGAGTCTTCGTAGTTTTTGGATAGTACTCTCTGTAGTAGTGGACTGCATTATAGAGACTTCTGGCCATTTAGAATGGGCATCTATTGCCACCAAGAACATGCTTCCTTCAAGGGGGCCAGCAAAGTCAACGTGAATACGTTGCCACGGGTTTTCAGGCCAGTCCCATGGGTGTAGGGGTGCCCACTGGGGTGCATTCCTCACACCCTGACATGACATACAAGCTTTTGCCTTCTCTTCAATAGCACTGTCCAATCCAGGCCACCAAATATAGCTTCGTGCAATTTCCTACATGCGCACTATTCCACAGTGACCAGAATGTAGCTGTTCTAACATCTGTGATCTCAGTGGTGGTGGAATAATGACACGTCTCCCCCACAACAAACAACCAGATTGGACCGATAACTCCGTCCTCCTGGACATGTAGGGAACAAGGTCGGATGAGACTGGAGAGGTTTGTCGAGGTTTTCCATGCATCATCAGGTCCATAACTTGGGACAATACTGAGTCAACGCGGGTTGCCTTCTTTATCTGAGCAGCAGTGATGGGTGTATTCTCTACCTGTTCAAAGTAGAATATTTCCTTTTGGGCACTATCTTGATGTTTGACTGGCAAAGGCAACCTTGAGAGGCCATCTGCATTGCCGTGCAGAGTGGATTTCCGATATTTGATTTCATATGTGTGTGCTGAAAGTAACAATGCCCAACGTTGCATACGACTAGCAGCTAATGGGGGAATGCCTGTGTAGGGTCCAAAAATTGACGTCAGAGGTCGATGGTCTGTGAGAAGGGTAAACTTTCACCCAAACAGGTACTGATGAAACTTCCGAATTCCAAAAACAACTCCTAATGCCTCACGTTCGATTTGGGCGTAGTTAGTTTCTGCTTTGCTTAGAGTGCGTGAAGCAAAAGCAATAGGTCTCTCTTCTCCCGAGGGCATAATGTGTGACACGACTGCTCCCACTCCATAAGGGGAGGCATCGCAGGCCAATTGTAGGGGTAAGGATGGATCAAAGTGCGTGAGAACTTTAGAATTTAGCAATGCATCCTTAGCTTTGTTAAATGCAACATCACAGGCTTCAGTCCACTTCCAGGCCTTGTTCTGCCCAAGGAGCTCATGAAGTGGTTTTAGCAGTGTGGCTAACTGTGAGATGAACTTTCCATAATAGTTCAGTAGTCCTAGAAACGAGTGCAGCTGGCTTACATTTCGAGGTGGGGGAGCCTCCACAATAGCTTTAACTTTTGCAGGGGCCTTATGAAGACCTGCAGAATCAATGGTGTGTCCCAAATATTCAACAGAGGGCTTGAAGAATTCACACTTGTCTTTGCGAGCTCGTAGGCCATACTCTTCCAGTCTTTGTAGGGTAGCCTCTAAATTCTTTAAGTAATCCTCTTCATTTCTTCTAGTGACCAGGATATCATCCAGATAGCTCTGAACTCCTGACAAGCCACACAAGAGCTCGTCCATAGCCCTCTGGAACAGGGCGGGAGCAGATGTTATTCCGAAGGATAGGCGACAGTATCGATAAAGCCCCTTATGAGTCACAATAGTCAACAGCTCTTGGGACTTTTCATCGACGTGCATCTGTAAATATGCTTGACTCAGATCAATCTTACTGAACTTTTGTCCCCCAGCCAGGCCTGCGAAGAGGTCATCGATGCGGGGAAGCGGGTATTGCTCTGCACACAACACTGGGTTGACAGTGACTTTAAAATCACCGCAAATCCGGAGAGAGCCATCTTTCTTCACTATTGGAGTGATAGGATTGGCCCATGAGCTAGGGTAACTGGTATTAGGACTCCATTGGTGACCAGGCGCTCCAGGTCTGCTTCAACTTTTGGCCTGATGGCATATGGCACAGTTCGGGCTTTTAGATATTTTGGTGGACTGTCAGGTTTAATGTTCAGTGTCACAGTGATTCCCTTCATACTTCCCAAATCATCTCCAAAAACAGCAGCATGTTTCCTTAGTATAGGGGTTAGACTGGTTTCTTCTTTAGTCATCCGGTGCACTTCTGCCCAGTTCAGTTGAATCTTCCCAAGCAAAGACCTACCCATTAAGGCTGGGTAGTTACCTCTCACCACAAACAGTGGCAATTTAGCTGCCTGTCCATTGAGGTCCACCTTAACATCAATAGTGCCCAACAGGGGCACAGCTTCTCCTGTATACGTCTTCAGAACAGTTTTTGTTGCCTTAAGCGGAAGATGCTGTAGCTTTTCTTTATACACAGTCTCGGAGACCAGCGAGACGGCTGCACCGGTGTCCAGTTCCATGCGTATAGGTTTGCCATCCAACAACGGGGTTACCCAGTATTCATGTGAGCCCACTGCCAAAGACAAAACATGCAGTGGCACTTCCTCTTGCGCTGAGGTGTCACCTTGATCATCCTGGGTCTGCTCTAGGGTATGCAAGGTTCCTCTTTTTGTCGGCCAGACCACAGGCCTCTTTTTCTTTTGTTTACAGACACACTCAATGTGTCTCTTTTTGCCACAGTGTCGACACACCAGGTCCTTACACCAGCATTCTGATGCCTGGTGATCCGGCTTACCACAGCGGTAACATTCTTGACTCCACTACCAACTGGAAAGGAAAGAGGGGGACCTCATGTGGCAACGTGCTGTGAGTGGAGAGTTGGTCTGTGAATGCTGGGGAGACCATATTTTAATATTCAAAAAACAGGACACTCCAGGGGAAGCGAAGCCCCATCCTGCCACCATCCACTCCCTCCGACTGCCCCCCACAGACACCCCAACCCATCCAACCCCCCCGCTCCCTGTTCCCTGATCACCCCCTCCAAGGACTCCTGCCCCTAACTGCCCCCCAGGACCCCACCGCCTCTCTAAACACCCCTGGTCCTTGTCCCCTGATTGCCCCCTCCTGGGACCCCTGCCCCTAACTGCCCCTCAGGACCCCACCCCCTGTCTAAGCCTCCCTTCTCCTTGTCCCCAACTGCCCTCTTCTGAGACCCCCCCAACTTTTCCCCAGGACCCCACCCCCTACCTGTCCCCTGACAAACCCTGGGACTCTCATTCCTATCCAACCGCTGCCTGTCCACTGACTGCCCCCCAAACCTCTGCCCCATCCAACCCCCCCTGCTCACTGTCCCTTGACTGTGCTCCCGGAACCCCCTAACCCTTCTCCAATCCCCCAGCCCCCTTACCGTGCCACTCAGACCAGTGTGTCTGGCTCCGCGCAGCTCCAGACACTCTGATGCATACATGCTGCCGTGCTCCCCCGCAGAGCCCACAGCCCCCTCTCCCCCTCACACACACACACACCCAACACCTGCCTTCCAGATTTGAACACCTCAAAATTCAGGAGTGCTCAAGCTCAATTTGGGCAGCTGTTACTTCATTTCTCCCAAATCAAATATACTGATCCACTGTAACTTGCTGTAGAAAAAGTAGGATAAAATTGAGCAAGAAATGCTTCCCAGTGGTTATTAGGACTGGAATTGGTATTTTTAACAGCCATTGCCTTTTTGTTTATTTGTTTGTTTGTTTGTTTATTTGTTTGTTTGTTTGTTTGTTTGTTTGTTTAAAAGGAAGACAGACAGTGATATTGCATTGGCAAATTCCTCATAGAAAGAAAGAGTGGAACAAAAGAATAATAAAGGCAGCTCAACTTTTCTTCATTTATGGAGGACAGTCTTATAATATGCATCCAGATATCCTCCAATCACACAAGCTGAAAATTGTTCCACTTTACTGCAGCTCTGTAACCATTTGGGAACCAATCCTGTCTGTGTTTTGTGTACATCCAAAATTCCTGCAGAATGACCTGCCCTGGGAGCGAGTTACCAGTGACCCTGGGCTGTGGCAGAAGGAGGGTGCAGGTGTGTGGGGGGAGAGCCCAGGGCTGGGGCCGCAGGAGGTGTGGGGGGGCACTGATGGAGGGGAAGGGGAGTAGCCCAGGGCTGGGGCAGCAGCGAGGTGGGGGGAGGACACTTGTGGGGGGGAAAGAGGGAAGCCCAGCGCTGGGGCAGCAGAGGGTGTGGGGGGGGGCCCAGGGATGGGGCAGCAGGGGGGCATGGGGGGAGCCCAGGGCTGAGACGAGGGGCAGCCAACATTTTTTTCACTTGGGGTGGCAAAAAGCCTAGAGCCGGCCCTGCATGTGAGAGGCCATGATGTGCCTTTTGAGTCTTGCCAGGGCTCCTGGAGAATCCTTCTAATTGTCCCCTGACAGGTGTAGCCCCATGTCCCATAACTGACGGGTGATCCCTCTTCTTGCAGGTTCTGCACAATTGCTATTTACAGAGCCTGGACACCATGGTCAGGGGCCCGCTGACAGAGACACCCACCTTGGACAAGCAGCAGCACCTTTTGGAGGTGAGTAGAATGGGACGGTCTGGGGTGGAATTTCCACTTAGCTCCGTGGGAGGGCTGCAAAGGAGAGACTAGAAGAATCATGTTTCCATTGTGTCCTCCCAGCTTGGACCCAGCCGGCCACACTTTCCCAGAACTGTCAGTGCAGCGGGGAGGAGCTGGGACTGTCAGCCAGAGCTCTGCACGGTTGCATTAAGCACTAACAGTGAGCACCAGGCCTGGCTGGGGACTGAGAGACTGAAACACTTTTGAGATGTAGGATATGGGCCTCTGAGAAAAGTCACTGGCTCCTCTCATCAGAGAGGCAAGAGAGCTGTGGTGTCAGAACGGGCTCCAGGACACCGAACGCCTGGGCTACAGAAACATGGCCAGGGTGGGAGAGGTAAGGACTCTCCACCAGTGCATTGCAGCAGCTCAGGTGTGGAGCTGTCTCCCCCTGCAGTGAGTGTGTCATGGACATAGGGCAAGAGCCTGCTACATCTTTCCAATAGAGTATGTGAGGATCATGGGAATGTCCGTGGGGTGAGGAGTGGGAATGAACCAGATCTTAAAGACCCCTAACCTCGAGCAGGTGGGCTCCAGGAGCTATAACTGCCTGCAGCCTCTTACTGAAGGGGGTTCCTTGGTCCATGGGACCCCAAAGGTTGGCTGCCCCGGGACTTAAATCCACCTTCTGAGACACTAGAGGGATTTGGAGCCTGCTTCTGGACGATTGCAAGGGCTCTGGTGCTGTTGGTTTTAAGTCTTTGGAGAGATTTTCATAGAAGACCAAAGAAGAACTTTCCTCCAGGTGGCGCTTCTGGCCATACACGACCACCCCCAGCTCTGTGTCAGCCAGGCTGGGCTGGTGCTCACACATTCCATTCTGGGGGAAGCCAGCCAGCTGATAGGGGATGAGGTAACCAAAGAGGGATCAACTGGTGAGGGACCCCCGGGGCCTTTCACCTCCAGGCCATTGAAAATCACTCCCATCCCATCCCCATCCACTGCCCAGGGAGCAAGGAGAGGATGAACCCAGGCAGGTGCCATTGGTCGGTGCCAGCTTGTCTCCTGAGCAGCTCAAAGCAGGGCAGACCCAGCTCTCCAGCAGGGCTATTTCCTAACAGGCATCACATCAACACGACACAGCGCCATTGCTCATGCTAGGGGCTGCAAACTCCCCTAGCCACCTCTGTGAGCCTTGCATACCCCTCCGGGCCTCAGGCCGGTTCCTAGAGCCCTGGTATCATGTTATCCCAGCCACCACCTGCTCTGGGAGAACTGGAGAACTCAGTCAGCAGAGGCTGTTTAATTTCCCCATTCACCAGAGCCACTGCCCATGGCATCACGTTAAGGATGGGGAGGTTCCCTTGGGGAAAAGTGTCCACTTCCTCTCACCCCACGGCACTACTGCCCAAAGCCTCCCAACCCCTCAGCTGGAGGGGGCAAGGGTGGCTGAGGCAATTGTGGGGAGCAGACCTGAATCCCCAACTGGGTTGGGAGGTAGAACAGCTCTCAGGGGGACTGAGAGGAGTGGGGGCAGGAGTTCATTCCACAATGGTGGGAGAGGGGTTGGAAGTCACTAGAGAAGAGACAAGATTTAGTCTCTGGGGTTGGGTGGGGGAATCCGTCTCCCAGACATGAGAAGGGGTGGGGAGGAAATTTTGCTGGCTCCTGGTGCCATTAATATCCTTCATTCTCATGGGTGTCTGAGTCTCTGATTGATCATTGTTCCCTTGCAGCAGGAGGACATTACAGCCAAGGTCATGGCCCATTTATTTAACATTAGGTGCTTGCACCAGGTGCTCAAAGCACTGCAGGGATTGTGCTCCGTGGGACAGCCTTGAAGGGCCTCCCCTTCGCCTGACCAGAAGCTCCCACTCTCTGCCGCAGGTACTGCTCTGTCTCACTGTGCCTGGGGGGAAAGGGCTGTGGGGAGCGGCCATATAGCCCACAGCACTGAGAGAAACCAAGGACAAGCACCTCACTCTCAGCACCCTGCCCCACCCTGACCCCTGGAGCTAGGGACAGGCTAGATACTGGTTCAGAGGAATCAGGCTGTCCAGGCTATGGGGCAGGCCCAGGAATGAGAGCATCCACAGAACCAGGGGTTATGCTCAATAGCCATTGCAGTCTGGGACCTGTGGCCTGACATGGAGCCCCTCCCGTGTCATCACTGCTCAGACCTTCCCATCGCCCGTGTCACCCCTGACGCAGTGAATGTCTGACCATCCCCCTACTGGGTCCCAATCCACCCACCTGGTATCTGAACCCTTCCCAGCCAAGAATGAAACTCCCGCTTACCACTCTGGGGCAGGGAAGGATCCTCCTCATTTGGCAGGTGGTCACTGAGACGCAGAGGAAGGGCTGTGGTCCTGGTCACACAATCCTGAGTGTAGATCTGGGAAGTGAACTGGGTCCCAGCCTAGAGCCTTTCCCCCAGGGGCACCTTCGCTTTCTGCCCTTTATTCTTCCCTCCGGCTATGGGGTCTGTGAATGTGAAATGAAAAGGGAAGGTGATGGTATCCTGGCACATAGCCTGGATGGGAGCTCCCCTTGGCTTGGACCCCAGGGTCAGAGACATCTTTGTCATCCTGCTGTCCTTCTTTTATTTGTAGGAAGGGATTCCCACAATGAGAGGTCGCTAGGGCTCCAGTAAGTCATCCTCGTTCCCACCCACATGTACCACCCTGCCCTGCCCTGCCCTCCGATTTCTGTGCTGTTGACTCTGGGTTGATTCTTGGCTCTGGTCTCTGGCTATGATGTTGATGTGACCCTTCTTGGCTCCAGATTTTAGTTATGAACCCTGGCTCAATATTCTCCTTGCCTTTCTCTAGCTTCGCTCCAGTCCCTCCACCCACCCGCTCCAGCATTGCCTCCTCCTCCTGATCATCCCCAACTCCTCAGATTTTGACTACCCAGATTTGACCTTCAGCCTGTATCTGGACTTTGGCTTGGCATGGACTTGGCTGATCTTTGGTCTGACCACCCAGCTTCAACCTCTGGCCTGGACTTGGACACTGGCTCTGGTTCTGCCTGGACATACTCAACCATTCTTGACTTCGACACCCGGCAGTAGTATAAGGGCCCTACCATCAATCAAATCCTAACCCCGCTCCATGACCACTTAGTCGTTCCCTCCTGTCACCGGAAGTCCTGCCCTATGAGGGTATTACTTCCGGGTTCAAGGCAGCCACATGACCAGAAGCAAGGTGTGTCGTGTAACCCTGATAAGAACTCCTCCCACCACACTATACCAATCAGGATGGGGTTAGTCCTGAAAGGACTACCCCAAGAGGAGATTTGACAAATCAGGGCGATTTCCGGGGCAGGGGGGTAACCCGCCCAGAAGTGGGTCTTGTGACCCCTCTAAGAACTCCTCCCATTGCCCTCTACCAATTAGGATTGTTTTTGCCCCGCTAGGACCACCCCAAGAGGAGATTGTGGCCAATCAGGGCGAGTTCCATGGCAGGGTGACCCATCCAGAAGTGAGCAGTATGACCCCACTAAGAACTCCTCCCAAGGCTGAGATCATCCCTCATCCCTGGATTCCAGACCTGGGATACAGCTGTCATTCTCTGTGTGGTGTCCTTATTTTATTGCTAGGAAAAAGATCCCCAAAGGCGATATAAGGATCCAGGACTCTAATGTCTGCAAGAAGCTTCAGCCACCTTCACAGGTAGAAGTCACTGTCTTTCCTACAATGCCACTAGAGCCCTTTTTGCTCTCCAGGTCTGCTCCCTCCAGCAGGACAGAGACACCCCTTAACTCCCCGAGTCCTGATTTCCTAAAATTCAAGGAGTTGAGGGTTTGCATTGCCCCCACTCCCACCATCAGAGACTTTTCCTATGGGAATCTCCCTAGAGCAGGGGATAAATCTGTTCTTCCATTAGAACCAGTCTGCTCAGTAAATCCGCCCACTCTGACCTCATCTTATCGGCTTTGTTTATCTGAGATTAGTGGTATCTTTGAAAAACCCCTGGCGTGTTTGGGTGTGAGGTGGAGCAGGGGACACAGGAGCTCCAGCAGATTCCCCTGAAGAACAACACCCTGTCTTTCTCTGGTCAGGTTATAGCTTGCTGTCCATTGTGGAGGTGAAAACTGGATGGGAGCTGCCGGATTGATCTTGATTTGCCATGTCTTTGTGTGGATGAAGGACCTACATCTCAGGGATGGCCAGCTAGGCTAAACAACCTACACTGAGAGGTAAGTAAAATCATGGCCACATGTAAACATCACAGGAATTGGTGGGGATTGAACCAGGGTCCTTCAGCACAAGCCCTTCTCACTCAATATCAACAAATCCAGCTCCACTCACTAGACCACACCCTTTTCCAGAGCCACAGAACTCAGGAGCCCTGATTCTCAGACCCAGGCCCCACATCAAAAGGCCAAACCTCCTCCCATTATGGGTGCTATAGAAGAGACCATTGGCAAAAAAAAACAAACCCTCTTCATTCCCCCTCTCAGGGACTGCAGCCATGAGTGACAAGTGAATGAGCAGAGATCTCCCCTGTGGGAACCAAAAGGGCTGCGCCTTTGGGGTTTCACAGGGAAGGCCTCTGGCAGCCATTGACAGAGTGTTCCTGTGAGGAGATTTTCTGTCTCTAACAAAGGGTTTCTGTTCCCCCAGATCTCAGCCGCTCAGCAGAATGTGGGAGAGCCGAGTGCTGATGGACTAGAGGGGTCCCAGGAGTCGCTGTGCAGCAGATTACAGTGTCTGCAGTCACCATGGGCAAAATCCAGTGCTCCAGACAACCCAGGCTGCTTCCCTGGATTGCAAAGGGGACTCTGGCTTGTGGAATCAGTTACTGGTGCCTGTTTCCACAACTGGGATGTTTTCATGAGGCTACTCAATGGTCCATGAAGCGCCATGCAAGTAAGGAGAGAATGGACATTAGAGAGCGAGGCTGGGACCTCTGCAGAGCTGCTGCAGTCAAGCATCCACAGCCAGAAGAGAGACGATGGGAAACGCGCTTCGATGGCTGGCCACAGACGCAGCAGCTGTCTCATAAAGCTCTGCTCATGCTCTAGACAACAGAGGCAGGACAAAGAGCCACACAGTGAGAGCCTGGGTTGCAATTAGCAATATGTGTTTTTTTCAGTTGATTATGCTGTCCTGACCGTCTATTTCCTGCAATGTGCACATCCAGCCTCCCCGGCTGACCTCAATGGAAGTTAGGTTCTCCATGCCCACAGGACAGTCCCTGACATGCAGCAGTGGCCAAGTCACAATGCAATTGCAACAGGGCAATGGGAGCATGTCACCAGTCCATCCTGCACCCAGGCTGGGGAGTTGAATGCTGGGCTCTCACTCTGGCAGGGGGTCGTGGGGCAGGAAGGACTGTGAGGCAGAGAGTGTGCGGCCCTCACACCAAAGCAGGGTCGGGAGGGTAGAAATCTGGGGCACAGAGAGGTGGGTTAAAGCGGCTTAGCCGCCCCTCCATGCAAGAGAGTCCACAGAGCTGCCAGCCATGGCCTCCCTCCCTTCTCTCCCCAGCGAGAAGAGCCTCTGCCCTGGAAAACCTGCAGCCCACTCTCCGAGGAGCATGCCATGTGCAAGCTGGCCCCGCTTGCACCACACTGACAGCACAGCTCAGACCCAGCGGGGGGTCTTACACCCCCCTCCACCCCCCAAACTGCTCCACTCTCCTTCTGGCTGCTGTTGTGCAATCTACTACAAGACAGAGGAGGAGCTAGTACTGTAATAATGTACCTACCAACACAGCAATCTGTACAATGAGTGATTCACAACAAAGGACTTCACATGGCAGGAGTCAGAGAGCAATTGGGACTTCCCCAGTTTTCTAAATGGCAGGAGACAGGAGTGGGAGAGCAATTCACTGGGAGCGTGGTTCTTATTACCACCTCCTCTCTATAGTCTGCGATCTAATCAAAGGACTTCCCTAAGTTAGCTTTGTATATGGCAGGAGAGCAATTCATTGGGAGCCTAGTTCTTATCTACGTCCTCCCTACAGTCTGCAATCTGCAGCCTGCGTCTATTTTTAGGCACCAGCTTTTCAGCGCCCCCCAGATCTCGGCGCCCTAGGCGGCTGCCTAACTTGCCTAGTGCTTCCACCGGCCCTGCTTGCATCCACATGGCTGCACACTCTGGCTTAGGCAAACAAAGGTTCACCAAGCTATAGCTTGTGGCTAATACTTGTTGCTTGACATTTATATTCCATCACATCCCTACAAACCTACATGACAGTAAACACACCTGCAAATTCAAAGGTGATCCTGATGCTGTGGTCAGTTCTCATCATTTGACAGTGCATCTCATAATATACACTGTTTTTCTTAAAGCCCAACTGCTGATGTGCTGGGATTACGTGAGAATCTTGGGTTTTGTTGAAATTCGTACATTTCTAGCCCTCCTGGTTGTGAAGAACACCTGGAAAACCTGACCTCCAAAAGGTCAAACACTAGAAGTCAAATAGATACAAACAAAATGCATAATTAAAAAAAAATTACAAATTCTTAAGGCAACCTTCGGATTTGAAGGTGGATTTTTGTACACTTTGGGTTGGCAATGGGATCACTAAACAGAGCTGAGAGGACCTGGGAGCTGAGCTGTCGATATAAAGAATCAGGAGGTAGGAATACAGAGTTTGGGTATTTTTCCCAATTTTATTTGGAATAAACTTTTTTTTCCAAAAGGAAAACAGGCAGCATTTGCCCTAAGAATATTCCAGTGTCCTATAGCACTTGGGGTCACTGTGCATTGTCCAGCTGTGGTCCCAGAGAAGGTCCCCCAATTCCTTGCTGCACGGCCCCTTTGGAGGTTCTGTGATGCAGCTGTGCACTGACGAGTCCTGCATTTCAGCAAGTGGAGCATTAACGACATCTGTCCCGCTGCAGAGCGATGGTCGCGTATGTCGGTGTCTCTTCTCTCTGGGGCCGTGGATGCTTTAAGATAAACACAGTAATGTTACTTTTCTGCTAAGCCAGCCTAAAGCCAGAGAAATGAAGCCAGAAAATGTCCATCTGACAGGACTGCTGAACATACGTCAGGAGCAGTTCTAACGGGAATCTAGGCTGGGAAACACCAATGGCCCCGCTTCCTACATCAACCCCTCAGAGGCAGGCAGCTCAGATTTCCCCTCCCCAGCCTTAGTCTGGCCCTTTTCTGCCCCACAGACATCTGGGGTTTGCCCTGACACCTGCAGCAGAGGAGCCCTTCTCCCTCTCTCCATGGCCGCTGCCCCATCGAGGTAGTGCCAGGTTCTCTCTGTGATGGGCTGTTATTATAGATTCATAGACTTTAAGGTCAGAAGGGACCACCATGATTATCTAGTCTGACCTCCTGCACATCGTAGGCCACAGAACCTCACCCACCCACTCCTGCAAAAGACCCCTAACTTCTCGCTGAGTCACTGGAGTCCTCAAATCATGATTTAAAGACTTCAAGTTACAGAGATTCCACAATTATTACACTATTTTAAACCTGCAAGTGACCAGTGCCCCATGCTGCAGAGGAAAACAACAACACCCCATGGTCTCTGCCAATCTGATATGGGGAAAAATTCCTTTCCAACCCCAAATATGTCACTCAGTTGTATCTTGAGCATGTGGGCACAACCCACCAGCCAGACACCTGGCAATTAATACTCTGTAGTAAGTCAGAGCCTGATCTATCTAGTGTCCCATCACCGACCGTTGGGAGATATTTGCTGCTAGCAGTTGCAGATTGACTACATGAGATTGTAGGCAGTCTCATCATACTATCCCCCACATAAATTTATCAAGCCAGTTTGTTTTTTTACCCCAATTGCTCCTCTTGGGAGGCTGTTCCAGAAATTCACTGCTCTGATGGTTAGAAACTTTCATCTAATTTCAAACCTAACCTTGTTGATGGCCAGTTTATATCTATTTGTTATTGTGTCCACATTTGCTACACATAAATAATTCCTCTCCCTCCCTGGCATTTATCCCTCTGTTGTATCTCCCCTCAGCCTTTGTTTTGTTAGGCTAAACAAGCCAAGTTCTCCATTCCTCAGATCATCCTAGTAACCCTCCTCTGCACCTGTTCCAGTCTGAATTCATCTTACTTAAACATGAGAGATCAGAACTGCACCCAGCATTCCAGATGAGGTCTCACCAGTGCCTTGTATAATGGTAATAACACTTCCCTGTCCCTGCTGGCAATACCTCATCTGATGGCATCCTAGGACTGCATTAGCCTTTTTCATGGTTTATCTTATCTGAAATAAGGATTCATGTGTGCTGCAGACAGTGTAGTTTTTTTTCCTGTCCAGTTTGGTATCTTAATGATTGATGTTATTAATGGTAATATTTATAATGGTTCCAAGCACTTTATTATTTTATTGTTATGTTGGAGATTGGCAGCTTCCAACAAGCGTGTTTTTGATTTATGGGCAATCGCAGTACCTTGCTGAAACTGTTGGCTGTGATAACAACCTTCTATTCAAGCTAAATAAGGGAACCATTAAATGCCACTTTATTTGGTTTCAGCTGAAGCAATGGAAAACCACCACCCAGGGAGTAGACTGCAGAAAAGTCTGGGCATGGCAGAGCCATGTGGTCAGGGTTCCTCAGGGTCAGGCTGTGTGAGAAAAGCAGCAGAAACATCTCAGAAGCAACCAGAGTAAGCAACAAGAAAGCCAGATACAGCCAGAGGAGAACTTGGAGCAGGACCCTGAAAGCTGAGAGAGAGAGAGAGCTTTTGGGCAGAGTGCTGGCTGGAAAGAGGCTTGAATCTGGGATCAAAGAAAGTGCCTCCTGTTGTTTGGTTCCTGTTGTGTTCAGGGAAACAGGACTTTTTAGATGTTATGTAAATAAATGAGGTTGCATCAACAAACATACCTGACTCTGTCATCACTTTCTCCTCTCAGTGTAAGTATGCACAAGACCCAGAATATTGACTAACTGCTTGGGTCAAAGGGAAACCTATATATATAATTTTGGTAGGGTTAAACCAGCTTCTGAATTCACAAGAGTCATAAATATCCCTGTAAGTAGTACCCTGTCCTACAATCATTTACTAAAAGCTCTAAAGGATAAATCGGTGTTTGTTAGTATAAGAACTGCCAAAGTAATACTAGGAAAATCTCTCAAAAGTGAATGAGACTCCAATTCTCTGAGATCACTTGAGTTCTTTGCCCCAGATTTTCAGGATAAGATCTACACAGTCATGTGAGGTGGTTATCAAATTTCATAACTTCTGGAATAGATCTGGGGGGGGGGGGTGAAAATCAGACTCATAACGGGATGCTAACTCAACCTTAACTCTGAGGAGACAGCTATGTCTCCATGAGAGCAGCACACAGCTCCTCCCTTTGTGACACTGCTTTAAACACACAATAAAATGTTACATATTAAAAATAATAATAATACTAGGACTGAACTTCAGTGACCCAAATTCCTCCCATCCATCGTTAGAAGAGGAGAAGTAAAAATCTTGGGGCTAGTCTACACTTACCTGCCGGGTCGACGTGGTGAGTTCAACTTTTCGGAGTTCGAACTATCGCGTCTAATCTAGACGCGATAGTTCGAACTCCCCGCGCGCTCCGGTCGACTCCGGTACTCCACCACTGCAAAAGGCGGTGGCGGAGTCGACCTTGGAGCCGCGGACTTCGATCCCGCAGCGTCTGGACGGGTAAGTAGTTCGAACTAGGGTACTTCGAGTTCAGCTACGCTATTCACGTAGCTGAACTTGCGTACCCTAGTTCGACCCCTGCCCTTAGTGTAGACCTGCCCTTGGTTATTATTTGTTGCCGGTATCAGCTGGAATGTGAACAAATAATTATCATAAGGAAGCAGTTGGGGAAAGGAAACTCTGTGTTAGCAGCTTTCCCTGTCACTAACATGATACCAGGGTGTGAGCACCACCGCACAGCCGCTGCTAGCAGTGTGAGATCACGCACACACCATTGACACCTACATTGCATGCAAACCCATTGGAGGAAATCCTGCCCCATGGAAGTCAATGTGAAACTCCCAGGATTTCACCCCTTTCCTGTCTTCCTTCCCCTTTGGGAGGCCTGTTGTGGGGAGGGTTACTAGCAAGTGCTGCTGGGGCTTCACTTATAGGATCTGTCTCACTAGAGCCGATTCCCACTTGGTAACATTTCAAGGGAGGTTTTCAAACCCGATGTGTGGGATTGGAATGTCCAGTTCCCAGGAGTTTTAATGGGAAGTTTTAACTTTGAACATCTCCGCCTTGGTTGTTTGACTGCAGAGGCTGGTGGGGGAAAACTCCTCTGTATCCAGATAGATTTTCAGGCCGTGGGGATTTCTCCCCTATCACTGTGGTGTGGAGTTTGGGAAGGATGTTTTCCTCTTGCCTAGATGCTTGTCTGTGTGTCCATGGGGGGCAGGGCCTGACTGGCCAGGGTAACAGCAGCTATGGGAGATAGCTACCTGCTCCTGGGAGCTGGGTGGAGATCTGTGGCCTCAGCAGTGAGACCAGGGTAACAGACACAACCTGAACCCTGAGTAAATCCATGTTCTAAGCCCATGGGTCCCTGCCGAGCTGGAACAAGCAAACAAATCGCTCTTTTCTATCACTCCACTTTGTCATTAATAAAAGTTGTGACTCACCCTGGCGCTTCCCAGCCAATTCATGGAGGCATCTGAGGAGAGAATGACAGTTACACATGGTCACTTAGCTATAAATGCTCGTAAGGGAAGGCACCTTGCTGGGCATGAATTATAACCCCCCGGCTCCCACCTCTCCCCCAGCCAGGGCAGGGCTCCCCCATGGGCAGCACTGAGCACAATGGAACTAGGGGATACTGAAGCAGAAGGATTTAATGCGGCTGTTGAAGATGTTCAGTGGAAACTCTCTGTCTGGGTGTCCACAGAGCTATTTTGTCACAAACAGAGGTGGCTTTGGGCAGAAAATTTCAAAATTTTGTTAAAAAAATGAATGCCCCCAAATTGAACTATTTTGGCCAAAACCAGAAATATTCTGGTTCGGAATATCAGCATGGTTCTGCATGGGACTTGTAATTCAGTTGCCTCATGCTCATATTCTCCTCTACAGGCTGGCCTGGCTGGCTGGGCTTCATCTCCCATGATTCACTGCAAGCAGGGCCTGCCATGATGTACTATTTCCTGTCACCCAGAGGGGAATCTGGTGCATCATGGGAGAGCCAGAGAGCCTGGCTGAAAGAGACCAGGATCATGTGGCACCTGAACTACAGCTCCCATGAGGCACTGTTGTACCCAGCTCCCAGGGAAGGCAGTGGGACACTTTCCAATGGTAGCCTTCCCCAGGATGTGCCCTTTCCATGAAGGAAGGGAAGCAGTAACATTTTGCCTCAGTCCTCTAAGCCACGGCAATGCAGGACTGAGGATTACAGGCAAAGGGTGGGACAAAGGAACCTCAGGGACTCAGATGCACAAGCCCTGGGACCCCAAAAAACTTGTTCTCCTCATTCACTTTGATTACAGGCAGTTTGTTGTTGTAACTCTTGGCCAGACAGTCTGACCTGGGATCTGTCCAGCCCCCACCAATTAATACATGTAACCCCACCCCTGCATTTCTCCCTCATGTGCAGGTAACCCCAGTAACCCCAATACTCTTCAAAAGCTCTTACATTCAATATGATCTTCAGGTGTGTTGCTGGTGCCATGCTGGACTCGTTCCCTGTGGGGAGTAATAAGGACAGGTGGTATCAGTGATGCCGTGTGCTCTCTCTCTGTCACCTTGGTGACACTGAGTCTCTTTTCAGAGGTTCAGCTGTGAGTAGATTTCTTCCCATAGCTGGTTCTGCTGCTAGGACCTTACATCTTCATTCAGCTCACACTCAGCGGAAAGGCAGCAAGCCCTACTTCTGGATAATCAGGGAACACGGTGGCTTCATCATTTATGGAGGGAAAGTCTAATAAAGATGAGACTTGAACATCCTGTTCTACTTCATCAAAATGGCCAAGAAACCAACCACTCAAAACCCCACTAGGTCAGCACGGAGTTAAGAGTGTGGGGAACTGAAAATCCCTGACATCTCAGGACAGAAGTTGAAGAGAACTCAGTCATTTTCACAAAGTTACAACTAGGTGACCTTTTTCAACAGAAATTTTTTTTCCATGAACAATATTTTAACCAAGTCAAATGTTTGGCCAAAATTGTTTGATTTAATGAAATTTTCAGTGAAAAAAATATTTAAAGAAAATGTTCATTTTGTTTTCTTTTGAATGGACATTTTGAATTCTTTTGTCAAAACCCTACAATTTCTGTGAAAAAATTCAAAGAAAAATTTTTATTTGAAATTTTTTCACCCGAATAAAACCGGATTTTTGGCCCAGGTCTTCTGACAATGTAAAAAGGCTGAATGTTCATCCTTAAGGCACGACTTTAATGTCTGCATAATGTGGAAATGAAGTCTCAGAGCCCCCTTTCCGGCCCAGTCTGCTAACCAGCTCCCATGACCCAGGAGGGCAGGGTGGGGGTGTCTGTGGGGAGAGACTGGTCATATGGGAGGAGCAGGGAGGGAAGGAATGTTTGGGGAGAGGCAGCTACAGAACCCTACGTATGGGGGGTGCTGGGAATCAGGGGAGAGGACTCCTGGTACTGAGGGTCTGTGTGTTACATACATAAGAACATAAGAATGGCCGTACCGGGTCAGACCAAAGGTCCATCTAGCCCAGTATCTGTCTACCAACAGTGGCCAATGCCAGGTGCCCCAGAGGGAGTGAACCTAACAGGCAATGATCAAGTGATCTCTCTCCTGCCATCCATCTCCATCCTCTGACGAACAGAGGCTAGGGACACCATTCTTACCCTACCTGTTGTGTCCCCCCTACCCCCACCAGTCACTGCACTGGGAACCCAGGCTGTCCCGGACACTGGCAGAGCCTGGAAACTGCCTCAATTCTCCCCATGCACCTTTCCCTCTCTGTGTGCAGCTGGGCACCCCATTAGGGATTAATAACAAGAATTTTAGTTATAAATTGGGGACACATCAGTTGGAAGTAACAGAGGAGGAGAAGGACCTTGGAGTGTTGGTTGATCACAGGATGACTATGAGCCACCAATACGATATGGCTGTTAAAAAAGCTAATGTGGTTTTAGGATGCATCAGGCGAGGTATTTCCAGCAAAGATAAGGAGATGTTAGTACTGTTATATAAGGCACCAGTGAGAACTCATCTGAAATACTGTGTGCAGTTGTGGTCTCTCATGTTTAAGAAGGATGAATTCAAACTGGAACAGGTACAGAGAAGGGCTACTAGGATGGAAGACTCAAAGAGCTTGGCTTGTTTAGCCTAACCAAAAGAAGTTTGAGGCGGGATATGATTGCTCTTTATAAATATATAAGAGGGATAAATATCAGGGAGGGAGAGGAATTATTTACCAATGTGGACACAAGAACAAATGGATATAAACTGGACACTAGGAAGTTTAGACTTGAAATTAGACGAAGGTTTCTAACCATTAGAGGAGTGAAGTTCTGGAACAGCCTTCCAAGGGGAGTAGTGGGGGCAAAAGACATATCTGGCTTTAAGACTAAGCTTGATAAGTTTGTGGAGGGGATGGTATGATGGGATAGCCTAATTTTGGCAATTAATCAAAGATCAATTGCCAAATTATCAGCAGGTAAGTATGCCCAGTGGTCTGGGATGGGATGTTAGATGGGTTGGGATCTGAGTTACTACAGAGAATTCTTTCCTGGGTGCTGGCTGGTGAGTCTTGCCCACATGCTCAGGGTTTAACTGATCACCATATTTGGGGTCGGGAAGGAATTTTCCTCCAGGGCAGATTGGCAGAGACCCTGGAGGTTTTTCGCCTTCCTCTGCAGCATGGGGCAGGGGTCGCTTGCTGGAGGATTCTCTGCAGCTTGAGGTCTTCAAACCACAATTTGAGGACTTCAATAACTCAGACATAGGTTAGGGGTTTGTTATAGAAGTGGATGGGTGAGATTCTGTGGCCTGCGTTGTGCAGGAGGTCAGACTAGATGATCATAATGGTCTCTTCTGACCTTAAAGTCTATGAGTCTATGAGACTCCTTGGTCTTCCACCTGGCTCTTGCTGCCCCACCAACAGGGCTTAGAATGAGCATATGGGCCCCCCCAAACAGCTGAGCATGGCCCCACCCACACTCTGCCCCAAGGCCCTTTTCCCGCATCCTGCTTTTCCCCCGAGGCCCTGTCCACGCTGCTCCTCTTCCCGCTCTCGCTCAGCCTCTCCCCAAAGCCGGCTGGGGTTGGGGCTCTAGGGCGGGCAGGGCAGGTGGGCCAGCTGGCAGCCCAGGGAGCTGGGCTGGGTTGGCCAGTGGCCTGGGCCTGCCAGTGGGCCTGGACTCAGGGTGGCTGAGGCAGGGCTACTCTGGCCATGGTGTGGGGCTCAAGGCTCCAGCGGGGGATGGGGACAGAAGGGGGGAGGGGTGTGGCCTTAGGGGGAAGGGGTGGAGCCAGGGCTAGTTTCCCTGAATGGAGGACTCACATGCTGCCCATGCAGCTGTAGCTGATGGAGTTAACATTGCAAGTTACCCACTGCAGCTAGATGGACTGGAGACCCTTCGTTCCCAGCCAGGCCTGGCCACTCCCAGCCCTGTCCCAGAAGAACAGACCTTGTTGGGTCGGTCGAGGCTGCTTCGTGGGTCAGTAGCCCTGACACCCCCTGAGTGTGAAGCAGGGTGACTTTCATTCTTTCGAACACCTCAGGGCAATTTTCAAACACACTCACTCTTCTGCCGCTGAACTCGATGGGAACACGCCTCTTTGGCAAACCCCTTCCTTAAAGCATCTCCTCCTAACCCCCAGATTCCACCCCGACAGGGAATCATAGAAGATTAGGGTAGGAAGAGACCTCAGGAGGTCATCTAGTCCAACCCCCTGCTCAAAGCAGGACCAAACCCAACTAAATCATCCCAGCCAGAACTTTGTCAAGCGGGCCTTAATAACCTATAAGGATGGAGATTTCACCACCTCCCTAGGTAAAATCCATCCTTCCCTGGCCTTTTCAAAAACTCCTGCACAACAACCAGACTGACCCCCCTCCCTCCCCCCATACTTGACACGGAGAGAACAAACCCAGAAAGAAAATGAGACGGGAGAGGGAATAAATCTCCTCCTACCTTTGATTCTTTCGTAGAGACAAAACTGGAAGCAGTGAGACAATGTGATCAGAGATGTGGCCACATTTCATCATGGGCAGAGAGAGAGGGGGAGAGAGAGAGAGATTGAGAAATTGAGTGACAGGGCCCAAATTCATCATGATTGAGCTCTCTCCTGCACCAGCCCCACTGATTGCCCTTGGGAATGGTGTGGCCAAGTCTAACAATTTTAGTGGAAATCTCATGGCATTTCATGTTCTAGGTAAAGCCCCAGGTCTAAGAGTCAGGGGCTTCACCGAGAATCTCAGCTTTCATTTAAAAAAAAAAAAAGGTAGATTTATAACCTGTGTGTTTGGGGAGAAAAGCCTGAAGATATGACCCAGGCCCACAAAGATCAAATCCCTTAGGCAAATACAAAGACCCAACACTGGTGACTTGTTGGAAATCCCATGAGTTTTAAGCCAGTCTGAAGATTGTTGGGGTGACTCGAGTGCTGTGAAAGCTTGGTGCTGGGGATGCTGTGTGAGGAAAGGCTGGCAGGGCAGAGCTGTGTCCAGAGCTCTATTTTCAGAGTTCTTAGGTCCTGATTCAGGAAAGCGCTTACACATGGGCACAGGTGAAAGGGCCTTTCCTGACTAGGGGATGCCTTCCTGAACTGCAACCTTAGGTACCTGCATGTCAATATTCCATCCATACACACGGCCCTGACTGAGTTCTAGATTGTGACCCTCTGTGGGGCAGGGACTGTCCCCTTCATTACTGATCTGTGCAGCAGCTGGCGCAGTGGGGTCCTGACCTCTGGTTGAGGCTCCAGGGCACTACAGTAACATCCTAATAAATAATGTACAGCACCTAGCACAGTGGGCTCTGATCCCTGACTGGGAGGTGCTACTGCAATACAAATAATTAATCACAATGATAATCCCTTTCATCTACTCTTTGATCTTTCTCTCCAGTCAGCCTCCCAAAAACAAATGATCAATTTCACTGTGTCTTTGAGCATCTCTCTCCCATCATTCCAGACACACTGGTACAGGGGATGTAAGGGGTTATCTCTACCACGCCTTTCTACTTTTGCTAATACGGCTTGGCCTCACTGTGATACCCACCTTTCTTTCCCAGCAGATAAAGCACCACAGCCAGAACCAGGATGGCAGGGATTGTAATTCCCAACAGGAGCTTTAGAGGTTTAGAGGTCTTCGGGTCTGGCCCTAGGAAAGAACCTCGGTGTGAATGGCCTCTCCAAGCAGCCACTGGCAAGTCCCCACTGGCTGGAGCTGGCAGAGTCCTGTGATAAGTGACCCCTAATGTCCTCATGAACATACCCAGGGAGTTCACCCCGCAGTTATCTGCATGGCAACATTAGTGGCTGTTCTTTGTGAGTAAAGTTTGTTGAAGATTTTCCCCAAAAAAATTTTGGCAAACTTTTTTTTTAAATAAAATACAGTTTAACTTTAATCAAAAACTTTCCCTGAAACAATTCATGTGCAAGGACCTTCTTAGTCTTTCCACAAACACAATTTTGAAATGAAAGACAACATTTAGTTTAGTTTTGAATTGACAGTTTTGGTTCCAAAACCCCCCAGAAAAGGAAACTGTCTACTCAAAAGGAGGCCAAATGAAAAATTTTTGTTCAGCTTCATGAATATTTTTTCATTAAAACACTGAAATTTCCCATCACAAGTTTTGAATGAAATTGTTTTCTTGACAATTTTTTGGTGGCAACAAACCTGGATTTCCCCCTAGGTCTCAGGACCAGCTCCTCAAGGCAGGAAACATCCCTGTGGGATCTATTCAGGACAGTGCCCAGGTACAAACTTAACTTCAAAAAGCCATTGTAGGTCCAGCAATGGGACTGTAGCAGGTGCTTAAAGTTAAGCACATAGATAGGTGCTGTCCTGGATAGGGCTGGACTGGAGCACATGCTTGAGAGCTTTCCTGAGTGAGGGCCAGAGATCTGTACAGCATGCAGAGCCGTGTGCAGAGCTTGTCAAAAAATACCCAGCGGAAGAGTATTCCTTCAGAAAATACTGCTTCTTCAAAATAAAAACCTTTTGACAAAGCTCTTCAGCCTTTCAGAATCAAAATGTTGCTGAATTTCTATTCAATGCAAAATTTGAAATTTTGACTTTTCATCCTGATTTCTCACAGGACAGAAATCTCATGTCCCCAGGAGCTCTTGAGGCACACAAAACGTGAGCATCGCTCTGGCTGAAGTCACTAGGTGGCACTGTTACACAAAGTCTGACATCATCTTTTCCTTGCTGTACAAGCGCTGCACACAGCCTTTGCAGGCATACTCCTTGGGTGTTGGTCTGTTGATGCAGGCGCTCTGGCGGGAGCTGTCAGTTTGGGGCTCTGCTAAAGTCAGTTCCTGGGACAAGGTTGCTGCCTGGGAACAGGGCACTGGTGCTGGGCTGAGAGTCCTTAAAGAGGGGTTTGCCTGCATGCTGTTTGTGACACCTCTGTTCCAGGACTGCAGCACAGTGTGTAAATAACTAATTACATGGAGAGAATAACTTGTGAACTAAGTTGTGATGATGCATATGGTGCCTACTTCCAGAACAACACCAAGTACAGTGAGTGCAGAGGGAGGAAATAATTCACTGACTGCTGGTTTAGCAGAGGGAGTCTGTGAACTCCAGATGAAACTCTCACCCATCAGAAGGCTTTGGGATTCCCCCTTTGAAAGAGCCATTTTCCTACCCTGCAAAGATGTTGCCCAGCTCAGCAATGCTGGTGAAACCCTGGGAGAGCTACAGGGAGAATGTGCTGCATTGGATGAGCCCGTCACCCTGTTATGTGGTTGTGTTTCCTCTACATCCATCATCACAGCGATCACACTCAGACTGCGGGGTGCCCAGCCCTGGACCCATCTTTCCCTAAATAGAGTCCCCAGAATAAAGAAACGCCTCAGAAGCATTTACTTTGTGGGGAGGAACCCCCGATACCGCTGCTGCTGGAGTCATCACCTAGGCAATAAACACACAAGAGATTAGAGCAGAGCATGGCCCCACTCCAGGCCCATACGCTGCCCTAGCACAGCTACACCATGGGCAATACCAGGCTGGTGGCTGTGCTGCTGAAAGGGGCCTGGGGTTCGAGTGGGTCACACAATGAATCTGAGTCAGCAGTGCGAGGTAGGTGTGAAAAGGGCTAACGTTGTATGTAAGACACGGGAGGTCATTGTCCTGCTCTGCTCCGCACTGGTGAGGCCTCAGCTGGAGTACAGGGTCCAGTTCTGGGTGTGACACTTAAGGAAAGTTGTGGACAAACTGGAGAGAGTCCAGAGAAGATCAACAAAAATGATCAACAGTTTAGAAAACCTGAGGTAGGAGGAAAGGGCATGTTTGTCTTCAGAGAAAAAGCCTGAGGGGGAACCCTGATAACAGTCTCCAAATATGCCAATTGCAGTTAGAGAAGATGGGGATCAATGGTTCTTAGTGCCCACTGAAGGTAGGACAAGAAGCAATAGACATAATCTGCAGCAAGGGAGGATTAGGACAGATAGTCGGAAAAGCTTTCTAACGACAGGTTGCGGAATCTCCATCACTGGAGATTTTTTTAAAAGCAGGTTAGACAAACACTTGTCAGGAATGGTCTAGAGAATACTTAGTCCTGCCATGAGTGCAGGGCATGGGACTAGATGACCTCTCGAGGTCCCTTCCAGTCCTACAATTCTATGATTCTATAGGGCTAGTGAAGCTCTGGAATAGGCTCCCAAAGGAGGTTGTGGAATCCCTGTTATTGGAGGTTTATAAAATAGGTTGGACAAACTCTTATCAGGGATGGTCCAAGTTTACTTGGCCCTGCCTCGGTGCAGGGGACTGGACTTGATGGAATCTTGAGGTCCCTTCCAGCCCGACATTTCTATGATATCCCTGTCCCCCAGCTGTCTGGGTTGGGCCGTGTGAGCTGAGATGGGTGAAAATCATGGGGGTTCCCTGTGTCAAATTTTGAACAAAGATTTTTTGTTAGAAATTTTTTGTTTCAGATTTTGATGAATTTCAGCATTTGGATTTTCAGGAGTTTCTTATTGAATTGTTGTTCTCGCTCTGCCATTCACCCTCCGCCATTTTGTATGATCCTGAGTTGCTGGGCAGGGCCAAGCTAGGCTATGAACACACACACAAAAACACAGGAACACTCACACATATGCCTTACCAGTGAGGCTGAGGCTGAGGTGCTGGGCAGGGCTGAGCTGGGATTTGGTCACCCAGTTGTCACTGTCCTTGATCTCATACCCACAGGTGTAATTCCCAGATCTGACTCCAGATACCACATGGTTATAGTCATAGATGGCCTTCTTCTCCAAGCCTCTCTGGGATGAAACCTCCTTCCTGTCCTTGCAGAAGATGATGCGGGTGGCCAGGAGCTCGGATACCACGGAGCACTGGAGCCGCACGGAGTCCCCTGGCCGGGCGTACGTCTGGCTCAGGTGGAGGGCGGGGGCACGTAGATCGCCTGGGAGGGGGAATAGGTCACAACTGTCAGTGGTGCCCAGCACTATTGATGGGCCAGGAGGTAAATGGTGGGTGGGTCTGTGCCACATCTCAGATGGAGGCTCTGATTCCAGCCCAGCTGGGCAGATAGGGGATAATCTCTCTCTGGTGACCGGAAGCTTTATTCCCGGGATCATCTGGGTTATGAAAGAGCCTGGAGGCTCATCTGGGCTTGGTTCCCATTGTCTGGTTCTGTGCACTCTCCTAGAATAAGGGGCCCTGGTGCTGGCACTCCGCTGACCCAGATGGAGCAATATGTCCGAGAGACAGGCAACCCCTCAGCATGGCCGGCCCCTGGCCATTGGTGCTGTCTAGGTAGGGAACGGCCAAAACCTCGGTCTGCTCCGCCAGCCCATGCAGTGAAGGTCACTTGCTGCCCCATGGAGCTCACCAGCTGACAGTCAGGGAGCTGTGTCCAGTCTCTAACCCCTCTGATGTCTGCTCTAGCATCTTCCCTGTGCTTGTTCCCCTCCTGCCCCCAATCTCCAGCTGGCACAAGGGCACCTGGAGCTAATTCCAGACCCAGGCTAAGGGAAGGTCCTAGAGCAGAGACAATGGGACCCAGCTCTGAACTCGCAGGGGAATTACTGCTGTCTCTGAGTAGGTCAATATCTGCCCAACACCTTCCCCATACCCATGGTGCCCCCTGCTGCTGCATTCCCCACACAGCCAGCAAAGAAACAGCTCCACCAGCCCCTGCTGGACTGGACACGGGGTCGCTGGGAGCAGTTCCCTGGCCCGGCTCATACAGGAGCTCAATCTGGGTTATATAATGGTCCCTTCTGGCCGCACCCTCTCAAGTGCCACCTGCCCGCCCACGGCTGACTACTAACGATACTGCTGACATTTAAGGATGAGGTGCAGGCTGAGTTCATGTGGGGTTCAGCTCCAGGGAGCTCGTGCCATGGGAAAGTAAATCCCTTGAGGTCAGGGCCATGGTGTTCTCTGCTTCCCAGAACCAGTGCCCCAGGTGTGGGACCGGCGGTGGATGTGACTCTCAGAACGATGTGTCACACTGGCCTCAGGTCAGAGCAGAGCTGAGAGATAGCAGGACAGGGAGGGATCGCCCAAGAGATCTTCACCCTGTTCACATCCCACACAGCCCCATCTGCCTTCCCGTGCCATTTCTGCTGGCACCGCACTGAGCAGGGAGCAGCCCAAGGGGTGGTGGCTGGATGCTGTGGAGGGGGAGGGGTAAATGCCATGGGCAGATTGGGGACAGACAGACAGATGGACTCACCAGGAGCTGAGCAGATCTCCTGGCTGCTGGGACTCAATACTGGGAACAGAAAGGTGATGTGTTGTTAGTGCTTGAGATAAATTCCCCCCTTTTCTGAGGTCCTTCTGCAGGGACAAAAACTGCCTTTAATAGGGAAAAAAATCCTGATTTGTGTTTTGGTGAAGAAGCAAACCAGGCAGGACGTTAGATCTGGGGCAGGGCAGATTCCTCGCGCACACAGACCTTGGCTGAGCTGGGACCAACTTTCCCTTCAGCTCTCAACAGGGCCAGATCCTCAGCTGGTGTAAACTTACATTGACTCCTACACTGATTTATACCAACTGGGGATCTGGCCCAGTAGTTCTCACACTCAGTGTTTACTCTGGTTCTCATTTCTCTCCCACTGAAGACGATTTGCCAATAGCCTCAGTCAGGCACTGCTCTTGGTTCTGTTTCCCTCCAACCTGCTGCGAATTAGCACAGAATTCCCACATACTCACTGGGAAGCAAGAGGCACAGAGACAGGATCATCAAGGCAGTGGTGGGAGCCGATCAGGATGGAAACAGCCCAGCAGCTTCTGTTTCTGTTGGGGTCCGGAGGGTACAATCCACAGTCGCTCCCTGCTCCCACCTGCCCCCTCTGCCCTGTCTGACGTCAGCAGAAGGGAAGCTCTGGTCTCTCTCTCTGCCCCTGTCTGCTCCCCCGCATTGGATGCTTCAGCCAGCACCTTTCTCTGCTCCCAGGCCCTGTGATCTGTAGGGCTCAAGCAGCAGAGATGCTGCATCCTTTCTCTGACTGGCTCTGTCTCCACCTTGGGTCTGATAATCATCATCGCTCCCCATTTCCTGCCCTGCGCCGCCCCCTTTCCGTACTCCAGCCACAGCGTCTCTATTTAGGGCTGCAAGATTGAGAACTGAAGGGGCCTGGTTTGCTTGTTTGAGTCTAAACATATCACTGAGGAAACACCCCCCATCCCATCTCACTGCCTGGGGACCAAAACAGCCCCCTGGCTAACGGCACAGCTGGGCCAGGGTGAAAGGTCACCGGGTGACTGGGGGGCCTGGGATGTTGGATGAATCTGAATCTTTTGCCTCCACCCTGGTCTCCAGGCCCTTGTGAGAAGGACCCAGCTCCCCTAAGGGAAAATTCACCCTCTGGGCTTAACAGGGACATAAATGGGGTCTGGGCCTTGTGCTGGACCCTCTGCACAGGGGTGAATTTCACCCCCAGAGAACACTGAATGTGGGACTGCACTGGCTTCCCCACCAGCTTAGTCTCCACCCTCCCTGTCCTCTGCAACAGCTCCAGCCACTTCTGCCTGTCGAGCCCTGACTGCCCCTGCTCCCCATTCTGGGGTGCTGAGGAGTCTGCTGACCCTGCTGAGAGACGGGCACCAGGTCCCTTCCCCCTATCCTGGTTCACTTTCAAGTCATTCCCCACTGCCAGGGAAGGAAGAACAAAAGGCAGTTGAGAAAGAGCATCCAGAAGTGATCTGTGAGCAGGAGAGGAGCTGGAATCAGTGTAACTAAGGAAGTGGGGGACCAGGAAAAAAGCCAAAAAAACCATGTGACTTAGAAATGTAAGGGGCTGTTGGCCCCTTACTAAAACTGATGTGGGAATTTGGTTGGTAGCTCCCAGTACCAAGGGGAAGAGTGGATGGAAAATCAGGTCCCTGAGACTGACAGTCCCCAGGGGCAATGGGGAGAGGCCAACGCTCCAGGTCATGGTGATTGACAGGACAGGCAGGCTGATGTCTGCCCTGGGTCAGAGTGGGGCAGAGCTAAGGAGAGGGCAGGAGCCCGAGCTAAGCTGGGAGCAGAGCTGCACCAACCGGAACCAGAGAGAACCAGAGAAGCAGCCCAGGGGGCAGATCTATTCTGGGAGAAGATCCAGAGAAGCAGCCCAGGGGGCAGATCCATTGTAGGAGGACAGGGCAGCAACCAGGGTCAGAGAGGCCAGAGCAGGTAGATCAACAGCAGCGCTGGGGCTGCAGTTGGGGCTGGGGCAGTCCGGAGCCGGGTGCAGTGAGCAGCTGGGGAGAGCAAGGGGGACGCTGGGCAGAGTGCCCAGCGCAGGGACACATCACCAGTCAAGCAGCCTTGCAGTCCAGACTTGTGGGGGGGGGAACCATAACCCTGATGGGGGGGGTGGGGCTGATGCTGGGGACATGGGGCCCGCCACCTACAGCCTGAGGGCATGAGGCCACCGCCAGAGCAAATGTCTGATCCATGCCATCCCTGAAGCACCATCAGGACATGGGCAGGAGCCTCCCAGGAATCCCGGGCCCAGCCTTGTCAGGGTTACAAGGACTCTGCCACACAGGAGAGTGCAAGGGGAGTCCTTGAGGTTAGGCAGGTCTCTGGGTAAAGGGAGTGGGAGCGAGGACTCAGATACTTTTGCTGGGCAATTCCACCAGTGGAGTGTATACACCAGGAAAGTTCCCCACAATGGCAGGACCATTCCCTGACTTACAGAACAAAAGTCTTCCCCTTGGGTCAAACTGCAATCAAGGGAGATCCATGCCAGTTGTGATGGGGATTTTGTGATAAAACTCCTCTGGCACAACCACACTACGCGGACGCTGAGGGCCAGTCCAGTTCTCAGCTGTCCCAACATTCCCTTCAGGGTGAACATTGATCATTTCCTGCTGAGGCAAGAGAGACAGCTGTGGGAAAGCTGTGGGCACCCTGACATGTTCCCAAAGCAGATGGACTCGACCCAGTACCTATCCCCATGAACCACGCAGCCCCTGCAGCTATAGTACTTCATGGGAAGTTATCTGGTGTCAGCTCAGGGGTGAATTATACCGCTCCAGTTACACCAGTGTAAGTCCCTGTGCACACTTGGGTTCTGGTATAACAGATCTTTTTTTCTGGTTTATGTTATCTTGTTTTGAAAACAATATTAATGATAACCCGTACATTTTTAATGGTGAGGATAATTAACACTGGGAAAAACTTACCTAGGTCTCTGGTGGATTCTCCATTACTGACAATTTTTAAATCAAGGGTGGGTGTTTTTTTCTAAAAGAGATGCTCTAGTTCAAACAGGGATTATTTGGGGGCAGTTCTCTGGCCTGTGTTATACAGGAGGTCAGACTACATGATCACACTGGTCCCTTCTGGCCTTAGAATCTATGAATGAACCTGACAAATGCTCTGATTTGAGAACAAAAGTGTCCCCATGGGAGTTACAGCAGCAAAGCTAGAGCAGTTTAATTATACTGGTAAGTTTCTCTGTCTATAGAGAAGCCCTGGCATAAAATGCTCTTGCCATCAATGGTCTCCATTTCCTTGTACATCTCCTGTCACTGGAGTACCTGACTCCTCACAATCATTAATGGGTTTATCAGACACTCCTGAAGTTCATCCTCATTTCACAGATGGGGAGACTGAGGCACAGAGAGAGACTAAGTGACTGAGCGCAGGCACACAGGAGTCTGCAGCTGAGTCAGGGGTTGAACCCAGGGCTCTTGAGCACCAGTCCACAGCCCTAGGCACAAGATTGTTCTTCCTCCCTTCAGTCCCCGGCTGTCCCAAAAGCCTGGGTGACAGTGACCAACCGGGTACCTGCCTGGAAGGCCAATGATCCTGGGCTATTTTAGCCAAAGAAGGGAAGAGCCTGGATGGACGGGGCTGGGAAACAGGGAAAACATCAGAGATACAAGCTGGGAAATCTGCCCCAGGGGATTTAATTGATCTCACAGACAGTCCCACCCCTTGTTGCTTCTGGGCTAGATCCTGCCTCCCTCCCCTGGCCCAAAACGCAGGGCAGAATTAGACCCAGCTCTCCAATCCTGTAGGGTTTATTAATGGAGCCAGATGCTGCGGGACCATCGGCTGCTGCTCAGAAGAGGGAAAGGAGAGGAGAGTTGGAGCTGTGAGTAGTGACTCCTGTTCAGAGATTCTCTGCACACACAATGCAGCTGCTCCATGCAGCCGCGCAGGGCGGGAACTGCAGGATGAGCTGACAGGGCCCTGAGCATCTGCAGAGTCTCCTGTGCAGATGCCTCTTCCCACACCCAGCAGTGAGCTCCCCCAAGGCCTGACCTCAAGCTAGCAGCCCAGGGGGGCGGGGGCGTGTCAGACACTATGATGTGGGATTGAAGAACCCGCTCACACCGTGTTATTTTTGTCCTCACACATTAACCTGCCTCATTCTCACGCTCTCTGTTCTCATGTGGTTTCCAGGGCAGCTTATTTTTATAGTTGTACATTTAAAGGCCTGAAGGGACCAATGAGGCTGTCTAGTCAGAGCGTCTGCACAGCCCAGGCCAGAGAGCCTCCCCCAGGGATCCCTGCATTGAGCTGCTAACTTCTGGCTGAGCTAGAGCCTGTCTGGTAGAAAGAGACGTCCCCTCTCGGTTTAACGACTCCAAACCGGCTCCCATTTCTAAACACTAAGGTGACTGTGGCTGATCACTGCAAGAAGAGGCCAAGGGAAGGGAGATTCTGGAATGGGACAGAGCAACTGGAGATGGGCCCTGAAGTTTAGCTCCAGCTGTGGGTCCTAATCTGACCTTCCCCAGAGTTTGGAGACATGGACTCAGGGTTCTAGTTTGAGTTTATTTTAGAGACAGCCCCAACGTCTGGGTGTGGGGACTCTCCCTCTGAGCAAAAGGTACCACAGACAATGATCCAGAGTTCAGTCTTCTGACTGAAGAGGGTAAGAAGATGCTCAATCTGGGATGGCTGAACCACCTAACATTGAATGGGCAAGAGGGACCAGATGGAGCTGTTGGCCTTGGCAGAGATTTCAGGTTGCTCAGTGGGATGTGCAGATCTGGTGTGCACCAAAGGCCCAACACCGAGAGACTGACCGGGCAGCTAGGCCAGGCCCCAGACATGCCCAGGATAGACTGTAACAAACGATAGTGGGAAGTTTAATGCTCCAGTTCAGAATATAACCCATGGCACATTTTCAGGGCAGGGCTCATGCTACATGATATTTCACTGTACAGCACCAGCACATGAGTAGCACAAAGAACTCATTCATAATGACGACTGCAGCAGGCCCAGCTGAGAATTGTACATAACGTTTTTTGTTGTTCTTTTTTTATAGAACACTAGATTTTGACAAGATGATTTTTTTTTTTTTTTTAAATTTGTGGATGTCTCTCCTCTCTTTGAATATTTTTGATTTTTTGTTGGAAAACCAAAAGGGCCAAATATTTGGAAAGTGGCAAAAACCTAATATTCCCCGCTGCCTGCGAGTTTTCAGTTTATCAGTTTTTTTAATGAAAAGTTAAAATTTTATTGCTGAAAATTTCAAGGGAAATTCATGTAAACTTTGCACAGGGAAAAAAAATCCATTTTCTGCCCCGCCCCAGCATGCACCATGGTTAAGCCCTCAAGGCTCGCAGGTGGAAGCTGCCAATGCTCTGTTCTGCCCTATGCCCACAGGACTCCTCTGTGATCTCCTAGGGGTTAATTAGCCTGAAGGTCTGTGTCAGAAATGTGGACATGTGAGTGCAGGTCTTGCTGGAGCCCGTGGGTAGTGCATGAAACCCTCATTTGGGGAGGCTAGCCCCCTACCTCATCCCTTCTGCCTGAGGTCCAACCCCCTGTTCTTGCCCACTGGGGCCAGAGGAGCATCATATCCCGCACAGTGACCAGAGGAGCCCCAGCCAGATGGCCTGAGCCACCCCAAGTCCCGGCCTGCCCAACCAGCCACCCACTCACCATAGCTTTCCTGAGCGCTGGCCCGTGCACTGGCCTGCCTGCCTGAGCCTCCCCAGCTGTCCTGCATGAGCCATCCCGGCCAGCCAGAGGAGCCCCAAGCCATGGCCACCTGGAGGAGCTATGAGCCCCATCATGGCCCAGCCCTGGGGCTGTGGCGGGGAGCATTAGCGGAGGTTTGTGGTAGCTTAGCCTCCCACAGCCTCCATTACGTGCTGCCCATGCTGGTGCCCTAGGTATAACTAACAGTATGAACCAAAGGCTGCGAACCAAAGCAGGCCTGGCCTTGACAGAATAGTAACACACTGTGTATTGGCTAAGTAATCACATTCCTGACCTGAGAGGATGGTACAGAGACACACAGAGTTCTCAAGTAACTCAATAAATACAGGCTTAAGAGATGGCACAGGAACACACCTACCACTCCTAAAGATAAAGAGGGGCTGACACAATAATGGATAAGGATGTTAGTTCGAACTAGCGGGAACAAGTGATGATAAGAGTAGTAACTGAGAAATTCTAAAGTGGAATATGTGATTTCTTTTTGTCAATGTATAAAAGGAGAAGTCATAGGAGAGGCATCTTTGTACTAGTCTAGACACGGCACTCTGGTGTGCTGATTGAACTGGTACCTTGTTGCAGGCGTACATGTGTTAGTGGATCTGTAGCTCCTAAAGAGCACTAGGACTGTGCTTTGTCGACAATAAACCTGGCTGAGCATCTTCACCACTGAACTGAGCCTGTGGTCTTTATTTCGAGTAAAATTGAACGCTGTTGAGTCAACACACGGCACCGTCTGCTAGTGCAGCTGATGTTGGAGCTCTGAGAACAGCAACACTGCAGCACCAGCAGGACTTAGGAACATGAATCATTGGTAATCGTACAATCATAGACATGTCAGGCTGGAAGGGACCTCAAGAAGTCATCAAGTCCAGCCCTCTGCATGGAGACAGGATCAAGTGAACCTAGTCCATCTCTGGCAGAGTTTTGTCTGGTCTGTTGTTAATAACCTCCAACAATGAGGATTCCACAACCTTCCTTGGAAGCCTATTGCAGAGCTTAACTTCCCTAATCATTAGAAAGTTTTTCCTACTTGCTACCCAAAACTTCCATTGTACCAGATTTAGCCCATCACTATCTTCAGTGGACACTGAGAACAATTGATCACTGTCCTCTTTATAAACAGCACTACATGTATTTGGAGACTGATATCATTTCTCCCCTCAGGCTTCTTTTCTCAAGACTAACCATGCCCAGTGTTTTTAACCTTTCCTCCTAGGTCAGGATTTCTAAACCTTTCATCATTTTTGTTTCTCTCTTCTGGATTCTCTCTAATTTGGCCATATCTTTCCTAAAGTGTGGTACCCAGATTTGTATATAGTCCTCTAGCTCACACCTCGCCAATTCCCAGAAGAATGGGACAATGATCTCCCATACCTTACATATGACATTCCTGTTAATACTTCCCAGAATTACATTAGCCTTTTTTGTGACTGCATCACACTGTTGACTCACATTCAATTTGTGATCCACTGTGATGCGCTTAGTACCCTTTGAACCCAGCCATGCGGAGCACAACAGATTGGCCATCCGGCACCTTAACAGTCACTTTATCAGGCAAAAGGGCCCTTCCCCACCAGCTGGTTAGCCAAGGCCAGGCACTCAAGCCAGACTAGAGCAGACATAGAAGGGGAGACCTTCAAGCAGACCAGTTGTGTAGAGGCTTCATGCTTGTTTATCATTATTTTACACAAGGTTTGAGTCCTATCTGGTGTAAGAAGTGCACTGGCATCCAATTTGTGGGGAGCTTTTACTCTTCTTTTGGTGAACATATAGCTTAGCTGGGTGAAGTGATGCAGAAGACCAACGAAGTAGCTTCCTCCACAAAATGAAGAAGTGACGGTCTACAACCAACAGAGATAGCAGCACAAAATAGATTAGTAGTCTAGGGCCTTAACCACTCAGCTATCCTGCATGCTGTGGCTATGGGCTTGGTATGCCCAGGGCCGGCTCCAGACCCCACGCGCGTGGGGCGGCACTTGCCGGCAGGGGCGGCAGATTGGGCCGGCGGACCTGCCACAGTCATGCCTGCGGGAGGTCCACTGGAGCCCCGGGACGACCGAACCTGCCGCAGGCATGACTGCGGAGGGGGCGCTCCTCCCGTGGCTCCAGTGGACCTCCCGCAGGCGTGACTGTGGACGGTTCGCTGCTGGCGTGGGTCGGCTGGACCTCCCGCAGGCATGCCTGCGGCAGCTCAACCGCAGCCGCCGGACCAGCGAACCGCCCGCAGCTGCGGGAGGTCCAGCCGAGCCGCGCGACTAGCAGACCCTCACCAGTCAAGCCCGCGGGAGGTCCGCTGCTCCCGGGGCTCCGGGGCGCCTCCCGCGCATGACTGCTTGGGGCGGCGGAATATGTAGAATATGTAGAGACGCCCCTGGGTATGCCTGCAGGCCAGCTTAAGTTTCCATGTCTACATTCAATTGTGTGCATGGTCCCATTGGATGAAATAACAGCTCATGTGAAAGAAGCCCCACTGGGTAAAGAGGTGGCTGAGGAGTTAAGGCTGATCCTTTGTTATTTGTCACCGGTGGGTTTGAAGCCACCTATGCTGATAGCCAGCCTTTCCTTTGGCAGTGGTGGCCACTGGCTCTTCAATCCCTTGCTGCCCCAGCATCTCTTACCATAAATAGTATTGTTCTCTGCAGTGTTGTTGTAGGTCCCAGGACAGCAAAGCAGCATAACTCAAAAGCATCTCTTTTATCAGCAGAAGTTTGTCTAATAGAAGGTTTGACCTCACCTGACTTGTCTGGCTAATAAAAACCAGACACACCCAACAAACCTGGGCCCCACAGTCTCTGGACCAGCTGGACTCCAGGCCGGCTCACAAAGGTGGGAATTTTGCACAGCGCCTCTCCAGCGCTGGTGCCTCAGCAGGCCGAGCTCATCTTTTCCCCATGCTTGGGATGGGGGAGGGGAGAGGAGCAAAATAGTAACAGGGAAAGCCCAGAGAGGACACAGAGGAGTTGCCCTTTTTGTCCCTGGGTGCCAGGGGGTCTCCCCCACCTGCATATAACCCTGCTTCATACAGCATACTTAAAGCCCCGTCTTTCCCAGCTCCCCCCATCCTGGGACAGGGATCCACTGATAGGGAGAGGTGGCCATGTTAGGAGAGCTCTCATGTCACATGGGATATTCTGGGACCCCCCTAGTGGCAGAGGCCAGGGGAAGCCACTGAAATGTGTACAGCAGAGACCCTCCCCCACGCTGCCTTCAGAAGAGGTGACCCCCCAACACTGAGGCTGCAGGGAACCTCAGCCCCAGAGTCAGTGTCTGGGTTTCATCCATTTCCAATGGGTGTCTTTTGCAGAGCGTGGTGCTGGGTTTACAGACTTGTGCGATGTCGCTGCAACTGTCTGTTATTGCAGGTCACCTGTGGGTGGAGCTGGGTGAATTGTTGATGTTTCAGACTGGCAGCAACCTGAAAAATCAGAGCAGATATTCAGGTTGGTTCTAAACACATTTGGAACTTCTCAGTAAATTGGGAAAGTCTGCTTCGGGTAGTAAAAATGTTTCATTCAGGGCAGCTTCCTAACAGTGATTGCCCCTCCCAATCTTTGCCCCAAGGTGAGGGCACTTTCCTGGGATGCAGGACTCCAAGACCCACATTTGCAACCCACTTCGGAATGGGGTCTTGAATTCAGCATCCTCATGCTAGGGCCGGCTCCAGGAACCAGTGCAGCAAGCTAGTGCTTGGGGCGGCCCGTGGAAGGGGTCATCATGTCTAGGTCTTCGGCAGCGATTCGGTGGCAGGTCCCTCAGTCCCTCTTGGAGAGAAGGACCAGCCGCTGAATTGCCACTAAAGAATGAAGTGGCGCGGTGGAGCTGCCACCGAAGTGCCACTGATCACGCCTTTTTTTTTTTTCTTTGCCACTTGGGGTGGCAAAAAAGCTGGAACCGGCCCTGCTCATGCCCAGGCCACAGGCCATTCTGGGGTGGGCTGCTCTCCTCTGAAGGCTCTTCCACTTTGTATAACTACTTAACTATTAATTGGCCAAAGAGGAAACAAGTGAGCACAACTCTATAGGCTGCAGATTGAGGGGCTCACCTGGGCAGTAGGATCTAAGAATTCAAATCCCTTTTCACTCTGAATGAAGACGACAGCAGATTTGAGTCAGAGTCTCCTACCTCCTGAGTGCCTTAATCCCCAGGCTGGAGAGTCTTTTCTTGCTCTTTGGTCATAGGAATAGCAAATTATTAGCTGGTGTTTAGGGATCAAACACACACTTCTGAATCTGGCCTGAACAACATATTAAAAACTTTTGCCCGGCTAAAACTGATCAGGTTAAATTTGTGAATCGTTTTGCATTGGCCAAAGCTGTATTTTTTGGCAAGTAAACTATTAATACAGAAATTTTCGCCCAGCTCTACTTGTGAGAACACAAACTGGTTTGATGTGGGATTGTTTGTGAGTTCCAGGACTGCACACAAAGGGATTTGTTTGAAGGTTTGGGACTGCTGGAGTAGCATTTTCATTTATTTTTGTAGGTGTATCCATGAGCACTGGGACACCATGTGGGATTGGTAGTGTAGGGTTTTCCATAACTACTGAGGCTATTCATATACACCTCTACCTCGATATAACGCTGTCCTTGGAGCCAAAAAATCTTACTGTGTTATAAGTGAAACCGCGTTATATTGAACTTGCTTTGATCCATCGGAGCGCACAGCCCCGCGCCCCTGGAGAGCTGCTTTACTGCGTTATAGCCAAATTCATGTTATATCGGGTCACATTATATCGGGGAGAGGTGTATTGGGGCTGCCTGGCTGCATGCATACTGGTTTGTTGTCAAAGGGTCTTTTTATCAGCTGTGGGGCCACTCTTGGTCATTTGTTTTTGTAGTGTTGTGTGTGAGTGCACAGCTGTGATCACACTGGGTTGTTGCTTGTGAGTGCTGGGGCTGGGGTCACAATGGATTGTTATTGTAGGGTCACTCTTGAACGCTGGGTGTGTTATTAGTAACAACTGAGAAGTGGAATGAGAATCCCCATTTTTTTTAATGTGTAAATTCCTCAGAGTGATACTTCCATGTGGGGTGAGGCTGTTCCTTGGGGCAGGGGAGGTGACTTCACTGTTGCGGGGAGATCTCTCTGCATTTCTCTGCGTTGTTTCCCCAACTCTGTCCCACAGCAGAAACTCCTTGGCTCCCCCAAAGTCATCACTCAGGGGGTTGGTTTTTTGATAAATCCCGCACCTGGGATAAGGGCAGGTCTGTGGGTTTGGGCCTTGCCCCCTAAGGGGCCTCTCTATTTCTCCTAGATGAGAGAGAGAGTGAGTAGCTGAAGCCACTTATAGTGGGGGGACCAATCCTATTGTGTACCCCTCCTGCTAGGACCCCCACTCTGTGACATGTGATTGAGGGGAGCAGGGGCAGTCACAGCAGAGGCCACACCCTGAATTAGGGTGACCAGATGTCCCAATAAAATCGGGACCATCCTAATATTTAGGTGTTTGTCCCACGTCCCGACTGATCTTCGGTCAGGACGCAATTTGTCCTGATATTTCGTTCCACCGACAGCACTCGCCTTTTTTCATTATTTATTTATTTATTGCTGCTCTGCTTTTTTTTTTTTTAATCTGTCTTGATTGGGATGCAGCTGTAGTTACACCAGAGCTAGGGTTGTGTTAAAGACATTTGTGTTTTGACAATGGAAAGCATGATGCATATACTTGGGCTATAATCTTTAGTCCAGCTGGGGATGTAGCTCAGTAGTAGAGTGCATGCTTTGCATGTATGAGGCCCTGGATTCAGTCCCAAGCATCTCTAAATTCTCTTTGGCATGAAGGCAGGATAGCTCAGTGGACTGAATATCAGTCTGCTAAATCCAGGTTTCTGAAGGGGCCATTTTGGGATCTGGGGCTAAAAGCTGCCTGTGGATGGGTCCTACTTTGAGCAGCAGGTTGGACTAGATGACCTCCTGAGGTTCCTTCTAACCCTGATATTTGGTGCATTGATTGTCCAGTCTGTGTCTCATTGCACACTCCACGGGGCAAGCTAGTTCCCCCCATTTGGGACTGGATCAGAGCCTGAGTCCCCTCTATTGGAAAGGACCCATATCCCGTTTCATTTTTGGCTGAGATTGGAGGGTTGCAACCATGGGTCTCTGATCTCTGTTTTTAGCTGAGGCTGTTCTGAGATTCCCCACTGTTTGGGAAGTGTCAGAGAGGGGTTAGAACTGAAGGAACAGAACAAGACAGCAGGAGAGAGACATTTTCCTGTTGAAAAACTAGCCCTTTCCTAATGCTGAATTTCAGGAGACGCCATTGTGGGGATGGCCACAGGGATGTTACCCGGGTGCTAATGGCAGGGGAGGTGTCTGCTAGACAGTCTGTCTGCTACTGTCAGCTCCACATAACAGAGAAGTTCATGAAACTCTGGTGCAGAGACAAAAAATATGACAAATGTGCACAGTTGCAATTATAGCTTTGGTCAGTAGATGGCAACATTAATGTGCGTCTAGAAAAAATAAAGAGAGAAGGCCAATGTAAGAGAGAGATGTATATTTTATTGGACCAAGACAGGTAAGATGGAGTTTTCCACTGGGATTGGTGTAAAGTGCCATCTAGTGGATGGGAAGGTGCCTTCACCAGGACAAGCCTGCAGGGGTCAGAGATGAAATCTTCCCAGGTCTCTGTCTTATCTCTGTTCCCCTACTTTAAGAACTGCACATTGTCTAATAACTCCACAGTGGAACCCTGGCAGCACCATTGACAATCTCAGGTGTGAAATGCAGCCAAGTGTGTATCGCTGAAGACCCTGTATAGATGTGAGACATCCAAGGGGGCATGTGCCCTTCCAGTGATAGCAAATGCTCCCACACCCACCCACAGATTAGCCCCAGTCACTGATCTCTGGCCTGTCGTCCTGTGACTCCTCTGATGGGAACTTTACACTGATCAGAAAATAAACACCAATTAAACTAACAAGTGAAGCCCAAATAATTAACAGGAGACGGGACCTTTCACTCAGACACTCTGCACTCTCTGATTTAACATTTCTATTGTGGTAGCACCTAGAGACCAACTGGGTCAGAGCCCAATTGTGCTGGGCACTGTACATACAGAGCAAATGACAGCTCCTACCTCAAAGAGCTCAGAGGCTAATATCTGAATCCCAAACATCCACTGGAGACAGAAGAATACCCCAGTAGGATACTGTTGACCAATATATGCTGGCTAACACCTATATCTCTCATATTAACGATATGTATGATCCTCACGATATCTATATCTATATGTATCTCTCTCTCTCTCTCTGTATATATATATATATACACATTAACATACATTAAGCATAAAAATATTATTAAGCACAAATATTAGAGCAATAATATAGCCTAAGTTGGCCTGCACCTTTATTATAGGCCTGCTCACTCGTTTGAACTATCCTATCACATCTTGCATTTGCTGAAGGAAGCTTTGGCTTATAGACAGGAAAACTGTCAGGACCAGGACATGTCAATGTTTTATCACAGCAACAGGTAGGGAGTTCCTCTTACAGGTCTGTATTTGAATGTCAAAGGAAGAGGACAAGACGTGATTATTCCAGCCTAGTACAGACCTAGGAGATTCTGTCACGCCCTTTGGTACCGTGTGTTCAGAACAAAGAAATAAGGGGTACACCATGGTACCAGAGAAACAAGGTAGAAAGCTGATTTGTTAAATCTAGTCTCAGACGACATACCCAGGACCTTGTCCCTCTAAACAGGTAGGGTATAAAAAGAGGCTGCAGGGGAGTAGCTTGGGGAGCAAACCTTTTATGTAAGGGGAATGTAACAACGCTGCACAAGATGCTTCCCAGAAACTGGTATTGTATTGAACCTTCTCCCCACACTACATAACTGATGTCTTAGAGCAATAAACCTGACTGATATTGGTTATTTGGGATCCTGAATACATTTAATAACAAATCAGAGTGTAGTCAAGCCACTGACTTTACAATGTAGCCACAGGACAGAATATCAAATCAGAAACAGAGATCTTGTTCCATAGCTCCTGTCCACCGAGCCCCCAACTGCAATTTCCTGTAACTATAGACGTTACAGCAGTCCCTGGAGACCCTAGCCAAGGGCAGGGCCCCTTTGCGCTGGGTGCTGCACAGACACTAACGGATTCTGCAGGGGAAAATTGACCAGCAAAACTATGCTGGCCTAGCTAAACCACTACAGCTATCCTGGGATAACTCCCCATGGGGACACCAATACTCCAGTGTATGAGGGTTTTTTTCCAGTTTACCTCAAGGTGAAAATAGTGTAAATTAACCTTGACCAAGGCTCTCTAATTCCAGAATAAGGTTGTCCCCACAGGGGCTTATCCCGAGATAACTGCAGTGATGATTTACAGTATACTTCTGCTGGTTAACTTCCTTGTGCAGACAAACCTTTAGTGAGAGACAGTCCCTGGCTGGAAGAGTTCACAGTCTAAGAAAATTTTCAAAAGCTCCTGAGGGACTTAGGAAGCTCCTGAGGCTCTCTAATTCCAGAATAAGGTTGTCCCCACAGGGGCTTATCCCGAGATAACTGCAGTGATGATTTACAGTATACTTCTGCTGGTTAACTTCCTTGTGCAGACAAACCTTTAGTGAGAGACAGTCCCTGGCTGGAAGAGTTCACAGTCTAAGAAAATTTTCAAAAGCTTCTGAGGGACTTAGGAGCACAAGAGAGTGGGCACAGAGCACGGTCATGCATTTGTGTTCCTAAATCCCTGAGGGGCTTTGAAAATTCTCCCCGAGCCAAGGCAGAATTATTATCCCCATTTCACAGATGGGGAGCTGAGGTCCAAGGAGAGGAAGTGACATGCCCAAGGATTCTGTAGCAGAAGTGGGAATTGACCCCAATCCTCTTCAAGTGTTACATTGGTGCCTTAACCATTAGCTCATCCTCCTCCTCTAAATGTACAGCCCCGCTGCAGGAGGGATTATTTGTAGAGAAGGAAGGAGCTGGGCTGGGCTGTCTGATTGGGACAGTTCATGGCACGGCTAAGCTCTAATAGAGCTCAGCATGGCCCTGGCCTGGCTGGGAGTGAGCAGAGGTCTGCAAGGCAGGGGGTTGCCAATGCCAGATACTCGATTTTTATCTGAAATATCCGGTCAAAAAGGGGACCTAGCAGTGTCCAGTCAGGTGTACTGACCAGACCCTGAAGGTCCAGTTACTGGGAGAGGCGGTGAGGTGCCAGGTCATCAACCCACGCCAGTGCCTGCTTAGCTGGGGCTGCCTCCTACTTGCGGCCAGGCCCTGCCTCAGGCTGCAGCAGCTCCCAGCCCAGCCCTAGAGCAGAGGGAGCCCAGTGGGGCAGGGGGCAGTAGACATCCAGAGACAAGAAATGTGGGGAGAAATCAGAGACTGAGGTGGGAGAGGAGCAAGCAAAGGGCGGGGCCTTGGGGGAAGAGGCAGAGGAGGGGCAGGGCCTTGGGAGTCTGGTTTTCAGCCAGTAGAAAGTCGGCAACCCTAGTCACTGACTGACAACATCCCTGAAGGGGCAACGGAGGGGACTGAAGGAGGCTGGAGGAGTTACTTGGGCAAAAACTGTTCCCGCAGGGGCCTATTCTGCAGCACTGGCCAATGGTGTCTCCCCAACACTCACTCAGAGCTAGTCACTGGTATCTCCCCAGCCCCGTCCTCACCCTCCCTCCTGTTCACAATTGGTCAATGGGATCCTCCATTGCCTCCCCTTGCAAAATGAGTCTCCTCCAGCCCCACAGGCTGGGGTAGGCTCCATTTCTCCAGCATGAAGGTGATGATGGGCTCAGACACCAGGAGGAGCAAAACCAGGGTGCAGCGAGTGGCCCAGATGATGATGGACAACATGTCTGGCCCTGCAACATGGAAAGGGACATGGTGAGGGCCATGTGCAAAGCAGCGTGTGGGACTGCAGTGCCAGCACTAGACACAGAGCAGCAGCTCTGGAATGGGGTCCCTGTGTGAGCTCCCAGAGGCCTGGATCTAACAGGGGAGATCATGCTGCAGGGGGGCATGTTCCCCTGATGGGAAATTGTTGGGGAGGCTCCTCATTTTCCCCCAGCACAGGGTCACTCTTGCCCCAGTTTGCTCAGGCTGCACCAGAATTCTATGCAAAGGCCTCACAAGAGCCAGGGACAGACATGGCAGGCCAGACCCTATCACCCCTCTCCAGTGTGGCTGTCAGTTCACCACAGGGGTGACCCTGCCCTGGGCAGAGGGCAGCACAAGGCCTTGGCACCAGCTGTGTCTTCAGGAGAGGGTGGGTTGGTTTGCTGATACAAATGCTTTGCAGGGAGCTGAGGCAAACAGCCAGATTGAGGTCCTGCTAAAGTCAGTTCCTGGGACATGGCTGCTCCCTGGGACCGGGAACTGGTGCTGGGCTGAGATTCCTGAAAGAGGGGTTTGCCCACATGCTGTTTGTGGAGCACAGAGCATAAATAACTAATTACATGGAGAGACAGAACTTGTGAGCCCAGGTGTGATGATGTGTCTGGTGCCTCCTGCCAGAATAACACCAAATACAGTGAGTGGAGAGGGAGGAAATAATTCACTGACTGCCAGTTTAGCAGAGGGGGTCAGTGAAATCCAGATGAAACTTGCCCATCATAATGGTTTGGGATTCCCCCAGTGACAGAGCCATTTTCCTGCCTGCAATGCTTGTAAAAGCCTGGGAGAGCTGCATGGAGAATGAGCCGTGTTGGATGAGCCTGTTACCCTGTTATGTAGTTGTGTCTTTCCTTTACATCCATAGTCATGGCGATCACACTCAGACTGGGGGTTGCCCAGCCCAGGACCCATCTTTCCCTAAATAGAAGCCCCAGGATAAAGAAATGATTCAGAATCATTTACCTTGTGGGGAGGAACCCCCAACACTGCCGCTGCTGGAGTCATCACCTAGGCAATAAATACACAAGAGATCAGAGCAGAGCATGGCCCCACTCCAGGCCCATATGCTGCCGTAGCACAGCTACACCATGGGCAATACCTGGCTGGTGGCCGTGCTGCTGAAAGGGGCCTGGGGTTAGAGCGGGTCACAAACTGAATCTGAGGTGTGAAAGGGGCTAATGTTGTATGTAAGACACGGGAGGTCATTGTCCCGCTCTGCTCCGCATTGGTGAGGCCTCAGGTGGAGTGCAGGGTCCAGTTCTGGGTGTGACACTTTAGGAAAGTTGTGGACAAACTGGAGAGGGTCCAAAGAAGAGCAACAAAAATGATCAAAGGTTTAGAAAACCTGAGGTAGGAGGAAAGGGCATGTTTGTCTTGAGAAAAGAAGATTGAGGGGGAACCTGATAACAGTCTCCAAATATGCTAATTTCAGTTATAAAGAAGACGATGATCAATTGTTCTCAGTCCCACTGAAGGTAGGACAAGCAGTAATGGCCTTAATCTGCAGCAAGGAAGGATTGGGTTAGACAGTAGGAAAAGCTTTCTAACCATAGGGCTAGTTAAGCTCTGGACTAGGCTTCCAAGGGAGTTTGTGGACTCCCTGTCACTGGAGGTTTTGAAAACAGATTAGACAAACTCCTATCAGGGATGGTCCAGCTTTACTTGGTCCTGCCTCAGTACTGGGGGCTGGACTTGATGACTTCTTGAGGTCCCTTCCAGCCTGACATTTCTATGATGTCCCTGACCCCATCTGCCAGGGCTGAGCTCACACACACACACACTTACCAGTGATGCTGAGGCACTGGGCAGGGCTAAGCTGGGATCTGTTCACGTGGTTGTTGCTGTCCTTGATCTCATACCCACAGGTGTAATTCCCAGAGCTTCCCCTGGACACCACATGGTTATAGTCATAGGTGGCCTTCTCCTCTGAACCCCACTGGGATGAAACCTCCTCCCCGTCCTTGCAGAAGATGACGCGGGTGGTCAGGAGCTGGGACACCACGAAGCACTTGAGCCACACGGAGTCACCTGGCTTGGTGGATGTCTGGTTCAGGTAGAGGATGGGGGCAGGGAGAGCACCTGGGAAGGGGAATGGGTCAGAGCTGTCAGTGTGGTGTTGGTGGTGCAAAGTGCTGTCAATGGGGCAGGAGGTAAATGGTGAGTGGGTCTGTAACAAGTCTCAGATGGAGGCTCTGATTCCAGCCCAGCTGTGCAAATCGGGGGATGAGCTCTCTCTTGTGATCAGAAGCTTTATTAAGTGGGATTGTTTGGGTTGCTGAAGGTTCGGAGGGTCGGCCAGGCTGGGCTCTCATTGTCGGGTGCTGCTCACTCTGCTAGAACAAGGGGCCCCGATGTGGGCACCCCACTGGCCCAGCTGGGGCAGTATGACTGAAGAGAGCTGACCCCTCAGTGAGGCTGGCCCATGTGATTGAGGGCTGTCTAGGGTCCTGCCAACACCTCGATCTTCCCCCGCAGCCCATGCAGTGATGGCCAGTCATTGCCCCATGGAGCTCACCAGCTGACAGCTAAGGGGCTGTGTCCTGTTCCTAACCCCTCCGGCATCTGCTCTGACATCCTCCCTGTCCTTATGTCCCTCCCACCCTGCAGTCCCCAGCTGGCAGAGGAGGCACAGGAGGCAATTCCAGGCCCAGGCTAAGGGAAGGTCCTGGAGCAGCGGCAGGGAGCAGATCTCCCTTTCCAGGGAATCGCCAGGGCAATGGGACCCAGGTCTGATTTCGCAGGGGAATTGCTGCTCCCACTGGGTAGGTAAATATCTGCCCACCACCTTCCTCATCCCTGTGGTGCCCCCTGCTGCTGCCTTTCCCAGGCATCCAGCAAAGAAATGGCTCCACCAGCCACTGCTGTGCAGGAAAGAGAGTCGCTGGGTGCAGCTCCCTGGCCTGGTTCATACAGGAGCTCAGCCTGGGTTATATAATGGTCCCTTCAGACCGAACCCTGTTGAATGCTGCCTGCCCACCCACGTCTGACTATTAATGATACTGTTGACATTTAAGAATGACGTGCAGACTGAGGCTACATGGGGGGTTCGTTCCAGGGAAGAGACCTGTTACCATGAAGGGCTGAGAGCTGGGGCTGTGAGAAGCTAAATCCCTTGGGGTCAGAGCCGTGGTGTTCGCTGCTTCCCAGGGCCAGTGCCCCAGGGGTGGGATGAGCTGTGGACGTGGCTCTCTAACCCGCTTGTCACACTAGCCCCAGGTCAGAGCAGAGCTGAGAGGTAGCAGGACAGGGAGGAGTCAACTGAGAGATCTGCTCTCCCTGCCCAGATCCCACACAGCCCCGTCCACCTTCCCGAGCCATTGCCGCTGGCACTGCACTGAGCAGGGAGCAGCCCAAGGGGTGGTGGCTGTATTCTGTGAAGGGGGAGGGGTAAATGCCATGGGTAGATTGGGCACAGACAGACAGTCAGACTCACCGGGAGCTGAGCAGATCTCCTGACTGCTGGGACTCAGCGCTGGGAACAGAAAGGTGCCGTGTGGTTAGTTCTGGAGATAAAATCTCCCCATTTTCTGAGACAAAAAATCCTGATTTGTGTTTTGGTGAAGAAGCAAAAGAGGCAGGACATTAGATCTGTGGCAGGGCAGATTCCTCACACACACAGACCTTGGCTGAGCTGGGACCTTCTTTTCCTTCAGCTCTCTCCAGGGACAGATCCTCAGCTGGTGTAAATCAGAATTGACTCCAATTGAGCTATACTGATTTACACCAACTGGGGATCTGGCCCAGCAGGTTTCAGCCTGCTACTATTTAGCACAGGATTCCTGTATACTCACCATGAAGTAAGAGGCACAAAGACAGGATCATCTGGGTGGTGGTAGGAATGGATCAGAAACAGCCCAGCAGTCGGTTCTGCTCCCACCTGCCCCCACTGCCTGTCTGACTTCAGCAGAAAGGAAGCTCCGGTCTTGCTCTCTGCTCCGATCTGCCCCTGTCTGCTCCCTCACATTGGATGCTCCAGTCAGCCCCTCTCCCTGCTCCCAGGCCCTGGAATCTGCAGGGCTCAGGCAGCAGAGATGCTGCAGCCTCTCTGACCTGCTCTGTCTCCTTCTTGGGTCTGATAATCATCATCGCTCCCTATTTCCTGCCTTATGCCGCCCCCCTTCCGTGCTCCGGCCACAGTGTCTCTATTTAGGGCTGCAAGATTGAGAACTGAAGGGGCCTGGTTTGCTTGTTTGAGTCTAAACATATCACTGAGGAAACACCCCCCATCCCATCTCACTGCCTGGGGACTGAGACAGCCCCCTGGCTAAAAGAACAGCTGGGCCAGGGTGAAAGGTCAGTGGGTGATCGGGGGGCCTGGGATGTTGGAGGAGCCTGAAACTTTTGCTTCCACCCTGGTCTCCAGTTCCTGGTGAGAAGGACCCAGCTCCCCCAGGGGGAAATTCACCCTCTGGGCTTAAGGAGCCATTAATGGGGTCTGGGCCTTGTGCTGGACCCTCTGTACAGGGGTGAATTAACCTGGGACTACACTGGTTTCCCCACCTGCTTAATCTCCATCTACTCCATACTCCACACCCAGCTCCAGCCACTTCAGCGGTCTCTGCCCTGACTGCCCCCACTCCCCATTCTGGGGTGCTGAGGAGTCTGCTGACCTGACTGAGAGACGGACACCAGGTCCCTTCCCCCTATCCTGGTTCTTTCTCAAGTCACCCCCCACTGCTGGGGAAGGAAGAACAAAAGGCAGTTGAAAAAGAGCCTCCAGAAGTGACCCGTGAGCAGGTGAGGAGCTGGAATGAGTGTAACTAAGCAAGTAGGGGGACCAGGGGAAAAAGCCAAAGAAACACGTGGGATAGAAATGTAAGGGACTGTTGGCCCCTTATTAAAACTGATGTGGGTTTTTGGTTGGGTAGGTCCCAGTACCAAGGGGAAGGGTCAATGGAAAATCAGGACCCTGAGACTGACAGTTCCCAGGGGCAATGTGGAGAGGCGAACGCTCCAGGTCACCTTGATTGACAGGACAGGCAGGCTGATGTCTACCCTGGGTCAGAGTGGGGCAGAGCTAAGGAGAGAGCAGGACCCTGAGCTGAGCTGGGGACAGAGCTGCACCAGCCGGAGCCAGAGAGTACCAGAGAAGCAGCCAAGGGGGTGGATCCGTGCTGGGAGAAGAACCAGAGAAGCAGCCCAGGGAGCAGGTCCATGCTGGGAGGACAGGGCAGCAACCAGGGCCAGAGAGGCCAGAGCAGGTACAGCAACAGCAGCGCTGGGGCTGGAGCTGGAGCTGTTGCAGTCTGAAGAAAGGTGTGGTGAGCAGCTGGGGAGTGTGGTGGGGCCCTTAGGCAGAGGGCCAGCGCAGGGAGACACCACCTGTGAAGAGGCTGACACAGGGGAGAAGGGTCCTGCCATGTAGAGCCTGAGAGTGTGTGGCCACAGCCAGAGCAAGTGTCCGATCCAGGCCATCCCTGCAGCACAGCCAGGGCATGAACAGGAACCCTGCAGGAATCCCGGGCCCAACCTTGTCAGGGTTACAAGGACTTTGCCACACGGGAGAGTCGGAGTCCTCAAGGTCAGGCAGGCCTCTGGGTAAAGGGAGTGAGAGCGAGGACTCATCCTTTCACTCGCCAATTCCACTGGAAAGTGGAAAGTTCCCATTTACCCACTTACAGAAAGAAAGTCTTGTGAACAGATATTACCACCTCTGCGGGAAGCCAAACAGCAGAGGGCTTCAAGGGAAATCTGTCAGGAGTACAAAGCAGAGCAGTTTGGCAGAGCTACTTTTCATCATAATTGATGCAGGAGTGGATTGTCCTAGGATGGTGGCTGGGCACATTTCACGCCTGGGATGAAGTCAGCTCTGCAGAGCAGCTGGACAGGGGTGCATGGTGGGAGCTTAGATGCTCAGGGGATTCATAGATTCATAGATTCTAGGGCTGGAAGGGACCTCAAGAGGTCATCGAGTCCAGTCCCCTGCCCTCATGGCAGGACCAAATACTGTCTAGATCATTCCTGATAGATATTTATCTAACTTACTCTTAAATATCTCCAGAGATGGAGATTCCCAGCCTCCCTAGGCAGTTTATTCCAGTGTTTAACCACCCCAACAGTTAGGAACTTTTTCCTACTGTCCAACCTAAACCTCCCTTGCTGCAGTTTAAGCCCATTGCTTCTTGTTCTATCATTAGAGGCTAAGGTGAACAAGTTTTCTCCCTGCTCCTTATGACACCCTTTTAGATACCTGAAAACTGCTATCATGTCCCCTCTGAGTGTCCCCTCTCAGTCTTCTCTTTTCCAAACTAAATGGTCAGTGCTGCTTAGGTGAGGGTCAGAAGAGCAGAGTTAGACACCACCTGTCATAAGCAGTGCCCAGAAAATGCCAGTATGGAAAAGGGTGAATATTTGTGGCAAGTTTTTTTAAATGATTGTTTCAAAATCTTTTGTGAAAAATATTTTTTCCCATCTCTTGGTGGCAAAATGGTAAAAGTGGAGGGAGGGGAAACCAAAACCTGAAAACATTAAAAGATTCTCTGGGTTTTTTTATTTTTTTATTCTAATTTTCCAGTTTTGTTTTTACACCCCCCCCCCAACAGTTGTAATTTTTAATTTGTAAAATGAAAATGTTTGATAAAATCTGGCAGTTTCAAAAATCTGTCAATTTCAGATGGGAACATTGTGATGGCTCTAGCGCAGAGTGATCCCCAGGGCTATGGGTCAGGCTGAGCTGCTGGCACCTTTGGGTGGCAGCCGGGCCCTGCTTGTAGCTCAGACAATGCTGCCCAGAAAGGTCCTGATCCAAAGCCCATTGGTGTCAATGGAAAGACTCCACTGACTTCACTGGCCTGCGGATCAGGCCCCTGTGTAAGAGGGTCGGTCCTCTTGTGACAGAGAAATGGCTCCAGATCTTTCACTTGGAGTGACGCCAACCCAGAACCACCACAGGAACAGGAACAGGGAAAGTCTCCACCATGGGCAGGTGAAGGGGAGGTTGATGACAGGATCATGAACAGTGCAAAATGGGATGTGAAGAAGAGGAACTCACCCTGTCCCCACCCCCACCCTCACCCTGAGCTGCAACACAGGTTATACATGAACCATCTGCAGAGTGAGTTCCTCTTGCTGCACAGACCCCACAGCTGCCTCACTGCACAGACCCTGAAAGGAGCAGAGAGATGGCTCCATATTGGGAAGAAATGACAAGGTCTCCTCTCTATGCTTGTGCTTTAACAGAGACTTGAAAGAAATCAGATGCACAGAGCCTGCAATAGATAGATAGATAGAGAGAGACAGAGAGAGAGACAGAGACAGAGAGAAAGAGGATGTATATAGGTGTAGGTAGATACAATATTATTTTTAAATACTATGCTTGGTTTATCACATGGTTAAGCACAGAGACTAAGACTTTCAAAAACTATTTGTGCATTTGGGGAACCCATTTAAGCCACCTTAAAGGGGCTGATTTCCAGCAGGTTGGGGCTCAGTGAGGTCTGTCTGTCTGCCACTCCTTAAGGTGTCTCATATTGGGCTCCCAAAACCACTGGCTGTTTTGGAAGGTGTGGCCAGAATTGTTTGTGCCAATTATGCACATGCTAAATCTGTGTGTGAGACCAGCTGGAGGGGTGCAAGGGTCTGCATCCCCATGGCCCATTCTATCCTTCCCCCTTGGGTCAAACTGCAATCAAGGGCGATCAGTGCCAGCTGTGATGGGGATATTGTGATAAAGCTCCTCTGGCACAACCACACTGTGTGGACGCTGAGCAGCCAGTACAGTTCTCACTGCCCCAACCTTCCCTGCAGGGTAAAGATTGATCGTTTACCGCTGAGGCAACAGAGGCAACAGAGGCAGCTGTGTAAAATCTGTGGGCACCCTGGTATGTTCACAAAATTGTTGGACTTGACCCAGCACCTGCTCCATACACCCCCAGCCGCTATAGTGCTTCATGGGAAGTTATCTGGTATCAACTAAGGGGTGAATTTATATCATTCCAGTTATTCCAGTTTAAGTCCCTGTGCACACCCGGGTTCTGGATAAGAGCCTTTTTTCTGGTTTATCGTATATTGTTTTGAAAGCAGCATTAATAATAAGCTGCACATTTGTAACAGTGAGGATAATTAATAATGGGGAAAAAAATAATGGATTCTTTTTTAATGACAATTTTTAACTCAAGGGCAGATGTTTTTCTCAAAGAGATGCTCTAGTTCAAACAGGAATTATTTTGGGGCAGTTCTCTGGCCTGCGTTATACAGGGGGTCAGACTATGTGATCTCAATGGTCCCTTCTGGCCTTAGAATCTATGAATGAACCTGACAAATGCTCTGACTCCATAATAAGAGTCTCCCCATGGGAGTTTCACTAGCAAAGCTGTTAATTACTCTGTAAGTTTCCCTGTTTATAGAGAAGCCCTGGCATAAAATGCTCTTCTCATCAATGTTCTCCATTTCCTCGTACATCCCCTGTCACTGGAGTATCTGATCCCTCACAATCACTAATGCGTTTATCCTCAGACACTCCTGAAGTTCATCCTCCTTTCACAGAAGGGGAGACTGAGGAACAGAAAAAGATTAAGTAACTGAGCACAGGGCACACAGGAGTCTGCAGCTGAGTCAGGGGTTGAACCCAGGGCTCCTGAGCACCAGTCCACAGCCCTGGGCACAAGATTGTTCTTCTTCCCCTCAGCCCTGGCCATCCCAAAAGCCTGGGTAACAATGACCAACAGGATACTTGCCTAGAAGGCTAATGACACTGGGCTATTTCTTCCAAAGAGTGGAAGATCCTGGATGGGACGGGACTAGGAAACAGGGAAAATGTCAGAGACACAAGCTGGGAAATCTGGTACAGGTGATTTAATTGCTCTCACAGACAGTCCCACCCCCTTTTGCTTCTGGGCTAGATTCTGCCTCTCTCCCACCAGCCCAAACCCCAGGGCAGGCAGGGCAGAATTAGACCCGGCTCTGCAGCCCTGGTGGAGTTATTAATGGAGCCAGATGCAGCAGGACTAGAGAGTAATCAGCTGCTGCTCAGAAAAGGGAAGGGAGAGGACAGTTGGTGCCATAAGTAGCAGCTCCTGCTCAGTGACTCTCTGCGCACACAGTCCAGCTGCTCCATGCAGCTGTGCAGGGAGGGAACCACAGGATGAGTTGACAGCGCCCTGAGAATCTGTAGAGTCTCCTGTGCAAACTCTTCTTCCGACACCCAGCACTGTGCTCTCCCCAGCTTGACCCCAAGCTAGCAGCCCAGTGTTGCGTGTCAGACGCTGTGATGTGGGATTGAAGAACCGGCTCACACAGAGTTATTTTTGTCCTCACACATTAACCTGCCTCATTCTCTCTCTCTCTGTCTCCATTTAGTCAGTTCTCATGAGGTTTCCAGGGCAGTTTATTTTCATAGTTATACATTTAAAGGCCAGAAGGGACCAATGGGACCATCTAGTCAGAGCATCTGCACAGCCCAGGCCAGAGAGCCTCCCCCAAGGATCCCTGTATTGAGCTGCTCACTTCTGGCTGAGCTAGAGCTTGTCTGGTAGAAAGAGACGTCTCCTCTCAGTTTAAGGATTCCAAGCCAGCTCACATTTCTAAACATTAAGGTGACTGTGGCTGATCAGTGCAAGAAGGGACCACAGGGAAGGGAGGTGCTCGACTGGGGCAGAGCAACTGGAGATGGGCCATGAGGTTTATCCCCTGCTGTGGTTCCTAATCTGACCTTCCCCAGAGTCAGGGAGTGTGGACTTGGGGTTCTGGCTTGAATTTTTCATAGTGACAGCCCCAAAGTCTGAGTGTGGGGACTCTTGCTCTGAGCAAAAGTTCAATAGGTACCAGAGATGGTGATCCAGAGTCTGACAGAGAAAGGGAACAAGATGCTCAGTCTGGGATGGCTGACAATGAATGGGGAAGAGGGATGAGGTGGAGCTGTTGGTCTTGACACAGATTTCAGGAAGCTCAGTGGAGTGTGCAGATCCGGTGTGCACCGAAGGCCCGACACTGCCGGACTGATTGGAAAGCTAGGCCAGGCCCCAGATGTGCCCAGAAAGGATAGACGGTAACAAAGGATAGTGAGAAGTTTAACATTTCAGGGCAGGGCCCATGCTATATGTTAGCTAACTGTACAGCACCAGCACACCAATAGCACTGAGGGAAGAACTCATTCATAATGGTGCCTGCACCAGACCTAGCTGAGAATTGTACATCAAGATTTTTTTTTGATAGAAAACTAGATTTTGACTAAATGATTCTTTTTTTTATTTTACTTTTTTATTTATGGAAGTCTCTCCTCTCTTTGAACATTTTTTATTGTTGGCTGGTGTAACCCCCAAAGAGATTACATGGATTCCTGGGGCTCTGTCTGCTGGCAGCTCAGGGAGAGACACACTGTCCCTGGTAGGGAAGGAGAGCCAGGGCAGACTCAGAGTCTGCCCAGCAATCAATAGGGAGTGACAGGCCCTCCCAGGGAGAAGCCATTTTATAGTCAGTCTGGAGCCAGCCAGGGAAAGGGCAGGACTGGTTGTGTGGGGAGCTGGTAAGTCCCAGGCCTGCATGCAGGGTTCCCCCTGAAAACTGGCCTCTAGGGACCTGAAAGCAGATCCCTGAACTGGGTTTTTCCTTCCCCAATGATGATTCCCAATTGGTAGCGTTTGCTGGTAAATTTCCCCAGCTCCCTAGGTGAGACCAGTCACCACATGGTCAGCTCTGCTCTGGCTGCTAGTCCAGGGAAGCTGCCTGCTGTGTGTGTGTCTGGAGGCTGGGCTAGGAGGCTACAGTTTGGATGTTAGTGTAGTTATGTAACCTGCACCTTGAGCCCTGCATCCCTTTGTGGTGAGGGGAAATCCTGGGACCGAAGCAGTCCGATTCCTGCCTGAGGCGGATCTCTGCCAGCAGACCGCAGCCCCTCTGCAGTGACTGAGGAGTCCAGCATCATCTTCAAACCTGAGGATCATTCATGGAGTTTGTGAGTGCACCAGCTTTTAGTTAGTTAGTCAGGGAATTTGTTTTGGGGACCCTCTACTCCCTGAACTGTGTCCTCAAGCCAGGGAGTGAGGGTTTGGGGATTTTATAACCTGCTGCATATTATACCTGTGGAGGGATTTACCACCTCCTCCCACTTGTGAGTCCTTTGGGCTGTACTGAACCCCGTCAGCCACACTGCTAAAGCACTGCAGAGAATTTTGTAGTTATTGGTCATCAAGGGCCCCAGCAAAGTACACGTACCAATGGGACACTAATCTTACATTTGCTACATCAAGTCATTGATATTTTCCGTGTGGGCACCGGTGACCCTAAAAATAGTGTTTCACCCTGTTATGTTGTATTTGTCTCCTGTTGAACATAATTATTGTGTTGAATATATTGTATGTCTTTGTGTTATTTCTTGTCAGTCTCCAACTATCTGGCAAGTAAGCGGGGGTTACCTTGTGATTAGAATTTTCTGCCCAAGCTGCCTTGGTGACCCTGCCAGGAAGGAGCGAGGGCGGTGGAGGCACCGCCAAATAAATTCATAGGAAAAAAAGAAAGAAGGTACAGCCTGCTGAGTGGGTGGTGGGATACAAAAGAACCCAGACCTGTCCATCAAAACCTGTACGCGGATTGGCATTAAAGGAGGTAACCAGGTGGAGAGGGGCGCTACACTGGAATACCAAAAGCCCAAAATATTTTTTAGATGGCCAAAACCTAACATTCCCCATTGCCTGCCGGTGTTCAGGTTATCTGTTTTTTGATGAAAAGTAAAAAATGTATTGCTGAAAATTTCAAGGGAATTTAGCGTAAATTTTGCACAGGGAAAAAAATCCATTTTCCTCCCCACCCCAGTATGCACCATGGTTATGCCCTCCAGGATCGCAGGTGGAATCTGCCAATGCTCTGTTCTGCCCTTATGCCCACAGGACTCCCCTGTGATCTCCTTGAGGTTAATGCAAATTAACTTGAAGGCTTGTGTGACAAATGTGGGCGTGTGGGTTCAGGACTTGCTGGAGGACATGGGCAGCACGTGAACCACCCCATTCAGGGAGCCTAGGCCCCTACCTAATCTCTTCTGCCCACATGCCTCCCACTGTCACCCACTGAGGCAAGAGGAGCACCGAGTCCCCCACCACAGCCAGAGGAACCTTGGACGGTGGCCTTAGCCACCTCACTTCTGGGCACCAACGAAGCTTTTCACCAGAATTCAGGCATCAAGTTTGGACTCCAGCTTGTCACCCCAGCCCAGTCTCTCTGGCTCCTCAGCACCTGCAGGGCAAAAATCTGTCTGGGGATTAGTCCTGCTTTGAGCAGGGGGTTGGACCAGATGACCTCCTGAGGTCCCTTCCAACCCTGATATTCTATGAGTCCTGCCCCATCCACCCATGCGAGCTGCCCTGAGGATTTGCCCTACTGCCCAAGCTATGCCAGCCCGCCAGCCCAAGCCGCCCTGAGCCCCAGCTGGCCCGCCCACCTGAGCCTCCGAAGCTGGCCTGTGTAAGCCAACACAGCCGGCCTGGCTGGCCAGAGGTGCTTCAATCCATGGCTACATGGAGGAGCTCTGAGCCCCACCATGGCCTGGCCCCAAGGCTTTGGCAGAGAGCATTAGCGGAGGTTTGGGGTGGCTTAACTTCCCCAAGCCTCCATTTCGGGCCATCCATGCTGGAGCCCAAGGCATAACTACCAAGTATGAACCAAAGGCTGGGAACCAAAGTAGGCCTGGTCTTGGCAGAATAGTAACACACGGGGTATTGCCTAACCAAGTAATCACACTCCTGACCTGAGAGGACGGTACAGAGAGACACAAAGTTTTAAAGTAACTCCATAATTACAGGCTTAAGAGGTGGTACAGGAACACACCTACCATCCCTAAAGATAAAGGGTGGGATGAAAAGATAATGGATAAGGATGTTTGAACTAGCAGTAACAAGGAGAAACAGTGGTGATAAGGGTAGTAATTGACAAGATCTAAAGTGGAATACGGGACTTCTTTATATCAGTGTATAAAAGGAGAAGTAATAGGAGAGGCATCTTTGTACTAGTCTTGACACAGCACTCTGGTGTGCTGATTGAACTGGTACCTTATCGCGGGCATACATGTGTTAGTGGATCTGTAGTTCTTATATAGCTATTATGACCGTGTTTTGTCGACAATAAACCTGGCCAAGCATCTTCGCCACTGAACTGAGCCTATGCTCATTCTTAAAAGTAACATTGAAGTCTGATGAATCAACATGCTGCACCATCTGCTAGTGCTGCTGTTGTTGGAGCTCTGAGGACAACACTAGCAGCATTACCAGTTCTGCAGCACCAGCAGCACTTAGCAACACAAACAGCAGTTGGTAATCGCACAGTCATAGACATGTCAGGCTGGAAGGGACCTCAAGATGTCATCAAATCGATCCCTCTGCACGGAGGCAGGATCAAGTGAAACAGGGGGTTTGTCCCACCTGTTCTTAATAACCTCCGACAATGGGGATTCCACAAGCTGCCTGAAATTCCTTCTCTCCCCCAAAGTCATCCCTTGGGGGGTTGGTTTCTTTCATAAACCCCACTGCTGGGATAAGGGAATGTCTGTGGGTTTGGGCCTTGCCCCCATAGGTGTTCCCCTATTTCCCCTACAGCAGAGTGAGTGAGAAGCTGAAGCTACCCATAGCTGGGATGAGGAATCCTAGTGAGAGCCCCTCATGTCAGGACCCCCCAACACCGTAACATGTGACTGAGGGGAGTGGGGTCAGTGGCAGTCACAACAATGGACACACACACTGCTGGAGGAAAGCAGGCCGTGCCCCATCCCTGTGTCTGCCCTGGAGCAGAAGCAGAAGCCCTTGAACCTGAGATGTCAGGGGATGGCAGGGAATTGCAGCCCAGGCCCCTGAAGATGCAGCGAGCAGGAGCAGAGGCAGCAAGGTGAGCAAACTGGATTATTAATTCATTTTTCTATTGGTTTTTACTCAGTGTGTGTTTGGCAGTTAGGGTGACCACCTTTGAAATGCAAAATATCTGGCACCCATCGCCCCAGAAAGCAACAGTGCTATAATCCCAACCCCAAGGCAACTCCACAAGTCGCCCACTTCAACAGCCATTTATAGTGTCTAGAGAGATAACGCTTATAGAGAAGATTGACAATATCACACGTCTCCTCACCCTCGTGTGACTCAAAACCACACACGTATGAGGTGCTTGCATGTTGGTCGGCTGTATTTTCTACAGTTTTGCTCTGTTATTGCTTTAACTGCAGACATGGGAACACGACAGCATCTTTAGCTGGACACAGAAACTTTTAACATTTGATATCCCAGTGTATTGTGATAATAATACATGTCTTGAGACCAGGATGGCGCATGATCCCAACCCCTCGGGGAGGTTAGCCCTCCAGCTCTGCCCCTTCCACCTGAGGCTCCGCCCCTACCCTGCCCCTTCTGCCCCCCTCCCTTGCCCGCTGGAGCCCTACCCCTGACCATTGCAGCAATACGAGCCCCAGCTGAACTGCCCAGAGCACTGGCCCACCCATCCCAGCTGCCCCGAGACCCAGGCTGCCAGCTGATCCGTCCCACCTGCCCCAGCTGCTCCAGGCCATTGGCCACCCCGAGTCCCAGGCTGCCAGCTGACCTGAGTTGACCTGACCCCTGGGCTGCCAGCTGGTCCATACACCAGCCCAACCACCAGGCCTCTGGACAGCCTGAGTCGCCCCTGGCCACCTGCCGGCTTGAGCTGCTGGCCAAATCGAGCCCCATACTCTAGGCTGCTGGCCCAAGCTGAGTCCCGCAGGCTTCAGGGGATAGGGGAGTGATGGCAGGGCATTGGGGCGGAGCGTGGGCAGAGCCATGGCATGAGTTAGGGGACGCTTAGCTTCCCCTGGCCTATTATACCCACTACCCATGCTTTAGACCTATATAAAAGAAACCCGACAGAATACATTATTTTCCTGTCAACTGGCAAATCCATAAAAAACTGGCCAGGCTGGTCAAATCCTGGGTAGGTGGTAACCCTATTGGCAATGGCAGTGCTGTTTACATTTTTCTTTATTTGGCAATAATGTTGTTTCTTCTGTACACTGACTTGTTTAATTCATGGTTTTCTTTTGGATGCTGTATATGCTGCTTTAATACTGTGGGGTCAGACACTGGGTCTGTGCACACACTAGTTTGTTGTCATTTCCATGTTTGCACTGGTTCTTAACACCCTTTTGAAGAACCCAGATGTTATTTGTCCTGACTTTAGAAGGGGAAACTGAAGCCTACAGACAGGAGGTGACTTACCAAAACTCACACAGTGAGTCAGTGGCACAGCTGGGAATAGAACCCAGAAATCTACCAAGCCCTAGGCACTAGCCTCAAAAGCCTTCCTCCCACCCTCTGCAATGGGAAGTCTTATGTTTTGTCATTGCACGGAACTGACACTATTGGCCATGGAAAGAAAACATAACTGGGGGCTGGGATCTGTCTGGATTAGGATGCACCAGTAGTTACACCATAGCTAGGGTTGTGTTAAAGACATTTGTATTTTGTATGTTGACAATGTAAAAAATGGTGAATATATTGTATGTTGAGTGAGTTTTAATGAAACAAGACCTGAGTTATAATCTTTAGCCAGTGATGGACTGTTTGGTGTATTGATTGTACAGTTTGTACTTCTGGAAAGTATGACATGGTGCTGGAAAATGGGCATTTAAATGATTTTTTTCCCTTGGGGAATGTCTCACTTTTCTATATATTCTTCCAGCAGAAAGATCCAATCAAGGTATGGTTCATATTTGAATATATCTTTGCTTCTATAATGGGAATTCCAAGAGTACCAATTTAGGTCAATGCATGACATATAAAAAGTACTTAAAAATGGTAACATTATATTTGTATGCAATTATGAAGCTGCTGAATTTTAATTTGATGACAAAAAATGTGGCATGGCAAAAGGACTAAAAATACGTGCACGAGAGAGAGAGAGAGAGAGAGAGAGAGAGAGAGAGAGAGAGAGAGAGAGGACTAGGGCCATAACCAGGGCAGGGTGAGAAGGACAATCGCCATGGGCATAAAGCTGTGGAGGTGGAAAAATGCAGCAGTGGGAACAGAGGTGACATGTAAAGCCCCATGCGTCAGGGGTCGATCCAGCCAGCCCCACATAGCCAGACTAGAGGAAGGCGCACCGCTTTCATTCTCTGACTCACTTCAGGAGGTCACCAAACCTGTCTAGCTTGGGCACACAACCAAATAATCTTGGGCGAAGGCACGCTCACTCCAGGTACTGAAATTCCTAGTTATGGCTCTGCCTAGAACCCAGGTCTCTAAGAACAAACTCCATTCTAGTCATTTACTGCACCACACCACTTTTCAGAGTGACTAACACAGGCTGGGTTCTCATATTTCTATTCAATATAAGCCCCACTCCTCTCCCAGAGCCGATTCTTGATCAACCATATTCTACTGCTGACAAGTGAATACTTGTGTAACCCTTTGAGAAAGGGTTTGTCACGTCCTTCTCCACTAGCTGTTTTTAAAAGAACCTGGTAATTACTCATGTGGTTCAGATAACAAGGGTCTGAACTGGGTATTTGATACTTAAAGATTCAAGCCATGTTGCTGATCTACACTGTGGTTACTGTCTTCATGTTCTGAGTTTGTACAGCGCCTAGCACAATGGGATCCTGGTCTATGACTGGGGTCCTAGGTGCTACCACAGTGCTAATAATAATAGTAATAAGAGCTGTCTGGCTTTGTGGGATTCACACAGTGAGGAGCCAACTTAAAAACAGGTTTTGTACTTAAAATGATGATAATCTGTAAATTATGGTGTGAATCACCAAAATACTGTAACTGCGTTACTGTGCTGGCAGGATCTGTGTGTTTTCGTTGTTAAGTGCTTTAACACAATTTTTATAGACGAGCACATGCAGAGCCAAAAATTAATTATTGAGGATTTTCAGAAATTATTGCACTGGGTTAATCTTTATACAATTCATTTTAAAGGAATGAACTATTTTTTTAGGAATTAACATTATAATATTTTATAATGATAAAAATAGTAGCTCAATTTTTACTAAATAAAAAGGCTGTTTTTTAATTTGCATATATTATTTTAGTTATGTACAAATGTAAATAAAAGAAAAATTAAATTTAACCAGGTTAGTTTTCACAAAAAGTGAGATGTAACAGAGTTCTAAAAGCTTAGATTGAGATCCCCTCAGTTTTACATAAGATATTTGGTTTATAAACTTTATACAGATTTCTGAAAAGCACTGTAAAATATCTTTCTTTTTTCTCTTCTGTGCAGAAAATTTTACTTGGAATTCATGCACACTTCTTCACCTCTGCTGGACCGTGAAATTATGTAGTTACCTAATAAATAAATGAATGAATTAGTATCAAGTACTGTATATGAATGAAAAACCATTTACAAACAAATAGAAAAACTGACAATACCAAAATATAGATGAACTTTTTCTTTATTATTACATTTAAATTAGAAGTGAACTGGTGAACCAGACTGGTTAAGACAATTTGACTAAAATTAAATAACATTTAAGGTATCGAATTAAAAGGAAAGACGTTAGTTTTCTCTCCCTTTTTTTAATAACAGGGCTTTGTGGTTCTATGCTGGAAAGTTAACCATAGCACTAACTTGCTGCAAAATTCAGAGTTACAAGAAAGCAGCTTGCTTTTTGCTCCTGGATCTGAGCTTCTCCCAGACCATGCAGGTCACATGTTTTTTTGTAAAGCAGCTGCCCTGACTACAGGCTTTCAATGGAGTTTATGAGTCCAGCTACAGGGAGCCTAATGAGCATGCTCAAAACTGCTACACCCAGTTTCAAAATTTCTGGGTGTGTGATGCTAACTGCGCATCTGCCTAGCAATAATGTCCTATACACAACTTATTCCTTTTCTCGCTTTGCTTTAGATCTTTTTCAGAGATATCTCCCTATTTGGCATGTGGGTTACATTCACAGTCTAATATCTGAACCCTAAGGCTCCACTGGAGACAGAAGAATACCCAGCTAGGGTAAAAACCTCTAAGGAAGGAGATTCCACCACCTCCCTGGGTAACCCATTCTAGTGAAGCACTGGGATGTGTTACCTAGGGAGGTGGTGGAATCACCTCCATTAGAGGTTTTTAAGGTCAGGCTTGACAAAGCCCTGGCTGGGATGATTTAGTTGGGGATTGGTCCTGCTTTGAGCAGGTGGGTTGGACTAGATACCTCCTGAGGTCCCTTCCAACCCTGAGATTCTATGATTCTATGATACAGAATATCGAAGCAGGGACTGGGGTTGCCAGGTGTCCAGTTTTTTACTGGAATGTCCGGTGAAAAGGGGACCTGGCAATGTCCAGTCAGCACTAAAAGTCCAGTTACCAGAGTAACCATGATTAGCATCCCTGCCAAGATGGCAGGAAGACCAGCAGCTGCTCAGCTGTTGATGGAAAGCCTCAGCTATGTGGGCGGCCAGTTACCTGGCTTTTGGGGGAGGCTAGTCCCCAGACCCCACCTTGTGCCCAAAACTTTGCCCCTCCCTTTCTGCCCTTCTCTTTCTCTCCCCTTCTCTCTCCTCTCGCACAGGAGTCCAGAGCACCCCCACCATGGCCTCCATCCCCAGCGCCAGGCAGCCAGGGGACAATGCACCAGCCCCGATGTGCCAGGCGGCCAGCCACGGAGCGCCAGGCAGCAGCGCCCCCAGCCCCAGTGCACCAGGCGATGTGATCCAAGCGCTGGTAAGGCACCATGGCCCCAGCATCACCTGCCCCGAGTCCCTCCAGAAGGCAGGCAGGCCAGCCCCACCCAGCCTGGCCCAGCCAGGGCAGAGTGCTGGGAACTGTAGGAGGGGCCTGGCCCTGGGGTGGCGCATGGGTGGGGCGTGCCAGGCTGTTTGGGGAGGCACAAACTCCCCCTGCCTATGATAACTGCTGCCCATGCTCAGTGGCGGCTACAGGGGGCATCTGGCAGTCTGGGGTGGCAGCTCTGCTTAAGCAGGGGGTTGGCCCAGGGCTGGGGAAGGGGAGCGCCCACAGGTTCTTCTTCGAGTGCTTGCTCATATCAATTCCAATTAGGTGTGCGCGCGCCGCATGTTCGTTCATCAGAAGATTTTTACCCTAGCAACACTCGGTGGGTCAGCTGGGTACCCCCTGGAGTGGCGCCGCTATGGCGCCGGATATATACCACTGCTGACCCATCCGCCCCTCAGTTCCTTCTTACCGCCCGTGTCGGTCGTTGGAACAGTGGAGCGCGGCTTAGCTGACCTCCACTTCCCTAGCTACTCGTAGTTCTCTCGTTAATTCTTGTGTATATAGTTCAGATTTATATAGTTGTAGTTAACTTTATTCGTTTGTAGTATAGTTAGTGTATATAGTTCACAGCGGTTCGGGGATTATCACCTTCCCTGCACCCGGTGCCGCGGCCTATGCCCGGTTCACTGAGTTTCAAACCGTGCTCGGCCTGCCACAAGCTGATGCCGACAAGAGATCCCCACGACTCCTGTCTTAAGTGCCTCGGGGAATCTCAGGGTATGTCTACACTACGGGATTATTCCGATTTTACATAAACCGGTTTAGTAAAACAGATTGTATAAAATCGAGTGCACGCAGCCACACTAAGCACATTAATTCGGAGGTGTGCGTCCATGATCCGAGGCTAGCATCGATTTCTGGAGCATTGCACTGTGGGTAGCTATTCCGCAGCTATCCCATAGTTCCCGCAGTCTCCCCCGCCCCTTGGAATTCTGGGTTGAGATCCCTGTGCCTGATGGGGCAAAAATCATTGTCGAGGGTGATTCTGGGTAAATGTCATCAGTCATTCCTTCCTCTGGGAAAGCAACGGCAGACAATCATTTCGCGCCCTTTTTCCCTGGATTGCCCTGGCAGACGCCATTAGCATGGCAACCATGGAGCCTGTTTTGCCTTTTGTCACTGTCACCATATGTGTACTAAATGCCGCTGACAGAGGCGATTCAGCAGCGCTACACAGCAGCATTCATTTGCTTTTGCATGATAGCAGAGATGGTTATCAGCTGTTCTGTACCATCTACCATGCCACTGTAAATTGGCAATGAGATGATGGTTACCAGTCCTTCTGTGCTGTACCATCTGCTGCTGTCATAGGTGCCCCTGGCTGAGATCGGCCAGGGGCGCAAAAGACAAAAATGGGAATGACTCCCCGAGTCAATCCCTCCTTTATGGTATCTAAAAATAGAATCAGTCCTGCCTAGAATATGGGGCAAGTGTACTAGAGAACCAGTGTATCAGAGAACCAGAGAGCACAGCCACTCCGTGTCAGATCCCGCAGAAATGATGAGCTGCATGCCATTCACAGGGGGTGCCCCTGCAACAACCCCACCTGTTGATTCCCTCCTCCCCCAGCCTTCCTCGGCTACCGTTGCAGTGTCCCCCCATTTGTGTGATGAAGTAATAAAGAATGCAGGAATAAGAAACAGTGACTTGTTAGTGAGATCAAATGAGGGGAAGGCAGCCTCCAGCTGCTATGATAGTCCAGGCAGGACATTAAGCAGTGTGGGGGAGAGGAGCCCAGCATCCAGCTGCTATGATAGTCCAGGTAGTACAGAATCTTTTCTTTACACATGAAGGGTGGGGGCTGATGGAGCTCAGCCCCCTATTGTTATGATGAAGATGGTTACCAGCCGTTCTGTACCATCTACTGGGAATGATCAGGAGTTTTTTACCCAGGCGCCCCCGGCTGACCTCACCTGAGGCCGGACAGGAGCACTCACGGGCTGATGATGAGGACGGATATCAGTCATATTGCACCATCTGCCACCAGGGAGGGGGAAAGAGGATACTGCAATTGAGTGCCGCAGCATCACGTCTACCAGCAGCATTCAGTAGACATTTAAAAGAGCCAAGAGATGATTTTTTTCCCCCTTTTACTTCTGGGGGTGGGTGGAGGGGGTAAATTGACGAGCTATGCCCTGAACTACCACAGACAATGTGTTTGACCCTACAGGCATTGGGAGCTCAGCCAAGAATGCAAATGCTTTTCGGAGACTGCAGGAACTGTGGGATAGCTTGAGTCCTCAGTCCCCCCTCCCTCCCTTCATGAGCGTCCATTTGATTCTTTGGCTTTCCGTTACGCTTGTCACGCAGGAGTGTGCTGAGTCCCTGCTATGGCCTCTGTCTGGAGATTTTTTTAAAATGCTTTGGAATTTCGTCTTCTGTAGCGGAGCTCTGATAGAACAGATTTGTCTGCCTATACAGCGATCACATCCGTACGGTCCATGCTGGAGCTCTTTTTGGATTTGGGACCGCATCGCCACCCATGCAGATCAGAGCTCCACGCTGGGCAAGCTGGAAGTTATATTTAAAAGTTCGCGGGGCTTTTCCTGTCTACCTGGCCAGTGCATCCGAGTTCTGATTGCTGTCCAGAGCGGTCAGTGGTGCACTGTGGGATACCGCCCGGAGGCCAATACCGTCGATTTGGGGCCACACTAACCCTAATCCAATATGGTAATACCAATATAAGCGCTACTCCTCTCGTTGGGGAGGAGTACAGAAACCGGTTTAAAGAGCCCTTTATATCAATATAAGGGCCTCTTAATGTGGATGGGTCTGGCGTTAAATCGGTTAAATGCTCCTAAAACCAGTTTAAACGCGAAGTGTAGACCAGGCCTCACCTAACAGATAAGTGCTGCATTTGTAAGGCCTTTAAGCCGAGAACAAAATGGGGAGTGGGACTTTCGTCTCAAGCAGCTCCTGAGAGAGGCATCTCTTACTCCTCCGCCTTCGGCACCGAGCGCTGGTCAGTCTTCAAGAAGAGCTCCCTCGGCACCGGATCGCGCCGGTACCGCCAAGGTCTCTCGGCACCGACCGTCACCAGCACCAAAGTCCGCTCGGCACCGATCCCTATCCCTGAGGGTGAAGAGGCACAAGACTCCGGCTGCGTCAGAGCCGCCTGCTCTGCAGCCCGAGCGCTATACTAAGTTGGATCGCCCAGCTCCGATACCTGCAGTGGCACCGACAATATCGGCACCGTCGATTCCAGCCACGCAAGAGCCGTCGAGTCTGGTGCCTGAAAGCTCCCTGGTGCGAGCCATGGTTGAGCTCACTATTTCCACACTGGAGACATTTTCCACGGCAAGGGAGTTGATTGCAATGACAGCGCCTGCGCTGCCTCAACCCCCGGCACCGCCGGTGCGGGTTATACAGTTGATCAGCAAGCCTGCCTTGATCAGACCACCCTCTGTCGGCACCGCAGAGCGGCACCATTCACGATCGCGGTACCGCAGACGTTCTCGGTCCTGTCGCCAATCCAGGTCCCGACGCCGCTCGCAGTCCCGGCAACGTTCTCCACTTCAGTACCGGCCATACTCACGGCACCGGTCAGCATCCCGTTCGCCGGCCCGGTACACTCGTCACCGATTCAGCTCCAGGCACTGCTCCAGGCACTGGGACTCCCGTAGCCACTCCCGACATCGAGCCTGGAGATCTCGGTTGACCTCCCAGCACTGCTCCGGTGGCAGGTCCCGTTCTCGCTCCCGCCCGGTACCGATCCCCGGTGCCGCGTCGAGCGACGTCAGCTACAGAGGGAGACTCTACCAAGGGCTTTTCAGCTCCTCCATGGCCATCCCCACATGCATCAGTGTCGTCCCGCGCGGACACTTCATATGCACAGTACTGTGTTTCGGATGTGCCCACCAGAGTCTTCCAGGACCCCTATCAGTGGTCATTCTGGACACCTTGGGCGTACCACCAGGCCAAAGGCGTACCTGTGATACCATCTCCCTCTGTTCCGTCAGACCACTGGGTGCCACAGGCGACAGTTAGCACCGGAACAGGAGGTCGTCCAGGAGCACGAGCCCACACAGGACCCACTTGTGCCCTGACCTTTCTTTTTCCTCCTCCCCAGATGAGGCGGTGCCAGGAGCGTCCTCTTCGGGCCCTCCTCCAATCGACTTGAGGGCCCATCAGGATCTCCTGAGACGGGTGGCACTCAATATGAACCTCCAAGTGGAGGAAAGCTCGGACATAGAGGATCCGGTCTTAGACATTCTGTCGGCTGATGCCCCCACTAGAGTGGCCCTACCATTCATTCGGATGATCCAAGCCAATGCAGATACCACCTGGCAGTCTCCAGCCACTATCCCGCCCGCGGGCAGGGGAGTCGAACGCAAGTACATCGTACCCTCCAGTGGGCTCGAGTACCTATATGTACATCCTCCCCCCTGCTCCCTTGTCGTCCCGTCCATCAATGAGACGGAACGCCATGGCCAGCAGGCACCAGCCCCTAAATCGAAGGAGGCTAGGTGAATGGTCTTACTGGGCCTAAGGTGTACTCGGCAGAGGCCCTCCAACTCTGCGTAGCAAACCGGCAAGCCCTGCTTAGCCACTACAATTACAACACCTGGACGGCGGGGGGGGGGGGCAAATTTACGGAGTCGGTTCCTCAGCACTCCCGTCAAGAGTTTACTGCCCACCTCGAAGAAGGGAAGAAAGTGGCGAGCACTTCCCTCCAGGCCTCGTTGGATGCAGCTGACTCCGCTGCCAGGACTCTGGCCTCGGGTGTTGCCATGAGGCGCATTTCATGGCTCCAGGTGTCAAGCCTTCCCCCAGAGCTGCTGCATGCTATACAGGACTTGCCCTTTGATAGCAAAGGCCTGTTCTCCAAAAAAAAAAATAAAAGACCCTAGGCTGCAAAGCCTAAAGGACAGCAGGGTCACTATGCGCTCTCTCGGCATGCACACGCCAGTGACTCAGCGCCGACCGTTCCGTCCCAAGCCTCACCGCCCTTACCCTGCGTCTACACAAAGACAGGACTTTGCCAGCAGGCATGGCCGAGGCTCATTCGTAGGCGTCAGTCAGGGCCCTAAGGGGGCCAAAATCAGGGACCCTCTAAACCACCAATGGGGCAAAACCCTGACTTTTGAAGGCATGCCCGAGGACGGCGTACCAGTTATTACCCAGGATCCGTTCCCTCCCTTGTCCGACCACTTCCAGTTTATTTCGTCCCCCACCTCCCATGAGCAATTCCTCTTCCAAGAGGTGTGGCCGCTCCTCGCAATTAGAGCTATAGAGGAGGGACCAAAGGATGAAAGGGTCAAGGGTTCTACTCCCACTATTTCCTAATCCCCAAGGCAAACGGAGGTCTCAGACCTATCCTAGACCTGAGGGAACTCAACAACTTCATGAGAAAGCTGAAGTAACGCATGGTATCCGGGGGGTTGGACTAGATGACCTCCTGAGGTCCCTTCCAACCCTGAGATTCTATGATTCTATGGGACTCTCATCCCATCCTTGGATCCTGGAGACTGGTATGCCGCCCTTGATATGAAGGGTGCGTATTTTCACGTCACCATTTATCCTCCTCACAGAAGGTACCTCCGGTTTCTGGCCAACCATCATCATTTCCAGTTTACGGTCCTTTTTTGGCCTCTCTATAGCCCCAAGAGTATTCAAAGTGCATGGCTGTACTTGCCGCCTCCCTCCGCCGCTGTCAGATACACATTTTCTGTATCTAGACGATTGGCTCATTCGAGGAACCTCCGAGGCCCAAGTTACCAGTCATGTGGGCATCATCAAGGACCTATTCCTGCATCTAGGCCTGATGATCAATATAGAGAAATCCACTCTGATTCCCACACAGAGAATAGAATTCATTGGGGCCATCCTGGACTCCAATCTCGCCAGAGCCTGCTTGCCTCAGCCTCGGTTACAGGCGATGGTAATAATTATACAAAGTCTACAGAACTTCCTGACAACTTCGGCTCGTACGTGCCTTGGTCTCCTGGGTCACATGGCTGCCTGCACGTTCGTAACCAAACATGCCAGGCTTCGCCTCCGTCCACTCCAGTCGTGGCTCACCTCGCTGTACCACCCGGGCAGAGACAGCATAGACATGATCATCTCGATTCCTCCCGAGCATCCTAGGCTCCCTCGACTGGTGGTCAACGCCCTCCCTGGTGTGTGCAGGGATGCTGTTCCATCCACCTCACCCCTCGGTGTCCCTCACGACGGACGCCTCATCTCTCAGCTGGGGTGCCCTCCTTCGTCAGTTTCGCACTCAGGGTCTTTGGTCACCTCAAGAGCTGCCCTTGCACAGCAATGTCCGAGAGCTGAGAGCAGTCTGCCTTGCGTGCCAGGCGTTTCAGCAGCACCTACAAGGCTGTTGTGTCTCAGTGTTCACAGACAACACAGCGGCCATGTATTACATAAACAAGCAGAGAGGAGCACGGTCCTCCCCTCTTTGCAGGAAGTTATCCAGCTCTCGGACTTCTGCATAGCCCAATCGATAGGCCTGGTAGCGTCCTTTCTCCCAGGGGTCCGGAACACTCTGGCGGATCGCCTCAGCAGATCCTTCTTGTCTCACGAGTGGTCGATTCATCCGGACGTTTTCCATTCCGTTTTCCGGAAGTGGGGCTTTCCTCGCATAGACCTCTCCGCTTCTCGCGAGACCAGGAAGTGCCAGACGTTCTGTTCATTCCAAGGCCTCTCCCTGGGCTCGATCTTGGATGCTTTTCTGATACCGTGGACGAGCAAACTGCTGTACGCTTTTCCACCGTTCCCGCTGGTTCACACAGTCCTGCTAAAACTCCGCAAGGACAGAGCGCACCCAATCATGATCGCTCCAGCGTGGCCCAGGCAGCACTGGTACACCATGTTGCTAGACTTGTCGATAGCCAACCCGATTCCCCTGCCTCTTTGCCCAGACCTCATAACGCAGGATCACGGTAGACTTCACCACCCAGACCTGCAATCCCTGCACCTCACAGCATGGCTGCTGCGTGGCTAAACTGATCCGAGTTACGTTGCTCTGTCTCAGTTCAACAGGTTCTCCTGGGTGGTAGGAAACCTTCCACTCAGTTAACATATCTGGCCACATGGAAGCGTTTCTCCTGCTGGTGCGAAACGTACAATGTTACTCCCACCGAGGTCCCGATCCATTCCATCTTGGACTACCTCTGGTCTCTCAAACGGCAGGGCCTGGGGGTGTCATCATTGAGGGTACATTTGGCAGCCATCTCTACCTTCCACCCAGGGGAGAGGGGCCGCTCCGTATTCTCGCACCCTATGGTTTCTAGGTTCCTCAAGTGCTTGGAGCACTTATACCCCCAAGTTTGCCACCCCGCCCAAACCTGGGTCCTCAACCTGGTTCTAACCAGACTTATGACTGCCCCATTCAAGCCACTGGCAACCTGGTCACTGCTATACCTATCCTGGAAGACAGTTTTCCACGTAGCAATTGCATCAGCCAGACGAGTCTCGGAGCTTCAAGCTCTCATGGTGGACCCACCGTATACGGTGTTTCACAAGGACAAGGTGCAGTTGTCACCACAGCCGGCCTCCCTCCCTAAGGTGGGTCAGCCTTTCATATCAACCAGGATATTTTCCTTCTGGTCTTCTTTCCAAAGCCACACTCATCGCAAAGGGAGCAACAATTGCACTCCCTACACGTCCGTAGGCCGCTCGCATTTTATATTGAGCGGTCAAAGCTCTTTCGTAAAACGCCCCAACTCTTCGCCGTACTGGCAGACCGAATGAAGGGCCTACCTGTCTCCTCCCAGAGGATTTCATCTTGGGTGACGTCGCGCATCCACACCGGCTGTGACTTGGCCCATGTTCCATCAAGCCACCTCACTGCACGTCCCACCAGGGTGCGGGCTTCTTCTGCTGCCTTCCTGGCTCACGTGCCCTTCCAGGAGATAGGTCGCGCAGCTACCTGGTCCTCAGTCCACACCTTTGCCCCATATTATGCACCGGTCCAACTGTCCAGAGATGATGCAGCCTTTGGCTCAGCACTTTTGCATTCTGCGACATCTCACTCCGACCCCACCGCCTACTTAAGGCTTGGGAATCACCTAATTGGAATCGATATGAGCAAGCACTCGAAGAAGAAAAGACGGTTACTCACCTTTGTAACTGTTGTTCTACGAGATGTGTTGCTCCAAACCCGCCCTCCTTCCCCTCTGTCGGAGTAGCCGGCAAGAAGGAACTGAGGGGCGGATGGGTCGGTAGGGGTATATATCCGGCGCCATAGCGGCGCCACTCCAGGGGGCGCCCAGCCGACCCACCGAGTGTTGCTAGGGTAAAAATCTTCCGACGAACGTGCACGCGGCACGCGCACACCTAATTGGAATGGATATGAGCAACACATCTCGAAGAACAACAGTTACAAAGGTGAGTAACTGTCTTTTTGCATTGGACTTGCAAGCAGAGCGGGCAAGAGGAGGGCAAGCTCTGAGCACACCAAAGAGGCTGCAGAAGGAAGGGGGCAACCCACTATCTGTGGGGCGTGGATGTCGGGAGAGGGGCTGTTTGAAGAACAGCTCCTGGCCCCGCTCCATTCGCCCCACGTCGTCTGCAGAGGGGCCTGGGCTCGGCGCGCCATGCAGGGCTGCTTCCCCTGAAGGGCCGGGCTGGGCCAGGCTGACAATCCTGGCTCCACACATGGAACGATCGCTGTCCAGGTAAGAGCACAGCTGCCCCCCAGCACCGCTCCCATGGGAACTAGAGCACCCGCTCGCTCCGGGCAGCAGAAGTTGGGAGTCTCCAGTGCTTTGCAGCCAGGCACCCCAGCTGCAGGCAAGGTAGCCTGGAAGCTGGGGCTACAGGAGCCCCTTACTGTTGGGTGTGGAGGAACCAAGAGCAAAGGCTCGTTAAACCCCTCTGGAGAAGTGGGGAGACCCCGGAACCAATATGTCTGTGTAAATGTTCTGGAGCCAGCCCAAGTGAGTGAGTCACAGCTGCTGGGGGGTGACTACAAACAATGGAGCAAGTTCCCCAGATGGAAGTGAGCAGCCCCCTGCCCTCACTTCCACAGACCCAGACTGGCAGGGGATGGCTGGGCGTGTTTGGGACCATCCCTTGCCTTGGGGTTGGGGGGCTGGAGGAAGTGGAAGTCAGTCAGAACTGGGAGATTCCTGGGCGCTCTCTCTAGCTTTTGGAGGGGTGTGGGGGTGCGGAGCTGGAAGCCAGGACTTCTGGGTTCCATCTTTTGGTCTGGGAGGGGAATTGGGGCAAATAAGTTAGAGCAGGTGGCGCTGGAGGTTAGGAGTCCTGGGTTCTAATCCCAGCTCCTCTACAGACTTTTTGTGTGACTTGAGTGAGTGGCATATGGACAGAGAATCTCCCGTCCCCAGCAGGTAACAGGTGGGGTTGGCGAGTGCGGTGGTTCCTGGCATGGTGGGCAGGGGAAGAAGAGTGGTGGAGGAGGCAGAGCAGGGCTGTCCAGTTTTCAGAAATTGGAAAGTTGGCAACCCTAGCAGGGACAGAGACCTTGTTCCTTGGCTCCTTATCCAGCACGTCAGCTGAGCCCAGACTGCATTTTGCCATTATTGTTTATATAAAAGCATCCACCAGAGACCCTCTGCGCTGAGTGCTGTTGCAGACACTAAGGGTTAGTCTGCAGGGGGAAACTGACCAGCAGAACTATACTAGTCTAACTAACCCACTACAGCTATCCCGGGATAACTCCCCGTGGGAACACTCTAATCCAGTGTACGAGGGGCTTTGTCCAGTTTAGCTTATGTCACTTTGGAAATGGTGTAAACTAACCCTGCCCAAGGCTCCCTCATTCCGGAATAAGAGTGTCCCCACAGGGAGTTATCCCAGGAAAACTGCAGTGATTAAATTACACTAATGTAGTTCTACTGGTCCATTTCCCTGTGCAGATGAACCCTTAGTGAGAGGCAGCCCCTGCCTGGAAGAGTTCTCAATCTAAGCGAGGATTTTCAAAAGCACCTGAAGAATTTAGAAGCACAAGACAGTGGGCACAGAGCTATGGAAATGTCAGGGAACACAAAGTCCTGCAGAAAAAGGCTTCTCAGGATAGTTACACTCACAATGGTTCAAAGAACTTGAACTAGCAACAGAAAACAAAGGTACAAGAGGGAAAAAACTTGTTGAGGGAGGGATAGCTCAGCGGTTTGAGTATTGGCCTGCTAAGCCCAGCATTGTAAGTTCAGTCCTTGAAGGGACCAAGTAGGGGGTTGGACTAGATAATCTCTTGAGGTTCCTTCCAGCCTTGATATTTCATAATTCCCAAATATACCAGTGTCTGCAGCATGATCTAGAGACATTGCTCAAGTGCTGACTGTACCAGCAGCAGGGCCTATGTTGGAAAGCTCACAACATGGCCAGATTTTCCAGAGATTGGCTCTCAGTTAGGTTCCTAAATGCAGTGGCTAGATTTTTCCAAAGCACCCAGGACCCATAGCTGTCAATCATGGCTCTCAAATGAGAGTTTTTATCAGCTGCTCAGTGCTGGCACTTACAGAAATCTGGCCATCAGTCAAGGATTCCTGCCAAACATCAGCTCAGACCCCTACACCAAAGCAATGTAATTGCTTCATTTAGTGACTGCTTCCCACGGAGCCAAATACTGACATGACATTCTCTTGCACACTCTGGATGAGGCTAACAAACAGTTTCACTACACCATAGCTTGTGACTAATACTTTTTGTTTCTTATTTATATTTCCTTACATCCCTACAAACCCACATGACATTAAACACACCTGCGAATTCAAAGGCGACCTTGATGGTATTGTCATTCTCATGATTTCACAGCATGTCATAATATTTGCTGTTTTTCATAAAGCCCAACCCCTGAAGTGCTGGGTTTTGTTGAAATTTGTACATTTCTAGCTCTCCTGGTTGTGAAGAACACCTGGAAAACCTGATCTCCAAAAGGTCAAACACCAGAAGTCAAATAAAAGCAAGCAAAATGCATAGTTTAAAAACAATCTCATGAATTCTTGAGCTAATCTTGGGATTTTGTGGGGGCTGCCTCATGAGTTTTGGATATTTTGGGTTAGCAGTGGAATCACTAAACATTGCTGAGAGGACTTGGGGGCTGACTTGTCAATATAAAGAGTCAGGGGGTAGGAATACAGAGTTTGGGTATTTTTCCCAATTTTATTCAGAAGTAACTTTTTTTTCTAAAATAGAAAACAAGTAGCATTTGCCCTATGAATATTCCAGTGTCGTACTGCACGTGAGGTCACTGTGCATTGTCTACCTGTGGCCTCAGAGAAGGTCTCCCACTTTCTTACTGCACGGCTGCTACAGTTGCTTCTAATTTCGGGAGGGTCTTTGATGTGGCTGGGATGTGATTAGCACTGCATTTCAGCAACTGGAGCATTAATGACATCTGCTCCGCTGCAGAGTGATCGCTGCGTATGTCGGTGTCTCTTCTCCCTGGGGCGGTGGATGCTTTAAGATAAAACACAGTAATGTTACTTTTCTACTAAGCCAGCTTGAAACCAGAGAAATGAAGCCAGAAAATGCTCCTCTGACAGCACTGCTGTACGTACATCACAAGCAGTTCTAATGGGCATCTAGCCTGGGAAACACCATTGGCCTCACTTCTTACATCAACCCCTCTGAGCCATGCAGCTCAGATTCCCCCCTCTCCAGCCTTGGTCTGGCCCTTTTTTGCCCCCCAGTTGCAAAGAGAGAGCTTTTGGGCAGAGTGCTGGCTGGAAAGATGCTTGGAGCTGGGATCAAAGAAAGTGATGTTATGTAAATAAATGGGGTTGCATCTCTGAACATACCTGTCTCTGTCATCACTTTCACCTCTCAATCTTACTATGCACAAGACCTATATTATTGGCTAATAATTTAGGTCAAAGAAGAACCAATATGTATAATATTGAGAGGGATAAACCAGCTTCGGAATTCATGAGTCACAAAAAATCTCTGCAAGTAGTACCCTGTGCTAGAGTGAATTACTAAAAACTCAAAGGGATAAATCAGCATTTGTTAGCATAGAGTCATAAAAGACTAGGGTTGGAAGAGACCTCAGGAGGTCATCCAGTCCAACCCCCTGCTCAAAGCAGGACCAAACCCCAACTAAATCTTCTCACCCAGGGCTTTGTCAAGCCTGACCTTAAAAATCGCTAAGGATGGAGATTCCACCACCTCCGTAGTTAACACATTCCAGTGCTTCACCACCCTCCTAGTGAAATAGTGTTTCATAATATCCAATCTAGATCTCCTCCACTGCAACTTGAGATCATTGTTCCTTGTTCTGTCATCTGCCACCACTGAGAACAGCCTAGTTCTATCCTTTTCGGAACACCCCCCCCTTGAAGTAGCTGAAGGCTGCTATCAAATCCCCCTTTACTCTTCTTTTCTGCAGACTAAAAAAGCCCAGTTCCATCTTCTGCTCATAAGTCATATGCCCCAGTCTGCTAATCATTTTCATTGCCCTCTTCTGGACTCTATCTAATTTCTTCACATCTTTTCGGGGAGGGTGGCGAAAACTGGACACAGTACTCCAAATGTGGCCTCACCAGTGCTGAATAGAGGGGAATAATCACTTCCCTTGATCTGCTGGCAATATTCCTATTAATCCAGCTCAATAGGCCATTAGCCGTCTTGGCAACAAGGGCACACTGCTGACTCATATCTAGCTTCTCATCCACTGTAATTCTCAGGTCCTTTTCTGCAGAACTGCTGCTTAGCCAGTTGGTCCCCAGCCTGTAGCAGTGCATGGGATTCTTCTGTCCTAAGTGCAGGACTCTGCACTTATCCTTGTTGAACCTTATCAGATTTTTATTGACCCAATCCTCCAATTTGTCTAAGTCCCTCTGGACCCCATCCCTACCTTCCAGCGTATCTACCTCTCCCCCCAGCTCAGTGTCATCCACAGACTTGCTAAGGGTGCAATCCATCCCATCATCCAGATCGTTAATGCATAAGAGCAGCCAAAGTAATTCTAGGAAAATCTCTGGAAAGTGAATGAAACTTCCTCTCTCTGAGATCACTGGAGTTGTTTGCCCCAAACTTTCAGGACAAGATCTACATAATGATGAGATGTGGTAATTAAATTTCATACTCTCTGGAATGGGTTTGTGGAGGTGTGTGTGAAAATACGAGCAATGACAGAATGCTAACTTCAACCTTAACTCCGAGGACACCAGCTACCCCTACATGAGAGCAGCGCACAGCTCCTCCCTTTGTGACACTGCTTTAAACACTCAATAAAATGTTACATATTAAAAATAATAATAATACTAGGAGAGAACTTCAGTGACACAAACTCCTTCCATGGATCTTTAGAGGAGGAGAAATAAAAATCCAGGGTTATTGTTCATTGCCAATATCAGCTGGAGTGTGGACAAATAATTGTCATAAGGAAGCAATTGGGGGACAGAAGCTCTTTGTTAGCAGCTTTCCCTGCCACTAACATGATACCAGGGTGTGAGCATCACCGCACAGACACTGCTGGCAGTGTGAGACCATGCACACCTCACTCATACCTACATCGCATGGAGACCCATTGGGGGAAAACCTTTCCCCACTGAAGTCAATGGGAAACTCCCAGGATTTCACTGCTTGCCTGTCTTCCTTCCCCTTAGGGAGGTCCATGGTGGGGAGAGTTACCAGCAAAATGGTGGTGGTGCATCATTAATAGGATCCATCTCATTAGAGATGATTCCCACTTGGGTAACATTTTGGAGGTTTTCAAACCTGCCTGGGGAATTTGACTGTCCAGTTCCCAGGAGTTTGAATGGGAATTTTGAAACCTTGAACATCTCTGCCTTTGTTATTTGTTTGACTGCAGAGGCTGGTGGGGAAAGCCTTTCTGTAGCCAGATAGATTTTCAGGCCATGGGGGATTCTCCCCCATCACTGTGGTGTGGAGTTTGGGAAGGATGTTTTCATCTTGCCTGGATGCTGGTCTGTGGTGGGCAAGGCCTGACTGGCCAGGCTAACAGCAGATGTGGGAGGCAGGTACCCACTCCTGCGTGAGATCTGGGGTAGCAGCAGTGAGACCAGGGTAACAGACACAACCAGAAGACTGGGAATTCTGAGTAAATCCATGTTCCAAGCCCAGGGGTCACTGCTGAGCTGGAACAGGCAAACAAATCGCTCTTTTCTATCACTTTCACTTTGTCATTAATAAAAGCTGCGACTCACCCTGGAGCTTCCCACCCAATTCACGGAGGCATCTGGGGAGAGAATGACAGTTACACATTGTCACTTGGGTGTAAATGCCCTTAAGGGAAGGCACCTCGCTGAGCACAAACTATAACCCCCGAGCTCCTACCTCTCCCCCAGCCAGGGCAGGGCTCCTCTGTGGGCAGCACTGAGCACAATGGAGCCTGATCCTGACCAGGGTCACTAGGGGATACCGAAGCAGAAGGATTTAATGCGGCTGTTGAAGATGTTCAATGGAAACTGTCTGTCTGGCTTTTCAACAGAGCTGTTTTGTCAGAAACAGCATCAGCTTTTTGCAGAAAATTTCAACATTTTTTTCAAAAAAGGAGTGCCCAAAACTGAAATATTTTGTCCAAAAGCAGAAATATTCTGATTCAAATACCACCTTGGTGACACATGGGACTTGTAGTTCAATTGCCTCATGCTGATATTCTCCTCTATAGGTTGAGCTGGCTGGCTGGACCTATCTCCCATGATACACTGCAACCAGAGACTCCCATGATGTACTACTTCCCATCACCAAGAGGGGAGAAAGTGATGTATCATGGGAGAGCCAGAGAGCCCAGCTCAAAGAGACCAGGAGCATGAGACACCTGAACTACAGCTCCCATGAGGCACTGTTGTACCCGGCTCCCAGGGAAGGGGCTGGAACACTTTCGAAGGGGAGCTTTCCCTGGGATGTGCCCTTTCCATGAAGGATGGGAAGTGGTAGCACTTTAGCTCAGTCCCCTAAGCCATGGCAATGCAGGACAGGGGATAACGGGCTAAGGGTGGGACAAAGGAACCTCAGGCACTCAGATGTACGAGTCCTGGGAGCCCAAGAACTTTTTCTCCTCATCCACTTTTATAACAGAAAGTTTGTTGTTTTAACTCTTTGCCTGACAGTCTGATCCGGGATCTGTGCAGCCACCACCAATTAACACATTTACCCCAACCCCCGCCTTTCTCTCTCATGTGCATGTGACCCCAGTAACCCCAATACTCTACAAAAGCTCTTACATTCAATATAATCTTCAGGAGTGTTGCTGGTGTCATGCTGAGCTCGTTCCCTGTGGGGAGTAATAAGGACAGGGGGTATCAGTGATGCCATGTGCTCTCTCTCTGTCACCTTGGTGCCACTGAGTCTGTTTTCAGAGGTCCAGCTGTGAGGAGATTTCTTCCCATGACTGGTTCTGCTGTTAGGACCTTACATCTTCATTCAGCTAACACTCAGTGAAAAGGCAGCAAATCCAACTTCTGGATAATCAGTGAAAATGGTGGCTTTACCATTTATGTAGGGAAAGTCTAATAAAACTGAGACTTGAACATCCTGTTCTACTTCAGCAAAATGGTCAAGAAACCAACTAACCAAAACCCCACTAGGTCAGCATGGAGTTAAGCTTGAGGGGAACTGAAAATCCCTGACATTTCAGGACAGAAGTTGAAGAGAACTAGGTTGTTTTCACAAAGTTAGAACTGGATGACATATTTCCACAGAATTTTTTTCATGAATAATAGTTTAAGCAAAATCAAATATTTGGCCAAAACCATATTTAATGAAATTTTCAATGAAAAAGGCTTAAACAAAATGCTCATTTTGTTTTCTTTTGACTGAATATTTTTGTTTTGTTTCACTTTCAATTATTTTGTCAGAAAAAAACATTTTTTAAAAAAAAAATTGAAGAAAATTGTTTATTTGAATTTTTTTCATTCAAATAAAACTAGAATTTTGGCCAGGTCTGCTCACAATGTAGAAAGACAGAATGTTCATCATTAAGGCTCAACTCTGCACAGTGTGGAAATGCAACTTTAGATCCCCACTTCTGTCCCAGTTGGCTAACTAGCTCCCACGTCCCAGAAGGGCAGGGTGGGGGTGTTTGGGGGCAGAGATTGGTCATATGGGAGGAAGAGAGAGAGAGGTAATATTTGGGGAAAGGCAGCTAAGGAGCCCTATGGATGGGGTGCAGGAGGCAGGCAGGGAACATACACTGTTGGGAGTCGGAGTGAGGTCTCCCAGTACCAAGGGTCTGTGTGTCATGTCCCCTGTTCCCCCACCAGTTTTATTGGCAGAGTTGCTGCACTAGGAATCCAGGCTAGGCTGAACACTTGCAGAGCCTGGAAACTGTCCTTAGTCTCCCCATGCACCTTTTCCTCTCTGTGTGCATCTGGTCACCCCATGGACTCCCTGGACTCCCACCTGGCTCTCTCTGCCCCACCCACAGGGCTGGCTTCTCTCCGTATCATATCTGGCTGGGCCAGGGCCAATTAGATTTGCTGGAGTCCCTCTTGGGGCAATGTGCAACTCTGGGGCTGTGAGGCCGGCATGGGCCAGGCAGAGTTTAGAACAAGTGTATGGGCCGGTGGCCCTCAGAATGGCAGCAGTGGGCCTGGCAGGCTGCAGAAGGTGACTGGGAAGTTGGGGGGGAGAGGAGAAGGAGTTTGGGAGAGCCCTGAGTGGCAGGTGCTGGCTGCAGAGCAGTGGGGAAGAACCCTTAGACACTGTATGAGGGGTCCCTGCAGAGTTTGTGTGGCGGGTGGGGGAGGGTTCCCTCAAAACCCCCTGACAGGGTGGTGGGCAGACAGAGAGTCAGCAGCACTTAGCAGCTCCAATGAAACTGGGGGCAGCCTGGGCCCCAGTGAGCTGGTCCCCCTGGGCCATGCTGCAAAGGCAACTGGCTCAGAGTCCCTTCTGCACAGTGTGTTGTTCACATGGAGAGTGTGCTCTGAATCCCCATGGGCGTCCCTGCTGCCCGGCTCTCCCCAGCAGGTGGGGGAGCGCTACGACTACCCCATGCACAGACCTGCATCGAAATCACAGATTCTGTGAGGGAAGCCACTGTTGGTGTTTCGGGGCATGTCCATTTGTGGACGTGCCGAGTCTGGCACTAAACCAGATGTAGCCGATGGAGCTAACATTGGGTGTTACCCACTGCAGCTGGATGGACTGGAGACCCTTGGTTCCCAGCCAGGCCTGGCCATTCCCAGCTTTGCCCCAGAAGAACAGACCAAGTTCTAGTGAACTGGATGGTTCAGTCGGTGTCCCTTTGTTGCCAAACAGCTCCAACACCCCCTGAGTGTGAAGCGGGGTCACTTTCATTCTTTCAAACATCTTGGGGTGATTTTCAAGCACACTCACTCTGCTGTCAGGGAATTTGATGGGAATATGTCACTTTGGCACACCTCTTCCTTAAAGTGTCTTCTCCTAACCCCCAGATCCCATCCCAACCAGGGAGTTCATCCTTCCCTGGCCTTTTAAAAAATTCCTCCAGAACAGACTGAAACCCTCTGCATCAGGAGAGCTGGGCTACTCAGCTGCCGGCCCTTCCATGAGGCAGAGAGAAGGGACCCAGAAAGAAAACGAGATGGGAGAGGGAATAATCTCCTCCTACCTTTGATCCCTTGGTAGAGATGCAACTAGAAGCAGTAAGACAATGTGGTCAGATATGAGGACGCGTTTTCTCGTGGGCAGAGAAAGAGAAAGAGAGAGATGGAAAATGAGTGACATGGCCCAAATTCATCATCACATTGATGCAGAGCCCCATCTCCATGGCCCAGCCCAGCGCTCTCCTCAATGAGCCCCACTGACTGCCCGTGGGAGCGGTGTGGCCAAGTCTGAAAATGTTAATGGCAATCTCATGGCATTTCATATTCTATGGAAAGTCCTAGATCTGAGAATCAGGGGCTTCAGTGAGAATCTTGGCTTTCATTTAAAAAAAAAAGTGTAAATTTTTAAGCCTCATGTTTGGGGAGAAAGGCCTGAAAATGTGTCTGAGAGACTCCACAAAGATCAAATCCCCCAGGCAAAAACAAAGACCCCACACTAGTGACTTGTTGAAAATCCCATGAGTTTTAGGCCAATCTCGAGATTGTTGGGGTGACTCGAGTGCTGTGAAAGCTTGGAGCTGGGGACACTATGTGAGGAAAGGTTGGCAGGGCAGAGCTGTGTCCAGAGTTCTATTTTCAGAGTTGTTAGATCCTGATTCAGGAAACCACTTACACTTGGGCACAGGTGTAAGGGCCTTTCTTGATTAGGGGATGCCTTCCTAAATTTCAGCCTTAGTTACCAGCGTTTCAATATTCCATTTGTACACTTGCTCCTGGCTGACTCCTAGATTATAACCATCTATAGGGCAGGGGATGTCCCGTTCATTACTGATCTGTGCAGCACCTGGTACAGTGGAGGCCTGATTCCTGGTTGAGGCACCAGGGAACTACAGTAACACACCTAATATATAATATACAGCACCTAGCACAGTGGGGCTCTGATCCCTGACTGGGGCTCCAGTGTGCTACTGTAATACAAATAATTAATCACAATGATAATCCCTTTCATCATCTCTTTGATTTGTCTCTCCAGCCAACCTCCCAAAAACACAATTTCACTGTGTCTTTCATCATCTCTCTCCCCCATCCCAGCAGACAGGTACAGGGGATCTAAGGGGTTGTCTCTGCCATGTCTGTCTGTACATTTGCTAACATGGCTTGGCCTCACTGTCATACCCACCTTTCTTCCCCAGAAGATAAAGCACCGCAGCAAGAACCAGGATGGCAGGGATTGTAATTCCCAATAGCAGATTTAGATCCGGCCCTAGGAAAGAACCTCGATGTGAATGGCCTCTCCAAGCAGCCACCGGCAAGTCCCTACTGTCTGGAGCTGGCTGAGTCCCATGGTAAGTGACTTCTAAAGTCCTCATGAACATACCTGGAAGCTCACTCCATGGTTATCTGCAGAGTTTTGTTTTGTTTTGTTTCATATTGGTTTTCAAAATGTCCATTGTCTGTGAAACTGAACAAAGCAAAGCTATTTGTGTTTCTGACATTTTTGTCGCCTTTTGGTTGTGAAAACCCAAAATAAATGAAAATGTCTAGTTGAAATGAGGCCAAATGATTTTTTTTTGTTATGTTTCATGAATATTTTTTCATGAAACATTGACATTTTCCATAATAAGTTCTGAATTAAATGGTTTGTTTACAATTGCTTGTGGAAATATACCTGGATTCCCCCCAGCTCTAAGGGTGAGCACCTCAAGGCAGGAAACATGCCTGTGGGATCTGCCCTTCTTCAGGGAAATATCACTTTTCAGGACAGCACCCAGGTACAAACTTAACTTCAAACAGCCATTTTAGTTCCAGCAATGTGACTGTAGCAGGTGCTTAAAGTTAAGAATATACATAGATGCTGTCTTAAATAGGGATGGTCTTGAGCACATGCTTTGGAGCATTCCTGAGTCAAGGCCACAGATTCGTATGGCATGCAGAGATCTGTGAAGAGCCAGTCTACAAATACCCAGTGGAAGAGTTTTCCATCATAAAATGTGGTTTCTTTAAAATCAAAACCTTTTGAAATGGCTCTTTGGTATTTTGGAATCTAAATGTTGCTACATTTCTGTTCCTTGCAATATCTGAAATTTTGACTTTTCATCCTGATTCAGGATAAAAATAAAATGTGAAAGGTCAGAATTTCTTGCGGGATACAAATAGGAAAGCTGGCTAGATCGTTGGGCTCAACGGGTAGTGATCAATGACTCCATGTCTAGTTGGCAGCCGGTATCAAGCAGAGTGCCCCAAGGGTTGGTCCTGGGGCTGGTTTTGTTCAATATATTCATTAATGATCTGGAGGATGGTGTGGACTGCACTCTCAGCAAGTTTGCAGATGGCACTAAATTGGGAGGAGTGGTAGATACGCTGTAGGGTAGGGATAGGATACAGAGGGACCTAAACAAATTAGAGGATTGGGCCAAAAGAAACCAGATGAGGTTCAACAAGGACAAGTGCAGAGACCTGCACTTAGGACAGAAGAATTCCATTCACTGTTACAGACTAGGGACCGAATGGCTAGGCAGCAGTGCTGCAGAAAAGGACCTAGGGGTTACAGTGGACGAGAAGCTGGATATGCGTCTACAGTGTTGCCTTGTTGCCAAGAAGGCTAATGGCATTTTGGGCTGTATATGAAGGAGCATTGCCATCAGATTGAGGGGCGTGATCATTCCCCTCTATTCGGCATTGGTGAGGCCTCTTCTGGAGTACTATGTCCAGTTTTGGGCCCCACACTACAAGAAGGATGTGGAAAAAATGGAAAGAGTCCAGTGGAGGGCAATAAAAATGATTAGGGGTCTGGAGCACATGATTTATAAGGAGAGGCTGAGGAAACTGGGATTATTTAATCCGCAGAAGAGAAGAATGTGGGGGGAGAGGATTTGATAGCTGCTTTCAACTACCTGAAAGGGGGTTCCAAAGAGGATGGATCTAGACTGTTCTCAGTGGTAGCAGATGACAGAAGAAGGATTAATTGTCTCAAGTTGCAGTTGTGGGGGTTAGGTTGGATATTAGGAAAAACTTTTTCTCTAGGAGGGTGATGAAGCACTGGAATGGGTTACCTAGGGAGGTGGTGGAATCTCCTTTCTTAGAAATTGTTAAGGTCAGGCTTGACAAAGCCCTGGCTGGAAGGATTTAGTTGGTGTTTAGGTCCTGCTTTGAGCAGGGGCTGGAGTAGATAACCTCTTGAGGTCCCTTCCAACCCTGATAATCAATGATTCTATGATTTCCCCTCAAGTTCTGGAGGCACATATATAATTAGTGTTGCTGTGGCAGGAGTCGGTAGGTGGCGCTGTTACACAAAGTCTGACATCATCTTTTCCTAGCCTGGGGAGTGCTGCACACAGCCATTGCCAGCATATTTTTAGGGGTTGGTTTGCTGATGCAGACACTTTGAGGAGAGCTGGGTAGGGTGACTAGATGTCCCTATTTTATAGGGACAGTCCCGGTAGTTGGGGCTTTTTCTTACATAGGATCCTCTTACCCCCCACCCCCATCCCGATTTTTCACACTTGCTATCTGATCACCCTAGAACTGGGGAAACTGCCAGGTTTGGGCTCAGCTACGGTCATTTCCCAGGGCTGTCATTGTTCAGGGCTCAGTTGCTGCCTGGGAACTGGGCACTGGTGCTGGGCTGAAATAAATTCCTGAAATGGGTGTGCCCACATGCTGTGTGTGACACCTTTGTTCCAGGACTGGAGCACAGAGCATAAATAACTAATTACCCGGAGAGAATTACAGTACTTGTGAGCCCAGGCATGATAATGCATCTGGTGCCTCCTTCCAGAACAGCAATACAGTGAGTGCAGAGGGAGGAAATAATTCACTGACAGCTGGTTTAGCAGAGGGGTCAGTGAACTCCAGATGAAACTTTCCCATCAGAAGGGTTTGGGATTCCCCCTTTGAAAGAACCATTTTCCTGCCTGCAAAGATGTTGCCCAGCTCAGCAATGCTGGTGAAAGCCTGGGAGAGCAGCAGGGAGAATGTGCTGCATTGAATTAGCCTGTCACCCTGTTCTGTGATTGTGTGTTTCCTCTACATCCATAGTCATGGCGATCACACTCAGACTGGGGGTTGCCCAGCCCAGGACCCACCTTTCCCTAAATAGAGTCTGCAGAATAAAGAAACGTCTCAGAAGCATTTACCTTGGGAGGAGGAACCCCCGACATCGCCGCTGCTGGAGTCATCACCTAGGCAATAAATGCACAAGAGATCAGAGCAGAGCATGGCCCCACTGCAGGCCCATACGCTGCCCTAGTACAATTACACCATGGGCAGTAACTGGCTGATGGCCGTGCTGCTGAAAGGGGCCTGGGGTAGAGTGGGTCACACACTGAATCTGAGTCAGCAGTGCGAGGTAGGTGTGAAAGGGGCTAACGTTGTATGTAAGACACGGGAGGTCATTGTTCTGCTCTGCTTGACATGGGTGAAGCCTCATCTGGAGTACAGGGTCCAGTTCTGGGTGTGACACTTTAGGAAAGTTGTGGATAAAGTGGAGAGAGTCCAGAGGAGAGCAACAAAAATGATGAAAGGTTTAGAAAACCTGACCTAGGAGGAAAGGTTAAAAACACTGGGCATCTTTAGGCTTGAGAAAAGAAACCTGGTAGTCTCCAAATATGCTCAGGGTTAGGGTTGAGATGGTGATCAGTTGTTTTCAGTATCCACTGAAGATAGGACAAGCAGCAATGGACTTAATCTGAAGCAAGGCAGGATTAGGTTAGATAGCAGGAAAAGCTTTCTAACTATAGGGCTAGTGAATTTCTGGAATAGGCTTCCAAAGGAGGTTGTGGAATCCCTGTCATTGGAGGCTTTGAAAACAGGTTGGACAAACTCCTATCAGGGATGGTCCAGGTTTACTGGGTCCTGCCTCAGCAAGGGGCTGGACTTAATGATATCTTGAGGTCCCTACCAGCCTAACATTTCTATGATGTCCCCGTCCCCCACTTGCCAGGGCTGAGCAGTCTGAGCTAAGCTGAGTGAAAATCAGGGGGGTTCCTTGTGTCAAATTTTGAACGAAGATGTTTTGTTAGAAATTTTTCATTTTGGATGTTGATGAATTTCAATATTTGGATTTTCAGGGGGTTGTTATTTAACTGTGGTTCTTGCTCTGCCATTCATCCCTCCCTCACTTTGTGTGATGCTGAGTTGCTGGGCAGGGTTGAGCTGGGACACACACACACATAGACACTCATCCCTTACCAGTGAGGCTGAGGTGCTGGGCAGGGCTGAGTTGGGATCTGGTCACCTGGTTGTCACTGTCCTTGACCTCGTACCCACAGGTGTAATTCCCAGAACTGACTCCAGACACCACATGGTTATAGTCGTAGGTGGCCTTCTCTTCTGAACCCCGCTGGGATGAAACCTCTTCCCCGTCCTTGCAGAAGATGACGCGGGTGGGCAGGTGCTGGGAGGACATGAAGCACTTGAGCCACACGGAGTCCCCTGGCCGGGCAGACGTCTGGCTCAGGTAGAGGGTGGGGGCAGGGAGAGCGCCTGGGAAGGGGAATGGGGCACAGCTGTCAGTGGGGCATTGGCAGCGCCCAACGCTGTCAATGGGGCAGGAGGTAAATGGCAGGTGGGTCTGTACCATGTCTCAGATGGAAGCTCTGATTCCAGCCCACCTCTGCAGATGGGGGCATGAACTCTCTCTGGTGACCAGAAGCTTTATTAAGTGGGATTGTTTGGGTTGCTAAAGAGCTAGAAGTTCAGCCAGGTTTGGGCTCCCATTGTTGGGCTCTGCTCACTCTCCTAGAACAAAGGGTCCCGGTGCGGGCACCCCGCTGACCCAGCTGCGGCAGTACGGCCGGGAGAGAGGTGACCCCTGAGCATGGCAGGCCCCTGACCATTGAGGGTTGTCCAGGGCCTGGCCAACACCTTAGTCTGCCCCTGCAACCCATGCAGCGAATGTCAGTTGCTTCCCCAAGGAGCTCGGCAGCCGACAGCCAAGGAGCTGTGTCCAGAGCCTAACCCCTCTGGCGTCTGTTCTAACATCCTCCCTGTCCTTGTTCCTGTCCGACCCCCTAGGCCCCAGCTGGCAGAGAAGTCAGAGGAGGCAATTCCTGACCCAGGAAAAGGAAGGGTGCTGGGGCAGTGGCAGGGACCGGATCGCCCTTTCCCAGGAATTGCCAGGGCGATGGGACCCAGCTTTGAACTTGCAGGGTAATTGCTGCTGCTGCTGGGCAGGTCAATATCCATCTGCCACCTTCCCCACCCCCTTGGTGTCCTCTGCTGCTGCCGTGCCCAGGCAGCCAGCAAAGAAATGGCTCCACCAGCCCCTGCTGGGCTGGGCACAGGGTTGCCGGACATGGCTTTCTGGCCTGGGTCATATGGGAGCTCCGTCCTGGGTTATATAATGGTCCCTTTTGGCCGTACCCTCTTGAATGCCACCTGCCCATCCAGGGCTGGCTATTAAATGTGCTGCTGACATTTAAGGATGAGATGCAGGCTGAGTTTATATGGGTTCTGAGCTCCAGGGGAGAGACCTGTGACTGCAAGGTGCTGAGAGCTGGTGCCATGGGAAGGTAAATCCCTCATGGTCAGAGCTATGTCGTTCTCTGCTTCCCAGGGCCAGTGACTTGGGGGTGGGATGGGCTGTGGATATGACTCTCTGCATGTCACACTGGCCTTGGGTCAGAGCAGATCTTAGAGGCAGCAGGATAGGGAGGGGTCAGCTGGATCCCCGCTCATATCCCACACAACCCGTTCACCTTCCCGTGCCATTGCTGCTGGCACCTCACTGAGCAGGGAACGTACCAAGAAGTGATGGCTGGACAACTGGAAGGGGAGAGGTAAATGCCAAGGGTAGATTGGGGACAGACAGACAGAGGGACTCACCGGGAGCTGAGCAGCTCTCCTGGCTGCTGGGACTCAGCGCTGGGAACAGAAAGGTGCCGTGTGGTTAGTGCTGGAGATAAAAAGGTCCCTCTTCAGGGACAAATCTGCCTTAAGATATGGAAATGCATTCCTGATTTGTGTGTTGGTGAAGATCAAATCAGGGCATGGCAGGTTCCTCATGCACACAGACCTTGGCTGAGCTGGGACCAACTTTCCCTTCAGCTCTCTAGAGAGCCAGATCTTCTGCTGGTATAAACCGGCATTGATTTCAATGGAGTTAACACTGATTTACACCAACTGGGGATCTGGCCCAGTAGCTCTCACACTCAGTGTTTACACTGGTTCCCATTTCTCTCCCACTGAAGAGGATTTCCTGACAGGCTGAGCTAGGGGCTGCTCTCAGTTCTGTTTCCTCCCAACCTGATATAAAATTCAAACAGGATTCCCGCATACTCACTGGGCAGCAAGAGGCACAAAGACAGGATCATCACGGTGGTGGCGGGAACAGATCAGGATGGAAACAGCCCAGTGGCTTCTGCTCCTCAATGGGGTAGGGAGGGGACAATTCACAGTCGCTCCCTGCTCTGATCTGCCCCCACTGCCCTGTCTGACTTCAGGAGAAGTCTCTCTCTCTGCTCCGATGTGCCCCGTCTGCTCCCCAGGGTTGGATTATCCAGACAGCACCTCTCCCTGCTCCCAGGTCCCCTGGGGTCTATAGGGCTCAGGCAGCAGAGACGCCACAGCCACTGTCTGACCTGCTCTGTCCCCTCCTCAGGTCTGATATTCGTCACCGCTTCCCGTTTCCTGCCCCGCGCCGCCCCCCTTCCCTGCCCTGGCCACAGCATCTCTATTTAGGGCTGCAAGATTGAGAACCGAAGGGGGCTGGTTTACTTGTTTTAGTCTAAACATGTCATTGAGGAAACGCCTCCCATCCCCTCTCACTGCCTGGGGACAGAGACAGCCCCCTGGCTAAAGGCACAGCTGGGCCGGGGTGAAAGGTCGCTGGGTGACTGAGGGGGCTGGGATGTCGGAGGAGCCTGAACCTTTTGCTTCCACCCTGGTCTCCAGTCCTGGTGAGAAGGACCCAGCTCCCCCAAGGGGAAATTCACCCTCTGGGCTTAAGGGGGCATAAATGGCACCTGGGTCTTGTCCTGGTGCACAGGGGTGATTTCCCCCTCAGAGAACACCTACCCTGGGACTGCACTGGCTTCCCCACCTTCTTAGTCTCCACTTGCCCCATCCTCCACACCCAGCTCCAGCCACTTCTGCAGGCTCTGCCCTGACTGCCCCTGCTCCCCATTCTGGGTTCCTGAGGAATCTGCTGTCCCTGCTGAGAGATTGGTAAAGGACACTGCCAGATGGGGAAGAACACAAGGCAGTTGAGAATGAGCATCCAGAAGTGACTTCTGAGCAAGTAGGGAACCCTAATCAGTGTGACTAAGGAAGTGGAGAAACCCGGGCAAAAGGTCAAAGAAGCATGTGGGAAAGAAAGTCTCCTGAATAGACGTTAATACCTGTGTGGGAAGAGGAACAGCTGAGGGCCTCAAGGGAAATCTTTCAGGAGCACAAGGCAGAGCAGTTTTGCAGAGCAACTTTGCAGAGTAATTGATGCAGGAGTGGATTGTCCTGGGATGGTGGCTGGGCACATTTCAGCCCTGGGATGGAGTCAGCTCTGCAGAGCAGCTGGACAGGGGATGTTTGGGGGAGCTCAAATGCTCAGGTGAGAGTCAAAGGAGCACAGTTTGAGACTCTCTGTTATAAGCAGTGCTCAGAAGCCGACAGAGTGAAAAGGGGTAAATATTTGTTGCAATTAATAAAAAAATATTGTTTAAAAACCTTATGTGAAAAATATTGTTTCCCCATTTTCCCCTCTTGTGGTGGCAAAATGGTAAAAAGGAAGAGAGGGGAAATCAAAACCTGAAAACTTTTCAAAGGTTATCTGAAAAAGTGAGTTTTTAAATGTACATTTTCATTTTCTCTTCTAATTTTCCAGTTTTGTTTACACAAAACCCCCAAAGCAGTTTTATTTTTTTTCTTTGTAAAAATGGAAACTTTGGAAAAAATTAAAATGTTTGACAAAAACTTTCACTTTTGAAAAAATCTGTCACTTTTAGATCATAACATTCTGGCGGCTCTAGTCCAGAGTGATCCCTAGGGCTGCGGGTCAGGCTGAGCTGCTGGCACCGTGGGTGGCAGACGGGCCCTGTTTGTAGCTCAGACAGTGCTGCCCAGAAGGGACCTGATCCAAAGCCTTTTGGTGTCAATGGAAACACTCCCCTGACTTCACTGGCCTAGATCAAAAAGGAATTATTTTTGGGAAGTTTTCTGGCTTGTGTTATACAGGACGTCAAGCTAGATGATCACAATGGTCTCTTCTGGCTTCAAAACCTATCTATAAACCGGACACAGACTCTGATTCCACAATTAGAGTGTCCCCGTGGGAGTTACACCAGCAAAGCTAGAGCAGTTTAATTACACTGGTAAATTTCTTGTCTGTAGAGAAGCCCTGAGATAAACAGCTTTTCCCATCAATGCTCTGCCTGCCCTACATGCCCTGTCACTGAAGTATCTGAGCCTGTCACAATCATTAATGGGTTTATCCTCAGACACTCCTGAAGTTCATCCTCATTTCACAGATGGGGTCATTGCGGCACAGAAAGAGACTAAGTGACTGAGCCCAGGACACACAGGAGTCTGCAGCTGAGTCAGGGGTTGAACCCAGGGCTCTTGAGAATTAGACCACTGCCTTAGGCATAAGATGGTTCTTCTTTCACGTAACCCCCAGCCCTCCCAAAAGCCTGAGTGACAATGACGAACCTGGTACCTGCTTGGAAGGCCAATGAGCCTGAGCTATTTCATCCAAAGAGCGGAAGAACCTGGATGGGACGCGACTGGGAATTAGGGAAAACATCAGAGACACAAGGTGGGAAAAGAGATTTAATTGATCTCACAGAGCATCCCACCCCCTATTACTTCTGGGCTAGATCCTGCCTTTCTTCCCCTGGCCCAAACCCAGGGCAGCCTGGGCAGAATTAGACCCGTCTCCCCAGCCCTGCAGGGGATATTGATGGAGTCTGATGCTGCAGGACTATAGAGCAACCAGCTGCTGCTCAGAAGAAGGAAGAGAGAGAAGAATCGGTTCTGTGAGTAGCAGCTACTGCTCAGCGACTCTCTGCACACCCAGTCCAGCTGCTCCGTGCACCAGCGCAGGGTGGGAACCACAGGAAGATCTGACAGCACCCTGTGCATCTGCAGATTCTCCTGTGCAGACATCTCTTCCCCCTCCTAGCAGTGAGGTCTCCTCAGGCCTGACCCCAAGCTAGCAGCCCAGCAGGACGGGGGTGTATCACATGCTGTGATGTGGGATTGAATAACCCACTCATACAAAGTTATTTTTGTCCGCACACACTAACCTGTCTCATTCTCACTCTCTCTGTTCTCATGAGGTTTCCAGGGGAGTTTATTTTCATAGTTTTACATTTAAAGGCCAGAAGGGACCAACGGGACCATCTAGTTTGAGCGTCTGCACAACCCAGGCCAGAGAGCCTCCCCCAAGGATCCCTGCATTGAGCTGCTAACTTCTAGCTGAGCTAGAGCCTGTCTGGTAGAAAGAGATGTCCCTCTGTTTACAGACTCCAGTCCGGCTTCCATTTCTAAACACTAAGGTGACTGTGGCTAATCAGTGCAAGAGGGGAACAGGGATAAGGGAGATTCTGGACTGGGACAGAGCAACTGGAGATGGGCCCTGAGGTTTAGCAGCAGCTGTGAGTCCTAATCTGACCTTCCCCAGAGTTTAGGGTTGTGGATTTGGGGTTCAGGTTTAGGCTTATGATAGACACAGTCCCAGGCAGGGGCGGCTCCAGGCCCCAGCACGTCAAGCGCATGCTTGGGGTGGGAAGCCGCAGGGGGGTGCTCTGCTGGCGCCGTGAGGGCGGCAGGCAGGCTGCTTTCGGTGGCTTGTCTGCGGAGGGTCCGCTGGTCCTGCCTCTTCGGAGGACCTCCCTGCAGGCGTGCCTGCGGAGGGTCCGCTGGTCCCGCGGCTTCGGAGGACATCCCGCAGCCGCGGGACCAGCGGACCCTCTGCAGGCAAGCCGCCGAAGGCAGCCTGCCTGCCATGCTTGGGGTGGCAAAATGCCTAGAGCCGCCCCTGGTCCCAGGCCACACAGTTCGGATCTAAACTCCCCCAACACCCGGATTTAGGGACTCTCCCTCTAAGACCAAAACTGCAATAGGTAGCAGAGATGATGAGTCAGAGTCTGACCGAGGAGGGGAAGAAGATTCTCTATCTGGGGTGAGCCACCTACCAGTGAACGGTCAACAGGGACAAGGTGGAGCTGATGGTCTTGACATAGATTTCAGGAAGCTCAATGGAGCATACAAATCTGGTGTGTATCCACAGCCTGACACTGACAGACTGATTGAGTTGCTAGACCAGGCCATAGACCTATCCAGGACAGGATCTTTAGCAAGGACACTGGGAGTTTTTAACGCTCCAATTCAGAGAATAAACCATGGCAGATTGTCAGGGAAGGGACTATGCTGTATGATACCTGACAGTACAGCAACATGCAAACCAATGGCACTGAGGAAACAACATTATAATAATGACAACTGCACCAAGGCCGACTGAGAATTTGACATCAAAACATTTTCAGTAGAAAGCTAGATTTGTGACTAAATCATTTTCTGATTTTGCTTATTTAGATATTTGTGGAGTCTCTGCTTTCTTTGAAATTTTTTATTTTTTTTTGCATCAGCCCCAAAATATTTCAGTTTTTCTAAAGTTTTCAGCTGAATATTTTCAATTCTCTGTTGCCAAAACTGGTATTTCACCCTCATTTTTCAGGTTTTCAGTTCTGACAGTGAAAAGTTAAAATTTTAGTGCTTAAAATTTCAAGGGAAATTCATTTGAATTTTCCACGGAGAACAAAATTCCATTTTACGTCCCACTCCAGTGTGCACCATGTTTAAGCCCTCACTGGTTGCTGGTGAAATCTGGTAATGTTCTGTTTTGCCCTATGACTTCCCTATGATCTCTTAGAGCAGGGGTAGGCAACCTATGGCACATGTGCCGAAGGTGGCATGCGAGCTGATTGTCAGTGGCACTCACACTGCCCTGGTCCTGGCCACTGGTCCAGGGGGCTCTGTATTTTAATTTAATTTTAAATGAAGCTTCTTAAGTTTTTTAGAAACCTTATTTACTTTACATACAACAATAGTTTAATTATATATTATAGACTTATAGAAAGAGACCTTCTAAAAATGTTAAAATGTATTACTGGCACACAAAACCAATTTGTCAAGGCTTTTTCAATGCTAATACTGTCCTTCAGAGTGCTTGCAAACCCTCCCTGCTTGGTGTCATCTGCAACTTTTGTAAACATACTTTCCACTTCATTATTCAAGTCATTGATGGTAACATTGAATAATAGTAAACCCAGGACACACCTTTGTGGGACCTCACTAGATACACCCTCCCCACTTGACAGACAATTTGAGTACTGTCTTTCAATCAGTTGTGAACCGACCTTAAAATATTTTCATCTGTGTCACATTTCCCTAGTCTGTTTATCGGAATGCCATGTGGGATTGTGTCAAAAGTCTTACTAAAATCCAGATGTATCCCTGCCATCCACTAGGCTAGTAACTCTGTCAGAAAAGGAAAATTAGGTTGGTTTGGCATAATTTCTTCTTGACAAATCCATGCTGGCTATTCCTTATAACCCTGTTATCCTCCAGATGCGTATCAACTGTTAGTTTAATAATTTGTTCTAGTATCTTTCCAGGTATCTAAGTTATGTTGACTGGTCTATAATTCCCTGGGTCCTGTTTCCCCATTTTAAAGCTAGGTGCTATGTTTGCCCTCCTCCAGTGTTCGCGACATGCAGGAAAAGAACAAGCACCTCTGCCAGTTGCTCTTGGTACTCTTTGAACCCAGGCACGCAGAGCACAATGAATTAGCAAGGCAGCGCCTTCACCGCTCAGTCACTTTAGCTGCCAAATAGGCCCTTTTGACTCTAGCTGGTCAATCAAGGCCAGGCACTTAAGACAGTGTAGAGAAGTCACAGCAGGGGAGGCCTGCAAGCAGACTAGTGGTGCAGAGACTTCATCTATAAGTCACATTATTGAAGGCTGAGTTTGAATCCTAGCTGGTGTAGGAAGTGCTCTGGCACCGAATTTGTGGGGAGCTTTTCTTCTTTTGGGGACTGGGTGGAAGAGGCATGGGAGAAGGAGCCAGTAGGTGCCTCCACCAAAAGGAGAACAGATGGCCAACAACCAAGATTATTCAAACACACGTGTGCAGCACACAAGAAATTATCACACAACCTTAGCCACTCAACCATTGTGCATGGTACAGCTGTGAGCTTGGTATCCTGGCAGGCCAGGCCTATGTTTTGTTCTCTACATTCACTTGGGTGCCTAGACTCTGCTGAGTAAATGACAGCTGATATGAAAGAAACCCCAGAGAGTGAAGAGGCGGCCAAGGCATTAAGGCTGATCCCTTGTATTCTTCTTGAATACCTTTCAATCCCAGTTTTGCTAATAACCAGCCTTTCCTTTCACAGTGTCGGCAACGGGCTTTTTCCTCTTCCTTTTCCCTCACTACACCACCATGTCTTATTGTAATAAGAATTGTTATTTGCAGTGAGAGGTGTCTCTCTCCCCAGCAGAGGTTGGTCCAATAGAAGGTTTGATCTCACTCGCCTTGTCTGGCTAATAAAAACCAGACACACCCAACAAACTCGAGGCCCTAGCAGTCCTTGGGCCAGCTGGACTCCAGGCCAGCTCACAAAGGTGGGAATTTTGCCTGGTGCTTCTCCAGCGCTGGCGCCTCAGCAGGCAGAGCCCGTCTCTTCCCCACGCTCACTCGGGCGTCTGGCCGTGGCTGAGCAATGCCAGCGTAACCCCCGGGTTTGCATTTCAGGGCGCGGTGACATCACTACGGGAGCAAACAGTCAGGGGCTATGTGGCCCTTTGCTCTGTGGGCTGGAGACTTGCTGGAGCCTGGCGGGGCCCTGCTGGGACGGGCCGAACCCTCCAGCCCTGGGTGCGGCTAGCTCAGGGGTTGGGCCGGAGCCACCTGCAGCGACTTGGGAAAGTCCTGTAGGGGGAGGGGCCTGGTGAGCAGAGTCAGCGACAGGACCGTCAAGGGGGGAACGGCCAACTTCCACCTGGGGGGATGGGGGGAGCCCAACTGTCACTTGCGGGGGGGATAGGGGGAGCCCAACTGTCACCTGGGGGAGGATGTCACTAGGCTGGGGGGTGGGGGATTGTCAGAAAAAGCCCTCAGATAAGACAAGGCCAGTGAGATGGATGGAGGGGAGAGGGGTTGGGCAGAGGGAACCGGGGTAGAAATGGGGAGGGGAAGGAGAAGAAAAGGGGGTGGAAATGGGGAGGGGCAGAAGAAAGGAAGGGGATGGAGACGGGGGAGGAGAAGAGGGGATAGAAACAGGATGGGGAGGGGGGAGGAGCAGGATAGAAACAGGGCGATGGGAGCCCAGACAGGGCCCAGGGGAGTCGCCCTTTTTGTCCCTGGGTGACTGTGAGTGTCCCACACACTCACACATAATTCATGCCCTCGTCTTTCCCAGCTCTCCCTGTTGTGGGGCAAGGATCTACTGACAGGGAAAGGGCGGCTCTGTCAGGTGATCCCTCATGTCACACGGGATATGCTGAGACCCCAAAGGAACTCAAGAAGCCAGGGGAAGCCACTGGGAGCCATTCGGCAGAGACCCCTCCTCACCCACACCCCACTCTGCCTTCAGAGGAAGTAACCTGCACCTGAAGGCTGTAGGGCACGTCCTGGAGCTGAGCGGCTGCGCTGGGGTCAGTGTCTGCTGTTTCATCTGTTTCTGATTGGTGTATTTTGCAGATGTTGGTGCTGGGTTTACAGGCTTCTGCGAAGTCGCTGCATCTGTGTGTTATTGCAGGTCACTTGTGGGTGGAGCTGGGTGAATAACTGATGTTTGGTGTAGTAGCAAACTGAAAACTCAAAGCAGGTATTCGGGTCAGTTCCGAATGGTTTTGGAATTTGTCAATAAATCAGGAAAGTCTGTTTCAGGTCGTAGAAAACTTTTCACTCAGGGCAGCTTCCTAATAGTGTCTGCCCCTCCCAACCTGTCTCTGGGGTGAGGGAACTTGCCAGGGATGTGGGACACCCATATTTGCACCTCCATTTTGGAGCAGAGTCTTGAACTCAGCATGAGCATCCTCACCCCCAGGGCACAGGCCACTCTGGGCTGGGCTGCTGTCCTGTGTTGTTGGTTTTTTTTCAAGGTTTGTGACTACTGGGGTTCCATTTTGATTTATTTTTGTAGATTCCTCCATGAGCACTCCTGGGATATTTTCCATGTGGGATTGTTATTGTAGGGTTGTTAATAAGTACTGAGACTACTCATATGTTGGGACTGCAGGCTTACTGGTTTGTTATCATTGGGTCTTTTTTGTGAGCTCTGGGAACCACTTCTGCTGCTTAGTTATTGTAGGGTTGCTTGTGAGCACTGGGGCTGGGGTCACACTTGATTATTATTGTATAGTTGCTCATGAATGTTGGGTTTGTTGTTAATAATAAAAAGAGTGAAATGGAATGAGAATCCCCATTTGTTTTCATATGTAAATTGCTGCCTTGTTCAGAGTGGAACTCCCAGGTGGGATGGGATCTGAGTTACTACAGAGAATTCTTTCCTGGGTGCTGGCTGGTAAGTCTTGCCCACATGCTCAGAGTTTAGCTGATCGCCATATTTGGGATTGGGAAGGAATTTTCCTCCAAGGCAAATTGGCAGAGGCCCTGAGGTTTTTTTGCCTTCCTTTGCAGCATGGGGCACGGGTCACTTGCTGGAGGAGTCTCTGTACCTTTAAGTCTTTAAACCATGATTTGAGGACTTCAGCAGCTCAGACATAGGTTAAGGGTTTGTTACAGGAGTGGGTGAGTGAGATTCTGTGGCCTGCATTGTGCAGGAGGTCAGATTAGATGATCATAATGGTCCCTTCTGACCTTAAAGTCTATGAGTCTATGATTCTAAGTGGGGTGAGGCTGTTCTATGGGATGGGGGAAGTGACTTCACTGTTGAGGGGAGACATCCCTTATTTCTCTGCTTTGTTTTCCCAACTCTGTTCCAGAACAGAAACTCCTTGTCTCCCTCAAATTCATCCCTCAGGGGGTTGATTTTTTTTTTAAATAAACCCCACTGTTGGGATAAGGTGCAGTCTGTGGGTTTGGGCCCTGCCCCCCAAAGGGCCCCCTGTTTCTCCTAGAGCAGAGTGAGTGAGAAGCTGAAGCCACCTATAGTGGGGGAGGGAGCACTCCCATTGGGTGCCCCCTCACTTCAAGATCCCCACACTGTGACATGTGACTGAGGGAAGCAGGGGCAGTAACATCAATGGACACATCCTGAATGTGCTTCTGGAGAAAAGGAGGTGGCGCCCAATCCCGGAGTTTGTGCCCTGAGCAGAAGCCTGGGCCCTTGAATGTCAAGGAATGTTGGGGAGTGACAATCTAGACCCAGGAGTGGGAGCAGACTGGATTTTTAAATAATTTTTCTATTGGTTTTACACTTGGTGTGTTTGGCAATGTCAGTGCTGGTTTACAAATGTTTTATTTTTTGCAATAATTTTGCTTCTTCTGTACACCGGCTTGTTTATATTGTGGGTGTCTTTCGGATGCTGGGGCTGCATGCACATGCTGCTCTGTTATTGTAGGGTCAGACACTGGGTCTGTGCATACACTGATGTGTTGTCATTTTCATGTCTGCTTTCAGATTTGCCCTGGTTGCTAAAACCCATATGGTATTTGTCCTGGCTTAGAAGGGCAAACTGAGGCATCCAGACAGGAGGGGACTTACCAAAATTCACACAGTGAGTTAGTGTCACAGCTGGGAATGGGACCCAGGAACCCACCAAGCACTGGGTGTTAATCCCAAGATCTTTCTTCCCACCATCTGCAATGGGAAGTCTCATGACTTGTCAGTGCACAGAACAGACACTGTTGGCCATGAAAGCAAAACATAGCCCAGGTCTGGAATCTGTCTGGGTTATCTTTCAGTGGTAGTTACACCACAGCTAGGGTTGTGTTAAAGACATTTGTGTTTTGACAATAGAAGGTGTCATAACTATAAAGGGAAGGGAACATCCTTCCTGTGTACAATACTATAAAATCCCTCCTGGCCAGAGACACCAAAATCCTTTTACCTGTAAAGGATTAAGAAGCTCAGGTAACCTGGCTGACACCTGACCCAAAGGACCAATAGGGGGACAAGATACTTTCAAATCTTGGTGGGGGGAAGGCTTTTCTTTGTGTGCTCTTTGTTTTGGGACGGTTCGCTCTTGGGACTAAGAGGGACCAGACATCAATCCATGCTCTCCAAATCTTTCTGAACAAGTCTCGCATATTTCAAACTTGTAAGTAACAGCCAGGCAAGGCATGTTAATTTTATCTTTGTTTTCTCAACTTGTAAATGTTCCTTTTTGCTAAGAGGATTTACTTCTGTTTGCTGTAACTTTGAACCTAAGGCTAGAGGGGGTTCCTCTGGGCTCTGTGAATCTGATTACCCTGTAAAGTTATTTTCCACCCTGATTTTACATGGATGATTTTTACCTTTCTTTCTTTAATTAAAAGCCTTCTTTTTAAGAACCTGATTAATTTTTCCTTGTTTTAAGATCCAAGGGGATTGGATCTGGACTCACCAGGAATTGGTGGGGGAAAGAAGGGGGATGGTTAAATTCTCCTTGTGCTAAGATCCAAGGGGTTGGATCGGTGTTCACCAGGAACTTGGTGAAGAAGTCTCTCAAGACTATCCAGGGAAGGGAGTTAGTATTTGGGAGTGGTGGCAGCAAAACCAAATCTAAGCTGGTAATTCAGTTTAGGGGTTCACATGCAAGTCCTCATATCTGTACTCTAAATTCCAGAGTGGGGAATGAAACTTAACAGAAGGGATGACACATATACTGTGGGTTTGAGTGAGATTTAATGAAACAAAACTTGGGTTATAATCTTTAGCTAGTGATGGACTGTTTTGGGTATTGATTGTACAATTTGTGTCTCATTCCATATCCCACTGGGCCAGTCAGTTCCCTCAACCTGGGACTGGATCAGAGCCTGAGTCCCCTCTATTGGAAAGGCCCCATATCCCATTTCATTTCTGGCTGACACTGGAGGGTTGAAGCCCTGATCTCTGTTTTTAGCTGAAACTGGCATAAGATTCCCCCTCTGAGTTGGTGGGTGTCAGGACGGTGTCAGAACTGAGGGGAACAGAATCAGAGAGAGGGAGAGAGAAATTTTCCTGTTGAGAAACCAGCCTTTTCCTAACGCTGAATTTCCAGAAAAGCTGTAGTAGGGGTGGCCACAGGGATGTTATGTGGGTGCTAATGGCAGGGGAGGTGTCTGCTAGACAGTCTGTCTGTTACAGTCAGCTCCTCACGATGGAGAAGTTCATGAAACTCTGGTGTAGAGACAAAAACCATAACATTTCATAGTTGCAATTATAGCTTTGGTCAGTAGATGGCGGCATTAATGGGTGATAAACATAATAATAATAGTGAGCCAAGGTGGGGGAGGTAATATCTTTTATTGGACCATCACAGGTAAAATGGAGATTTCCACTGGGACTGGTGCGAAGTGCCATCTGGTGGATGGGAAAGTGCCTTCACCAGGACAAAGTTGCAGGGGTCAGAGATTAAATATTTCCAGGGATTTCTTGTTATCTCTGTTCCCCTACTTCAAAAATTGTACAGGCAATTGTTGCAGGCAAATGCATATCGCTGAAGACCTTGTATAGACGTGAGAAATCCAAGGAGACATGTGCTCTTCCAGTGGTGGGAAACGCCCCCACAACCACCCATAGATTAGCCCCCGTCACTGTTCTCTGGCCTGTAATCCTGTAACTTCCCTGCAGGGGCGGCTCTACCAATTTCGCCGCCCAAGCACGGCGGCACACCGCGGGGGGCGCTCTGGCGGTCGCCGGTCCCGCGGCTCCGGTGGACCTCCTGCAGACGTGTCTGCGGAGGGTCCACTGGTCCTGTGGCTCCAGTGGAGCATCTGCAGGCATGCCTGCGGGAGGTCCACCGGAGCTGCCTGCCGCCCTCCTGGCGACAAGCAGAGCGCCCCCCATGGCATGCCGCCCCAAGCACACGATTGGCGCGCTGGGGTCTGGAGTCAGCCCTGCTTCCCTGTTGGAAATTTTACACTGATCTGAAAATAAAAACCAAGGAAACTAGCAAGAGAAACCCAAATAATTAACTGGAGATGGGACTATTCACTCAGACATTCTGCACTGTTATGAGGTAACATTTCTATTGTGGTAGCACCTAGAGACCAGCTGGGCATTGTACGAAGAGAGCAAATGACAGTCCCACCCCTAAAGAGCTCACAGGCTAATATCTGAATCCCAAGCATTGGAGACAGAAGAATACTCCAGTAGGATACTGTTGACCAATATATGCTGTCCAACATCTATATCTCTCATATTAATAACATGTATTATCCTCACCATATATATATATATATATATATATATATATATATATATATATATATATATATATATGCATTAGTATGCATTAAGAACAAATAATATTAAGCACAAATATTAGAGCAATGATGTAGCCTAAGTTGACCTACACCTTTATTATAGTCCTGTTCACTTGTGCCAAGTATCCGATCACATCTTGCATTTGCTGAAGGGAGCTTTGGCTTATAAACAGGAAAACTGTCAGGACCAGTATATACCAATGTTTTATCATAGCATCAGGCAGGGAGTTACTCTTACAGGTCTGTATTCAAATGTCAAAGGAAGGGGACAAGACATATGATTATTTCAGCCTAGTACAGACCTAGGAGGCTCTTTGGTACCATGTGCTCAGAACAAAGAAATAAGGGGTACACCATGGTACCAGAGAAACAATGTAGAAAACTGATTGGCTAAATATAGTGTCAGATGACATACACAGCACCTTGTACCTCTAAACAGATAGGGCAGTGGTCCCCAAGCTTTTTGTCTGGCAGGCCCCAGACGAAAGACCATGGCAGTGGTCGAGCATCCGCCGAAATGCCGCCGAATTTTGGTGGCGATGCCTCTCGATGACGCCGCTTGTCAGAGGCAAACGGCGTTATCCAGAGGTGTCGCCGCCGAAATGCTTCCGAATTTCGGCCGCATTTCGGCGGATGCTCGACCGCCAGCCAGGATGCGAGGGCCCATGGGCACTGCATTGGGGACCCGTGAGGTAGGGTATAAAAAGAGGGCTTCAGGGGTGTAACTTGGGGAACACGCCTTTTGTATAAGGGGAATGTAACCACGCTGCACGAGATAGCTTCCCAGAGACTGGTATTGTATTGAACCTTTTCCCTATGTTTTATTGTTGTTTTAATGCAATAAACCTGACTGATAATGGCTATTTGGGCTCCTGAATACACTTCATAATGAATTAGAGTGTGGTCAAGCCACTGACTTTACAATTTATCCACAGGACAGAATATCAAATCAGAAACAGAGACCTTGTTCCTTAGCTGCTGTCCACAGAGCCCCCGACTGCAATTTCCTGTGACTATAAACGTTACAGCAGCCCCTGGAGAATCCAGCCAAGCACAGGGCCCCTTTGTGGTGGGTGCTGCACAGACACTAATGGCTTCTGCATGGGGAAATTGACCAGCAGAACTATGCTGGCCTAGCTAAACTGCTACCGCTATCCTGGGATAACCCCCGGTGGGGACTCTCTAAGGGTACGTCCATACTACCCGCCGGATCGGTGGGTAGCAATCGACTTCTCGGAGTTCGATATATCATGTCTCATTTAGACACGATATATCGAACTCCGAACGTGCTCCCGTCGACTCCAGAACGCCACCACCGCGAACAGCGGTGGCGGAGTCAACGGGGGAGCCGCGGACTTCGATCCCGCGGCGTGAGGACGGGTAAATAGTTCGAACTAAGATAGTTCAACTTCAGCTACACTATTCGTGTAGCTGAAGTTGCGTACCTTAGTTTGACCCCCCCCCCCAGTGTAGACTAGGCCTTAGTATTACTGCAGTGTATGAGTAGCTTTTCCCAGTTTACCTCATGGTGAAAATTGTGTAAATTAACCCTGACCAAGGCTCTCTAATTCCAGAATAAGGGTGTCCCCACAGGGAGTTATCCGAAGATGACTGCAGTCAGTATTTACAACAGTGGTCCCCAACCTTTTTTGTCTGGCAGGCACCAAACAACGAGTCACGGAGGACTGTGGCAGCAGACGAGCATCTGTCGAAATTCCACCAACAAGTGGCAGTGTCAATAGGCATCGCTGTTGAAATGCTGCCGACAAGCAGCATCATCCAGAGGCATCAGCACTAAAATACCACCGAAAATTGATGGCATTTCGGCGGCGACGCCTATGGATGACGCAGCTTGTCAGCGGATGCTCATCCACCAGCGAATACATGGGTGCACTTAGACGCCCTGGCAGGCGCCATGACGCTCACTGGCACCATGTTGGGGACCCCTGATTTACAGTATAGTTTTGCTGGTCAATTTCCTGTGCAGACAAACCCTTAGTGAGAGACAGTTCCAGAATGGAAGAGTTCACAGACTAGGGAAGAATTTTCAAAAGTACCTGAGGGCCTTGCAAGCACAAGGCAGTGGGCGCAGAGCACAGCCATGCATCTGTGCTCCTAATTCCCTGAGGGGCTTTGAAAATTCTCCCCTGAAACAAGGCAGAATTGTTGTACCCATTTCACAGATGGGGAGCTGAGGCCCAGAGAGAGGAAGTCACAGGCCCAAGGGTTCTATAGAAGAGCTGGGAATTGAACAAACTCTTAGGTGCCTTAACCTTGGTGCCTTAACCATTAGCTCATCCACTTCCTCTAAATTAATAGCCCCTCTGCAGGAGGGATTATTTTTACAGAAGGAAGAAGCTGGGCTGGGCTGTCTGATTGGGACGGTTCATGACAGGCCTAAACTCTGACAGAGCTCAGTGTGGCCCTGGCCTGGCTGGGAGTGAGCAGAGGGCTGCAGGCTTCAGGGAAGGGGATTGCCAATGCCAGGTGCTTGGTCCAGATTCTCCAGAATGTTCGGTAAAAAAGGGGATCTATCAGTGTCCAGCCAGGTGTACTGATCGGACCCTGAAGGTCCAGTTACTGAGAGAGGGGGCGAGGCGCCGGGTCATCAACCCACACCAGTCGCTGCTTAGTCTGGGCTGCCTCCTACCTGCAGAGAGGGTCTGTGTCAGGCTGCAGCAGCTCCCGTTCCAGCTCTGGAGCAGAGGGAACCCAGCGAGGCAGGAGACAATCCAGAGAGGAGGAATTGGTGGGAGAGCAGCAAGTGATGTGTGGGGGAGGTGAGGGAGAAGCAAGCATGGAACGGGGCCTGGGAAGAGGTGGCAAAGGGGCAGGGCCTTGGGGGAAGCGGTGGGCAGAGGCAAGGCCTCAGGGGTCCGGTTTTCAGCCAACAGAAAGTTGGCAACCCTAGTCAGTGACTGACAACGTCCCTGATGGGGAAAGAAGGGGGACTGAAGGAGTCTGGAGGAGTTACCTGGGCAAAAACTGTTCCCACAGGGGCCTATTCTGCAGCAGTGACCAATGGTGTCTCCCCAACACTCACTCAGAGTTGGTCACTGGTATCTCCCCAGCCCCCTCCTCACCCTCCCTCCTGCTCACAGTTGGTCAATGGGGATCCCCCGTTACCTACCCCCGCAAAATGCTCATGCTCCCCCCATGAATGTTCTCTAGCCCTGCAGGCTGGAGCAGGTCCTGTTTCTCCAGCATGAAGGTGATGACGGGTGCAGACACTAGGAGGAGAAAAACCAGGGTGCAGCGAGTGGCCCAGATGATGATGGACAACATGTCTGGCCCTGCAACATGGAAAGGGACATGGTGAAGGCCGTGTGCAAAGCAGCATGTGGGACTGCAGTGCTAGCACTAGACACAGAGCAGCAGCTCTGTAACAGGGACCCCGTGTGAGCACCCAGAGGCCTAGATCTAAAGGGGGGATCATGCTGCAGGGGGGCATGTTCCCTTGATGGGAGGCCTAAAAAATGGAGATTGTTGGGGAGGCTCCTCCCTTTCCCCCAGCACAGGGTCACTCTTGCCCCAGTTTGTTCAAGAGGCACCAGGATTCTGTGCAAAGGCCTCACAAGAGGCAGCAACAGATGCAGCAGCCCAGACCCTATCGCCCCTCTCCAGTGTGGCTGGAAGTTCATCAAGGGGGTGAACCTGCCCTGGGCAGAGGGCAGCATGAGGCCTTGGCACCAACTGTACTTAGGACAGGATGGGTTGGTTTGCTGATGCAAATGCTTTGGGGAAGATGAGGCAAAGAATCAGGTTTGGGCGCTGTCAAAGTCAGTTCCTGGGGCACGGTTGTTCCCTGGGAACCACTCAGCTGGACTGAGATTCTTGAACAAGGGGTTTGCCCACATGCTGTTTGTGACATCTCTGTTCTAAGACAGGAGCATGGAGCATGATGATGCCTCTTGTGCCTCCTTTCAGAACAACACCAAATACAGTGAGTGCAGAGGGAGGAAATAATTCACTGACTGCCAGTTTAACAGAGGGAGTGAGTGAACTCCAGATGAAAGTCTTGCCCATCAGAAGGGTTTGGGATTCCCCCATTGACAGAGCCATTTTCCCTCCCTGAAAAGATGTTGCCCAGCTCAGCAATGCTGGTTAAAGCCTGAGAGAGCTGCATGGAGAAAGTGCCACATTGGACTAGTGTTAGAAAAATAGGCCAATACAAGCCTGTTAGCAAGACTAGGCCCTTAGCATAAGTAGAATCAAGGCCCTTAGCATAAGTAAAATCAAGGCCTTGATATGCAAGCAGAGAGAAAAGCCTGTGTCAGCTATTATCAGTTTATGCTTGGTTTGTACTAGTTCATGCTTATCAGCTAGGCCCACGCTTGGCATAACATATGTGCAGCTGTCCCTTTTATGCCTATGGCCAAAAGCAGTTAGCCTAATGGGTCATCTTCTCATGCATGAAGCCAAAAGTAGTTAGTATGATAGGATAGGAGGTCAAAGGAGATATCTTATGTCTTCCTTACAGTGATAAATGTATCCGTGCAGCTGCACCCTTATCATGATGGATGTATCTGTGACAGTTATGCATATCTTGTTCTTTTTTGACTGATATATGTATTCTATGTACTTCAATATTCCCTATAGATACATTTACAGGACCTATAGGGTCAGCCAAGTAACGCAAATAAGACGTCAACAAGGTTGTTTGTTTCGGGGTATAAAGGTAAGCCCCTCTGGCCATGTAAGGTGTGACTCTCTCGGGCATTAGCCGAGACGAGGACACCCGCTCAGCTGATCGATCAATAAAGCTAATGGTACTTGTTTTCCTGATCTTCCGTGCCTTCTTGGTGTAATTGGGTAAGCTCCAGGGAGAACGGGCCCTTTTGGCTAACAAACTGGCGACCACGAAGGGACTTCTCTCCCTGTTGGGGGCGTTGACCGGCGGCCGAGGACGGCTTAGGAGAGTGGCCACCTTGAGCTATTGGTTTGCTCGAGCTCCGGGTCGCCGCAATCGGCCGGGACGGCTACGCCCCCTCCACAGAGAACTCCAGCCGACACGGAAGTAAGACAGTACCAGAAGAGGGGAGTCCACCTGCCGGACGCGGCCACTCCGGGCGCGGTAAGTGCGTTTACCTCTTGGGATTGAGGATTAACGCCCCCGAAGAGTGAGGGTTGGGACATTGGGCCCCTAATGGTAAAAGAACCCACAGATAGGAAGGTGTGTGGGTAAAAGTTTTCTGACTAAGGTACCTAGGTTCAGGCACGGCAAATGTATAACTTTACTAACTCCACTGATTCGTGGACCGTGCTGAATGAATATTGGAATGTAAATACTACCCTCTTGTGTTTGTTTTTGATAGCAATACTTGTGTTTTACATTGTACTGACAACTTGGAAACCGCGGTTGTACTAGCCTGGTCTAGGACTTAAGCCAACTCTAGCCGCCCCAAGACTTTCGCGAGGGGAATTTCCCCCGGGACCGGAATATCTTGAAAGCAAGGGGAGTTGGCCGAACCCGTGACCAGGCTGATATCTAGGTGTAATGGGGTCCGGACAAAGCTTGTCTACCCGGACACCCCTAGGATGTATGTTAGAAAATTGGCCGGAGTTTAGACGCCAAGCAGATTATGGAATTGTACTGTGTAAAGATGATCTGGAAAAATTCTGTACCTTAGAATGGCCAACGTTTGGGGTGGGGTGGCCCGCAGGGGGAACACTCAAACTGGAAACAGTGCAGGCTACACATAACGTTGTCACTCGGGATGGGCATTGGGATCAATACCCCTATATAGATATTTGGCAGGATCTCGTGGCCAATCCCCCCCCGTGGCTACGGGAATGCAGAGCGCAAGCTATCAGAGTTTTATTGGCCCGCGCCCCTGTTAAAAAGCCCTGTCCCCCTTATGATACCCCCCGTCCGCCTGCTGTGCTTCCTTCTGCCCCAGACCCGATGCCTCCTCCCCCTGTATACCCTGGTCTCCCGGTCTTGGCAGCTGCAGCAGCTCCACTGGCTCAAGCTCTTGCTTCCCCTCCCCCGAAGGCGGAAGCCCCGGTCGTAGTTGTAGAACCCTTGCCCGACACACAGGCAGCTGCAGGGACAGACCCGGCCACAGAGCTAGGAGATGAGCTGTGTGTTTCAGAGCACTCTGATAAGAGTAGCTCAGTGGCAGACCGAGTTAAACAGAATCATAGGGCAAGCCTCAAGGCGCAGGGGACAGGAAGCTCCACGTTTGTTGCCCCTTTCGGGGACTCCCCGGGTAAGGCTGGCCCAGTTTTTCAGTGCCCCTTACGGGAGACTAGGCTTCCTGGCGGTGAGGGGGGTGCTGGTGTCCTGACTATGGTATATGTCCCCTTTACCACCAGTGATCTATATAACTGGAAAAACCAGAATCCCCCGTTTACGGAAAATCCTGCCCCGCTGACTGCCGTCTTTGAGACCTTGGTCACAGCCCATAAGCCCACCTGGGGGGATATGAGGGTCGCCCTAAATACCCTTCTTACTGCAGAGGAGAGACGCTTAGTTTTCTCCCAAGCCCGTAAGTGTCTCCGAGAATCGGGGGTGGCGGAGGAGGATCTGGTTGCACAGCTCCCCACTGCACCACCCGAGTGGGGACATACAAAGCCTGAAGACCTGACACTGCACCATAACTATGCTACGGCAGTGGTTCAGGGAATGAAACGTTGTATTCGGAAAACCACAAATTGGGCCAAGTTGTATAATGTTAGACAAGAAAAAAATGAGAATCCAGCCGCTTTTTATGAGCGCTTGTGCGACACCTGTAGGAGGTATACTGACCTCGATCCAGAGACCGCCAATGGAAAGCAGGTATTAATCCCCCTTTTCATTGGACAGTCCTATGAGGATATCAGAAGAAAATTACAGAAGCTAGATGGAGCCGCAGGCAAAAACATAGAAGAGCTTCTGGGGATTGCAGTGAAAGTATATGATCGCAGGGATGACAAGGAACAAAGGAAAGGGGCTCGCGTACTGGCTATGGCTCTGAGAGAAGGGAGAGAGGAAAAGGGGGGCAAGGGAAAAGGACGCTCAGGCTCAATAGGCAGGGGAAAGGGCTCCCGGTTGGGTCGGAATCAGTGTGCCTACTGTAAGGAGGAGGGACACTGGAGGAATGAATGTCCCCACCGACAGGTTAGGGGAGAGGGACACAAGGATAGAACTTCACCCGTGCCTGTTTTCTATGGTAGCACGGGGGAAGGGGCCACACTATAGGGAGGCCGGGGGACCCAACGGCCCCTCCTGGCAGCACAACCCGCCAGTCTGGATCCCACGGTAAAAATTAAGATAGAGGGCCGCCCAGTTAAAGCCCTTATTGATACAGGGGCTACTCTTAGTTTACTACCCCTTGACACGGCACCACGAGCCAGAGCCCACGGGTGTGTCACGGTCCAGGGAATAGAGGGGCAACACATCACACTAAAGAAAACCCTCCCCCTTTTAGTGAAAGTAGGGGACCACCAAATATCCCATCAATTCGTCTGCAGCCCTTCCTGTCCCATTGCGCTGCTAGGACGAGACCTCCTCACCAAATTACAGGCGGAGATCTCGTTCACTGATGGGACTATGGAGGTTAGGCTCCCAAAACAACAAGTTTCCAACTATCAGATGGCCCTACTTAATGCTGCTGTGACACCTGCCCTAGCACCCCAAGGGGTTAACGAGGCTTGCCTGCCGGGCATTAATGCCAGAGTTTGGGCCGAGGAGGGAGGTCATGCCCGTGCCAGAAACGCCTCACCGGTACACATCACCCTTAAGGAAGGGAGCTGCCCCGTTCGTATCCGACAGTATCCCCTTAAGCTGGCCACTCGAATAGGGTTGAAACCTCTGATTCAAAAGTTTGTACAATGTGGGTGGCTAAGGGAGGGCACGTCCCCGTATAACACCCCGATAATGGGAGTGCCTAAGCCCAACGGACAATACCGGCTTGTGCAGGATCTAAGGCAGGTCAATAAGCTCATAGAGGCGCCTTATCCTGTTGTCCCAAACCCCCACACGATCCTGGGACAGATACCAAAGAGCCATGGTTGGTTTTCAGTAATAGATTTGAAAGACGCTTTCTTTTCTATCCCCCTTGATCAGGAATCTCAAAAACTGTTTGCCTTTGAATGGGAAGATCCCGACACCCATTACAAAGCCCAGTACCTTTGGACTGTTGTTCCGCAGGGCCTTACCTGTGCACCGGAAATTTTTGGTAGTCAGCTACGGAGGGACCTTGCTCCCTTCCTAGCTCGACACCCTGCGTGCAACGTAGTCCAGTACTGCGATGATTTACTTTTAAGTACTGAGACAGAGCAGACTTGTAAGGAACAAACTGTAGAACTTCTTAATTTCCTGGGGGCACAGGGATACAAAGCCTCTAAGGAAAAAGCACAACTGGTTAAACAGCAGGTCACTTTCCTAGGGTATTGGCTTAGTCAGGGGAGTCGAAGTTTAAGTAACGATAGAATCCAAGCTATTCTCGATAGCCCTCAGCCCCGAAACCCCAGAGAATTAAGAGCTTTTCTGGGACTGACTGGCTTTTGCCGACTCTGGATCCCTGACTATGGGGGAAAAGCCAGACCCCTATATGAAGCCCTTACTAAAGACGGTCTGCTGCGTTGGAAGTGGACTAAGGACAAAGAGAAAGCATTTCAAGAGCTTAAAAGAGCTTTAATTCAGCCTCCTGCTCTGGCTCTCCCAGATCCACGGAAACCATTTACTTTGTATGTCCACGAAAGAGCCGGGGTAGCGTCTGGGGTCCTCTGTCAAAAGTCAGGACCGACCTGGAGACCCATCGGCTATTATTCCAGAGTCTTAGATCCAGTTGCCAGGGGGTGGCCAGCCTGCTTGCGGGCTGTTGCTGCGACTGCTCTCCTCGTACAGGAAGCCGAAAAGTTAACCCTTGGTGGGGACACTGAGGTTGTGGTGCCTCACGGAGTTCCCCAGATACTAGGAACAGGGGCGGGGGATAGACATCTGAACCCCAGTCGGCATACTAGATATGAGGTGGGACTCTTACTAGCCCCGAACCTCACCTTTAAAACAGTCAGTTCTCTCAACCCAGCTACCTTACTGCCTGACCCTCAGGCTCCCAATGGTGTTGTTGATCCGACCCATGACTGTGTCGAAGTCCTGCAGCAAGAGACTAAACCCCGTCCCGATCTTTCGGATTTGCCCTGGCCCAGCCCTGATCTCGAGGCATATGTCGATGGTTCTAGTTATGTACTAGATGGGAAGCGGTACACAGGGGCTGCTGTGATAATTAAAAACACAGAGGTGGTGTATCCCTTTAAACTCAGCTCCTCTCTATCCGCCCAAGCAGCAGAACTAGTAGCTCTCATCGAGGCTCTTCGATTGGGGGCTGGGAAGACCATAAATCTCTACACTGACAGTTGTTATGCGTACATGGTAGTACATGCTCATGGGACCTTGTGGAAAGAAAGGGGTTTCATTACAGCCTCGGGCCAGAGAATTGCCCATGGGACCCTTATCAAATTGTTGCTTGAAGCCTTACTGCTTCCCCTGCGGGTCGCCGTAATCCATGTCCGTGCACATGGGAAAGCTCCTGATGCAGAGCAGCGCAAGTATAATCGTTTGGCTGATCTGGCTGCGAAGGAGGCAGCACGCAGGGGAACTGTGTGGCTTCTTTTAGTCCAAGACACTGAGGCCGAAACTCCTGTCCCCCGTTACACGACAGAGGAGGTATCCTGCGCCCAAGCTGCAGGGGCCCGGCAAACCCCCTCTGGGTGGTGGAAACTACCCGGGGGAGAAATATTCGTACCCCGTCCGGTGCTCCAGGAAATTCTTCAATCCCTGCATAAAGAGGGACATTTAGGATCGGGAGCGATGGTTGACTTGGCTGCCCGATCCCTTAGAGCAGTGGGTATGCATACAGAAGCCCAGAGAATTGTCAATAATTGCTCTGTTTGTCAGCGCACTAACCAGAAGGGATCTGGCCCCCCTGTTCCACTGGGAGGCCGACCCTGGGCTGCCTACCCCTTTCAAAGGTGGCAAGTGGATTTCGCTGAAGTACCCCCTTGCCGAGGCTACAAATACTTGCTTGTTTTTGTTGACCAGCTTACTGGGTGGGTGGAGTGTTTCCCTACCCGACACTGTCAGGCTCGAGCAGTTACTAAGGCCCTGCTGCATGAAATACTTCCCAGATACCACCTCCCTGAAGTGATTGAGTCAGATCGGGGAAGTCATTTCATCTCCCAAGTGGTCCAACAGGTAGCACAGGCCCTTGGTATCCAGTGGAAGCTGCATACTCCTTGGAGGCCACAAAGCTCAGGCCAGGTAGAAAGAATGAATAGAACTCTCAAGGATACTTTAACAAAGCTCTGTATAGAGTCTGGTTTAAAGTGGCCTGATGCCTTGCCGCTTGCGCTTACTCGCATTCGAAGGGCCCCCCGTAAGGGTCTGAGACTCTCACCCTTTGAGTTGGTTTTCGGGTTCCCTCCCCGAGTACTCATCCCCGGGTTCCGGGAAAATGTAAGCTGGGAGGTAGGGAATGACTCTTTGTGGAAACAGGTCTCTGCGCTGCAATCTGTCTTGTTTCAGCTACACCGGTACGCAGCACCCTTCCAGGCCCTTCCCTTGGATCGACCTGTGCATTCGTTCCGGATCGGTGACCGGGTCTTTATCAAGAAGTGGAAGCGTGATCCTCTTACAGCACGGTGGGAAGGCCCACATACTGTTTCGCTCATCAGCCAAGCTGCCGTCAAGGTTCTTGGAAGCGACAAATGGACGCACTGCACGCGCGTTAAACGCTTTGTTAGCTCGGATCCAGAGGACGCCTCTACTGAAGAGGACAACGGCCCTCTGCTCACCCCGGCTCCGGACGCCCAGGGTGTCACAGGTGAAGATTCCAACTGGGAGTATCAAGGACTGGAGGGCTTAAAGGGACTCTTTAAAAGAAGGAAACAATGAAGTTGTTCCTCCTGTTTCTGTTTTGTTTCCTTGCTTGCTCTTATGGTTGGGAAAACAGGTTTCTGCAGTTAGGAGAAATAATTGCCAGTTCCTTTAACCTCACTAACTGCTGGGTGTGCGGTGGCCCAGGGGAATTGGATGAATGGCCCTGGGTAGCCCAGCCAGTGCAGCCCAAATACTTGCTGAGTAACCTCAGCATCGTGCATAATGGCACGGAGCTATGGTCCACAGACAGTAGCCCCTGGCGACTCTATTCAGCTGGCATGGGTATCTTTTGCCTTAATCGGACACGACGCGGGGGCCGGTACTTGGGGGAAAGTAAATGTCTTTGGACCCTATCCCGGGGATATGATTGCTACCATCATCCTGGCTGTCACACCTATGATTGCTCTAAATACCGGGGGCGATGGAACCATACCCATGTAAAATTAACCAATAACAGCTGGGTACGATGTTCCTATCAACACCATACTGGTGATGGTTGTAAGGCAGTAGGACTAGATGGGTTCTTTGATTCCCTCTTCCTAGCCTGTCAACGCGATAATACCACTAGCAAAAAGCATGTAATACGGTGGTATCAATGGGCATGGCAGCACTCTAATGGAACTCGGGTAACTCATTTCAGACACTTTTGGTCTAACACCGACAGACCCAAATCCGGTTGCAGGTGTGCATGGAAGGCAGGAGCTGGTGCATGGAAATGTGAATACTGTGCTTCTGATGGGGTACCGTCCTCCGTAATGGGTGGGCCATTCGGAGGACCCCTAGGAACGGGCAACCACATATACTATGAACGACCCTTGGACCCCGACACTTGGGATGGCCCTTTTGCCAAGGGGACTTGGGCCCTAAAGGGCCATTATTGGATCTGTGGCTCTTATGCCTATCGCAGATTGCCGCCAAATTGGTCGGGGATATGTTATGTGGGATATATTCGGCCCTTATTCTTTCTCCTGCCCCAGCACCAGGGAAACACATTAGGCATTAGAGTGTATGATGATCTCGTTAGGGAAAAGCGGTTTGTGGACTCCACTTTAACTGCCGGAAGTTCCCAGGCCTGGGGAGCTCAGGAGTGGCCCCCAGAGCGGATCATCAAACATTATGGGCCTGCCACCTGGAATCCCACCGAGCTTGTCACGGGAGCTAGGGAACCGATTTACAATCTGAACCGCATTATCAGGCTGCAAGCTATCCTGGAAATATTAACCAACCAGACAGCTGCAGCGTTAGATCTGCTGGCAGATCAGTCAACCCAAATGCGAAATGCCATCCTCCAACATCATATAGCTCTTGATTACTTGCTGGCGGAGGAAGGCGGCCTCTGTGCAAAACTTAATGAGTCTAATTGCTGCCTGCAAATAGATGACAATGGGCAAACAGTGAAACAGTTGACCAAAGAAATGAGAAAACTCGCCCACGTCCCAGTCCAAACCTGGGGTGGGTGGGACACAGACTGGTTCACATCCTGGTTGCCACAAATGGGATGGCTTCGTAAGGGCTTTTTGCTTTTTATGCTTGTTATAGTTACCCTTGTAACCTTTGCTTGCTTTACCCCCTGCTTGGTCGCTATAGTCCGACGACTGGCTACCCATGTTACCTATCAGCAAATAATGACTTTATATCGGCCTGAGGATCGGCCAAGGGAAGCAGAGGAATGGGGAAGTTTAAGCTCTTAAAATGCTTTAAGGGGGGAAAGCTGTTAGAAAAATAGGCCAATACAAGCCTGTTAGCAAGACTAGGCCCTTAGCATAAGTAGAATCAAGGCCCTTAGCATAAGTAAAATCAAGGCCTTGATATGCAAGCAGAGAGAAAAGCCTGTGTCAGCTATTATCAGTTTATGCTTGGTTTGTACTAGTTCATGCTTATCAGCTAGGCCCACGCTTGGCATAACATATGTGCAGCTGTCCCTTTTATGCCTATGGCCAAAAGCAGTTAGCCTAATGGGTCATCTTCTCATGCATGAAGCCAAAAGTAGTTAGTATGATAGGATAGGAGGTCAAAGGAGATATCTTATGTCTTCCTTACAGTGATAAATGTATCCGTGCAGCTGCACCCTTATCATGATGGATGTATCTGTGACAGTTATGCATATCTTGTTCTTTTTTGACTGATATATGTATTCTATGTACTTCAATATTCCCTATAGATACATTTACAGGACCTATAGGGTCAGCCAAGTAACGCAAATAAGACGTCAACAAGGTTGTTTGTTTCGGGGTATAAAGGTAAGCCCCTCTGGCCATGTAAGGTGTGACTCTCTCGGGCATTAGCCGAGACGAGGACACCCGCTCAGCTGATCGATCAATAAAGCTAATGGTACTTGTTTTCCTGATCTTCCGTGCCTTCTTGGTGTAATTGGGTAAGCTCCAGGGAGAACGGGCCCTTTTGGCTAACACTAGCCAGTCACTCTGTTGTGTCATTGTGTGGTTCCTCAACATCCATCATCAAGGCGCTCACACTCAGATTGGGAGCTTCCCAGCCCAGGACCCACCTTTCCCTAAATAAAGTCCCCCAAATAAAGAAACACTTCACAAGCATTTACCTTGTGGAGAGGAACCCCCAACACCACTGCTGCTGGAGTCATCGCCTAGGCAATAAATACACAAGAGATCAGAGCAGAGCATGGCCCCACTCCAGGCCCATACGCTGCCCTAGCACAACTACACCAGAAGCAATAACTGGCTGGTGGCCGTGCTACTGAAAGGCGTCTGGGGTTCGAGTGGGTCACGCATTGAATCTGAGTCAGCAGTGCGAGGTAGGTGTGAAAAGGGCTAACGCTGTATGTAAGACATGGGAGGTCATTGTCCTGCTCTTCTCCGCATTGGTGAGGCCTCAGCTGGAGTACAGGGTCCAGTTCTGGGTGTGACACTTTAGGAAAGTTGTGGACAAATTTGGGAGAGTCCAAAGAAGAGCAACAAAAATGACCAAAGATTTTTAGAGAACCTGACCTGGGAGGAAAGGTTAAAAACACTGGGCATGTTTAATCTTTAGAAAAGAAGCCTGAGGGGGAACCTGATAACAGTCTCCAAATATGTTCAGGTCTGTTATAAAGTGGATGATGATCAATTGATCTCAGTCCCACTGAAGGTAGAACAAGAAGTACTGGGCTTAATCTGCAGCAAGGGAGGATTAGGTTAGATAGTAGGAAAAGCTTTCTAACCATAGGCCTGGTGAAGCTCTGGAATAGGCTTCCAAGGGAGGTTGTGGAATCCTTGACACTGGAGGTTTATAAAACAGATTGGACAAACTCCTATCAGGGATGGTCCAGATTTACTGGATCCTGCTTCAGTGCAGGGGGCTGGCTGGACTTGATGACATCTTGTGTTCCCTTCCAGCTCAATGTTTCTATGATGTCCCCATCTCCTATCTGTCAGGGTTGGGCTGTCTGAGCTAAGATGGGTGAAAATTGGGGGCGGGGTTCCCTATGTCAAATTTTGAACATAGATATTTTGTTGGAAATTTTTGTTTCAGATTTTGATGAAATTCATAATTTGGATTTTCAGGTGTTTATTATTTAATTATTGTTCTCGCTCTGCCATTCCCCCTCCCCATTTTGTGTGATGCTGAATTACTGGGCAGGGCTGAGCTGGGATATAGCCTGACACACACATACACACAAACATACATACGCTTTACCAGTTACGATGAAACGCTGGGCAGGGCTGAGCTGGGATCTTGTCACCCGGTTGTCATAGTCCTTGATCTCATACCCACAGGTGTAATTCCCAGAGCTGACTCCAGACACCACATGGTCATAGTCGTAGGTGGGGTTCCTCTTTGTACCCCTCTGGGATGAAACCTCCTCCCCATCCTTGCAGAAGATAATGCGGGTGGCCAGGAACCGGGAGAACACGGAGCATTGGAACCGCATGGAGTCCCCTGGCTGGGCAGATGTCAAGCTCAGGTGGAGAATGGGGGCAGGGAGAGCGCCTGGGAAGGGGAATGGGTCAGAGCTGTCAGTGGGGTGTTGGTGGCATGCAGTGCTGTCATTGGGGCAGGAGGTAAATGGTGGGTGAGTCTGTGCCACATCTCAGATGGAGGCTCTGATTCCAGCCCAGCTGGGCAGACTGGGGGACAAGCTCTCTCTGGGGACCAGAAGTTTTATTCCCTGGGATCATTTGGGTTATGGAAGAGCCTGGAGGCTCAGCTGGGCTTGGTTCCCACTGTCTGGCACCCCGCTGACCCAGATAGAGCAGTATGGCCAGGAGTGAAGTGACCCCTCAGTGAGGCCGGCCTCTGGCCATTGAGGGCTGTCTAGGGAACGGCCAGCAACTTGGCCTGCGGCCATGGTCCATGCATTGAAGCACAGTCGCTATCCCAAGGAGCTCGGCAGCCGACTGCCATGGAGCTGTGTCAAGTCCTTAAGCCCTCTGGGGTCTTCTCTAGCAGCCTCCCCATCCTTGTGTCCCTCCCACCCCCCAGTCCCCAGCTGGCACAGGGGTAACCGGGAGCAATTCTGGGCCCAGGCTAAGGGAAGGCCCTGGAGCAGCAGCAGGGAGTGGATCCCCCTTTCCCGGGAATCACCAGGGAGATGGGTCCCAGCTCTAAACTTGCAGGGGAATTGCTGCTCCCACTGGCTAAGTCAATATCTACCCATCACCTTCCCCACCTCAGTGGTGCCCCCTGCTGCTGCCTTCTGCACGCAGCCAGCAAAGAAACAGCTCTGCCAGCCCTTGCTGGGCTGGGCACAGGGTCACTAGATGCGGCTCCCTGGCACGGGTCATAGGGGAGCTCAGTCTGGATTATACAATGGTCCTTTCTGGCTGTACCTATTCAAACGCCATCTGTCCTCCCAGGGCTGACTATTAACGGTGCTGCTGATTCTCTCCTCCCCAGGGGGTGGGACAGTGTGGATGTGACTCTTTGACCCCCATGTCACAGTGGTCCTGGGTCAGAGTGGAGCTGAGACACAGCAGGTCAGGGAAGGGCCAGCCAGATCCCTGCTCAGATCCCACACAGCCCATTTGCCTTCCTGTGCCATTGCCGCTGGCACCACACTGGGCAGAGAGCATCCCAAGGGGTGGTGGCTGGACAACTGGAGAGGGAGGGGTAAATGCCATGAGTAGGTTGAGGACAGACAGACAGACTCACTCACCGGGAGCTGAGCAGATATCCTGGCTGCTGGGACTCAGTGCTGGGAACAGAAAGGTGCCGTGTGGTTAATGCTGGAGATAAAATCTCCCTATTAGGTCCTGCTTCAGGGTCAAAAACTGCCTTTAATAGGAAAAAAAATCCTGATTTCTGTTTTGATGTAGAAGCGAACCAGGCAGGACGTTAAATCTGGGGCAGGGCAGGTTCCTCGAGCACAGAGATCTTGGCTGAGCTGGGACCAACTTTCCCTTCAACTGTCTAGAGGTCCAGATCCTCAAATGGTGTAAATCAGCATTCACTCCAATGGAGCGACACTGATTTACACCAACTGGGGATCTGGCCCAGTAACTCTCACACTCAGTGTTTACACTGGTTCCCATTTCTCTCCCACTAAACAAGATTTGCCAACAGTCTGGGCCAGGGGCTGCTCTGGATTCCCAGATACTCACTGGGAAGCAAGAGGCACAGAGACAGGATCATCGAGGTGGTGGCAGGAACAGATCAGGATGGAAATAGCCCAGCGGCTTCTGCTCCTGGATGGGGTCGGGAAGGGACAATCCTCAGTCGCTCTCTGCTCCCGCCTGCCCCACTGCCCTGTCTGACTTCAGCAGAAGGGAAGCTCCGGTCTCTCTCTGCTCTGATTCGCCTTTATCTGCTCTGCAGGGTTGGATTGTCCAGACAGCCCCTCTCCCTGCTCCCAGGCCCCTGGGGTCTGCAGGGCTCAGACAGCAGAGACACTGCAGCCTCTCTCTGATCTGCTCTGTCCCCTTCTCAGGTTTGATATTCATCATTGCTTCCCGTTTCCTTCCCCACACCATCCCCCTTCCCCACCCTGGCCACAGCGTCTCTATTTAAGGCTACACGATTGAGAACCAAAGGGGCCTTGTTTGCTTGTTTTAGTCTAAACATATCACTGCGGAAACACCCCTGTCGCATCTCACTGCCTGGGGACCTAGACAGCTCCCTGGCTAAAGGCACAACTTGACCAGGATGAAATGTGACTAGGTGATTGGTGGGCCTGGGATGTAGGATGAATCTGAACCTTTTGTCTCCACCCTGCTGAGTCCCTGGTGAGAAGGACCCAGCTCCCCCAGGGGCAAGTTCACCCTCTTGGCTTAAGAGGGAAATACCCTGGGCCTCATGTGGGACCCTCTACACAGGGCTGAATTTCACCCCCAGAGAACAGTAACCACAGGACTGCACTGGCTTCCCCAGCTGCTTAGTCTCCCCCTGCCATATCCTTGAAACCCAGCTCCAGCCACTTTTGCACGCCCTGCACTGACTGCCTCCATTCTCCATTCTGGGCTCCTGAGGAGTCTGCTGTCCCTGCTGAGAGACGGGCACCGGGGCAATGCCAGATAGGGAAGAACACAAGGTAGTTGAGAAAGAGCATCCAGAAGTGACCTCTGAGCAGGTGGGGCGCTGGAATCAGTGTGACTAAGAAAGTGGGGGAACCAGGGCAAAAGATCAGAGAGCATGTGGGAAAGAAAAAAAAGTCTTGTGAACAGATATTAACATCTCTGTAGGAAGCCAAACAATTGAGGTCCTCAAGGGAAATCTGTCAGGAGCACGAGGCAAAGCAGTTTTGCAGAGCAACTTTGCAGAGTAATTGATGCAGAAGTGGATTGTCCTGAGATGGTGGCTGGGCACATTTCACCACTGGGATAGAGTCAGCTCAGCAGAGTAACTGGACGGGAGATGTTTTGGGGAAGCTCAGATGTTCAGGTGAGAATCAGAGGAGCACAGTGTGAGACTCCCTGTTATAAGCAGTGTCCAGAAGCCAACAGAGTTAAAAGGAGTAAATATTTGTTGCAATTAATAAAAAAATATTGTTTAAAAACCTTATGTGAAAAATATTGTTTCCCCATTTTTTTCCCCTCTTGTGGTGGCAAAATGGTAAAAAGGGAGGGAGGGGAAACCAAAACCTGAAAACTATTAAAAAATTGTCTGAAAAAATGGGGTTTTTAAATGTACATTTTCTTTTTTTTCTTTTAATTTTCCAGTTTTGTTTTTACAAAACCCCCACAAAAGTTTTAATCTTTTTTTTTTAAATGGAAACTTTGGAAAAAAGTGAAAATGTTTGACAAAAACTGTCACTTTGAAAAATGTGTCATTTTTAGATCACAGCATTGTGGTGGCTCAGCCCAAAGTGACTCCCAGGGCTGTGGGTCAGGCTGAGCTGCTGGCACCCTTGGATGGCAGCCGGGCCCTGCTTGTAGCTCAGACAGTGCTGCCCAGAAAGGGCCTGGTCCAAAGCCCCTTGATGTCAATGGAAAGACTCCACTGACTTCACTAGTCTAGTTCAAACAGGGATTATTTGGGGGCAGTTCTCTGGCCTGTGTTATACAGGAGGTCAGATTAGATGATCACAGTGGTCCCTTCTGGCCTAAGAATCTATGAATGAACCTGACAAAGGCTCTGATTCCACAATAAGAGTGTCCTGTGGGAGTTATACCAGCAAAGCTAGAGACTCCAAACTGGCTTCCATTTCTAAAAACTAAGGTGACTGTGGCTGATCAGTGAAAGAGGTGACCGGGGGAAGGGAGATGCTGGACTGGGGCAGAGCAACTGGAGACAGGGGCGGCTCCAGGCCCCAGAACGCCAAGCGCATGCTTGGGGCGGCATGCCGCGGGGGGGCGCTCTGCCGGTCGCCGGGAGGGCGGCAGGCAGGCCACCTTTGGTGGCTTGCCTGCAAAGGGTCCGCTGGTCCCGCGGCTCCGGTGGACCTCCTACAGGCGTGCCTGCAGAGGGTCCGCTGGTCCCGCGGTAAATTTCTGTCTATAGAGAAACCCGGAGATAAAACAGCTCTTCCCATCATTGCTCTCCTTCTCCTTCTACATCCCCTGTCATTGGAGTATCGGAGCCTCTCACAGTCATTTTATCCTCACACACACCTGAGAGCTAGGGAACTTCATTCTCATTTAGAATCATAGAATCATAGAATTCAAGATCAGAAGGGACCATTATGATCATCTAGTCTGACCTCCTGCAAGATGCAGGCCACATAAGCCGATCCACCCACTCCTTAGCAAGCGACCCCTGCCCCATGCTTCGGAGGAAGGCGAAAAACCTCCAGGGCCATTGCCAATCTTCCCTGGAGGAAAATTCCTTCCCGACCCCAAATATGGCGGTCAGCTGAACCCCGAGCATGCGGGCAAGACTCTCCAGCCAAACCCTCTGGAAAAGGTTATATCATACCATTGACCCATTGTACTATTTACCAGTGTGGCACTTAATTGACCTATTGACTAAGCCCGTTATCCTATCATACCATCCCCTCCATAAACTTATCTAGCTTAATCTTAAAGTCATGGAGGTCCTTCGCCCCCACTGTTTCCCTCGGTAGGCTGTTCCAGTATTGCACTCCCCTGATGGTTAGAAACCTTCGTCTAATTTCAAGCCTGAATTTCCTGACTGACAATTTATATCCGTTTATATCTCATTTCACAGATGAGACACAGAAAGAGACTCAGTGACTGACCCCAGGGCACACAGGAGTCTACAGCTGGGTCAGGGATTGAAGCCTGGGATGTTGAGCACCAGTCCACTGCCCTTGCCACAGGATTGTCCTTCCTCCCTGCTGCCCCCAGCCCAAAAGCCTGGGTGACAATGACCAACCTGGTACCTGCCTGGAAGGCCAATGAGCCTGGGCTATTTCATTCAAAGAGTGGAAGAGCCTGGATGGGACAGGAGTGGGAGTGAGGGAAAACACCAGAGACACAATATATAGGGGCGGCTCCAGGCACCAGCGCACCAAGAGCATGCCTTGGGCGGCAAGCCACGGGGGGCGACCTTCTGGCTGCTGTGAGGGTGGCATTCAGGCTGCCTTCAGCGGCATGCCTGCATGAGGTCCGCCAGTCCCGTAGCTTCAGCAGAAATTCAGCGGTGGGTACGCTGAAGCCACAGGATCGGCGGACCTCCCGCAGGCATGCCGACAAATCCACGTTACCAGCAGACCTCCCGCAGGCATGCCACCGAAGGCTGCCTGACTGCCGTGCTTGGGGTGGCAAAATACATAGAGACTTCCCTGACAATATGGGAAATACGCCACAGGGAATTTAATGTATCTCACAGAGTGTCCCACCCCCTATTGATTCTGGGCTAGATCCTGCTTCTCTCCCACCAGCGCAAACCCCAGGGCAGCCTGGGCAGAATGAAACCCTTCTCCCAGCCCTTCAGGGGACATTGATGGAGTCAGATACTGCAGGAAGAGAGAGTGATTGGCTGCTGCTCAGAAGAGGGAAGGGAGAGGAGTGTAGGTGCCATCAGGGCCAAAAACAAAAACAAACCGCTGGGAGTGCAATTGCCAAAGCAAAAAAATAAAAAAAAAGGTGGCCAGAATGCCGCCCCTGAAATTGTACTGCCCCAAGCACGTGCTTGGTTTGCTGGTGCCTAGAGCCAGCCCTGGGTTCCATGAGCATTAGCTCCTTCTCAGCAACCTTCTGCACACACAATCCAGCTGCTCCATGCATCAGTGCAGGGAGGGAACCACAGGACAAGCTGACAGCACCCTGAGACTCTGGAGAGTCTCTTGTGCAGACACCTCTTCCTCTGCCTAGCAGTGAGCTCTCCAGGGCCTGATCCCCAGTTAGCAGCCCAGCAGGGTCAGGGTGTATCACACCCTAGATGTGGGTTTGAATAACCTGCTCACACAATGTTATTTTTGTCCTCACAGGCTAACCTGTCTCATTCTCTCTCTCTCTGTTCTCATGAGGTTTCCAGGGCAGTTTATCTTCATAGTCGTACATTTAAAGACCCGAAGGGACCAATGATTCCATCTAGTCTGAGTGTCTGCACAACACAGGCCAGGGAGCCTCCCCCAGGGATCCCTGCATTGAGCTGCTAACTTCTGGCTGAGCTAGAGTATATTGTGTAGAAAGAGACATCCCCTCTCAGTTTAAAGACTCCAAACCGGCTCCCATTTCTAAACACTAAGGTGACTGTGGCTGATCAGTGAAAGAGGGGACCAGTGGGAAGGGAGATGCTGGACTGGGGCAGAGCAACTGGAGACAGGGGCGGCTCCAGGCCACAGCACGCTAAGCGCGTGCTTGGGGCGGCATGCCGCGGGGGGCACTCTGCCGGTCGCCGGGAGGGTGGCAGGCGGCTCCGGTGGACCTCCCGCAGGCGTGCCTGCGGAGGGTCCGCTGGTCCCGCGGCTCCGGTGTAGCATCCACAGGCACATCTGCGGGAGGTCCACCGGAGCCGCGGGACCGGCAACCGCCAGAGCGCCCCCCGCGGCGTGCCGCCGTGCTTGGGGCGGCGAAATTGCTAGAGCCGCCCCTGCTGATCACCAATATTCTACAGCTGACAAGTGAATACTTGTGTAACCCATTGTGAAGGTGTTTGTCATGTCCTTCTCCATTAGCTGGCCTGGATTAAAAAGGGCCTAAATTGGGCATCTGACACCTAAGTGTTCAAATACTGCTGCTGATCTACCTGGTGGGTGACTGTTTTTATGTTCTGAGTTTGTACAGCACCTAGCACAATGGGGTCCTGGTCTGTGACTGGGGTTCTAGGTGCTACTATAATGTAAATAATCAGAGCAGTCTGGGTTTATGTGATTCACAAAGTGAAGAGCCCATTTTAAAACAGGTTTTGTACTTAAATGCTCTGATAATCTGTCAATTATGGTGTGAATCACCAAAATATTGCACCTGAATTACTTTGCTGGCTGGATTTGTGTATGGGGCACATTCACAGACAGCTCCTAAAGGGTGTTGTTGCTCCCAGAGGGGACGGCCCCCTCCGGTAAGGAAGTAACCATGAAAGAATGGGGAGGGGAGAGGGTGCTTCCTTGGGAAAGTGAAAGTGGTTTTGAAGTCAGCAGCACCAGCCGCAGGAGGAGGGGAGCTGCCTCTGTAACCTCACCCAGCAAGGAACACCTGTGCTGCTGTTACTGAGCTCATTCCAGGCACTCTGCCTGCTTGGGCCATCCCACTAAGCAGGAGACCCACAGTCTTGTAATAATGGGACAGCCCTGGGATCAGCCGCTAGCAGGGAAGGAAAATGGCAGATGACAGCAGGGAAGAGGGAGACATGCAGCAGGGAGCCCCAGGAGTGGGAAGACTCAGACCAAAATGCCCAGATTTTGAGCCTGAACCATTTCCAGGGGCTGAGGGTGATTGGAGCACTTGGATAGAGCAAAATCAAACTAAGTTGACTTTAATTCTGAATAAGAACAACCACACAGGTGTTTAATATGGTTTAGTTAAACCCCCAGAGCTTCCCAGCTGATGATTGGGGTCAGCTGAAAATTTTACATCAAGACCTTTTTTGATAGAATAGATTTTGATTTTAAATGAGAGAAAGAGAGAGTAAAGTGTCTGCTTTCCTTGGACACTTTCAAGTGTTCATTACAAAACCAACCCTCCTACACACACACACATACACACACACACACACACACACACACACACATCTCCAAATTTTATAGTATTTGGAAGTTTACAGCTGAAAAGTTTCCCCCCTCTTTTCAGGTGTTCAGTTTTTTAATGAAAAGTTACAATTTTCTTGTTGAACGTTTCAATGGAAATTCATCTCAGTTTTCCTTAGGAAAAAAACATCTCCACCTGCCCCAGAGTGCATCATGTTTATATCCTCATTACTGGAATCTGTCATCCTCCATCCTGCCCTTTGTCCTGCATGAGGCCCCTATGACATCTTAGGGGTTAACGCATTGGCCAGCCATGCTGTGGAGCTTTTCCCCTCCGGCTGGAAGGATGCTGTGATTCCCAGGATACTTGGGAGGAACCTTGAATTGTTCTGGGGGCAAATATGAATGGGGGAAGGTGTACATGGGCCCGGCGGGATGCTCACTGTCCAAGCTTTGTGCTGCCCAGACCCCAGAGCCATGGAAATCCCAGTGCTCTTGCTGGCTGAGTCTCAGACAGGCGAGTTCCTGCAGGAACCTCACTGGATGGTTCAGATGTTTCATCCCCACCCAGCCTCTCTTCCCAGCAGTGAGCTGGTCACTGGGCCAACACTCCCATTTACCTGGAGCAGGGTGTGTCTGGATCACAACAAACGCCAAGAATGGCCCAGCCAGCCAGTTCTAAACAGGATCTCATACAAGATGAGCTGGATAAGGTCCCAGGTGTAACTCCTGCTAGCCCAGCTGGGCTCCTATATTTATGAGAACAGAAATTAGGTTTCTGGGGTGGCTACAGGCAGGAAAGTAGCAACTTTTCCCTTTAGCCAGGTGATAGTAACCCAGGTATTTTGCTCTATAGGGCTTAGGTTCAATGGATGCAGATAAGAAGTGCTAACAGAGCTCAAGTGCCAGAGGTCTGTGCTATGCCATGGTAGATCTTGAGTTCAAACCCTACGGATGACCCCTAGTAAAAGCACTTGTCCCCACCGTCACAACAGCTCCTCCTTAGAAATCATTGGGATTGTTCTATGCTCCGCCTCCTGCCTACAATGAAGCCACTGGCATTGCTTTGCACTGAATTTTAGACCCTTGGGCTGCTGTTTTCTGTGCATCCCCCACCCTGCTAATGCCCCCAGAGTGCTGCACAGGCTGGGACACGAAAGGCAGCTTGGTGGTGAGGAAAGGGGATGGGATGAGAGTGAGGAGCAGATTCAATGCTCAGCTGCCATGGGCCTCCCAAGTGATGGGAGGATGAATGGGAACCCCAGTGGCACATAAATTCCTCACTGCTCACCATGTCTCCACAGGTAACCGAACACCTGCCCTGGATCCTGGCCAGATAATACCTCTGGCAGGTTAATGTGTAACAGGTGCCCTGGTGCTTTCACTTTCCCTTGGTCAGAGTTCACACACAGCTCCGGGACTTAGTTCCCCGTCTCCCCCAGAACATCTATTCAGCTCCTTGGGCACTGTGTGTGGCACCGGGACCCCTGGCTCGCTGCACGGCATCTGCTGGGACATGCTGAATTCTTAAGGTAGGTCCCTCCCTGTTATTATCCCTGTTCCTTCACTTCCAGGGGCTGCTCATACTTCTGCCCCCTGGGAGCACATCCCCCCTGCCATGGCCTGTTCCCACCCCCCATCAGTGCTGGGCAAATGCCGATGGTGGGTGTGAGTCACTGCTCAGCCCGTTATCCCCTCACTGCACAGTGTGGCCATTTGGGCTTCTTTGTGGCCTTTCCCTGGAGGGTGTGATGGGGCGCACGGGTGAATTGGTGCCTCTTCAAAAGGGCCTCATAGCACTTCCTTACAGATGCCCCTAGGAGTGGGGGCTGCCAGGCCAGAAGTGGGTGGGTGAGTGGGTGGGTGGGGGCAGGGTGGCAGTTATTTGGTTCAGAGATCTAAATAGAAGGTGCTTCCTGGTTGTTATTATTATGTGTATTACAGTAGCACCTAGAGGCCCCAGCTGAGATCAGGTTCCCCTTGTGCCCGGTGACACATACAGACCGTGAGAGACCATCCGCGCCCCAAAGAGCTCAGTCTGGCAATCAGGTGTAGCTGAGCCTAGCTGGGTTCAGACCCTTTCAAACCTCATCTCCATGGGACATTACATTGTGTTGGAATATGAGTTAATCCAGCACAGGACACTGAACACTCAGGCCTTGTCTGTGCTGGAGGGATGTGTGGTGTTAGATAATGTATTAATTGTCAGACCTAGTAGTTCATCAAGTCATCAGCTCACACTCTGCCAACAACAGCATCCTTGAATGTCGGCCTGTCCCCTCGAGCACCTCCGCACTTTCTCTCAAGCTGCCGCCATGCATGGGAACAGCTTCCTGCCAAAGTTCACAAAGCCACCACCTTCCCCTTCTCGAAATCCCCCTTTGGAGCCTACCTCTGCCATGGGGCCTATTGAGCGCTGCCACCTGAAGCTGGCTAGGCTAGCAGCCAGCTGGGACTCTGCTTCCCTGCTATGCTCCCTCTTCTGTCTTGTTACCTTGTCCTCCCAGCCCATCACCACTGAGGGGTTTGTCTGTTTCACCCCCTGGCTCTGTCCTGTCTGACATTGAGAGTCAGATGGTGAGTACTCTGGGGCAGGGACTGTCGTTACATGTCTACACAGCACCTGACACAGTGGGACACTGACCCCTGTCTGGGGTTCCTCGTTAATACCATAATGCAAATCATACACAACAGCAGTAACTAGCCTGGTGTGATGAGCACTGCGCTGAACACAGTTTTGTTCTTGGTGTGGAAAAGGACAACCGGGGTCAGTATCATGTCGGCTGGCCACGGTGACCCCAGGAGTCACTCTAGTGTTGTTATTGTGGTGGCACCTGTGTCTTCACTGAGTCTTAAGTCCTGGAGAGACCAATGGGAACACGCCCAATGATTTCAGTATGGCCAAGATTTCACCCTGAGTGGTTAGTGCTGTTAACACACGCTCTAGCACCAGGCATTTGTCGTGTGCAGAGAGGCCATAAGGGCCCTGGCTGGGCTATGCTGATTTGGGGAGAGCTGGATTTGTTGATCAGAAGTTGGGAAGCTCTGGGGGGTTTAAGAGCTGTCTTGGGTGTTGCTGTGTGTTGGTTTCTATTGTGTGTCTGGAGCTCACACTGTTCATCTGCAGGAAGGTGGCGGGGAGGCGGGGGTGGGCTCCAACTGTGCTGGCTGGTGGTTAACTTCTTCATAACCACTTAAGTGATTTAGAAGTTTAGGGCTGGAGTCACAGGGTTGCAGGGCCTGACTCCCAGGTGCCATGCTGCCTAGGGGACTTCACTGCCCCGAGTTGGCAAGCAGGCTCCCCGTACAAGGTCTAGGCAGAGCTGGGCAACTACCAAAGGGCCCCTTGGAAGCCAGCACAGTGAGCAGGCAGCTGCCTAAGCCAGCCAGTGAAATCCAGAGGAAATGAGGCAGGGCTTAGGTTCCAAATACACAAAGGGATTTAGGCACCTCACTCCCATTGATCTGAGCCTTGGGTGCTTGACTAACTGGCTGGAGGAAGGTGCCTTCCTCCAGTTGGGATTCTCAGCAGTAAACCCTCGCCTGGAGTAAGGCACCTAAACCCAGTCAGCCCTTCCTTGTACAGAGCCAGAGAGATAAACCCCTCCTCCTGCATTACAGTCAGTAGCCCAGGGACCAGCTCCAATAGGATAGACTCACTCTGCAACCTGTTACTAGGGGACTCCCCTGGATGCAAGACCTGGGGTCAATCCCTGCCCAAAATCAGAGACAGGAAATCAATCCTGGTTCTCCCACAGCCCAGGTGAGTGCTACAGCCAAGGACTATTGGGTATTCTGGCCACATGCCCACATCCCTCACCTGACCCCAACTGTATTTAGCAGAAGACCTGAACTGGTAGGTGCTCTCAGAGCAGTTGGCCCTTAATCTAGCTGTGTCCATTTGTGGATCTGGTCCTTAACTCCTATTGAAAGCCAATGGGACTTAGGTGCCTTTTCAGTATTTTACCCTGTGTTATTAGGCTGAACAAGAGCCCTGTAAAGAACCTGGAAACTAGAGCTGGTCAAGAATGTTTAATGGAAAATGTTTGTAATGAAAAGTGTTTTTCAAAAGTATAGGAACATTTTCAACAAAATATTTCATTTAATTTGAAAATTGTCATTAAAAGGATTCAGAATAAAAAATGTTCATTTCGAGTCCAGTCTAATGGAATCAATTTTGTTTGTCTGTTTGTTTTTTGGCTTTTAAGAAGAAAAAAACTAAGAAGTGAACTTGAAAAAAATCATTCTGATTCCATTTGATCTTAATTGAATTTCCAATCTATTTGAAACAATTATTGCTTGTTTTGAGTCATTTTGTCAGAATATTGGACGATTTCAGGCAAACTTTTGAATTAAAACAAAATTTTCCTAAAAAAAAAAATCCCCATTTTCACCAGCCTCCCAGAATACTCAGTGCCTGCCAGGCCTTGGCTCTGTGGCTCTCTCAGAGCCCCGCTTTGCACAAGGGCAAATAGGTAATAAAATGGCCCAGAAACCTACGCTCACCCTTTGCTCTGGGGCGGGGCTGGAGATGCAATGATACTAGAGAGCACTCGGCTGGGGGGGTCAAACTCTAATTCCTCCTTACAGGGCCAGCTGGGGCTGGGAGCTCTGCCGAGGGTGGGGCTGGATTAAGGCAATGCCTGGTCCTTGGCTCTCCCTGGCTTGCCCCCCATAGACCTGCCCCCATCCACTGGAGTGGCTGTGGGTGGGTCCTGCCTTCCCCTCCTGGCCAGCACATGGGCGACTTCTCATCCTCAGAAAGGTGGGGGACTTAACAAGGATTTTACCCCCTCACCCTCACTACTTCTCTCAGCGCCTAGGTATCAGTTGTAGAGATACATTTGTACTAGATTATAATGTAGAGAGACTCCCTCATAAGGGACAGTGTTATGAACACAGAAATGTAGAGCCATGCCTGGCAGGAGGGTGAAGAACACAGCATAGCTATGTAGTAGTAGGATTTTATGTTTGTATTTTGTAAAATTTTGTATCTGAGCTGATTTCAAGGCAATAACAGACCTTTTACGGTTACCACTTTGTTGAAGTTTTAGCATTTTAATATAAGTAAAGGAATGCAATAATTGTTTTCCTTTTCCATTGCAATGTTAAGTTCCTGGTCAAAATGTTCTGTGTAAATCAGTTCTATATTGTATGTAAATAAAAAATGTGTATGATATATATATATATATATATAAGCCACCACCGAACCAAATGTTCTAAAAAACTCCTCAAAACAAATGCAAGGGCACCAAAAGGCTGCAACATGCCCCTATTATCTAAATAATGTATAATATCTAAAAAGGGCAAATTAACAATTCTAAAAATAGGACAAGCACCTATCAATAAAACACAAAGCAGCTGTAATCAAAACCAACATAAAATAACTCCCTAAAAAATTAATAAAAAAAATAATAAAAATTAAAAAAAAACAAGCACTCATCAAACAACAATTAATTACAGCATAACAGTGCAAAACTCATTGGTCCCAATAAAAAAAAATCACCATATAAACAGGGCGCCTTGCCATAAAACTTTGGGTCCATTCTACCAAGACTTCCATGGAGCATCATGTAGCAACTGACACAACCCTGCTCCTGCCTACTCGTGATCAACCTAGCTGGCCACTAGATTGATCCAGACTCTAGTAATTATAACATCGACTGGCAGAACACAGTGTGTGTGCATAATTAAATGCATATACTAATTGTTGTATCTTCAATAAATGCAGTGTATTGCCTTTTCCCATGTGCCTCTTATAAGCATAACATTTTTTGTGGAGAATTGTGAAAAGGGGCAGACATGCATTGTGATTGTTGAAAATGTTACTGACAGGTATACCATATGTATGAAGTGATCAATCATTCAGGTGTGCACACCCCAATCGTAGAAGTACCAGGCAATAGGAGAAGAATTAGAGTTCTTGCTCCTACCCTTCTGTCAGAGGAAAAAAATATAGGTGAATATGCCCTCAGTTGTAGCAGGATAGAGCTCAAAAGGTAGGGAGCTTAGCGTTCCCCACTCCTGCTCTGTGAGGTAGAGTTTTTAGTGGGTATAAACTTTTTGTGTTTTGTAAGTCCTAGCACAAGTGTGGGCAAATAAGAAGTAGATTTCTCTAAGACCTCACTCTAAAGAATATAAACGTGAAATATTGTTGTGATTTCACAATTTTAAGAAAAATGTTTAAGAAAAGGGACCAAGAGGGGTGGGGACTAGGTAAGGAGTCCATGCTCCTTGCTAAATGGTTAGTGGAACAAAGCCTGTGCCCATGGGATGGGACAGTTCAGCGAGGAAAGCAGGATTGGGCTCAAACAAATAAAGGCAAGAAATAAAGAAATTAAAAAAAAAAAAAACAGGTTGGGAGCCCTGATGGCCATAGCTGCAGGAGTATGAAAAGGAGTAACTACAGGCATGGGAAATTCAGATTTCTCATACAATACTTGGAATGGTGATATCTGAACTAATGAAGGTGTCATTTTGGGAAATAAGCAAGTGATTTAAGGAAAGAGAGTGAGACGTTAACTCTGCAAAAGCTGGAGGAAATTAAGCAATTCAACTTTGTAAACATGTTAAAAAAAGTGTTATAAAAAAAAATCTTGGTTTCTTTGCAGCCATTCTGAAGGAAAAATCAGCCCTTTTCCAAAAGAATGTCTGTAATTAGCCAGGCAAAAAAACAATCACATGTAAATCATTTGACTATAAACAATTTAGTCAAATTTGCTAAAAAACCGTAAGTGGTTTCTATTGGAACTTAACTGCCCCCAAATATATATAAATGTAATCTATGTACAGCTGTGTAAAAATTAAAACAATGTAAAAATATTTTTAAAAAGTGTGTGTGTAAATATGTAAGGTTTTAAGAACCTAAATCAATACTCCTGGTTTGTAAAACTCTGTTTTGTACATTTTAAAATAATGTTGTTTTGTTTTTAAATAATACCACTAAAATCCATTTGAATCTTTCATTCAACTGTTGCAAAACTAACAGACACTGTTTGCCAGACACAGGTAACTAGTGTTGTTTGGCTTTGGTATTTAGCATTTAACCCTTAAGGTACCTTAATGCTTTATAACATTAAATATATTTAAAAAAAACAAAGTCATGGCTGCAGCAGGGCAATCAAACTCAGAAGAATGGGAAGAAATTCTAAATTTGTTTTTAATAACAAAATAGCAAATAAAAATTATAGTAAAAAATGAAAAGAAAAAAAAATAAAGCAACAACCAGGGTAAGGTGCACAAAGAAGCAATATTAAAAACACTGAGCCTTAAGCTGGCTCTGTGTAATCAGACTGTCACTTTGATGAGGGTACCTAAAAACTCTGTAAGCACAAAAAAAACAGTTACACCTTATGTAAAAAATAATATGGCTAATATAATGTTATAAAAGTTAAACTATGAAAAAAATGTGCATTTTTCCCAGGCCATATGCAGTTTATATTGTAGAAGGAGTAAAGAAAATGCAAACAAAACATGCTACTTAATTAAAATCCTATTAGGGCTCCAAAAGGAGCCACAATAGGTTGCGTTTTCTTTTTCAGATGTGTGTGTGTGTTTTGGAAGCAGGAGTTAAAAGTAAAAAGTAAGCAGGACTCTGTTGAAAGTTAATTGTGTACCTTTTCAGACAGAGTCTCTGAGCTGCTAATGGCTTTGAATCCAAAAGCAAGCTAGAAAGCATCTGCCTTAATGCAAATTGCCTAACTAATAAAAAAAGAAAAAAAATGTCCATAAATGGCAGCACAAAAAAGCTGCCACTAAAAAACATACCTGGCCAGCAAACAAACTACCTAACACCAAAAGGCTCAAATTATAACCATAAAAAATATTAATAAGTACCCCGTATATAATATATATGATTTTAAAAACAACAACTTTAAAATCATATGGTAATAATGCTTCTCAGCTATTACCTGTAAATAAATGTAAAGCTTAGCACAGGAAAAAAAAGTGGAATAATTTCCCCTAAACCCTTAAAAGGCAAAAGCCATTAAAACCTGGCCTGCCTATAAAACAAAAACACAAAAAAGTATGGGGGTATTGACTTTTCTCCAAAAAAAAAAAATCCTGTGTGCTGCTTATAAGCATAACAGCTGTGCCCAGTAGTTCACCACAGACACTCTCTAGTTTGTTTTTAACAACATTTTATTCCTTTCTAGTTCACTCATTTGTTGATTAATGAATCCCAAGATCATTACAGCAGTACTGGGGGTGGGGCTGGATCCCCAAGGTTCTTCGCCCCTGTTACACACACCGTCCCTGCTGAGTGGGGTTGGTAGGACCTGCAGAGCAGCGGAACTGGCAGGAAAACTCCTGCTGAGCTGCATGAGGCATTTCCCCTCTCAGAACTCTGGTCCCCGGACCTAGGGTTGCCAAGCAAGCAGTTTTTGACTGGAACCCCTGATCGAAAAGGAACCCTGGCGGCTCTGGTCAGCACTGCCAACCTGGCTGTTCAAAGTCTGGTCAGCGGCAGAGTGCGGGCCTGGAGCTAAGTCAGATTCGATATCTGCCCTCGCTCCACGCTGCTCCCAGAAACAGCTGCCAGGTCCCTGCAGCCCCTGCCCAGAGTGCTAGCTCTGCAGCTCCCCTTGGCTGGGAATCATGACCAATGGGTGCTGTGGGGAGGTGCCTGCAGGCACGAGGGCAGTGCATGGACGGAGCCTCCCTGGACGTCTGTGTGCCTAGCGGCCACAAGGACCTGACGGCCGCTTCCTGGGAGCCGGGATAAGTGCCGCCGGGACCCTGCACCCCCAACTCCTATAATGGGGCTTATAATGCGTAGGTTTTAACCCCGCCCTCAGGAACATCATGTCATTCTCAAGTGACCTTGGATGGGCTCAGAAGGGAGGTCTCTTTGTGGGAAGGATGTCCATTGTTATGCTCCTGGCACACACAGAGGAGTTGGATATAAACATAAATCCTCTGGCTGGAAGGTTGCAGCGGAACACGGCTTTAATGCTTAGAATCCAGAACAATAACACACAAGGACCCAAATCAGAGAGAGACAAAGCAGGCTGTTCCCTAAAGCTGAGAGGCCCAGGTCACCCTATGTTGCTCTAGGCTGCTCTCTGTACAACTGCCTGCTGCTGGACCCAGATCACACACTTCCACACCGGGCCCTCCCCTGCCAGAAGGACCAGGAATACCCCCAGAGCATTTACAGTGACAGTTTACAATTCTAATGCAATTTTTAATGCACCACACATATATGGACAGGCTTTGAAGGAGCTGGAACTGAAACAAAAATAGATTGACAGATGCTAAGGCCAGAAGAGCCCATTGTGTCTATCCAGTCTGACCCTGTGTACACAGACCAGAGAATTGGGGATAGGATGTTTGAGGCTCTGAGCAGAGCTGAGACGATCCCTCCTGATCCCCACCATATGTCTTACTGATATGATGGTCTACTGATATGATGGTCTCCCATTGACGTCAAGGGAGGAGGAGTAGGTATCTAAGAGTGCCCCCTGGTGTCTGCAATAGCCACTGCCAGCCCCATCCATGTCACTTGGCAGCATCACTTACAGAGGAGGGTGACTTTCGGGCAGGCTGACCTGTAGGAAGGTGCCCAGATGTCATCCAGTGGCCAGGGTGTGAGATGGACCTGCCTGGGCCTGATCCACACAGCATGTGAGTCTGTCACAGCCCCAGCTGCACAGCCTGGATCTTTAGCTCATGGTGTAGGGCCTCATGCAGTTAGCTGTGGAGAGCCCCAGGTCACACATCTGCTGTGCTGTCCCAGGTGGAGGCAGGCACAGAGCCAGGCCCCTTCTGCAAGGGGGACAGCAGTGTGGGTACCAGTGGGGTTACCTCAGAAGTGGCCCTGCTGTGCTGCAGGCTCACCTTGCACTGGAATCGGGGGGGACACCTGCACCAATGGATGGTCAGAGAACCGACAAGGGGAGGAGGAAATGGGGATGGATACATGGCACTGCCAAGGGGTGGAAATTCCTAGTGCCAGGCCTGGGCAGGTGGCAGGACAGCCTGGGAGGGGTTGTAGCCTGATTTGGGCTGGGTTAGTAGGGTCGGTGGAATTTATCCACTTAATTTAATTTAATTTGATTAATTAATTTCCTAATTAATTAGTAATATTAATAATAATTAATGGATATTAATAGTATGGGTTTGGCTCGCCAACGTGTATGATCAGAAGATAAAGTCTGTCCTGAATCAGGCTTCACAGAGTTTATAAAAGGAACTTCGGGGTATATGACAGGAACTTACACTGAGACAGAAATAGTCATAAAGACCTTTTATTAAAATCAATGAAACAATAAGTAAATGTTAAAACAGTTCAAGATTACAAAGTTACAAAATATCACAGTTCTTTAAGAGATATATTTAAGATAATATATTGTTATAAACTCACTCTGTGCAGTAGCACTTTGGGTGTTTATCACACCTCTGATAGAGGAAGCTAGTTTAAGATTGCGTTTTGGTTTTAACTCTACATAAACTAGGTGCTTTAGAAGGTAAAGCAGAGGCAGAAATTAGATTCCTTTATACTTACAGCTTTGAAAAGAAATAATACCATGGCATGTTAATAGCCTTCGTAGATGGGTAGCATCAATATGTAGATGGGGTGGAGGCGATGGAGTGTAAACAGGAACAGATAGATGGGTGTATCACCTGCCTAATGGTGATTTGTTTCACCTTTTCTGGAGCATTATTCGGAAATCCTTCCTCCTATGCCCAAATTTCATCTTCCCCCCCCCCCACACACAGAAATGTTAGAGTACACCTGCCACATGTGTGTGCATATGAGTGACAGTTATGTGCGCATTTGTGGTGTTAGATTTATGGGCAAAAATCCCTTTTTCCACCCTTTACTGTTATTGGTTCAGTTAAAGGTCCCCAGACATCTGCGTAGATATTTTGTCTTATTATTACTTTTCTAAGTAAGGGTCCCAAAGGTTGCCTTCAGCGTCATACAGGATGTCTGTAGGTATCTTGCATTTCAGCAATTGCAAATCTATAAATCTATAAGCCTATTACATACTTAAATTTATCAAAAATACATTTTATACAGACCAACAGATTAATCCTCAGGGCTACACGGTGAAATCCTCTCCTGTCCCTGGGGAGCAGCTCTGTCTGGGAGCAGAGTGGATCCCTGCACTGCCGGTCCCTCATGCAGTCTGGGGAGTGTTAACCATCCCTGATCTCTCCTTACAGGTCCCTGCCTGGGGTGTCCCCATGGCGACACGGTGGCGGCTCTGTGTGTGCAGCCTGGGGATCCTCCTCCTGGCGCCGTGTTCTCTATCTGGTAAAAACATTTGAATCCCAATTATTTCCCTCCCTGTCCCCCATGTACACTGCCCCCTGCAGGGCTGGGGCAGGGGCATCAGAGGCCAATGACACCCCCCGACCGGGGCCTCCTCAGTCCTGCAGTGTAAAAGGGCAAGGCCCAGGAGGTTGTGGGGTGGGGATAATGTTAGGGTGACCAGGACATGTCCTAGCTCTGGGTGCCAGGATTGTTGGATCTTGTAGCAAATCACACAGTTCCCTCTCCCCTTGAGAGAGGCTTCCAGAGCCCCCGACCCTGATCCCTTCCTGTCCTGACAAAGGCACCGTGCTGCTTGACCTGCCTCACTGGGAGCCTGGATTCTCGTGGCCTGCAAGGCTGAGATCTTCCCAGCGGCCTGAGGGATGGGGGTCCCAGTTCCCATTAGGATGAATGGGAGCTCATGAAAATCTCCTTGGTGGCTTTGAAAATCTGCCCCTTATGCCTCCCCACCATTAGCCACACAGTGAGTGTCAGGTGCTGCAGCTCAGTAGTTATTGCTCTACATGCCTCATGGTGGGATGGACGAGCCTGGAGACCCTTCAGACACAGCTATTGTGCAGACATAAATCACCCTCAGATGCTTAATTTCCCCCAGACACCGACCACCAAAATGGTGAATCCCATCTGAGTGAGTTTCTGTTTTGGATCTATTGAATCCATGGCAGGGACGTGCATTGGCCCAAAGATCCATCAAAGACTCAATACTTTCAGGCCAGGCAGAAGTCTCCTGAGGTGGCCCCTCAGCAGCCATTGTGGCTCTACATGGATCTGAAACTGATTCATCAAAGAAGTTGCTTGTAGTTGAAGGAGCTCGTAACTGGGTGCCATGGGGCTCTTCAGGGTGCTATGACCTGGCAGGTGGCTTCCAGACGGGGCCACCCCTTGCCAACAGAGTGTAGGTAGGTTGCAAGACAAGCACCTTTGGTAGAGTTTCTGGGTGATTGTAGGACAGGATTGGTGGTATGTCTTCACTGCCTTGTGTCCAGACTGAGTAACTCAGTTGAACGACACATGACTCAGCTTTGGGACCTTCTGCTATGAGCTATGCACGACTGAGGAAATTTTGATTAGCTCAGTGATGCCCCCTCCTCTTCACTCACTGTGTCTGTAGGGCTGGGGTGGGGCTCAGAGATGTCCCCCTCCTTTTTCTTGTTACTCACTGTGTTTCTGGGGTTTTCTGTTTCAGAGGAGTTCTCCCTGGCTGGCTCCCTGCACCCTGTGGTGGAGGTAGTTGGCCAGGATGTGGTGTTACCCTGCCAGCTCTCACCCCAAGCTGGGCTGCCCAGCATGGACGTGCAGTGGAGGAAAGCTGGGCCAGGATTTATTCTGGTTCATGAGTACATGCATGAGGATACCCAGGACCTGCCGGGGGAGGGTTACCAGACCCGGACATCACTGTTCCTGCAGGAGTTCAGCAGCGGGAACGTCTCACTGAAGCTGAAACAGGTCCAAGTGGCAGACACTGGGACATACCATTGCTTTGTAAGGAACCCACAGTGGACCCTGGAAGCCACCACTGAGTTACAGGTTGCAGGTGAGACGGAGCACTAAGGGGTGTATAAGGATGAAATGTTGTTGCCTCGGTAATGATGTCCAGGCTGCTGGAGCTGTTCCAGCTGCTCAATGTTTCCATTCTTGGAGCTCCAGTGTTATCAGTACTAGCAGATAGTGCAGCCTGCTGATTCAGCAGACTTGATGTTACTCATAAAGAACAACCATCAGAATAGTTTGGTGACAAAGGCACTCAGACAGATTTATTGCCCTCAAGGCACAGTCCTAGTGCCCAGGCTCCGTGGTTACCGGTACATTAACACATGAGTGCCCAGTGGCTCAGTCAGCAGTGGGAGTCCCTGCTGTCCCCTCGGCCACACAAAGGGTTAAAGTGAGATACCCCAACATTTGTAGACTGAGGCAAACAACTAGGATAAACAACCTACATACCACCTTACGTATTTCATGACATCTCTTTGTTACCTCCCCTGGTTCCTGATATTTCAGACAGAACATCTCTATACATTGTTCTGTCAAGCCATCTTATCTTGCGCTAGATTCGGGTGTATCCATACCAGCCTTCTGCAAAGTATTTACATAAATATCTCATGCCTAGTACTTCTTGCGAGTGCCTATGTTTTGGCAAGGCTAGCAGCAAATTTGCTAAGTTAATGTACTGGACAGTGAACTTGGAAGCATCTACTTTAATACATGGCCTGACTTTGGTTTACATCTTCTGGTTCAGGTCTCAGATCTTGCACCAGGCCCAGATCTCCAGGCTCTCCCTCCACTACTGGGGGGACTATGTCTGGGCATCCAGAGCTTCCTGTACCCATGCAGGTGCCCCTGTACTGAGCCCAGCACAGCAGCAGGGTCCTGTGCTGCAGGGAGTGATGTGCAGGATACAGTAGGGGGTGCTGTCCCCTCATACTCAGCGCTGACTCCACTGTGGTGCTAGCAGGGTCAGTGTTGCATTAAACAACCTCTTTTCAATTAGATGTAAAGCTACAGTCCTCAGCTCTCATGCTCATTACGGTGCTTTATGAAGGAGTGGGACCTTTACTCCGATGTTCTGCTCAAATCCCAGGTGAGGTCATAAGTACATTTGGCCTCTCTTAAAACTCCCCCTGCAGTTTCCAAGGGCTGGGATATTCTTTATTTATTCCCTGGGCACTGACCCTGCATTCAGTGCTGCTGCACAAGGGCAGTGGAAGGGATGGTTTTTGTCCTTTTAGCTCACTGGGTAACGTAGCTCCAGACAATACAATTCAGAAACATCAAGCCCCAAGTGAGGGGCCCTCCTGTGATAATGCAGAGCATTGAGGTTGTTTTAAATCATCTCCAATCTTTGGTGGGTCCTAGTTCAAAGGATCCACAGGAGACATCTTCTTTTAGAGAGAGATTCAAATGAGGGGAGGGTGGTTGTGTGCAGCACAGGGAGAGGGAAATCCAAGCATGAGGGTGGCTTCGCCTGGGGCACTGCTACCAGTGCGGGAGAAGGACATCAGAGGGACAGTATGTAGAAGAGTGGCACAGGCGGAGTGGGAGCAAAGATGTAGGCGGGGTCACCATCCCTCACTTTCTGCTCTGTACTGAAGTGCAGTGATCGTGACAGCTCCTGGGCTCCACCCCAAAAGTGGCTGCATTTCAGCAGCAGGTGCAGAGATCTCTGTATAGCAGTTTCACCCTGCACATTCCTCAGTGAGATTTCAGGGCTCAGTGCTATATGGAAATGCAAGATGGTATTATTTAATTTCCCGAGTTGTCAAGATGAGAGGTCCCAGGGAGGCTTTGCATGTAAGGGAATGGAGTTTTCCGGTCACAGCTCACTATACCCAGTGGTATCTGGGGAATCACATGGTGCTACCAAAGACACGATTTCCTGATACAGACTCTCTGTCTCTCACTGTAGCTGTGGCTCCAGTGTTCATTGACGTGCTGGGCCCCCGGGGTCAGGGGATCGGGCTGGCCTGTAGATCTGCAGGCTGGTTCCCCAAACCTGAACTCCGGTGGATTGGAAAGAACTGGCAGAACCTGGCAATGGAGATTGTGACCAACATGACTCAGAACGTGGAGAACCTGTATAGTGTTGTGAGTCACGTCACTGTCACAGAAGGGGAAGACAATGGAGACATCAGCTGCATAGTGCGGAATGGCCTGCTGGAGACCGAGAGGCAATCGGCCATTCACCTCTCAGGTGAGTCCTCACACGCAGAAGGGGTCACCATGGGAGCGGGGGAGGGATGGGGTGCTGGGTCACTTGGGAATTGCACTTGACTAGGACCTGTTTCTGGTATCGAGACAGGAAATGTCCTTCTAATCTGATTTGTGGGGCTGGAGGTTTCTGTGATATGGATAAACTGCCTGTCAGAAGCTGAGCTGAGTCTTGTGAAATGGGCTGAGGAGATGACCAAGAGATTCAGGGTGTGTCTACACTAGAAATGCTATAGAAGCAACACTGTGGTTTAAACACTTGCTACAGGGACAGGAGGGTTCTTCCATGGTTGTAGTAAATTCACCTCTTTGGGGGGGGGGTGTCTACACTAGAGCTTCACGTCCTCTGTGATGTATTTAAGACGACCGAACTCTATAGTGTAGCACAGGTGTCAGACTCTGAAAGGGGTTTGACTTAGTGCTCATGAAACACCTATAAAATAATATCAAAATCAATGTAGCCCACATTAAATGGATTAAAAACTGGCTAACTGATAGATCTCAAAGTAATTATAGTGGGGAATCATCCTCCAATAGGGATATTTCTAGCAGTGTCCCACAGGGACCTGTTCTGGGCCAATGCTATTCAATAGCTTTATCAATGAGGGGGAAAGAAATATTAAATCATTGCTGGTAAAATTTGCAGATGACTCAAACATTGGTGGAGATGTAAATAATGATGGTGACAGGTTGGTACTACAGACTGATGTGGAGCGCTTGGTAAGGTGGATTCACCCTAACAACATGCTGTCACAGATCTAGAACCAGTGCAATAGCCCCAGTTTTAGAATAGTCTCTGGGAAGACCTTTCATTGTGACAGACCCCTCTAGGGGTCCTACTCCCCCATCCCCCAGGGAAAACCACCTGGCTTCACCACCTCCTGAGATTCAACCCCTGGGCCTTCAGCACCCCAGTTTCCCACTGAGAGCTCCATTCAGCAAGTCCCATGGAGACAGACCCCTAAAGGAGACTGGTACAATATTGGGGAGCAATGTGTCTCCTCTGTCAGCATTTGTAGTGACACTCAGCCAGTGTTGTAAAACAGAAGAGTTTATTAGTCGATTGACGCACATAGAATATCAGGGTTGGAAGGGACCTCAGGAGGTATTTAGTCCAACCCCCTGCTCAAAGCAGAACCAATTCCCAACTAAATCTTCCCAGCCAGGGCTTTGTCAAGCCCGACCTTAAAAACCTCTAAGGAAGGAGATTCCACCTAGGTAACCCATTCCAGTGCTTCACCACCCTCCTAGTGAAAAAAGTTTTTCCTAATATCCAACCTAAACCTCCTCCACTGCAACTCGAGACCATTACTCCAGCACAGGGCCCCCTTGGTTAGCACAGAGAAAAGAAAGTTACAGCACTGTCCATCCTGGGCACCACAGTGCCCAATGCCCTGTCCATCTGACCTCTCTGTCCAAGTTCAGGTGTGCCCCAGCTGCTTCCTGCAGCCCACACTTAACTTCCACCTCACATGCCCCAGTCCTTTGTTCCCCAGCGGGACAAACACTGCTTGGCTTCCTGCCAAGAGGTGGGCCAGCCATGGTCATTGGATAAATGACCTGGCTGTCCTATACGGGGGCACTCCTTTGGCCCTTCTCCACCATCTTCATTTTTGGCTTTGTTGTCTAGGGTTTGGCTCTCTTGTCCTCTGGAGACCTGGGTCCTCCCCATCAGTGGGGCTGAGGGGTTGTGACGAGATGGATCACAGAAAACCCCTTGGGAACTGCCAACTGATGTGCCAAGACTACTTCTGCCCCTGCTTTCCCTGCCAGCCTGGGAATCTAGCACCCTGTCTTGTTAAGCCAGACACGCCAGTCTGCTCCAACACAGACCCAGGGTCTGAACCACATGTCCCAAAGCTGAGACTTAACTGAAAGCAACTCACAGAAGAGTTCCTGTCTTTAACACTGAGATGCCCAACTCCCAATGGGGTCTAAACGCCAAATAAATCCATATTACCCTGTATAAAGCTTATGCAGGGTAAACTCATAAATTATTCGCCCTCTATATCACTGATAGAGAGATATGCACAGCTGTTTGCTCCCCCAGGTATCAATACATACTGTGGGTTAATTAATAAGTAAAAAGTGATTTTATTAAATACAGAAAGTAGGATTTAAGTGGTTCCAAGTAGTAACAGACGGAACAAAGTGAATTACCAAGTAAAATAAAATAAAATATACAAATCTAAGTTTATTACAGTAATAAAACTGAATACAGATAAAACCTCACCAGTTCCAGTAAGCTTCCTTTCACAGACTAGTCTCCTGCTAGTCTGGGTCCAGCAATCATTCACACTCTCTGTAGTTACTGTTCTTTGTTCCAGTTTCTTTCAAGAATCCTTGGGGGTGGAGAGGCTCTCCCTTTAGCCAGCTGAAGACAAAACGGAGGGGTCTCCCAGGGGTTTAAATAGACTTTCTCTTGTGGGTGGAGATCCCCTCCTCACTCCTATGCAAATCCAGCTCCAAGATGGAGTTTTGGAGTCACATGGGCAAGTCATCCTCCTCCTAGCCAAGAATTTGTTGTCCCGACAAATCACACTCCCTATTATACCAACTCACTGGTTCCCTCCAAAAGGCCTCAGATAGCTCACTTTAGCTTCCACAAGCCTGTGTGCTAAATGTATTGGCTCCTCACTAGTCACCCCAGGTGCATCATAAGCTAAACGTTTTACTGGTCTTATTACTCTGTCTTATCTATTGAGAATCTCTGTTGCCGTGGTAGAGGGGACATTCTCTTGAGCAACAGATGGAGAGGTGTCCTCTGAGGGTCCCTCGGCTACTGACATAGGCCCCTGCATTTCTAGTTCTAACAGTGGCAGGTCCAAGGTGCCCAGGACATCCTCCACCTGTATGTCTCCACTGTCCAATAACCTGTGTGTGTCATCACACAGAGGTCCCACCAGCAGCACAGGGGTGTCAGAAATGGGCTGAAATACTTCCGCCATGGGGCTTAGGGCAGAGGATGGGGAGTCTCTTTTGGTTCAGCTGATCAAGACTGAAATCTTGTCTCCATTTCAGGATATACCATGGTTGTGTCTTCCTCCTCAGACTCACTCTTGGATGTGCTGCATAGGGGTAGGTTAGCTGCAGGAGGGCGGCTGTCCGTGTTGGATGGTGGCTTTGATCTAGCACCTTTGTTCTGCCCGGTTGCCCTATTGTGGCCCCTCTCATAAGGGGTGCTTACCAATTCCCCCACAAGGTTTCAAATGCACTGAAATGCACAGTCTTTAAGAAGTCTTTCTTCATGTTCCTCCAAGGTTCTTCCAGACACAATCAGGTCATCCAAATAAACTAACACTTGAAGTAAATTCATGTCTCCCACAACTTTCTCCATAAGACGCTGAAATGTGGCAGGTGCTCCAGAAATCCCTTGGGGCATGCGTTCAAACTGATAAAACCCTAATGGGAAGATGAAGGCTGTCTTCTCCTTATCTTCTTCTCCCAGAGGATTCTAGAAGTATCCACTCCGAAGATCCAACACAGAGGACCACTGGCTTCCCAACAAACAGTCTAAGGTATCTTGGACTCCGGGCATAGTGTACTGGTGAACCACAGTACGGCAGTTTAGGGTGCGGTAGTCAATACACATCCAGATTTTCCCATTCTTTTTACAGCCCACCACAATGGGTGAGGCGTATGGGCTGCGAGCCTCCGTAATGATGCCATTTGCAGCCAGCTCCTGAAGATGTTGTCGCACATCTTCCATCTCAGAGAGAGCAATCCTCCTAGATCTCTCCCTGAAAGATCAAGAGTCATGTAGTCTGATGTTGTGCTCTACTCCTTTTGCACATCCCATATCTCACTCATGCAGTGAGAACACCTTGGATCTTTCACAAAGTTTTCTCCTCAGGCGATCTTTCCACTCCTCTGACAATGGTGAATCTCCAAAGTCAAACTTTGCTGGGTCTATTGTCAGAACTTGATTCTCGCACTGGGGTTTTACAATTGATTCAAGCTCGAAGAGGTCTGCTATCTTTTGTCCTTGCTTCACAACAACATCACAGCTTGTTTCATTAGCAATCAGTATAGTCACCTTTTCCTGAGCTTCAGCAGGTAGGGTTATGACTCCACTGGGGACCAGCACTCCTTCTGGGAGCTCTCCTTCAACTGGCTGCTCTACCATTGCTAATGCCCCTTTACAGCCTTTCAGCCAGGTACTAATGACAAGCACTTCTTGCTCCATCCTTGAAGGCACTACTAAGGGGGTTGTGCCCACGTACTTCAGTGCCCCAATTGGTAGCTCAGATGTCTCCTTTTTAATGCTTTCAATCTTCCTATAGGCTTCAGCACAAAGCATATGGATCATCAGGGTGTTCAGGTATTGGTCCCCATCCCCATCCCATTGTCTGCAGTAATCCGCAAGCACCTTGAAGAGACTGGAGTTAATCCCTATCAGCACAGACACATCAGAGGTCCCTTTAATGTCAGGGCATATTAAGGCAGCTGTGTCTATCTCTTCTCTTACCCCAGCAACCTCCTCTGAGAATTCCAGGTGCACTATGACATATCCTTGATAGGGGTATTCATCCATGCTGAGGCCACACAGACCAATGTCAGTCAGTGGCTGTATAGGCAGGTGCTTAAGCATCTGTTGGTAGAATGACTGAAATATAATAGTCATTTGAGATACAATGTCAAGCACGGCTTTACACTCTGCCCCTTCAATCCTCACTGTGACCTCTGCTTGAGGTCCTATCAGTCCTACAGGGATCCCAGATGAACAGTCTTTTCTGGGGGGATCTTCAAATCCTGCAGGCCTGGGTGGTCCCCATCCCCAGACCCTCTGGCAGTTACCGGATCTCTACCAACTGATCCTCAGCTTTCCATACACTAAGGAGAGATTTTCTTCATTACAGTACTTGGCAGCACTGTGTCCATCCTGACCACATCAGTAGCAGAAGAATTGTCCTTTCCCCCTTTGCCTGAGTGGGACTGTGGCTCTAAATGCTGACTTCTCCATCGAAGTGAATAACGTAGCTGAAGTCAAAGTATCTTAGATCAAATTACCTACCGTCCTCACGGTGCAGGATCGATGTCCACGGCTCCCCATGTCGACTCTGCTACTGCCGTTCGGGTTGGTGGAGTTCCGGAGTTGACAGGAGCACGTTCGGGGATAGATATATCGCGTCTAAATGAGATGTGATATATCGATCCCCGAGAAATCGATTGCTACCCACCGATATGGCGGGTAGTCTGGACGTACCCTGAGGCTCCTTATTCCTGGAAATCTGAGCTCGGTCAATGGTGCTTTGCAGCTCAGCTATCCGTTCTGTCAGGACCTGCATTTGTTGGGCAAGTTCCTCTGTGGTGCTCACCATCAGTACACTGGCCATGTGCAGTGGCGTTGTGCTGGCTGGTTCCAATGTTCGGGCTTCCCAACACTTGCTGGCAGCCTGCCTTTCTTCCTCTTCCTTGACCTCCTTTATCAGCTGGGAGTAACTTGGGGGATGTTCCTGCCATTCTCTTAGCCGGAGATGAAGTAGAATCGGGTTCTGATACTGAGTCCCTCTTACAACTTGAGCCAGTCTGGTCTGATCCATCTGCTCAGCAGTCACTGCTCCCCTCATGACAGCTCTCTGAAGCAGTCTCTCCAGCCTCTGTATATAGGCTGAACTCTTCTCACTCCTTTGCTGTCGGGAATTAAGGAACTTACAGTAACTGTCTTCATGGCCCTCTACGCTCCCAAAGGTATGATCAAGGGCCTCTAGGCAGGCCTTCACACTGACCCCAGGGTCAGTGAGCTTCAGGGTGCGAATCACATCAAATGCTGGGCCACTAAGGCTCTCTATTAGACATCTTCGCTTTTCTGCAGGGGGTTGGACTAGATGACCTCCTGAGGTCCCTTCCAACCCTGAGATTCTATGATTCTATGATTCTATGATACGGCCCACTCCCGCAGCATTTCAGTGGTATTCTCTAACCAGGGTTCAAACTCCTCTTCCCCAGCAAATAACCTTAACTTACAACAAGAGTTTGACGTAGCATGGGACAGCACAACCTTTTCCAACATTTGCCCCAGTGCTTTTGCCCAATCATCAGTTGTGGCTGCGGCCCCTGAGCACAACAAACCTGACATATTAGCCATTATACAAACAATAATTTCCTCAAAATATAAACACAATTGTTTCCCAATGTAGTGGAACACTCAACAGGAGTTTGCGAGGGATACTGATCCAGGGATCCTGGATGAGCCCCCAAAAATACAACCCTTCTGCCCGTCTGAGTTGGCTGCAACAAGGTCTGGGTTCAGTATCTAGGGGTTCTGTTTTAATAACACAATGCAAAACCTGCTCAAGCCCCCACCCAGTGTCCTGGGACAATTACATACCGCCCCCCCAGGTGCCTCTAAGAGGCAATACTTCCCCTCTCGCAAGCATGGAGTCTGAGTGTAGCAAAGGTTCAACAAGGACAAGTGCAGAGTCCTGCATTTAGGACGGAAGAATCCCATGCACTGTTACAGATTAGGGACCGAATGGTTAGGAAGCAGTTCTGAGGAAAAGGACCTAGGGGTTACAGTGGACGAGAAGCTGTATATGAGTCCGCAGTGTGCCCTTGTTGCCAAGAAGGCTAAAAGCATTTTGTACTGTATAAGTAGGGGCATTGCCAACAGATTGAGGGACATGATCATTCCCCTCTATTCAACGTTGGTGACGCCTCATCTGGAGTACTGTGTCCAGTTTTGGGCCCCACACTACAAGAAGGATGTGGAAAAATTGGAAAGAGTCCAGTGGAGGGCAACAAAAATGATTAGGGGGCTGGAGCACATGACTTATGAGGAGAGGCTGAGGGAACTGGGATTGTTTAGTCTGCAGAAGAGAAGAATGAGGTGGGGTTTGATAGCTGCTTTCAACTACCTGAAAGGGAGTTTCAAAGAGGATGGATCTAGATTGTTCTCAGTAGTACCAGACTAATGGTCTCAAGTTGCAGTGGGGGAGGTTTAGGTTGGATAGTAGGAAAAAAACTTTTTCACTAGGAGGGTGGTGAAGCACTGGAATGGGTTACGTAGGGAGGTGGTGGAATCTTCTTTCTCAGAGGTTTTTAAGGTCAGGCTCAACAAAGCCTTGGCTGGGGTGATTTAGTTGGGAATTGGTCCTGCTTTGAGCAGGGGGTTGGACTAGATGACCTCCTGAGGTCTCTTCCAACCCTGATATTCTACGATTCTATGAAAATCCTTTTAATAAAGGAGGGAAACAATGCAGCATTATATTGGGGGAACACCACAAACAGGATTCATAACACAAACCATGAGCAAAAGACCCATCCCCCACATAAGTTTGGCAGTGTCCTTTTCCCCTCAGGGTCTTAAGTCCAGCAACCCAAAAAATCACCCAAAGTTCCAAAAGTCCAACCCCCCAAAAGTCTCTTGTGTCCAACAACCCCAAAATAACCCAAAAGTCTCTGTCCCTGGTCAATGCAGGCCCAGAGTTCAAAAGTTTATCTGCAGAGTTTTACCTCCCTGCGTTAGTTTGTAGTAGGGGAGCCTCAGCGCTGGTACACCATTGGCCCAAAGTGAATTCAGCTCAGCAGCCTGTAACTAGACTCCTAATGAAATCAAAATTAGCTCTGATATTCCACAGTGAAGAGAGGAGGCAGTGCAATTGGTATTTCAGGCCCTCAAAGGGCACCTATACCATTCAATACAAATATCCTCAGCCTCTCTCCATTCAGTGGGTTTTGGAATCCATGTCCCTTGTCTAGTGAGTGCTACTTCGTTGACGGCAAGTCCCTCTGTCATAATACAGTTCCACTGTCCTTGAGTCATATAATCAGGGTAACAACACTTTATTCTTCCTGTCCCAATAACAGGGAATCTGGGGATCCCACCACAGCCAAAGTGACCATTTGGGCTGCTGTGGGCTCATGGTAGGTAAGGTCGGTGTACCTATGCAAACAATATCAGCCCCTGAAGTTCTTTTGCACAACTCACCACAATTCACTACCAGATGTCAGAGTAGAGCTTATCCTGAATCTGCTTACATATCCTAGGGTGCTGAGGGAGTTGGCTGATGTGATTTTAGAGCCATTGGCCATTATCTTTGAAAACTCATGGTGATCAGGGGAGGTCCTGGATGATTGGAAAAAGGCAAATATAGTGTCCATCTTTTAAAAAGGGAACAAGGAGAATCTGGGGAACTACAGACCGGTCAGCCTCACCTCAATCCCTGGAAAAACTGTGGAGCAGATCCTCAAGGAATCAATTTTGAAGCGCTTGGAGGAGAGGGAGGTGATCAGGAACAGTCAACATGGATTTACCAAGGGCAATTCATGCCTGACCAACCTGATTGCCTTCTCTGTGGATATGGGGAAAGCGGTGGACATGATATAACTTAACTTTAGCTAAGCTTTTGATATGGTCTTCCACAGTATTCTTGCCAGCAAGTTAAAAAAGTATGGATTGGATTAATGGACTATAACGTGGACAACAAGCTGGCTAGATTGTCAGGCTCAATGGGTAGTGATCAATGGCTTGATGTCTAGTTGGGAGTTGGTATCAAGCAGAGTGCCCCAGGGTTTGTCCTGGGGCTGGTTTTGTTCAACATCTTCATTAATGATCTGGATGATGGGATGCATTGCACCCTCAGGAAGATAGTGGATGACCCTAAGCTGTGTTGAGAGGTCGATATGCTGGAGGGTATGGATAGGGTCCAGATGGATCTAGACAAATTGAAGGATTGAGTTAAAAGAAATCTGATGAGGTTCAACAAGGACAAGTGCAGAGTCCTGAATTTAGGACAGAAATATCCCATGCACTGCTACAGGCTGGGGACCTACTGGCTAAGTGGCAGTTCTGCAGAAAAAGGAACTGGGGATTACAGTGGATGAGAAGCTGGATATGAGTCAGCAGTGTGCCCTTGTTGCCAAGAAGGCTAACAACATTTTGGTCTCCATTAGTAGGAGCATTACCAGCAGATTGAGAGAAGTCAATATTCCCCTCTATTTGGCACTGGTGAGGCCACATCTGGAGTAATGTGTTCAGTTTTGGGTCCTCCACTACAGAACGGATGTGGACAAATTGGAAAGAGTCCAGCAAAGGGCAACAGAAATGATTAGGGGGCTGGAGCACATGATTTATGAGGAGAGGCCGAGTGAACTGGGATTATTTAGAAGAGAAGAGTGAGGGAGGATTTGATAGTAACCTTCAACTACCTGAAGGGGAATTCCAAAGAGAATAGATCTAGACTGTTCTCAGTGGTACCAGATGACAGAACAAGGAGGGATGGTCTCAAGTTGCAGTGAGGGAGTTCTAGATTGTATATTAGGAAAAAGTACTTCAAACTAGGAGGGTGGTGAAGCACTGGAATGAGTTATCTTGGGAGGTGGTGGAATCTCCATCCTTAGAGGTTTTTAATGCCTGGCTTGACAGAGCCCTGGCTGGGATGATTTATTTGGGGTTAGTCCTGCTTTGAAAGGGGGTTGGACTAGATGACCTCCTGAGGTCTCTTCCAACCCTGATATTCTATGATTCTATGATTTCATGTTTTCTGGGAGGCCCTGCACAATTTATTCAAGGATCATCCTATCCATAATCTCTCCCACCCTTTGGGTGTCCGGCCTCAACCACCGAGTGGCCCAGTCCATGAGTTTCTGGGCAAAAACTCGGGGCCGCAAACCCCGTGTCCACCAGCCCTCCTGAAACTTCTGTCGGTACTTTTCCACTGACAACCCCATCCTATCTAGGATGGCCACCTTTACCACATTGTAATCCTTTGCCTTTTAATCACTGAACGCCATATAGGCAGCATGCGCCTCACCATCAGGATAGGGAGCCAGTCACAAGGACCAGGTCGCCTTGTCCCACCCGGCGCCCACGGCCTCCTGCTCAAATGTACACAGGAAGGTGTCAGGGTCATTGGGAGGGCCCATTTTACATAAGACCAAGCCTGGCATGCAGCTACCATCACCTCCCTGGGGACTCACGAACTTGTGCAGGAGCTGCCGTGGTACCTTAGCCTGCTCCCTGAAGAAGTCCTGGAGGCTCTTCTGTTGCTCGGCCTGCCAGGCGAGTAAGGCCTGGCTCTCCAGCTCATGGGATTGCTGGAAGGCCTGCAGTGCTTTCCGCATCTCCTCTTGTTGCTTGGCTAGCCACTGCACGGTTCCCTCCATCTTCGGGTAGCCATGCCCTGGTGGTGGCTGGAGATCCCAGACAAGACCCCATGTGTAACGGGGTACACACTGCACCTCTCTGGATTCAGTCCCTTGGCCCCACTCCTCCATGAATCAGGGACACTTCAATCTGGTGCCACACCCGTGTTCTTTATTCGTGATCAGTTTCCCATTACCAGTTTCCCACTATACAGGCTACCACAGGCTGGGCCAGAAACAGAGTAGGAGGCTCCTACTCCCTCTGAGCCTGACATCCTGCTCTTAGTCTCCACTTCCCCTTTCTCTCACTTCCATCCAGCCTTAGAGCTTCTGCTAATGAGGATGGCAGGTGTGGTCAGTTACCTTCATCCAGCCCCAATCCATTCTCCCTGATTGGGGCTGGAGTGGCAGGCGCTGATTAAAGACTTTTCCAGCAGCACCCTGCCGCACAAATTTACACATCTATGAACAAAGAGCGTAGGTCACAATAGCAGGATGGGAGACTATCCAAGAAAGCAGTTACTGAAAAGGACTTGAACGTGAGCTCCCAAAGCGATGCTGGAGCTAAGATGGTGAATGCAACCCTTGAATGTATAAAATGAGAATATCTAGCAGGAGAAAGGAGGTGACATCACCCCTGTATGTGCTGTTAGCCAGACCACTGCTGGGTACTGTGTCCAGTTCTGGTGTCTACAGTTTAAAATAGGATTTTGACAAATTGGAAACTGCTCAGAAAACAGCTACAGGAACAATTAGAGATCTGGAAACCTGCCTCATAGACAGAAATGTAGGAGCTCAAGTTATAGAGCTTATCCGAGGGAAGGTTAAAAGGTGACTTGATCAGAGTCTGTAAGTACCTACAAGGGAAGGAGATTTCTGACAGTCGACAGATCTCTAATCTAGCAGACAAAGGCAGAACAAGATCTGATGGCTGGAAGTTGAAGCTGGACTAGAAATAAGGTGCAGATTTTAACAGCAAGGGGAATTAACCATTGGAACAACTGCCCTAGGGACGTGGTGGATTCTCCATCACTTGGAATCTTTCAACCCAAACTGGGTGTCTCTTTCTATAACATCCACTCCGGCTGGAACAGAAGTTTTGGACTGGATGCAGAGATCACAGGGGGAGGGTCTCTGGCCCAGGCTATACAGGAGGTCAGACTTGATGATCATAATGCCCCCTTCAGGCCTTAACATCTATGAATCCATGAACTCATAACACACTGGGGCCAGCTAGGAAATTAACTGTTCTTTGCTGAACAGGCAGGGCTAGGTATGGAGCCGCTGGCTGTTGGCTTGTAGCAGCGGGAGACATTTGGGCAGAGCAGAGTCCTGGGTCTTGGAACTGATGCTGCACTGGCTTCTCTGGTTCCAATGCTCCCATTTGTGGGTATGATTAGAGCATGAAGGGGACATTCCCTTCAGTACTGGGAGCTTCTGGGGTCCCTGAGCCAGGACTCATCTGTCAAGCTAAATGGCAAACCCCATTCTCCAGCTCTAGAATGGGACCTTGCGCCTCACACACTGTGCTCCCTGTTTGGCAGGTGACATCTTCCCCCGTGTTTCTCCCTGGCTGGCTGCATTCTGGGTGATGTTCACTCTGGTTCTCATTGCTGCTGGCACTTGTGCATATCTTGGATACACAGGTAATGGGAATGTGTTATTTATATGTTTAGAGCCCAGCCCTAGAGGGCACTGGGCTGGGGCATGGGAGCATTTTATTGTTCAGATATTTACTTTGTATTTGTTTTAGGAAATAAACCAAACTAACAAACACACCGGGATCCCCAGCCCCACCTGTATTAGTGTATTGCTCAGTGTTTCCCCTTCCTTCCCTGTCTCACTGCAATGTCCAATTCTCTGTCTCACAGCGAAGCGAAAGGCCTCTCAGAAGAAACGCTCTAAAGAAGAAGCTCTGTTAAATCTTGGTAGGTCTCCTGCAGTATTTCTTGCTCTGTCTGTTGAAATGTGTGAGCTCTGTGACTGCTTGGTGTTATCTATGGGCTCAGTGCAATGAAGGGATGGAGCCAGGAGGTCTCTGCCCAGTAGTTCCTCATCTCCCCCACGTTCTCAAACATGCTGATAGTAACAGGTTGACAAATGTGTATTTTGCAACAGAAACTCAAAGAGTCCATGCTTGTGAGATTCCTTGCATGTGGCTGCAGCAGGGAGATGGGCTTGCAGTGACAAATCTGGATCATAGTCTAACCCACTAACCCTGGGAAATTGTTCGGTGGCTAAAGGAAATGACACGGCAAGATCAATGACGCTCTGTGAGATGATTCCATCCCTGTGACTGTCAAATGCACAGGGAGGGTGTTTAACCACTAGAGGAAGCTCGTAATGGCAGTGATGAATTCTCGATCTCTTGATGGCATCAGATCCATACCAAGCACCTTTCTGGAAGCTGCTGTAGTCAAACCTGAGTTATTGGGCTCAGTGCAGGGGGAACTGGGTGAGATTCTCTGGCCTGTGATATGCAGCAGGTCAGAGCAGATAAACTAATGGTTCTGCTTGGCCTGAAACTCTATAAATTCCCTCTCTCATATGGGCCAATAGACACAGCAACAACATTTTATTAAGTGCACACGTCTAATTTATTCCACTGTGAAATTTTCAATATTTAGTAACAATACTGATTTGCATTATGATGGTGCTGACCAGTTCTGCTGGGCACTGCAGACACATGCAGGGAAAACAGATGAAAGGTGCAGAGAATGGATACAACATGCCAGCACGATGACTGGGGTTCTCCCAGCAATCACAACTCAGAAGAGCTCTGAGGATCCTCCTCTTTCATCTCCTCGCTGCCATGCCCTCTCCTGGCCACATTCCTCCAGATAGGGAGGGCTGGATGAGACTCCCCTAGCAATCAGTGCTGTTCTGTAACTAGCCACAGGGGTCGCTGTGGAGTAACTGACTCTGCCCCATGGTTCTGCCAGGCCTGTGCTACACACAGCCCTGAACCAGTTTAACTCAAGGTGTGTTTTTAAACCCAATTAATTAAAATGGTGCAGGAATGTGTGTAGAAAGTGGCTAAGGAGTGAGAAACTCCCTCAAGTCTCCTGAATGTTGGTGCACATCACAAACCACCAGCCCTGTTCCTGTCAAACCTTCCGGCTGCTGTTTTAGGGCTGGGAGGGATAGCTCAGTGGTTTGAGCATTGGCCTGTTAAACCAAGGCTTGTGAGTTCAATCCTTGAGGGGGCCTTTTGGGGATTAGTCCTGCTTTGAGCAGGTGGTTGTCCTAGATGATCTTTTGAGGTCCCTTCCAACCCTGATCTGGTGTGGGATGTCTGTGACAAACCCCAGTCATTAGGGAGTGTCTCTGGGTCTGACTCTTTTCTCTTCCCCATTTCAGAGACTGAGAAGAAGACCTGGGAAGCAGGTACTTGGCTAAACCCCCAGTAAATATATATCTGCGCTTTCATACTATAATGAGATAGAAATATCACCACATGCGCTGTGTGGATCTTAGTCACCTTCATGATCATCTCCCTCTGCCCCAAAAACAGTTAAACACTGCACAGTTTGCAGCTCAGATTTCAGTGTCATCCTGAACAACAGAGAGTGAATTTAATGCATATAGGATGGCAGGACTCAGGCTATGTCTACACTGCCCAGTGTTCAGATTACCAGAGTGTGAATAACAACACACACTAATGTGCTGCACTGTAACAACCCTGTGTGGATGCTGTGGATGTGAACTAAAAGGTTCCTAGTTTACATTTCCAATAATCGTATTTGAAGAGGGCCATCTAGGTGATGTTTAGAGGGTAGTCACAGTGCAGCACTTTGGTGCATGATGCAGATCCTATCCCCAAATGCCAATCCATGGGGCTTTGTAGACAAGCCTGAGCCAGGGGCTGGGCAAACTTCCTCCATGCAGGTTTGTGGGTATATCTCAGTGCTGACCTGCAAAATGGCTGCTATCCCAATGCTGGACTATCCACTTACACACAACTCGAGCAGTGCCCCTCAGTGTTCACCCACTGCATCCCGGCTATATCAGTGCTGGGCTCCCCACAGCACTGCCAGAGCCCCTCAATCCTCACCCCCTGCCTCCCTGTAATCCAGATGAGAGCTCCATAATCCTGTCAAATCCTGTAACCGCCCCCGCCCTCATACACACCATACATGCAAAGTCAGTGGAAGGGGTCCTGGAATTGAGCTTTGCAGTGAGTCCCCATGGGACAAACATCACCACTGACTGCAGCCCCCAGCTATCACAGCCCTGGACTTCCTCCCCTAGCTCCAGCTCTGTTGGCAACACTCAGTCCCCACCCACAGCTTGCCTCCTATTCCAGCCCTGATATTCTATGTTGTTATATGCAAACTCTGCAGAAGGGAGAAGCAAGGACCAGTCACCCTGGTGGTGGCTGATGTAACTTCACAGCTACTGTTAAAGGATCTGGTTGGTCCTTTTTTTGGCCACTGGATGTTGGAGAGTATGCAGAGAGAAGACAAATGTGGACCCTCATCAGGCAAAGGGCACCAGAACCAGGCCATGAACTGAGGCCACTGATCAGAGATGATGGGTTCTGGATAGTCATGGAGGCAGACTGCAGTTTATATATAGTTGGACCATCCCTTCAATGGAGGGTATGCTTGTGCAGGAGACAAATGGGGCCATTTTAAGAAAGTGTTCCACTACTGTCCATATTAATGTGAATTTGTTGGACTCCAGTAATTCTACAATAAAGTTCACACAATAGCTGCCCGACGTTGAGATAGGATGTCCAAGGGATGGAGGAGACCTCTAGGTGTGTGTCATCTTGGCATAGGCACAAATATCACAGGAGGTAATGAATGACTGTATTATGGGGCACATCCGGGGGCACCAAAAGGGACAGGATATTAACCATTAGGACTTACAGTTCAAGTGTTCCACTTGAAAAAATCATGGCAGACCACAAATGTTGCTGGGCCTGGAAGAACACAAAAATGTTCCTCTCATATTCCTGATCCGTTTCTGGGAGTTGTGCTGTTTGTTGACAATGATTTGTTCATCAGGTGGAATTCCTGAGGCAGAGGTAGGGCGTATCAATACTAGTGTATCCTGGTGAGGCACTGTGCTGAGAATGCCCCACGCTGAACCCATGATGCTCTCCTTTTATTCTCTCCCCAGAGCGCCAGGAGCTGCATAAGACCATTGGTAAGTTCATCAACCTCCCCATTAGAGCCCTGTAATGGTATGGAGACTCACCTGGCGGCGCCTCCTGCTGTTCTCTCAGGGAATTAGCTCTTCCAGCCTCCAGAGTGCACTCTGCAGGCCGGTGTCCCACTTGCCGCTGGGCCCAAGTCCCTCCTGGACCCCGGTGCCCCTTTACTCTGGGTTCTGCCCCCTGGCCATAAACCCACAGTCTCAGGGTTTACCCACTCACCATCCCCACTACGACTGGGGAGACTGGCTGGATCCCCTGACGCTCGCTCGGCGTATGGGGCTCTCCAGACCTTGTACTCCCTGGCGCGTATTACAGGAGGTGAAGGCCGCTTTGCCACCCGCTGCTCGGGCCTACCTTGACCGGGTCCTGCGTGAGGGCACGCCCTGCCCATCCCCCACCCCGAGCCCTCTGGACCTCTTCATCGGGCACCTGCCCCGTGGACCCGCCCCTTCTCCACAAGCCGGCTGCACGATCTGCCAAACCATGCCAAGGAAGCATCTCTACGCGCTCGTGCTCCACACCCTTCACTTCCTCACCCTCGTGTCCCGCCCCGACACCAAGTGGCAGGACCTCCTACCACCTCTGGAGGGTGAGGAGCCCCAGTGGGCCAGCCTGTACTCCACCCTGGTCCCGAGGCCCACCAGGGATATCAGTTGGCGGCTCCTCTATGGGGCTGTGAGCACGGGTGTGTACTTGGTGCGGTTTACCCCTGTCCCAGACACCTGCCCCTTCTGCGGCATGAGGGAGACCCTAGTGCACATTTACTTAGAGTGCGCCAGGTTGCAGCCCCTATACCGGCTCCTCACCAACATCCTGTTACCTTTCTGGCTGTACTTTTCCCCCCACCTCCTTCTCCATGCACTCCCTATCTGTGGCCCCACAAAGTCACGGGACCTCCTGGTCAACCTCCTCCTCGCCCTGGCTAAAATGGCCATCTATGCAACCAGGGAGAGGAGGTTGGCCAATGGAGACTCCTGCGACTGTGGGGCTTTTCCGGTCCTTAGTCCGTTCATGTATCTGGGCAGAGTTCCTCTGGGCGGCGTCCACTGGCTCCCTTGACGCCTTCGAGGAGCAGTGGGCGCTGTCTGGGGTTCTCTGCTCGGTGTCCCCGTCAGGCTCCCTTCTCATGACCCTCTGACCGCACTCCTGTCCCTGTTCTTTTATTAGTTGTCCCCCGCAATTAGTGTGTTTGAGGCCCTGTGGAACCTCCCCTTAGGCTGGGGGGGGGGATCCTTTAGCATTGGGCAGGCTTCCGCCCGCCTAGTTTCCTGGAAACCCAATAGATACAAGCCCCCAGGCAGAGGCTCCCAGGTCACACAGGGTGCTGAGCAGATCCAGAAGCACTGGCACTGCAGGGCAGGGCTGAGTGAACAGTTTCAGCCAAAATCAGTGTTGTTAGTTACCCCAGTCCCAGTGCAGCACTGTGAGCTCTCTGCAGCAGACGCAGGGGTACCTGCTCTTATGTCTGGATAGACAGACAGGTGTCACCTGGCCTGTGTCAATCCAATGCCAGTCACATTGTTCTGATGCAGCAGTAGGGGCCAGCCATTTTCAATAGATGACTGCTGGAGAGTAACTCTTCTGGGCCACTCCCCAGAATGTAGCTCACATTTCCATGCTTTGTTGCCAAGGCCAGATCCCAAATGTGAGCTCCTATCAGCTGCACGTCCTTCCCCTAGTTACACCAGGAGTGTGTAGCTCTGATGTTCCAAAGGGCTGTTAGTAACATAGAAAAGCATTCCCCCTGAGATGGAAAGATTGAGAATGTCAGAGCTGTATGGCTATCCAGACCCATGTCTCCCCTCAAGGTTAGATGCTTTGCAAATCCCAGGGGTCCTGCATATTGGTACCTATCACTAACCATGAGCTCTTGGTGTGTATCACTAACCGCCAGCCCTGATCCTATCAAAGCTGCTGGCTCCTGGAGCTGGGAGTGTGGCTGTGGGTGTCTGTAACCAACCCCAGTTGTTATGGGTCACACAGCATCACACAGCTCCTGTCTCTGTTTCTAACTCTTTTCTCTTTCGCATTTTAGCATCTAAGGAAAAGAAGATCAAGGAACTGGAACAAGGTACTTGGATAATCCCTAGTAAACGTGTGTCTCTGCTTTTATGTTCTAACATGATATGAAAATCACCACACTCAAAAGTATGGACTTCAGTCACTTTCATGATTATCCCCCCCCTCCCGTGGAAATATTCAAACACTGCAGTGTTTGCAGCTCATATTTCAATATCATCCTTAATGACAGAGCGTGAATTTAGTGCACATGGAATAGCAGGATTTAGTCAGGGGATGGCAAACTTCCTCCCAGCAATTTTATGCATATATCTCAATTGTGACTTGGGGGTCCCCCAGTGCCCACACACAGCTACCTGCTATCCTTGCCCTGGGCTCCCACACACAGTTCTGCCTGTGTCCCTCAATGCTGACCTGCAGCCCTCTGCTAACCAGCCCTGGGCTCCCATGAACAAAGCTCTGCTGGTGCCACTCAGTCTTGATCTGCATCCCCTTGCTATCTCAGCCCTGGACTCTCCAGTCCCTCAGCTCTGTGGTGACCCTCAATCTCAATGTGCCGTTAGTGGTGACGTCGGGTTCCTGCAAGCCATACAATCCCAGGGAACCCCGAGGCAGTGAGGGGCCCCCTGAAAGCCAGAGCTGGTCCACCAGGCATCAGCTGCTCCGTCTTACTCAGTGCTTCCCAGCAACCTGAATTGTGTCCTCTGCACAGAGTGACCTCGCACACACCACACATGCCAGTGGTAGGGGCCCCAGAACTGATCTGTGCAGGGGGTTCCCGTGGGATAAACACCATCACTGCCTGCAGCCCCCTGCATCCCAGCCCTGGGGTTCCTCCCCCAGCCCCTGCTCTGTTGGCATCCCTCAGTCCCCCTGGCCGTAACTCACCATTTCCCTGCTATCCCAGCCGTCAGCTCCTCAGTCCTGTCCAGTTTCCCCACATCCTAGTCCAGGCCTGGACCTCGAATGAACAGTCTCCAAAACCTACTATGCTTTATATGGGCTCTGTGAGGTGCACTCTAATGGGTCCTACCACCCACCTTGTTCCACTAGGAGCTGAGACAGGACCTCTAGGGATGAACTGTAACTCCAGAGCCACACAGTCCCACGGACCCTTCCCCAGCTAAGCTCCTGCCAACCACTAACCCTAGAGTTACACAAATCAGCACCAAAAAGGGATAGCCCAGCACAGAAATAGGAGGTCTGAGGCCGGGTGACAGACTACAGGACTGCAGGCCTCTCTCTACGTGATACTCCCTCCCCTCATTCCCAGCAGGGCCATCAGATGGGAGTAGGGTGACCAGATGTTCTGATTTTATAGGGACAATCCCTATTTTTTGGTCTTTTTAGTCTCCTATTACCCCCCACCACCTGTCCCGATTTTTCACGATCTTTCATGTTTGCTGTCTGGGCACCCTAGATGGGAGTGCTGCCCCGAGGGGCAATTTGTTTAAAGTCTGATCTGGGACCTTGTTCATTAACAACAATTTTGTCTGACACATCAGTTCTGAGACCCTTGGCTCGAATGAGCGTCCCAGCTCGGGGAGCTGACTCATGCTAGCTCTGCTCGAGTATCATGCATGGTCAGCCTAGTGGTCAGAGCAGGAGCAGGAGTCAGGTGTGAACATGCAGCAGGGTCAGGTTCCCAGGAGATCAGAGTCAGGGAGAAGGAGCAGGTGGGAGAAGGGAACCAGTCCTGAGCAGGAAATACCCCAATTGCATGGAAAAATTCCTGGTCCCATGCTTCATTTAAATAGAAGCAGAGAACCAACCAGGACCCACAGTGTTCCATCACTCAAATACCCGAAATGGAGTCCTCTGTTACAGTTGAGGTTGTAGGTCTGGTAGGTGTCAGCAGGTCAGTGGGAGGTGAGTTGGAACTTACTGGCTGAGAAGAGCCCTGTGGGCCAGGCTTCAAGACATCTGCCTGGCATCAGTCCCTTGGACCAGGACTTTTGGGGTGATTCTTATGGAATGCTCATACTAGCGCAGGAGTGTGTATATTTTCCACCATCCCTCAGGTGTTCTCAGGGCCGTATCCCTCCCAGATAAGGTAGCACAGTCGTCCAAAAGGGTTTCCCATGTAGGGTTTCAAAAGTGAGACATGAAAAACCAGATGTATCTCCAGAGAATGAGGTAGTTGATGTGCAAAAGTGCCTGAGTTAACCTGTTGCTGTATCCTAAAGGGTCCCAGAAACTGAAAGTCCAGCTTGTGAAAGGGTCTGTCTTTTCAGAGATTCTTCATGGAGAGCCATACTTTCCCCTCCACTGAGTAATCCACTGTACTAGGTCTGAGGTGGCTGGGATGGGAGAGGACATAGGTAATTGCAGGTGGAATCAGGAGTGGTACCTTTAGTTAGTGGAAAATGGTCTTTGATCCACAGATGTATGGTCTATGTTGTTATATGGACCAGTCACACTGGTGGTGGCTGACGTAACATCGTAGCTACTGTTTGAGGATCTGGCTGGTCTTTTGCTTTTGCACACTGGACTTGGGAGGGCAAATTGAGAAAAGACATGTGTGGGCCCCCATCAGGCAAAGGGCCTCACATGAGAACTGGGCCATGAACTGAGGCCCCTGATCAGAAGTGATACGTTCTGGAAGGCCATGGAGATGGACTGCATGATTTATACATGGTTGGGCCATCCCTGCAGCATAGGATATGCCTGCGCTGGGGACGAAAACAGCCATTTTGGTAAAGTATCCACTACTGTCAGTATTGCTATGAATTTCTACAATAAAGTCTACAGTGATAGTCACCCAGAGTTGAGACAGGATGACCAAGGGATGGAGAAGATCAGAGGTGTGTGTGTCACCTTGGCATAGGCACAAACATCACAGGAGGCAATGAATGACTGTATGATGGGGTCATCTGGGGCAACCAAAAGGGACGGGATCTTAACTGTTGGGCCTGACAGTTCCCCAAATGTTCCACTAGGGAAAAATCATGGCACAGTTGAAGGACATGGGCCTAGTGGTCAGAACAGGGATCAGCAGCCAGGAGCCAGGCCAGGGCAGGCTGCCAGAAGATCAGAGATTGAGACAGTGCAGAAGAGCAGCTGGAGAGTCAGGAGAGGACAGCAGGTCATGTTACCAGGAGATCAGAGTCAGTCAGCAGGAGCAGCTAACACACGGGAGGCAGCACTAAGCCAGGCCCTTTCTATAGATGACTGCATGCTCTTCTGGGCCATTTCCCAGAACATGGCTCATGTTTCCATGATTTATTGCTAAGGCCAGATCCCAGATGTAAGCCCCAATCGTCTGCATGTCCATTCCCTGCTTATCCCTGGAGTGTGTAGATTTGATGCTCCAAAGGGCTGTCCGTAACACAGAAAAGGAATTCCCCTGAAACAGAAGGGTTGAGAATGTCAGAGCTGTATCAAGATCCAGATCTATGTCTTCCATCAAGGTGAGATGCTTTGCAAATCCCAGGTCTGCTGTGTCAATACGTATCACTAACCTCCAGCACTGCTCCCATCAAAGCTGCTGGCTGAGTCTGTGGCTGTGGATGTGTCTGTAACTAACCCCAGTCATTATGGGGCACACAGCATCACACAGCTCCTGTCTCTGTGTCTAACTCTTTTCTCTTTCCCATTTCAGCATCTCAGAAGAAGGGTTGGTTCGGTTAATGTCCCTGCAGGAGCTCCACTCCAGGTGAGCTAGTGCTCCCTGTGCCTTTGATTGGCAATTTCTCCTAGCGGTGTCCGTTCAGCCCCTGTGTGTGTGCTAGTTGCCTCATGCCCCCTGCCATTGTTCTATAGCACTGCACGGGCAAACCACCCTCAGTTCCTTCTCTGCTGCAAAGCTCCCAGCAGAGAGCTCTGAAGCAGAGGGGATGGAGGGCGGGAAGTGGAGAACCCATAGGGACACATCTCGAAGGACCTCAGTTCCTGCACAGGGTGAGTGACCATTTCTTGCAATCAGGTACTTGGCTAATCCCTAGTAAATGTGTGTCTGGGCTTTCACACTGTCATGGGATAGGAAAAACATCACACGCGCTGTATGGCTTTCAGTCACCTTCATGATCATCTCCCCATTCCCAGGAAATAAACAAAACCGGCAGAGTTTGCAGCTCAGGTTTCAGTATCCTGCTTACTGACGGAAAGTGACTCTAGTGCGCAGGAAATGGCGGGACATGGGGCAGGTCTACACTAGGGCTTAGGGTGATATAACTGACATCACTCAGGAGTGTCAAAAAAACACCGACCTAAGCGCAGGTGTGGACTGTGCTATGTCAGGGGCAGATGCTCTTCCATCGACAGAGACAAGGGAGCTGAATTAGCTACGCTGACAGGGGAGCTCTCTCCCATTGGCATAAAGCGTCTTTTCCAGACAAACCACAGTGGTGCAGCAGCACCGAGGTAGCGCTTCTAGTGTAGACTGGCCCTTAGTTAGGTGCTGTGCAAACTTCCTCCGTGCAGGTCTGTGGAGACATCTCAGTTCAGACTCACACAATCCCTGCTCCCCAATGCTGGGCTGCCTGCACCCAGCTCAACTGGATCCCTTTGTGCCCACCTGCAGCCTCCCAAAATCCCAGTCTTGAGCTCCCCCCCCACACACAGGTCTGCCTGTGACTCTCAATCCCCACCTGCAGCCCCCTGCTATTCCTGCCCACGACTCCCCAGGCCCACAGCTCTGTCAGAGCCCCTCAATCCCAACCTATAGCTAATGATGGCATAATGCACCTGCAATCTCACCAGCCAGATGTCAACTGTTCTGTCTTGCTCAGTGCTGCCCCGGGCTCTGAATTGTGTCCTCTGCACAGCGTGACCTCACACATGCCATACAATGCCAGGTCACTGGTAGGGGCCCCAGAACTGAGTTGTGCAGGGGGACCCATGGGACAAATGCCTCCACTCCCTGCAGCCGCCTACATCCCAGCTCTGAGCTTCCTCTACCAGCCCCAGCTCTTATGGTATCCCTCAGTCCCCCAGAGCCTCCCTGCTATCCGAGCCCTCAGCTCTTCAGTCCTGTCATGTTTCCTCGCCACCTCATCTAGGCCTGGAACTTGAATGAAAAGAGCCTCCAAACTCTGCTACGCTCTGTAAGGTGCACTCTGATGGGCCCCACCACCCACATTGTTCCACTAGGAGTCGAGACAGGACCTGAACTCACGGCTCTTGGGGTGGACAGTAACTCCAGTGCCACACAGCCCCCCGCCATGGAGCCATTTCCCAGCTAAACTCCTGCCAAGCACTAACCCTAGAGTTACACAAATCAGCACCACAAAGGGATTGCCCAGCACAGAAATAGGGGGTCTGAGGCCGGGTGACAGACTACAGGACTGCAGGCCTCTCCCTATGTGATAGGGTCTGATACTCCCTCCCCTCATTCCCAGCAGGGCCATCAGATGGGAGTGATGCCCACAGGGGCAAATTGTGGGCTCTGTTTAGGGACTGATCAGGGACCTTGTCTGCTGTTCACTACCAACAGTTTTGTCTCACACGTTCTGTCAGTTCTGAGACCCTTGGTTCATTGGGTACCTCTACACTGCGAGCTTCCTGGCATGGGTAGCCAGATACATACTAGTTCTGCTTGAGCTAGTCTACTAACAATAGCAGTGTGGGTGGGTGTAACATGGTCTCCAGGGTGTAACCTGGACTGTGGAACCACTGACCCTGCACAAATGCCATTACTATTAGCAGAGATCTCTGGTCTCTGGATGAAAGGGCCTGTCTCTAGGGTGACCAGATGTCCTGATTTTATAGTGTTGGAGAAAAACTTAGTTCTCGCTCTTTGGTTGGGTGCAGCAAAGTCAGATACTTTATTTATTCTCAAGCAGTTGCAAAGAGGGAGGGAGTATGCTAGGACACAGGGTTTCCCCCTCCTAGGCAGGTCTCTCTACAGGTAAACAATTACAGCAGCATTTATACTTTTTGTTACGTACAATAATAAGCAACAGCTGCATTTTGTTTATATATAGGCCATCTTGATATGTTATTTTTCTCACTTCTGTTTAGACACCAGTCTACATTCCTTATTATCGACACAAGGTCGCAACAACTTCTCACACAGTTCTTTCCCACTCACCTCACACAATCCTCGCTTCTACAAATATCATGTTATTAGGGTTACAGCTAGCCTGACTCTTGCTCACAGAGGTGACTGTTTGCATTGAAATCCCTGTCAGTTCTTGCTCTACTTCCAAAACAGGGACAATCCCAATTTTCAGGTCTTTTTCTTATATAGGCTCCTATTACCTCCCACCGCTGTCCCGATTTTTCACATTTGCTGTCTGGTCACTCTACCTGTCTCTCAGTTCAAAGAGCCGGGATATTTCTCCTTTAGCAGCAAGGGCCCATAAACTATGTGTAAAGCAATCACACGGTCACAGAGCAGCGCCCAGAACTGAGTCCTCTGCCTAAATGAGAGGGAATAACTCGGTCTCTTTCCATTTCAGACAGGGTGGTCACAGTGCTAGGTAAGAGAACGTGTTTTCATGTCACATTTCACATCACTTGGTCTCTTTCTATTTGCCAATGACCCTCTCCCAGAACAGCACCTCCCATGGGAGCAAGTTCCCTGTGTTTGCTGTGCCCCTGACCATGTTTGTTTCTCTTCCCTTGCAGATTTCAGGAGGGCTCGGAGCTACATGGGTGAGTGGGGCTGCGAGGGGCTGAGCAGATGCTGCACTGGGGTTAGTGGTGTTGGCATTACGTAGTTGAGCTGTCAGAGGTGTGGGGTCCCCATGGGGCAGCCAGGTCAGGGCAGGGCAGGGCTGGCTGCAGAGCCATGGGGCTGGATGTTGCAAATGGTCCTGAACATGCTGCCCTGAGCTGTAAGTCTCACCTCCGGGCAGTTCCCTTGCAATCTCCGCCCCCCTCCGCCCCACTCAGCTAGTCCTGACACCCCCCCACATCTCCACTGGCCCTTCAGCGCTGATCCATCAATACCCCGTCAGCTCCCACAACAGCCCCACTCAGCCCTCCCTCCACAACCTGCAGAGTCTTCACTCCCTGGGCATCTTCTATGGACTCCCAGAGCCCTAGTGCCTCTCAGGGACTGATCCTGTGCAGGGGGGAGTGACAGGAAGCAAGGACCCCAATCCCCATTCCAGCTCCCCCCACCTCCCCACCAGCTCAGTGACCAGGCCCAGCCACAGCCCTGGAGCTCCTGGCCGGATCCAGGCTAGCGGTGCCAGTCCCACTAGTCACCCCAACCTTAATACTCTGTTCTTCACTCTGGCTATGCTGGCTGGAATCTCTCCTGTGGATCATGGGGTCCCTGATGGGCCCATGGCTAATGGGAATATTTTGGTTTTTCTCCCCAGTCCGCATCATCCTGGAGCCACTTTGGAAACACCCTGAAATCACCGTCTCTGGAGATGGCAGAAGAGTCCAACATGACCCCCAATCTCCATGGCCCTCTGGCCTATCTGGAGCCCTGATAGCCCTGGGGAAGGAGGGGTTTGTGTCCAGGAATCATTATGCTTTAGGCCTTGTCTACACTGCCACTTTACAGCGCTGAAACGTTCTCGCTCAGGAGTGTGGAACACCATCACCACCCCCCGCACCACAAGTTTCAGCGCTGTAAAGCGTCAGTGTAGACAGTGCACAAGCGCTGGGAGCTATGCCCCTCCTGGGGTTGTTTTTTTTACTGCGCTGGGGGACCTCTCTCCTAGAGCTGGTACCACAACTACACAGCCACATTAAAGTGCTGCTGCGGCAGAACTTTAACATTGCTAGTGAAGACATATCTTTAAAGATGGCGTTTGCAGGGATACTGGGAGGTGGAGGTGGGAAACACACTGGACTGGGAGCTGGGGGTGCTGAGTGAGACTGTAAGGGGCAGAGTGAGACAGGAGAGGCTGGAGAGACTCCCTGAGGGGGGTGCTGGACACTGGGGAGATCTGGGGGGGGGGCAATATCACCCCAGGGAGGCCGACACTGTGATCTGGAACTGTGGTGTGACATCGACAGTGGTTGGGGTGTATCTGTAGCTAGAAGGGGGCGTCTCTTGTTCTATAGTGTCAGTGGAATGGCCCTTATCCTGGAGATTCCTGTGGAAGGTTCTGAGAGATTGTTCCCCTTCCTCAGCCCTGGTCATGCTGCAGGGAGGGACCAGGGAAAACCCCTCAGCATCTCCTTCACCCACCCCCCAGCGACTGGGATTTCCACAGTAATTAGGAGTTAGTGGGTCTGTTATTCAGGGAGATCCCACAGCCTCTGCACAACCCCCTGCCCTTAGGGACAGGGAGGGGCAGGAAAAAACACAGGGCCACTGCAGAAACAGTCTCAGCACCTGGACAGCACTCGGCCCTGGAGACAAGGAAGTGAAAGAAAACAGCTCATGGGATACAATAAATCCAAAAGCATCTACCCACCAACCTGCGTCCCAAGTTGAGGATGGGGAATAAAACTGAGCAGGAGCCTCCACAACTGCAAACAGCCCTCAGAGAGAAGGGGGGAAAGAAACATCAAAATCCTGAGTTCTGAACCCCTCCTGTAGGGCAAAGGGAATCACACAGAGAGAAACACTCAGAACTTGACTCCCAAGGGGTCTCTGGAGCTGACTCTTGTTCCTGGGATACCAGAGCCAGGAAATATGATGGGGGAATCAGACACAAATGCTGACCCCTGGGAAAGAACCTCGCCCCACAGGGAACGTGGAGAAATGGCAACGTCAGAAGTTTTCTGCCCCCTGAACTCAAAAGAAAACTGCAGCGATTTGTGACAACGTTTTGACCCAACCCACAGTTACATCGGAATGTGCTGATTGGAGGGAACTACAGTAACAACTGTTAAATGTAGGAAATTCAGTACACACCGGTCGGGGGATGCAGAAGGGAAGGGTCTCACAGTGGCACTGACTCACTCCCGTTGCATACACACACACACTGCTCCTGCCAGCCTCAGGCCATGTGAATGGGTGACAGGATCGGGCCCTCTGTGTATCAGACTGGACTGTGATAGTCTCACACTGAGCAGCACCCTGAGTGCTGAACCCACCCCCCAACCACCAGAGCCCTTCCCTGGGCTCTAGCAGGGCTGGCTGGGCTCGAGGTTCAGATGCTGTTGGAAATTGGAGCAAAGGGGATAGGGTGCAGGAGGAGAACAGGCTGCCAGCTGCAACATTGTCAAGTCTCATGGTGCCACAGAGTGAGAATTTTTCATAATATTTTGGATAAATATGGTGTGTGTTTCAGTTTTCCCTACGTGGTACATGGTTAACTAGGTGGGGGGAGGGAGGGTGTTTGCTCTTTGCAGAGGCCCAGAGACACAGGTGTGACTGATGCCCAGCTGACTGGGCCTGGAGCCCCTGGAGACTCTCAGAAGAAAATGGCCGCTTCAATTGCCCAGATATTCGGCACCTAGCAACATGACCATGGATGGCCCCACCCACTTTGGGAAGCCAGCTGGATGTGACCAGCTGGAGGACAAAGGATGGGGGAGGGTGCAGGTGGGGTTGTTAAATTTGGGCTATTGAAGGCAGAGAGAAGCTCCTGGACTGGGACTAAAGAAGGGTCTGATGTCTCTGGACTAGGGTGACCAGACAGAATATGTGAAAAATAGGGTCGGGGGTGGGGGGTAATAGGAGTCTATATAAGAAAAAGACCCAAAAATCTGGACTGTCCCTATAAAATCGGGACATCTGGTCACCCTACTCTGGACTGACCCAGATGGATTATGCTGGAACTTTTGATTCTCTGTACATAAGAACATAAGAACATAAGAAAGGCCGTACCGGGTCAGACCAAAGGTCCATCTAGCCCAGTATCTTTCTACCGACAGTGGCCAATGCCAGGTGCCCCTGAGGGAGTGAACCTAACAGGCAATGATCAAGTGATCTCTCTCCTGCCATCCATCTCCATCCTCTGACGAACAGAGGCTAGGGACACCATTCTTACCCATCCTGGCTAATAGCCATTTATGGACTTAGCCACCATGAATTTATCCAGTCCCCTTTTAAACATTGTTATAGTCCTAGCCTTCACAACCTCCTCAGGTAAGGAGTTCCACAAGTTGACTGTGCACTGCGTGAAGAAGAACTTCCTTTTATTTGTTTTAAACCTGCTGCCTATTAATTTCATTTGGTGACCCCTAGTTCTTGTATTATGGGAATAAGTAAATAACTTTTCCTTATCCACTTTCTCAACATCACTCATGATTTTATATACCTCTATCATGTCCCCCCTTAGTCTCCTCTTTTCCAAACTGAAGAGTCCTAGCCTCTTTAATCTTTCCTCATATGGGACCCTCTCTAATCTAATCATTTTAGTTGCTCTTTTTTGAACCTTTTCAAGTGCTAGAATATCTTTTTTGAGGTGAGGAGACCACATCTGTACACAGTATTCGAGATGTGGGCGTACCATGGATTTATATAAGGGCAATAATATATTCTCAGTCTTATTCTCTATCCCCTTTTTAATGATTCCTAACATCCTGTTTGCTTTTTTGACCGCCTCTGCACACTGCGTGGACATCTTCAGAGAACTATCCACGATAACTCCAAGATCTTTTTCCTGACTCGTTGTAGCTAAATTAGCCCCCATCATGTTGTATGTATAGTTGGGGTTATTTTTTCCAATGTGCATTACTTTACATTTATCCACATTAAATTTCATTTGCCATTTTGTTGCCCAATCGCTTAGTTTTGTGAGATCTTTTTGAAGTTCTTCACAATCTGCTTTGGTCTTAACTATCTTGAGTAGTTTAGTGTCATCTGCAAACTTAGCCACCTCACTGTTTACCCCTTTCTCCAGATCATTTATGAATAAATTGAATAGGATTGGTCCTAGGACTGACCCTTGGGGAACACCACTAGTTACCCCTCTCCATTCTGAGAATTTACCATTAATTCCTACCCTTTGTTCCCTGTCCTTTAACCAGTTCTCAATCCATGAAAGGACCTTTCCTTTTATCCCATGACAGCTTAATTTACGTAAGAGCCTTTGGTGAGGGACCTTGTCAAAGGCTTTCTGGAAATCTAAGTACACTATGTCCACCGGATCCCCCTAAGTAAGTTGTTAGTTAGTGTTAACTAACAACTTCCTACACTGTGTTCTAAACACCCAATAAACCCCATGCTGTTACAGTGCTGGCTGAGAGTCACTCCAGAGTCGGGGGTGCACTGCTCCCTTTGGGTGTGCAAGTCTCCCCCAGGTGTCCAGCTCAGACGGACTCACTGAGGGGAGCTCACAGCATGAAGCCAGGGGACTGAAAGCTCTGAGATTCGGTCCCAGGAGGTGGTGAAGCCAAGTGGCTTACCCTACAGAGAGTGTGACCCTATATGAGCTGACACACAGAAGGGGACCTCCCAGGGACTGTTCCAGAGCACCAGACCTGTGGATCCATGACACATGGTATTTGCTATTTCCTTTAAAGCCCCAGCTCCTGGAATTGTGGGAGAATCTCAGTTTTGGCTTAAAGCAAATAAAAAGTAACTTTCTAGCCCATGGCTATGGTGAGGAGCTGTAAAGTGTGACCCCAATACCCTGTGCTCCATGTCTGTCTTTACTGCTGGGTGTGCTGCATTTAAACTCTAGAGCCTGGCTGTTGGTTTAGTGCAGGTTGTGATGGGACCCAGCAGTGAATGGGGGGTGGGGAGCCCTGGGCAGCGCCACCCACAAAGGCTGGGTCCGCGCTGGGTAAAAGGTGTGTGTGCGATGAGCTAGCTGGGCCCAGACAGTGCTCTCAGCGTCAGATCTCAGTGGAGACAAGGCCGCCTGTGCCATGGGCTTTTTAACTCTCCGTAGCTGGTGGAGGTGAACCCCAGGGAGGTGTTATGGTGTGAGAACACTGTTCTCCTGGCATAGCCAGCGCCCAAAGCAGCCATTTCCACCCTGGCGCCGGGAGCTAGGGGAACAAATGTGAATCACTGGGTGTGATGGATTTGGAACTGCCCTATAATAACCGCTGAACATTGTCTGCTCTGTTTGTCTGTTCTGCGGGGTCACTGCATGAACACAAGGGGTTAAGGGGTTAATTCAAGCTGGGGTTGGCTGCCCCCGCCCACCTCCTGGCAAACACTGCAAGGGATCAGAGACACTGCAGGGCCATCCGCTGTGACATCCCCTTTGGCCCCCTGCTGAGCCACCCGCGGTGAACCAGGCTCAGGACCCAGGAAGGAACAGAGAGCTTGCGCTGCACTGACACACACCTGGAAGGACGGGGAGGGGAGGCAGAGACTGTGGGGAGCAGATGGCCCCAGAAGTGAGGGCCTGGGGTAGGACAGGCTGCCTAGGTCTAGGGATGAGGTAGACCTGCAAAGAGCCCTGTTATTGTGTTAAACCCTGTTCTCTGGCTGTGCCTGGCTCCTGCTGTGGAGATCAAACAAGACTTTGTAAGAAGCTGTTTGAGTCACTGCTGTCATGGCTGGTCACCGTTCCAGTAGGTGGAGATGCAGGTATGAAGTCCAGACCTGCTGGGGGTCAGCACAGCCAGTCCACAGGGGGCTGTAGCCCAGGGCTGGTCTGAGGTGGGAAGGTCTGAAGAGTCACCCAGCGAGGGAACAGAGGAGCAGCCGCCCTGGAACTGACACAATATTTGTGCATTAGCCCGGCTAGAGCTGCCGGGAAAGGAGGATTCTTCTCCAAGTGATGCCCATACGCATTCCACTCTACGGATGTGCGAACCCCATGCATGGTCACCAGAAATTTTTCCTTCAGTGGGACCTGTCAGGGCAGCTCAAGCACCCTGTGCTGCTGCACGCTGTTAGCACTGATATAAAGTGTCCAGCTGACCCCACGCCCCTCAGCTCCTTCTTACCATCTGAGACATTTGCAGGAACTGCTCTCCTTGCATCTGCCAGTTATCTCAGAGGACTTTCTTGTTATTGTACATAGTAAGTCATAGTTTGTTTTAGCTCATGTGAGTTAATTTTAGTGACATTTAGTAAATTAGTTATCATGATTTAGCTTTAAGCCCTGCACCTCCTGCCACAAGACTGTGCCCCTGAGGAACCCGCACTCCAGGTGCTTGAGGTGCCTGGGAGAAGCTCATATTGGGGACCACTGACAGATCTGCAGGAGTTTAAGCCTCACACAAAGGACTGGGAGGCCAGGCTCAATTCCTGCTCATGGAGGTGGCACTGAGACCTGCATCTTAGCCAGGCTGGTCAGACTTAGCACCAAGTGCCTCAGCGTTGGTAAGGAGAGCTGCTATGTACCAGAGTCGCGGCACCAATCACCATCCCCAGTGCCTAGAAACAGGTATAAGAAACAGCCAGCCAAAAGAGGGTGATCCCTGGCACTGAAGACAGCCAGGGATGGAGTTCAGACTAGAATGAGTTCTGAGCCAAAGCACTCCTCTGCCTCGGTACTGCAGCAGTCAGCACCTTTCACTCCGTCGTCTAGACAACCACCATCAACTCTGGCACCAGAAGAGCCTTCTATATCTGCAGCCTCGTGCAGTACCTCTACTATCTCAGTACCAACCACACTGAAGGCATTTGCTACTGCCAGGGACCTTCTCTTGCTGTCAGTACCGGTATTGTCAGCAGTCCAGGAGTCAGCATTATTGGTGCTGGTGGAGAGGACTGAACCCGCTGGGTCATTTCAATATTCAGTACCGCACCTTTCGGTACTGTCAAAGGGGGAATCAGCTATGTTTGCCACTGTGCGAATCTCTCCACCACTGCACCAGTCTCTAGCACTGGCAGGAATGGCACCCCGGTGGTCACCAGACAGAGTCGCGTCCTCTTCCAAGTCGGAGATCGGGTCCTATTCCTCCCATCCGAGGAGCTGCTTTCGCTGCTGCTCCTGGCATTTCCATCCTTCCATGGACCCGGGCACAGGAGTAACATCGAGTGACCAGGAGGTCACTGGGGACCTACGACGGTCCAGTGTCCCTTTTGGAACCCATGGGTTTTCCCCCAGTTTCTAGGTGCTCCTATTTGGTTGCCTCGGAAAGAAGGTGGCACCTGGTCCGGACTCCAGTACTGAGCCTGGTACCAAACTACTGGAGCTGGCTAAAGATCCTGCTTGTGCAGAAAGGAAGCAAGAACATCCACAGCTGGTGCTGGCCTCCTCTTCCACTTCCCCGATGAGGCAGCCTCGGGAGATGGGGGATGTCGCTTCCCCCAGATGACCAGGAGTTGTTAAAGAATCATAGAATCATAGGACTGGAAGGGACTTCAAGAGGTTATCTAGGGCAGCCCCCTGCATGCATGGCAGGACTAAGTATTAGACCATCCCTGCCAGGTGTTTCTCTAACTTGCTTTTAAAAAGCTCCAGCGATGGAGATTCCACAACTCCCTAGGCAAATTATTCTAGTGCTTAACCACCCTGACAAGAATTTTTTCCTAATGTCCAGCCTAAACCTCCCTTGCTGAAATTTAAGCCCATTACTTCTTGTCCTATCCTCAGAGGTTAAGAAGAACAATTTTTCCCTTCTCCTTGTAAAAACATTTTATGTACTTGAAAACTGTTATCATGTCCCCTCCCAGTCTTCTCTTCTCCACACTAAACAAACTCAATATTTTTCCAATCTTCCGTCATGGGTCATGTTTTCTAGACCTTTAATCACTTTTGTTGCTCTTCTCTGGACTTTCTCCAATTTGACCACATCTTTCCTGAAATGTGGCACTCAGAACTGGACACACTACTCCAGTTGAGGCCTAATCAGCGCAGAATAGAGCAGAAGAATTACTTCTTGTGTCTTGCTTACAATACTCCTGCTAATACATCCCAGAATGATGTTTGCTTTTTTTGCAAGTGTTATACTGTTGACTCATATTGTGATCCACTATGATGCCCAGATCCCTTTCCACAGCACTCCTTCCTAGGCAGTCATTTCCCATTTTGTATGTGTGCAACTGATTGTTCCTTCCTAAGTGGAGTACTTTGTATTTGTCCTTATTGAATTTCACCCTATTTACTTCAGACCATTTTTCCAGTTTGTCCAGATCATTTTGAATTTTAATCCTATCCTCCAAAGCACTTGCAACCCGTCCCATCTTGGTATCATCCACAAACTTTATAAATGTACTCTCTATGCCATTATCTAAATCATTGATGAAGATATTGAACAGAACCAGAACCAGAACTGATCCTTGCGGGACCCCATTCGATATGCCCTTCCAGTTTGACTGTGAACAACAGATAACTACTCTATGGGGATGGTTTTCCAACCAATTTTGCACCCACTTTATAGTAGTTCCATCTAGGTTGTATTTCCCTAGTTTGTTTATGAGAAGGTCATAAGAAGAGGGTGACCTTAAATCTAGGCATATAGAAGGAGGTAGCGAAGGAGTCCTCCCACAGCCTAGTCGATACTTGAGCCACTGCAGGCCCTTCAAAAGTTCCCCTGCCTCTCAATGACACCATTATGGACCCAGTTAAGACTTTGAAGGAGCTCTCCATGTCCGTTCCTCTGACTTCAAATACTTTGTTCCTGCCTGGGGTTATGAGTTCTTTTACACCCCCTTTTCTCCCTCCTGGATACCTGGTGGTATCCGTTGCCTATGAGAGAGAAAGAAAGGCTCTTCCCTGTGCAACCCCAAAATCAATGGCCTCGAATAAATTAGACTCGTTCAGTAGGACACAAAGTGGGTGTTTTATACCAGTGCTATGAGCACGCAGCAGCAGAGGGCGTTCGAGCTGCCCCACCAGGTGCCATTGAGGGCAAATTTTCCAGCAACTGTGTGTGGGATGCGTACACACCTGGAGTGGAATGGAGACGTGCAACACATCTCGAAGAACAGCAGTTACAAGCAGTAGGTAACTTGTATTTGGGGTCTGGGGCACAGGCCAGGCTGGGGGATGGGTTTACTTTCCTAAAGTCCACAAACCACCTCCTGGTTTTATCCTTTCTAGGAGCCATCACAACAGGAGACGTCCAGGGGCTTTTGGTCTGATCCCGGTGAGACTCTGCTACTTTCCTGCACTTGGACTTCAGAGCCAGACTCCCCTGGAGAATGTCAGAGACAGAGAGAACGAACCACAGAGATATTCAGCTGGGCCAGAAATATCACAGTGTGAGAGCTGGTTCTTCCATCCCACATCACAGCCTGTGACTCATCCCCACCCCGCTGGGCTGCAAGCTTGTGGTCAGGCCAGGGTGAGCTCACTGCAGAGCTGGGGAAGAGGTATCTGCACAGGGTACTCTGTAGATGCTCAGGGTGCTGATGGCTCATCCTGCAAGTACAGCCAGACTGTGTGTGCAGAGAGTCACGGCTCATGGCACCGACTCTCCTCTCCCTTCCCTCTTCTGAGCAGCAGCGGGTCGCTCTCTAGTCCCACAATATTTGGGTCCATCAATATCCCCTGCAGGGCAGGGAGATGGGTCTAATTCTGCCCTCACTGCCCGGGGGGTTGGGCTGGAGAAGGGAGGCAGGATTCAGCCCAGGGTCCAGGCGCAGGAGGGGGTGGGCCACCTGTGAGATCAAAGAAGCCCCTGCAGCCTATTTCCCAGCCTGTGTCTCTGACACTTGTTCTGTGTTTTCAGGCCCATCCCAGCCAGGCTCTCTCCACCATGGGACACAAACAGCCCCTGTGCGTTGGCTTCCAGGGCTAGAAGGGACGTTAGCTCAGCCAGTCTGACCTGGACAGCCCAGAGACTCCCCCAGCCCCCTGCATTGAGCCAATAGCTCGTGTGGGACCAAAGCCTCTCCCAGGAAGGCCTCCAGCCTGGCTCTGACATTGTCAGGGATGGAGAATCCCCCCTGCCCTGGATGATCTGGCCCAGAGTTAATCAACTGCCTGGACAGAAATTGGCCTCTCAGTTCTCACTGGGACTTGTCTGGCGTCAGCTGGGCCCAGGCTCCCCAAGACTCAGCCTGTTCCCAGCGTTAGAGAGGGAGGGACGTGATAAGGAGAGTTTGTGGGAGGCGGGAGCTTTGGGTGAATAGCCCCAAGTCACTGGAGCCCTGGGCTGTGGGCTCAGCTCTGACGTAGCATTGTCAGCCCTGGAGCTCAGAGCCCGTCGCCAAGAGGGGCTGGACAGGTGGGGATTGGCTGCCCCAAGCACCCCCGCAAGGGAGCAGTGTGGGGGATGGAGCCCAGCTCCCCTAACGCCTGGGGACTGCACGGTGCTGCATCTCCACAGTCAGCAGCATGTGGCCCTGAGGTGAGGGCTGAGAGCTCCTCAGATGACACACAGCCACAGCCGCCATCCTGACAGTGACCTCCCAGCGCCCGTGCAGGGCACGGCTCACACACGAGGGCAGGCGGCTTAGGGGCTGCCTGGCCCCGCTCTGCACGGAGAAGGAGCTGCCCTTTTTCAACTGCTTCGGGTCCTTCATCACCTGGGGCCAGATTCAGGAGCCCAGCGATGCAGACAGGTGCCTCGTGCGACTGACAGAGTGTCCAGGGGAGTGACGTGCCTAACTTTCATTGGCTGCCAACAGGAGTTGTGCACCCAGACTGCCCAGGAGCGCTAGTGAATACCACTAGGCACCTGGCTGCAGCACTAGGTGCCTAAATACCTTTATCACGCTGGCCCTGGGGTAAAGAGAGGCAGTGTGGCCTAGTGGACAGAGCACTGGCCTTGAAATCAGGAGTCCTGGCTTCTGTTCCTGGTTCTGCCCTCCTGGGTGACCTCAGGCCATTCATGTCCCCATCTTCCTGTGCCTCAGTTTCTGCATCTGTTTCCCTCCTGCCTAAAGCACTTTGAGCTCTATGGATGGGCGAGGTGTGGTTAATGTTAAACACTCCAGCCAGGCTAGGCCTGTGCTCCCCTCTGTTACTAAATCAGAGGAGGGTTTTTAAAGATGCAGTTGATGTGTGTTTAATTCTCAGGCTTCCGGCGTTAAATAAAGATACTGTGGGTGGCCAGGAAACGGGGAGCGGTGACGCTCAGATGTGAGGACAGGACGGGGCAGAGCAGAGAGGGGCTGTGGTGTCCCTGCTGCCTCAGTCATATGGCCCTGATGGGGGCTCAGAGCAGCGACAGCATCTGGGTTCACAATTTAGCCCTGAGAGGCTGGCAGAGATGCTGAACAGGGAGAGGGTCCTTCCACCCTGAGCCCTGGGGGAGAGGGGGGCAGGGGCAGGTCGGAGCAGGGAACGACTGCAGACTGTCCCCACCCGACCCTATCAGGAGCAGTCATTGCTGGGCCATTTCCATCTATCTTGGCTCCGCTACCGCCCCGATGATCCTGTCTCTGTGCCTCTTGCTGCCCGGTGAGTATGTGGGAAGTCGGTGCTAATTCATAGCAGATTGTGAGGAAACAGAACTGAGAGCAGCCCCCAGCCCAGTGAGTTGGCAAATCCCCTTCAGTGGCAGAGAGGTTTGTGCTATTGCGATGTTCGAGGGAGTGGAACTGTCCCAAACCAGCACAGGGCCAGCGCTCGGTGCTGGGGACGGGCCGGGGCTAGCAGTCGGCCCAGGCTGGGGTTACAGTCACAGCTTCACAGAGTTTAAGGCCAGAAGGGACCATTCACCCATCCAGTCTGACCCCCGATAGCCCAGAGCAGAGAACTTCCCCCAGCAACCCTGCACTGAGCCCAGTCACTTGTGCTTGACTAAAGCATCTTCCAGAAGGGCCTCTGGCCTGGCTGTGACTCCCCCACTTCCCTGGGGAGCTGGAGCCGGGGGTTAATCCCCAGCACAGTGAGAAACTGCTGCCTCCTTTCTCACTGGAGTTTGCCCAGATTCGGTATCCAACCCTTGGGTCTTGTTCTGCCTGTCTCTGCTGCACTGAAGAGCCCATTGGACACCGTGACCAGCCCAGCTATCTGACCAGCTACACACAGTTCTGGATTCCCCCAGAATTCAGGGGTTCTAGGTCTGGGGCTCAGGTCTGACTCATTATAGGACCAAGCCCAAGTCACACAGCTTGGATCTAACCCCAGATCTGTGTTTTCAGGATGGGTTGGGATCAGGGGTTCTGCTTTGGGCCTGTGTCTCAAACGTCCCTATCAAGTCTGGGCCCAACTCTCTGTCTGTTCATAGCGTGTTTCCTGCTGCAGGTTCTGCTGGGGAAGTGAGGGGCTGAGCTCAGTTATCAGGGCTGGGGATGAAAGTTGGCGCTGCCAGGCTGTTAGCAGAGCCGTGTATAGAGATGCTCAGTGATGATCTCCTGGGGGCAAGGGAACCCTCCAGAGGGAACCTGACGGGGGGGTCAGGGCTCTGCATAGTGCCTGGCACAGAATCATGGAGTGGGGGGGGTGCCCCTGGTGGGACGGGTGGGGCAGGGTGTCTCACAGCAGGGGAGATTCTACTCGGCACTAACCACACGTCACCTTTCTGTTCCCAGCGATGAGTTCCAGCAGCCAGGAGATCTGCTCTGTGCCCGGTGAGTCTGTCTGTCTGTCTGTCCCCAATCTACCAAGGGCCTTTACTCCTCCATCTCCAGGTCTCCAGCCACCACCCCTTGGACTACACCCTGCTCAGTGCAGTGCCAGCAGCAATGGCACAGGAAGGCGGATGGGGCTGTGTGAGATCTGAGTGGGGCGCAGGTCTCCTGGCTGACCCCTTCCTGCCCTGATGCCTCTCTCCTGTGACCAGGCCAGTGTGACACATAGGTAAGAAGAGAGTCACATCCAAGGCCCATCCCACCCCCAGGGCACTGGCCCTGGGAAGCAGAGGACACCGCGGCTCTGACCCCAAGGGATTTACATTCCCCTGGTACTGGCTCCCAGCCCCTCCTGGCTGCAGGGCTCTGGAGCCCCCGCCCCCCGCCTCTCCCCCAACACATGGATGCAGCCTGTGCCTTGTCCTTAAATATCAGCAGCACCATTAACAGTCAGCACTAGGTGGGCAGGCAGCATTCAAGAGGGAACGACCAGAAGGAACCATTAGGTCACCCAGACTGAGCTCCCATATGACCCGGGCCAGTGAGCTGTGCCCAGCAGGGTCTGGCTGAGCTGGGATGTGTTTTTTTGGTCATGGCCGAGTTTCTTTGCTCGGTGCCTGGGCAGTAGGGGCAGGGGATGCCGGCCAAGGCAGCAGCAGGGAGCACTGCAGGGGTGGGGAAGGTGGTGGGCAGATATTGACCTGTTCAGCGGCAGCAGCAATTCTCCTGCGAGTTCAGAGCTGGGTCCCATCGCACTGGTGATTCCCAGGAAAGGGGGACCTGCTCCCTGCTGCTGCTCCAGGACCTTCCCTTAGCCTGGGCCTGGAATTGCTCCCGGTGCCCTTGTGCCAGCTGGGGATTGTGGGGCGGGAGGGGCACAAGGACAGGGAGGATGTTAGAGCAGATGTCAGAGTGGTTAGGGACTGGACACAGCTCCTTGGCAGTTGGCTGACGAGCTCCATGGGGCAGTGACTGTCCTTCACCGCATGGGCTATGGGGGTGGGCTGAGGTCTTGGCCAGGCCCTAGACAACCCCCAGCAGCCAGGGGCCGGTCTCACTGAGGGGTCACTTCTCTCCCGGCTGTACTGCCCCAGCTGGGTCAGCGGGGTGCCAGTGCTTGGGTCCCTTGTACTAGGAGAGTGTGCAGCGCCAGACGATGGGAGCCCAGCCCAGCTGAGCTCTTAGGCTCTTGCACAACTTAAATGATCCCGGGGAATGAAACCAGAGAGAGCTGGTCCCCCTGTCTGCCCAGCTGGGCTGGAATCAGAGCCACTATCCAAGACGTGGCACAAACCCACAAGCCATTTACTTTCTGCCCCACCCACAGCGTCGGGCACCACCGACAACCCCACTGACAGTTCTGACCCATTCCCCTTCCCAGGTGCTCTCCCTTCCCCCATCCTCTACCAGAGACGGACGTTCGCCCGGCCAGGGGACTCCGTGCAGCTCACGTGCTCCGTGTTCTCCCGGACGCCAGCCACCCGCGTCATCTTCTGTAAGGACGGGGAGGAAGTTTCATCTCAGACAGGCTTAGTGGGGAAACTCACCTATGACTATGACCTTGTGGTGTCTGGGCACAGCTCCGGGAATTATTCCTGTGGGTACGAGATCAAGGACAGCGACAGCCGGATGACCAAATCCCAGCTCAGCCCTGCCAAGCACCTCAGCATCACTGGTAAGGTGTCAAGTATCAGAGGGGTAGCCGTGTTAGTCTGGATCTGTAAAAGCAACAAAGAATCCTGTGGCACCTTATAGACTAACAGACGTTTTGCAGCATGAGCTTTCGTGGGTGAATACCCACTTCTTCGGATGCAAGAGAAGAAGTGGGTATTCACCCACGAAAGCTCATGCTGCAAAACGTCTGTTAGTCTATAAGGTGCCACAGGATTCTTTGTTGCTTTTACTGGTAAGGTGTGTGTGTCTGTGTGTGTCTGTGTGTCTCTGTGTGAGTGTGTCTCTGTGTGTAACCATATCAGCTCAGCCCTGCTCATCCCGGGAAGGTGAGTGGGGGTCAATGGCAGAGCAAAGATAGGGCTTTCGAAAGGGTATGGTCAGAAGGGAAAATTAGATCACGCAGGCTGAGCTCCCATATGACCCGGGCCAGGAAGCTGCGCCCAGCAACCCGGTGTCCAGCCCTGCAGGGGCTGGCCAAGCCAGGAGGCAGCTTTTCAGTTGTGGCTGCCTGTCTTTTCTGGCTGAGCCGCAGTGGCAGGGGATGCTGCCAGCCAGGGCAGTAGCATTGGGGTGGGGAAGGTGTTGGGCAGACATTGACCTGCCCAGCAGCAGCAGCAATTCCCCTGCGAGTTCAGAGCTGGGTCCCATCGCCCTGGTGATTCCTGGGAAAGGATGATTCGCTCCCTGCTGCTGCTCCTTAGCCTGGGCCTGGAATTGCCCTTGGTGCCCCCTGTGCAAGCTGGGGGGCAGGAGGGGCACAAGGACAGGGAGGATGTTAGAGCAGATGTCAGAGGGGATAGGGACTGGACACAGCTCCTTGGCTGTTGGCTGACGAGCTCCATGAGGCAACAACTGGCCTTCACTCCATGGGCTATCGGGGCAGGCCAAGGTGTGGACCGTGCCCTAGACAGCCCCCAATGGCCAGTGGCTGCCCTTTCTGAGGGGTCACCTCTCTCCTGGCCGTACTGCCCCAGCTGGGTCAATGGGGTGCCTGTGCCAGGGCCCCTGGTTCTAGGAGAGGGCACAGTGCCAGACAATAGGAGCCCAGCCTAGGCTCTTACGTAACCCAAAAGATACCGAGTAATAAACGTCCTGGGCACTGGAGAGAGCTCGTCCCCCCATCTACCCAGCTGGGCTGGAATCAGAGCCTCCATCCCAGACGTGGCACAGACTCACCCACCATTGACTTCCGCTGCCACTAACAACACCGGGTGCCACCATTGGCTCCATTCTCCTTCCCAGGTGCTCTTCGTGCCCCCACCCTCTACCTGAGCCAGACGTCTGCCCAGCCTGGGGACTCTGTGCAGCTCCAGTGCTCCGTGTTGTCCCAGATCCCAGCCACACGGGTCGTCTTCTATAAGGACGGGGAGGAGGTTTCATCCCAGATGGGTTCGGAGGAGAAGGTTACCTATGACTATTACCATATGGTGTCCAGAGACGGCACCGGGAATTACTCCTGTGGGTACGAGATCAAGGACAGCGACAACCAGTTGATCAGATCCCTGCTCAGCCCTGCCCAGCACCTCAGCGTCACTGGTAAGGGGTGTGTGTGTGCATGTGACCGTATCCCAGCTTGGCCCTGCCCAGCAACTCAGCATGGTGGCAAAGGGGTGGTGAACAGACAATTAAATAACAAACACCTGAAAATCTTAAAGCTAAAAATCATCCATTTTCAAAATCTGAAATGAAAAATTTCGAACAAAGCATCTTTGTTCAAAATTTGTCACAGGGAACCCCTCTCCCCTCCCTACTTTTCACTCAGCTCAGCTCAGATGGCCCAGTCCAGATAGGTTGGGGACAAAGACATCATAGAAATGTCAGGCTGGAAGGGACTTCAAGATGTCATCAAGTCCAGCCCCTGCCCTGAGACAGAGCCAAATAAACCTAGACTGTCCCTGACAGGGGGGTTGTCCAACCTTTTCTTAATAACCTCTGAAGATGGGGTTATTGGAAGCTGTTCCAGTGACTAACTACCATTATTGTTAGAAAGTTTTCCCCAACATCTAACCTAAATTTCCCTTGCTTCAGATTAAGCCCATTACTTCCTGTCCTACCTTCAGTGGACATGGAGACCAACTGCTTTCTGTCCTCTTTATTGGCCTGTAGTGAGGCCATGGTCTGGCTCTGGTCTCTTACATATTTATTGCCTAGGTAGTGACTCCAGCAGTGTCATAGAGTCATAGAATCATAGACTTTAAGGTCAGAAGGGACCATTATGATCGTCTAGTCTGACCTCCTGCACAACGCAGGTCACAGAATCTCACCCACCCACTCCTGTAATAAACCCCTAGCCTGTGTCTGAGCTATTGAAGTCCTCAAATCGTGATTTAAAGACTTCAAGCTGCAGAGAATCCTCCAGCAAATGACCCGTGCCCCATGCTGCAGAGGAAGGCGAACCCCCACCCCAGGGCCTCTGCCAATCTGCCCTGGAGGAAAATCCTTACCTAACCCCAAATATGGCGATCAGCTAAACCCTGAGCATGTGGGCAAGACTCACCAGCCAGACACCCAGGAAAGAATTCTCTGTAGTAACTCAGATCCCATCCCATCTAACATCCCATCACAGACCATTGGGCATATTTGCCGCTAATAGTCAAAGATCAATTAATTGCCAAAATTAGGCTATCCCATCATACCATCCCTTCCATAAACTTATCAAGCTCAGTCTTGAAGCCAGATATGTCTTTTGCCCCCACTACTCCCCTTGGAAGGCTGTTCCAGTGGTGATATCAGGGGTCCCCCCCTCCCCCAAGGTAACTGATTCTGAAGTGTTTCTTTATCCGGTGGATTCTATTTGGGGAAACTTGAGTCCTGGGCTGGGCAACCCTAGTCTGAGTGCAATCGCTGTGACGATTGATGTAGAGGAAACACCCAACAGGTGTCATGCATCTTTGCAGGGCAGGAAAACGGCTCTTTCAAAGGGGGAATCCCAAACCCTTCTGATGGGCAAGTTTCATCTGGAGTTCACAGACCCCCTCTGTTAAATTGGCAGTCAGTCAATTATTTCCTCCCTTTCCACTCACTGTATTTGTTGTTGCTCTGGCAGGAGGCACCATATGCATCATCACACCTGGGCTCACATATTCTTTTTCTTCATGTAATTAGTTATTTACGCTCTGTGCTTGAGTCCTAGAACAGAGGTGTCACAAACAGCATGTGGGCAAAACCCTCTTTCAGGAATCTCGGCCTAGCACCAGTGCCCTGTTCCCAGGGAGCAACAGAGCCCCAGGAACTGACGTTAGCAGAGTCCAAACCTGGCTATTTGCACCAACTCCCCCCAAAGCATCTGCATCAGCAAACCAATACCTACACAATATGGTTGCAAAGGCTGTGTGGACCCCTCCCATTGCAAGGAAAATATTGTGTCAAACTTTGTGTAACAGCGCCACCTCGTGACTCCTGTCCGGAATTTCATTCAACACATAACAATTCCAATGTTTTGATGAAAAAGTATTCATGAAATTCAAGAAAAAAAATTCATGTGGCCTCATTTCAACTAGACATTTTCCTTTGTTCTGGGTTTTCAGAACAAAAATGAGAGAAAACTGTCAGTTAGAAACACAGAGAGTTTTGTTTTGTTTCCTTTCAAAAGAACATTTTCTTTCCATTTATGGCTTTTGAAAACCAAAATGAAAAAAAAAAGTCAATTCAGAACTAAAGAAAACATTGTTTTTAATTTCATAATTATTTTTCTGGAAAGACTAAATAGGTGAATTGTCTGGGGAAAAGTTTTTTATTTCAGTTAAACAGTGTTTGGATTAAAATAATGTAGGGTCAAAAAAAAATTGTGGAAAAATTTCAACCAACTCTACTACCAAAGAATAGCCACTAATGTCGCCTTGAAGATAACTGTGGGGTGAGCTCCGTGGTATGTTCATGAGGATATTAGGGGTCACCACTTACCACAGGACTCATACAGCTCCAGCCAGTGGGGACTCGCCGGTGACTGCTTGAAGAGGCCGTTCACATCGAGGTTCTTTCCTAGGGCTGGATCTAAAGCTCCTGTTTGGAATTACAATCCCTGCCATCGTGGTTCTGGCTGTGGTGCTTTATCTTCTGGGAAAGAAAGGTGGGTATGACAGTGAGGCCAAGCCTTGTTAACAGATGTACAGGCAAATGTGGCAGAGACAACCCCTGAGATCCCCTGTACCCAGTGTGTCTGGGATGGGGGGAGAGAGATGACCAGAGACACAATGAAATCAATCATTCATTTTGGGGAGGATAGGTGGGTAGAAAGATCAAAGAGATGATGAACTGGATTATCATTGTGATTAATTATTTATATTATGGTAGCACCTTGGAGACCGAGTCAGGGATCAGAGCTCCACTGTGCTAGGCACTGTACATTATTTATTAGGATGTTACTGTAGTGCCCTGGAGCCCCAATCAGGGATCAGGACCCCACCGTGCCAGGCGCTGCACAGATCAGTAATGAAGGAGACAGCCCCTGCTTCACAGATGGGCCCAACCTAAGACTCAGTCAGGGGCGTGTGTCTGGATGGAATATCGACACACAGGTACCTAAGGCTGCAGTTCAGGAAGGCATCCTCTAGTCAGGAAGGGCCCTTACGCCTGTGCCCGTGTGTAAGTGCTTTCCTGAATCAGGGCCTAACAACTCTGAAAATAGAGCTCTGGACACAGCTCTGCCCTGCCAACCTTTCCTCACACAGCATCCCCAGCACCAAGCTTTCACAGCACTCGAGTCACCCCAACAATCTCGAGATTGGCTTAAAACTCATGGGATTTCCAACAAGTCATCAGTGTGAGTTCTTTGTATTTGCCTGGGGGCCTTTGGGTCACATCTTCAGGCTTTTCTCCCCAAACAGGAGGGTTATAAATTTATTTGTTTTTTTAATGAAAGCCGAGATTCTCACTGAATCCCCTGATTCTCAGACCTGGGGCTTAACATAGAATATCAAATGCCATGAGACCAGAACTAAAGTTCTGATGGAGGAGAGCGCTGGGCTGGGCCGGGCCATATGGACGGGGCTCTGCTTCAATACCATGATGAATTGGGGCAATGTCGCTTAGTTTCCCTCTCTCTCTCTCTCTTTCTGCCCACAATGAATCGAGTCTACAATCGCATTGTTTCACTGCCTTCCAGTTGTGTCTCTACCAAGGGATCAAAGGTAAGAGGAGATTATTCCATCTCCAATCTCATTTCCATTCTGGTTCCCTTCTCTCTGTCTCATGGAAGGGCTGGCAGCCACTCCCGCTTCTAAGTGGAGCTCAGCTCTGCTGCTGCATGGGGTTTCAGTCTGGTTGTTGTGCAGGATTTTTTGAAAAGTCCAGGCCAGGAGAAGGTGTCTAAGGGTCACTCCCCATTGCTCTGAAGCCAGCTCCCGCCACTCAGGTCTCCCCCCAACTCCTGCTCCCCTCTCCCTCTGAGTTCCCAGTCACCTTCTGCAGCCCATCAGGCCTGCTGCAGCCCTTTTGAGAGCCACAGGGCCCATATGCTCATTCTAAGCCCTGCCTGGCCCATGCCGGCCTCACAGCCCCGGAGCTTTGAGAACATTTATCAGCTGTGCATTGTCCCAAGAGGGACTCCAGCAAATCCTAATGGCCCCAGCCCAGATGGACATGACGGGGGGAGCAACCAGCCCTGGTTCAACGTTTTCACAGAAATTGTGGGTGGGGTTTGACAAAAAAAATCAAAATGAAACAAAACAAAATGTCCATTAGAAAGAAAACAAAATGAACACTGTCTCTTTAAGATATTTTTATTGAAAAGTTAATTTAAAATCCAATTGTTTTTGGCTAAACATTAGATTTGGGTTAAACAATTCTGAAAATCATTTCTGTTGAATATCAGAGGGGTAGCCGTGTTAGTCTGGATCTGTAAAAGCAGCAAAGAATCCTGTGGCACCTTATAGACTAACAGACGTTTTGCAGCATGAGCTTTCGTGGGTGAATACCCACTTCTTCGGATGCAAGACTTGCATCCGAAGAAGTGGGTATTCACCCACGAAAGCTCATGCTGCAAAACGTCTGTTAGTATATAAGGTGCCACAGGATTCTTTGCTGCTATTTCTGTTGAAAAATGTCACCCAGTTCTAACTTCATGAAAACGAGTGTTCTTTTCAACTTCTGTCCTGAGATGTCAGGGATTTTCAGTTCCCTCCAAGCTTAACTCCATGCTGGCTAGTGAGGTTTTGGTTAGTTGGTTTCTTGGCCATTTTGCTGAAGTAGAACAGGATGTTCAAGTATCAGCTTTATTAGACTTTCCCTGCGTAAATGGCGAAGCTGCCATGTTTCCTGATTTACCCAGACATAGGGTTTGCTGCAGTGATGAGCTGCCAAAATCTTAACAACGGGTTCCCTATAAAAAGTTCTGATTTAACAACGGGTTCCCTATAAAAAGTTCTGATTTAAGGGATGTGCGACAGCATGTATTTTTTGTACCAATAGGGTTACCATACGTCCATATTTTCCCAGGAGGTTTTTAAGAACCGAAAAGCCTGACATGTCCAGGAAAATACAGATGTATTTTAACCCTACCTAAAGTTCTTTTTTAAAAAGATGGGGCTGAACTAGAAATGAGCTCCGTTTCACATGTGTGGGTGGTGATCAGGGACAGTCTCAATTTTTGGGTCTTTTTCTTATATAGGCTCCTATTACCCCTCACCCCCGTCCCGATTTTTCACACTTGCTGTCTGGTCACTCTAGGGTGTGCACATGTGTGGGTCCCAGCTGCTCCCTGCCCCCCCCCTCATTAAAGCAGGTGTGCAGGGTTACTGCCCTGGGAACTGCAGGGCACCAGTGGATGTGGGGCTGGCTGCAGATAGGGGCGTGGGGCAGGGCTAGCTGGAGGCAGGGAGTGACACGGGCTGGCTGTGGGCAGGTGATGCAGATGGGCGGGCTGCGGGTGGCTGTGGGCAGGGGCTGGCTGAGGGCGGCTGTGGGCAGAGGCTGGCTGCAGGCAGGGGGTGGCTGTGGCAGGGGCTGCAGGCAGAGGCTGGCTGTGGCAAGGGCTGGCTGCAGGCAGGGGGTGGCTGTGGCAGGGGCTGCAGGCAGAGGGTGGCTGTGGCAAGGGCTGGCTGCGGGCAGAGGGCGGCTGTGGGCAGGGGGTGGCTGGGGGCAGGGGCTGGCTGGGGGCAGGGAAGGCGGGGGAGGGGCGCAGATACTCACACGGGGGGGGGCTGGGAGCAGCAGGACGCAGCCAGGGACTCACCAGGCAGCAGCAGGAGCCCCAGGGCCAGAGGTCCAAAGAGCAGGAGCAGCAACAGGGCCAGGAGGCAGCTCACATGGCTCTCGCAGCACAGCGCAGCGCCCCCCGGCGGCCGGGAGGAGGAATTACAGGCTTCCCAGGCAGAGCCCATCAAAGCTTCCCTCGCAGGGAAGCTAGTTAACAAGCGGTTCTAAAACCGCTTCTAAATTTAACAACGGGTTTGCGCGAACCTGTGCGACCGGCTCCAGCTCACCCCTGGTTTGCTGCCTTTCCACTGAGTGTGAGCTGAATGGAGATGTAAGGTTCTAGCAGCAGAACCAGCCATAGGAAGAAATCTACTTACAGCTGGATCTCTGAAAACAGACTCAGTGTCACCAAGGTGACAGAGAGAGAGCACATGGCATTACTAATACCCCCTGATCTTATTACTCCCCACAGGGAACGAGTCCAGCATAACACCAGCAACACTCATGTATATCATATTGAAAGTAAGAACTTTTGGAGAGTATTGGGGTTACCGGCTTCACCTGCACATGAGGGAGAAATGCAGGGACTGGGACTAAATGTGTTAATTGGTGGAGGATGGACACATCCTAGATCAGACTGCCTGGCCAAGAATTAGACCAACAAACTGCCTCTGATAAAAGTGAATGTGCCAAAAGAGTTCCCAGGATCCCAGGGCACATGCATCTGAGTCTCTGAGGTTCCTTCATCCCTCTGTTTCCCTGTTATACGCAGTTGTGCATTGTAATGGATTAGGGGATTGAGCCAAAGCGTTACCACTTCCCTTCCTACATTGAAAGGACACATCCTGGGGAAAGCTCCCCTTGGAAAGTGTTCCACCCCCTTCACTGGGAGCTGGCTGTGGGAAATTTCAACTTTTCAGTGAAGTATCAAAAATCAAAATACTTGAGCTTTAAAAGAAAAAAAATCAATTCAAATTGGTACAAGAGTGCCTCATGGGAGCTGTAGTTCATGTGCCTCGTGCTCCTGGTCTCTTTGATCATAGAATCATGGAATCATAGAATATCAGGGATGGAAGGGACCACAGGAGGTCATCTAGTCCAACCCCCTTCTCAAAGCAGGACCAATTCCCAACTAAATCATCCCAGCCAGGGCTTTGTCAAGCCTGACCTTAAAAACCTCTAAGGAAGGAGATTCCACTGCCTCCCTAGGGAGCCCATTCCAGTGCTTCACCACCCTCCTAGTGAAAAAGTTTTTCCTAATATCCAACCTAAACCTCCCACACTGCAACTTGAGACCATTACTCCTTGTTCTGTCATCTGCTACCACTGAGAACAGTCTAGATCCATCCGCTTTGGAACCCTCTTTCAAGTAGTTGAAAGCAGCTATCAAATCCTCCCTCATTCTTCTCTTCTGCAGACTAAACAATCCCAGTTCCCTCAGCCTCTCCTCATAAGTCATGTGCTCCAACCCCCTAATCATTTTTGTTGCCCTCCTCTGGACTCTTTCCAATTTTTCCACATTTTTTTTCTCTGGCTCTCCCATGATGTTCCACATTCTCCCTTCTTGCTGACAGGAAATAGTACATCATGGGACTCCCTGGTTGCAGTGCATCATGGGAGATGAAGCCCACTCAGGCAGCCCAACCTGTAGTGGAAAACATCAACACAAGGCAACTGAACTACAATTTCCATGTGGCACCATGCTGGTATTTTGATTCAGAAGATATCCGGTTTTGACCAGATAGTTCAGTTTGGGGGCACTCCTTTTTTGAACAAAATGTTGAAACTTTCTGCCAAAAGCCACATCAGTGTGTGACAAAATATCTCTGTTGAAACCCCGACAGACAGTTTCCACTGAACATCTCCTGCAGCCATATTAAATCCTTCTGCTCCGGTATCCCCTAGCGACCCTGCTCAGGATCAGGTCCCATTCTGCTCAGTGCTGCCCACGGGGGAGCCCTACCCTGCCTGGGGGAGAGGTGGGAGCTGTGGGGTTATAATTCATGCTCAGCGAGGTGCCTTCCCTTAAGGGCATTTACATCCAATGACAATGTGTAACTGTCATTCTCTCCCCAGATGCCTCAGTGGATTGTCTGGTAAGCACCAGGGTGAGTCACAGCTTTTATTAACGATAAAATGACGTGATAGAAAAGAGCAATTTGTTTGCCTGTTCCAGCTCGGCAGTGACCCGTGGGCTTGGGACATGGATTTACTCAGGATTCCCAGGCTTCTGATTGTGTCTGTTCCCCTGGTCTCACTGCTGCTGCCCCAGATCTCCACCCAGGAGCAGGTAGTTTCCTTCCATAAGTGCTTTTATCCTGGCCAGTCAGGTCCTGTTCCCCACAGACACACATCCAGGTGAGAGGAAAACATTCTTCCCAAACTCCACACCACAGCGATAGGGGAGAATCCCCCATGGCCTGAAAATCTATCCTGCTGCAGAGAGGCTTTCCCCTCTCAAAGGGGAAGGAAGACAGGCAAGGGGTGAAATCCTGGGAGTTTCCCATTGACTTCAGTAAGGGCAGAATTTCCACCAATGGGTTTGTATGTGATATATGTGTCAGTGGGGCATGCATGGTCTCACAATGCACACACCCTGGGTATCATATATAGGCACTGACTTACACAGATCGCAGGGGGTGCTCGATCCCTCTCCACTCCAGGCCCTGCCCCCACTCCATCCCTTCCTCCAAGCTCCCACTCCAAGAGTTTGGGTCACTGAAGTTCTGTCCTAGTATTATTGTTATTTTTAATATGTAACATTTTATTGAGCATTTAAAGCATTTCCACAAAGGCAAGAGCTGTGCACTGCTATCATGGATGGGTAGCTGGTCTCCTCAAAGTTAAGGTTGAAGTTAGCATCCCATTACCAGCCTGATTTTCACACACACCCCTACAAATCCATTCCAGTAGATATGACATTTTATAACCATGTCTCATCACCGGGGAGATCTTTTCCTGAAAGCTGGAGGCAAAGAACTCAAGTGATCTCAGTGAGTTGGAGTCTCATTCGCTTTTCAGAGATTTTCCTCGTATTACTTTGGCTGTTCTACATTCTGTTCTAACAAACATCGATTTATCCCTTAGAGCTTTTAGTAAATGACTGTAGGACAGGTTACTACTTACATGGATATTTATGACTCCTGTGTATTCAGAAGCTGGTTTAACCCTATGAAAATTACATATATAGGTTTCCCTTTGACCCAAGTAATGAGCCATTATTCCGGGTCTTGTGCATAGCTACACTGAGAGGAGAATGTGATGACAGAGTCAGGTGTGTTTGTTGATGCAATCCCATTTATTTACATAACATCTACAAAGTCCTGTTTCCATGAACAGAACAGGAACTAGACAACACATGGCACTTTATTTGATCCCAGCTCCAAGCCTCTTTCCAGCCAGCACTCTGCCCAACAGCCTTTTTTCTCTCTCAGCTTTTTTCACAGGGTCCTGCTACAAGTGGTCCTCTGGCCATGTCTGGCTTTCTGTTGCTTTCTGTAGTTGTTCTGAGGTGTTTCTGTTGCTTCTCTCAAACAGCCAGACCCTGCTTTTCTTATCAGACCCTGAGGAACCCTCTTGGACCACATGGCCCTGCCACACCCAGACTTCTCTGTGGTCTACTTGAGTGGTGGTTTCCCATTGCTTCAGCTGAAACTACATAAATGGGCATTTAATGATTCCCTTGTTTAGCCTGAGTGGAAGGTGGATATCACAGCCACCAACTTTAGCAAGGTGCTGCGATTGCCCATAGATAAAAGACATATTTGTTGGGAGCCACCCAATCTCCAGCATAACAACAGTTTAAAAAACGTGCATAGAACCGTAATAATAAATATCGGCATTAATAACAGCAGCAATTAAAATACAAAACTAGACAGGAAAAAACAACACTACCTGCAGCATAAAAGAATCCTTGTTTCAGATAAGATAAGCAATGAAAAAGGCTAATGCGGTCCTAGGATGTGTTATTACTGTTGTACAGAGTTACTGCCATTATTAAATTGAACAGTGTTATTACCATTGTACATTGGACATGTATAACAGGGAAGTGTTATTACCATCATACAAGGCAGTGGGGAGACCTCATCTGGAATGCTGGGTGCAGTTCTGGTCTCCCATGTTTAAGAAGGATGAATTCAGACTGGATCAGGTGCAGAGAAGGGCTACTAGGATGATCCAAGAAATGGAGAACTCAGCTTAGGAGAGGAGACTCAAAGAGCTTGACTTGTTTAGCCTATCCAAATGAAGGCTGAGGGGAGATATGATTGCTCTCTATAAATACATCAGCGGGATAAGTACCAGGGAGGGAAAGGAGTTATTAAAGTTAAGTACCAATGTGGATCCCAGAACAAATGGATATAAACTGGACATCAACAGGGTTAGGCTAGAAATTAGATGAAAGTTTCTAACCATCAGAGGAGTGAAGTTCTGGAACAGCCTCCCAAGGGGAGCAGTTGGGGCAAAAAAATGAACTGGCTTGATAAGTTTATGGAGGGGATGGTATGATGAAACTGCCTACAATGGCATGTAGTCGATCTGCAGTTGCTAGCAGCAAATATCTCCAACGGTCAGTGATGGGACACTAGATAGGTCGGGCTCTGACTCACTACAGAGAATTCATTGCCAGGTGTCTGGCTGGTGGGTCTTGCCCACATGCTCAAGATCCAACTGAGTGACATATTTGGGGTTGGGAAGGAATTTCCCCCCATATCAGATAGGCAGAGACCATGGGGTGTTGTTGTTTTCCTCTGCAGCATGGGGTACGGGTCACTTGCAGGTTTAAAATAGTGTAATAATTGTGGAGTCTCTGTAACTTGAAGTCTTTAAATCATGATTTGAGGACTTCAGTGACTCAACGAGAAGTTAGGGGTCTTTTACAGGAGTGGATGGGTGAGGTTCTGTGGCCTGCGATGTGCAGGAGGTCAGACTAGATAATCATGGTGGTCCCTTCTGACCTTAAAGTCTATGGATCTTTAATAACAGCCCATCACAGAGAGAACCTGGCACTACCTTGATGGGGCAGCTGGCATGGAGAGAGGGAGAAGGGCTCCTCTGCTGCAGGGGTCAGGGCAAACCCCAGATGTCTGTGGGGCAGAAAAGGGCCAGACTAAGGCTGGGGAGGGAGAAATCTGAGCAGTCTGCCTCAGAGGGGTTTAGGTAGGAAGTTGGTGTTTCCCAGCCTAGATTCCCATTAGAACTGCTCCTGATGTACGTAGAGCGGTGCTGTCAGATGGACATTGTCTGGCTTTAGGCTTGTTTAGCAGAAAAGTAACACTACCATGTTTTATCTTAAAGGATCCACCACCCCACAGAGAAGAGACACCGATATATGCGAACATCGCTGTGCATCGGGACAGATGTCATTAATGCTCCACTTGCTGAAATGTAGAACTCGTCAATGCGCAGCTGCATCACAGAACCTCCCAGACTCAGAGGGAATTGTAGACTGCATGTGTCAAGGAAGTGGGTGACCTTCTCCAGGGCCACAGCTGGACAATGCACAGCGCCCAAAGTGCTGTAGGACAGTGGAATATTCTCAGGGCACATGCAGCCTCTTTGCCTTTTGAGAAAAAAATGTTTCTTCTGAATAAAATTGGGAAAAATACGCAAACTCTGTATTCCTACCCTCTGACTCTTTATATCAACAGCTCAGCTCCCAAGTCCTCTTAGCTCCATTTAGAGATTCCGTTGCCAACCCAAAGTGTACAGAAATCATGAGGCAGACCCCCAAAATCTCAAGGTTCCCTTAAGAATTCGTGTTCTTTTAAATTATGCATATTATTTGCTTTTATTTGACTTCTGGTGTTTGACTGTATGGAGATCAGGTTTTCCAGGTGTTCTTCACAATCAGGAGGGTTAGAAATGTACACATTTCAACAAAATCCAAGATTCTCACATAATCCCAGCACCTCAGCTGCTGGTCCTTAAGAAAAGCAGTGAATATTATGAGATGTGCTGTGAAATCAGTAGAACTGACAACACTATCAGGGTCACCTTTGAATTTGCAGGTCTGTTTAATGTCATGTGGGTTTGTAGGGATGTGATTAAATATAAATGTCAAGCAAAAAGTATTAGTTACAAGACTAATTAGTCCAGAGAGTGCAGCCACGTGGATGCAAGAGAACATCATGCCAGTATTTGGCTCCCTGGAAAGCAGTCACTGCATGAAGCAATTACTATGCTTTGGTGCATGGTTTTGAGCTGATATTTGGCAGGAATTTTAGACTGATGGCCAGGTTTCTAAGTGCCAGCACCCAGCAGCTGATAAAAACTCTTATTTGAGAACAATGATTGACAGCTGTTGGGTCCAGAGTGCTTTGGAAAATCTAAACACTGCACTAGGTGCCTGAGAGACAAACTCTGCAAATTCTGGCTGTGTTGTGAGCTTTTAAATGAGCGACAGAGTCCCTGTTCCTGGTATAATCAGCACCTGAGCAATGTCGCTGGATCATGCTGCAGACACTGGTGGATTTGGGAATCGTTCTTCCCCTCTTGTACCTTTGTTTTGTGTTGCTAGTGGCACATTTCCACAGTGATAACTCCTAGAGTGGTTTTGTCAGGGTTAGTTTACACCATTTTCAAAGAGACAAACTAAACTGGATAAAGCCCCTTGTACACTGGAATAAGAGTGTCCCCATGGAGAGTTATCCCAGGATAGCTGTAGTGAGTTAGTAAGACCAGTATAGTTCTGCTGGTCAATTTCCCCCTGCAGACCAACCCTTAGTGTCTGCGCAGCACCCAGTGCAAAGGGGCCCTGACCTTAACTGGGGTCACTGGAGGGTCCTATTATATAAATAATAGTGTCGAAATCAGCCGGGGATCAGTGGCAAGGTGCTGGACAAGGAGCCAAGGAACGAGGTCTCTCTTCCTGCTTCAATATTCCGTACCCTACCTGGATATTCTTCTGTCTCCAGTGGAGCCTTGAAATTCAGATGTTAGACTGTGATTGTAACCCACGTGCCTAATAGGGGGATAGCTTTGTAAAAAATCTAGAGAGAAGAGGAGTGTGTCATTATTGACATGAATGTGACCATATAGATCATTGTTGCGACCACTGTTATATATTTGTAGCAAATATTGTACAAAGGTTGTCGAGTGAGGTGTCTATGAAAAGGTCATGATTTGCTGGTTATGATTATGCTATTTGTATGCATGTATCATTTTTGTATTTGACGTTATAAGTATTGGCTATGTACTTGTATCTCAATGTGTTTGATTCTAAGTTGCACCAGTGAATCATTTGGCCAGTTTATTGAGAAGGGACTCCTCAGATTAAGTGCCCAGTCAAGAAACACACACACAGATCTAGCCAGCACAGTAACTTGGTTACAGTATTTTGGAGATTTACACCATAATTTACAGATTATCATCATTTTAAGTACAAAAGCTATTTTTAAGTGGGCTCCTTATGTATGAATCCCACAAAGCCAGATTGCAATTATTATTATTAGCTCTGTGGTTGCACCTAGAACCCCAGTCATGGACTAGGATCCCATTGTGCTAGATGCTGTACAAACCCAGAACATGAAGACACTCACCCCAATGTAGATCAGCAACATGGCTTGAACCTTTCAGTGTCCAATACTCACTTTAGGCACTTTTTATCTGAACCACACGTGCAATTGCTGGCTTCTTTTTAGACCAGCTACTGGAGAAGGACGTGACAAACCCTTTCTCGACAGGTTACTCAAATATTCACTTGTCAGCAGTAGAATATGGTTGATTAAGAATCGTGGCTTTTACTCCAGCTCTGGGAGAGGGTTTGGCTTATGTTGAATAGAAATGTGATAACCTAGCCTGTGTTAGTCACTGAAAGATAGTGTGTGTGATGCAGTAAATGATCAGAATAAGGTTTGTCATCTTAGAGACCTGGGTCCTAGGCAGAGCCATAATTAGGACTTTTAGCACCTGGGGTGAGTGTGCCCTCCCTCCCCCAATTTTTGAGTTGTGCCCTCCCTACAACCTAGACAGGCTGGATGGCCTACTGAGGTGAGTCAGGGGGTGGAGGTGGTGCATCCTCCCCGAGCCTGGCCACGTGGGGCTGGCCCAAACAACCCCCGATGAACAGGTCTTTATGTGTCACCTCTGTTCCTATCCCATTTTTCCACCCCAGTGATTTTATGCCATAGGCAGCTGACCCGCTTGACCCGCCCTGGCTGTAGCCCTAGATCTCTCTCTCTCTCTCTCTCTCTCTCTCATTTTTTAGTCCTTATGGACATGGAAATGACATCACATCAGTATGTGCACAGATGCAGGGTCTGACTCCACAAAGACAACCACAAAATAAACAAGCCACTGTACAGAAGAAGTAACATCATTGCAAAAAGCAATGTAAACCAGCTCTGACATTGCCAAAGACACGTGTAAAAACCAATACAAAATGACTTAATCCAGTGCGCTCACATCGCTGCCTCTGCTCCTACTTGCTGCATTCTCATGGATCTGGGCTGCCGCTCCTCGACATTCCCTGACATCTTGGGTTCAAGGGTTGCTTCTGCTCCAGGGCACAGACACAGGGATGGAGCACGGCCTCATTTCCTCCAGCAGCACATTCAGGGTGTGGTCACTGCTGTGACTGCCCCCGCTCCCCTCAGTCACATGCCACATGGAGTGTGGGGTAGGGTGACCAGATGTCCTGATTTTATAGGGACAGTCCCAAGATTTGGGGCTTTTTCTTATATAGATGCCCATTACCCCCCACCCTCTATCCTGATTTTTCACACTTGATATCTGGTCACTCTAGTGGGAGGGCGGGTCTTGATGTGAGGGGGCACTCACCAGGATTGCTCTTCCCAGCTATGGGTGGGTTCAGCTGCTCACTCACACAGGGGGACTTTTTGTGGGGCTGGGCCCAAATCCACAGACCTGCCCTTATCCCAGCACCAGGGTTTCTAAAAGAAACCAACCCAGCAAGGGATGACTTTGGGGGAGACAGGGAGTTTCTGCTTTGGGGCAGAGTTGGGGAAACAAAGCAGAGAAATACAGGGAGATCTCCCCTCAACAGTGAAGTCACCTCCCCTGCCCATAGTACAGCCTCACCCCAGGTGGGAGTTTCTCCTCCCTTGGTTTTCACACCTCAACTGCTTCACTCTAACCAGGGTGGCAATTTACAAGTGGAAACAACTGTGGATTCTCATTTCACTTCACTGTTATTAACAACGAACCCAATTCAAGGCCCTGCTCCAAAGCGGGGGTTCCAAATGTGGGTCTTCCACATCCCAGACAAGTTCCCTCCTCCCCGGAGAAAGGTTGGGAGGAGCAGGCTCTTTTAAGAAGCTGCCCGGAATGAAATGCTTTCTACGACCCGAAACAGACTTTCCAGATTTACTGACAAATTCCAAACTCTTTTGGAACCGACCCGAATACCTGCTCTGAGTTTCCAGTTTGCTGCCAGCCCAAAACATTAGTTATTCACCAAGTGACTCTGCAATAACACACAGATGCAGTGACATCATAGAATCATAGAATCATAGAACTTAAGATCAGAAGGGACCATTATGATCATCTAGTCTGACCTCCCGCAAGATGCAGGCCACAAAAGCTGACCCACCCACTCCTGAAATAATTCTCTCCCTTGACTCAGCTGTTGAAGTCCCCAAATCCTGATTTAAAGACTTCAAGTAGCAGATAATCCTCCAGCAAGCGACCCCTGCCCCATGCTGCGGAGGAAGGCGAAAAACCTCCAGGGACACTGCCAATCTACCCTGGAGGAAAATTCCTTCCCAACCCCAAATATGGCGATCAGCTGAACCCCGAGCATGCGGGCAAGACTCTCCAGCCAGACACTCAGGAAAAAGACTTTCAATATCCCAACATTGACCTTCGGTACTAATTACCAGTGGTCGCACGCTATTGACCTATTGAATAAATCAAGTTATCCTATCAAACCATTCCCTCCATAAACTTATCAAGCTTAATCTTAAAGCCAGAGAGGTACTTCGCCCCCCCTGTTTCCCTCGGTAGGCTGTTCCAGAATTTCACTCCCCTGATGTTTAGAAACCTTTGTCTAATTTCAAGCCTAAACTTCCCGACTGCCAATTTATATCCATTTGTTCTCGTGTCCACATTAGTACTGAGCTGAAATAATTCCTCTCCCTCCCTGGTATTTATCCCTCTGAACCTGTAAACCCAGCAGCAACATCCGCGAAACACACCCATCAGAAATGGATGAAAACCCCAGATGCTGACCCTGGGGCAGACATCCAGCTCCAGGATGTGCCTTACAGCCTCAGGGTGGGGGTCATTGTTGTGTATTTGGCTGTCATGGTTGTTGTTCCTATGGCAACTGAGTTACATTATTAGGGGATAGCCCGGCCAGCTTTGGCTGGTTAGGTGAGCTCCATGTCTGTAAATAAATGGTTGCTTTGTAAGCTTGCTGCTTTCTGATCTCAAGTGATTTCTTCCTAAACTGGCTGCCCCCAAGAATATAACAAGTGGCGATGAGGGAAGGGATGCCTGTGCTGCCCCAGCAACAGAAGGAAGTAGAAGTCAAGGTAAAGAAAAAACAAACAAAAAACTGCTTGTTGGCACTGACTGTGAAACTGAAACTAAAACCATGGCTACACTTACCGAGCCACTGGAAACTTTTGATGAGAATATAGTGCAGCATTTTGAGCTTTTTGTTATTGCAAATGACATTACAGAAGAGAAGAAGGTGCAAATATTCGTAAGTGTTGTAGGGGCTAAAACCTACTCCCTGCTACGCAGCTTACTACACCCTGTTAATCCTGAGACCAAATCTTACAGTGACATTGTGGAAATCCTGGGGCCCCATTTTCCCCCAAACCACTGGTAATTGCTGAAAGATATAGGTTTCACAGAAGAAATAAAAAAGAAGATGAAACAGTTGTACAATTTGTAGCAACTTTAAAAAAGCTAGCAGAACACTGTGAATTTAAGGAGATGTTAAATGAGGCCCTGCGTGACAGGTCAATGTGTGGCCTGTACAGTGAAGCTATACGGAAGTGCCTGTTGACAGAGGCTCAGCTTACATTACAGAAGGCTTTTGATATTGCAGTCTCCATGGAACTGGCTACAAAGGAGGTGCAATACATCGGTGCATCCCCTAGGGTGGATAAAGTGTCACAAGAACCTACCCACAAAACTGTGGGAAGTCAGGAATGTTACCGCTCTGGTAAGCTGGGTCACCAGGCATTAGAATGCTGGTGTAAGGACCTGTTGTGTTGACACTATGGCAAAAAGGGACACATTGAGTGTGCCTGTAAACAAAAGAAAAAGAGGCCTGTGGTCTGGCTGACCAAAAGAGGAACCCTGCATACCCTAGAGCAGACCCAGGATGACCAAGGTGACACTTCTTCACAAGAAGAAATGCCACTGCATGTTTTGTCTTTGGCAGTGGGCTCACATGACTACTGGGTAACCCCATTGTTGGATGGCAAACCTATACGCATGGAACTGGACACTGATGTAGCCGTCTCGCTGGTCTCCGAGACTGTGTATAAAGAAAATCTACAGCATCTTCTGCTTAAGGCAAAAAAAAACCTGTTCTGAAGACATATACGGGAGAAGCTGTGCCCATGTTGGGCACTACTGTTGTTAAGGTGGAGCTCAGTGGACAGGCTGCTAAATTTCCACTGTTTGTGATGAGAGGAAACTACCCAACCTTAATGGGTAGGTCTTGGCTTGGGAAGATTCAACTGAACTGGACAGAAGTGCACGAATGACTAAAGAAGAAACCAGTCTGACCCCTATACAAGGAAACATGCTGTTGTTTTTGGAGAAGATCTGGGAAGTATGAAGAGAATCACTGTGACATTGAACATTAAACCTGACAGTCCACCAAAATATCTGAAAGCCCGAACTGTGCCATATGCCATCAGGCCAAAAGGTGAAGCAGACCTGGCGTGCCTGGTTACCAATGTTGTCCTAATGCCAGTTACCCATAGCCCATGGGCCACTCCTGTCATTCCAATAGTGAAGAAAGATGGCTCCCTCCGGATTTGCAGTAATTTTAAAGTCACTGTCAACCCAGTGTTATGTACAGAGCAATACCCGCTTCCCCGCATCGATGACCTCTTCGCGGGCCTGGCTGGGGGATAAAAGTTCAGTAAGATTGATCTGAGTCAAGTGTATTTACAGATGCACGTCAATGAGAAGTCCCAAAGCTTTTGACTATTGTGACTCATAAGGGGCTTTATCGATACTGTCGCCTACCCTTCAGAATAACGTCTGCTCCCGCCCTGTTCCAGAGGGCTACGGACCATATCTTGTGTGGCTTGTCAGGAGTTCAGTGCTATCTGGATGACATCCTGGTCACTGGAAGGAATGAAGAGGATCACTTAAAGAATTTAGAGGGTACCCTACAAAGACTGGAAGAGTATGGCCTACGAGTCCGCAAAGACACATATGAATTCTTCCAGCCCTCTGTTGAATATTTGGGATACATCATTGATTCTGCAGGTCTTCATAAGGCCCCTGCAAAAGTTAAAGCTATTGTGGAGGCTCCCCCACCTCGAAATGTAAGCCAGCTGCGCTCGTTTCTAGGACTACTGAACTATTATGGAAAGTTCATGTCACAGTTAGCTACACTGCTAAAACCACTTCATGAGCTCCTTGGGCAGAACAAGGCCTGGAAGTGGACTGAAGTCTGTGATGTTGCATTTAACAAAGCTAAGGATTCATTGCTAAATTCTGAAGTTCTAACGCACTTTGATCCATCCTTACCCCTACAATTGGCCTGCGATGCCTCCCCTTATGGAGTGGGAGCAGTCGTATCACACCTTATGCCTTCGGGAGAAGAGAGACCTATTGCTTTTGCTTCATGCACTCTAAGCAAAGCAGAAACTAACTATGCCCAAATCGAACGTGAGGCATTAGGAATTGTTTTTGGAATTCGGAAGTATCATCAGTACATGTTTGGGCGAAAGTTTACTCTTCTCACAGACCATCGACCTCTGACGTCAATTTTTGGACCCTACACAGGCATTCCCCCATTAGCTGCTAGTCGTATGCAACGTTGGGCATTGTTACTTTCAGCACACACATATGACATCAAATATCGGAAATCCACTCTGCACGGCAATGCAGATGGCCTCTCAAGGTTGCCTTTGCCGGTTAAACATCAAGATAGTGCCCAAAAGGAAATCTTCTACTTTGAACAGGTAGAGAATACACCCATCACTGCTACTCAGATAAAGAAGGCAACTCGCGTTGACCCAGTATTGTCCCAAGTTATGGACCTGGTGATGCATGGAAAATCTCGACAAACCTCTCCGGTTTCACCCGATCTTGTTACCTACTTGTCCAGGAGGATGGATTTATCGGTCCAATCTGGTTGTTTGTTGTGGGGGAGACGTGTCATTATTCCACCACCACTGAGATCACAGATGTTAGAACAGCTACATTCCGGTCACTGTGGAATAGTGTGCATGAAGGAAATTGCACGAAGCTATTTTTGGTGGCCTGGATTGGACAGTGCTATTGAAGAGAAGGCAAAAGCTTGTATGTCATGTCAGGGTGTGAGGAATGCACCCCAGTGGGCACCCCTACACCCATGGGACTGGCCTGAAAACCCGTGGCAACGTATTCACGTTGACTTTGCTGGCCCCCTTGAAGGAAGCATGTTCTTGGTGGCAGTAGATGCCCATTCTAAATGGCCAGAAGTCTCTATAATGCAGTCCACTACGGCAGAGAGTACTATCCAAAAACTACGAGGACTCTTTAGTTGTTTTGGTCTGCCAGAACAACTTGTGAGTGACAACGGACCGCAGTTCATCTCTCAGGAGTTTCAAAATGTTATGAAGGCAAATGGGATACACCACATCACGTCAGCACCATATCATCCATCCACCAACGGATTAGCTGAAAGTTTTGTGCAGACAATGAAAAACGCTTTGAAATCAGCAAGGGGACAACACTCCATTCAAAAGCGTCTGGATACCTTCTTACTTTCCTACAGAAACACACCTCATGCTACGACCCAGGCATCCCCGGCCTTTCTAATGATGGGACAACAGCTGCACACTTGCTTTGATTTGCTGAAACCTTCTGAACCCCGACAAACTGTGCAACATCAGCAGCAATATCAAGTTATCAGATGGGCACCCAGAGCAAAAGACCGAACCTTTAGCCCGGGACAGCCAGTTTTGGCTCGGAATTATACTTCCAGAGCTAAATGGGTCCCTGCCACAATCATCACTCAAACAGGACCTGTTTCCTACACAGTCTGGACTGCAGAGAATCTTACCTGGCGGCGACATGTAGATCAGCTGTTACCAGGTCATGCCAGTGCTCAGGACACATCTGCAGTTGAGGGGTCTGACTTCACTTCTTCTGGTGAGACACCGAATTATGAATTACTTGTTCCTGACTGTTCTCCTCCATTACTGCCGGTGGCTGAGATACCCCTTTGCCCAGCACGAGCTGATACCACCTCCTCACCTGTTCGTGCTGCGGACCCTGAGCCCATGGTACTTTCGGGTGCAACAACACCAGAAGTTCGCCGTAATCCACCTAGAGACAGAAGGCCTCCTCATCGGCTGGATCTTTAGTTAGGGCGAACCCACGGTTATGGAGCAAAATAATCCCCAGGGTTTAGCCGGGAATGGAGGCAGTCTACCCTCCTTCTCTAGTCTAGTGTGTGTTTTATTTAGGGGATGTTCTTATTAGAGGGGGAGGAATATGTTGTGTATTTGGTTGTCATGGTTTTTGGTTCCTATGGCAACTGAGTTAGATTATTAGGGGATAGCCCGGCTGGCTTCGGCCGGTTGGGTGAGCTCTGTATCTGTAAATAAAATGGTAGTTTTGTTAGCTGTCTGCTCTCTGGCCTCAAGTGATTTCTTCCTAAACCGACTGCCCCCAAGGATATAACAGTAAACATCTGCATTATCCTCCTTGAAAACCCTCCTTAAAACTCTTTTGCAATGGCTACAAAACACTTGACGACATTTAAGCAGCTCATGTGCTGAGAGTGAGGCCACTGTTTATTATGCTAACCAATTTTTTCTCATTGTTTCCTTGTGTCCTCATGCCTGCAGGTCTGTATTCCCTTGTTACCTCTTGTCTTATACTTAGATCGTAGGATGTTTGGGTCAGGGACAGTCATTTTGTTCTGGGTTTGTACAACATTTAGCACAATAGGGATCTTGTCCATGATGGAGGCTTCTAGGAACAACTGCGGGACACATGCTAAATAATTAAATAATAAGAATCACTGCTTTTGAGGCTACATTGCCTCATACTTTCAATATGGTCGTCGCCCTTTGATCCTAGATGTGCAGCCTTGTTATTTCAATACACCCAGTTTATCAAGCAATATAGATCACTCTCTGTATAAGCAGCAAAGAATCCCGTGGCACCTTATAGACTAACAGACGTTTTCGAGCATGAGCTTTCATGGGTGAATACCCATTTCATCGGATGCAAGTAGTGGAAATTTCCAGGGGCAGGTATATATATGCAAGCAAGAAGCAAGCTAGAGATAATGAGGTTAGTTCAATCAGGGAGGATGAGGCCCTGTTCTAGCAGTTGAGGTGTGAAAACCAAGGGAGGAGAAACTGGTTCTGTAGTTGGCAAGCCATTCACAGTCTTTGTTTAATCCTGAGCTGATGGTGTCAAATTTGCAGATGAGCTGAAGCTCAGCAGTTTCTCTCTGAAGTCTGGCCCTGAAGTTTTTTTGCTGCAGGATGGCCACCTTAAGATCTGCTATTGTGTGGCCATGGAGGTTGAAGTGTTCTCCTACAGGTTTTTGTATATTGCCATTCCTAATATCTGATTTGTGTCCATTTATCCTTTTCCATAGAGATTGTCCAGTTTGGCTGATGTACATAGCAGAGGGGCATTGCTGGCATATGATGGCGTATATTACATTGGTGGAAGTGCAGGTGAATGAACCGGTGATGGTGTGGCTGATCTGGTTAGGTCCTGTGATGGTGTCGCTGGTGTAGATATGTGGGCAGATTAGGCATTGAGGTTTGTTGCATGGATTGGTTCCTGAGCTAGAGTTACTATGGTGCGGTGTGCAGTTACTGGTGAGAATATGCTTCAGGTTGGCAGGTTGTCTGTGGGTGAGGACTGGCCTGCCACCCAAGGCCTGTGAAAGTGTGGGATCATTGTCCAGGATGGGTTGTAGATCCCTGATGATGCGTTGGAGGGGTTTTAGCTGGGGACTGTATGTGATGGCCAGTGGAGTCCTGTTGGTTTTTTTCTTGGGTTTGAATTGAAGTAGGAGGCTTCTGGGTACACGTCTGGCTCTGTTAATCTGTTTCCTTATTTCCTCGTGTGGGTACTGTAGTTTTGAGAATGCTTGGTGGAGATTTTGTAGATGTTGGCCTCTGTCTGAGGGGTTAGAGCAGATGCGGTTGTACCTCAGTGCTTGGCTGTAGACAATGGATCTTGTGGTGTGCCCGGGATGGAAGCTGGAGGCATGAAGGTAGGCATAGCGGTCAGTAGGTTTTTGGTATAGGGTGGTGTTAATGTGACCATCACTTATTTGCACCGTGGTGTCTAGGAAGTAGACCTGCCGTGTAGATAGGTCCAGGCTGAGGTTGATGGTGGGGTGGAAGCTGTTGAAATCTTAGTGGAATTTTTCCAGAGTCTCCTTCCCAGGGGTCCAGATGATGAAGATGTCATCAATGTAGCGTAGGTAGAGAAGGGGCATGAGTGGATGGGAGCTGAGGAAGCATTGTTCCAGGTCGGCCATAAAAATATTGGCATATTGTGGGGCCAGGCGGGTGCCCATAGCGGTGCCACTGATCTGGAGATATATATTGTCATCAAATTTGAAATAGTTGTGTGAGGATAAAGGCACAGAGCTCAGCAACCAGTTGTGCTGTGGCATCATCAGGGATACTGTTCCTGACAGCTTGTATTCCTTCAGTGTGTGGGATGTTTGTGTAGAGAGCCTCTACATCCATGGTGGCTAGGATTGTGTTTTCTGGAAGGTCACCAATGCATTGTAGTTTCCTCAGGAAATCAGTGGTGTCACGGAGATAGCTGGGAGTGCTGGTGGCATAGGGTCTGAGTAGAGAGTCCACATACCCAGACAGTCCTTCAGTGAGAGTCCCAATGCCCGAGATGATGGGGTGTCCAGGATTTCTGGGTTTGTAGATCTTGGATAGTAGATAGAATAACCCTGGTCAGGGCTCTAAGGGTATTTTGATTTGTTCCGGTGTTAGTGTAGGGAGTATCTGTATGAGTGCCCATTCCTTATTTTTATTTACTATCATACCAAACTTTACTAAACTTTGGCAAACTTTATCATCAGTTATTTTGAATTTTCTCCCAGATAATTGGAAAAACGTGTTGACCTGTGTTAGGCTGGAAATCAATCCCTTGGAGACTGTTCAGCAAACCATTTTATGATCATTCCTCATTTACAAATATGTTTTGGGATCTGTCAATTAGCCAGGTTTTAATCAATTCAATATGTGCCACATTAATTTTGGGAAGTTCTACTTTAAAAAAAATCATATTAGCATAAGTCACAAGCCTTGCAGGTGTCTAAGTATAGTATATCAATACAGTTACCTTTATCAATCTAATCTATAATATCATCAAAAAACAATAGCTGTCTAATTTGATAAAACCTAGTTCTTAAGAGACCATGTTTATTGGTATTGATTTCCATTCCTTAATTCTTTGTTAACTGAATCCCATAACATTTTCCCCCCATCATTTTCCCTGGAATTGATGTCAGGCAAAGAGGGCTTATAATTATCCATTTATCCTTTTAAGATATTGGCATGTTATTGGCTTTTCTCCTGGTCCTCTGGAACTTCCCCAGAATTTGAAGATTTATTTAAAAATTAACATCGATGCCCACAGAGCTCCTTGGCCTTCTCTTTTAAAATTCTTGGGTGGATGTTATCCAGACCTTCTGATTTTAACAATACTGTAAGCTGTTTAACATCCACCTTAGTTACTGTTGGAATAGAAAGGAATTTACTGTTGATATATGATATGAATATGTCATTCAACTTCTTTGCAAACAGAGTATATTAAATACTCATTCTGGGTCTGTATCATGATGACAATTTCACCAGTTGCTAGGCTTGCTTTTGTTCCTAATATATTTTTTAAATTCTCACTTATTGTCCTCAATCCTGCTGCACAGAGATTTTCACTTATACTTCTAGTTTGCCTTACCAATTGTCTGTATTTCTTAATTTCTACTTCACTATTGAAGGTAATCTGATTACAAATATTTTTTTAGTATAGAAATCTGACCTTATCTAATATTAATCTTACTCAAAATTTATCAGAAATATTCCTTGCTAATTCATCCTCTTCTTATGAAATGATCTAGACATCAGACATTTCACTTTACATTTTGCTTACTATTCAATGGTCAATAAACATATTATGGAGAGGATAGGGTAAACCAGTAAGATATCACTTCAAGAGTATTATTCTGCTTGAATATAAGCAGTATTTCCCCTGCTCCCACCCCCAAAAACTATGTTGAATTGGAGTTAAGAAAAAAAGTAGATATATCAGTGTTTTAACACATTACAGGAATGCCATAATACCCAAAACAAGCACTGCAAACCCAAGAAATAAAGAGTTTAGGTTTAATGTAAGAGAAATCCAAATATTGTAAGAAATGAAAACCAAAAACCTTAACTCTATCCTGTAGTGATGTTGCTATGGGACATTCATACATATCTATAGTTTCACAGTAGTGTTGGCAGTCCCAGATTAAATCAATCTGATCAGTAGCTGAATCCCTGCTTTAGGTACAAAACTCATATCAGTCCTTGCTATGGAACCAGAGCAGAGCAGATCTTTTAGAACAAAATATCCACTCTTGATTTAAAGGTAGCCAAAGATGGATAATCCACCATGACCCTTGGTAAATTATTTCAGCGATTAACTGATTTTTCTCTATTCATAGAATCATAGAAGATTAGGGTAGGAAGAGACTTCAGGAGGTTATCTACTCCAACCCCCGCTCAAAGCAAGACCAACCCCAACTAAATCATTCCAGCTGGGCCTTAGAAACTCTAAGGAAGGAGATTCCACCACCTCCTTAGGTAACCCATTCCAGTGCCTCACCACCCTCCTAGTAAAATAGTTTTTCCTAATATCCAACCTAGACCTCCCCAACTGCAACTTGAGACCATTACTCCTTGTTCTGTCATCTGGCACCACTGGGAACAGTCGAACTCCATCCTCTTTGGAACCACTCTTCAGGTAGTTGAAGGCTGCTATCAAATCCCCTCTCACTCTTCTCTTCTGCAGACTAAATAACCCCAGTTCCCTCAGCCTCTCCTTACAAGTCAAGTTCCCCAGTCCCCTAATAATTTCCATTGCCCTCCGATGGACTCTTTCCAATTTGTCCACAACCCTTTTGCAGTGGGGGTCCAAAACAATGCAGTACTCCAGTTGTGGCCTCACCAGTGCTGAATAAAGAGGAATTATCACTTCCCTTGATCTGCTGGCAATGCTCCTACTAATGCAGCCCAATATGTTGTCAACCTTCTTGGCAACAAGGGCACACTGTTGACTCATATCCAGCTTCTCGTCCACTGTAATCCCCAGGTCCTTTTCTGCAGAACTGCCTCTCAGCCAGTCAGTCCCCAGCCTGTAGCAGTGCGTGGGATTCTTCCGTCCTAAGTGAAGGACTCTTGTTGAATCTCATCAGATTTATTTTGCGCCAATCCTCCAATTTGTCTAGGTCACTCTGGACCCTATCCCTACCCTCCAGAGAATCTACCTCTCCCCCCACCTTAGTGTCACCTGCGAGCTTACTGAGGGTGCAGTCCAACCCATCATCCAGATCATTAATGAAGATGTTGAACAAAATCGTTCCCATGACCAACCCCTGGATCACTCCACTTGATACTGGCTGCCAACTAGACATTGAGCCATTTAGCCCGACGATCTAGCCAGCTTTCTATCCACCTTATAGTTCATTCATCCAATTCATACTGACAAGAATACTGTGGGAGACCGCATCAAAAGCTTTGCTAAAGTCAGTGTATCTCATGTCCACCCCATATCCACAGAGCCAGTTATCTCATTATAGAAGGCTATCCGATTGGTCAGGCATGATTTGCCCTTGGTGAATCTACGTTGACTATTCATAGAATCATAGAATCATAGAATCTCAGGGTTGGAAGGGACCTCAGGAGGTCATCTAGTCCAACCCCCTGCTCAAAGCAGGACCAAACCCAACTAAATCATCCCAGCCAGGGCTTTGTCAAGCCTGACCTTAAAAACCTCTAAGGAAGGAGATTCCACCACCACCCTAGGTAACCCATTCCAGTTCTTCACCACCCTACTAGTGAAAAAGTTTTTCCTAATATCCAACCTAAACCTCCCCTTCTGCAACTTGAGACCATTACTCCTTGTTCTGTCATCTTCTACCACTGAGAACAGTCTAGATCCATCCTCTTTGGAACCCCCTTTCAGGTAGTTGAAAGCAGCTATCAAATCCCCCCTCATTCTTCTCTTCTGCAGACTAAACTTTCCCAGTTCCCTCAGCCTCTCCTCATAAGTCATGTGCTCCAGCCCCCTAATCATTTTTGTTGCCCTCCGCTGGACTCTCTCCAGTTTATCCACATCCTTCTTGTAGTGTGGGGCCCAAAACTGGACACAGTACTCCAGATGAGGCCTTACCAGTGCTGAGTAGAGGGGAATGATCACATCCCTTGATCTGCTGGAAATGCCCCTACTTATACAGTTATACAATTCCTGATCACCTTCCTCTCCTCCAAGTGCTTCAAAATGGATTCCTTGAGGACCTGCTCCATGATTTTTCTCTCTCTTTTAATTTGGCTTCTATCTAACAGACTCTGGAATTAACACAATACCTTTAACATGTATGTGGAGGACTATTTGCCCTTGTACACACTGGAAAAATGTATCATGTTAATAACTATATGGTGCCCCAGTGCACTCATATCACACATCACATCCAGCTATATGTGCACATGGTTTCTGCGCATCAAATACCATCTAGATTTGCTTTGCTTTAAGGAAAGCTAAATACTGTTTTAAAATCATAAGCATTTAAGTTGCAGTTTGTATGGCATTACAATGGTTCAGAGTGAAATAGTTCAGATAGGTCTCCTTGGACACAGTGCAAAACTTGCCATTCATAATCTCTCAGTTTGCTTATCGCAGGTGGTTTGGGAACTGTATGACAAGTGATGAGAGAATTGCAGCTGAAATGGTTTAAAGCAGAGCTGGTATGGTATGAATATGTGGCAAACCTGCAATGATTCATTAGGAAAAACTACCTGTAATTCTGATTGTTCTTTTTAAGCAGTGTAGAGGGAAAATGGCAGAAAGCAGATACAATTTTGCAGCCTGAGAGCATCACAGAAACATATCACAGGGAAGAAATGAGAGCGGTCAACAGAAGTAAAGGAAATCCTAAGAACAAAAAAAAACAAAAACCCTTCTTTGAGTGAGGGACAGCTAGGCTGCCCTTACTCAAAAACAGGTTTCGTAGATTAGAGACTTCAGAACAGGATTCCCCTCTAGAAGCCTAATCTGAACAATAATGCTTTGTAAAGGTGACAGAGGGGTCCATGATTCTACTTTGCAAAGGTCAGCAAGAGAGACATACTTGAGGCAGACAGAATCCAGCAAGTCCATCAGGGAGCTCTGTGAGCTTGCCATAAGGACAGGCAGAGGAGAGGAGCATGACCTAAGCTCCACTCCTAAAAGGGACTTAGCCACCAGTCTCCATTTGGGATTCACAGCCATGTACAAACAGTGATTGGAGTAGTAGCTAGATAGGGGTTATGCTTAGGGACGGGGCTGTACCTAATCTGGCTAGAAAACGTTGGAGAGGTCTGATAGAATCAACTGAAATGTTTGTTCATGAATGCAAGAAATCTGGGCAGCCAACTGGAGGAAGTAGAGTTACTGGTGTAGGAGATCAAAATGGTTATTATAGGGGTTACAGAAACATGGTGGAATAGCGCTCATGGCTGGAATGCAGGTATTGAAGGGTAAGTGCTGTCTAGGAAAGATAGGAATAAAAATAGAGCTGGTGGAGTAGCACTGAACATCAGTGATGTGGTAAACTGTAAAGAAATAAGTGGCAAGAAAAAAAAAGGATTTATTTGGGTCAAAATCACTTTGGAGGAGGATTGTAAAAACTGTTCTATGGGGATAGTGTTTGGGTCAGTTTCAGATATGGATAGAGATCTCAGTAATATTATTAGAAAGGAAAATACTTTGGGGAATTATGTCATAATGGGATTTTTTTACTTCCTGGATACAGATTGGAGAATAAATGCTACTAAAACTGTTAGGGTTCAGTTATTCCAGTGTGTGACAGATGACAGATTTCTTCATCAAATTGTCACTGAACCAACAAGAGCTGATGCAATTTTAGACTTGGTGTTGGTAAGTAGTAAAGACATCATATCTGAGCTGGCCCTAGGAAATAGTCTTGGACCGAGTGATCACAAATTGATCAATTTAAATTAAATCCAGATCCAGAATGATGGGAACTGGGGAGAGAAACTGGAATAGTCCCCTGGTTAGTAAGGAGTGAATCAGGGACACTCAGTGTAACAAGAAGAGGCAGGGAATAAACCAGGGGAGAAATGAATTTTCAAATGTCAAATTCATATAAACATCAACATAAGTGGTAACATATGACAGTAAATTTACATACTCTGCAGGCAAAGTCCAGCCCTGGTGCAGGGTGAGGGCATGGGGAGCTCTTCCCATTCTTGCACTCCACCCCTGACAGAGTTAGGTCAAAGGAAGCTGCCTTAAGCTGACCTGCTAATGTATGTGTTTACACTACTGGGTGGGTCCTTTACGCTGACCCAAGTCATCTCTAATATCGACTTCTGTAATCCACCTCTGTGAGAGGCATAGTGCTTAATTCAATTTTCATGGGTCGACTGCGAGGTGGTGCAGACACAGCATTGTGTAATTCGACTTAATTAGCCTCCAGGTGGTGTCTCACAATACTCATCTGTGACTGCTCTGGAGATCATTCTCAACTCTGCTGCACTGCAGCCAGGTAAACAGGAAACAGTCCCTCCCCTGCTAAAGCCTCAGGAACTTTTGCATGTCAATGCAATCTTCCCATTCTCCCCTGAGACAATGTTTTGGTCCTATGAGGCATTGCACAAACTTCCCAAAGCACACTATGGCAAGATGCACTTTGGGATAGCTATCAGTGCTTTGTGCACTGATGCAGGCACTTATAGTGAGGACACACTCCATCAAGACAATGAGCATGGTGTGGTCATGCAAAATCTATTTCATTAATCTGGAGACTCAAGGTCGAATTAGATAAAGTCCATTTAATTTTGTAATGTAGACAAGTCCTGAGTGTGAGTGTGTTGAGGGGAGGATTTGAGGGGGTTATGGACAGGCAGGAAACAAGTTTCTTCACTGGTTCTCATGCACTTTTTATTTTACTCTAACCACATCCTGTGGTTTTGTGACCACATCTCTGCATGTGGATTATTATGAAATAAATTTTGTCCATAGTTAGACATAATTACAGCATTACATCAGCTTAAGCTCAGCTCATACCTATTTACAGTCGTGCTGTGTTGTGTGCTTTGCCATGAGACAAAAATATCCATCAAGCAAATCATCCCAACAGCAATGGTTCTTGTCTGTGTGGTCAGGCCAGCGAGGAGAATGTTCAGTGTCTCATAATGTGGAAGTTAATGTGGCCACCCCTGAAAGATCAAGAATAAGACCCCGAAGAGTTCATGAGAGTGGCCCAAAAATCAAGAGATGTTTTATAAAGAGATTAAATTGTGATTTGGAGGGTGTCTTCAGATTTTTTTAATTCCCTCTCCTCACCTCTAATGCTTGTGTGACTACTGCAATGTTGCCAACTTTCACAAATGTATAGAATAAGATGATTTTTGTCCTTTGTATAGGAGCTCTTGGTAGAGGATCCAACTGAGATAAAAATCACACATTTGCACAAAGCATTGAATGCTGGTGCACAGCATTCTGCTTCTCCCCAACTCCCCACCCCAATATCAATTAATTAATTTTGTTCCCTCCCCAGCCATATGTAAATTTCCTTCCCACTGCTCCCACATCTACCTCAGACTCACATGAGTTCTGCACCCACACACGCTCCTTGCCCCCCAGGCCCAGGTCTGTTCCTGCTGCACCTGTGAAGTCTCTACTGCTCCCTTTCCAAACTTGGGGGAGGGGCAGTTGCAAGGTCTCTGCACCCACTCCCAGGCCTAGTGTTGTGGAATAGAGAAGAGGGAGGGGGAAAGGGAGAAGGGAGTAGAGTTGCCTTGAACTGCTGGGCATCTTCTGCTACTTCCTCCCCCCATCCCTCCTGTTTTGGATGCACAATCTCCATCATCCCCTACTCAAAAAGTGCTCTAGCTCCTGCGGGAAGGAGAGCTCTGCCAAGATGTGGGGAAGTCAGAGGGGGTTTTCCCATGGCACGTGTCATAGCATTGGATTTCTTATGAGACAGTGTGCTCACACAGCGACTGAGGCTGAAGCCTGCGAGAGATGCTGAGCTAAGAAAGTCCTGCGGGAGGTCTCTATATAGATTCCCTGGGGTCTGGAATAGCACTGGCTGATTTCCCCTGCTCGGAGAGACCTGGGGAGCTGAGAGACAGAAGGGGCCTTACGCCTTGGTACAAGGGTGGTTGAGGGAACCCCGATGGAAGGAGGCTGAATATTTCTACAAGGCTGTAGCCCACACAGAATACTGTGAATGGGTGTGGAAGTTGTTGGCACTTGCACTTCCTTAGGGGCCCCGTCTGGGATTTCCAGTGAACCAGGGAGGAAGTCCCCCATTTATTTTCCTGTGGCAACAGAGCAAATGGCCAAACAAATTAAATGCACAGCTGGCCTGACAGGCCTGAGTGTGACTGAAAATCAGGGACAGGGTCATGGCAGTGGCAGTTTTGTTGCCAGTGGGATGAGGATGGGGTGAGGAGAGAGTTTGAGGTCTTGGGGGTGTGGCCACATGGAAACTGAAGTTTCCATTAGGCCATTCTGGCTACACAAAGGACCTTCAAGTGGTTAAGAATGTCCCTCCTCCTCCCCGCCCCGAGATATCCCGCTCTGTAGGGGACATCCCTAACAGACTCATAATACAGAGGGCACTTCGTCCCTGGCCTTCCTGCCCCCAAGCACAGAGTAACTGGGATATTGACCATCTTCCTCACACAGATGGACGTTGCTGCTTAAAAGAGATTTATAAGTGAAATTTTTTTTGGTGCTCTGGCTAAAATAATTTGTTTGGCATTTTCCTCTCACTTTTCAGACCTTATGGAGGAATCCTTGGCCCTAACTCCTTGTGCACTGAGATAGGATGAGGGCTGATTGAAAATTCTCTGTGAAAAATGATTTTTGATGGAAAATTGGATGTTCAACAAAAGAGGGTTTTTTGGTTTTTTTCCGCAAAGAGTATTCCACTTTCTCTGGAAAATGTTGATGTTTTGTCAAAATATGGAAAACTGAAATATTTTTATTCCAAATGGTGCAGTGGTGCCGCATGGGAATTGTAGTCTTTGTGCCTCCCCCATGCCTTATCCTCTATGGACCAGGCTCCTTTCAAGACTAAATCTCCTGAGAAGCACCATGGTCTCTGCTCTCGGTGAGGGAAGGTGTTTGATCATAGGAGTCCCTGTTGCATCATTGGAGATGTAGTGTGGACAGAGTCCAGCCCATAGACGATAATGGGAGTATAATGTATTCAGAGGGTAACTCGCATGAGACATCATAGTGCTATTTGGAATAAAAATATTTTAGTTTTTGTCTGTTAAATCAACTCTATTTATTTTCTTCAAGAAACTTGAGTCTCATACACCACAGCAGACAGATGCAATTATCACTTACAATACAATAAATTTAAATACATATTAAACCTGTAAACATGATCTTCCTGACCTATGAAATGGCTGCTTCTGGCTTCCTGACTCAAGGGCCAATCCTGTACCCACTGAAGTCAACGGCAAAGCTTCCTTTGACTTCACTGAGAGCAGAGATGGGCTCTTTGTCAAACTCTAGTCCCTCTTCTAGGGCTCCTAATCTAATAAATGAATGCATTCTTCGTAGATAAGATGCTAATACACATGTTTAGTTTACAAAATTAAGAAACCAAATTCAAGGACATTTTAGTATTCAATAGCCTTATCTGACAGAGCTATAGTATTTTTTAAAAACAGAAAATCTCATATGGCCATTAAAGTATTTTAAAATAGGGCCAAACTATCCAACAGCCAGTTCCGATCCAATGCTCATTGAAGTCAATGGAAGTCTTTCTAGTGACTTCACTGGGCACTGGATTCAGCCTTAAATTCACACATTTGCTGTAATGCCTGTTTCCCTATATATTGGTTTTGTTGGGACTCATTGCATTCAATGAGACAGAAGCTGTTATTTCCATGAACTCCCTTGTGTCAGTTATAGTCCCTTCTGGGCAAAATGGAGAGACCCAGAACAGCATAACTGGGACAACTCTCTCTCCAGTCCCTGGTGAAATGCTGGTATCTGATTAGAGCACACTGAGTCAGGCAAACATACAGGGCATGGGATCTACTGCTCCCCTCATATGGTATCCCCAGGGTGGGGTCTTATTTTCAATGCTCTTTCCCTTTCAGGACCGTGCCTGATGAATCCTACCTACCCTGATGGCTCCATGGTAGCTCTGTGGCAACTTCCTGGGAATTCTCCTCCTGCTGACCCATTCTGTTTCCAGTAAAACCACTTTAAATCCACTTTCCTCCCTTTAAATTATTTATTTGGGCTTTCACAAACTAAAATCATAAAGAGCACCCCTCCATTGCCCTGGACACCCTGGGCAATGGTTTTAAAAATACTTTAAGTAAATTAATGTCAGCACCAAGTGCACATCAGCATAAAGTGAAACAATCCAGAAACAACATAACTTGAGCAAGAACTGTTCAACCTCCACATACAATCCCCACCAGTGACCCACAACACCAGTACCCTGCCCCCATGGGGTGGGATTTGGAGACTCTGGAGTCTTAGGCCCCATGAACTTCCTGGAGCACTTTGACACAGTGGAATGCTTCAGAAAGAGGTGGTTCTGGGGAGGGGACAGAGATGGAATTAAATGACCAGATGGGAAAATGTATACAGCTAGGAATGAAGACCGCAGACTGTACTTAGAGGATGGCAGCAAAGACTCTGAAAAAGATTCAGGGTTCTTGGTCAACAATTAGCTGAAACATGAGCTCCAAGTGTGACTTCAACTTGGACTGCTCACAACCAGCCACCTGCATGAATTCAGGCTACTCCCACCTGTGTCTGTGTACCTGAAGCCTGCCAGTCACACACTGGGTCTCATCAGACTGGGTTATATTGCTGGGTGACTCCAACAGATTCCCAGTTACCAACTTTCCTCCAGAAATGTCTGTCTTGCACTGTCCAGCCCTCTCCCAGACAGTCCAGGTTTATTAGATTCGTTTTTCCTTTAAGGGTATAATACACACCAGCTTGTCATGATAAATGGAGTTACCCAGACACCTAACTCAAACACACTGGATTAGATGAAACTATAAAACTAGTGTATTAACTATAAAGAGAGAGATTTTCAGTGAGTATAAGTAATGAGGCATACAAATCAGAAATGGTTTCAAGAAAAAGAAAGATAAAATGCTTACTAGTCACTAATTTAGCAAACTACATTACATTCAAGCAAAATGTCTCACCACATGCTTCCTGCAAGATTACTGACCAAATTCTTCAGGTCAGGACCCCTTCCCCCAAAGTCCAATGGCTGTTTTCCTTTTTTCTTCTTAGGTGCAATGCCAGAGACAGACAGGGAGGGAGAGGGAGGCGTCTTGAGGTGTTAGTCCCTTCTTTTTATATTTTCAGTCCCCCACTTGAAAAATATTTTCAACTGGGAACTAGGAGACAGAGTCTGTGCGAAGGCATGTTCCCTGATGGTTTTTTTCCCACCTGTTTGAGCTTCCTTTTTTTCCCCTTCTTGCTTGATGACTCTGTTTACTCCTTATATGCAAACATGCACTCCTTTGTTTAAGACAGGTCTGTTAGTGAACATACACTCTCAACAGCCTACTGGGAAATCTTATAACTTTACATGTAATGTTGCCACTCATATTTTAGCAGGGCAATACTGACCAGCAAATTGGGGGGTGGGGGGGTTAAATGATACCTTACAAGGCAGACCTTGTACAGAGATTATTACAATAATGTGTAGGAGGTGAATACAGGAGTGTACTCTGTCACAGAGTTTAAGATCCTTCTCTGCTACAGCACCAGCTCCTCTGGGGATATGACGAATCCTACTACTATCTAACCCAATGTTCAAATCTGGTGCTAAGGGGCACTGTGCTGCAGGGAATGGAGTGAATGACTCAGTAAGGTTTGCTCTTCCTTCTGAGCCATGACCACAGTGCTCCCCAGTGCAGTTTTAGGGGAAATGAGCTGCAGAAAATGTTGCCTTTTGCATGAAACTTGTCCTCACCACACAGGGAATTTAGGAGCGTGCCCTATGAAATGAGTGCAGAGATTCAGGCAGGGTCAGCATGCTTCACCTCCTGACTTAAACCGAAGTGTAGTGTTGCAGTATGGCTTTTCAACTCCCATTGTTTTTCCGCTCCAGAAGTGGTTGCACTTGAGCAGTGGCTGATCTTTAAATATGTAATGCTTCACATTAGTAAAGGCCTTTTTGATTCATCAGGCTAACGTGTTACAGATATGGAAAAAAATGGTCGATTGATTTGTCTACCTCATCATATTACCAATTGCCAGGATGAAAATTCCAGCATAATGATACAAAGGAGACAGTTTCTGAGCCAGCCCTTTCTAGACCAACCATCAGAAAGAGCTGGACACACACTTTCCCAGTGAGTTACAGAGTTATTTACTAGTGAGCAGTAGAGTGTTGGTTATCAAGAATCTGATCTCTCTCTCTCTCTCTCTCTTTCTCTGTCTGTCTGCAGCTGTTGCCCCAGTGTTCATTTAACGTGCTGGGTCCCAAGGGCCAGGGGGTTGGGCTGGCTGGCAGATCCACAGGGTGGTTCCCCAAATGTGAACCCCAGCGGGTTGGAAACAAAGGGCAGAATCTGGCATTGGAATCCAAGACTGGAATGACTCAGGACAGTAGAAGTCTATATAATGTTCTGGGCCATGTCACTGTCCCAGGAGGAGAGGTCCCAGCAGAGATTAGCTGCATAGTGAATGGCCTACTGAAGACAGAGTGAGAATCTGCCATTCATCTCTCAGGTGAGTGACTCCCATCCCAGGGAGAGGGGTATAAAAGAGGGGAGGGGGGCCTACCTCATTTGGAACTTGCACCTCAGCAACTGTTTATTTCAGGAAGCTTAGGCTTTTCTTCCTCTCCTCTCCCCTCTTCTGTCCTCTGGCCCCCTCTGGCTGGAACAGGCTGGTTAGGTCACCGGGATCCTCTTTTCACAGCCCATTGTCCTCCCACTGGCCAGAACCAGCTGCAACTCCTGAGCTGGGCCTCCAGGTCACCAGTCTCTGGGTTGGCTGGGGTCCCAAGTTCCCTCTCCAGTCCTCTGTAACAACAAATTCCCTCTCCCATAACTTCATTAATCCAGTAACACCCAGGGAAACCGAGACCCACCCCTCAGCGTGCAAACCCTTGGAAAAAAACAAGAAAAACCCCTGTGACGGTACCTCTCATAAGTCTTTATGGGAATATGACATAACTGGAATATGTTTTGTGCTGCCTGTGCCATGTAACATATCTCTGAAAAGGTTATGGTCTACTATATCTATTCATCCTACTTGTACACATATATCATTTTGTACTTGAGGTTAAGAATATGGGCTGTATACTTGCTTGGTTTCTAAGTAAGCTTTGTGAGGCATTTGGTCAGCTTCTTTAGGAAGGAATTTGCAAGGTTAAGTACATGATCAGGAAGCAATTGGGGAACAATGCATCTTGGAATGCTCCAATCTACATAAGAAGTCTTCCTGGAGACATACAAGATACCATATGGACAATGGCGTCTGCCTGTAAAGACTGAGAGTCATGAATGGTCATGTGACTTGCCCAGGTGACTCCAGAACTCCATCTTGGAGCTGGACTTTGCAGAGGAGTAAGGGAATTGGGTCTCCACCCACAAGAGAAAGTCTATTTAAACCTGTGGAAGACCCCTCCATTTTGTCTTCAGCTGGCTAAAGAAAGAGCTCTCCATCCCCCAGAATACTTAAAGGAAACTGAAACAAAGGACAGTAACTACAGGGGGTGTGAGTGATTGCTGGACCCAGGCTAAAAGGAGATTGGTCTGTAAAAGGGAGCATTCTGGAACTGGTGAGGATCTTATCTGTATTCAGTTTCATTAGACATGATTTGTGTATTTTATTTTATTTTGCTTAGTGACTTGCTTTGTTCTGTCTGTTACTACTTGGAACCACTTAAATCCTACTTTCTGCATTTAATAAAATCACTTTTTACTTATTAATTAACTGAGTGTGTATTAATACCTGGGGTGGGGGACAAACAGCTGTGCATCTCTCTCTATCAGTGTTACAGAGGGTGAACAATTTCTGAGTTTACCCTGCATAAGCTTTATACAGGGTAAAATGTATTTATTTGGGTTTAGACCCCATTGGGAGTTGGCATCTGAGTGTTAAAGACAAGAACACTTCTGTTAGCTGTTTTCAGATAAACCTGCAGCTTTGGGGCAAGTAATTCAGACCCTGGGTCTGTGCTGAAGCAGACGGGGGCATCTGGCTTAGCAAGACAGGGTGCTGGAGTCCTGAGCTGGCAGGGAAAACAGATAGAAGTAGTCTTGACACATCGGGTGGCAGCTCCCAAGAGGGTTTCTGTGATCCAGCCTGTCACACCCTGTAGCTGTGCTGTGCTCCAGGAGCCCTTTCCCCATGTGTGGCTATGAACAATGGGACAGAGTTGGGTCATGGCTACACTTGCAAATGTAGAGCGCTGAGAGTTAAACCAGCCTTTGGAGACGGCAGCAGGGAAAACGCTGCTGTGTGTTTACACTGTCAGCTGCAAGTGCATTGGCCTGGCCACATTAGCAGCTCTTGCAATGCCACAAAGAGCAGTCCATTGTGGTAACTATCCTAATGTGCAAGTGGCTGCAACGTGCTTTTCAAGGGGAGGGGAGAATGACAGGGAGTGGGTTGTGTATGTGTGTATATGGACGAAGAGATGGTGTGTTTTGGGGAGCTGAGAGTGTGTCAGCATGCTGTCTTTTAAGTTCAGACAGCAGAAGACTCCTCTCACACGCTCACAACAGCAGCATTCCACACTAATGGGTTGCTTTGTCCCGGAGCAGATAAGCATTCCGGTTGTCAGAAACAGAGCTTTGAAAGGGGATATCTGCATTCCTGTAGCCAATTTCAAAACAATGAGAAGAATGTCCACTTGACTTCAGAGGATTATGGGACATTTCTGGAGGCCAGTCACAGCGCAGTAATGCAGCACCTCATTCACACTGCCACCTGCGCATTTCATCTGGGGCATACAAGCTTTATGCTGCTCATGGAAGTGGATTACCAGGAGCACTCCAGCTGCAGAGTCCAGGAGCTCTATGTGCCTTGCCAGTGTGGACACATCAGGAGTTAGGGCGGCTGGGGCTCCTTTAATGCTCTCTAACTTGCAAGTGTAGTCAAGCCCTTAGTCTCCTTACTTTGTTTTCAAGAATAGATCCTGAATGAGAGCACCAGCCCTTCCAGGTTAATCTAAATTCTCACTATAGCTGAAATACATCATTTTAATGACCTAATGGATTACTAGTAGAGTTGAGTCAATCACTGATTTTTCACTTTGGTGGCCAAACTGAAAAAATTGACAAAAAAAATGTTTGCAGTCAAACCCAAATGCAGATTTTTCAGTTTTTCTCAGGGGAAAAAAAAAAGAAGAATGTTTTCCCCAGCCCCATGAAGCTACATGGGTGAGTGGGACAGCACCAGGAGGAAGCATTGACTCTAGACTGGGGCCAGATGTGTCTGTTGATAAATTCTATAGTCAATTGCTTGCCCACACTTTGGTTCCTTATCTCATTATTAAATATACTCAAGATACTAAATAACCAGTGTCAGCCAGGTTTTTTAATAGGATACAGGAAAAGAAGTTCTATAAAATACCAGTCTCCCAACACAGTCCCAGGTAGTGTTGCTACATTCACCTGATGCAGAAGGTGTTTCCCAAAGTTACACCTCTAAAGCTGTCCTTTTGTACTCTACTTATTTATCAGTGAAAGGCACCATATGCTTTATTGGATACTAGATTCAACCAATTAGCTTTGTGTCATGTTTTTTCTGATACCAGGATACACCCTTTGTTCTGGGTACATGCAGTCCAGGTTCTAAGGGGCATGAGGCCACCTTGCAGGCTTGTACCAGGGTAAAGAGGTTTGGGTGGGTTCCTCTTTCTGTTGCTGTATGGAAACAATGATGTGTCCTGATACTGACACTCTTCCTATATATTTAAGCCAAAGCTAATGCAAGATTTATGGGCTATTTAGCACAATTTAACTGGATTATAATAAAGACTCAGACCAATTTGGGCTACACAACTGCTATATTAATGAATAATGTATACTTAAATGCATGGAATATATATTCTGGGGAGTATTATCAGCATAATATATGTATGCTAGCCAGCATATATTAGTCTATGCCATGTAATGTACAAAAGCTGTAACTTGTGTGACAAAGTTCCTCATCTACCTTTGTGGGTCCTGCGGTTTATTGGCGGATTTTGCTAGCCTCAGATCTTCCTGTGTTGGATCAGGAGTTGAGAGCTTTTGGGGGGAACCTGGGCCCACCCTCTACTCCGGGTTCCAGCCCAGGGCCCTGTGGATTGCAGCTGTCTATAGTGCCTCCTGTAACAGCTGCATGACAGCTACAACTCCCTGGGCTACTTCCCCATGGCCTCCTCCAAACACCTTCTTTATCCTCACCACAGGACCTTCCTGCTAGTGTCTGATAATGCTTGTACTCCTCAATCCTCCAGCAGCACACCCTCTCCCTCTCCCTCTCAGCTCTTTGCACCTCTTGCTCCCAGCTCCTCACACATGCAACACAAACTGAAGGGAGCTCCCTTTTAAACCCTGGTGCCCTGATTAGCCTGCCTTAATTGATTCTAGCAGCTTCTTGATTTGGCTGCAGGTGTTCTAATCAGCCTGTCTGCCTTAATTGTTTCCAGAAAGTTCCTGAATGTTCTAGAACTGCCCCTGTTGCTTTACCCAGGGAAAAGGGACTAATAGATCTCTCCCTTCTAACATGCTCCTGCTGCCCTCTGGCCTGGAGGGTGAAGGCAGGGGGCTGTTGCTGCTGCTGTTCCTGCTGCTTCTGAGCACTGGCCTTCACTACTGTTGCTGCTGCTACTGCTGCTCCAGCTGCTACCTTGGCTGGGAGAGACACCCCCCTCCTTCTCTACTACCCAGTTGCTGGCTGGCTGTTGAACCCCATCCCCCCTCAGCTGCTCCTGCTGTTGCTCCAGCTACAGCCCTGGGGGGAAGCGCTGCTGGCCTGCTCCCCAGAGGGAGAAGGGAGTGAAGGACCCCAGCTCCAGCCCTTGTTGCTGAGGACACCACCACAATCACCATCTGAATGAGGTCCCTCCTGCCTGGATACCAGACCACCACCACCTGGAGCTGCTGAGGTTGCTGCTAGGAAGCTGTCGGAGCCCTGAGGAGGAGGAGGAATAGAAGAGGACCATCCGCTGCTGGGGGAACGCATGAAGGCTTTGAAGACCACTGTGGAGGGGGCATTTCTGGACTGAGTATTTTTCGAACTGTGCTCTTGTGGTGGGGGTCTGGACTGTGTTTGTGGGGACACCAGTGGTGTGGCATGGAGCCTCCCCCCGGTCCATCCATGTCTCCCTTTGCGCCCACCACCATTGTTGCCCCTTCCATCACCACCACTGGCTGTTTTCCATCTGCCTCTGGACTGAGCTGCTTGCTTGGCTTGCCACGCCCCCTTCCACCATTTGGGCCTGCAGCAGCAGCCAGCCAAACATCGACTTTCCGTACAAGTGCTCGTGGGCGCACATCCCCCACCACCTTGGACTGACCCTTTCCCCTTTGCAACGTGTGTCTGCCCTGCCCGTTTCCCTTTGCAGCCCTGATTGTCCTGCCCCATCCCTGAAGCCGGCCCCTTGGTCCCTCTGCCCCATTCCCAGCTCAATTCTTTTCCCCCCCCCTACCCCATGGTCCCCCCCAGCCCTGATTAGTCCCTCCCCTCGTGTGCCCATGCCCCCTCCCATGTGCTTGTGCCCCTCCCCTGTTTGAGTTTACCCTTGTTCACTGCACTCCCTTATGCTGTTATCCCCGATCCCCTAGTGCAGCTAGAAGAGCAAGAATTTCCCCTCTGAGTCGGTGACTGACACCTTCCCCCCCACAAGTCCTTGATAGTTCCCCACACCCATTTAGCCCTCCCCTTCTGGTGCCTTCCTCTCCTGTCTGCAGCCTAGTGGGGATGGATGGTTGCCTCCTCTCCCTCCCCTCCCCTCACTGTTTGTCCCCCTCCCTGCTCTTGTTATGATGGGGGACACGGTGGGGGAGATTCCTCATGATGCTCCCACTGCCCCTCCTCCACCTGCCCCCACGTCCATTCCCCAAGCCTCTACCTCTACTGCCGCTGCCGACCTACCTGCTCTCCCCTCCCCCCCCCCCACCGCTGGGGCACCGGCAGCGGTGAGTACCCAGAAGACCTCCGCTGCTGCCACATCCCTCACCCCTTCCAATTCAGGGGGAGCCCCCCAGCTGCGGGAAAGGTCAGGGAAGAAAGAAGGGTAAGGGCCCCACTAAAAAAAAAAAGACAAAAAAAACACAGGCCCTCCATGTCAGGGGCTACCCCCTCTGCTGCAGCCCCACTATCAGCCGCGGCATCCCTCCCCACGGCTCCCTCCACCAGCTCTGCATGTGCCCCTCCCCCGGCCCCAGGGCATACGCCCAGATGGCGTCGGGCCCCCCCTGCCTGCCGCTACTCCTCCGACCACCGCATCCACTACCATCTACAGCAGCCAGGGCCCCTTCCCCACCTTGACCAGGAAGCATGGCATCCATTACCTCCTGGTGCCTGCCTCGCCCCATGTGGAGTCCTACGTGCGGGCGCTGGTGAGGGTGGTGGGACCCACGGCCATTGTGGCAGCCTCCAAAATGTACAGAAAGGTAGTCTTCTTCCTAGCATCTGAGGCCGCCACCCAGGAGGCTGTAGAGATGGGCCTGGCAGTGGGGGGGGGGGGTGTTTGTCCCCCTGGAGCCATTGGAAGACCTGGGGGTCCGGTTAATCCTGATCTCTGTCCTTCCCTTCCTGCCCTATGCCGCCCTGCTGCCTGCTCTTTCTACCCCAGGGCGACCTATCTCTGTCATCAACCCTCTTCCGTTGGGCTGCAAAGACCCCACCCTCCGTCACATCCTCTTGTTCCGCCAGCAAGTGCAGCTTTGACTGCCGCCGGTGGCACATGTGGGAGAGGCACTTGAGGGGTCCTTCCTGGTCCCCTACCAAGGAGCCCATTACTGGGTGCATTACTCCATGGGGGAAGCCCGGTTCTACGTCTGCCGGGCAATGGGGCATGCCCGGAGGCACTGCCCCTTGTCCCGGCACAGAGGAATGTCCGGGACCCCTGAACTCCGCCAAGGCACCGGCCCTGTCATCACTGATGCTCCTGGCTGCCCGGCGCCCGGAGCTGCCCCTCCTCCTGCCCAGTCCACCGCTGCTGCTGCACGGGCCCAAGGGGTACTCCCCCCAGCGTGCCCAGACGAGCGGGAGAGCCCCAACTCTGCTGTCTGCGACCTGGTGGGGCCTGTGGAGGAAGGCGTAGCGAAGATACCGCTGGGCGTGGGAGAGGGCCCGCCCCAGGGAGAATCCTCCCTCCTTCATGCTGCCCCACCATTGCCTCCCCGAGTCCCTGAGCCATTGCCCTTGCTCCCCGACCCGACCCCTATTAGCCAGGTCCCAGATGATGCCATGGAAGGCTGGTCCTTAGTGCAGGGGAAGCGGGGCAAGCGGAAGGCTTGGACTCGGTTCCATCTTTTGAATTCAGACACCCCCCGGAAGAGCAGGAAGGGGGGCACTAATACTGAGCCTTCCACTTTGCCCTCTGACAACTCCCAGTCAATGGTGCCATCTGGGGACAATGTGGCAGCACTGGAGGGTAACATCTCCCCTCCTTCGGAGTCCCTTCCTACGGAAGCCCCTGATGGAGCCCCTCTTGCCCCCTTACCATCTGAAGCCCCTTCGAGCACCGAGGTGAGCGTCGCTTCGGGTGCTGGTGGGGAGGGCCCTGGGGTGGTGGACGGCGATCTCCCCTCCATTTATGAGGAGATTGAGGCCCTGGGTCTTACCCCGGTCACGCAGAGAGAGGACGACTCTCTGCCAGCGGGCCTCGATCTGAGTGACCTCATCCCAGTTCCTCTTTCCCCGTGTTCCCTTCCCCTAACCTCTGCTTCTGCTCCCACCTCAGGGTCCCCTGGATTCTTCCATCTGCCTGGCCACAGGTGACACCCCGCTGATGGCCACCAAGCCTACTGAGGTCATGGCCGGTGTCACGCTGCTGGGACTGGATTCCCATGGGGTGTCCCTCTTAGGTGTGGAGCAACCAACCTCCTTCCTGGGCGGGGACCCTACTGAAGACTGTCCATCTCCAGATGCCGTGGCTGCCATGCCAGCCATAGAGTCTGAGCCCGGCATCATTGAGGGTCCCCTTCCCACTCCCCTAATTCCAGCGGCCCAACTACTGGTGCTTGGGATCCCACCTCTAGCCCCCTCCCTGATTCTTTTCCTGACCCCTGCCCTGACCCTACTCCTGACCCCTGCCCTGTCCCTGATGCCAACCCCGTCCTTATCCCCTCCACCTCTCGTGATGCCATTGCCGACCCTGGGGCTGACTCCTTCCATATCCCAAAGGATGCCCCCCAGGGAGCGGCTTTTGTATTTCCCTGTCTCGACCCACCAGAAGCTGCTATTTTCCCTCCGCCGTCCCCGTTGAACCAGAGATCGGGGCATGCTGCGTGGCGCCGACCCATCAGATGCCACATCGGGGGTCTGCCCCCTGCCTGCCCATCTTGGTGGGCCACGGGGCTGTTACAGGGGCCCCACTGGGAGAAAGTCGTAGATCAGTAACTCCATACACTGAGAGAGGAGCTGTGGGCGTTCCTTGAGGATGTCCGTGGCTCCTGTAACAAGGTACAGCTTGCACTCCAGCGATGGGGAGATTTCCATCTGATCCTCTGAGCCACAAGGGCCATCATGGGGGAGGGCAAGAGGACCTGGAAGCAGGCCACCACAGCCTACCAGCAGGTCCGCCTCTTCCGTGACTCTTTACTAACCAAGGGGTAGGTCACTGAGGCTGTGCCAGGCTGCCTGCTGCACCTCTGGGTCTGCATGGAGGGGCTTGTGGTCAATCTCGTCAACGTTTACACCCCAACATCAGGCCTGGAGAGATTGCATTTTTATCAGCAGGCGTCCGCCTTCCTCGGCTCCTTGGATCCTCGTGAGTGCCTGGTCCTGGGCGGGGACTTTAACACCACCCTCGAGGAACGAGACCACTCGGGGACCGAACAGAGCCCAGCCGCCGTGGACGTCCTCCGGGAGATCATCAAACATCACTCCCTGGTGGACGTCTGGCACGACCAACACCCGGATGACATCTCGACGTTCACCTTCGTCCCAGTGGAGGCCCATCGGTCACGCCACTCCTGGCTGGACCTCATCTACTTGTCACATTTCCACCTTTCATGGGCCCAATCCTCCAGCATTCGGCTGGCCCCTTTTTCAGATCACCACCTTACCACCGTGACGGCCTCTCTCTGGGCAGAAAGGCCAGGGCCGGCCTATTGGCACTTTCATAACAGTTTGCTGGAGGATGCGGGCTTTGTGGCATCCTTCCGGGAGTTCTGGCTGGCCTGGCGAGGGCAGAGGCGTGCCTTTCCCTCAGCGTGGCGGTGGTGGGACCTGGGGAAGGTGCGCCCCCGGCTCTTTTGCTACAACTACACCTGGGGCGCCAGCCAACGGAGGGATGTGATGATAGAGCAGTTGGAATGGGAGGTCTTAGAGCTGGAGAGGCATCTGGCTGCCAGCCTTGAGGATCCATCCCTCTGCGGAGCGTGCCGGGAGAAGTGGGAGGAGCTCCGGGTCCTCAAGGACCATCGAGCCTGGGGAGCTTTTGTTCGATCCCTCATCCGCCTCCTTCGGGAGATGGATCATGGCTTCCACTTCTTCTATGCCCTGGAGAAAAAGAGATGGGCCAAGAAGCACGTCATCTCCCTCCTGGCAGAGGACGGCACCCCCCTCACGGGTCCGGTGGAGATGTGCGGGAGGGCCAGGGCCTTCTACACAAATCTTCTCTGCCCGAATCCAACCAATCCTAATGCTTGCAGAGTACTCTGGGACGGACTTCCAATGGTCAGTGTGGGTGACCGTGACCAGCTAGAGCTGCCTCTCTCTCTGGCCGAGTTCTCGGAAGCCCTCCGTCGCATGCCCACCAATAAATCTCTGGGCATGGATGGGCTGACTATGAGTTCTACCGCATGTTCTGGGACGTCCTCGGCCCAGACCTCATCACTGTCTGAGCCGAGTCTTTGCAGAGCCGGGTCCTCCTTCTCTCGTGCAGGCAAGCCATGCTTGCCTTATTGCCGAAGAAGGGGGACCTCTGCAACTTACAGAATTGGCATCCCGTTTCACTCCTCAGCACGGACTACAAAATCGTGGCGAAGGCCATCTCGATGCGGCTAGGGTCCGTGCTGGCGGACGTGGTCCACCCAGACCCGACCTACACCATCCTGGGCTGCACAATATTTGATAACCTGTATCTGGTCAGGGACCTTCTGGAACTAGGGTGTAGGGATGGTCTGTCGTTCGCCCTCCTGTCCCTGGATCAGGAGAAGGTGTTCGACAGGGTGGACCACGGATATCTCGTGGGCACTCTGAGAGCGCTTGGCTTCGGACCCCAGTTTGTGGTTTTTCTCCAGGTGCTGTACGATTCTGCAGAGTGTCTGGTCAGGCTCAACTGCACCCTGACCAAACCGGTCAGCTTCGGGTGAGGAGAACGGCAGGGGTGTCCCCTCTCGGGTCAGCTGTATACTCTGGCGATTGAGCCTTTCCTCTGTCTCCTCTGTCGGAGGCTGATGGGGTAGGTGCTTTGGGAGCTGGAGCTGCACTGGTCCTGTCAGCATACACCGACGATGTGCTCCTCGTGGTCCAGGACCCAAGTGACTTGGCGCAGGTGGAGGATTGCCAGACCATCTTCTCCACAGCCTCCTCTGCCTGGGTCAGTTGGGTCAAGAGCTCTGGTCTGGTGGTCAGGGATGGGTGGCAGGTGAGCTCCCTCCCACCCATGCTTCAGGCCATCCAGTGGAGCACGGGTCCGCTGCTCTATCTCGGCGTTTAACTTTCTGCCACGTATCCATCTCTGCCGGAGAACTGGCACGGCTTAGAGGACAGGATGACGGAGCGGTTCAAGAAATGGACAGGACTACTCCGGTGCCTCTCCCTCCAAGAAAGGGCACTGGTACTCAATTAACTAGTCCTGTCCATGCTCTGGTGCCAGCTCAACACCCTGGTCCCGGCCCTGGGTTTCCTGACCAACCTCTGGATGGCGATTCTGGAGTTCTTTTGGCCAGGAATGCACTGGGTCTCTGCAAGGATCATCCACCTGCCCCTGGAGGAGGGGGGACAGGGCCTGAAGTGCCTACACACTCAGGTCCATGTCTTCCGCCTCCAGGCCCTACAGAGGCTCCTATATGGTGCAGGTAGTCCGGCGTGGAGAGTACTGGCGCACACCTTTCTGCACTGCTTCCAAAGGCTCTGATACGACCGGCAGCTCCTTTATCTCTATCCGAGAGGTCTTCCACAAGACGTTTCTGGGCTGTCGGTCTTCTACCAAGACCACCTTCGGACCTGGAAACTGTTTTCAATGACCAGGTCCATGGGGGCTGATCTCGCAGAGCCCCTCCTACACAACCCCCAGCTTTGTGTGCAAGTGGCGGAGTCCCCCGCGGTGCACCAGAGGCTGGTCTTGGCAGAAGTCACTAGGGTCGGAGACCTCCTGGACTACGACCGGGAAGACTGGCTGGATCCCCTGACGCTCACTCAGCGCATGAGGCTCTCCAGACCTCGCACTCCCCAGCGCGTACTTCAGGAGGTGAAGGCCGCTTTACTGCCTGCTGCTTGGGCCTACCTCGATTGGGTCCTGCGAGAGGGCACGCCCCGCCCACCCTCCACCCCAGGCCCTGTGGACCTTTTCATCAGGCCCCTGCCCTGTGGACCCAACCGGCCCCTCCGCCATTTCACTGTGAGTCAGCTGCACGACCTGCAGCCAGTTCTGTTCCAGACCACACCAAAGAAACATCTGTACACGCTCATGGCCCACACCCTTCACTTCCTCACCCTCGCGTCCCACCCCGACACAGTGGCGGGACCTCCTGCTACCTCTCGAGGGTGAGAGACCCTGGTGGGCCAGCCTCTACTCCACCCTGGTTCCAAGGCCTGCTGGGAGTATCAGTTGGCAGCTCCTTCACGGGGCTGTGAGCACAGGCGTGAACTTGGCACGGTTTACCCCTATCCCAAACACCTGCCCTTTTTGTGGCATGAAGGAAACCCTGGCACACGTTTATCTAGAGTCTGCCAGGTTGCAGCCCCTATTCCAGCTCCTCTTAGATATATTATTAGGTTTTTGGTTGCACTTTTCCCCTCACCTGTTCATCTATGCACTCCGCATCCGTGGCCCCACAAAGTTGCAGGATCTCCTTATCAACCTCCTCTTAGCCCTGGCCAAACTAGCTATCTGCAAAACCAGGGAGAGGAGGTTGGCCGATGGGATTTCCTGTGACTGTGGGGCCTATTTCTGCTCCTCTGTATGTTCACGCATCCAGGCAGAGTTCCTCTGGGCGGCCTCCGTTGACTCCCTTGATGCCTTCGAGGAGCAGTGGGCGCTGTCTGGGGTTCTCTGCTCGGTGTCCCCGTCAGTTTCCCTTCGTTTAGCCCTATAACCTCACTCCCGATCCTGTTTTTTCATTAGTTGTCCCCCGTATTTATTTGACATCACAGACCTGTGGATCCTCTTTTTAAGCTGGGCTTCGCCTGCCCACTTCTTGGATACCAACAGGATCACTCTCCTGTAGCCCTCTGGCCTGACCCTGTCACTCTTATCATTAGAGTTTGTGATGGAGGTGAATTGATGGCCAGAACCACCCACTCCCAAAATAGTAGGCCCCTGATATTCCAGATTTTAAAATACAATATATATTCCAAAATTAGCTATGGACAGGCAACCTGCATAGGCAGCACTGTAGGAGTGTGCACATTGCAAGAATAAGACAGAAGTCTTCTGAATGGTCTGTCCTCCACTAAGTCTGATTAGAGGATACTTTTGACCTAGTGAAAGAGGACTGAATTCTCCATAGCAATGTATTGACTTTGCCACAGATGCCATTATAATTCAAATTCATTTAAACCACTTTAAACCCTGTGTGGCAGAGGAGGCCTGAGATACACAGGAGGTCAGACTGGATGATCTGGTGGTCCCTTCTGGCCTTAAACTCTATCACTTTACTGTTACAGGTAGAATTGGGTGAAAATTTTTGGCAAATGGTAAATTTGCCAAAAAACCACAACATTTTTCAGAACACTAAAACTATTCATGAATTTGGGTCAAATTTGGTGAATCGTTTTGGGTGGAATAAAAATGATTTTTTTTTTCAAAAAAGTTGAAATGGTTCTACCATTCCAAAAGGAAACATTTTGTCTTTTCATTTTGAACTGACATTTCACAATTTAGCCATATTTATTTAAAAAAAAAATGAAAAGCAAAAAACATTTTTTTTCAGATCAAAAAAATAAAACACCCCTGCAAATTAAACAAAACAAAATGGAAGAAAAAAATGTTTCAGGGTTTTCATTTTGTTTAATTCTGGGCGGTTTTCAATCTGAAATGATTTGTTCTTCTTTTTGGTTTTTGTTTCATTGAGAAATACCAAGAATATTCAGGTTTGGTTTGAAACTAAGCAAAAAACATTTCTGGTTAAACCCCATACAGAATAATTATTTATTCACTCAACTTTACATATACTCAGAACAGCAGGTATTATCTTCTATACCCTGGGAAATTGCAGCCTACCCTGTCGCAAGTCTTTTAATGGCCTGTCAGAAACAAACTGTCTCATTAACCCTCAACCCACTCTGCAACCTCACTCAAACCCCCTTCTATGTCTTCTCAGTTTCCTTCATGCACTGTGGCAGATTGTGTCTAGCCCTGTGCGTTGTGTGAGGAAATGAGAAGGCACAAGGACATCCCAAAGGGAGCAGAGAGTGATAGGGAGAAAGCGGGGCCATGGCCTTGACATGGCACCACACCACCCACGCAGCAGAACTGGGCAGCTCATGCCACACCCTGTTCAATGGAGTTGGGGTGGAGCTTCCCCACCTTCACACAGGAGGGATTCTGGCTGAGTCTGCCTGAATCCATTCAGGGGCCCCTGCTGCTGCTGATCAGAGTGGGCCATGGCTTAAAGAAACAATTTAGCACCTGCTCTCTTCTTTTGCCTCCTTCAGTACTCGTGTTCCTCAGGCCCTGTATCGGAGCCCCTGCATCCTTTGCTGTTGTTCTGCAGCACTGTGAATATCCCTCCGAGAAACGGCCTGAGTCATTGAGACAGTCACTCACCAAAGTGGGGTATCAGTTCTGCCAGTGAAGGCCTGCACAGCACTCCCCATATACACCCTCCCTGAGAGGAGACATCTACCAATATTCATCCCCAAAGAAACCATCCCCCCAAGCTTTGTCAAGAACTAGCTTTCCCCAGAAAGAGCAAGGATATGACTTTGACTTGGTCTCATAGCTCTAGATAGACTGTTCTTGCTCCTATGTGGCCCACCCAGAAGGAGAGAGAACAATTATGCTGAATGACACATAGAATGTTTATTAGATTTAATGGATGGGTTTGCTGAGCTCTTATTTTAATTCCTGCTTTCCTTCTGGTTTAACATGCTTCCTCCTTGGAACTCAGTGGGGTCCCTTACTCGCCCATTGCTAATGAGTGCTTATAGAATCATAGAAATGTTGGGATGGAAGGGACCTGGAGAAGTCATCTAGTCCATCCCTCTGTGCTGAGGCAGGACCAAGTAGACCTAGACCATCCCAGACAAGTTTTTTGTCTAACCAGTTCTTTAAAACCTCCAGTGATGGGGATTCCACAACCTCCCATAACCTATTCCAGTGCTTAACTATCCCTGGAGTTAGGTAGCTATTCCTAATATCCAACCTAAATTTCCTTTGCTGAAGTTTAAGCCGATTTCTTTCTGTCCTATCGTTGGTGGACATGGAGAACAATTGATCACTAGCCTCTTTATAACAGCCCTTAACGTATTTACAGACTGTTTTCAGGTCTTCTTTCCTCAAGATTAGACATGCCTAGTTTTTTTAACATTTATCTGGTTTCTCTTTCCAGTTCGTCACTCTGGATCCAGATTGTAAACTCCCTGAACTGAAAGTGTCTATGAATGGGAGAAGAGTCTGGCATGAACCTGCATCTCCGGAGCAGACCACTCCCTCTGGAGCCCTGATAGTAGTTGGGAGGGAGGGGTTTGTGGGTGGGAGACAGTACTGGGAGGTGGAGGTGAGAGATGAACCAGACTGGGAGCTGGGGTTCTGAGCGAGACTGTGAGGGACAGAGTGATAGCAGCACAATTATAGAGCTCCCCTGTGGAGGGATCTTTGTCCCTGTGGAGATCTGAGGGGCTATATCATCTCCGTGAGACAAGCACTAAAATCTGGGAGTGGAATTTATGGCCAACAATCATTGAGGTTTCTCTGGATAGAGAAGCAGGGACTGTTTCATTTCATAATGTTAACATCTTGATTGATATTTTTGTGATACTTCTTGACAATTCAGAGAAAGTTTATCCGTTCCTAAGTCCTGACCATACTGTGGGGAGAGACAATGGGCAACCCCTCAGCATCTGCTCCCTCAAAGACTGGGATTTCCCTACGAAATTATCAGTGCAGACTGTTTGTCAGGATAGAGACCATGATCCTTAATCCCTGTCACCCTGAGCCTGAGAAGATGGGAGAAGAGAAGAAATCAGGGCAGGACCAGCCACAACAGAACAAAAGGCCAAAGCAGGGATGGAAGAAATTGTTAAGTCTCAAGACTTCACCCACAAGAAATTCTTTCTCAGATTTAAAAAATGCATCCAAGGAAATGCATGTACCCCTTGCATCCATCCCCACAGAGCTGTACCTTAGGAGGCTTATTGTCTGCTCTGCTATGAAATCTTTGGAAATTGATTTAATTTTTTTTGTATGTCCCAGTCTCCCAAAGGCAGCAAACCTGATAAAGATGGAACACTTGGTAATTGCCCTGTTCGGTTCATTCATTTTGTAACATCTGGCACTGGCCATTGTTGGAAGTGAAAATACTCATCCAGACAGACCATTGGTCTGACCCAGTGTGGCTGTTCTCATATTCTTATGGAAAGAAGAGTAAGTGATGACATCACTGACAATTGTATCATAATAGTGACACACACGGGGGGCAGGAATTAATTGATGTTGCCCAGGTAACCATGTCTTCATTTTCTAACTTTGGAGTGCTTGACGTTGTATCCTAAGCAATGTTCTTTTAATGTATAGAATGTTTTGTATATCATGTACATATTTTTGTATATGAATTTCCTATGTTTTAATAAAAGGAAAATATAGAAACAAATACTGCTGAGTACAAGTGTAACCACCAACTATGCTGAATAGGATTTGAACCTTGTCCCTCTGGAGCTATCTGACTAACCATATTAGTAAGAGAGGCAAGATGGGTGAGGTAATATCTGTTATCGGACCAAACTCTGCTAGTAACAGAGACAAAGTTCTGAGCTACACAGAGCTCTTCTTGAGCTCAGGCTGTTACACAGAGCTCTGTGAAAGCTTCTATCTCTGACCAACAGAAGCTGGTCCGATAACAGATATTACCTCACCCACTTTGTCTCTCTACTGTGCTGGGACCAAGACAGTTACAACAACACTGTAAACATTAATAAGTGGCCGAAGAGGGCTGTTATCCGGGATATGGGCTGAGCTGTGGGGGTCATGTGGAGAAGGGTGACTGGGGAAGCCCAGGCTAGCTCTGTTCCTTCCTCAAAGCAGCAACCAAGCATTGCCAGGGTAATGTTAGTGCTGCTGTTTTGACTGTGGTGTGGGACAAGCTTTTTTAGGATAGTCACCTCAGTTACAACATTGGCAGGCTGCCAAAATTTTCCTGAGCACAGGAGTGAAATGGTGATTCTTTTTAGAGTGATTGCTCAGGTGAATTCCACTATAGGTGTGCGTGCTCACCATGTGCACTGGTGCCGGAAGTTTTTCTTTTAGCAGTACCTGTACTGGGGGAGCACCGCTGCAACCCCTGGAGTGGTGCCTGTATATGGCGCTGTAAAGGGGGCTTCATGCTCCCCCCACCCTCAGTTCCTTCTTGCCGCCAGTGAAGGTAGTCAGAATTCTGTTCCAGCCTTGACTGCAGCGCTTCTATCCTTAGTGGTATCCAGTTCGAGTGTGAACACTTTCTCTAGTTCTTAGCCTGGCTCGGGGCATGCCCTGTGGCCCAGGCTTCAAGTTGTGCGACTCTTGTCACAATTCTATGCCCAGAACCGATCTGCACTCCCAATGTCTTCACTGTCTGGGCGAGGCTCACATTAATGAGTGTTGCAAAATCTGCTGCTCTTTCAAGCCCAGGACGAAGCGTGAGATCCGATTCCGTCACTTCTGATGGAGTCGGCTCTGGCCCTAGCACCGGCACATAGACCCAACCCTGCGCCGGGCATCGCGTCTTAGGTATGTAGTGAGGCACCATCCACTAGTTGGCACCGCTCCCTGAATAAGAAGCAGGGAAAGACTCAGTGGTGCTGAGAGAAGAAGAGGGGTGAGGCCAGACCCGAATTGGGCAGCCCACGATCCCCACCAGAACCTAGACATCCGACTTGGGCTGAGCGGAGTAGTCCAGTCCTGTCCGCACGAGCCTGTCCAAAAGTGTGAATTCCTTTGATGCTGGAGGCAGCCCAGGCCGCGCGTGACATCTTAGCCCTACCAGTGCCAGGAGTGCCACCTCAGTCGGGCCTCGAGTCCAGAGGGAAGCTGCCCTTGGGCACACATCAGCCCTCCCCAGATATGTCAGCTATTGAGGTGCCTTACCAGGTTGAAGGGCTGGCCCAAAGGCCGCGACATGCCTCTACCCCGCGAGCCGGGTCTTCTGGGTGTGAGTTTAACTCCTCCAGTTCCAGGGACCGTCGATGCTGGGACAAGAGGCGATGCCACTCCTCTTCGAGCCAGAGTGAGAGGAGGCCAATGGCACCAGCATTCTTACTCCAGCGCCCGCCGCGATAGACACCGCGTTCGGAGTGCATCCGGAGAGTCCCCGGCACCGTGGCATCGTAGCCACTGTCACCGGAGGGAGTCGAGAGAAAACTCCTTGGAGATCTACCTGTCCTTGTCACCGAGGTCAAAATCTCAGGGCAGGAGACATCATGACTGGGACCATTCCAGGACCTCGGCGTCAGCCCGTATGGTCTTCCAGGACCTCGGCGTCAGCCCGTCGCTGCCCCTCTCCAGGCTGCTCAACACTGCAGGGGCAAGTGGCTCTGCTGGACCCCAACCTGTCTCAGTGGCAGGGGCGCATTGGCAAGGACAATGGTGCCAGTGGGCACCGTGGCCCCAGGCACCCGCACCGCCGAGACCCTGCGCCGTGACTGGTGCTTCTGAGGCCCACTTGGTGTCTCCACCTCAGCACCATGCCCAGGTCGTGGGCACCGAATCACCAGCACTGACCCTGGGCCCGGGTCCGGAGCTCAAGCCGACGGTGTCGCCAGACGTTGAAGGCACTGTGCCAACTGCCTCCTCAGCGTCGGACGAGTCCATTACGGTGCCGCCTCCCATTTCTCAGGAGGACTTTAAGGCTCACCAGGAGCTGCTTAGGAGGGTGGTGTCGAACCTCCAGCTCCAGGCTGAGGAGATGGAGGAGTTCTCAGACACTTTATTCAATATCATGACCTCTTTGTCACTGAGCCATGTGGCCCTGCCTCTGCACCAAGGGGTAGCCAATATTTCTACTGGTCTTTGGCAGACCCCAGCCTCCCTGGGGCCCATTTCTAAGAAGGCCAAGAGGAAGTACTTTGTGCCCACAAAGAGGAACAAATACCTCTACACCCACCCGGCCCCAAACTCTCTGGTGGTAGAGTCTGTTCACCACTGTGAGCGACATGGCCAGCTTGCACCCACACCCACGGACAAGAACGCTCGGAGACTTAATACCTTTGTAAAAAAGGTTTATTCCTTAGTGGGTTTCCAGCTCAAAGTGGCTAACCATCAGGTGCTACTGAGCTGCTATGATTTTAATCTGTGGGGGTCCCTCCGAAAGTTTGAACTCTCCTTCAGGACAAGGACAGGAAGGAGTTCTGGACTTTGGTCGACGAGGATGCGGCAGCGGCCAAAGCAGCTCTCCAGGCGTCTTCTGATGTGGTGGACACATCGGCCCGTTCGATGGCTTCAGCCATCTCCATGCGGAGGGCATCGTGGCTTTCGCTGTCAAGGCTGTCCACACAGTCCCAGTCCATCATGCATGACCTGTTGTTTGATGTGAGGGCCCTGTTTGCGGACCAAATGGATACGCGTCTGCTGGAATGAAGGATTCCCGCAGCACCCTGCAGATGCTAGGCCTGTATGTCCCACCCGCCAAGGACAAGCCCAGGCCTCAAACCTCTGCTCCTCCAGCTCGAGGCAGATACGAGCCCCAGCCTAAAAGGCAGAGAGAGCAGAGGCATTTATCCCAATGCCAATCCCGCTCGGCCCCACGACCCAGCCCCTCGAAGGGCAAGAGGCCAGGGAAGCGGCGTTTTTTACTCATTGCGGGGGCGGGGGTCACCTGGCCTGTTGCCAGGGACCCCCCCCCCCCCAGTTAATAAAGTTGAGTTTTGCCTACTGTTTACCTGCCTTCCGACTGCAGTAGTCCCATATAACGTCAGACCGATGGGTCCTCAGCACCATCTCCCAAGGGTACAGGTTGCAGTTTGTTTCACCCCCTCCCCACCATCTTCTGTCCCGAGAGCTGGCCGGGGACCCAGAGTATGCCCTCCTTCTGGGCCGGGAGGTAGTACGCCTCCTCTCCCTGGGAGTTGTGGAGAGGGTACCACGGGAATTCCAGGACAAGGGATTTTACTCCAGGTATTTCCTCATCCTGAAGGCGAAGGGCGGCCTCTGGCCCATCCTCAATTTGCGGAATCTCAACCAGTTCCTGGTTCATTGCAAATTCTGCATGGTGTCCCTGGCTTCGATCATTCCATCCCTAGACCTGGGGGATTGGTTTACGGCTTTGGACCTCCAGGATGCGTATTTTCACATCCACTTTTTTGGGGGTAGCAGTCGCTTCCTCCGTTTCCTGGTGGGTCAGGACCACTACCAGTTTATGGTCCTCCCCTTCGGCCTTTCTACTGTCCCCAGGGTCTTTACAAATTGTATAGCGGTGGTTGCTGCCCACCTCAGGAGGGAAGGGCTGCAGATCTTCCCCTATCTTGACAACTGGCTGCTCAAAAGCAAGTCTTGGTCTCAGGTGCAAGAGCAGACGAACTTCCAGCTAAACACTTGCGCACCTCTAGGCCTAGTGGTAAACGAGGAAAAATCCACGTTACTCCCAGTTCAGCACACAAACTTCATAGGAGCGCTGTTAGATTCCTGGGTGGCCACGGACTCCCTCCCATGGGACAGATTCGAGATGCTCAAAGCGCTCATCACCTCGGTCACAGCTTTCCCGGTAACTATGGCACGAGTGTACCTTCAGACCCCAGACCTCCATGGTGTGACATGCCAGGCTTGGGATGAGGCCCCTTCAGCTCTGGCTGGCCTCCTGGTACTCCCAAGCCAGGGACGGCTAGCTCTTGTGTTGGATGCCTCAGACCTGGGCTGGGGAGCCCACGTAGGGGGCTTCAGGACACAGAGTATGTGGTCTCCCAAAGAATTGACCATGCACATAAATGTCAGGGATCTCAGGGCCATGCACCTGGTGTGAGTGGCCTTCTGCCAGCACATAGAGGGGAAGGTGGTCAGAGTCCTCATGGACAATACGACCACGATGTATTATGTCAACAGGCAAAGGGGCACGCGTTCCCGGGCCTTATGCCAGGAAGCCCAGCTCCTATGGAAGTTCTGTATAGCCCACAACATCCTCCTGAGGGCCTTTTACCTGCCCGGCAAGAACAACATGCTCGCGGGCCGCCTGAGCAGGGTGTTCTCCCAATAACACGAGTGATCCCTGCATAGGGAGGTGGCCAGGTGGATCTTCCTACAGTGGGGCACTCCCCAGGTAGACCTGTTCGCCACAGCCCAGAATCGACTGTGTCCCCGGTTCTGCTCCAGGGCGGGAGAGGGCAAGGGTGCCATTGATGAGCTGATGGAGAAAAATACATAGATGCTTTGAATTACATTAAAAAATTTCAGCAGCCTCACTAGAAGTTGATGCTGCATCACTGACCACAAAGTTCAATGAATGAGAACTGCATGGGACAAGAAAAGCTTAAGGGTTTAACTCTCGGATCCGAGTCTGTGCTTCTCTGTTCTTTCCTCTCATGTTGGCACCATTATCGTACACCTGACCTTTCATGTCAGCTATCGCAATTCCCATATTTTCCAGCTTTTTAAGAACCATATTTGTCATACCAGGTCCTATAGTATCATCAATGTCAATAAATTCTAGAAAATGCTCTCTGACAGTCACCACTGCAGGGGCATTTTCACTAGGTTCTGTTGTTGGTACAAAACACACCATTAAAGTCATTTGTTTCGTATGGCTGATGTCAGGTGTGCAGTCCAGAATAACTGAGTAATATCTTCTTGACTTCAGATCTGCCACTTTTGTTGCCAGTACCTGTATGATCTCATTTTGAATTGTTTTTCCACAGTAGTGGTGTGTGTACATTTCTTGGGTGGTGACTCTTCTTAGATGCTTCTGGAGTACAGCATCAAACTCAGCCATCAGCTCCACAATTTTAAGGAAGTTTCCATTGTTTGGCACATACAGCTGATCTGAAGTGTCACGCAGTGCTAGGTTTCGGGTAGCAAGCATTCTCACAATGGCAATGAGCCTTTTCAGAACATTTTGCCAATAAAGAGACGCTGATGCAATCTTCTCCTGATGCTGATCATCTATTGTGGCCGTTAACCGTAGTCTCCTCTCAAGCTCTTTCCATCTATGGAATACTCTCTGGTGATTTACTGCCTTCTCATGGCATGCCAGAATTCTAGCCAGATTTTTCCAGTCCTTTGTTACTGTAGAACCCAGTGTGGCTGGAACATTAGACTGGAAGAGTTTGCAACAGAAATAGTATGCAACATTCTGGGTTTTTGAGTACATAAGCCACGGCCTCTCCACTTTGTCACTATTGGGGATTTCTCGCCAATAATGTGTTGAAAATGTAATGATGGAAACTTCTACTTTCATTGTCTTTGGGGAACATGAAGTTTTTCACTTGCTGTGGTCCATGCAGTACAAGGAAGCCCTGCAGGCTACTGGTCCACAGTCCTGGATCATCCAGACTTAAGGAACTAAACTCAGCAGCAGCTGTTTCTTGTGCCTCCACCACACTCTTCTCTGGTCTACACTTTTCTTCAGGAATGTGCATGGTTACATCCATTTGAGATTTTTTTTGAAGATATGGATGCTGCAGTAGTTGTCAGATCACCTGCACTCTGACTAACTGGAAGATCAGGCATCTCCTCACCACTCACATCCTCACTGGGGCCGGAAGGCTTGCTTTGAACATTTATGGCTAAGTGGACACCATGTTGTCACCTGCAAGCTAATGCAGCTGAAATCCTCTGGTATTGCCCTCATGTTGTAGTTAGTGTGCATTGTTCATGGACTTCCACATTACTGTGTGAGCCCCAATTTGTTGCCGTTTCTTCAGATTTTGTCCTTAAACCTACAGTCAGTTGCACTGTGAGACTCTTTTCCAAATGAAAGCGCCCAGTCTTTGTGTTAGCACTGTCCATGTTGTGCTTTCCACTTGACTGACAATTTGTTTATTGCTCAAGTCACATGAGGTGATTGCAGCTCCATGGCATCTTCAGTAGCGGATTCCATTGATACAACAAGTCTAGCAAATCAGTCTCAGTCAATAACTGGTTTGAATTCCTTCATTTTGCTTATTGCACAATAACTCTCCACACTGGCCATACTCTGTTAGTATCCTTAAATCAGCCACATATTCAGGAATTGTTTCATTTTCATTTTGTTTATAAAATCAGAAATACTCTGCAATTGCCAGTGGCTTTGGTGAGAGGTGATTTTGGAGAATTTCCATAATCTCAGCAAATGTTCTGTCTGCCAGTTCAGCTACACAACAGGTTATAGGCTTTAGTCCCCATTACGCTAAGTAAAACTGATATATTTTGCTCAACATTGATAGGATTAGCTATCACTAAGGATACAATTCTATAGTGGAGGTCACATATTCCATGACTTTCCAGAACCTCCAGGACTTATTCCAGGGAAGGGCTGGAGCAGCTGTTAGTGTCCTGCGGTCAGCCCCAATGCCACCGGAACAGTGGTACCTGGGCTGGTGGAACAGCGCCAGGAGTCAACCCTAAGGCCACAGAAGCAGCTCGCCAGTTGGCTGACGGACAGAGCAGCAGTCTCTGGCCTCTGGACCAGAGGGCCCTAGGCTGAAGCCATGGGCGTCCTGAGGCTGGAACAGTGGTGGTCAGCCCCTACCGCAGGAGTAGTGGTGGTGCTGGAGCAGCTGCTGGAGGTCAGCCCCCAGCAGTGCTCTGTTAGTCCCCTCCCCCGACCGGGGTATTTTTAGTAAAAGTCAGGGACAGTTGGTGGGCTTTGGAGAATTTTTGTTTATTGCCCAAACCTGTCCCGGACTTTTACTGAAAATACCTGAATTTTAACTTTAGCTGTCATACCCTGTTCCACTCTCCCACCACAGCTCAGTGAAGGACTGACTCACTTTATCAAACAAGTCAATGTTCCTTGAACAATTTTCCTCAAACAGCCAGACTTTTACAAACCTTCCCCCACTCCCCACTCCCAATGGTTGGTTTTCTCACAGTCTCGGTGGCTGCAGTTTCCTTTTAGTCTAGGACTCCTCAGTTATTTCTCTGCTCCACTGTACTCTGGGATTGGCCTTCCCTCCTTGTTACCAATCATTGTGTCATCTGCGCCTTACAAAGCCAAAACAATATAAAGAAACCACACAGGCACAACCAATTCCAAATAAATGAGTTTACTAAATCAACACAAGCCTAGGTGTGTACATATTGCTGCTCTGGCCAGTTTCTGGCAGCTTCTGGTTCATAATCTCTAGTGACCACAAACAGAAGGCTCATAGACTATTTAAAGGGATATTGCTCTATTTCTACAAACTACACAACTGCTAAATAAAAACA